>NC_090923.1:577439615-578689615 GCF_040938575.1 Ambystoma mexicanum
GTTTGCTGATTGTCACCTCCAAAGAGAAAGTGCTGTCAGCTATACTTTTTTTGTTGCTACCCGAATTTCCATACATTTTGTATTTGCATGGCTCTTGCATATCGCTAACAAGCAGTGTGCTATTTCTAATACTGGCTGTTATCTTACAAGAAACAAATAAAAATTGTGCTCTTTACTAACATTATTTCATCTCTGATACTTAGATATATTACCCATAATACTTCACTCATATCATGGTAAACTGGGATGAAGGCTGACAATCGACAAATGTTGCAAAGAGACTTGCTTCCTAAGATTGAGCAAAGGACAGATCTTGAAATCCACCAGTGAGAACATTTGTAACACTGACACAGGGATTTTTCTTCATTCAACGTTAGATCCCCATTTAGAGTAGATGGCAGTAACAGTACTGAAAACCAACACTTTAGACAACAGAACATTATGAATGCATATAGACCAGCACAGCCTCAGTGTGATTTGAAAATGCTGGCCAGGAGGCTCACAGATGTAGAGGAGAGATGTTCCAGTGTGGATGTTCCGCTTGAAGGCATGGAACGACTGCAACACAAAGTGTGGCACAAAAAGGGAGAGTGATAGATCTCCTGCCTTGCTCTGGAGACCATCAGTGGGGCGACCAAAGGGTTGCTGTGTACCTCTCCAAGATAGCAGATGATGGATTTAGTGTGGTATGGCAGACCCCCTGGTCTCCCATACATAGTTCCTTTCTCAGTGCAGGGAGCAGTCAGATGGTGCCAACTAGATACTGGGCTCTTATAAGGCGAGTAACCCCTATTCTTGGGCTGCATAGATGGCATGGGATCTGGGAAATCAGGCTCCCCCCAACACCAAAGCACAGTGCCTTCACTTGTACCAAAGTGATAACTCTGTTGCTACAGCCCATTTAAGACAATCAAGGAACCGTGGTCTGTTGGGTACTGGCAGCATTACATACTCTGCTCCTTTTTTGCAGGTACAATAATCCCATCTAAAACTGCAGAGGGAAACAGGGGGACCTGAATTAGGATGGGAAACGTAACAGATAGACATCTGTCCATAACACATGCTTCCACACCCATACAGCTAATCACATACAATCTAAGGGTGAGGAGACCAGAGGCAATGTTAAGGCGTAACAACAAAAGAGATGTCGACGCCAGAAGAGGGCCAAGTCCCACATCAGAACCAGAAGCAATCCTCAGGGGTGGACCCCACCAGCCAATCTCTACTCCAGGCACCTGAGGGGAAGAATTTCAGTTCCCTTTTCCTATAGAGAGGCTGTAAGGTAGGCCCATGGTGTGGCAGGCATAGAGCGAACCACCCAAGAGGAGGGACGAGCCAACCCCAATTTCCACATCAGGGTTGTGAGGCATCCCAGGTGGCGGAGCCCAACAGCCCTTCACCATCTCAACTCTCACAGCTGAAGCATCTCTCATCAGAGAGAGGCTGAAAGGCAGGCACACAGCACCAGCCTGTCAGTGTTTATGTTTGGAGTAGGGGCTGGAGTTTGCAGGCAGGAGATGTATTGAAGAGGGCTATAGGAGAGAGCAGAAAGACCTGGAATTAGAGAAAAGCCCAGGGGGCAGGTGGGGTTGTCTAGAAGGCAATGAACTCTTCAGCATGAGGCTGGAGGAGGAATCCAGGAGACCAAACTGAAGAGCCAAGAGAACTGGGACTCCTGGTAAGGAGCAGGAGTGTGGTGTCTAAAGAGGGCAACACTGGAAAGAGGGGAGGGGGGAGGGATAGCAAAAACTGTGCTCATAGGGGTTACGAAGATAGGGACAGTGACAGCAGTGGCCACTTGGCAGAAGAAGGTGGAGATAGTAAGAACAGTGTCGAGAGTTGTGAAGGAGAGGACAGTACTAATTGTACCCACAGAGGTCACAAACGGAAAAACAATACTTGTTTCTGAACAGGGTGAAGAAGGTGATAAGGAGAGAGATCTGGAAAGAAGGGTGTTAGTAGTTGTATCAAAGGACAGAAGACAGTAATAAGTAGAAAGATATGGAGAGTAAGAATAACTGTTTTGCCCTGAAGGGTGCAGAACATGAATACAAAAGCAGTATGGATGAAGATTGTAGAGGTACTAATATAGGAGTGTGAAACTGAGGGATGGGAAATGGCGTATGCCAATCAGAAGTGGCTGCGGAAGGAGAATGAGCAGGACATGCAGACATTGTCAACACTAAACATAACGATGTTAAATGAAAGAGTCAGGGGTGATGTCATAGCTAGCTATAAGCGGATAACAAATTAAATGGTTTCAATTGTTGTGCTATGCCAGAATGTAAGATTGGTTTAATATTAACGCTGTGCTGGCAGATAATGTGGAAGTGAATAGAAAGGGCATAGTGCAAACTTGTAACCAAAGTTAGAATAGCACAACACATTAGATGGACACAACACTCTATAGGAAAATTAAGAGCTATTGAGCAAGTTGAAGAGCAGCAAGTTGTCACGTAAATCTGATCAGTAGTACCAAATCCACATAATCAAAATTCATGCTGACTTTGTGGAAGACCAAATTACTTGATCACTCAAACACAACCAATTAGATAGTAAGACCATCAATCTGCAAACAATATTGCATGGTCATTTTGGGGGAGAAGATAAGATTTATGTGCAAAGGTCAGGTCTATAGTGAAAGATACAGAAAACTCCATGAAGACCCTATGTGAGAAACTGCCATCTGGAAAGGGTACAGAAGCCCTTGCCTTTTTGATTTTGTATTAATTAATAAAATAAGGCAGGTAATTCCATCTATGAAAGGGAAATCTGCTGATCAGAATCCCCTTTAAGCTCCATGCCAAATGCATCTGCTCTACCAGTGGCACAGCACAAGTTCAGATTTCACATATGCCATATTTGATAGCTGCCTTGCAGCCAAGTCTCTACAGGACTAGAGCTACATTTAAGACCTGCACCTCTGTTCTAAAAACGCTTTAATTATGTGTTTATTTCCTGGTGGCAGATACATCTTTAAACATAAGCCGTACTTGAGTTATGGTATGATGGTGGCATTTTTTATAATTGTTATGCCACAGCAATTTGATATCACACATCTGTGAGACCTGCGAATTCAGCTGAGCTGTAAAAGGATTGTGTGTTCCACCCAGACAGGCAGGACCCTGCCACTGTTCGCAGGACTTTAGCCCTGGAGATTGCCTATCTTTCTTCCTTTAAGAGGGCAGGAAACGGTGGCCACCAGGAGGCACGCGGATGAGATCCTCTCCCGTGTGAGCTCCCGTCCTGAGGTCCTGAAAAACGGAATGAGCCCCCGTTTTTTGACCCCCCCTGGGGTGGAAACTCGAGACAAAGGTCTGTGAAGGTACTCGTCACGTACGGAAGAAATCCCGGGTGAAAACGGCCCCGGCTTCCACCAAATATCGTCGTGAAACTGTGAAGGTGAAAACGAAACTAGAATCGGCCTCAACGCTGCCCAGAACTCTTGGCCTGCTGGGAGCAACACCCAGTGGAGCGCACGCTGGAGGCTGGACCCCACGTCCACACAACGCCAATCCTGGATGGGTGGACCCGGCGGAGCAGACGGTAGACTGCAATAGTAGAGAAAGGAGCGGGGAGAACTTTGGAAGTGGTCCGACGCCGGGCACCCCGAGAAGAAAACAACCTTCGCTGCGGGATTAGATCGCCTCCCCCTGATGGACCAAGCAAGGCGTGCCCGCCTCCGGGCTGGGGTGCGACCTGGGATGCACGCGGCGAGGTGCTCGCGCTCCCCGCGGCCCAAGAGAAGTATGTATCTGCCCTTGTCCCCCCCTCCGTTCATCCGCCAGAGGATAAGGACCTTACCCAGACTGTAATAATGGACGCATCTACCTCACAGACGGAAAGTAAAAGCACAAAATAAGTGACCTTGGGACATGCCTCCTCTGTGGTAACAAGCGTTCTAGTCGCGGCACTGTCCGACACGTTGAAACTACGACATCAAGCGCATGAACGCCCGACAGAAACTTGCCATATACGCATACGGTTCGATGCCCCGAATCGACGTCAGCTCCAAAATGGCCACATCGCCAATCACAGATACAGAAACCGCTGCCACAAAAGGAGACATAGCAGATTGGCGGAAATAAGGAACATGGGGGCCAATATAGGAGGAAAGATTGATAAACTTACACACCGCCTTGACAACATAGAGGATAGGGATGAAGGTGTCGAAAACAACCAGGGCTCAATCGATGTCTTGGAAACACGGCTGGCCCACAGAATAACTGAGCTAGAACAAAGAGAGCAGGAGTTTAGACTTAAGATGGACGATTTGGAGCATCGTGAAAGGAGAAACAACCTCCGTTTTTTTTGGGATTCCCGAGAAAGAAGGGGAAACGGAAGAGGACTTGAAAACAGCCCTCCATGACATCATCAAGCTCCTGGTTACTGACAATAACATTGATGAACCCAGGACAGAGCACATTCATAGAGCGGGAGGCCCACCTGGAGGCCCGAGATCAGTTCTGGCAAGATTTCATCATTATCAGAATACGATGAGAGTGTTGGAAAAGGCGAGGAGCGGGAGCACCATCTCCCTAAATGGATCCCAAATAACGATATACCAGGACGTCTCCTCCCTGACCTTGGCCCTGAGGAAAATGTGTAAACCACTCAGAACATGGCTTAAATCTCGTGACACACACTACATATGGGGATACCCTTTTTCTCTTTCTTTCGAACATGAAGGCACAAGGATCAGGTTGAGCTCTGAGCAACAAATCAAAGCATGCATATCTGACTTTCTGGCCCCGCAGGATCAGGAGGAATCCCGTGACCATGCCCCCAAGGACGGGAGGGAATGGCAGATAAAGGGCCCGAAGAGGAAGACGGTGAAAGGCTTGAGGAAATATCGCAGGGGAAACGGCTCCCCAGAAGGGGCAGCTGATCCTCGACAAGTATGGTACACTTTGCTTGAATTGACATTTAATAAGGGGAAACATGGGTGTCCATTGGAGTAACGTGATTGAGACCTCCACTTATCTTGCAGAAATGTACTCGCTCTGGGGGGAGGTTACCGGGGGCTCATTAGGTTTTTTGATGCTTACTTTACAAGGGGACCGTGAGGCAACGGTCTCCACTGGTGGTTCAGTTCCGGGCCAGTGCGTTTAACTAAGCTCGATCGGATGGCACCGAACTCAGGAAGAAGGAAGGGAGTGTAAGAGGATTCAATTCAACACTACAGCTAAGTCAAAGCCTAGTCTGGGATACTGAATGGAAACCCTTATTGATATATCTTTATGTCCAGTTCATGAGTTCTGGATGACTACCCCTACATAACACCCCTCTCTTAGAATCCCCCTGACCCCACTGAGCCTATAAGTAGTTCTGTTTTGCAAGTTTAAAAGGTTTATTTGAGAAAAAAAACAAAATATAGATACCACGCTTTTATAATAAATTAATAATCGATATCGCCCTTATAAATATAATCAACAATGGGTAATCTGACACTAGCACACTTCTTTATAATCAATGAGGAGTTGGTGTAGGATGGATAAGGCAGCGAAAATACTTTTATGGTTTCAAGGGAAAAGCAATGAGGAATAAAATGCAGTACAGAAATACTTGATATGATTTTAGCAAAAGATAAGATAATCACTTTTTCTCTGGCAATTCACCCCCCTCCCCTATGCAATGTAAGAAATGGAAGCACACAGTTCTCAGGAATGCAATCAAATACCATACGAAATTCAATTCCCACCCCAGCAAGCTTAGAGAAAACAGGTATGAGTTTTAAAACACAGGCCCAAGTGCTTTGAATGTGGTGGCAGTGAAGTGAGAAATATGCTGAAAATGCTTTTAATTCCCTTTAGGAGGTTCAGGGTGAGTGAGAGATACTTGGGATGAGCTCAGGCTCACTTTAGCAATGATTCAGGGATGGTTATTAAGAGGCAAACAAATTTTTAGCAAAGGAAAGCAAAAAGCTGCTATCTTTTTACAGGTAAAGAAATCAGGCCAAATCGCAAATCGCGGCAAAATTCGCGAGTGCGTGAATCGCGAGTACGGCAGAATTAGAGTAGCAAGTCGGTTTTAGGTTCGTTGGAAAGCTTAGATTCTAAGCTTTCAGCTGAAAGTTGAATTACGTTCCTAGCCCAAACGGTTCCAGAGATACGGATGATTAGATAAAGGTAGTTTTTCGAATTTAAAGTAAACTCAAAATGACAGGTGACAGCTTGCAGCTGCAGAATTGACAGGTGACAGTTGTGCAGCTTTAAAAAATGACAGATGACACGATTTCTAGGAGGCAGTTCTACTTAGGTTAAAATAGTTTGGATTAGATTATTTTAACTAAGAGATTGGTTCGGCACAGTTCTGTTAGGTAGTCACAATATAAATTTGAACTAGGCCTCGTCAGGGATCTGGTCAGGTTTTGGACTGGACTCTGGTTCTGGTCTCGGCACTTCACAGTGATCTGGGTTAGCTCTCTGGTTCTGCTCACAGCGGTCTGGGTCACTCTGGATCTCTGGTCTGGTCTCTGGCAATTGTTCTTGGCAAAAGAATTCAAACAGCTCGCCCGGCTGTGGAATAGTTGCAAATGATTTTAAGGATGCTGAGGCCTGCTGAGAAGAGTTCTCAGTTTGTGGGTTTAGGCCCTTGCTTTAAGTTCTGAAGTAAAGTTCTGGTCTTTGGAGATTGATGGATTTGAAGTCTGGATCTCTGGATGTGAAGTCGTCGGTCAGCATGCTCCGCAGCAAATGGAATTGAATGTCCCTACCTGTCCCAGCAGTCTCTTTTTATGTGTTTTGAAAATGGGTGTGTGCTAGCTAAGCCTGCCCCTCTCTACTTGTCATTGGCCCAATTCTCCCCTCTCCCATGATTGGGGGAAGGAAATGGATTGTCATCATGATAAGGTCTGTTTATGGGTCAGAGGATCCTCCCCTGGTCAGTTTGCCCACAAATCTATATTTGATTCAAATACATCTTTCCCAGATATACAATTTGTTGAAATTACATGTGCACATTATATATTCCTTATGGTCCATGCTTGTCCGCCTCTGATCTTCCTGGGGGCTTGTATTAAAAAATGACAACATTTTGCGCTTTTTAACTGGTTTTGCAATATCGGGCATTTACCCAAAATTACACACATGTGCGCAAGGAGTATGGACATTAATTGATGAAGTGTCAGATTTTCAACATGCATACATTTGGAGTGAGACCCTATTTTCCGCTAGCAACCCCCCAGAATACACCACAGGGTCCTAACACCTCTCAAAATGTTCACAGAAAAATCACAAAAATAATGATATTACTTATATAATTCTGACAAGTCCGCACTATGAGTTATCTATCTTTTTAAAATTATGCCCTGGTCAAAAAGGGGTGTGGCTTCCCACATCACAGGGTGGAATAACTGGTTTATCCACTTCCCCCAAGCCAGCTTGTTCACAGAGGCACAGCTGCCCCCCAGTTTCTTCCAAGAGGAAGCTATTTTACGACGCCCCCAATATAACATTTGCCTGAGTCCAGGACAGGCCTTTGTTCAACTCCCTGTAGTCCCCAGCTGCTCCACCCCTAATCTAATCAGAGAGGTGACAACTCCTTTTGGCAAGGGGCAGCAGGATGCAGCTAGGCCTGGGAACAGTGGCTGAACAGGTTTTTCCTGTCGGGGGGTAGTTGTCAGGCAGAATCCAGTTTCACTAAACCAGGTTTCAGCTAAATGTCACTTTTTGTTCCCAGTTTTCTACATTCAAATCAAACTGACAATTTGTACCTATACATTAAATAATTACTTCCTTCAAGTCATTTCAGAATATGGTTTTACATTCTTCCACCTCTTAGCAAGTCTTTCCTTGGTCTGGTTTTGTTTCATTTGTGCAGTTTTACACAAAAGTCTGGTGGTTTTAAAACGCCGGCTTTCTGATAGTCGTGAGTACTGGTAATGCAACCATTTTTGGGATTAAGAAAATGAATTCCCCACAGTTCTGAGTTGCTTTTTTGGCAATCAGCATTGCCATTCCCAATGGTTTCAGGCTACTGTGTGTGTAGCCCAATGGTGGCTTTAGGCAGTGCCCTCCTGTGCTCACAACATAGGCAAAAATGGGTGGGAGCCTATTCTTCATGTTTTCCCTGTGCACTCTCTGGGGAGTTCTGGCCATCATGATGTTTTCCTTGCCAGTACTGCACAGTTTTATTGTAGGGCTTGGATGCATGGGTAAAAACATCCCACAGGAGAGGGGGTGGGGAAGACGGACAAAGGCACGTGTCAAATCAAGGGGATATTCAAGGACTATGAACAGTACAATGGTTACATGGTTGTTTAAACACTGAACATCAAAGCTCTTAATTCACCGACCAAGAGATCACTTGTCTTTAGTGAGTTTTGCAGATCAAATATCGATATCCTCTTATTGCAGGAGACTAAATATATGAAGGGTGAGGAGAGGTCCTGGGGAGGCGATCCGGGATTGAATTCTGGGGCTCTGGACCATTAAAGAGGGGGGAGTGGGAATAATCATTAAGAAGGGGATAGACTTCAAGGCCACAAAGGTTTGGTCAGATGCTGAGGGCCGAGCCTTGCTTGTTTCAGGTACCATTGGGAATGTGTCCTCTACAATCGCCACGATTTACGCCCCCAATGTAGGGCAGGTTAGATTCCTCTCCAAAACAATCCCCAAAATCATGCTAGAGTCAATGGGTCATATCATCCTTGGAGAAGATTTTAATACACGGGCAGATCCCACGTTAGACTGGAAACCCGGTAACCCAGAAACACGTGATAAACTCGGAGGAGACCACGCTCAATTCAGGCTGATGATGGAACTGTATGGATTGACTGATGTGTGGAGACGAATGCACCCCACGGCGAGACCTTACACCTTTTTTCAGCCCCTCACAATACACTCTCCCGCATTGACCATCTCTACCTCTCAAGAGATCTATGTGATACGGCCTCAAACACAGAAATCACACCAATCACATGGTCTGACCATGACATGGTGACTGCCGATATAATATGGGAATCCCTACCAGTTAGAGGTGGAAAATGGAGATGCAACGAGACCCTATGGAAAGACCCTGTTTTTAAGTCGGAGATGGAAACTGAAATTGATGATTACTTTTGATTGAATGATACCGGGGAGGTCTCTACACAAGGGGTCTGGGATGCGGGCATGGCGACCTGGAGGGGGGTCCTGATGAGGGAGGGAGCCAATAAAAAGAGAGAGAGAACCCTGATTGAAAATAGACTCCGTAGAGAAATTGCCCAACTAGATAACGAAGCAAAGGAAGGGGACGTAATGGACCATGAAAAAGTCAGTGAAGCATGGAAAAAAAGGGAGGATCTCCGTCTCCTAGAACACGACCAAATAGCTTGCAAACTTCTTTTCCTAAGACAAAAATTTTATGAGAAAGGAGACAAAGCAGACGCGTTGTTAGCAGCCAGGCTACGAGCACAGCAGGCAGAACCAGAGTACAGGAAATAGTTGATGGAGGACCCAACACAGTTATAAGTAGGACCACCATCCCCGAAGCCTTTGCAGACTTCTATGAAGCCCTGTATACCCCAGAGACGGAATCGGACCCGTCTAGCATTCGATCCTATTTAGCTGATATTGATATGCCCAAACTGACATACATTGAGTCTAAGACCCTGGATGCCCCAATAACTGAGGAGGAGATTCAGGAGGCCATCAAACGACTAACACTAGGTAAATCCCCAGGCAAAGACGGGTATACTGCAGGTTTTTACAAGACGTTTGCCTCACTGCTCACACTCTTTCTAGTGAAACTATTTAATGAGATCCTGGAGACGGGGAAACCTCTGGATTCATTTGTCAAAGCACTCATAACTGTCATCCCAAAAGAAGGGAGAGATCTCAAAAAATGTGGATCATATTATCCTATCTCCCTACTCAACTTAGATGCAAAGATATACACAAGGGTCTTGGCAGCTAGAATTGAAACATACATGCCCCGACTCATCCACCCTGACCAGGTGGGCTTTATACTGGGTCGCCAGGGTGCAGACACCATGCGCAAGACCCTGCACTTGGTACATGCCTCCCACAACCTGAACACTGATCCAGCACTATTTTCCATTGATGCAGAAAAAGCATTTGATAGGGTAAATTGGGACTTTCCAATGGGTGTCCTTCGAAAAATCAGGCTGGGCCCCAAGCTTGGAAAGGGAATCCAGGTTGTCTATTTGATGCCTACAGCTTCGGTATTTGTAAATGGGGTATATTCTAGGTGGTTCCAATTGAAGCGGGGTACCTGACAGGGATGCCCACTGTCGACCATCTTGTTTGCTTTATCGCTTGAACCATTAGCACACAAGATGAGAACAGACACCAGTATAGAACAGATGCACCTGCGACACACAGAGTACAAGTTGGCATTGTATGCTGACGACATACTCCTGCATGTGATCAATCCTGAAAGATCCATTCCCCGAGCTATATCCCTCCTCGAAGAATATGGTCAGTTATCAGGGTTCAAGGTCAATCGGTCCAAATCCATATTGTTCCCCCTCCAGGGGCGGCGGAGATAAACAAAACAAAATATTCCTCCCTTGGACTGACGCATGAGCACGACACCATGCGATATTTAGGGATTCGAATTGCGATACAAATAGACAATCTTTATGAAGTGAACTTTCCACAGCTTCTTGCCAAATTCCATGCGGATCTGGCCAGGTGGGACAAATTGACAATCTTGTGGCTTGGCCGGCTTAACGCCATTAAAATGACTTGTCTCCCGAGGTTTCTCTACCCCTTTCAGATGCTTCCCATTAAAATACCGGAGCAATACTTCACTGAGGTTAGAAGAGCGACCCTGAAATTCCTGTGGCGTGGGAAAAAAGCCAGGATCGCCTACAACACATTAACGTTGCCCAAAGATAAAGGAGGGGTAGGCCTCCCAGACCTCAAGAAGTATTATGTTGCTGCCCAATTACGGGGGCTCGTCCCTCACTTACGTAACCAAAAAGAACCACAGTGGATAGCAATGGACAACCGCTATTTAGACCCAGCAACACTCTCGGATTGGCTATGGGCCCCACGAAAGAGAGTGTTGAGGAGGACAAAGGAGCATCCGCTCTTTGCCACCATATGGGAAATATAGAGGGAGGGTCCAGAGATGAGAGATATCACAACATGGCCGTCTCCACTGAGCCACCTATGGTCCCCGGGCATAAATAAACACATCCCCAATGTTGAAAGATTCCAGGCGTGGTATGAAGCAGGACTAGAAAGGGTGGGCCAGCTTCTCCGAAATGATTCCTTTATCACTCTCCCGGAGCTAACAGAGGCCCTAAATATAGGCGTGCTGTCCACTTTCCACTACCTACAGATCAAAGGGGTCTTAACAAAGGCAGCATGGAAGGAAAAACTGAGTAGGGAGCTCACCCTCTTCGAAAAGCTGTTGGACCCAAGACTGACAGGAAGGGCCTGATTTCCGCCATGTAAAATTACTAGTGGAGGCTGGTAGAGGGAACACACATAACCTCAGAACACGTTGGCGGAATGACATGGGGTCGGAAATTGATGAAGACGTGTGGGATAAAATGTGCCGCATGGCAACACGCACTTCCATATCGTGCCAATACAAACTCCATTCCATCAAACTCCTGCACCACTGGCAGTATGACCCTTATAAACTATCCAAAATGTATCAATCATCCTCCCCCCTCTGTTGGCGTGAATGCGGACAAGTCGCAGACTATTGGCACATGTGATGGGGATGTCCTAAGATTAAGATCTATTGTAATGAAGTCTTGGGGTGGATTAGGCACCTAGACGGGATTCAAAGAATGGCGGACCCCCATCTTGTCCTGTTCGGTCTTGAGAAAATAGAAGACGAATGGCACAGAGTCCAAGGCCTAGCTCCCCATCTGTTGCTCGCTGCTCGGGCATTTATTGCCACCAAATGGAAATCAATCACAACCCCGACCGAGAATGAATGGATCAATGTTGCAATGAACATATATACCATGGAGAAAATTACTGCATCACTCCACGGCAGGGCGACACAGTGTGAAGTCCTGTGGTCAGATTTCCTAAGCAAACACACATCAAACAGACATCCAACCCCGAATGGAGATAGGGTTCACTGTCTATAGGGCCCGACTGGGTCCTCCTCCTCTTGGGTACTTTTCCCCCTCTACCTGTTATGAGACCGCTGCTGCGCTACCTCTCGGGCATCAGTAGAACCGTGACAAGACACCCTCCTTATGGCGAGTCCCTGAACACACCACATCGACACAGTTTCAGACTGCGACAACGAGCGCATGACCATGAAAACACAACTCCTTGGTTACACAATTTCTTAGTCCGTGAGGGGTGGGGGGAGAGGGGAAGGTGTAAAAGAATAAAGAGAACGAGAAAAATATGTTGGTTTTTTCCATTGTTATACCGTTGGATGTATAGAAACAAAACTAAGCACTGTATATTGGTATTACTTCCACCTGTGTAACGAATATGGATGCATATGTAACTTTTTCTTTTTTCTCTTTTCTCATTGAGAGAGAAATGTTATGTGTTAAAACTTAATAAAATCAAATTTAAAAAAAAAGAGGGCAGGAAACACCCTGCCCAGAAAAACAGCCACGCCAAATGAAGCTGTCCTGGGAACAGGAATCAATGTGCATATACATTTGCTACAGGAGTAGCCACACACCATTGTGCTGCATCTCCAAAGGCCCTTGATCCTATTGAGAAGGGAAGGGTGAGGTTAGTGTAGACAGAGGGCGCTCTTTACAGCTGGAGAAAGGTTCCGCCATCGAATTTCTCTCTGCCTCTATCCTTGCCGTAGCACAAAACACTTTAGTTGTGATGTCAGAGGCCAAAGTGCACTTTTCCAAGAAGAGGGATTGCACCTGTAAAGCCAGGCCCACTTTATTCCAATCATCTGTGGTCTTTTACCTTTAAAAGAAAGGGTCTACCACTCCTCCTTGAATTTACCATTGGGCAAACACTTAAGGAAGAATTCATTTGACCTCTGCTGGGAGAGTTGATAGTTCCAAAGACCTCCACCAGTGAGGTAAACATTGCGTGGGAAGCTTGTACCTCTAACCATCCACCAGGAACCAGTGGGGGTGACCTGCTGTTGGGATAAGACCAGCCTCTCTGCCAGCTACAACAGTACCCAGGACCTCCTGTGTTGAAGGACACCTGCAGTTGTGTGCTATCCCCTCCCGTGTTTTGGGAGCCCAAGAACAAGAACTACACTGATGTTTAAACCCGGATTGGGACTAACAGCATCCTGATGGACAAGAAAGGCATGTCGCCTGTTTGCATCTCATCGTAACCAGTCATACTGCTTTGAACTGGGTTCACTGCATTTGAAACCACATGACCCGCTGGTGCTGCCTTTGAGACTCAACTGAATTCTTTGATCCATCATACTTGCAATTTGAACTAGTCCGATGCTGCATCGTCCCTCGCAGAACCCATCATCTGCTTGGCTCAAATCAACTGCTTATCCCAGACACCGACACAAACTGCTGGAGTGTCCCTTGCCGACTCGAACAAGCAGTTATGCAAACAACTACAACTGGCTCGACCTCAAACTGCTGCTTCATCAAACTGCATACCAGAGCACCATGAACACCACTTTGAACAGTTGCCAACCCAGGACCCGAACCAAGGCAGCGTCACCCGAGGACCCTACTGAGAGGATACAACCCAGACTCAGATCGGGTCCCGGTAAGCACTTCAAACTGCATCACTTGAACGCCGCCTTTGATCTATTGAGCCACTGTATTTTCATCAGCATGACGCCAGCTTACCGCTTGGATCAACATAACTCGCTGCACCCAAACCTGGATCAAACCATTTGCACGACAGCTTGAAATCTGCTTCAACGCCATTGAACTACTACCTGCCCCCTTGGTCCAATTTTAGGATTTACAAACTGGTTAGGTCACTTTGATCCCTTTGCACCCAAGAGCATATCCTTATAAAGAATGTTCCTTGCCTTTCACCCCTGATGCATGACCCAGAGTGGTGCATCTTCCTATCTTTGCTTATTCCGTGTCCTTTCCTCAGGGGTGGGCTTTTTGTAGGGTTTTCCATAAGGTCCTGGATCCCACCATAACACAGGGATTGCCTTTATTTCAAGATTCTAGGGAATACATCCCATTTAATTTATGCATACAGTGAACTGACACTCCTCCTGAGTGACAGGAATTTAGAATAACAATTGCCCTATTTTGAAAAAGACCAGTTGGTCAAAACATGTGTCAACGAAAGGGTACACTGCAGAATAAAGGCAATTGTTGTTATTACATCAATTCTTATCCCTCTTTGTAAAATACTTAGGCGGTCATTACGAGGTTAGAGGTAATGAAAAAACGATGACGGTAAAGGATTACCGGCATCGCATACCGCTCCTGGCGATTCCGACCTAAGAACCCGATATTGGAGGTACCACTAATAATGGTGCCTCTAATAGCAGCAAGGGCGCGGGCACGCGGGTCTTCAGGCCGGCAATACCAGGATGCTGCTAAGAGGAGGACATCACAAGTCGGACGGACATGCAAATACCGGCATCATGAAGGCGTTAATAGGGGATACCGGCATGCCGACGATACTGGCATCACGAACCACCCGTAAACTGCTATGTGCAGTGTTCTCAACTGCCACAGGTGCACACAATCAGCACAGGTGGAGGCAATGGAGTCTGGCCCAGCTCAGAAGGAGCACACCCACACCAAAATGAGTCCACTAGTAGTAGCAATACTGGGGATGGAGGACATGCTTGCATTGCTATACCAGCAACAACAACAGCAGGCACCACAGAGGAGACGCAGGAGGAGAAGGAGGGTGAGACAGGCCAAGCATTCCCCACCAGTGTAGCCAATAGTCCCACGCAGGCAGACCCAATCCCTCGTATCAGAGCCAGTCCATTCAAATTAACCCCTGAGCATATCCACACCCTGTACCCTCTGGACACCATCACCACCATCGTGGACTTGAAACATGACAACATTGTCAGCCTCATAGAAATATGCACCGTCATCCCCACTCTACTGAAGGTAGTGTTGGTGCTCCACTTCCTTGCCACAGGCACCTACCAGCACACAGCGGGGCACATGCATGGCATATCACAACCCTTATTCTCTCGCATGCTGAACCAAGTGCAGGATGCCCTCCTGAAGCACACAAGTGACTACATATCCCTACCACGGACTCCCCAGGAGATATTTGATACAAAGGCATGCCAAATTGTATTGGTGCCCTTGAACGCACCCGCGTGGAGTTGGTGGTCCCACATGCCATGGACGTGGGACTCAGCGCACTGGGTGTGGGGTGGACATGGACACTGTGCACTGTTAACCAATGAAGCACACATACACAATAACCAATGTCCAGTCATGTGATTTTTCTTGACACAACGGGTGTATTAAACATGAAGTATATACAAAGTACTCTAACCCTATACCCCACACACCCTCTCCCCCTCCCCAGCAGAACTACCCCACACACCCTTTCCCCCTTCCACCTCCCCCATAACTACCCCACACACCCTCTTCTCCCTCCCCCTCCCCCAGAACTACCCCACACATGGTGTGCATTTCAATGCAGCATGAGTCTGCAACAGTTGCCATTGCCAGTCTGCTCCTACTTTCCATGTCCTCTACCAGCCTCGGGTGGCGGCATGTCTGACCGGCGCAAGGTCCGCACGGACCTGCACAGGGGGCTGCTCTGCGTGGAGCTGGCAGAGGAGCACGTGCTTGCTTGCTCCAGTCCCTGTGCGGGACGCTGGGCCTCCATGGCATCTGCAATGCGGCTGAGGACATGCCTCACAGCAGCCAACTCATCGCAGATGTGAGTCGTACTTGCCTCTTTCACAACTTTAAGGGCCGGAGTGTGTTTGCGGCAATCCTGCCTTGCCAGGGCACCTTCGGTCACTTGCTGTCCGATCAGCGCTGTGAGCTCCTCCTGGCACTGTTCAATGAGTGCCATTCTCAGCTCTCTGTCCCTGACACCAGTGGAGGTTGATGCAGCATGCTGCAAGGGTACCACATCATGTGTGCTCTCTTTGGGGCTCAAGCTCCCTGGCCATGACTCCCCTCCAGACTGCTCATGGCTGCTGCCGTTGGGTGTGCTGTGTGGGGTGAGGTGGGGTGACAGCTGTGGCCTGGGAGTGCCATGTGGTCTGGATGTTTGTCTGTCAGGGGTGCTGTGGCAGCTGATTCACCAACAGAACTATTGGCAGCGGACAGTGACCCATGTGCCACTGGCTCCTGTGCAGTGGTAGCAGCTGGTGTGGGCACTTTCGCAGTGTCAGTGGCCCTTTGCCGCCCCGATGCTGGTGCATCCTGTGATGCTTTGGCCTTCTGTGGCAGTCCAGGTTTGTCTGTGCCTCTTGATGTAGATGGCCTGTTGCCTCCTACCATGGCCCTGGCCTTCTTACTGGTTGTCGTGGCCTGTGCCGCGGAGTCCTGGCCCCCACTGTCAGATTGTGAGCCTGTGGGGTACAGAGAGATGGACAGCATCAGTGATAGTTCTACATGCATCATGCATATATTGGTATTGATGCAGTTCTGCACAATTAAGGGGATTTGGTTTTGGAGTTGTGACATACAGGTTGCTTGCCATATGGGTGGGTCATGCAGGCATACGTCTAAGTCACACATGTATGAGGTGGTGTATGCTGCGTGACGTGCCTTCCAGTTGTGCAATGTGTGCAGTGTGACACATGACGTTTACATGCTTGTGGGGTGTGTGTCAGGTATGGGTTTGAGGTTCTGGATGCATGGGATGTGATGGTGCTGGGGACCGCCTATAGGCAGGGTTGTGTACATGTGTGTGTGATGGCCCATGCATTGGCTCATTTCACTGTCACATTTGTGGGACATCATCATGCTTTGCATTACAGTGGTTGGTGTGGACACTCACCTCCATCTGGCGATGATGGCGCTCCCCACTCCTTTTCTCCCGCTCCCTCAATTGACTCCATCCCAATTGTCCTGGCACATGTTTCCTCCCAGCGAGTCATCTTGATTGGTGAGCTTGCTCCGCCACTTGTTGCCATGCCATGCCCTGGCTCCTGTAAGCAGCCAGAATGTTCCTGACGCATAGGCACAAGTCATCCGAGCGCTTTCGGAACCTCTTTCACGGTGCGGGGGGGTGGTACCGACTGCACTGACTTTACGTGCCACCTCCTTCCAGATCTCCTTCTTCCTCATATTGGCAGGTCGACTCATATCTGCCGCAAACACGACATCCCCATTTTCTGCAAGGGTGTCCGCGAGCATGATTAGCTCATCTTCCGAAAAACTCCCCTTGCGCAGGCACGCAGCTCCTTTCTTCAGGGCCTTGGCCATTGTGCTGTAGTGGTATATGAAGTTGGGGCTGCTGTCGTGATGATGCAGGTCCTGTGTATAGAGGATTGCAATGGATTGTGTTTTTCAAGATGGCCTCCGTGCTCTTTCCCATTCCTGTGCGATGACGCTACTTCCGGGTCCGCTTATTTACGGGCACCGCTAATAGTGGTCACCGCTGATAGCGGTGCCCGCTAATGCCGTATCCATTGATGCTGGTTGTGCTCTCTGCGCTTTCCATGATGCCGCTAAGGGCCATTTTTTGGACTTTAACGGCATGCCGGTAATGTTGTTACCGACATGGTGCAAAGCTTGTGCACAAGAACTCATAATAGCCCTCTATTAGAGGGCTCTTGACTACACGGACATGGTATTTGCTCCATGCCGGTAAGGACAGTTACTTACCTCCAAACTCGTAATCAGGCCCTTAGACTACTTATATATTGATATAGAGGGACCAGCGCCATACTCAGGTACACAACCTAATCCTTACAAATCACACTAAGGTTCGGGTATACGTTATGGTGCCTGGGCAAGTGAAAGTCCACACACTGTAACATTTTAACGATTAGCGCAGAGGAAGCACAACTACCCCCAACTGCTATTTTGTGTTTTCCATTTAGTTATTCCTGCAAATGGTGTGTTTAATTAAAGTATGTGTTTTATAGACCCTTGATTGGATGGACATTGCTTTATTTTGGACAGTTTGCTGTTTGGGTCACATTCACACAGCTCTTGAGAGTATATCCTTCCCTTGGACAACCTTAGCACAAAACACTTGTGTACAGGCGCATTATAAATGCCACATCATATCATATCATATAAAATATCTTATCAAAAGGCAAAACTGTACCTGTTTTACCTTTAGGATTGTGTTGGTTCTTAGTTTGTAGAAGTGTTAGGGCTGGGTAAGCTCTTTAGCCTAGCCACTACTCATGATTGTACTCCTGCAGGGCAGAGGTAAATTTGTCAAACCACGGTAGAAGAAGTTAGATCAGAGAGTAAAGTTAATCTGAAAAAAAGAGGCCAAAGTACTATAATTGGCCAACATTTTACAGATAACGTTTTTAATGGGAATATGGCGGGAAATGGTTCTTGTCATCTCGTGCAATGACCATAAGAGTTTCTGATGATTAGTCAATGAATTAAGCAATAGAACCCGGAGAGGGAGGCATTACCGGTCTGGTAATGCCCCATGGGCATCAGTCACAAAGGCTTTAACGTAAGCCCCAGGGCATTACCAGACCGGTAATGCCCTCCCTTCGAGGGTTCTATTGCTAATAGTACACTTTGTACCGGGGTACGAATAGCATTTTTCTCGAGTTGAGAAACGGCATGTAAACAGTTCCCAACTCCAGAATAAAAAGCACAAAAAATGTCTGCCATGGATCAGGGAGAAGTGACTGCACGTTCCTGGCACCAGCAAGGGACAATGCAGCACAAGGTAAGTGTGAAGGTGTTGGGGGAGCTTAAAAATGAGGAAAAGTGGGGCGGGGAAGGGGGTGTGAGGAGCACACTTACCTGACTCCAGCAGCAAGGGAAGATGGTGGTCATCCGCTCTGAGGAAGCTCAGAGCGGGGTCTTCCCCTGTGTGGTAAATACCCCGATCCTAGCTTCTTCATTGGCTGGGAGGCTGCCACACAGCCCTTGCTGAGTACTTATGAGAGTTAATCAAATAATTCAAATTTGTAATATATCAGAAGAAAAATGGCTCCATATGTATGAACTATGATTTTGGAGAAGGAGCACAGAATAATACAAATCATTGTTCTGGGCAAGATGATTAAGCGAGAAAATCTGTCAATAATGAGTGATCTAATGCCATCATTCAAAGGTGTGAGTCAGATAAAAAATTGTTTTCCAAAAATGAGAAATGGAGAAATTATAATGGAATTCAAATCTTGCAAAACCCCAGGAGATGACTTGCAAATGAATGTTGTATATAAAATTAGATCCTGAATACTGGGTTTACCTAACTACTTATAATGTTTGAAGTAACATGGAATAGTGGAAAACCTACTGTATCATGGATTAAGAGTGGCATAGTCCCTACTTATAAGAAAGGGCCAAGAAGTGAATCAGGAAATTACAGAATGATAGCATTATTACACTCTTCATCCAAATCCTTTATCAGGACTAATTCCTATCAGTGCTTGCACAATGGGCTGCAGGTAGCAAACTATTATGCCTAGGAAAAACTGGCTTTAGATATCTACAAATGCCAATATAGTGACAGAGAAAACCCAGCTAGCTAAAAGATATGATCCGCTTGAAACAATTCCCACTCTACACAGCTTTGGAAGACTTCAGTGCAGCATTTTCTGGGACTGATTTAGCCAAATTATGGGACACATTGGGCCTCATTACAACGAGTGCGGACCCGTAATGAACAGTGCCGGTAAGGGACAGGCACCGTTCATTACGGCTGCCTTATTACGAGGTTTGCAGCGGTTCTCGCTCTGCAACACCTGGTCAGACCAGGCGTCCTTAGCGGGACACGTTAGCAGACCTGGATGCTAACAACGGGCCCGTCATTAACAGGCCTGTTGTTAGCATCCTCCACATTCCCATTGAGCCCTATGGGGGCTCAAATGGGAATGGGGAAATACCGGGTCCGGGTCCCGAGAATGGGAATTACCGGGCCCGCCAAAGTCGGCATGGCCCAGTAATTCCCTATTCCTGGAACCCGGACGGGGTACCCAGTACCTGGTATGGGGGTAGCCAATGCCGCTTTTAGCTTTCTAACTCCATACTCGTAATGAGGCCCATTGTCCTTAATAAGGATGCAGCATGAAAACAGGAAGGTGCCTAAATACAACAGCGATGATATCAAAAAAGGATGAAACGTATTGGTGCTTATGTTATCCAACCTTCATCTCTGTTATCCAATCTATATCTCACAGACTTGCCACACGTGCTACAAACGCAGTCTTTTCCTCCTAATTTGCAGTTGGCATATTCACAAGATCTGATCCTTCTAAATCTAGCAAGATTCAAGAATTATTGAATAGCTTGCAAACATTCACAAATGCTAACAACACGGAAGGTAACATCTCAAAGATAATGAGATTTCGCACAGGCACAACACAGCATAATGGAATTTGTTGTTGAATGGTTCAAGGACTGAAGTGGCCTCCGAGATCAAATATCTAAGAGTAACTTCAAAAGGGAATTGGCGTCCACATCAAAGAGAGTCTAGGTTAAAGGGACAGCTGTTACTTTAAAGAAGACAAGGTGTTTATTCAATGTTACAGTTGATTGGGCTGATAAAGGCAAAACTATTATCAACAGTACTATACAGAGCTGAAGTCTAGGCCTATGCAGGTGTGTGCTGGCTACTTAAAATGAAAATTGCATATAGAAAGCTGTTGGTGTTGGCTCATGCTAACCCCTTTCCTTGAGTAATGTGAATTTGGAAAAATTACATTGGAGTATATTAGCAAACAAATAGAGCCTGCAACTTTAGGATTAAGCCTCTATATTTGTATTTTTTTTTTTAATTCAGATTTGTAGAGCGCACGTTAGCCCGGGGGCATTGTGGCGCTTGTTACAGACAATATCTTAGTTACATAGGATACAATATTTACATACAAATACAATATTTACAGTAGACATGTACAAATTAGCAATGCAGTATATTTACGTGGGTTCACGAGAGTTTCCTATTAATTTGCAAGGAATGAGGTTTTCAGTTTCCTGCGAAAAATCGAGAGTGAGTTTTCCGCTCTAATGTCTGCAGGAAGAGCGTTCCAGGTCTTGGCTGCAATGTAGGGGAAACTTAGACCTCTGGCTTTGGCTTTTCTGATGCGCGGGATGCAGAGTAGGTTGGAGTATTGCGTCCTGGTGGGACGGGAGGAGGATGGTTTGAGGATGGTTTCTGATAGATAGGACGGGGCAGAGAGAGAGAGGCATTTGTGTGTGAGGGTGAGGATTTTGAGAGTGATCCGCTCTTTGACCGGGAGCAATTGGGCTGAGTGCCTGGCATGGGTGATATGCTCTCTTCTTGGGATACTAAGAGCGGCCGGGAGTGCATTGTTCTGCGTGACTGGTAGTCTGTTTAGGTTTTTGGCTGATGTGCCTGCCAGGAGTGCATTGCAGTAGTCCAGTTTGGCCCCAATGGTTGCTCTAGCCATAGAGAGGCAGTTGGGTTTAGAGAGGTAGGACTTGATGGCGTTTATGAGTTTAGTGGTGTGCGCAGATGAGGAAGTGATTGCGCTGACTTGTATAGTCATAGATAGTGAAGAGTCAGGTATACTCTCAGTGTTGTTACAGCTGTGGATATGGGAATGATGGAGTTGTCAATGGAGAAGTTAGCGTACAGTTTGTCATGTTTGTCTAGGGTGTTCTGTTGACCTAATATCATGATTTCAGTCTTGTCTCCATTGAGGCAAAGGCCATTAACTGCCATCGAAGCCTTGATGATGGAGTAGATTGTGTGGAGTGCCTTGGCGTCTTCGTTGTATGATCCTGAAAGGGGTAGAAGTACTTGTGTGTCGTCCGCGTTGTTTGTGTATGTGAGGCCGTATGAGTCGAGTTTGTCAAAAAGGGGCTTGGTGAACAAGTTGTAAAGTGTGGGTGCAGTGCATGATCCTTGAGGGACCCTGCAGTGGATTGTCGTGGGAGTGGCATTGGCGATGTCCGAGAAGACTTTCATGGCTCTTCCCTCTAGGAAGGAGGTGATCCAGAGAGCTGATTCTTTAGTGAAGTTGGCTGAGTGTGTGAGGAGTGAAGTGAGAGTCTTGTGATCAACCAGATCGAAAGCGGCTGAGAGATCTAGAAGGAGCAGAAGAGCAGGCTTGCCTTTGTCCATGATTTGGGTGATCTGACTCTTCAGATCCACCAGGGCTGTTTCTGTGCCATGTCCTTTCCGGAAGCCTGATTGCCTAGTCCCGAGGATGGAGTGGGTTTCCAGAAAGTGTTGGATTTGGCAATGTGCGGCTTTGTCCAGTAGTTTCAGGAGGAATGGCACTGTGGTTATTGGTCTGTAGTTGTTGGATTGGAAGGGGTCGAGAGTAGGTTTTTTTAGGAGAGGCCAGACCCAGGCCTCTTTCAGGTTAGCTGGGATGATGCCTGTTTTAAAGGATGCATTGATGAATGCCATAAAGAGTGGCGCAAAGCAGTCTGCGCAGTCTTTGATGAGTTTTGGTGGGTAAATATCGCCTTTACAGGGGGAAGGTTTGAGACATTTTAGTAGGTTGATAACTTCTGATTCAGTGACGTCCCTGAAGGAGAAGTCAGGTATGGCGGGCTTGGACGAGGTGGGTGGGGTGTTGGTAGGCTTAGTTCCTGTCTGTTGAGTAAGTGCTTTGCAGTGGTCTTTGATTTTCTTTGCAGCGCTAGCAGGAGTCAGGGTTTTGTGGTTTTTGGTGATAGGAATAGAGAACTCGATGCAGTTGTAGTCAGTCCAAGGCAGTGAGGAGTTAGAGGTGATAGTGGAGAGGCAATTATGGTCTGCAATCCAGTCAAGAATGCAGCCTTTGGCGTGATTAGGACTTTCTACTTTTTGGGTGAAGCCCAGGTCATTGAGTACCTTGGTGAGAGTGACTGCAGATTTGTCCTTAGTATCGTTGAAACTGAGATTGAGGTCTCCTAGTAGAAGGGTTTTGGTGGAGCTTTTGATATTATTGCTGAGGATGTGAATGGTGGTTTCCTGGGAGTCTGGGGTGTTGCCTGGGGGCGGTTAAGTAGGTGAATTATAATGGTGCTGTTGGGTGACAGTGTGAGTTTGGCAGATAAAAGGTCTGAGTTGTTGGTCGAAAGGTGACTGATAGGTCGGAGCTGCAGGTTCTCCTTGTAGATGAGGGCTACTCTGCCTCCAATTCGATCTGCCCTGTCTTGTCTGAGTATGGTGAAGCCAGGTGGTAGTGCAAGTGCAACGGCGGGGCCTGATGCTTCATGTAACCATGTTTCTGTGATGGCTAATAGGTCAATGTTATTGTTGGTTATGAGGTCATGAATATCAGATGCCTGAGCTGGGAGTGATCGGACATTGAGGAGGGCACATTTGATGTGAGGTGTGTGTGGATTGTTTGTGGAGGTGCGAGTGGTGGTTGTATCTGATATGTTATGTGAGGTGATATTGTGGGGTGTGGCGTGGTTAGTGGGTGGTAGACTGTGGGAGAGTGGGTGTCCCATGCAGCGTTTGGATATGGTGCGGAAACTCAGTCTATAGTTTCTGTATTCTGTGGGAAGGGGTAGTGTGCTAACTTCTGTGGTCTGTGTGCAAGCTCGAAGTCTTTCTAGTCTATGCATAATTATGACGCAGGGTGTGCGAGGTGGCAGGGTTTGTGTGGTATCCAGGTTAGCGAGATGCTTGGGGTAGGGGAGTGGGCTTAGTGGTGTGGGTATGAGGGAATGGAAAGGAGTATAGAGTTGGAGAGCAGTGAGTGTTGCGAGGAGAGTGAGCAGCATGGTGGTGGCAGTGGTGAGCTTGCCTGACGCTATGGGCATGATTGTATGCTGGGCGGGGCTGTGTGTGGAGGAGGACACAGTCAGGTTGGTGGACCTATCCTGAGGTGGGCAGGAGTGGATAGGTTCAGGGTGGGCTAAAAAGCATCCTGGTACTGGGAGGTATCAGTGTGGCTTATGCGCAGCAGGAGGCACTGGCAGGATCGCAGATGAGCGACTATAAGGCACAAACACAGTTCAAATGTGGTCTGGGAGCGACTATAAGGCACAACACAATTCCAGTGTGGTCTGTGAGTGACCATAAGGCACAACACAATTCAAATGTGGTCTGGGAGCGACCATAAAGCACAACACAGTTCAAGTGTGGTCTGGGAGCGACCATAAGGCACAACACAGTTCAAGTGTGGTCTGGGAGCAACCATAGGGCACAACACAATTCAAGTGTGGTCTGGGAGCGACCATAAAGCACAACACAACTGAAATGTGGTCTGAGGGCGACCAAAGGGCACAACACAATTCAAATGTGGTCTGGGAGTGACCATAAGGCACAACACAGTTCAAGTGTGGTCTGGGAGCGACCATAAGGCACAACACAGTTCAAGTGTGGTCTGGGAGCAACCATAGTGCACAACACAATTCAAATGTGGGCTGAGGGCGACCATAGGGCACAACACAATTCAAATGTGGTCTGAGGGTGACCATAGGGCACAACACAATTCAAATGTGGTCTGAGGGCGACCATAGGGCACAACACAATTCAAATGTGGTCTGAGGGCGACCATAGGGCACAACACAATTCAAATGTGGTCTAAGGGCGACCATAGGACACAACAATGAGTAGTTTAGGCACTGTGCTGTGGGTGTAAGGTGGACAAGACAGATGTTATAATTATGTTGAGAGCTAACAGCAGCCTAGACATGTGCAAGTTTAGGCCATGGTCATTAGACTAACTAAACGGGTACTGTTATACAGCAGGCAACAATGGAATGGTCAAATAAGTTAAGCAAATACATAACAGTTGACTCAAATGCAGTAGGGTAACACCTAGATTCAATATGAAGGCAGTTTGGATGAGGCAATTGACTGTTGTGCTGTGGGCGTTATCTAGGCAGGGAGCGAAAGGGCAGTATAGCAGTGAAGGTGGTATAGGCAGTTTACAATGGCGGCTGAGAATGCAGTGTAAGGGGCCAGCCATGTGGATTAACTTCATTGTTTAGTTCCAAATGCAGACCCAGTGAGGGAGGGCTCTTAAGTGTGGATATACCATGATGACTGACACTGTTAGTGCATGGAGCCGGTTGGTGTCTGTAGCAGTGGGCGGCACTCTATGGTGGTAGTGGTAAAGTGCGAGGCATTGGGCTAATGCATGAAGGGGCATACGCCAAAGGTATATAGAGGATGGTTATAGTGCTTACCAAGTCTCCAAACCAGGTTTCAGCAGGGGGGCTGGCCTTGGCCTCTGGACATTCTCTGGACAGGCTCAGGACAGGTGTAGGAAGCCTTTGTGCCAGTGCCTTCGTGCACTGTAACGGCGTGCGCCTGAACGGAGTATGATTGGTGCCTTAATGATCGCTGGCAGCCAATCCGTGCTTCTGGTGCTATCAGATGGTGATCTCAGGCAGGGACACACATCCTGAAGAAAGAGGCGACCATCTTTGGAGGTGGTTTGCATTGTGGGACCTTATGGAAGCGTAGGTCTGGCCAGTGGCAACGGTGGAGGTACGGCGTTTTTCTGGGGTAGATCAGTCTGTATACACAAGTATACAAAATAAAGATGCTTCCATCCACTTTACTCCCTGCTGTGGATGGTCGGCACGACTGCAGGGAGGGATAGCCTCAGGGCTTACCTTCCGTCGGGTGTACGAATAGCTGAAGAGGTGCTGCTCCGGCAGTGCAGGCACGGGCGACTCCGTGCCTGCAGGAGCAACAATGACAACTTAATGTTTTCTATCGATCTATCTATCTATCTATCTATCTATCTATCTATCTATCTATCTATCTATCTATCTATCTATCTATCTATCTGTTTTTTGTGTAGCGCAATATCACCCATATGCCTCAGAGCGCTCACAGTGACAAAACAACAGAAAACCAGAAAACATACAGAATGGCACTATAGGAGGAATATAGAGGACTGAAGAGCTTCACAGAGTTTTAGTGTTCGCCTTTGTCAAACAGGTGTGTCTTGAGTTGTTTCTTAAGTACAGTGAGGGACACACTGTTATTGATCAGCTGGGATGTGGACTTCCAAATCATTGGTGCCCAATAGGCAAAGTTTGTAACACCTACTCTTTTCAGATTTTTTCGTAGTTGATGTAAGTCGTGCTTATCATTAGAATAAAGGTCTCTTCAGAAAGGTGCCTTCGTTAATTTTTTGACAATGTAGTTGGGTGCGGTACCGGATAGCCATTTGAAGACTATTTAATCCTTTGTTGGACTGCCAGCCAATGAAGTTTTCTCCTGGCTGCTGAGATTTTCTCCCGTCGACTCAGTCCAAGAATTGCCCTAACTGCTGCATTTTGTATAGTTTGTATTTTTGTAATGTTGCTCTTAGACGTACCCATCAGAAGACTATTAAAATAGTCTAGTTTTGAGTTAATTATGGCTCCCACAATCAGAGCTAGATTTTGCTCAGTTAGGTATGGTCGGATTTGCCATATCAGATTTGAAAGGAATGCACATGTTGATTTTAAATAAGACACATGTCTTTGGAAAGAGAGAAGCAAATCCATAATAATTCCCAGAGTTTTAACATGATCCGATACTTCAATGTAGCTATTATTAAACTTAAATTTTGTATATTGTGCGTTTAATTTTTCTATTTGCTGTACCAAGTATCAGAGGTTCCGTCTTTGCTTCATTGAGTGCAAGAGAGTTAGTTGCCATCCATTTTTGCATGGCACTAAACACTTCATTGACACTATGTGCATCCTTTTCATAAATACCTGACAGTTCAAATACCAACTGGGTGTCATCGGCATAGTTAGTAAACCGGACACCAAGTTGTTGGAGCATGTCACACAGCAGTTTTGAAAAAAATATTTTAAAGTATGGGGACAAAAATGATCCATTTGGGAGGCCACAGGTCAGCAACGTTTTAAGGGAACAGAAGTTTCCCTTTGCCACTGCAGCCATCCTTGGAACCAGGAAGGATTTAAACCACTTTGTTGCGAGTGGGGAACATCTGACAGTTGTTCTCAGCCTCTCGGCCAGGAGATCATGATCTATGTGAGATCAAAGGCTGAGGAGAGATCAAGCAACAGAAGTAAAACAGTGTTTCCTTGTTCAATAATCCCAACAATGTTAGCCTGTAGATCCAGAAGGGCTGTCTCCGTGCCATGTTTTGCTCGATAACCAGATTGCTCACTGGCTAATAGGTCATTTGTTTCTAAGAACTTTTGATATTGTGAGTACACAATCCTGTCAATGTTTTTGAGCAGTCAAGGCATGTTTGTAATAGGCCTAAAATTGCCAGGTATTGACGGTTCCAAGTTCTCCTTTTTAATAAGTGGAGTGATCCATGCCTCTTTAAGGTCCACTGGGACAAATGCTTCTTCAAAAGTTTGTTTCACGAATTGAACTATGCAGGGTGCTAAAGTGTCTGCAAAATCCTTAAATAAGTTGGTGGGAAAGATATCCCCCTGAAAGGAGGAGGGCCTTAACTTGTGGATGACCTCCAATACCTCTGACACAGAAACCTTTTCAAAGGAGAAAGAATCTGGTTGGCTTTCCGGTTGGTCACTCTTGGTAATAGGTGCGGTGTGGAGGGTATTCTTGGGGTCAAGATATCGTTTTTTCTGGGCTTCGATAGCCTGTTGTTGTTTTCTAGTTTTTGTGGAGAAGCCGTCATGTATTGATTGACACCAAGCGTTACTCCCTTGAGCTAGGTGGCCAGCCGGAGGATTTTACAATTCATTGAGGATTCAGAAGATTTATTTGGATTCCGACTTGGCTTGTTGGATTCTCTTGTTAAAATGTTCTGCTTTGCCTGAAAAATAGTCATCTTGTTGGCTTTTGCAGCTTGTTTGTAGGATGCTATTGAAGGTACGGATGGATATTTTCTTCAGTGGCCCTCAGCTTTACGCTTAGCTCATCTGGCTTCTAGGATATCACTAGAGAACCATTTATTCGGATTAGTGGGTTTATTATTTTTTTCTGATTTAATTGGAGTCAGTGCATGAAAGGCTTGGTTCGTGGCTTTCCTAAATGACTGGGTAAAGATGTCTAGAGACATGTATTGTTGTAGCGAGGGCAAAACAGGGGAGATCTTCTTCTTGAAAGCTTCACTGGTTACTGCCTTACAGTTACGCCAAGTTCCCAGAGGTTTGCTCTTAACTAAGTGCGATATCTGTATAACAGCAGTGTGACATGTGAAGTTAACCAAATAATGGTCGGACCAAGCGCATTCTGTAATTGACGTGACTGTTATTTCCTGGTTTTTAACCAGTATCCAGTCGAGTATGTTGCCAGCGTTATGGGTGGCATTTCTTACTACTAGTTGTTGATAGTTAATGGATTCAAGTAATGCTTTAAACTCCTTCTCCACCACGTCCAAAGGATTGTTATCCCAGAGATTAAAGTCTCAGAGAATAACAAACGCTGAGGTATCCCTAGAAGGATTACCATTGCTGGCCATTAGCTGTTCCTCAAATTTTAGAGTTAATCTAGGTGGGCGATACAGTAGTAGAAAACTTATGGAGGATGCATGGTTCACATTAAGTTTGACATGAATGGATTCGCAATTCTCTAGATCCAGTGAGCCAGAGATATGTAGATTTAAGTTTTTTTAAAGATAATAGTAAACCCGCCCCTCCCTCCTCTCCCCACCGCTGTATCTACATGGATAATTGAATGACTCTCTGGCGTAGCCAGTGATATTGCATGGTGTTTCGTTTGGGTCATCCAGGTTTCTGTGATAAACAAAATATCCAGATATTTCTCTAATAACATGTCTGCGATTTCTGTGGCATGTTTCAAAAAGGAGCGAGTATTTAATAGGCAACAATTAAGTTTGCCAGCTAGAAGAGGTAGGGTATTACCCTTATCTATTTTGCTAATAGCCAAGGAATCATCACATGTTATAGACTCCTCACACTCGAGGGCCTTGATAGCTACCTCTCGAGTAAAGGGGTCAGTGGTGCCATGAGCTTGGCTTGCAACAATATCTACGGGGCAAGAGGAAGTGATGACCTATGGCATGTTTTTATTTTTATTTAATTTCTTCCTGGAACATATGAGTTGTGGTTGCCCTATTATATTTATCAGGGGATCTGATGAACTAGAGAGTTCAACTGGATTAAAACAAATGGAATATCAAACATTACTGCCCCACACTGACTTTTCTATAAATAGAATAGGGCTTGGGCTAGGAGCAGGAGTAGGGGGAACCAAAGAAGTTTCCACATGAAAGGTAAACTAAAGCCAATGATGGAAGATTGGTTTTGGAACATCATTTAAAAAACACTAAGGACACAAACCAGTCTGTCAGAATATGGTAAAAATAATAAATAAACAACTTGAAATTGGCCACTATATGAGGCTTTTTCCAAGCAGACAAAAAAGGAGGCAGTACACCCTATTCCATTTTAACCAGCTACCAACTTTAGAAGTTCCAGGAGCACGCGTAAACATCAAACCTGATCAAAGATATTGCTGCTATTGTGGAACAAAGGAAATAGAGATTTTATAACATATTTGCTGTACATTGAAAGAATTGAGGACTTCATCGTTTGGTAAATTTGTAGAGTGTCTTTGTGATGTTAACTCAGAGTGTTGATGGGAAAACTGATGAGGCAATTTTAATTTGAGCAGAGTTGCGATATTGGAAATGTGATCAATCAAGATGGTTTTCATGCAATATAATGACCCTCTTTATGTATACCAATGTTTAAGGTTGTTACTCAGGACTCTAATCATCCAATTACCTTAACATTATTATTACTGTAACAGAAAGCTGATGACACTTTTGGAAGATAATAACTTGAGACAAAGAGAGGAAAAATCACGATGTGCTGGGCAAAAACATTGATGATAATGTTAGCCTTTTATCAAGTCAAGCAAAGTGAATCAACCATTAGAACCAGATACCACTATATAGTATTAGTTACTAAAGCTCCTCGTAGAAGTGTGGGCATAAAATAATGACACAGCACATGAGCTGCTGGGAACTGATTAGTATGTTGAGCCCTTGACAGCACAGTTAAATGTGTTTAAAGCATTGCAAGCATGGCTTAAACTATCTGCTCAAGTCCAATGCCCAGTAAAGGTCATTTCTCTTTTGCTCCATGAAAAACAGCAGTTTCACTATACCAGTGAGTAAATATATTGTTTCTGGGCCCCCCACCTTGGGCTGGCATCTCTAGAGGGCCCAAGGGATGTCCAGGGGGGCCAGGATTAAGGTGACTACTTTAAATACAAATTATAAGCAGTCGAATATCTGATTATATTCCATTTTTCTATATGAAAACAGCCATATTAATCCATTTGAAAAGAGTCTGCTCTTCCTCTTACACCCCGGACATCGTTCTTAATAGCCTTTTGACTAAGAGTCAAGCAAGACCTGAAAGACACACAAACAGAGGTAGGGGAAGACTCAAATGATACCAGTGAATTCCTGTGTGCTAGTAATAAGAGCAACATGTCCACTACATTTGCACACCAGGTTGCTTAATCCAAATGTTGATATCTATGACTCAGCCTGTTGTCTATCTCCATCATCATGGAGATGAAGGCCACAGAAACAGAGGCCTTTTAAAACTGAACTAACAGAGAAGAAGGATGAATGTATCTTGAGGAGGTGGAATAGCCTGTCCAGGAGTAGAGACACCAACCTCAGATCCATAAGCAAACTGATGAAATGTCCAGGCTACCAACTAACATAACCTATCATGTGAACTAAAGAGGAGATACTATGGGGATTGGACTATCTGTAGAGAAAGCTGCTGTCAGAATGAGTGGAGGTGAAGCCCGCAAGTGCTGCAGTAAACTGGCCAATACCAGTGACACCACTACCAGTGACACAGAGAGCCTTTCTGATGACTAGGAGCGAAAACAAAAGGAACCAGGAATGGGCCTGGTGGTAACCTCACAGAGAAGCACATAATGACAATACAGAGATAGTAGGGGAATAATGGCTAGGACATTGACCGGAAGGACCAGAAGAAAGATCTGAGAAATCAGGGCAGTCAACCTCTCACAAAGGTTACATGGTGCAGAACACAGTCCAAACAGATCAAAGACTGCGGGAATGGATGCAATTTGTTTGATGCAAGAAGGGAAATAATTTCTAGTGCCAAATGCAAGAATAACAGGAGCCATAATTGAAGACTTGACCCATTTGTTCCATACTGAAGCACAAAGTGAAATATCGCAATCTAATTCAACTAAGGATTGCATGAGAGAAGTTAAATCATCTGCTATATGCTACAAAAGGAAGTCAGTTCCCAGCTTCATCCGAGCAGAAACTTTAAAGCAAGAGGAGACTTCAACTGTTTGTTACATGATAGGAAATGAAGTGCACTTTTCTCGCCACAGTATAGTAACACTTGTGAGAGCAAACCTAAATCCTTTGAGGTAACCTGGGAAATTGAATAAATACATAATGTGAACCTAAGAGAAAAAATGAAGCAAGAGAAGAGTGGACCCGTTTGTTCATTTCTGGGAAACGAAGTCCAATTTCCTAGCCCAAGTCTATTAATGATCGTGAGTGAGAAGTTAAATTATTTGATGCATGCTAGGAAAAAAAGTCCAATACCCAGTTTGAACCTAACAGATACTGTAATAGGAACGTTGACTCATTTGTTTTATTCTCAGAAACAAAGTCCTACATCGCTACCCCACATCTAATAGTTATTGTGAGAGAGAATTGAATCACCAAAGTATTACTGGAAAGTACATCAAACACCCAGAATAAGCCTAACCAAGATTGTAAGAGTAGATTTGACTGACCAGTTGTGTGCTAGGACTCAAAGTCGAACACCCAGCCCATGTTTAATGTCTCTTATAGAAGTGCAGTTAAATAATGTGATGCTTGCTATAAAAGACTGTTGCATGCTGGGACACAAATTCTAATAACTAGATCTGTAGCGATGTATGCTAGGAAGAAAGTATCATACTAAATTCAACGTTGTGAAAGACTGAGTAAGAGGCAATGGTATCAATTTGAAGAAACAGTGAAAGCATAGTTAAACCATTTTCTCCAAGGCTATTACAAGGCTCCGATAGAAATTCAGTAATTAGTTGCAAATCCATAAATAACTAAGAGAAGATTGAAAGACAAATTCAACCGTGTGTCAAGTCTGTGGCATGACTAAGGATCTGACTAATTTATTGTAAGACCATTACAGACTGAAAGGACATCAAATGCTCCAAATCTATGAAAGACTGAAGGAGACTGAAGGAGAACCTCAACCTTTTGGTCAAAGTCCCTGAACACATAGAGAGAGGAAATGAATCAATTTCTGTAAGTCTGTGAAGGACTGGGGGCAAGAGTTTATCTCAAGTTCACAAAAAGGTAGAAAAAGAGTTGAATCATTTTATTTCAAGCATCTGAATGATTGAAAGAAAAGTTTCATGTGTGTTTGTCACTGGTAAAGGAAGTTGTTTATCTTTGTTTAAGAATAATCTAGACTGTTATAAAGGATGTGAATCAGTATTTGTATATTGTGGAAGGAAGTCACATACCAGCTCCCTGTTCAAATCCGAATAAGACAAGAAGAGAGAGAACAAATAATTATTGTATGCTGGGGTGGGTAATGTGGAGAAACTCATCAGCAAAGCTAAAGGAATATCAATGGAGGGGAGAGGAACCGCTTGGATCACATGGAAACATGTAGAACAACATTGTGCTGCATGATATATTTCCATAAGTCATTTCATGTTTACATTCCACATGAGTCACATAATTTACATAATTTATTATGTTATGGAATCATTATGTATCAGTGAGGGACATGTTCTGCCTTTAGGTCAGAGGCAGAGTCTCCATTTGTTGCATAGTACACTTTGTTCGCTAGATCTATCAGTCCTCATAAACATATTTTTAGCTTTACGAGTTTCTGTTCCAAAGAGCCCACTTATGCCAATTCTGAAACAGAAAGCAGGATCCCCAGAACTCCTTTACAGTGCTTTCCATTCAATGGAGAGACTGTATGTGCGAGACCCACCGAGCAATTTACATTCAAAGGAAACACTTTCTGCATTTGCTCTACCATGTCCCTATCTTCATTTCTTATCTCGGTAGTTTGATTACTGTATTCAATAGATATCACGCTGACTTGATATAAAGAGTGAAATGTCCTGATTGGGCACATGCAAATTTCTTGCTTTTTTTAGGGATCATGGGATGGCATATTTAAGTAAAAAGCAAATTAGGATGTGAGACTGCATAGTGCTAGCATGTGTACCTGGCACTTTCCTCCATTCCCTCATAAATATGTGGCCTATGCATTGCATGTACTACCTAAACTTCTCTAGAGCACTAAAGACTCACCTGTTTCACTTAGAGTATGGTCCTTAAGGCATTAGACCGCTTTGCACTCTTTACTTACTCCCTCTCCTTCTTTCCTGGAAGCCTGGGCACTTAACAAAACACTACACTAAGTAGAGTATTGTGCATAGATGGTCCCCTGAAAGATAAAAGTTGCATTTTGATAATACTGGAACTGTGTGCATCAGTGAAGTGCAAATCTGTTTTTCTCAACTCTGTACTAGTAAATAGTTGTCTTTCTAAATTTCTGGAAACCTGAATAACTGAATCTGTTTCTCTTCCATAGAATCACGGCGGATCCTGCTTCCTGTGGTGCTTCATCACATTCATCTCCATCTGCGGCAGCAAAAGGAGCTTCTCATCTGCTCAGGAATCCTGAGCAGCATATTCTCCATCATGAAAACCAGCTCTTTGGTGAGCTCTTAATCCACAGATTCCATACATAAGCCTTCCACTGAGAACTTGATTTCCCAACTGCAAAACTCTCAACTACTCTGCCATTGACGAAAGACTTTGCATACTATTGACTCCTTACTCCCTTGTTTGTGCCTCACTCATCAGTGTTCTTTCCCTTTCCCTCTGTCTTGCCAAGCCCTACCCACCTAGTGTCTGTAAGTGCCCCATTCCCAGCCTGCCCTTCCCACTTCTTTCACCTGTGTGTTCCTCCGGCCCTCTTCTGGGGGTATGGAGACTAGGTGTTGAGCCCTGTTATGACCTTGGGATTCAGATTTCAAGAATGGGGTGATCTAGCACTATTCCAGGAGTCTTTCCTTTCCAGAGTGTTGTAAGCAGAGGCCAACCAGGCAGATCAGCTCATTTTGGGGATGCCACTTTTAGCAAAGATTTTCTTTTTGCTACTTTCCTACCATAAATGTCTAAGTACGCTCTTAGTTGTTGCTTTGTTTTCTATCCTGACCTAACTTTTTAGAAGGGGAAGTAATTAAAGCCTTCAGCATTACTTTCATTACTTTGTGCTAATCTTTATGGGGAGACTGATCAGGGCATAAGACTATCAGTGCTGACAAACCATATCCCTATTTAAGGATTTCTTGTATTTTTACAACTGCACACATCACCCTAAAGTGAGGGTTAGTATACTTTCTATCCTTATATCTTTTTCCTCTGTAAACTCTGAGTTACAAATACATTGTGACCAGTATAGGCTGATGGCAGTGGATGTTGTCCTACCGTGTTTTGAACATTTTATTTGTGCACTTTTTCATTTCCGACAATGACTACTAAGAGTGGTTAGCACTCTCAGAGGCAGTGCCATACAAGTTTTGACTTATATGCAATGCCCTTTCAAGAGGAAAGCTGCTGCTGCTTTCGTGGGTTAAGTGATGGTCTATGTGTGTGGCCAAATGTTGGGGCTGGGCCTGTCTTATACCAGTGCACATCCTGCACATTGAATGTCTGTTGCTGGGTCGAAGGTGCGGCCAGTGGCTTTCTATGATTGCATAGCCACTGCTAGTTTGAGTGGTGCAGATCCTTATGACTGGTAGACCTTGGCAAGTTTCTCGTCCGAAGGAGGATTCCTGCAGCCATTCTGCAGATCTTTGTTGTAGCCTAGACCGCTACAAAGAAGAACTTCCCATTACTGATCCGAGGATGACTCTTGCAGCTGACCAGCACCACGTCCAGGTGAAACCCTGCTCCTCTGCCTAATCTTAAGAATACCCTGGTCAGTGCTTCAACCCCTGCTCCAGGGTCTATGCCTTCTGAGCCTTCACAAATGACCCTGGACCAACCAGTGGAATGACCAGCTTTCTCCTGGGCTACTTCGATGCAGCCGTCATCCTTCCAAGTGCATCCTTGTAACTTGGAGGATCTTCAGTTTGTACTACAAGACCCCTGGTCCTGCATTTCCAGCCTCCTTGCATCAACCTAAACTATGCAGGACCTGCTTCCTTTTTTGTCAGTTGAAGATCACCTATTGCCGCGTGGCCATGGTGACTCCAGTCACAATCAGTCTTGTTCGATTCCCAAAGGTGTCTTCATTGTTTCTTTGTAATGGTGTTCAGCTGGAAGGTTCCAGGAACCAGAGTTCAGGCACTATGACCGACCAAAATAAATTCCTATGTCCGAAAGTGACCTCTGCACCTGCGACCCCAAGGCCTTTGTCAACCTGACAAAGCACAGAAGACTGTGTTCCCAAAGGATGCTGGAACCTCAGCAGTGGGCTCTGGTGAAATCAGAGATAGCGGGTAAGTTAACATACCAGTTTATTTCACCCTGTCCTATCCCCATATCTCTCTTTTCTGACTTTGGTTGGTGGAAACCTACTAGAAAAGTATAACTTTGGAACTGATGACTTAAGGGAATACATTCAAAAACCATCTTAGGGCTGGATTTACTAAGTGTGGGACAACTGTTTAATCGCTGCTCTCCAATATTTCTGCTCGACTGTATGCATCTGATGTTTACCTGTTTACACTGATTATTGAATCAAAAGCTTTTTATCTTCTCCTAATGGTGAATATATACATTCCCTGAAAAAACCTTAAAGTGCATTTAAGTTGTGTAGATTGTTTAACGCAGTAAAACCCTTGAAATTCAGCAGATCTCTGAAGTCATGACTAGCTTAACTCAGCGCGCTCCGTTGAGGTCCCCCATAATGTTATGTCCCCCATAATGACATTATGAAACACTTCTCTTAATATATATATTCTCATGGGCTTTGCACCAGGAATGCATTGAGTTAAGCTGGTCATTACTTCCCACATCCTCTGAATTTCAAGGATTTTGTTGCATTAGATCTGTGCGTCTTGACGGCACCTTAATTAAGGTTGTTCAGTAATTCAGTAAATTTCAAGGGATTTGTTACCCAATATTTTTGTTTTACGAGCCACTAGCCATGGCCTTTGGCCATGTCTGCTGCACTTGTTCCCCCAATATGTCTCTTTTGGACCCAGTAGGTGGCCATGGCTAACATGTGTTTCAGGCCCACTAGCCAGGGCTTTGACCCTGGCCAGTGAGAACAGCCTTTGGTCGTGTCCACTGTATATTTTAAAGCACTACCTTTTTTTCTTACTCACTAGCCATGCCCTTCGCCCATGACCCTTGAGATATATCTATAATTTTGGGAGAAGCCTGTCAAATATTTCAACAACTACTGGATCGAATAACCCCAGACTCCTCCCGGAAATTGAGTCAACGCTTTGTGCCGAAGTTGTTTCCGTCCAGTTTTTTTTGCTGTGCAGAAATGTGGGCATTTTCTCTTTGGGGAAATTAATTTGAATAGGCAAAATACAGCATATGTTTGCCTTGTTACTAACTTTCTCATTTATTTTTTAACATATTTTTCTCAAAAATGTCAAGTCGGGGTGCTAGGGGGGACGGATAGGTGCTCATAATGTGTGCATAATATCAGCCAAATACATCATGCAAGTCAAAAGTTATTAGAAATGCAATTTTTGGGTTTCCTATGGAACTTGATACTCATTTTAACTATAGTGTGGTGACTGCTGCACTATAATATATGCCAGAGCTCAAATTTCAGGGGCACCGGGCGCTAATTAGCTCCTGCTTTCCACTACATTGCGCCTGGTAACATGGTGCCCTGTGGTCTTCAGGTGATGCTATGAGTGCCTGCCATTTTTCCCTATGCAATTGTCTGATGACTCTACTAGGTTTCAGAGGCCATGCACTCACAAATCTGCCCACTGGCTGCAAGTAGTCTAATAGTATGTGTACAGAAGTGGACAGCTGGCTTAATGGACTGCCTCGAGGATTGCAGCCACTGAGCAGATTAATGGCTGCATGGGCAGCTGGCTTATTGCACCCAAGAGTGTGTCAACTGACTGCAAGTATTGTGATAGTATGTGGACAGAAGTGGACAGGGTGTGTGACAGGTGGCTTGTTAGACTGCCCTGAGATTTGTGGGTGTATCATAGTCTGTGCAGTGGATGTGAGTAATGCAATAGTATGTGAACTTAAGTGGAAAGGGCTTTAGGTGGATGTGTTATGTGTGTGGGTTCTGGCCACTGGACAGATTCTTGGATACTTCACTGTAGTGTGCTGTATTGGTTGTGGGCAGTCAGTAGAGTCTTGTAACAGTATGTGAAGTGAAGTGGATAGGACCTGACCTCAGGCAGTTGTGTTATATGTGTGGGTTGTGGTCAGTGGGCAGATGTTTGCGTGCATGGCTGTGTTATGCTGCAGTGGTTGCGACCAGGCCCTAGACTCTTGGGTGCATGACCGGAGGCTATAGGCCAACGTAGTCTGTTGTACTCTACGATGCAAGGAATGTCAGCCTTGACTTTACTTGCATCACAATTGACTAGAAATAGTCCTTCAAGTGTACGTAGGGTGACAGTGCTACGAAACTCATGCCTTCTTTAAAGACTGTGCTGCCAATGTCAATCAATGCTTGATCTAGTGTTAGACCTTGAGATTTATGAATAGTGACTGCGTATACTAGAGACAGAGAAAATGGTTCTCTGCATACATACATGTCTTTGAAAAGAAGAAATTAGGCTATTGAGCATTCTATCCTTTAAACTTATGAAAGTTTGTCAAAGTGAAAGTTGACAAACTGAATGCTGTTGTCACGTGTGTATATCTGGAAACCAACAACTGTGGCCAAGTGCTCCATTAACTAAACCTTGCTCCACGTCAAGGTTACACGTTAGCATTACTATACAGTTTAAACACAATATTAAAATGTTCTCCAAACCAGCTGTGTTGACTCATAGTTACTGTCATACTGTGCATGTCCAGTTTGTCTTTGGAGTAAATTTGCACTAGTGGTTGCATTTTTGTTTTTCAGCATTGTTTCAGTGAATTGTGCACAGCTTGCAAGGGTTGACATTAAGGACATACCGTTTACATTTTTGTGTGCTAATTGTTCCATGACATCAGTACCACATGTGTTATGCATGTATAGCTCGTGAGGGAGACTGCCATTGACGATAGACTATGCTTCGTTAGAAAGTACACCAATCTGAATGTTGGCATCAGCGAGGTCTGCAGACTGATGCATGTTTCAGTTGGAAATGTTACCAGAGATTTATATTTCCTATGCCACCAAGTGTCTTACGGCAAAGTTTGTGTCCTAAGGTTTTAAAAATAGGTTCACTGTTCAATGGTGTTAATTGAAGAAGATCTCCGAAAATAATAACGTGTTTTCCTAAAAAGAGTTGTTCGTATTCTGTTTTAAGGACCTCTTACAATCTTGAGGTGAATCAAAGCCAACATTAGGTTGGAAACCATGCTCACCTCATCTATTAGAAGCATTTTCATTTGTTTCAAAACTCTGTGCAGCTCCATAGCAGCTTCTGCTGAAAGTTTGTAGCAGTCTAATTTGTTTTGGTGTTCTATTGGAATGAATAGCAATCATTTTAAAGTAACACCACCTATGTTGTGGGCAGCTAAACCTGTGGGGCAGTTACAACATCTGAAATGTTGTTGTTTGTCAATTGTTGGAGGAACTTGCTGATGATTTTTATTAAGAATGTTTTGCCGGAACCAGCTTGACCACTTCCATACAGGAGTACAGGTATATAGTTTTGACAGGTACAAGTTTTAGTTTCGTGCTGTATACCATGTTTAATTTCTTTAGTTACTTTTAGGAAAATGATATGTTGCTCATTGTTTAGTTGTGATTATTTCAGTAGACCAGTGTTTTCTTAAGATTGCTCATACTGACACAAGGTGTTTTCTACTTCAATCATGGCTAATTCTGCCTCATTTGCTATGAGTGGCTGTCCACGTGGTTCCTGGCTTCCTGTAAGAGAAGGTTGACTGCTCTCAGGAGTGTTTTCATTTAGTTGTGCTTGAAGTTCTTCTTCTTCTTGGCATGTATTGTCCAACATGTTTTGTATTGTGTAAAGTTTTTATCTGTTATAGTGCTTTCACTTGCATTGAAAGTACCTTCATAGGAAGCATGGGTGTCCAATGAATCTTGTTGCAGTAGGGACATGTAGTAAGGTTCTCTATGTTGAGGAGTTGTTAATGATAGCTTCATATGATTAATTAGGCTGTGTTAGGTAAGTTTAACCAGGCTTCCCTCACAACCTTTCACTATGTATTTTTCTTTTTTTCTCACCTGTTTTAATATTATTTTTGTATGAGGTGGTTTGGGCTATGTGTTATAGGCACATGGATTCCAAAGCAGTACTACTGTTTGGGTAGTATGTGTCCAATACGTTGTATATCGAAATGTCCTGGCTGTTGGAATCATTTTTGGCTATTGTTTCTATGTCTTGGTACGATTTGAGAACTCTTTTTCTGGATGCAGCAGGATCAAGGCTTAGCCAGACTATGTTTTCAGATTTCCAATACAAAGCGGTGCCGGTTAACTGGTCTGCGGCTTCGTCAGAGCCACATTCTCTATGGAAGAGCATTTTTATGCCAAAGCTGTATAATTTTTGCGACAGTGCTTTGTCCAATAATATGCCATCCCAGAGGTCTTTCAGCTCTGTTTTCTCTGCTTTGGTTAAGTAGGCTGTGACTTATTGTGCAACTGCAGTGGAATTGTCTGCAATGTACTGCACATCTATGTTTGCAATTCATAGCAGTGCAATGATTGCACTGTAATCATTGATGTACTTTAATGCTTCAGTTCTTTTTATGCAGTGTGTGCTCTTAGGTGATTTGCATTTCACACTGTGTCTAACAGAAAACATGAAGCTGTTTACTTGTCCTTTTGCTGAAACTAGTCTAGGGAAACCAAAGCAGCATTTGGTGTAGTATTTGCCTTTGTTTTTATATTTGCACTGACAATACTTGCCAAACTTGTGTCTCTGAAACCACACAATGTGTGCATGTAGGTCACTATATGCACTTTCTGAAGGCATTTCACAAGTGACATATTCATGAAAGAACTGCAATACAGTGGCATCACTGTCCTGACAAAATTTAGGAGCATATTTAATCCACAAAAGCATGGGGATGTGTGGTGCTCCTCTGGCTTGATATTCTTTTCTCCAAAAGAACTGTTGCACTTCTCAGAGGGAAATCATTTTTTATTATAGATGAAGTGCAGCATGGCAATAAAGCGATAATGGAAGTACCTTGACACATTTACAGGGTCAAGAGAGCAAAGTCTCTTGGTGGTTTTATGTCTATCCCTGCTTTGTTTTCATTTGCTATGCATAGGAAATTGTCTTCCCATGCATACTCAGCACAGTTTAAATTGAGAAACCATGCGGATGAGCCATGGTTTCGTAGCATACACCATACTTCTGCATGATGTTGAAACCAGTATACTTTCATACCACGCAAGTTTGCCAAGAGATTTGTAATATTTGAATGTAAAACAATCTTTCACTTGTACCTTTTGAAGAAGCTGCATCACAGACATGTTTAGAAAATTGGAGCCTGTGGAATATGTATTCAACGTTAGTCTGAATCTGGGGTCTTCAGAATACATTCGTAAAGGGCGGTATTCTGATGCTGTTATTTGTGTGCAACTTTCATCGTACCTACCACCTTTTCCAGTACAGTAACAGTAGAGGAAAGGCTAGTGCTTCTACACTTTTTTCCCATAGGCTGATTGGTGATCCTTTGGCTTGCCGCATTTCATAAGTTATGGTGTCTTTGGAATGCAGTGGGTGAATTATATACTCGTCTAAAATATTGGAGGCTGTAGTAGGATCTAGAAGTTCAAATTGGCCAGTTGATGAGGAATCCTGAATTATTTTGGTGGTTTCTCTAAGGTTTTCTTCAATGTTTATTTCTTTGTAGTATTCATTGTTGTCTTTAAGATATTGCATGGCTTCTCTAACTTTGTTTAAGTCTAGTAGATGCGGGCACATTTTTTTCGGCCTCATCACGAGTTGGGCAGTATTCCGATGTAATATCCGCTGAGCGCTATTGTTGTGTTTGGCGTAAACAACGCCAGATCAAAGGTCAGTGTGCACGCGCACACGGCCTTGGCGTTAATGCAAATAGCGTCCAGTTAAAAAACCGGCAGCTAACCCGAAAATCCAGCATGCATTGCGCTACCAGCGAGCCCCCGCACTATTGGTACGCACTAATAGGGCTGCGGGAAATGCGTCACCGCCGGAATGGGAAATATAGCGGTGGCCATTTTGGAAATCACAATCCACTGAAAATCGCAGCCCCTGGAAGCCATCCACTCTTGAAAACCTAGAAAAATGTCCCAGGAGCCTATCAGGTGCAGGTAAGTCTTAGACAGGGTCAGAGAACCCAAGCTCTCTGACCAAGAACTTGCTATAAATGTTGAAGAGGTCATGGGCCATCAAGAAGAGCTGAGCTGTGAAGAAGAGCTGTAGCTGAGGCAGTTGATCCTGGCAGTTTGCGCAGATCTCACTGTTCCTGAGCTTCAGTCATGGGGACAAGAAGGAGGACGTTGGGAGGTTACTGCACTGCCCAGGGAAGAGGCCAAAATCTTGGCAAAACGTCGGTTTTAAGATGTGCGTGCCTTCCCACTGGCTATCCGGTTTTCCACAGCACTCTGCAGAAAATTTGACCAGGAGGGGACGGTGTCCAGGCGGCTTGCGATTTGGTTGTTCCCACCAAACTCAAGGGAAGAAGGTAACCTTGAAGGGCTTCTCTGTTGATGGAGTTTCAGGCAATTAGGACCTGCAGCAGGGCTTTACCAGTCATCCAGGAGATGCAGCAGGTCTTCCTTCAGCTCGTCTTCAGTTCTTTCGTTCTAGTGGTCAACTCTGCTTTCAAAGTCCCAGAGTCCTGCTTTTAAACAGTTTTCCCCCGTTCATTCCAGCCTGACTGTCACTCACACAGCAGGGTGGCTGTCCTTGCCGGACAGCCAGCTGACCAATCACACCTGGCCAATCACACCAGAGTATATTCAGGTCTCCTAGGAGACTAAGCACAGGAAGTTTCTGGCACCTCCCTCACATCCTGTCTATCCCAGACACTCAGGCGCCAGAAGAGGGCTTCAACACTGAAGCCCACCAAAGGCCAACGAACAAAGGGACCAAACCTGGTTTGGTGCGCAGAGACAAACACAAGAAGGACCTTTCCTAAAAGAAATGGCGAAAAAAGTTGACCAGAGTCTTTTTTTACAGATAGGTCTTGGACACCATATTGAAAAACATGGCTGAACCGATTTTTAGCTACCGTTGTTCGCGGTTGGGAAAAATCATGGTAGTTTGATCTAAACTACTGCCACCAGCCATTTAAAGTAGGAAAGGATAACATTTGACTGTTACATGAGTGTTTTGACTCAGGGGAAGCTAGGCAACCCCTCCAGCATTCTATAGGAAGATAGTGTGAGCTGGGACTGTAAATTTAAAGAGACTAGTAAAGTCAATTTAACTTTACATGCTCTGGGAGAAAGTAGTCAGTCCCAGAGACGGTATGTAAACCTTGGGAAGTCTGAAAGAAATCCCTGTGTCACTGCACTGAAGGTGCTGTGTGACACACAGAAAAAGATGATGCCTATGGAGTTGTTTTAAAACTCCATAACCAAAGAGCACAAAAGTAAAACACACATCAAAATACATGAAAGAGTGGGAAAAAAAAGGCTCACACTCTTCCCAGGTAAAAAATCAAATCCTGAAAACCCAGCAAAGTTCCTGTGGGTGTCAAAAGGCAAGGGAAATTAGCACATTCTTGACAATTCTCCCCAACACACATGCATGGAAATGGTGTTGTGCCAGTGGTGGATGTATTTCCTGGTGGCAGGCAAGGATTACTGTGTGTCTGCCCCACATCCACATCTGGTGAATGTTGGCATGCATTTCATTCAGGAATTCTACTCACCCAACATCCACGTGCATTGACCTTGGTGCCTCTACATGTAGGCTGGTAGGGTACTGTTGCACAGAACCATGCAGTCATGGGTAGAACATCAGGTCAGGGCTACAGGTCATCTGCAGGTTGATGGAATGGACCTATTCTCGTTCCTGTAGGCTTCCTCATGGTCCCAGGGTGCTACAAAGGCAACATGTATGTAGTCCAGGGCTGCAATGACGTTCAGGGCTTGGGCAATGGCATGGAACTGAGCCTTGACTTGGTTGACCTGTGCCTGTGTGGCTGGCAATGCAATGTGCTCATTGACATGGAGCAACAGTGCATCCAGCACCTGTCCCAGCATGCCACTGAAGGTGGACTGGGTCATACCATGCATCATGGCAACTATGTATTGCAAGTGTATCATAGTCTATGCAGTGGGTGTGAGTAATGTAATAGTATGTGAACTGAAGTGGAGAGGGCTTTAGGTGGATGCGTTATGTGTGTGGGTTGTGGCCACTGGGCAGATTCTTGGATAATTCACTGTATTATGCTGTATTGGTTGTGGGCAGTCAATAGAGTCTTGGGTGCATGCCACGAGTCTGTCAACTGGCTGGAAGTACTGTAACAGTATGTGAAGTGAAGTGAACAGGGCCTCAGGCAGTTGTGTTATGTGTTTGGGTTGTGGTCAGTGGGCATATGTGTGCGTGCATGGCTGTATTATGCTGCAGTGGTTGTGGACAGGCCCTAGACTCTTAGGTACATGGCCGGAGGCCATAGGCCTATGTAGTCTGTTGTACTATATGATGCAAGGAATGTCAGCCTTGACTTTGCTTGCATCAAAATTGACTAGAAATAGTCCTTCAAGTATACACGGGCATGATAGTTCTACGTAACTCATGCCTTCTTTAAGGACTGTGCTGCCAAAGTCAATCAATGCTTGATCTAGTGTTACTGTTAAACTTGTGATTCATGAATAGTGACTGCGAATGCTAGAGACAGAGAAAATGTTTCTCTGCATACATATATGTCTTTGAAAAGAATGAATTAGACTGTTGAGCATTCTATCCATTTAACTTCTGAAAATGTGTCAAAGTGAATGTTGACAAACTGAATGCTGTTGTCACGTGTGTACGTCTGGAAGCCAACAACTCTACCAAGTGCTCCATTAAGTAAACCTTGCTCCATGTCAAGGTTGCGCTTTAGCATTACTCTACATTTTAAACACAACATTAAAATGTTCTCCAAACCAGCTGTGTTTTCTAAGGTATTTAGTCATACTGTGGCGTGTTGACACATAGGTACTGTCATACTGGGCAAGTCCAGTTTGTCTGTGGAGTAAATTTGCACTAGTGGTTGCATTTTGTTTTTCAGCATTGGTTCATTGATTTGTGCACATTTTCCTAGGGTTGGCATTAAGGACATACAGTTTACATGTTTGTGTTCTAATTATTCCATGACATCAGTACCACATGTGTTATGCTTGTATAGCTCATGGTGTAGTCTGATATTGAAGATAGACTGTGCACTGTTAGAAAGCACACCAATCTGAATGCTTTTCAAAATGTTGGCATAGGTGAGGTCTGCAGACTGATGCATGTTTTCAGTTAGTTCTCTCTATTGGAAATGTTGCCAGAGATTTATATTTCCTATGCTACCAAGTGTTTTACGGCACAGTTTGTGCCCTAAGGTTTTAAAAATACGTTCACCGTTCAATAGTGTTAATTGAAGAAGATCTCTGAAAAAAATAACGTGTTTTCCTCCAAAGAGTTCTTCGTATTCTGTTGTAAGGACCTCTTGCAATCTGAGGTGAATCAAAGCCAACATTAGTTTGGAAACCATGCTCACCTCATCTATTCGGAGCATTTTCATTTGTTTCAAATCTACGTGCAGCTCCATTGCAGCTTCTGCTGAAAGTTTGTAGCATTCTAATTTGTTTTGGTGTTCTACTGGAAGGAGTAGCAATCGGTGTAAAGTAACACCACCTATGTTGTAGGCAGATTTCACAAGTGACATATTTGTCAATTAACTGCAATACAGTGGCATCACTGTCATGATCAAATTTAGGAGCATCTTTAATCCACAAATGCATGGGAATGTGTGGTGCTCCTCTGGCTTGATATTCTTTTCTCCAAAAGAAGTGTTGCACTTCTCCGATGGGAGGAATTGTTTTATTACAGATGAAGTGCAGCATGCAATAAAGAGATAATGGAAGTACCTTGACACATTTACAGGATCAAGAGTGCAGAGTTCTCCTGGTGTTTTCATCTCTATTCCTGCTTTGTTTCCGTTTTCGTCTTCCCATGCATACTCTGCACAGCTTAAATTGACAAACTATGCGGGTGAGCCATGGTTGCGTAGCATACAGCATACATCTGCGTGACGTTGGAACCAGAATACCTTCATACCACGCAAGTTTGCCAAGAGATTTGTAATACTTGACTGTAAAACTTCATCTTTCTCTTGTACCTTTTGAAGAAGCTGCATCGCCGACATGTTTAGAAAATTGGAGCCTGTGGAATATTTACTCAATGTTTGTCTGAATCTGGGGTCTTCAGAATACATTCGTAAAGGGCGGTATTCTGATGCTGTTATTTGTGTGCAACTTTCATTGTACCTTCCACCTTTTCCAATAGGAAACAGTAGAGTAAAGGCTTGTGCTTCTACAAGTTTTCCCCATAGGCTGATTTGTGATCCTTTAGCTTGCCGCATTTGATAAGCTTCTAGTACCCGTCTATGGCATCTTTGGAGTGCATTGGGTGAATTATATACTGGTCTAAAATATTGGAGGCTGTAGTAGGATTTAGAAGTTCAAATTGGCCAGTTGATGAGGAATCCTGAATTATTTTGGTGGTTTCTATAAGGTTTTCTTCAATGTTTAATTCTTTTTACTATTCATTGTTGTCTTTAAGAAATTGCATGGCTACTCTAACTTTGTTGAAGTCTAGTAGATGCCGCCAAATTATTTTTGGCCCCATCACGAGTTGGGCGGTATTCCCGGTGTAATATCCACCTAGAGCTATTTGCGTTAACACCGCGATGTTTGGCGTAAACAACGCCAGATCAAGATTCGGCGTGCAAGTGCACACGGCCTTGGTGTTAATGCAAATAGCGTCCAGTGGAAAAACTGCCAGTGAACCCGAAAATCCAGCATGCATTGCACTACCTACGAGCCTGCGCTATTAGCACACACGAAAAAAAGCGCAGGAAATGCATAACTGCTGGAACGGGAAATAAAGCGGCTGCCATTTTGGAACTCACAATCCGCTGAAAATCGCAGCCCCATGAAGCCATCCACTCTTGAAAACCCTGAAACATGTCAGAGGAGCCTACCAAGGGCAAGTCAGCCGTGGATAGGGTCAGAACCCAAGTTCTCTGACCAAGAGCTTGCTATACTTCTTGAAGAGGTCAGGAGCCATCAAGAAGAGCTATATGAGCCACATCAGCGTAAGACGAGTGTACAGCGGTGAACACAGATCTGGAGACAGGTGAGCCAGAAGGTGTCAGCGGTGGGCTGTGTGCCAGAAGCAGGTGAATGACTTGCGGGTCCGTGTCCGTGGGGTACTGGCCCAGCACAGGAGCGAGAGCATGGGCACTGGAGGAGGGCCAGCACCACCACCACAGGAGCTCACCCCATGGGTGGAGCAGATGACCACCCTAATAGACATGGGTGCAATTGAGGGAGTCAGCGGAGTGGAGGCTGGCATTGGTACCCAGGAGGCTGCAGATGAGAAGCCCTCCTTCTTTGAAAATGCATTATTTAGTCAGGCCCATCCCTCCATACCCAGTGTGAATGTATGTGTTTGCAATGTGGGTGATGCACCGCAGCCACCCATTAGTGCTCCCTTGTACCACCATACCCTAATGCCCCCAGGTATCATGGGTAGCCTGAAGTACCACCAATGTGTCAATGTTGGCCCCAAGGGAAACAGATCCATGGCCAGGCCACAGCAATGTGATGTGTGTGTGCGTAACAAATCCCCCTCACATACAGCGCTATGGGAGCTGTGCATTCAAAACAGATATCTGAAGATGACACACCAACATGTCCGAGCAGTGTCCCTCCCCTGTAGCACGCACCAGCAATAACAACATACTGAACAACAAATATGTAATGGGCAGGCATGATACAAAATGTGCCCTAACCTTCTGTAAAGCATGAAAAGCATGATATAAAAGTAAGTTGCCCTCTCCTCATACCACACTCTATGTACCCTACAGGCACGCAGTGATCTTCGCAGGGCAATGTAGATGCGGAAGAAGCAGGCACATCCAGCTGCATGCCCAGATGTGCATTGACCAGCACCACCACCCCACAAAGGGACCGTCTGGAGAAGTCAAGGCGCAAGACACATCCCAGGTCACCCCACCACAGCCCAGCCAGACGGGCTCTACATCCACAAACCACCAGGGTATCACCACCTCAAACTGCAGAAGCCACCTGTGTTTGCAGGATGTGGAGGTGGCCACCAATGAGACAAATACAGATGAGGGCCACACATCCACTGAGGAACAACATGGTGCACTTGTGTTATCACCCAGCCAGTGTGTCACTCAGGAGATGGGCACACTCCAAGGGACCCTGGAGTAGGCACCAGTGGAAACACACTCTCCCCATGTACCGCCACATCAAGGCTATAAGCTGTGCCATTCGCGAAAATGCCCGCACGCGTAGAGTGGTTGAGGGCTGTACAGCGGCTCTAAATGGATTGGAACAGAGAGTCAGTCAGCTTTGTGAGGGCCAATCTGCTCATGCAGAGCAGATGCGGGAGGCGAACAATCTGCTCCGCCAGCAGTTGCAGTTTGCTGGAGCAATCCCATCAACAACCACGACACCCACTGAGGGATCCCAGGTGACGTTCCCTGTGCAATCTCCCACACCGCTCACCAGAAGGACCCGGATGGGGGAAGCATCCATGACCATCACAGATGGACAAAGCACAGGCGGGCCAAGGCCCGGGCACATGGAACCACATGCACTGTTAGGGGTGATTCAGAGGGGAGCGGGGATTGTGTTCTGGGGGTTTTATGGGGAAGTGGGGATTGTGTGCTGTTGTGTTTCTGGGGGAGGGGGATTGTGTGCTGGGGTGTTTCAGGAGGGTTGGGGGATCTGGGGGCAGTGGCACATGCTTGCGGCAGCAGATGTTGTGGAGCATGACACAGGTGAGTATGATTTTTCCCACTTTCTCTTGTGCATACATCAATGCCCCTCACGTACGGTCTAGGCACCGGAAACGTGCCTTCAGCAATCCAAATGCCTTTTCCACACTGATACATGTACGCCTATGGGCAATGTTATATGCCAGCTCTGCTGGAGTTTGTGGATTACGCACAGGGGTCATGAGACATGTGTACTGCAGGTATCCAGAATCACCTGCAGGGGACAAAACATGTACATTAGGCCTAGGTTGGTTATGTGCATGTGCAAGGGTTACACTTTAATTCACTGAGCACTATGGTCATGTATGTGTGCAACAGGTACATGCTATCTAATTGCAATATTGGTATGCATCCATCATCTTTGAGGTCATGCATGTGGTGACCGTTACATGCAGTATGTGTAAATGAGTAAGGTGTTGTGTGGCAGTTTGGATTTTCATGCACTAGGTGGCAATGTACAAGCTTCAGTGTATCAATGACCATGTTAATGGATTTGTTTGTCACACTCATGCTGAACAAGTACGGTCATGTGTACATTTTGCATTTCAATATGGTGTCTTCATATGTACCATGTGTGGTGTGCAATGTGTGCCACATGCCTTATGGGGTACTCACTGCATGCACCTCACCCTGTGTCTAATTACCACAGTGGTGCATCCCTTACCCCAGGATGCGGGTCCCGTCATATCTGCCTGTTCACGTACTATATTGTTAGGTGATGGGTTGTGGCTGTCACTATGGCTGGTGGCACGTTTACTACTTTGCAGATCATTCAACATTTGGCCAGGGATTTGAATGGCCATTCAGGGGTAACTATCTCAGAGATGTTCATGGTTCGGACTTCACCTGCCCAGCTACAGTGGTTTTGTGGATATGTTTTCCATTAGACTCACTTGGCACTCCTTTGTGGTGTGCAGGATGAGATTGTAATTGAATGTCAGGGTGAGTAGCAGCACTGCAACACAGACAAGATGCATTGTGGTTGTTGTGTTTCCATATGTGATTGTGCATTCACAAGTGTGTGGCATTCACCTTCAATGTGTTCTGCTGTGAGGAACATGTGCAGGGGTCCTTGTGTGACACACACACATGGAAATTATGCTGTGCCAGTGGTGGCTGTGTCTCCTGGTGGCATGCAAGGATTACTGTGTGTCTGCCCCACACCCGCATACATTGAGTGTTGGCATGCATTTCATGTAGGAATTCTACTCACCGAACATCCATGTGTGTTGGCCTTGGTGCCTCTACTTGTAGGCCGGCAGGGTACTGTTGCACAGCACCATGGAGTTATGGGTAGAACATCAAGTCAGGGCTACAGGTCATCTGCAGGTTGAGGGAATGGACATTCTTCCGGTTTCTGTAGGCTGCTCATGGTCCTGGGGTGCTACAAGGGCAATATGTGTGCAGTCTAGGGCTGCAATGATGTTCGGGACTTGGGCAGTGGCATGGAACTGTGCCTTGACTTGGTTGACCTGTGCCTGTGTGGCTGGCAATGCTCATTGACATGGAGCAACAGTGCATCCTGCACCTGAGCCAGCACGCCACTGAAGGTGGACTGCGTCGCACTATGTGTTGGAAGCTGCTAGTCCCTAGGTACTGTAGGACGGATACAAACCTCACAAGTGGGGGCACAGCGGTACTGATGGATAATCAGTGGGCTAGGTTTCCCTGGATTGTTTCCAGCAACTGGGTAATGGTTGCCCTGTCCAGTCTGTACTCAGACACCAACTACCCATCAGTCAGGGCCCAGGGTGTTAGCCTGACCCTGGGGATGGCTGGGCGCCTTGCTGGTGCTGGTCTCCTCCACCTCCTAATCCCCCCACCCTTGCTCCCAGGGCCCTGGGCTGGTTTTCAGGCCTCTGTAGCTCCAGGCGCAGTATGTACATGTCCACAGAAATTCTCCCGGCTCCAAATGCAAACATGGTGTTGGGAAGGGTGTGTGGGCCATAGGTGGCTCTTGTGTAGGCCTCTTGTGTGCATTGTTTCCACCTGGACCCTTATTGCTGTCTACTCCCTGCTCCTAATGGCCAAATGAATGATGTTGGGGAAGGTGTGTGGGCCATGGGTGCCTCTTGTGTAGGCCTCTTGTGTGCATTGTTTCCACTTGAGCCCTCATTGCTGTCTCATGTGTTCTTTTCCCTCCAGCATTTGACCAGGGGTATTTTCAGCAGTGTAGCACCGATTTACCGCTGGTATGTGCACCAACGTGGATTTGTGATAGGTATCTAATAGTGCCTTGTGTTGCTGGCACCAGTGCAGCCGGTGCTATCACAGCCACCTCATTTTTCCACAGGCTGTAATAGCGCAGGCAGGTTTTGCAGTTCTGATCCGGCGGAATGGTTTTGCCAGCACTAATGCTGTTTCTGCTGGATTTGAGGGGTTACCCACCAACTCGTGATGAAGCCTTTTGTCGTTTGTAGGTACACCATTCACTAGGATAATGAAAGATTGATCTATTGTCAGTTGCACTCCTAGAGAGTCTACATTTTCTTTAACATTTAATGTAAAAAAAACTACTTTGCCTCAAATGCCTTTCAGTAATTCAGAAGGAGGCAACTTGGCTGTTTTCGCTTGAAGGTGTATTATCACTTGAAATAGGTGCACTGTTTGGATGAGAATGCTCTCATATAAATGAATCTGTTTGAGTGGTTTTGGCCGTGGGAATATTTCCAAGTTATTAGTGATAGCCAGTGAAGGCATTTGGTTATTGTCAAGTTTTGCAGTACAGGGGTTAGTAATTTCATACTTGTTTTGTGCTATAAGATTGAGAGCTAATTGGAACCATTGGGATTCCTTGTTGTCTTCTATTGTGTACATTATATCCACAGTTTTGGTGCACTTTGTATGAAATGTTCTGCGGCAACACAGACATATTTGGTTTGGTACTTCGGCTGATGTGCTTTTAAACTTTACTATTTCTTTTTTGTACGTGTGTAATGGAAGGTTGACATCTGCAAGGTTTATGCTACTTTCTTCTAAAGTTACTGGATTTTGTAAGTGTTCTTCAGTTCCAAAATATTTGCTTTGGATGTGGTCTATTTCTTCGAGCAGGTCTTTGGCTGTGCCATGTAGGAGTATGTCATTTAAATGTTCCAGACTTTTTGCATAGTACAGTTTCTGTGTGAGATTTTGTACAGTAGAATGTTGTGTTGCTAACATTTTGATGTGGTGGAAGGCGCTTTTATAAGCAGGTCTGCAAATGCAGGCTAATGAATGTCCTTGCAGTCCTTTGTATTTTTGCGCACTGGACAGGAGTCCATAGTTTGTAATATTTTAATTTTTAATTTGTCTTTGGCTTTCACATACTGATTGAGGAACTGCTGCAAACATTTGAAAGATTGTTTTCACACGATACACATTGAGGTGCATGGCCATTTGTAGATGGGACATATTGGTTTGATGGAATGGAGAGTTGATTTGAAGTGTTCTGGGGATATTATTGCAATCAGCATTTCTTCTTCCATAATGGTGTTGTCTACCTTTTCATACCCTTGTCCACTGCTATGTATGGCAATTGGGTTTGGTTGCTCTTGTTTGTATGCTTCTACGTTGAAATAGGGTTCTGTGCTGGTAGTGTGAATACACTCACCTGCACAGACGTTTGCAAAGGTCTCTATGCTGATATTGTGTTTGCTGCAAAGTGCTTTTTGTAGTTTACTAACTCATTTTGTTATTGGTTTCATTCTGTTTAAAATTAATATAAATAATTTACTTTTGCGGAGCATTGTGCTGTCTATGAGAGCTTCCAAGATCACTTTTCTGCAGTACGTGTTAAGGGTGCAGCGTGATTTCTCACATTTTTGTAAGGTTCTGAAGGATTCTATGGTGGAAATATTTTTGTAAAATTATTTTTTTGGAATGATCACTTGTGGCTATGTTACCGTTGGTAGATGTAGTGTTTGCACTACTGGTAGTTGCATTCTTCTTAATACATTTACTTTTAGTTTAACATTTTGAAAGAGAAGTCACACTTTTTTCCTGCTACCTGTTTCCGTTTGCTTAGTGACTGTATTAGCTGTTTTGTTTTAACTTGTTGTACAAAGTCTGCTAGATTTGGATGGGTGTTTTGCATGGCTTGAGTTTTATCTATTCTAGTTCTGTGTTGTTTTCCACTGAGTTGCTTTTTGGTAGGCAGTGACTTGTGTCTGTTGGAGAAAAAAGGAAAGTGCAGGTTTTGAAGTTGTCCAATGTATGTGTGTGTACTGTGCATGAGTGTCTGAATATGAGGGCAGTTATACATAGAGGAGTGTGATTGGGCAAAGTGCTGTTAGTTTTGGTTGGGATGGTTGTAGTGCTATGTGTGTCTGTTCCTGTAGGAAAGGTTTGCTTCAGTGTGCATGACAGTGTAATGTGCTTGAAGAAGTAACAACATACTGGAGTTCTGTTGACAATTGAAACAGTGGACCTGGCAAGGTGCAATGAGTAAGGATGAATCAAGTGCTGTGGGCTTGAATAACATTGTCTAGGCTACAATATAGCAACACTAGACTGTCTGAGTAACAGACAGAACACTACAGCAGTACTCCACTTACTTTTTTCAATGTGAAGAGTAGCTTTCTTCTGGGTTTAATCTTCCAGCAGAGACGTCACTGCCTTTTACTAGGTGGTTCTTCACTGCAATTGCAAAATAAGGAAGTTAGTGGCTATGTGTGTTAATGATACAGTAATATCAGTAGGAGAACACATTGTTTTAGATTGTAGCAGGATTTGTTGGCAGGAAGAGTTAGTGTGCGTGTGCAATTGTACATCACTGCATATGAGTGAGGACTTGTGAGTATTAGCATGGTTGGTTTCGGGGCCAGTGCTGCAGTGATGGCTGTGCCCTATGGGTCCCCAGTCTTGAAGTGTGTGAAATGTTTTTCCAGTATTCATTTTGGAAATGGATTAGTGGAAGTCATAGTAGAGTGAGAAAAAAGGCAGAAAGATATAGAGATTGGAAAGGAGAATGCTACAGTGTGTGGAATTTTGTCAAGTTTCCCACACATAGTTGCTCGCTACATGAATGCAGACATTCTTTTCAGTTGTTGAAGGTATATATTCAAATATACAGAGAGCACTTTTTCCAATGTACACATGCGTATGTTTGCTTTCCTCCCAATGGTGCATTTTGTGAACTGAGCAATGGATGTGCTTGGCATGCTTTCCTAATATACATGCAGTTTTTTGTGTGCATTCTGCGCATTTCACATATGATATGGCACTTGCATGTGATGTGGAAGTGTTCCCAATGTGCATTTGTATAAAAATAAATCACAGGCAGAGGTGTTGAAATTGAAATATGTGGTTTGCAGCTGTTATGCAGTGGACAGTACAAGAAAACTGGGAAAGCAAACAGCATTGTAAGTAACCTTCAGTTGATATGAGGAGATGCTACAAATGACAGTATGATTATTTGGTAGGTTATGCAGGGCAAGTGGCAGGCATACTGTTCACATGCATGCAATATATGTACTTGCTATGGTTTGGTAACAAGCATGCAGTTTTCGTTTTGTATGTGCAATAGAAAACATATGCATACCTGTAGTTTGTGTTTCTGGATGTAGATGTGGATGAATCTGGAAGTAGAAATCTTGGAGAGTTTTACAGTGCTTTTGAATGCTAGTGGTTGGGAATCATAGGAGACCTGTGCTCTGAGTGTTCAACAGTACATCTGCAGTGTTGTACTGAGTTGCTAGAGTTAGATGAGGAAATCCTGGCTGTGATTGGTGGATAGTTGTTGGACTGCTTACCAGTAGCCAATGAGTGCAAAGTGTGAAGTGGAAAGGGAAGAAGGGCTGCCCCTATGTTACAGGATCTGCGGACACCGCGCTAGTCCGCCGATCACACATGCTACCTCTGGGACCTCTCAGCATGCCCGGCATGGAAATAGGAGTGTAATGTGGGGATAAGCCAATCAGGTGTTAACGGTTTGCTTTACAGTAAGGGAGGGTAATACTTTTTTTTATTGCTGTGTTGGTTGTATAGGGAAGATGGCTGGAGTTATTGTATGGATAATGGGAGATGGCTTTGTTTCTGATCTGGAGAGGTATGCAAAGGCAAGGGGTGTTTCTGCAGATCTTGGTTTTCCTGGACTGGAGGCTTTATGGTGGAGTGTGCCTGGCTGCAATTTGCAGGGACTGCTTGCTCTTTGCAGAAACATGGCTACTTTTGGTAGTCCTTATGTTTTGGCAGTGCAATGTGGAGGAGAGTATTTGGGGTACATCAGTGCCCCATGTTTCATTCCTGTATTAAAGTTGTTGGTGGAAGAACGAATGCTTCTTTTCCCAAGTGCAAAGGTGATTTTTTTTCTGAAATGCCACCAAGAGCACTATGGAATGACCCCAATGTGTTCAATCCCCAGCAAAATCTTGGCAGGCGCCTTGTGAATAGAGGCATGGGTGTAATTCTGTGGTGTGATGAGATGTCTGTTTTCTGCAACAACAACATTGACTCCCTTAGTGTGCACTATTTTACCAAAGACAGCGTTTTGTTGTCCATTCTTGGAAACTCTCATTTTTTTAGCAATCTAAGGGATTCTTTGCAGAGGTTGATGTAAGGCAGTAAGGAGGAAATGAAGACAAAAAAAAAAAACCCTAAGCTTAGCTTACTATAACTGCCAAATTTCTGGGGTTATGGATAGGTTTTTATTAGTACAAAGTAACTTTAATGTCCCTTTAAGAACGTTTTTGCACTTAATCTGATAGGTTTTTATTAGCGCAACTGAACCATAACATCCCTTTACTTTTTCACTGAATTTGGTAGGTTTTTATTAGCGCAACTTAACCATAACATCCCTTTAACAAGGTGCTTTCATTGAATATATATCATAAAGTTCTTGGTGTTGTGAAAACATGGCCAAATGCTCCAACCACAAGGCTGCCAGGACTATACTGCACTGACGATCCCTAATAAGGTTTAAACTATGTATGTAGTTGTCCTGGTAGCCTTGAAAATGCCTGTCTTGGATTGATTACGCTATGTATAAAGTAGCACTGCCCTCTTAGACAGAGACAATTTCCCAGAGAAAAAGATTTGCATTTGAGCTAATTTGCATACCCACAATGACTTGCTGTTGTGGCTCAGAACTGGAGGTGAACTTCCAGTGATGGCTACTAGGTGGCATTTTGGAATGTGTGACTTGGCTCAAATGGACGTTCCTATATTTATTTATATATTACACGGCCCACGGTAGTGGCCGTGTAGTTATGATTAAGTTGCTAATCCCATAGGAAGAGCACTTTGTGGGCGGCTTATAACTTCGCTCCCCATGGACGAATCCACACCAAACTGTGCACAAAAAGTGTATGGCCCACTCTGAATTTCTTTGCAAAGTTTGGTGAGGTTTGGTCCAGGGGGGGCAAAGTTATAGGGGGCACCATATTATGTTTTTTTCCCATAGAGTGAATGGGAAAAAAGCTTTGCTCACAACTACAGCCCAAACCGCTGGACGGATTTTCACCAAATTTGTGGCAGGAGCAGCAGTTTGATCCTGAAAGCGTGCTTTTGTATATTTGATAGAAATCTGTTCAGTAGTTTTTTAAAAATGATCAAAAAGTAGGTGTCAAAAAATGTGTGATATCTATGCCCGCTCCGTGGACACACTTCCCTGTTCGCTCTGTGGACAGGACACCGATTGGTTAATCGGCTTACGTCATGTCCGTGGACATGTGACATGTCTGCTGATTGGCTGGTATGAAGCATGAGGTGTGTCATATTGTTTTGATGTGTCTGCCATCTTGAATCCGCGGACATCTGCGGACAGCACGGCAACGAACGTGGGAAAAATACAAGTTTGGGGAGTGTGTTAGTATGTAAGAGTGCTTGGGGAGGATGGGGGAGTAAGAGATGGGTCAAATGCTGTATTTGTTTAGGTGGCAGGTGCCCCTGATGTGTTTGTCATGTGCGCGGTCACCGCGGCTGTCCACGGACATAAAAAATGCTCATATAGCATAATTAAAATGTTTGATTCTATAGGTGTGTTATGCTGCGGTGGTTGTGGCCAGGGCCTAGAGTCTTGGGTGCATGGCCGAGGGCCGTAGGCCGTAGGGCATGCACCCAAGACTCTAGGCCCTGGCCACAGCCACCGCAGCATAACACACCCATCGAATCAAACATCCATCAAATATCCCCAAATCTACAGTTTGTGTACTGTTTGATTTGTATAGTTTATATGTCAAGTTTTGGCATGTCATGTAATTAAGATTGTAGAGTTTGGTAACAAGCACTGCTATATAACATATCCATGGAATTAAACATTTTGAATTGTGGTGTATGGTTAGATGTTTGCTTCAATGGTTGTGTTATGAAGCAGTATTTGTGAGTTGAATTGTAATATACTTACTGTTTGATTTTTTGTGGTTGGATATATTTTTTCTTGTCTTGATTAACTGGAGCAGATATTCATTGCATAATAGGCATGTTTGCATTATTTCAACCCTCATATTTAGTAGTTTACAAACCACTGTACTGTGCAATCTGCTCAGTTTCTGTGTTTGTTTCTTAAATCATTGGGTCTGTGGGAAAAAAAATCCATGCTGGATTAAAAAAAAACTTGTTTTGTTATGGTACAATACATTTATTTCTTTCTTTTCAGGGTTTATTTGTTGTTTCTGGCTAATGTTTTATCTGTTGGCTTGTTGCAGATTGTTAGATACCTGTTGGCAAATTCTAATTGGTTATAGTTTTTTATTTATATTTTCAAGTTGCCCATTGGGTTGTTGCAGATTTTTGGGGCAGTTAGATAATTGGCATATTCTAACTGTTTATTTCTTGTTATATTTTAGTGGTATTGATTTATCTGTTTGGTTGTTGCAAAATATTGGGGCAGTTAGATACCTGTTGGCGTATTCTGACTGTTTATTTCTTGTTAAAATGTAGTGGTATTCATTTATCTGTTTGGTTGTTATAGAATCTTGGGGCAGATAGATACCTGTTGGCGTGTTCTAACAGTTTATAGTTTTTTAATTGAAGTTTTGTTAATGTTTAAGTACAGCTTAGTTATTAAATTTTGGTTTTAAGAAGATTAAATAAGTGTTTGTAAGCTGTGCTGGTAATCTCTGCTTTAGAGTAATGGTACTATCATTACATTCAAACCATCCACATTTCTTTTTTATATATGCAGTGTAGTGACCTGCATTGGTTGTGGCTCCTGTGTGGTAGAATATACCTATTGTTGTGAAGGTTTTCTTACCAAGTGATACTTGAGCATGTGTGAATCCAGTCAGCTTGCAGTTGTTTTTGGTTCCATCTGCATTGTAACCTAGAAGCATTAGTATTACGTATTTACAATGTGTTAGTAAGTTGGAGTGATTATCTGAATTGCAGGTAGTACATTATCTACCATGGTTTGCATTTTGCACAAGTTGGTGAAATGGAATGGATTCACAATTAGGTATGGATACATACGCAAATCTCTCATTAGGGATTTGTTCCTGTGTTACATTGTTGCAGAGAGTGCATGTCTGTTTCCACATGTATGAAATCTGGAAGATTTCATTTATAGGTATGTTTTTGTTTTCCAGTACTTGTAGTAAGTACATTAGAAATTCTTGTGGATCTTGTGAGTTTATAGTGATTTTCACCATTCCGGCACAGTAGTCCAATTCTTGTCTTATTCCGTGAACACTATACATGTTGTCAGGATTCTTTGTTGTGTTTCTATGAAGGACTAACATTTGCAAACACAATTGGTCTGTATTGTGTAAGTAAATGTTGTCAACAATTGGTGGCAATTGAATAGAATATTTATTGCTGCATTTGCATAGCAATTTACACCAGTTATATTTGAAAATTTGAATAGACCAGATAGTTCTGTGTCCAAGTCATTTCTTCGGAGTGTGTGTTGCTTCTTTGAAGAAGTACCTGAGTTACTTTGAGTAATAGTTTTTTTCTTTGGTTGTAGTAATTGATGAAGTATTAGCTTCTTTTACTCTCTTTGGAGGATTTGCAGTGAGATCCTGTTGCATTTCTGTTCGAAGTAGTTTTCTTTTACAACATTTAACTTTTTATGGAACAGGATAGGTTTTTAGATGGGAGTATAGTAAACATCTATTGTAGTCTAAAATGCAAGGAATATCAATGTTTACTTTACTTGCATCAAAGTTGATTAGAAATAGATCGTCAAGTGTACGCAAGCATAATAGTGCTACGTAGCTCATGCCTTCTTTAAAGACTGTGTTCCCAATATCTATCAATGCTTTATCTAGGGTAAGACCTTGTGATTTGTGAATGGTGACTGCGTATGCTAGAGTTAGAGAAAATCGTTCTCTGCGTACATACATGTCTTTGAAAAGAAGGAATTGAGCTGTTGAGCGTCCTATCCTTTTTACGTCTGATAGTTTGTCAAAGAGAATATTGACAAACTGAATGTTGTCACGTGGGTATGTTTGAAAGACAACAACTGTGCCAAGTGCTCCATTAACTAGTCCTTGCTCCACGTCAAGGTTATGTTTAAGCATTACTCTACAGTTTAAAGATAATTTTAATATTTTCTCCAAACCAGCTGTGTTCTAAGGTTTGTAGTCTTGTTGTGGCTTGTTGACACATGGGTAGTGTCATACCATGTACGTCCAGTTTGTCCGTGGAGCAAATTTCAATTATTGCTTGCATTTCTTTTTTCAACATTGTTTCATTGAATTTGGAACAGCTTGCAAGAGTTGGCATCAAGGACATACAATTATTGTGCTAATTGTTCCATGACATCAGTAGCACATGAGTTATGGCCATAGAGTGCATGGATGTGCCGGGTTTCTGATATTGCTTGTGCTGCTTGAGATAGTATCCAACTATAATACTTTTCAAAATATTGGCGTATGTGAGGTCCGCAGACTGGTTCATGTTTTCTGTTAATTCTCTGTATTGGAAATGTTGCCAAAGGTTGACATGTCCTATGCTGCCAACAGTTTTAAGGCAGAGTTTGCGTCCTAAGGTTTTAAAAATAGGTTCACCTTTCACTGGTGTCAATTGAAGAAGATCTCCGATAACAATAGTGTGTTTTCCTCTAAAGAGCTCTTCGTAGTTTGTTTTGAGTACTTCTTGTAATCTGAGGTGAATCAAAGCCAACATTAGGTTGGAGACCATCCTCACTTCATCTATTAGTAGCATTTTCATTTGTTTTAACACTCTGCATAGTTCCATTGCAGATTCTGTAGAAAGTTTGTAATATTCTAATTTGTTTTGGTGTTCTATTGGAAGGAGTAGTAATTGGTGTAAAGTGACACAGCCTATGTAGGCAGCTAAACCTGTGGGGGCAGTTACAACAGCTGACAGTTAGTTGTTTGTCAACTGTTGAAGGAACTTGCTGATGATTTTGATTAAGAATGTTTTGCCTGAACCAGCTTGACCACTGACGTACAGTAGCATAGGTTTGTAATTTTGGCAGGTACATTCTTTATTTTCATGTTGTACGCCATGTGTAATTTTTTTTGTTACTTCTTGAAAAATGCTACGCTGCTCATTGTTCAGTTTAGATTGCAGTACAGTTAAGTCTTCTGTATCTTCTTCATAGTGACACGTGGTGTTTTCTACTTCTGTCATAGCTAATTCTAACTCATTTGCTATTAGTGGCTGTCCCAGTGGTTCTTGGCTTCCTGTTACAGAAGGTTGACTACTGTCGGGAGTGTCCTTTTCTAGTTGGGCCTGGAGATCTTCTTCGTGTTGCTGTTCATAGTGCAACATTGTTTTGTACTGTGTAAAGTTTACATCGGTTATAGTGCTTTCATTTTCTTTGAAAGCATCTTCATAGGAGTCATAGATATCTAGTAACTCTTCTTCTTTTTTCCATGGTTTAAGAAGTTGCATCAGGGACATGTAGTATAGTTCTTTATGTTGAGGAGTTTTTAATGACAATTTGATATGATTAATTAAGCTTTGTTTGGTAAGTTTCACTAAGCTATCTTCACAATTTGTCACTCTGTATCTACCTTTGTTTTCATCTGGTTTTATATTATTATTGTATGTCAAAGGTTTGGGCTATCTGGTATAGACACATGGTTTAAAAAGTGGTACTCCTGTTTGGGTAGTATGTGTCTAGTAAATTGTTTCTCAAAATGTCTTGGCTGTTGGGATCATTTTTGCCTATTGTTTCTATGTCGTTGTGTGATTTTAGAACTCTTTTTCTAGATTTAGCAGGACCAAGACATACTATATTTTCAGATTTTCCATACAAAGCAGTACCAGTTAAACCGTCTGCAGCTTCATAGGAGCCACATTCTCTATGAGAGAGCTATGCCTAAGCTGTACAATTTCTGAGAGTGTTTTGTCTGATGATAGGTCATCCCAGAGGTCTTGAAGCTCTGTTTTTTCTGCTTTGGTTAAGTAGGCTGTAACATATCATGCAACTGCAGTGGAATTATCTGCAATGTACTGCACATCTATGTTTGCATTCATAAGAAGGCAATGATTACATTGCAATCATTGATATATTTAGCTTTTTCTGTTCTTTTTATGTAATATGTGTTCTTAGGTGATTTACCTTTAACACTATGTCTAACTGAAGACTTGAAGATGTTTACTTGACCTGTTGCGGTAACTGGTCTAGGGAAACCAAATCGGCATTTGGTGTAGTATTTCCCTTTGTTTTTGTATTTGCGACGACAATATTTCCCACATTTGTGTCTTTGAAATTGTAAAATTTGTGCATGAAGATTACTATTTGTTGCTTCTGAAAGAATTTCACAAGTGACATATTTTTCGATAAACTGTAAAACAGTGGCATCACTGTCTTGACCAAATTGAGGAGCATATTTAATCCATAAAAGCATGTGTATATGTGGTGCTCCTCTGGCTTGGTATTATTTTCTCCAAAAGAAGTGTTGCACTTCTCCAAGGGGCGGAATAGTTTTATTACAAATAAAGTGTAGCATAGCAATGAAGCGATGATGGAAATATCTTGAAACATTAACAGGATCTAGAGAGCAAATTTCTCCAGGTGTTAGTACATCTATGTTTGTTTTGTTTTTGTTTGATATGCGTAGGAAATCATGTAAATCTTCCCATGCATATTCTGCACAACTTAATGTAACAAACCAAGTGGATGGGCCAAGGATTTTTATCATACAACGTACATCTCCGTGACATCGGAACCGGTGCTCTTTAGTACCACGCATGTTTGCTAACAGATTTGTAATGTTTGATTGTAAAACCTCACCTTTTTCTTGCACTTTTTGTAGTAATTGCATAGCTGACATATTTTGAAAATAGGTACCTGATTTCAATGTGTGTGCAACTCCGTAGCATAGAGTTGCTAGTTCACTTTCAAAGAGTTTGTGGAATATGTATTCCACATTTTGTCTAAATCTGAGATCTACAGAATACATTTGTAATGAGCGGTATTCTGATGCTGATATCTTAGTGGGTCTATCATCGTACCTTCCTCCTTTCCCATTAGGAAAGAGTAGAGGAAAAGCACGTGCTTCTATACTTTTTTCCCACATGCTGATTGGTGATCCTTTGGTTTGTCGCATTTGGTACCTTTCTAGTGCATATCTATGGTGTTTTTAGAGTGTAATGGATCAATTGTATAATTGTCTAAAATATTGGATACTGTAGCAGGATCTAGAAGTTCAAATTGACCAGTTTCTGGTGACTCTTGAATTATTTCAGTGGTTTCCCTCAGATTTTTTTTCAATATTAATTTCTTTGTAGTATTCATGATTGTCTTTTAGATATTGTAAGGCTTGTCTAACTTTATGTAAGTCTACGAGTTGTTGCCAAATTTATTTTGTCTTTTGTAGGTACACCATTTACTAAGACAATTAAAGATTGCTCTATTGGACGTTGCACTCCTAGAGTGTGTACATTTTCTTTTAGATCTAATGGTAAATAAACTACTTTTCCGCAAATGTCTTTCACTAATTCTGAGGGAGGTAATTTTTCTGTTTTTGGTTAAAGGCGTATTATTGCTTGAAATGGATGCACTGTTTGAATTATGATGCTCTCATAAAAATTGGGTTGTTGCAAGGGTTTTGGTAGTGGGAATAACTTTCATGTTATTTGTGATAGCACGTGAAGGAGTTTGGTTGTTGCCAAGTTTTGCAGTGCAGTAACTGCAAAGTATTAAGGGGTTGTGTATTTCATATTTGTTTTCTGCTATAAGGTAGAGAGCTAATTCAAACCATTTGGAATATTCATTGTCTTCTATTTTGTATGTTATGTCTACAGTTTTTGTGCTACTGTCATAAAAAGTTCTGCTTCAACACACACACACATGGTTTGGTACTTCAGTGGATGTACTTTTAAATTTTAGTATTTCTTTTTTGTATGTGTGTAGTAGAGGGTTGCCATTTGTAGAATTGTTCCTAGTCTGTTGTAAAGCTATTGCATTTTTAAGTGGATTTCACTTCCAAAATATTTTCTCCGGATATGTTCTATTTCTTCAAGTAGGTCTTTGGCTGTACCATGCAAAAGGTTGTTATTTAAATTGTCTAATGCTAAACCTGGAGTTTTAGCATAGTACAGTTTATGGAATAGATTTCCTATAGTTGTATGATGTATTGATATCATTTTGATATGATGGAAGGTGCTTTTGCAATTAGGTCCTGAAATGCAGGCTAACAAATGTCCGTGTCGTCCTGTGTAATTACGCACTGGACAGGTATCCATATTTTGTAGAATTTTCATTTTGAATTTGTCTTTGCCTTTTACATATTGATTGAGGAACTGGTGTAAAGATTTTAAAGATTTTTTGTCAATGTTACACATTGACGTGCACGCCATTTGTACACCGGATGTTTTGGTTCAGTCTGATGCAGAGGTGATACTGAATTTTCTGGGGATATTTTTGTGAGAAGCATTTCTTGTTCCATAATGGTATTATTAAGTTTTTCATACCCTCATCCGCTGCTATTTATGGCAATTGTGTTTGTTTGCTTTTGTATGTATGCTTCTTCATTGAAATATGGTTCTGTGCTCGTGGTGTGACTCCATTCACCTGCACAGATATTTAAGAAGTTATTTTTGTCGGCATTCCATTTATTGAGAAGTCATTTGTGTAATTTAGTAGTTAGTTTTGTTAGTGGTTTCATTCTGTTTAACACTAAAATAAATAACTTCCTTTTGAGAAGGATTGCACTGTCTATGAGAGCTTCTAAGATTAATTTTCTACGGTAGGTTTTAAGGGTTGTGCATGATTTCTCTCCTGTTTTTATAAGATTCTGAAGTACTCTGTGGCAGAACATTTTTTGTAAAATACTTTTTTTGGTTTGGTTACTTGCCACTACATCAAGATTTATGGTAGCGCTGTTAGCAGTAGTGGTAGCTGAATTCTTATTAATCACTTTGTGTTTTGTTTTACATTTTGAAAGAGGAGGCAAAGTTTTTGTACTGGAAACTTGTTTTGCTTTGCTTAATGACTCAATTTGATCTTTTGTTTTAACTTATTGTACAAATTCTGGTAGAGATGGATGCTTATTTTGGACACTTTTATTTTCATTTGCTCTACTTCTATGTTGCTTTGTACGGACTTGCTTTTCGGTAGGCATTCTTTGGGGTCTGTTGAAAGAAAAGAAGGTATGGGTTGGGCAGTTCTGCAATGTATGTGCGCTGTGTGCATGAGTGCCTGAGTGTGATGGTAAGGATGTATGTGGTGGTATGTGATTGTTCATTGGGCAGCTACAACTAGTTGGGAAGGCTATTTTTGTATTTGTGTATTACTATACTGGGGTTCAGATGACAGTGCAAAGTAAGTTGGTGGTGAGGAGAAGCACTAATATTGAATCTAATGGTGTAGAATTAAAACAGTTCTTTGTTCTGCAATACAAACATTCTAGAGGCTGATTTATGGAATTTGTGTGCTGTAAAATGGGGATTTGTGCGCCAATCTGCCTGCAAATTCCTATTTAAAAAATTGGGATTTGTGGGCTGAATGGTGCACAAATCCCCGTTTTCCAGCGCACAAATTCCAAGAATCAACCGCACAGTGTGTTACAGTAACAGTAAGAATATTATGGTAGTATTGTACTTACTTTTTTTGTTTGGAATGATCAGGTTTCTTCTGAGTTGTTGTTTGTACTTCAGATGCTGTTTCTTTTCAGGAGAGTTGTCTTCACTGCAATATAAAAGAAAGAAGTTAGTAATGTGTGTTTATAGCACTGATGTTAATTTAGAAGTTGATTTTTATGTTTTTGTAGTAGTATTGTTGTTTGATAACTGAACTTACAGGCCGATTCATGGAAAAAATGTGCGCCGAAAATCCCGGCGCAGAGGGGCCAATACGTGCGCTGCGCCGAAAATTAGCGAAAAGCGCAGGGAAACCAGCGCACGTCGATTCATGGAAGTCCGTGCGCAAGAAAAGCAGAGGACGTGCGCTGAAAAAGCGCGCGGCGCAGGCCGGCGCACAGGTCAACCAACGTCGTGCGCCACGGCCACTGCGCTATCACTCCGAGCGCAGCGCACAGCTCTAAAGTAGGCGGAACACAGGGCGGGACACTCGGAATGGGGAATAAAATGGGGCACAACACTCGGAATGGGGAAGAATGTGGGCGGCACGGGGAAAGTTTAGGAGGCAAGTGCGCGGAACGCCCACACGCTCGCATACAACACGTATTCATGGAATAGAATAGGGCAAAAAAGCGCACGCTCAAAGCAGCGCACAGGCACAAACAGGCACAAACACGACCGCCATAAGAAAGCAGGCGGTAGCGTCTCTGCGCCTGCAAGAAATGTGCGCTAAAAGGTGCGCCAACAAATAGCACCTATATACAGACATGATCAATGTCCAATACTGTGGCCCTCCAGGACAAACGACGTACAAAGGGGTACCCACAAACACAGACACGCGCTGAGAGAAAAAATAAACGTGTGCGTGTATACCGGGGTGCGCGGGAAGTTGCACACGCGATATGGCCGGGTACGTGGATTTCAGGGGTGCGCGGGAAGTTCCACACGCGATTAGTCAGGGTACGTGGATTGCAGGGGTGCGCGGGAAGTTGCACACGCGATATGGCCGGGTACGTGGATTTCAGGGGTGCGCGGGAAGTTCCACACGCGATTAGTCAGGGTACGTGGATTGCAGGGGTGCGCGGGAAGTTGCACACGCGATATGGCCGGGTACGTGGATTTCAGGGGGGCGCGGGAAGTTCCACACGCGATTAGTCAGGGTACGTGGATTGCAGGGGTGCGCGGGAAGTTCCACACGCGATATGGCCGGGTACGTGGATTTCAGGGGTGCGCGGGAAGTTCCACACGCGATATGGCCGGGTACGTGGATTTCAGGGGTGCGCGGGAAGTTCCACACGCGAATAGTCAGGGTACGTGGATTTCATGGGTGCGCGGGAAGTTCCACACGCGATATGGCCGGGTACGTGGATTTCAGGGGTGCGCGGGAAGTTCCACACGCGATATGGCCGGGTACGTGGATTTCAGGGGTGCGCGGGAAGTTCCACACGCGAATAGTCAGGGTACGTGGATTTCATGGGTGCGCGGGAAGTTCCACACGCGATATGGCCGGGTACGTGGATTTCAGGGGGGCGCGGGAAGTTCCACACGCGAATAGTCAGGGTACGTGGATTTCATGGGTGCGCGGGAAGTTCCACATGCGATATGGCCGGGTACGTGGATTTCAGGGGTGCGCGGGAAGTTCCACACGCGATATGGCCGGGTACGTGGATTTCAGGGGTGCGCGGGAAGTTCCACACGCGAATAGTCAGGGTACGTGGATTTCATGGGTGCGCGGGAAGTTCCACACGCGATATGGCCGGGTACGTGGATTTCAGGGGGGCGCGGGAAGTTCCACACGCGAATAGTCAGGGTACGTGGATTTCATGGGTGCGCGGGAAGTTCCACACGCGATATGGCCGGGTACGTGGATTTCAGGGGTGCGCGGGAAGTCCCACACGCGATATGGCCGGGTACGTGGATTTCAGGGGTGCGCGGGAAGTTCCACACGCGAATAGTCAGGGTACGTGGATTTCATGGGTGCGCGGGAAGTTCCACACGCGATATGGCCGGGTACGTGGATTTCAGGGGGGCGCGGGAAGTTCCACACGCGAATAGTCAGGGTACGTGGATTTCATGGGTGCGCGGGAAGTTCCACACGCGATATGGCCGGGTACGTGGATTTCAGGGGTGCGCGGGAAGTTCCACACGCGAATTGGCTGTGTGCTCCCAGGCATTACCTGTACACCCTCCACGGCCCCTGCAGGCAGCACACACCACAGGGAACTACCCTGCACACCTGCTCATGTCTCCCACCACCCCCACCCCCCATCCACCAGGGACACCCTCCACCAGGCCCCCACCCATGTCTCCCACCACCCCCACCCCCAGCACTGTGGGGAACCTGCCAGCAGGCCCCCACCCATGTCCAACCCATGTCTCCCACCACCCCCACCCCCCATCCACCAGGGACACCCTCCACCAGGCCCCCACCCATGTCTCCCACCACCCCCACCCCCCATCCACCAGGGACACCCTCCACCAGGCCCCCACCCATGTCTCCCACCACCCCCACCCCCAGCACTGTGGGGAACCTGCCAGCAGGCCCCCACCCATGTCCAACCCATGTCTCCCACCACCCCCACCCCCCATCCACCAGGCCCCCACCCATGTCCCCCTGGCCCCAGGTCCTGACGATACACAATCATGGCAGTAATGGCCAGCATACCCAGCACAAACACCCAGGCAAGGATTGCATGCACCCACATAGTGAATGCAATCACATGACACAACCCCAAAGGCAAGTATGCAAAAGAACACATGTCCGTCACACACACATACACAATGGGTGCAAGTGAATGTCAAAACCCATATCATGACATGTAAGAAACCAAAGAGAAAATGACACAAGTGTAAGATAATATAAAAATGTATTAAAAACAAAAAATAAGTAAACTAATAAAACATACAACTATGTGGCAAAGTAAATAAAAGGTCCATGTCCGAGAACAAAAATGATAAACCAAAAAACAAAGGATTAAAAAATCAATAGAATTTGTCCAAAGCAAAACCATGTAGTAGGAAATCAAAGAAAAACCATTACGTCATGGTGTAAACAATAAGAAAATAAAAAAATGTATCTCCCAAAAAATAACAATATATACAGGAATGTTCCAGGGTCCATGAGCCCAACACCACAAATGAAACCTAATACTAACTAATTAAAAAAATATGTACAAAAAAGTGGCCATTGTCCGAGCGGTCCAAAATAATAAAAATAAATAAAGGAAACCTAGCACTAACTAACTAAAAAACTATATACAAAGGCAGCGGGCTAGTCCTGCGGCTCACTTGGTGATGCTGGCCAGGGCATCCTTGAACTCCATGTCAATGTCCTGGAGGCGGGACTCAGTCCTGGCCCCGAGGTCTCGCAGGGACAACCCCATGTGCTCACCAAAATCCCTGCGAGCCTCCTCGAGGCACTCAGCCCGCCTCAATGCCCGACGCATGGAGATCTCCGCCCTGGCCATGGCGAGCCGCTCCACTTCCGCCCGCTGCCGCTCCGCACCTATCCGCTGGCCAAACTCCTCCCACACGGAACACACCGCCATGCCAGGGTTGCCCTGCCCTCCGGCCGATGCCTGCCCCTCTGATCTTGATGGCCCTGAGCCATGATGCCTCCCACGTCGAGCCCGCTGCTGCCTCCGACGCCACTGCCTCTGCCAGCACGACGGCATCCAGGCTGATGGTAACCACCGACGCCGTCGTGCACGTGCCCTGCCCGATGATGCCGGCACATCTTCCATCTGCTGGGGTCCACTTGCTGTGTTGTCCACCCCTGCTGGACCTCCGACTCCCAACTGTGGCAGGGATGGGATCCCCACCGAGCTGGCTGCATTGGTCGGGGCAGGTCCACAGGGGGCCATGGTGGCATCTGGGCCGGAAGACGGCAAGGAGAACGACCGGTGGATAGCCTGCACAGAGGAGGAGAGGGCCGTCAGATTGGCCAACACATGCAGGAACCCCCCGAACATGGCCGATCCCAATTGGGCCACGTCGGCACGGTGCACTTCGTGATGACGTGCGTGCTCCTCCCGGGAAGCACGCACGGCATCACGAATCACAGCCGTGCGCATCGCGACCCCAATCAGGACCTGCTCCACGCGGCCAGGGGTTCCCACGGCCGCAGGTGGAGGGGAGTCAGTTGACATGGACATCCCCTCTACCTGCGGACGGGCCTGGGACGGGGCATCCCTGCTGGTGCATGGTGGTGCACTCACAGGGTCAGGGACAGCGACATGCACAGGCACCTCCACGGTGACCTGTGCTGCCTCCTGCCCCTGGCCCTGGACTGCACCACTTGCACCAGCAGGGATGCTCCCACCAGGCCCCATGTGTGCACCAGTGTCGGCCTCCTCCTCCTCTGTGCAAACCACCAACCTGGATGGCTCCTCACCGTCTCCCGCCGTAGCAGGCCCCTGTGGGGGCTCACCCACCCCTTCCGCTGCAGCCGTGGGGGCATCCCCGCCGCCTTGCTCCACAGCGCCGTCTCCGCCCTCTTCTTCACTAGCCGCTGCGTAGAGGGAGACAAAGGACACAAGCATCAGGCTACTGTACAATGGTCCCCTAGACAGGAAGCAATAGCAGATGAGCACCCCTGTCAAAGTACACTTCCATCATGTCCCTCCACAACACATGGGTCAGTCCAGGCAAAACACACACAGTAACAGGCATGGTGCATGCCATGCACATTTCCATGCATGTCCAATTGACTCTTGAAACATTCAATGATATGTAACTCACATGCATCATGGCTCATGCATATCACATGCACACACTTCACCTCAGTCACATCCATCTGGCCCCAAACACAACGAACACAGGCGAAACAAGGGTAAGTTGGGTGTGTCACTGAATCTGTGCATTGTCACACACATGTGTCATGCATCCATGGCATGCACAAGTCACAGACACGCAGGTCAGGCACACAGACATGGCTACCATATATGTACCTGGCATCAGCACCCATCCTTCACCCCCATCCATGTCCAGGTACAGAGACTGGCATGCTCTCATGTCCTAAATCTGCATAGGGCTCCCCATGCCGCATTTCAACACATGCAACAACCATGTGGGTCACACATCACTGGTCGCACATGCATTACCATGATGTCCCTGCACACATACATGCATACATGGCCCATGGCACACATACAGGCAAGTATCATAGAACCAGCACACCGCAACATGCCCTGTCTCACACAGTAATGCTTGCACACTTACCGCTCAACTCCAGACGGGCCTCCCTCTCAAGGACCTGGGCGTGGAGCGCTGGGCGTACGCGTTCCAGGACCCTCTTCTGGATGGAACTCATGCGGCCCCGGCCCCCCTCCACGAGGCGCCGGGCCTTCACAAGGGTCCTGGACCTCAAGTCCTCCCAGCGCTTCTTGATCTTCTGGACGTTGCGGGTTGCCACCCCCTCCGCGTTGATGGCAACCACACAGTCGGCCCAGATCCTCTCCCGTCCTTCCTTGCTGGCGCGGGACGATCCAAAGAGGGCATCATACTGCCCCAGGACATGCTCCACCAGGACACCAACTTCGGTGGCAGTGAAGCTGGTGCCCCTCTGCCCCTCTGGCCTGGGGTTGCCACTGGTGCCAGATGTGGAAGTGCCCGACATGGCAACCCCAGAGGCAGGTGTGGGTGGGCAACTGGGTCCTGGGGCTGGGCTGTGGAGCGATGTAATCCCAGTTGGGAGTCTTCAGTTCCAGCAGGGGTGGACACAGCAACTGGACCCCTGCAGATGGCTGATGTGCAGGCACCAAATGGCAGGGCACGGTGGCAGCAGGCAGGCAGGCAGGCAGGCAGCAGCAGATAGCACGTGGGAGGCTGCTCAGGGCACTGGGGGGGCAGTAACTCGGCCTTCTGGGCAGGAGCGTGGTGTTCCGTGTGTTTTCGGGTGGCCAGCTTGATACGGAGTGATTTGGCACGTGAAATTCCTGCACGTCAGCGTGAAATCCGAGGAAAGGCCCTTAGCGCGTAAGTGCGTCAGCACGCATACGCGATTCTATTGGACCAGAGTCCCTCACCGCGTAAGCGCGTCTGACGTGATCCGCACGGGCGTTCCCCACTCAGCACGTGATGACGGAGCACACGTGGAAATACTGCACGTCAGAGTGTCATCGCGTGTAATTGGCCAAAAGTGCGCGTTCACGCCATTGGCCTATGTACGTGTATTTCATCGCGTGTAATTGGCCAAAAGTGCGCGTAGACGCCATTGGCCTATGTACGTGTATTTCAGGGGTGCGCGGCCACTTACACACGCAAGTACGTCAGCGCACCTGTATGCCTGCTGCGTGGGAATTTCCACACGCTATTGGAGTGGGAACTAGATTCCAGGGTTGCGAGGGTCACACGCTCGCCTAGAACACGCGCAAGGCATTAATTTGCGCACTTTCCAATAAACAAGCCAGATGCCAGGATGAACATACCGTTCCTAGCAGCAGTGGCAGTGGGCTACCAAAGGAGGAGGAGGAGGAGAGTCAGGGCCAGAATATTCACACCCAGAACCAGCCTATTCGGGATGCCTGATGACCAGGTGTATGGGAGGTACAGGTTTCCAGCACACATCATACTGGACCTGGTCAGTGAGTGGGAGGATGACCTCACATCACCCACCCTGTGCTCCCAAGCACTCAGCCCCCTGCAGAAGGTCCTGAATGTACTGCACTTCTTGGCCACTGGATCCTTCCAGCGGACAAGTGCCATAGTGGGTGGTGTGTCACAGGCCACGCAGTCACGCTGCCTACACCAGGTCTTGAACATCATCACTGCACGGCCATCAGTCCGCAGGCACATATATCTCCCCAGGACTCATGCAGAAAGGCGGACGTGCATCCAGGAATTCTATGGTGTGGCTCAATTCCCCAAAGTGCTTGGTGCAATTGACTGCACACATGTGGCTCTACGTCCACCCAGGGCAACAGAGCACATCTATAGAAACCGCAAGCACTCGCATTCCATCAACGTGCAAGTTGTATGCAATGCCAAGGGAATAATCACATCAGTATATGCCAACTATCCCGGGTCCACCCACGACAGCTTCATCTACAGAATGTCTACCCTATGCCGGGACCTAGAGGCTGGCCAGCATGGAGATACATGGCTGCTTGGTGAGCATGAATGCCACTGCACATGCATGCATGTCAGATACTGGGTCATGACACAACACCACTAATGATACCCATCACCACCTCCGCAGGGGACAGTGCCTACCCTATCAGCCCCCACATGATGACCCCAATCCGGAACCCCACCACGCCACCCGAGGTAAGGTACAACACAGCCCACATTGCAACACGGGGCATAGTGGAGCGCACATTCGGAGTGCTGAAGTCACGCTTTCGCTCCCTTGACCGTTCTGGCGGGCAGCTGTTATATGCTCCCCGAATAGTGTGCAGGATCATAGTGGCAGCATGTGTCCTGCACAACGTTGCAACACGCCGGGGCCTGCCCGTGGACATGGTGGTGCCCCCACATCCACAACCACATGCACGCCCGCTGCGCATGGGAGGGGAAAGGGCACGGGGGGTGGCAGCCCGTACGCAACTGGTGGCCAACTTCTTCACCTAGGAATCACAGTGCTGGCTAGTGCACACTGCTCTGGCACATACCATCTGACAATCAATGATGACACTACCTGACAATGTCACAAAATTACTTGACAATAAACTGTCAGATACACATCAGCCTGAGATTGTTAACATGGAAGTGTCACTATGTGTGCACCCCTACCTACACATACACCAGCAATGCATCACAACGAAAAGACACAACTCCATCAATCAAATATGCATTGCCACAGGCGATTCACTACATGACAACATTGCCATGTCACCCATTCCCTTCACAGTCCCGCCACTGAGGACACCATGTCATGGTATGTGAGAGCAAACAAACTGGCCATCACAACATGACACCGGTGTCACAAATAGCAGTGCCCCAAATGGAACATAGCCGCACTTGAACAGCTAACCGCGCTGGAGGCACTACTACACACCTGTGTAAGAGTAATTTCAATCAAATTACACACCAACCCACCCTGAAGCCCACCCAAACAAGACACAATGCATGTAATCAATGGTAGTCTCATTACCTGATTCTGCTGGTATGTCCTCACCGTCCAGATGTACAGTGATGGCGCCACGCAAAAGTGTCAGTGCACATCTACCGACATGTAGTCTGACTCCAGAGAGTATGTCCGTGTGAAGAACTGTGTGAAATACCTGCAAAACATGAGCAACATATGTAAGTAGAGACACATATCAAACCATCATGCATAGTTAGGTGCAACAACAATGTACACTATGAATGTCTACACAGTATTGACTATGGACTGGCCAACAGCTCATGGGAGTCCAATGTCACCGTGTAATTTGCTGTCACTTGGGCACACCCTTTGCAAGCCCATGGAAACGGAAGCAGGAGGGGTGTGGATGTCTGGTACCCAAGCATCGAAACCAAACTCAGGACAAGCCTGCATGTGCCCAGCCACAATACAGTGTATGCCCAGGTACCCACACAAGGCAACACTCTTGGAAAAGAAAAAATAAATTGAGAAAAAATGGCCATGAAAGGGCCGGCGGAGGTGGGGGGGGCCACCTATGAGGTCCGAGGACAGGATGCACGCCACAATCCACCTGTGTGGATCATGGGAAACTAAAACACCCCATAGGCTCGTGGCCCACACGGCTACTCTGTTGTGGGAGATGAGTCGCTATCGCTCTGGCCAGACCCTGCAGCTGACTCAGGAGGTGGGGGAGCTGCCTCAGAAGATGGTGTGACAATGGGAGGCAGCCCACGCAAAGCACGAGTTTGCTCCTCCATGGCTGCAAGCAGGCGGGTCTGGTAGTTCTGGTTCTGAGTTATAATCATGCGGAGGTCCCCATGCAGTAACTTCCGGGATGACCTGACCTCCGCACGAGTTGCCTGCATCTCGGCCGAGAGCGTCCGTGTCAGACGCTCCAGCTGCTCCTCTGTCCTTCTATGGGATGAAGCCTCAAGCTCTAACAGGGTCGACCTGAGGTGATGGAATTCTTCCCTCAGGCCTTCCCTGTGGCGCTGGGACTCCATGGAAAGTGATTCCCGCAGAGTCGCCAGTGCCGCCCGCCTGTCCTTGTTGGACGCCAACATATCCTCCCTGTGTGCCTGGCAGATGGACTCTGTAGCCTGCTCCAGTCGCTCCATCAGCCTTTCTGGGGGGACAATGGAAGTGGCCACCCTATCCATGGCCTGTGCAATCATCTCGGATGATGCTGCCTGTTGGTTGGCCATACCGTAGATGGATTGCTCCCAAGCGGTATTGCCAGGTGGCATACGGCCACCACGTTGACGGGCACCACACCTGCCTGGGGCAAGGCGGACTGCGCCTTGCTGTGCCGGCAAGGCCTCAGGCTGCAGGACTGCATTCCCTCTCTGATCTGCAGCCCCAGGAACAGGATCAGAGATTGTGTGGTGTGGCCCTGCATCCGTAACCACCGGAGGCTGAGCTGCCGACACTGACATCCCCATTGAGGGCAATGGCCCGGCTGCAGGTGGGTCGGACAGAGGAGATTCTCTCCCAAGAACACTCACCTGCGACTGCACATAGGTGTCATCCTCCGAGTCTACACCTGAATACTGCTCGGGGGAGGAACCCCCAGAGACACCCCTCGACAGCACGACCTACAGCACTTGTGGGTTTTCACCCACAAACACACCACGTCCCTCACTTGTGGAAGGTCGGCCCGGGTTGCCCTCCTGGGACGGCTCAACCACCACATCCCCAGCATCAACAAGTGCTTCGTCCCCTGCAAAGACATGAAAGAGAAAAATGGAAACAGGCATTAGCACCATGGCATGCAACAAGGGCTGATGAACAACAGAGGCAGTAGTTCTACGACACATGTCCCACATGACTGGGAGACCTCCTATGCATTCACCATCACTGGGTCTGTAGGGGAGGCTCAGGGCATACAATGTACAGAATGGAGAGCAACGCCTGCTCACCATGCTGCCTAGCACTGCCATCACACATTGGCCGGTGATTGCCATGTCAAAGGCACATGCCATCACACACATGGCATGTGACATAGCCACCAAGTGAAGAGGGAGAGGAGGGCAACTTTTTTGGATTTCAACCACTCTGGTCCTGACATTGCATCATCACATCAATAAGTTAACATGTTGTACATGGATCTGCTAGTCCAAATTGGCCACGATGCACAGTGCCTTGTCTACATCAACAAAATGCAGTAAACAATGAGATTCCACCTCCCCATCACCTGTAAAGGAATCATATAGCATTCGTGAAGCACCGGTCCAGAAATGTATGAAGGTACAGCGGAGCACTGAGGGGTGGTGGGGCAGTAGGGGATGCCAGTCAACAATCCTACTGGTGCTGGTGTCATTCATGTCACGCAAGTGCAGGGGTGGGTGGCACAATGAAGTGCAAGGGGAAGTGGCGGCTGGAAGTGCTGTACAAGGTAAGTAGGACTTAACGTCAAGGGCAGATGGTGTTAGGCACAGACAAGTGCTGGGGGGGGTGGCCTATAGGGGTACAGAGACAATCATGCAGTGCTGTGGGCTCGGAGGGGACAGGGGAGGTACACACTGCATCTGGCTCGGCAAGGTCCTTGCAGATTTCTATGTGTCCTGCAGAGTTGTCACATGCCGCAGATATGTGCCCTTGGATTGGGGATCTCATCTTGGTGAAAAGGGTGAGGCGCTATTGCCTTTGGAGCATGTGGCAGGCCAGTTTGCCAGAGGATGAGCATGATGCAGGACATTCCCTCTCTGCCACCCGGCACCTGTGGTCTGGGTTCACAAGATCCGAGTCATGCCAGGACTCTGCATTGGCATGGGGCTTCAGACAGGTGGTCATGACCGTGGCAAAGACATCCAGTGTACCTGACATAGAGTGGAGCATGGAGTGGGCCCTGTCAGGATGGGAGTGAGCCTAAGGGGGAGCTGGATGGGGGGGAGATTTTGGCAGCATGAGCCTCGACTGACACACACTTCATGGGTTGGAATACCAAGAAGGTGTATGACAGTGGTGAGGGTGGCTTTGCCTGTGGGGTGGTGAGGGTGAGCTGGGAGGAGAGGAGAATGTGATCACTCCAGGAGAGAGGAGTGCAGAGATGGACGGAGAGGGGAAAGTCAGATGAGATCAGAGCATCAAGAGTGTGCCCTGCAGAATGAGTAGGGACAGACGGGAGTCTAGAGGGTGAGAGGGAGTTGCTGAGGTCACAGAAAGGTCACGTGGGGGGGTCAACAAGCATGCAGGTGGATGCGTACAGCACCAAGGAAGAGGATTTCTGTGTCTGGGGACATGAGTGAGGAGGAGAGGTGAGGACACTCAGAAAGGAAGTAGTACATTTGACCAGTTTTCCCAGACACAGTACGCACAGTTTGTGAATGTCAAGGTGTGGTAGAGAGAAACGTCACACAAGCCATTCCAGAGTGGAGTAGGTCTAAGTAGGAGTGACAGTGGCAGGAATACCCTCAGGGAAGCCAAGGGCACACCCCCCCTGCACAGTAGTGGCGGGCCAAGGAGAGGGTCTCCTGAACATCAGGTAGGAGTGTGTGAAGGATGCAGACAGAGCTGGCCGTCAGACATGTTTCCATGAGACCAAGGATGCCAAGGTGCATAACCTCATGTAAGTGACAGATATCGGAGGAATGCCTGATGCAGCCGCAGTGAAAGGAGTGTAATTGTGGAGGAGGTTGACAGCCTTGGAGGACTTACGGGGAGTGCTAGAGATCAGAGGTGCAGCATGTGTAGGAGTTGGAGTGGGAGGCGGAGAAGGATCATGGGAGGGTGCAGGGAGGCAGTGCAGGATTGATGAGGAGAGAGGAGGGGGGACAGCAGGAGAGGAAAGGAAGTTGATGAGATGTGGGTAGCATTTCTCAAGGAGAATGAGGTTGGCCTAAGGGCCTTGGACTGAGATGCTCCCATTACCATGCACATCAATTGTGGCCTCTGAGGATTGGAAGGAGGCCAGGAGTACACCCCAACGGGTCCCACCATTGATGGTGGAAGAGGAGCAAGGAGAGAGGACAGGGACCATGTGAAGGGTCTATGGGACAGGCAAAGGCATGTATGAGCAGATGTCAGTGAGAGTTGGCTTTGAGTAGGCTCAGATGCACTTGTCAGCAATAGGGTGGGTCGCATTGGAGGGCAGGGTGCCCTCATTTGACTGTTAGCAAGCAGGTGTCGTGAGTAGGGCACGATGGTCTGAACTGTAGAAGTCAGGGAAGATAGACCATGAAGAGCAGCATGGAGTGTGAGGGAATGGGGCTCGAAACCAGACGGTACCAAAGCACACAGGTAGGAGGTGGATGTCAAGGCAACATCCACAGTATGACAGCATGTTGGTTGGCATTTATATACAGAGGACGCATTAGCATGTGGTATCATTGCATGTCAGGCATGTGAAGATGAAACTTTATTGGCTGGGGGAAAGTATAGGAATGGTATGTAAGACATCAGATGAATAGACAGGGGAGTATGAGCAACAATGTAGTGACAAAATGACAATTCAAGGGCAACTTCCATGGTGTAGGGCCATATGTGCACTGTTGCCAGTTGGGATAGTGCTGTGGGCAGATGGTGTTGCACTGAACATACTGGATGAGGCACATGGGTGCCACTATCAACTCTGCCACACACCCCCTTGACAGGCACCCAACATGAATGCTTCACACACACACCATGCACATGGATAATACACACATGCATGTGCACTCACCGGATGATGCCTCGTAATCAGGGAGATCTCCCACACCTTGGAGTTGTCCCTCGGTGACGTAGGATCCAGCTACGGACTCGTGTGGTGTGAGTTCTATTTCCTGTGCTGGGGACCCACCTCCAGTCACCAAGGTTGCGGCATGACTTGAGGCCAGCTTATCCTTTGCCCTGCGCTTAAGGTCATTCCAGCGCTTCTGGCAATCACTAGCTGTGCGCCTCACTACTCCAAGGGCACTTATTCTGTCAGCAATGGTCTGCCAGTGTGCCTGGCGTCTGGCATGTGTGGTCTTGGACCCTGCAACGATGACCATTTCCCTATCATGATCTGACACATACTGAACAAGTGCATTCAGTTCGGCGTCTGTGAAGCTTGGCTTCCTTGATGGGCCGGACTGTGCAGCCGTGCCTGGGGCATCAGCCTGTGCCGGACGTGCACTCTTCCTCTTGCGCTTGGAAGGGGGTGGGGATCCAGAGTGTCCTACGCCGCTGTGGACACTAGGGGCAGGAGCCGTGGTGGACTCAGTACTGGGTGTGTGGGATTGCACACTCAGCATGGGAGTAGGTGCAGGCATTGGGGGTAGTGGGATGGGGTCAGGCCTGATCTGAGGTGCATGAACTAGGACCGACACAGTCTTGGCAGGGTGTATGAGAGGTGGGGTGGATGGAGCCACACCCTGGCTACGGGGGCCAGCAGATGACCTATCTGGCATAGATGCGCGTGCCCTGATGACACCAATGTGCACCGGTGCACGTGCAGTGGACCTGCTGACCTGGATGTCAGCGATGGGATCACCCTCGGACAGGTCTGCTGCCACAATGGGCTGGTCCGACAAGGGCTGATCAGGGTTGGTATCAGCCACATGACCCTCAACTGGGGGGGGGGGCATGGGTGTCCCTGACTGGTCCTCCATACTGGGGGGGACAGGGGCACCCTGCAAGTCACAACCATGTCCCCTAGTGGATCCTCCACGGCCACCACGTGTGGCTCGGCCACCTTTGCCACCCTTACGGCTTGCACGCCTCCCAACCATGGCACTGATGTTATTGTGCGTATGGGAGTCGGTGTGCACAATTGTCCTGGGCAATTGGGTGTCAAAGGGGTTGGGTACCAGATGGTATTCGTACCCTAGTGCAGTGGCAAGGCTATATGACACCCCTGGGGAAAGATGACGGGTCACGCAACGCACAGGCACCCCAGAAAAGTTAAGGAACGTGCACAATACCCCTCCTAGACCACGTGTGCTGATGGAAAACCCTGCACTACGCTGTGGCATCCAGTAACACAATGAACGTATGCGTGTCACACGCAGCCTAGAATGACCTCTGAAGGGGTAGGCTACACACGGGGCAAGCACAGAAGTTAGATACGTGCGTGACTCACCGTCTGCCAGGTAAAAGAGCGTGAAAAATGAGCGCGTTTGGTTGGCAACACCCCCGCCAAAAGAAGATGTGTACGCTGTCTGAGGAGACAGGACAACAGTAGAAGGGGACACTGTTTGAGGGAACAGGCCCAGGTAAACCAGTACAAGAGGAAAAAGAGAAAAAGCTGTCAGAGGTAACAGGGAGTACGAACTGGAAACGCTGTGAAGTAAATCGCGTGTGAAACGACAAGAAGTACAGAATTCACCCACTCGCTCTCCACGAAAAGCACGTACAAGGAAATGGTGTTCTACACTACCTTATATACAGGCCCACACGTACAGCGTCACTTACGGCGTGTACGTGCTTGGCCCATGTTCACCAATCACACGCTTTGTCACTTCTGCGTGTGGATCCTTTTTCACCAATCACACGCTTTGACACTCCTGCGTGTAGCTCACTTTTCACCAATCACACGCTTTGTCACTCCTGCGTGTAGATCCATTTTCACCAATCACACGCTTTGACACTGCACGTGCAGGTAACTATAGACGCACATATGCTGGTGACGGGTTTTCGCGCGATTCGCTGAGTGTGGGGTTTTCACGTGCAAAATCACTCCCTATCAGGCTGTCCACGCGTTCAAACACGAAAGACCACGCTCCTGGCCAGGAGGCCAAATTACAGTCCCCCAGAGCCCTGAGCACGCTCCCACCTGCCATCTGCTGCTGCCTGACTGCCTGCTGGCCACGTGCCCCACAGTGCTGGTGGGTGGGGGTGGTGGGAGACATGGGTGGGGGCCTGGTGGAGGGTGCCCCTGGTGGATGGGGGGTGGGGGTGGTGGGAGACATGGGTGGGGGCCTGCTGGCAGGTGCCCCTGCACTGCTGGGGGGGTGGGGGTGGTGGGAGACATGGGTGGGGGCCTGGTGGAGGGTGCCCCTGGTGGATGGGGGTGCAGGGGGACATGATCAGGTGTGCAGGGTAGTCCCCTGTTTTGTGGGCTGCCTGCAGGGGCTGTGGAGGGTGTACAGGGTACACCTGTGAGGGCCCACCCAGCCTATTCGCGTGTGATAATTCCCACGCACCCCTGTAATACACGTACCCTGGCCAATCGCGTGTTGAACTTCCCGCTACCCCTGTAATACACGCACCCTGGCTGTTCGCGTGTGATAATTCCCGCGTACCCCTGTGATACACGTTCCCTGGCCTATCGCGTGTTCTACTTCACGCGTACCCCTGTAATACACGTTCCCTGGCCAATCGCGTGTTGAACTTCCCGCTACCCCTGTAATACACGCACCCTGGCTGTTTGCGTGTGATAATTCCCGCGTACCCCTGTAATACACGTTCCCTGGCCTATCGCGTGTTCTACTTCACGCGTACCCCTGTAATACACGTACCCTGGCCAATCGCATGTTGAACTTCCCGCTACCCCTGTAATACACGCACCCTGGCTGTTCGCGTGTGATAATTCCCGCGTACCCCTGTAATACACGTTCCCTGGCCTATCGCGTGTTCTACTTCACGCGTACCCCTGTAATACACGTTCCCTGGCCTATCGCGTGTTCTACTTCACGCGTACCCCTGTAATACGCGTTCCCTGGCTGTTCGCGTGTGATAATTCCCGCGTACCCCTGTAATTCACGTTCCCTGCCTAGTCACGTGTAGAACTTCCCGCGTACTCCTGATTTGAAGATTGCCCGCTTTGCTTTCCTTGTTTGCCTGCCCTGTGAAGTGGTCCAGGGTTAGCGCAGCCCTTAGCGATGATTTAGCGATTTTGATGGCTTTTCCTTGCGCGAGGGCGTTCTTGGGGGCGTTACTGGCGCTGCTGCAGGCTCGCTGCGATTCTCTGCGCAACGGCTGGTTTGGGAGCATGAAATCCATGAATACGCTGTGCGCGGAAATCAGTTTTAGCGCACGTGCCTGGCGCAGACTATCGCAGGCGCACGCTGTGCGCCAGCCGCGTGCGCTACTTGTGCGCTGGATTCTATGAATTACCCTGATAGTGTGTGCATGCAGTTTCCTTTGACTATGTGCAGCCTTTATATTTTACTTATAATATGTTAGTTCAACATGCTTTGCAAATGTGTAGAATACTAAGTATATGAAACTCACTTGGTTTCTTAAGGCTGTGTTATTGCAGGTTAGGAGATAGAAGAAATAATGATGTACTTGTTTTTCAATGTTTGTAAGGTAAATGGGAAGAACTGTATAGAACAGAATAGAATTGATGTGTTGTGAAGGTGTGGGTAATAAAGCAGAAGGATGTGATTTACAGGCAGTGGTGTTATTTCAGCTGGTGGTTTTTCAATGATAGTGTCTATCTGTGTGAGTGTATAAAGATGCATGCACTTATCCTGGCTTTGTGTAATTTTATAATACACTTCTAAGTGTTTTTCTACAATTATGCTGTTATTTCACCCATCTTTTAATATAATTGTTTACATATTTGTGTGTGTAAAAAAAGAATTTAAATAGCAGACAGGTTTGGAAATGACAGTTGATTATATCAGATGGGAAAAAAATAGTAAATTAATTTTATAGGTTATACAGGTTAAGTGGTTGTTACTCTGTTTATATGCATTTATATAAGAGTTGTAAATGTACTGTGCATAAAATATGCATACTTGTGGTTTGTATTCATGCATGTGGATATGCATGCAGCTGCAAGTAGACATCTTGGAGCTTGTACAGTAGTTTTTGTAGTAGGTTCTTTCCAATGATATGATACTTGTACACAGAGTGATCAACAGTACATTTGAAGTGCTGAAGATGTAGAGGTCTTGGATGTGATTGGTGGATGGTTGTGTGACTGCTTAGCTGTATCCAATGAGGGAATGGCACAGAGAGTGAAGTAGAAAGGGTAGAAGGGCTGTCTAAAAGTTATGTGGTCTGTCCGCAGACAGGGCATGCCATATCCGGGGTTTTCCAGCAAATCCAGCATGGAAAGGGGACTGTAGGGATTATCCAATCAAGTGTTGAGGTTGTGGATTTGTGTTGAAAGAGGCTGTGTGTAGTGAAGATGGCAGAGGTGGAGAAAGAAAGGGTGTTGGTGGTTGGATATATGTTTGTGCATGGATTACAGCAGTATGCTCAATGCAGGCATGTGGCAAACAATTTTGATGTTAAAGGAGTGGAGGTGGTGTGGAGCACTATGCCTGATTGCAATGTACAGGGAATTGTACAAGTTTGTGAAGATATGGGCAGGATGAACAGTCCCCATGTGGTAGTTTTGCACTGCGGTGCTTACCATTTGGGCTATGTCAGTGCCCCTACTTTGTTGGCAGATTTGGAACACTTGGTTCAAGCAGTAATGAACATCCTTCCAAATGCCAAACTTATTTTTTCTGGATTAGTACCTAGGGCAATATGGGACAATAGTTCTGTTTTTTGTCCTCAGAAAAACATTGCTAGGTGTGCAATCAACCAAGGCATGTATGCTTTCATGCTTAAAGCTGGTATGTTCTTCTGTAATAATGAGAATATTGATTCCAGTAATGCTGTTTATTTTAAAGAAGATGACATTTCTTTGTCTTTTTTGGGAAATGCCATGCTGTTCTGGAATGTAAGGGTTGCTTTGGAGAAGGTTATGTGAAGATTTTAGGAGTGAAGTAAGAAAAAAAAAGAAAAAAGAAATACAAAATAACAGGTATCTGTCAAGCATCTGCTAATAAACCAAAATAAATGTCTCTTTTCAGAGCCAACCTCAAAGGGGAAATGGGGCACACAATTTAAATTTACATTCACCCAGCTCAGATTTTTGATATGTCCGCGGACATAGCGGTAGTCCGCTGAAATCGCATGTTACATACAGGGATGTTGGGGTGGAGAGGCATGCAAATGAGATTGAGTAGAGCAAGGGATTGGTCAATAAAATTTACTTGGTGTGTTGTGTAAGAAGAGAGTTTGTCAGAAAGTCTTTTTCCTGAGAGAAGAACAGATAGCTATGGCTGTGCGTTTTCAGAAAACAGATTATCTGGATTTTGGGAGACTCATGAATACATTGGTTGGAGGTGGATGCAGAACGCTGCAGAACGCTGTGGAGTAGCTGCACATCTTGGATTCCCCCATGTGGAAGTGCTTGGAGTGCGTGGAATGAAGTGGGTGGACTCGGTACCTCTCTGTGCTACTTTGGAGACACAGCATCATCCAGACATAATTATAATTCATTGTGGAGGGAACAGTTTAGGACATGTGTCTGGAATTTCTTTGCAATTTGCAATGAAAAAAGGACTTGGGAAGGTAATGGACATGTTTCCAAATTCCCAAGTAATTTTTTCTCGTATTGCGCAGAGACAAATATGGCTGTATTCTTCTGAATTTGGTCCACAAATGGAGAAAGTCAGGCGCAATGTCAACAAGGCTGTTTTTTAAGAGATGTTGGCATGTCCTTTTTGCACAATGAAAATATTATGTTTCGTAGCACATACATTTTTTACAGAGATGGAGTCCATGTTACTTATGCTGGCAATCACATTTTTCTGAGAAATGTACATGCATTGCAACCTTTTTTGGAATTACAGTCGTCCATTTTGCAGTAGGTGTTGACCATTTGAAGTTTTTCAAACACAAAAAAACACCAAAAGGCTCTTTTCAGAGCCACCACTTCCTCCCATAGAAAAGTGCAATGGTTGTGACAGGGCAGCACTGCAAAGATTTTAGAGGTCCGCGGACAGTCCGCAGACTTGTAAAAATGCACAGGGCCTTGCGCATTTCATTGACACTTTTTTTAGTTTTTGTTGTTTTATATTTTTTCTTTTGGTTTTGTAAACACGACACACAAGGAAAGGAACGGAAAGGAGGGTAAGGAAGGGAGACCAACCACGGGATATGAAAGGGCAGGTGGAGAGAGGAAGATGTTGGGCCGCCCTTATTCAGGTAGGTAGCAGTTCTTCTCATGCTCCTTGACCACAGTCTCGAAAGCACTTCGAAAGTTCCCCCCCTGCAGCATACTACGTCGCAGTACATGCACAATACTGTGACCCTCGAAAGGTAAGGATCAACAGCTTCATGTATGGCCTGCGAGCCAGCAGAAGGGATGCGCTGCCACACAGGAGTGTCTCTTGTCATGGCAGGAGTGTAAATGGAGGATGCTACAGGGGAAATCATACTACTGCGTTTATCGCAAGGTACAACCTTACGAATAGCCCCACTGTGGAACGATTTTAGGTGTTGCTTCATTGAGGTAGTATCACAGCTGTACAAACGCAGTTTCCCACGACTCAGCACCACCTTGCACTGATTGCAGATCATCTTGTATGCACGTGCTTTTGGTACTCCATCAAATGTGGTAATAAACCTCCACACCTAAAATTCATGGTGAGAACTAGTTATAGGGACTTCCACTACCTCATCCTCTTCATCCTCGCCATCACTCTCCTCTGTATCCTGATGCCTGTTCCCCTCTGCAGGCCATCGGGAGGTATTGGTGGTGGAGGGGGTGGTGCTGAGATAGCAGTAGCACCAGAAGCAGACATGGATACCATCAGCACAGCTGTTTCAAAGAAAAAGAGCAATTCAATGCAACTAGGAGCAGTCTCTGTCCTGGAAGCCCAAAAACAGAATACAGAGCAGCTCTGGGGTGGTCTTTTATGGTGGTGCTAGGGCGTGCTTCTCGGACACCCGCCTTGTCCTCGAACATTTCGAACACCAAGAAAGGGCTAAAAAAATCCAATAAGTATGCAGATCGCCAGGGACATAGTGTGGGACATGTGCAAGGGTGAACTTTCCCAAGAAAATATCTTGGATTGCTGAATAAAACACTTCTTAAGTGTCCGGGGGCCCGGACAGTATTCGTTACACTTAGCGCGGGTGCTGTCACACAATGACGTCGAAGACAGTTGGCAAATGGGACAGCTGTCCATAGGACACCAAATGCGTGGGGTCGGATCTACGCATGCGTGCTCGAGTTCTACAGAGAGTGTTCAGGTCCCCAAACAAAATAAATGTGCATCACAACTTTTGGAGAGGCGGACGACCTATGTCTTCTGCGAATATATTCATTCTGGTTACGGACAATGCGATCAGGGGGAATGTTCTTAGGACACTTTATTTTGCATAGCTACGAACATGCAGACATCTTTAGTGTTCTGTGGACACCCCCATTTTGACTATGGCAATTCGAACAGCTATAGTGTCCTTAGGACACCTCCATTATGGTTAATTACGGACAGGCGGACATCTTGTGTGTCTGAAGGACACTCCCATCTTGACTGAGGACAGTACAAACAGGTATAGTGTCCTTAGGACACCCTCATTTTGGTTAATTGCAGACAGACAGACATCTTGTGTGTCCTAAGAACACCTCCATTTTGACTGGCAACAATATGAACAGGTATAGTGTCCTTAGGACACCCCCATTTTGGTTAGGTGAGTACATCCCGGATAGCCGCACTGTCCGCGGACACCCTAACTGCCTTTTTAAAAAAAATAAGAGGAACATACTTAATATTTTATTATTGTATAAAAGTATAAAAATTATGAAAGAGAGGGGGAACCAGAAACTGAAACAAATACAGGGGAATTAGGGGTTTGGACATGATGGATGGTAGGGGAGGAAGGTATTGAAGTCTCATCATAATGTTTTTCTTTCTGGGGAGGTTTTGGGGATAGTTGGCTGGGACATGGAAAGGGGGAACACGTACATGTGGGACAGTGATATTGAGAGGGTAATTCATAGAATTCAGCGCACAAGTGGCGCACGCGGCTTGCGCACAGTGTGCGCGTGCGAATTTCTGCACCAGCGCGTGTGCTAAAATCCATTTCCGCACACAGTGTATTCCTGGATTTTAGTTTCCAAAACCAGCCGTGGCGCAGAGGGGCACAGCGACCCTGCAGCAGTGCCATTTACGCCCCCAACCCTTCACCATGCGCCATGCACAGCGCACAAATCCTACACATGGCGCACAGGCCCCCAACCACGAAAACGCCTGTAAAACTCCCTGCGCACCCCTCCGAATACACGTAACCCGCTGCACGGGGAGTGTCACATGGAATTGAAGCGGGGTATGTGTATAACACGGGTTCGCAGGAAGTTTCACACACAAAATGCCCTGTGCGAGTGGGGTACGTGTATTCCTGGGGTGCGTGGGAAGTTTTTCATGCGATTGGAGAGGAGAACGTGTATTTCGTGGATGCGCGGGAAGTTTCACACGTGAAATGCCCTGTGCGAGTGGGGTACGTGTATTCCTGGGGTGCGTGGGAAGTTTCACACATGATTGGACAGGGGAACATGAATTTCGGGGGTGCGCAGGAAGTTTCACACGCGAAATACCCTGTGCGAATGGGGTACGTGTATTCCTGGGGTGCGCGGGAAGTTTCACACTCAATTGGAGCGGGGTATGTGTATTTCGCGGGTGCGCGGCAAGTTTCACACGCGAAATGCCCTGTGCGCGTGGAGTACGTCTATTCCTTGGGTGCGCGGGAATTTTCACACGCGAAATGCCCTGTGTGAGTGGGGTATGTGTATTCCTGGGGTGCGTGGGAAGTTTCGCACACGATTGGAGCGGAGTACGTGTATTTCGGGGGTGTGCGGGAAGTTTCACATGCAAAATGCCCTGTGCGAGTCGGGTACGTGTATTCCTGGGGTGCGCAGGAAGTATCACACGCGAAATACCCTGTGCGAGTGGGGTACGTGTATTCCTGGGGTGCGCGGGAAGTTTCGCACGCGATTGGAGCGGGGAACGTGTATTTCGGGGGTGCGCGGGAAGTTTCATACGCGAAATGCCCTGTGCGAGTGGGGTACGTGTATTGTTGGGGTGCGCGGGAAGTTTCACACGCGATTGGAGAGGGGAACACGTATTTCGGGGGTTCGCGGGAAGTTTCACACGTGATTTTGCTGTCAGAGCGGGGTATATGATTTTCGGGGGTGTGCAGGGAGTCCTACATGTGAATTGGCAGTGTGGGTCCTCCCAGGTGTTCCCTCTACACCCTCCACAGCCCCTGCAGGCAGCCCACACCACAGGGGACTACCCTGCACCCTGGTCATGTCCCGTAGGCAGCCCATTCACCAAGGGCTTGCCCCCCAGCCAAGCCACATGTCACCTTGCACTACTGATCACCAACTCATGTTCCCCAGCACCCCCACCCCCCAGCAGTCAGGGCACCTGCCAGCAGGCCCCCACACATGTCCCCCAGAACCCCCACACCCCAGCAGTCAGGGGCACCTGCCAGCAGGCCCCCACTCATGTCCCCCAGAACCCCCACCCCCAGCAGTCAGGGGCACCTGCCAGCTGGCCCCCACTCATGTGCCACACATGTCCCCCAGCACCCCCAACCCCCAGCAGTGAGGGGCACCTGCCAGCAGACCCCCATACATGTCCCCCAGCACCCCCACCCCCCAGCAGTCAGGGGCACCTGCCAGCAGGCCCCCACTCATGCCCCACACATGTACCCCAGCACCTCCACCCCCAGTAGTGAGGGGCACCTGCCAGCAGGCCCCCACTCATGTCCCACACATGTCCCCCAGCACCCCCACCCCCCAGCAGCGAGGGGCACCTGCCAGCAGGCCCCCACTCATGTCCCCAGCACCCCCATCCCCCAGCAGTTAGGGGCACCTTCCAGCAGGCCCCCACTCATGTCCCCCTGCCCCCACGTCATGACGATCCTCAATCATGGGCCTTATGGCCAGCCACATCACACCCCACGCCACCCCAGCCCAAAGACCCAACCAAGTATTGCATCCACTCACAGAGAAATTACCATTACATGATACAACCCGAATGGCAAGTATGTAAATGAACACATGTCCGTCACACACACACAATGGGTGCAAGTGAATGTGAAAACCCACATCATGACATGCATGAAATCAATGAGAGAACACCACATATTGAAGTATGAAACAAAAATGTATTGAACCCAAAATTATTGTAATGAAAAGAAAACACACAATAATGTGAAGAAGAAATAAAACGCAGCATGTCCAGAAAATAATCAAAAATATGAAATCAGAATCCAAAGAAATCCAAAGAAATCCAAATAAAACTGCCTATTTACGTACATCAGCACAATCCCCATATCCAAGTAGTTAATAGAAACTTCAAAAATCTAAACAGGGCACAGATTAAGTCATGCGCTGATGAAATACTGTGTTCCTTTCAGGATCTCGACTCATGCGCAATCCTCTTAGACAAATACAATAAGCACGTTCTTGAGCTGGTGGAGGCAGAGGCCCCTCTCAAATCTAAATTAGCCAGAAAAAACAACAACTGCCAAAAATGGTTTACTAAGGAGCTCCACACTTTAAAAAAGGAAAAACGTACACTGGAGAGGAAATGGATCCTAGAAAAATCAGTGGATAGTAAAAATAATTGGAAAACAAAGGACAAGGAATATAGAGACAAAATAAAGTCAGCTAAGGCTAACTTCTTTAATTCAGAGATTGAACTTGCTGACAACAAGACTAGTAAACTTTTCGACATACTAAAGAGCATTGAAAAACCTGCTAGTCTCACACCCCCGTTTACGCCCACAGAGGAGGATTGTAATATTGTCTCTAAGGCTTTTCAAGCTAAAACTGATAAAGCACGACAAAACATTATCAAGGCTAGAACCTCTGTGAACCAGGAGATACAATCTATAGAAGCAGAGATAACCACAAGAGAACAGATTTTCAAATTTGACCCCATCACTGTAGCAGATTTGTTAGAGGTACTGAACAATATGAAACCCACCACCTGTGCAGAAAATATTCTACCACCTAGCATTATTCTGCAACATAAAGACATTTTTGCCCCCATTCTCCTGAGAATAGTGAATGCCTCGTTCCAGGAGGGTGTAGTGCCAAAGGAACTTAAGAAGGTCACCATCACCCCTCTTGTCAAAAAAGCCGGCCTGGATCCAAAGGACCCTGCTAACCTGCGCCCAATTACAAATTCCAACTTTGTTCTTAAATTACTGGACAAGGTCGCAACGCAGCAACTACAGAAATTTGTAGAGAATCAGGAAGCCTTGCACCAGCAACAATCTGGCTTCAGAGCATCTCATAGCACTGAAACAGCCATGCTGGACCTACAGAATCAGATGTTGAGCTTGCTTGACAAAAATAAGTTAGGGATGCTGATGCTTCTTGATTTAAGCGCTGCCTTCGATCTGGTAGATCATCAACTCCTCATCAAGGCACTCATTGAGAACGTGGGCTGCTCCGAAGGAGCTATTGACTGGTTATTGTCATTTCTATCGAACCGCCAAGCCAGAGTCCACTGGGGCAGCAACTTTTCTGATCCCTGCGATATCCTCTTCGGAGTGCCCCAAGGGGCCAGTTTGTCACCAATGCTGTTCAACATATACATGCGCACTTTGTGCAGCATACTGGTGAATGCAGGCGTGTCGTTTACGAATTACGCAGATGACACTCAACTTATTTTGGAACTGGGGGGCAGCCAGCACGCCGCTGACAGCGAAGTGATTGCAAGGGTTTATAAGACAATAGACGATTGGATGCAGGCTAACTGGATGTGCCTGAATGATTCAAAAACCGAACTGATGCTGTTTGGTTCCAGTCGTCAGTTGGCTAATCTAGGGGCAGAGTACAAATCCTTCCAAATTAAGGAAGCCATCATCTCGGTGGCCCCTAAAGTGAAAACCTTGGGCATGATGGTTAACTCTGCGGTAGATTCTCATGCCCAGACCAGCTATCTCCAAAAAAACACGGCTTATTATCTCAGGCTAATGAGATATATCAAGCCCTTCCTAAATGAATGTAACCTGGCGACCATTGCCAGAGCTATTATTTTATCACGGCTCGACTATGGCAATGCACTGCTGTTAGGGGCCTCGTCTAAGGACTTAGCGAGATGTCAGGTGATCCAGAACAGTGCGGTTAGGCTAGTAAAAAATCTGAAGAAGAAAGATCATGTCACCCCCGATAGGATTTCCCTTCATTGGCTAAGAGTAGAGGAACGTATAAAGTTTAAGGCTCTTTCTTTGGTCCACAAGTGCCTCTATGGTAAAGCACCAGAGTATTTGAAAAACAGCCTAGTCCTCTACACACCCAGGAGAAAACTACGATCGGAAGGAAAGTGCCTCATGGTCGTACCCAATTTCAAGCTGAAATCGGGGTTGGGTAGATCTTTTCTGGTACTGGCACCTAAATTGTGGAACAGCCTTCCCGATTCACTGAGGTCAGAAGCAAACCACCTTGTATTTAGGAAACGGATGAAGACACTCCTCTTCAGATAAGATCTCTAACGCTAGTGGCTGTCAGGTCTTCCATGCCAACTGTTTCGCGTCTCTTTATGCCTGCTTACTTCTCTTCTATGTTGTAATGTTCAAGCGCCCTGATGCCCTCGGGCTACCGGCGCTTTATAAAAATATATACATACATACATACATACATACAAATGAAAATGTGTCCAAAGTCTCATTCCAACAAAGCAAATCCAAGGGAAAAAAATAAGTCAAATCCCTTGCTCCATGGTGAAATGGAAAAAAAAATTAAAAATCCACTGTTCAACTATATACAAGTCACCAATCCAGGGTCCATGAGCCCAACAAATGAAATGAAACCTACAAAAAAGACTCCCTAATAAAGAACTATATACAAAAACGTGGTGCATTGTCCAAGCGCCCCAAAATAAACAAAAACAGAAAGGAAACCTAACACTATCTATCTATATACAATGGCGGAGGGCAGGTCCTGCGGCTCACTCTGTGCTGTCCCGGGCCAGGGCATCATCGAACTGTCGATTTCCCGGAGGTGGGCCTCTGCCCTGGCCCCGAGATTTCGCAGGGAGGCACTCATGGCCTGTTCCAACTCCCTGCCAGTTGCCTCGAGGCACTCTGCCTGCCTCAACGCCCGACGCATGGAGAACTCCGCCCTGACCATGGTGAGCTGCGCCTCTTCCGCCTGCCGCCGCTCCCCATCTATCCGCTGGCCGAACCACTGCCACACGGAAGACACTCCCATTCCTAGGTCCTCCTGCCCTCTGGACGATGCCTGCCCCTCCAATGTTGATGGCCCCGAGCCATCATTGCTCCCACCTACAGCCTGCTTCTGCTGCTGCTGCTGCTGACCATTTGCCCTGTCCGATGGTGCCTGCACATCCTCCATCAGCTGGTCTCCAGTTATGGTGTCCACCCCTGCTGGACCGCCGACTCTTGACTGTGGCAGGGATGTGAGCTCCACCAAGCTGGCTGTGTTGGTTGGGCCAGGTCCACAGGGGGCCCTGGTGGTATCTGGGCCGGAAGACGGCAGGGAGAACGACTGGTGCATATTCTCTACAGAGGAGGAGAGGTCCACCAGAGTGCGCGACACATGTAGGAACCTACCAACCAGGGCCCTTCCCAACAGTGCCACGTTGCGACCCTGCTGTTCGTGATGGCGTGCGTTCTCCGCGCAGGACGAACGCACGTCATCACGAATGTCACACGTATGCAACACGACACCAATCAGGACGGAGTCCATACAGTCATGGGACCCCTCCTCCACAGGTAGTGGAGAGGCAGATGACATGACACGCTTCCGTACCTGCGGACGGGTCTAGGACGGGGCATCCCTGCTGGTGCATGGTGGTGCAGTCCCAGGGTCAAGGACAGGGACATGAACAGGCCCCTCCGCGGTGACCTGTGCTGCCTCCTGATCCTGGCCCTGGACTGCACCACTTGCACCAGTGGTATTACCCCCACCAGGCCCCATGTGCGACTCAGTAGCGGGCCCCCTCCTCCTCTGTGGAGACCACCAACCTGGATGTCTACGTACCATCTTCCGCCATTGCAAGCCCCTGTGGGGGCTCACCCAGCCCTTACGCCACAGCCATAGTGGCAGACGCGGCACCAGCCCCCTTGCTCCCTTGCTCCCTGTAACGCTCACCTGATTCCCGCAGAGGCGCCGGTCTTGACTGGGTGAATGCCGTATCTTCAAAGGTGATGTGTAACACACGGTTGGCTCTTTGGGCTGGACCTCTGTGCACTGTATGTCTGACTCGAAGAGTAAGATGTCTGCAGATAGAAAATATGGGATTAATGAACTGGGTTTATTGGGTGCCTCTCTCCTCTTCCCTTTCTCTTCACCTGTAGAACCCCAAAGGTTAACGCCCTCACCTTAGGTAAGTGAACGCCGAGCTCTCCATCTGCCTCGGGCAGGGTTCCGTAACCAGTTTCTTCACTGGATAAGGGTGCAGGCCTCTTGACCTCAGAGGACTGCTGTCCGTCGTTAACTGCACGAACGGTAAGTTCTGGGCACTTCAAATGTCTTAAAAGTCTTTTGTAATGATATCTCTTGTTTTGCAGGGTTCCGGCGATGGCGGATGGCGGGCTGATGAGAGTTGAGGATCGAACCCGCGTGAGGAATAGAAGCGCCTAGAAGCACATAAGTAAGCGCTTGTAGCCTGCTTCACGATGCGCACTAACTGTCCCTTTTATCTTGCAGGTACAAGTTCGGAGCTTTAGAGAAGCTGAAGGGTGCTGGAATACCCACTGGATTCAGCGTGGGAAGGAGTAATGGCACGTGAGTTATAAAGTTGCCCAATGCCTTTAAACGCACCTTCTTTTGTCTTTCAGATGCGGGATGCAGCGCCGAAGGCCTCCGGAGCGTGCGAAGAGCTGGTAAGCTTTTGTCTTTCAGATGCCGGAATGCAGTGCGAAGACCTCCGGAGCATGCGAAGAGTAGGTAAGCCTTTGTCTTTCAGATGCCGGAATGCAGCGCGAGGCGTTGGTGACAGCCGATGGACCAGGTAAGAGATGCGCTGCCACTGAAGACCGTAGTGCTAACCTGTTCTTTCTTTGTCTTTACAGGTGCTGCTGAAGACTGGATTCCAGGATGGTAAGCCTTTGTTCCCTTAGGCCCAGGATCAGAAGCAGAAGACACGATGAGCGTTCTGCTGCAGAGAATGCAGAATAACGCAAAGCAAGATTCATCCATCGGGTGTGGTTTAAATAGCCTCCTGTAGTGCTTAGGTGTCTCCTTCCACAGCCACGCCTAGGTAAGAAAAGAGTTTGTGCTTTCCAGAAGAGTTCCAGTGTTCTGAACCTAGGGAGTGGCTCCTGCCCCACCCAACAGGAAAAGTAGTCCCAAACAGAAGAGGATCAGGGGTTCAACTGGCAGGTAAGTAAGCAGCATGGTCTGCTGCAGGTAAGTCCACCCAAGCATTATGAGCCCGGCGCTTCCAGCGCTGGGACTGGGCATCTTTATGAGCCTGGTGCCACTGGCGCCAGGACAGGGTCCAAAAGGTCCCAATTGGGACTGGCTGGCACTCGGAACTGGGGTTATGGGTCTGCTTCCAAGGGAGTCGGGCAAGTCCTGATCTTTTGGAAGCAGAGATCATGACAGCACCCCCCCTCAAGGCCCCTCCCAAACCGGGCTTCTCCGGGGGTTTGGGCTTGTTAGGAAATGTTCGATGAAATCTTTTGATTAGACGAGGCGCGTGGACATATTCTGCAGGTTCCCAGGATCTTTCTTGGGGACCGTAGCCTTTCCAGTCAATCAGGTAAAATAGTTTAGATTTGGAGATCTTGGAATCCAGGATGCTTTTGACTTCAAACTTGAGTTCTCCATCAACTAGAATAGGTTTTGGAGATGTAGTTAGTCGGGTTTGAGGTTGCACGGGTTTTAATAGAGAGACGTGGAAGACCGGATGTATCTTCATGTGAGGGGGCAAGTCCAACTTGACCGCTACTGGATTTACTATGGTAGTGATGGAATAGGGACCAAGGTATCTTGGGTTGAATGTGCGTGGTCCTTTTAGAGGTAGATATTTGGTGGATAACCAGACTTGATCTCCTACTTGATATTGGGGGGCTTCCTTCCGATGTTGGTCTGCTCCTTTCTTGTATTGTTCTTTAGCCCTTTGAAGGTGAGAAACGGCTTCCTTAAAGGCTTGGGTGATTGTAGAATGCAGGTGGTCTACTGCTGGTGTTCCAAGATCTTGGAGTGGATCCAACTCCGAGGTTCGAGGGTGACTACCGTATAAAAGAAAAAACGGGGTCTTCCCAGTTCCCGAGTGGACAGAGTTATTGTAGGCATATTCGGCTATCCAAAGGATATCTTTCCAAGTTTTTTCAGTTTGTTGTAGCATGCAGCGCAAATACTGTTCCAGAGTTTGATTGGTCCTCTCGGTTTGTCCGTCGGTTTGAGGGTGGTGGCTGGTCGAAAGTCTCACATCAATTTGAGCCGACCGACAGCAACTTCGCCAAAAATGAGAAATAAATTGACTACCTCGATCCGAAATTAGAACTGAAGGAAAACCGTGCAGTCGGACGATGTTTTCGAGAAATTCTCGGGCCAGAGTTGCTGCTGTTGGTAAGCCTTTGAGTGGAATGAAATGCGCCATCTTGGAGAATAGGTCCACGATTACTAGGATCGTATTGTATCCGGAGCATGGAGGTAGATCGGTGATGAAGTCCATAGAAAGCGTATGCCAAGGGCGAGGCGGGATGTCAATAGGGCGTAAGAGGCCGGCTGGTTTTTCCTTTTGACTCTTGTTTTGGGCGCATACTCCACAGGACATTATAAAGTCTCTGATATCTTTTTTCCAAGACGGCCACCAGAAGTAGCGCTTGATCTTTTCCGAGGTCTTGGTCATACCGGGATGTCCTTCCATTAAAGAATCGTGATAACAAGAGATTACCTTTTTCTGTAAATCTGTGCTGGGCAGGTATAACCGTTCTTGGAAATATAATAGGTTGTCCTTCACCGTAAAGTCCTTTCCCTGCAGATGCCAATTCTGTATGTCTGCTGGAGTTACCAGTAGCCTGGCTTTATCCTTAACTTCCTCTATGGATTGTGTGGCGATTACACCTAGAATTCTTTGTTCTGGAATGATAGGTACAGGTTTAGGATTGATCAAATGTTCTTCCACTCCCATCCGAGAAAGGGCATCAGCTTTACCGTTTTTTGTACCAGGTCGATAGGTAATTATGAAGTCAAACTCGGCAAAGAATAGTGCCCAACGGAGTTGCCTAGAGGATTGAGCTTTTGCGGTTTTCAAATATTGCAGGTTTCGGTGATCTGTAATCACAGTAACGGTGTGTCGGGCCCCCAGAAGATAATGCCGCCAAGCCTTAAAGGCGGACTTGATAGCTAGAAGTTCCTTATCAGTAATAGTGTAATTGATTTCAGGAGGCGAGAATTTGCGGGACCAAAATGCCACGGGATGCAACTGATTGGTTACTGGGTCCTTTTGTGATAGAACTGCCCCCATGGCAAGGCTCGAAGCATCAGTTTCAACGATGTAGGGGAGTTCTGGGCGAGGATGTTTTAAGATCGGTGCAGAGATAAATCTAGTCTTCAAATTCTGGAAAGCTTGTTCCGCCTCGGTAGACCATTCAAAACGTTTGTTTTTCTTTAACAAGGTGGTGATGGGCTTGACTATTCAAGAGAATTCGGGGATAAACCTGCGGTAAAAGTTAGCGAAGCCTAACATGCTTTGAACACCTTTTACGGAGGATTGCGATGGCCATTTGAGAATTGCATCGACCTTCTTTGAATACATACGCACTCCGCTAGGTGATAATATGAATCCCAAGAATTCAACTTCAGTCACGTTGAAAACGCATTTTTCCAACTTAGCGAAAAGTTTGTGTTGATGCAATTTCTCGAGGACCATTTTCACGTGTTTCCGATGTTCAGTTTCCGATGAAGAATAAACGAGGATGTCGTCAATGTAAACAACAACACACACATCTATGAGCTCTCTGAGGACATCGTTCATAAAATATTGAAAGGCGGCCGGGGCATTGCAAAGTCCGAAGGGCATGACCTGATATTCAAATAGCCCATACTTGGTGCGGAAGGCCGTCTTCCATTCATCGCCCTCTTTTACTCGTACCAAGTGGTAGGCTCCTCTAAGATCCAGCTTTGTATATATGCATGCTTTTCTGACTTGGTCCAGGAGTTCAGGGATCAAAGGTAACGGATATCTATTCTTAACGGTGATCTGGTTCAGGGCGCGATAATCTATACAAGTTCTAAGGTCCCCTTCTTTTTTTGGAACGAAGAACAAAGCTGAGGAAGCAGGGGACTTGGAAGGACGAATAAACCCATTCGCTAGGTATTGATCCAGGTATTGTCGGAGGTGAAGATTCTCATGCTCGGTGAGGGCATAAATTCTACTACAAGGAGGAGTAGATCCAGGTATCAGGTCTATCTGGCAGTCATAAGACCTATGAGGAGGTAGAGAGTTAGCCTAATCCTTCCGGAAAACATCTTGGAATTCTAGGTATTCAGGAGGTAACTGGGAAGCCTCCGAGGAAATTGCTGCCAGTGCAACACCAGGTCGAGGGTGACAAGTAGAGACACATTCTGGAAACTGAACCGTTCTTGCTCGCCAATCGATCTGAGGATTGTGCTTCTCTAACCAAGGAATTCCTAGAATAATCTGGAACTGAGGGGCCTTGATCACATCGAACACGATCTTCTCATGGTGTCCATCTTGACTTACTATCGTCACTTCTTGGGTGGTATGCGTTACTGGTCCAGAGGCTATCTCCGTACCATCCACCGTAGTAATGACGTCCTTTACAGCCTTTGGACAAAGAGTCAGATTCATCCTCAAAACCATTTCATGATCCACATAATTGCCGATGGCACCGCTGTCGACGTAAGCTTTCAATCGCATGTAATCGATCTGGATGTTCAGGGCTAATGAGGACCATAGGTATCACGAAATGCGAGGTCACGGAACTGGTTTTAACGCTCGGCAAGAGGACCTCTATTCTTGTCGGGCGAGGTCGTTTCCCTGCTCAGAGTTTGTGACCCTGGTAACTGCAGCTCCTACTGCCTTCTTGGCTGGTTTCACCGGACAGTCTCGAAGAAAGTGCCCCGAGTTTCCGCAATAGAGGCATAATTTCAGCTGTTTTCTCCTTTCCCGCTCCTTTTGTGTTAGTGGTCCTTTCAGGCCCCCTATTTGCATGGGTTCCCCGGAGTCTACTCCTTTGGTAGGAGTTGGTGGTTTGGAAAATACTCGAGCATCAAACGTGGAACGATCGGCTTTCCTGTTCTGCAGTCTGTGGTCAATTTGAACGACTAAGTCAATATAGTCCGAACAGTCTTGCGGGGGATTCACTACTTGGGCTAACACATCTTTGAGCTCTCCACGTAGACCTCTATAAAACAGCGTAATCCTTTTGTCCTCAGGCCATCGAGTTTCCACTATCAGTCTGTTGAAAGACGCAATATAAGCCAAAAGGTCTTGATTACCCTGTCGCAATGAAAGGAGCTCATTGTCCAAGGCCTGCCCCTGTGAATGTCTTGCAAACAGTTTTTCCATACTGAGCTGAAAAGCTTGAAAATCATGGAGAACCGGATCATCTTGATTAACTAGAGGGATCGACCAGTCTGCCGCATTGCCACTAAGGTACGAAAGCACGAAAGCTACCTTAGCTTAATCAGTTGGAAAGGCTGCTGGCCGGCATAAGAAGTGCAACCGGCACTGATTAATAAATACTGCAAACCTCTTTGGGTCACCAGAAAATCGTTCGGGCGGAGCCAGAGGTACATTCCCAGGTAGGTTGATGTGCACTGGGTTTGTAGAGGATGTTGGAGGAAGGTTTGCCCCTGATGCGGGTAACGGAGTTTGTCCGGCTTGTGACTGTAGCAATTGTCTAGCGAGATCGTCTGTTCGCTCCTTGGAAATAATGAGTTCCCTTCGTAGAGCATTCGTTTCCTGACGGGCTGCATGCACTTCTGCTCTTAGTTCCCCAAGTAACTGGGCTAGCTGGTCAGTATCCGAGGTTTCCATAGCGCCTGGGTGGGAGTTTTGCAGTAGGCTTTGCATTCTGTAACGCTCACCTGATTCCCGCAGAGGCGCCGGTCTTGACTGGGTGAATGCCGTATCTTCAAAGGTGATGTGTAACACACGGTTGGCTCTTTGGGCTGGACCTCTGTGCACTGTATGTCTGACTCGAAGAGTAAGATGTCTGCAGATAGAAAATATGGGATTAATGAACTGGGTTTATTGGGTGCCTCTCTCCTCTTCCCTTTCTCTTCTCCTGTAGAACCCCAAAGGTTAACGCCTTCACCTTAGGTAAGTGAACGCTGAGCCCTCCATCTGCCTCGGAGCAGGGTGCCATAACCAGTTTCTTCACTGGATAAGGGTGCAGGCCTCTTGACCTCAGAGGACTGCTGTCCGTCGTTAACTGCACGAACGGTAAGTTCTGGGCACTTCAAATGTCTTAAAAGTCTTTTGTAATGATATCTCTTGTTTTGCAGGGTTCTGGCGATGGCGGATGGCGGGCTGATGAGAGCTGAGGATCGAACCCGCGTGAGGAATAGAAGCGCCTGGAAGCACGTAAGTAAGCGCTTGTAGCCTGCTTCACGATGCGCACTAACTGTCCCTTTTATCTTGCAGGTACAAGTTCGGAGCTTTAGAGAAGCTGAAGGGTGCTGGAATACCCACTGGATTCGGCGTGGGAAGGAGTAATGGCACGTGAGTAATAAAGTTGCCCAATGTCTTTAAACGCACCTTCTTTTGTCTTTCAGATGCGGGATGCAGCGCCGAAGGCCTCCGGAGTGTGCGAAGAGCTGGTAAGCTTTTGTCTTTCAGATGCCGGAATGCAGTGCGAAGACCTCAGGAGCATGCGAAGAGTAGGTAAGCCTTTGTCTTTCAGATGCCGGAATGCAGCGCGAGGCGTTGGTGACAGCCGATGGACCAGGTAAGAGATGCGCTGCCACTGAAGACCGTAGTGCTAACCTGTTCTTTCTTTGTCTTTACAGGTGCTGCTGAAGACTGGATTCCAGGATGGTAAGCCTTTGTTCCCTGAGGCCCAGGATCAGAAGCAGAAGACACGATGAGCGTTCTGCTGCAGAGAATGCAGAATAACGCAAAGCAAGATTCATCCATCGGGTGTGGTTTAAATAGCCTCCTGTAGTGCTTAGGTGTCTCCTTCCACAGCCACGCCTAGGTAAGAAAAGAGTTCCTGCTTTCCAGAAGAGTTCCAGTGTTCTGAACCTAGGGAGTGGCTCCTGCCCCACCCAACAGGAAAAGTAGTCCCAAACAGAAGAGGATCAGGGGTTCAACTGGCAGGTAAGTAAGCAGCATGGTCTGCTGCAGGTAAGTCCACCCAAGCATTATGAGCCTGGCGCTTCCAGCGCTGGGACTGGGCATCTTTATGAGCCTGGTGCCACTGGCGCCAGGACAGGGTCCAAAAGGTCCCAATTGGGACTGGCTGGCACTCTGAACTGGGGTTATGGGTCTGCTTCCAAGGGAGTCGGGCAAGTCCTGATCTTTTGGAAGCAGAGATCATGACACTCCCGGATGATGGCAAGTCCTGGGAGGGTGGCTGTGCCTTGCGTCGCCGCCCGATGGAGGCATCCCCGCCGCTTGGCTCCACAGCGCCGTCTCCGCCCTCTTCTTCACTTGACGCTGCATAGAGGGAGACATAGAACACAAGCATCAGGGTACAGTACAACATTCCCCTAGACAGGAAACAATAACACATGAATTGCAGTGTCTAACGTCACTTCCATCCTGTCCCTCCAAAACAGATGGGTGAATGCACGCAACACACATACATGAACAGGCACGGCGCCTGCAATCAACATCAGCATCCATGTACAAGGGCCTCTATTAACCAAAATCCTGCCTTCAAACTCACATGCATCATGGCTCACACTGATCCCATGCACACACATCACCGGAGGGTCATGCATCATGCCTTGCACACCACAGACACAGTGGATAGACACAGTGCATACAACGGTGACCTCACTGCATGAGTGAATGTACACATCATCACAGACATGTGTCATGAATACATGGCGTACCTAAGTCACACACACACTTCTCAGACACACACACATGTGCACCATACATGTACATGACAGCAGCACCCATCCCTCACACCCCACCATGTGCAAGAACAGACACTGGCATGCTTTCATGTGTACATTTGCCATACAGCTACCCATGTTCCGGTTCACACATTACTGGTCTCACATGCATGACCATGATGTCCCTGCACACACACATCCATACATGGCCTCTGTCACACATACAGGCAAGTATCAGACTACCAGCACACTGCAACATGCCCTGTCTCACACACCAATGCTTGGCCACTTACCGCTCAACTCCAGACAGGTCTTCCTCTGCAGGATCTGGGCATGGAGCGCTGGGCCTACGCATTCCAGAACCCTCATCTGGATGTCACTCATGCTGACTCGGCCCCCCTCTGCGAGGTGCCGGGCCTTGTAGAGGGTCCTGGACCTCAAGTCCTCCCAGCACTTCTCGACGTGCTTGATGTCGCGGGTTGCCACCCCCTCCGCATTGATGGCAACCACTACGTCGTCCCAGATCCTCTCCCGTCCTTCCTTGTTGGCGCGTGATGTTCCGAAGAGGGCATCAAAATGCCCCAGGACATGCTCCACCAGGACACCAACTTCCTTCACACTGAAGCTGGTGTTCCTCTGCCTCTCTGGCTGGGGGTCGCCAGTGGTCTCAGATGGTGTTTGCCCCAACATGGCGACCCCCGAGGCAGGCGTGGGTGGGCAACTGGGTCCTGGGGCTGGGATGTGGAGCGATGGTATCCCAGTCGGGAGTCTTCTGTTCCAGCAGGGGTGGACACAGCAACTGGAACCCTGGCTGACATGCAGGCACCAAATAGCAGGGCACATGGGCAGCAGGCAGCAGCAGATGGCAGGTGGGAGCATGCTCGGGACTCTGGGGGCAGTAATTCGGCCTTCTGGGCAGGAGCGTGGTCTTCCATGTGTTGTTGTGTGGCCAGCTTAATACGGAGTGATTTGGCACGTGAAAATCTTGCACGTCAGCATGTAATTCGAGGAAAGGCCCTTCGCGCATAAGCGCGTCAGCACATGCACGCGGTTTCATTGGACCAAAGGCCCTTAGAGCGTAAGTGCTTCTGTGACATGACTCGCATGGGCGTTTCCCTTGTGACGTGGGCATAGTGGTTCAGCGCACATGAAAAAATTGCACATCCGTGTGTGGATGCGTGTCATCCGAGGAAAGGGCCTACGCGCGTAAGTGACGTGACGCAGGCGGGCGTTTCCATCAACACGGGTGCATGTTCATCGTACACGTCCAAAAACTGCACATCCGAGTGTAAGCTTGTTTAATTGGAGGAAAGGGCCTTAGCGCGTACATGGTAGTATTTTACTTACTTTTTTTGTTTGGAATGATCAGGTTTCTTCTGAGTTGTTGTTTGTACTTCAGATGCTGTTTCTTTTCAGGAGAGTTGTCTTCACTGCAATTGTAAAAGAAAGAAGTTAGTAATGTGTGTTTATAGCACTGATGTTAATTTAGAAGTTGATTTTTATGTTTTTGTAGTAGTATTGTTGTTTGATAACTGAACATAGTGTGTGCATGCAGTTTCCTTTGACTATGTGCAGCCTTTATATTTTACTTATAATATGTTAGTTCAACATGCTTTGCAAATGTGTAGAATACTAAGTATATGAAACTCACTTGGTTTCTTAAGGCTGTGTTATTGCAGGTTAGGAGATAGAAGAAATAATGATGTACTTGTTTTTCAATGTTTGTAAGGTAAATGGCAAGAACTGTATAGAACAGAATAGAATTGATGTGTTGTGAAGGTGTGGGTAATAAAGCAGAAGGATGTGATTTACAGGCAGTGGTGTTATTTCAGCTGGTGGTTTTTCAATGATAGTGTCTATCTGTGTGAGTGTATAAAGATGCATGCACTTATCCTGGCTTTGTGTAATTTTATAATACACTTCTAAGTGTTTTTCTACAATTATGCTGTTATTTCACCCATCTTTTAATATTAAAAATTTTTTATATATTTGTGTGTGTAAAAAAATAATTTAGATAGCAGACAGGTTTGGAAATGACAGTTGATTATAGCAGATGGGAAAAAAATAGTAAATTAATTTTATAGGTTATACAGGTTAAGTGGTTGTTACTCTGTTTATATGCATTTATATAAGAGTTGTAAATGTACTGTGCATAAAATATGCATACTTGTGGTTTGTATTCATGCATGTGGATATGCATGCAGCTGCAAGTAGACATCTTGGAGCTTATACAGTAGTTTTTGTAGTAGGTGCTTTCCAATGATATGAGACTTGTACACAGAGTGATCAACAGTACATTTGAAGTGCTGAAGATGTAGAGGTCTTGGATGTGATTGGTGGATGGTTGTGTGACTGCTTAGCTGTATCCAGTGAGGGAATGGCACAGAGAGTGAAGTAGAAAGGGTAGAAGGGCTGTCTAAAAGTTATGTGGTCTGTCTGCAGACAGGGCATGCCATATCCGGGGTTTTCCAGCAAATCCAGCATGGAAAGGGGACTGTAGCGATTATCCAATCAAGTGTTGAGGTTGTGGATTTGTGTTGAAAGAGGCTGTGTGTAGTGAAGATGGCAGAGGTGGAGAAAGAAAGGGTGTTGGTGGTTGGATATATGTTTGTGCATGGATTACAGCAGTATGCTCAATGCAGGCATGTGGCAAACAATTTTGATGTTAAAGGAGTGGAGGTGGTGTGGAGCACTATGCCTGATTGCAATGTACAGGGAATTGTACAAGTTTGTGAAGATATGGGCAGGATGAACAGTCCCCATGTGGTAGTTTTGCACTGCGGTGCTTACCATTTGGGCTATGTCAGTGCCCCTGCTTTGTTGGCAGATTTGGAACACTTGGTTCAAGCAGTAATGAACATCCTTCCAAATGCCAAACTTATTTTTTCTGGATTAGTACCTAGGGCAATATGGGACAATAGTTCTGTTTTTTGTCCTCAGAAAAACATTGCTAGGTGTGCAATCAACCAAGGCATGTATGCTTTCATGCTTAAAGCTGGTATGTTCTTCTGTAATAATGAGAATATTGATTCCAGTAATGCTGTTTATTTTAAAGAGGATGACATTTCTTTGTCTTTTTTGGGAAATGCCATGCTGTTCTGGAATGTAAGGGTTGCTTTGGAGAAGGTTATGTGAAGATTTTAGGAGTGAAGTAAGAAAAAAAAAGAAAAAGAAATACAAAATAACAGGTGTCTGTCAAGCATCTGCTAATAAACCAAAATAAATGTCTCTTTTCAGAGCCAACCTCAAAGGGGAAATGGGGCACACAATTTAAATTTACATTCACCCAGCTCAGATTTTTGATATGTCCGCGGACATAGCGGTAGTCCGTGGACATCGCGTGTTACATACAGGGATGTTGGGGTGGAGAGGCATGCAAATGAGATTGAGTAGAGCAAGGGATTGGTCAATAAAATTTACTTGGTGTGTTGTGTAAGAAGAGAGTTTCCCAGGTAGGTTGATGTGCACTGGGTTTGTAGAGGATGTTGGAGGAAGGTTTGCCCCTGATGCGGGTAACGGAGTTTGTCCGGCTTGTGACTGTAGCAATTGTCTAGCGAGATCGTCTGTTCGCTCCTTGGAAATAATGAGTTCCCTTCTTAGAGCATTCGTTTCCTGACGGGCTGCATGCACTTCTGCTCTTAGTTCCCCAAGTAACTGGGCTAGCTGGTCAGTATCCGAGGTTTCCATAGCGCCTGGGTGGGAGTTTTGCAGTAGGCTTTGCATTCTGTAAAGCTCACCTGATTCCCGCAGAGGCGCCGGTCTTGACTGGGTGAATGCCGTATCTTCAAAGGTGATGTGTAACACACGGTTGGCTCTTTGGGCTGGACCTCTGTGCACTGTATGTCTGACTCGAAGAGTAAGATGTCTGCAGATAGAAAATATGGGATTAATGAACTGGGTTTATTGGGTGCCTCTCTCCTCTTCCCTTTCTCTTCTCCTGTAGAACCCCAAAGGTTAACGCCTTCACCTTAGGTAAGTGAACGCTGAGCCCTCCATCTGCCTCGGAGCAGGGTGCCATAACCAGTTTCTTCACTGGATAAGGGTGCAGGCCTCTTGACCTCAGAGGACTGCTGTCCGTCGTTAACTGCACGAACGGTAAGTTCTGGGCACTTCAAATGTCTTAAAAGTCTTTTGTAATGATATCTCTTGTTTTGCAGGGTTCTGGCGATGGCGGATGGCGGGCTGATGAGAGCTGAGGATCGAACCCGCGTGAGGAATAGAAGCGCCTGGAAGCACGTAAGTAAGCGCTTGTAGCCTGCTTCACGATGCGCACTAACTGTCCCTTTTATCTTGCAGGTACAAGTTCGGAGCTTTAGAGAAGCTGAAGGGTGCTGGAATACCCACTGGATTCGGCGTGGGAAGGAGTAATGGCACGTGAGTAATAAAGTTGCCCAATGTCTTTAAACGCACCTTCTTTTGTCTTTCAGATGCGGGATGCAGCGCCGAAGGCCTCCGGAGTGTGCGAAGAGCTGGTAAGCTTTTGTCTTTCAGATGCCGGAATGCAGTGCGAAGACCTCCGGAGCATGCGAAGAGTAGGTAAGCCTTTGTCTTTCAGATGCCGGAATGCAGCGCGAGGCGTTGGTGACAGCCGATGGACCAGGTAAGAGATGCGCTGCCACTGAAGACCGTAGTGCTAACCTGTTCTTTCTTTGTCTTTACAGGTGCTGCTGAAGACTGGATTCCAGGATGGTAAGCCTTTGTTCCCTGAGGCCCAGGATCAGAAGCAGAAGACACGATGAGCGTTCTGCTGCAGAGAATGCAGAATAACGCAAAGCAAGATTCATCCATCGGGTGTGGTTTAAATAGCCTCCTGTAGTGCTTAGGTGTCTCCTTCCACAGCCACGCCTAGGTAAGAAAAGAGTTCCTGCTTTCCAGAAGAGTTCCAGTGTTCTGAACCTAGGGAGTGGCTCCTGCCCCACCCAACAGGAAAAGTAGTCCCAAACAGAAGAGGATCAGGGGTTCAACTGGCAGGTAAGTAAGCAGCATGGTCTGCTGCAGGTAAGTCCACCCAAGCATTATGAGCCTGGCGCTTCCAGCGCTGGGACTGGGCATCTTTATGAGCCTGGTGCCACTGGCGCCAGGACAGGGTCCAAAAGGTCCCAATTGGGACTGGCTGGCACTCTGAACTGGGGTTATGGGTCTGCTTCCAAGGGAGTCGGGCAAGTCCTGATCTTTTGGAAGCAGAGATCATGACACTCCCGGATGATGGCAAGTCCTGGGAGGGTGGCTGTGCCTTGCGTCGCCGCCCGATGGAGGCATCCCCGCCGCTTGGCTCCACAGCGCCGTCTCCGCCCTCTTCTTCACTTGACGCTGCATAGAGGGAGACATAGAACACAAGCATCAGGGTACAGTACAACATTCCCCTAGACAGGAAACAATAACACATGAATTGCAGTGTCTAGCGTCACTTCCATCCTGTCCCTCCAAAACAGATGGGTGAATGCACGCAACACACATACATGAACAGGCAAGACGCCTGCAATCAACATCAGCATCCATGTACAAGGGCCTCTATTAACCAAAATCCTGCCTTCAAACTCACATGCATCATGGCTCACACTGATCCCATGCACACACATCACCGGAGGGTCATGCATCATGCCTTGCACACCACAGACACAGTGGATAGACACAGTGCATACAACGGTGACCTCACTGCATGAGTGAATGTACACATCATCACAGACATGTGTCATGAATACATGGCGTACCTAAGTCACACACACACTTCTCAGACACACACACATGTGCACCATACATGTACATGACAGCAGCACCCATCCCTCACACCCCACCATGTGCAAGAACAGACACTGGCATGCTTTCATGTGTACATTTGCCATACAGCTACCCATGTTCCGGTTCACACATTACTGGTCTCACATGCATGACCATGATGTCCCTGCACACACACATCCATACATGGCCTCTGTCACACATACAGGCAAGTATCAGACTACCAGCACACTGCAACATGCCCTGTCTCACACACCAATGCTTGGCCACTTACCGCTCAACTCCAGACAGGTCTTCCTCTGCAGGATCTGGGCATGGAGCGCTGGGCCTACGCATTCCAGAACCCTCATCTGGATGTCACTCATGCTGACTCGGCCCCCCTCTGCGAGGTGCCGGGCCTTGTAGAGGGTCCTGGACCTCAAGTCCTCCCAGCACTTCTCGACGTGCTTGATGTCGCGGGTTGCCACCCCCTCCGCATTGATGGCAACCACTACGTCGTCCCAGATCCTCTCCCGTCCTTCCTTGTTGGCGCGTGATGTTCCGAAGAGGGCATCAAAATGCCCCAGGACATGCTCCACCAGGACACCAACTTCCTTCACACTGAAGCTGGTGTTCCTCTGCCTCTCTGGCTGGGGGTCGCCAGTGGTCTCAGATGGTGTTTGCCCCAACATGGCGACCCCCGAGGCAGGCGTGGGTGGGCAACTGGGTCCTGGGGCTGGGATGTGGAGCGATGGTATCCCAGTCGGGAGTCTTCTGTTCCAGCAGGGGTGGACACAGCAACTGGAACCCTGGCTGACATGCAGGCACCAAATAGCAGGGCACATGGGCAGCAGGCAGCAGCAGATGGCAGGTGGGAGCATGCTCGGGACTCTGGGGGCAGTAATTCGGCCTTCTGGGCAGGAGCGTGGTCTTCCATGTGTTGTTGTGTGGCCAGCTTAATACGGAGTGATTTGGCACGTGAAAATCTTGCACGTCAGCATGTAATTCGAGGAAAGGCCCTTCGCGCATAAGCGCGTCAGCACATGCACGCGGTTTCATTGGACCAAAGCCCTTAGAGCGTAAGCGCTTCTGTGACATGACTCGCATGGGCGTTTCCCTTGTGACGTGGGCATAGTGGTTCAGCGCACATGAAAAAATTGCACATCCGTGTGTGGATGCGTGTCATCCGAGGAAAGGGCCTACGCGCGTAAGTGACGTGACGCAGGCGGGCGTTTCCATCAACACGGGTGCATGTTCATCGTACACGTCCAAAAACTGCACATCCGAGTGTAAGCTTGTTTAATTGGAGGAAAGGGCCTTAGCGCGTACATGGTAGTATTTTACTTACTTTTTTTGTTTGGAATGATCAGGTTTCTTCTGAGTTGTTGTTTGTACTTCAGATGCTGTTTCTTTTCAGGAGAGTTGTCTTCACTGCAATTGTAAAAGAAAGAAGTTAGTAATGTGTGTTTATAGCACTGATGTTAATTTAGAAGTTGATTTTTATGTTTTTGTAGTAGTATTGTTGTTTGATAACTGAACATAGTGTGTGCATGCAGTTTCCTTTGACTATGTGCAGCCTTTATATTTTACTTATAATATGTTAGTTCAACATGCTTTGCAAATGTGTAGAATACTAAGTATATGAAACTCACTTGGTTTCTTAAGGCTGTGTTATTGCAGGTTAGGAGATAGAAGAAATAATGATGTACTTGTTTTTCAATGTTTGTAAGGTAAATGGCAAGAACTGTATAGAACAGAATAGAATTGATGTGTTGTGAAGGTGTGGGTAATAAAGCAGAAGGATGTGATTTACAGGCAGTGGTGTTATTTCAGCTGGTGGTTTTTCAATGATAGTGTCTATCTGTGTGAGTGTATAAAGATGCATGCACTTATCCTGGCTTTGTGTAATTTTATAATACACTTCTAAGTGTTTTTCTACAATTATGCTGTTATTTCACCCATCTTTTAATATTAAATTTTTTTTATATATTTGTGTGTGTAAAAAAAGAATTTAGATAGCAGACAGGTTTGGAAATGACAGTTGATTATAGCAGATGGGAAAAAAATAGTAAATTAATTTTATAGGTTATACAGGTTAAGTGGTTGTTACTCTGTTTATATGCATTTATATAAGAGTTGTAAATGTACTGTGCATAAAATATGCATACTTGTGGTTTGTATTCATGCATGTGGATATGCATGCAGCTGCAAGTAGACATCTTGGAGCTTATACAGTAGTTTTTGTAGTAGGTGCTTTCCAATGATATGAGACTTGTACACAGAGTGATCAACAGTACATTTGAAGTGCTGAAGATGTAGAGGTCTTGGATGTGATTGGTGGATGGTTGTGTGACTGCTTAGCTGTATCCAATGAGGGAATGGCACAGAGAGTGAAGTAGAAAGGGTAGAAGGGCTGTCTAAAAGTTATGTGGTCTGTCTGCAGACAGGGCATGCCATATCCGGGGTTTTCCAGCAAATCCAGCATGGAAAGGGGACTGTAGGGATTATCCAATCAAGTGTTGAGGTTGTGGATTTGTGTTGAAAGAGGCTGTGTGTAGTGAAGATGGCAGAGGTGGAGAAAGAAAGGGTGTTGGTGGTTGGATATATGTTTGTGCATGGATTACAGCAGTATGCTCAATGCAGGCATGTGGCAAACAATTTTGATGTTAAAGGAGTGGAGGTGGTGTGGAGCACTATGCCTGATTGCAATGTACAGGGAATTGTACAAGTTTGTGAAGATATGGGCAGGATGAACAGTCCCCATGTGGTAGTTTTGCACTGCGGTGCTTACCATTTGGGCTATGTCAGTGCCCCTGCTTTGTTGGCAGATTTGGAACACTTGGTTCAAGCAGTAATGAACATCCTTCCAAATGCCAAACTTATTTTTTCTGGATTAGTACCTAGGGCAATATGGGACAATAGTTCTGTTTTTTGTCCTCAGAAAAACATTGCTAGGTGTGCAATCAACCAAGGCATGTATGCTTTCATGCTTAAAGCTGGTATGTTCTTCTGTAATAATGAGAATATTGATTCCAGTAATGCTGTTTATTTTAAAGAGGATGACATTTCTTTGTCTTTTTTGGGAAATGCCATCCTGTTCTGGAATGTAAGGGTTGCTTTGGAGAAGGTTATGTGAAGATTTTAGGAGTGAAGTAAGAAAAAAAAAGAAAAAGAAATACAAAATAACAGGTGTCTGTCAAGCATCTGCTAATAAACCAAAATAAATGTCTCTTTTCAGAGCCAACCTCAAAGGGGAAATGGGGCACACAATTTAAATTTACATTCACCCAGCTCAGATTTTTGATATGTCCGCGGACATAGCGGTAGTCCGCGGACATCGCGTGTTACATAAAGGGATGTTGGGGTGGAGAGGCATGCAAATGAGATTGAGTAGAGCAAGGGATTGGTCAATAAAATTTACTTGGTGTGTTGTGTAAGAAGAGAGTTTGTTAGAAAGTCTTTTTCCTGAGAGAAGAACAGATAGCTATGGCTGTGCGTTTCAGAAAACAGATTATCTGGATTTTGGGAGACTCATGGATACATTGGTTGGAGGTGGATGCAGAACGCTGTGGAGTAGCTGCACATCTTGGATTCCCCCATGTGGAAGTGCTTGGAGTGCGTGGAATGAAGTGGGTGGACTCGGTACCTCTCTGTGCTACTTTGGAGACACAGCATCATCCAGACATAATTATAATTCATTGTGGAGGGAACAGTTTAGGACATGTGTCTGGAATTTCTTTGCAATTTGCAATGAAAAAAGGACTTGGGAAGTTAATGGACATGTTTCCAAATTCCCAAGTAATTTTTTCTCGTATTGCGCAGAGACAAATATGGCTGTATTCTTCTGAATTTGGTCCACAAATGGAGAAAGTCAGGCGCAATGTCAACAAGGCTGTTTTTTAAGAGATGTTGGCATGTCCTCTTTTCACAATGAAAATATTATGTTTCGTAGCACATACATTTTTTACAGAGATGGAGTCCATGTTACTTATGCTGGCAATCACATTTTTCTGAGAAATGTACAACATGCATTGCAACCTTTTTTGGAATTACAGTCGTCCATTTTGCAGTAGGTGTTGACCATTTGAAGTTTTTCAAACACAAAAAAACACCAAAAGGTTCTTTTCAGAGCCACCACTTCCTCCCATAGAAAAGTGCAATGGTTGTGACAGGGCAGCACTGCAAAGATTTTAGAGGTCCGCGGACAGTCCGCAGACTTGTAAAAATGCACAGGGCCTTGCGCATTTCATTGACACTTCTCTTTTTGAACTATAAAAGGCAGCCTTGAAAAGAGACATTTTTTTTAGTTTTTGTTGTTTTATATTTTTTCTTTTGGTTTTGTAAACACGACACACAAGGAAAGGAAGGGAAAGGAGGGTAAGGAAGGGAGACCAACCACGGGATATGATAGGGCAGGTGGAGAGAGGAAGATGTTGGGCCGCCCTTATTCAGGTAGGTAGCAGTTCTTCTCATGCTCCTTGACCACAGTCTCGAAAGCACTTCGAAAGTTCCCCCCTGCAGCGTACTACGTCGCAGTACATGCACAATACTGTGACCCTCGAAAGGTAAGGATCAACAGCTTGATGTATGGCCTGCGGGCCAGCAGAAGAGATGCGCTGCCACACAGGAGTCTCTCTTGTCATGGCAGGAGTGTAAATGGAGGATGCTGCAGGGGAAATCATACTACTGCGTTTATCGCAAGGTACAACCTTACGAATAGCCCCACTGTGGAACGATTTTAGGTGTTGCTTCATTGAGGTAGTATCACAGCTGTACAAACGCAGTTTCCCACGACTCAGCACCACCTTGCACTGATTGCAGATCATCTTGTATGCACGTGCTTTTGGTACTCCATCAAAAGTGGTAATAAACCTCCACACCTAAGATTCATGGTGAGAACTAGTTATAGGGACTTCCACTACCTCATCCTCTTCATCCTCGCCATCACTCTCCTCTGTATCCTGATGCCTGTTCCCCTCTGCAGGCCATCGGGAGGTATTGGTGGTGGAGGGGGTGGTGCTGAGATAGCAGTAGCACCAGAAGCAGACATGGATACCATCAGCACAGCTGTTTCAAAGAAAAAGAGCAATTCAATGCAACTAGGAGCAGTCTCTGTCCTGGAAGCCCAAAAACAGAATACAGAGCAGCTCTGGGGTGGTCTTTTATGGTGGTGCTGGGGCGTGCTTTTCGGACACCCGCCCTGTCCTCGAACATTTCGAACACCAAGAAAGGGCTAAAAAAATCCAATAAGTATGCAGATCGCCGGGGGGCGTGGCCGACCGCCATGTGAGAAAGCCGCGCTTCGTAGCAGCTCCGTTGATGCGCTCATCATTTTGCCCACAACCTGCATCCACCTTAAATGAAACTACACCTGCGACCCGAAGATCGCTTCGGTACAGTCGGCTGACCTTCCGACGATGTTTTGGGGCCGGTGCGTGGCCTCACCGAGGAGAAACGCCGTGGTGTAGGAGGAAAGCGCACGACTCAAAATGGCGACCGCTTGCTGACCGCGGAAGAGACGAGCGCCGGATCGCGCCCAACACAGAGCGGAAAAGGAGGCTCGCCTCGGACTCCGGCTACCAGGGGGAATTGGCCCAGTCGACCGACGGCCGGAGACTGCATCTGCCCCGTGCGCCTCCCCTGCGGTAGAGGCGCACAACGAAGGGCTCAGACCCGGTAACAGCGCTACGAGGTACGGAGTGGGAACAGGGCTGGGGGGACATTCGGCTCGTCGACCGAACCTGCTGCATCATCCCTGAGAGAGGGTGCACTCTACCACCGGCCCTATTGGAGGCCGGGGCGCTCCGGAAGCAAGGGTTTGCCGAGATCATAATCCTCGCCCCCCAGCACCCCAACCCGCCGGCGCCCCCCATTCCAAGCCCGCCCGCACAAGAGATGTCCGCAAAAGGCCCCAGGAACAAGCACAAGCAGACAACCATGGAGGCGTTCGCAGCCACTGGCGCCCTCAAACCAGATGCCGCCTCGACGACCTCGGAGGTAGGACCCTCTGAACCCACGAACTCGCAACTACTGGAAGCCATTACGGCGCTCCAAAAAACCATGGAGGGCAAGATAGATGCCATGGCCATCGACTTAAACCTACTCAGACAAGATGTGCGCTCCATTGCGGGCAGAACGGAGGCATTGGAGTCCCAGGTTAAAGAAAATACTGACGCCAAAACTCGCCTCTTAAGAGAGGTAGATGCCCTAGCCCAGAAAGTCAAGAACCTCGAAGACAGGGCGGACGAGGCGGAAGGACGGGCACGCCGCAATAACATAAGAATTATCGGATTGCCGGAGGGGACGGAAGGGAACGACCCCACGAACTTTGTCGAAAATCTGCTGCTGCAAGAGGTCGGTGCCGGCAAATTGTCTCAGGGGTTCACCATCGAGAGGGCGCACAGATCCCTCACTAAGCGCCCACCACCGGGGAACCCGCCAAGGCCGATAATAGCTAAAGTCCTCAATTACAAAGACAGAGAGACTATCCTGGCCCACTCACGGAATGGGGGCCACATTGAGTCTGGCTCCGCCAAAATCGCAATCTACCCGGACTATACCCTCCAAGTCCAAAGGAGCAGAGCCCAATTCGCCCACATCAAGGCCAGATTGAAAAATGCGGGCTTGCGATACATGCTACTATACCCGGCCAGACTTAAGATCATCCATAACAATCGAACGCACCTCTTCGAATCACCGACAGATATAAATGAATGGATGGACAGGGAGCAGATCCCTGACATAGAAGGAAGGCAACGGAAAACAAGAGAAAACGGCACCCCCAAGGAAGCCTAATGAAACCACTTTATCGGGACGTATGCGAAGTAATCTCACCTTGCAGATTGTGGCACCATCGAGTGTCTTGGAGCTGACCGAATGGCACCGCTTGGTATCGGACACTACCAAGGGGATTGGCCCGCACCCCCGAATCTCTTTGGGTATCTAACCCGCCCGTAGGGCACCAGAGGACCGTAGGTCTAATGGAGCAGAAACGGGGATGTCAGGATGGGGGGAACCCCGTTAGACTAGTTCTGTTATTGGCTAACGCCAAGTTCACTGTTTGCAGGGTCGGGAAATTGCCCGTTAGCATCCCGTCCCAGTTAGTTAATGGGAAAGTCCGGAACCACCTTGACCACCACACATCACCACTTCAAACTAGTATTGTTAAGTGCCACCGCCAGAGCAGGCCACTGAACCATACACTGATAGGCCGGGGGGCGACACCACAGGGCAGCCCACCCACGTCCTCACACTCACGCTACACCCATGACTAACGTTGTTAAAGTCATGTCATGGAACGTTAGGGGCCTGAACAGCTACATCAAACAACACAGGGTCCACACCTTCCTCAAACGCCACAAGATAGGAATCGCCCTATTGCAGGAAACCCACCTGAATGCACAGAAACTTGCGGCACTGGCTAAGAGATGGAGAGGAACCCTGATAGGCACCACGTACTCTAACTATGCACGGGGAGTCCTGATATGGATTGCCCCCACCATTCCCGTCAACCTCGCATGCACCCACATCGATAACGAAGGTAGGATGGCCTTGCTCAGAGGCACCATAGACGGCAGAGAATTCTGCCTAGTAAACACCTATGCCCCCAACCATGATGCGACGGTCTTCTTCCGCTCCTTATACACCCGGCTTAGCCCGGACAGAGACGGCACGCTCATATGGGGTGGCGATCATAACTGCACCCTTGACCCGCGTATGGACAGATCGGATAACAAACATACCCGCCCCTCCCCTCCCGCTAAAATACTGAAAGCCCTCTTACATCAATACGCCCTGCTAGACCTCTGGAGGACTCAGCACCCGGAAGAAAGAGGCTACTCCTTTTACTCACCCCCTCACGCGGTCTACACTAGAATCGACAGCCTACTGGTGAGCGAGGAACACTTAGACACATTTGTAGACACGCAATACCTCGCTAGAGTGCTGTCTGATCACTCCCCCATAGTAACCTCCTGGACATTAACGGCACCGCGACCCCCCATACCCACATGGAGACTCAGAGGCGAAGCACTGTTAGACAAGGCTTTCCAAGAACAGATTAGGCAATGCACGGCGAACTATTGGCTGACAAATAAGGACAGTGTCCAACATGTCAGCACGGCATGGGAAGCTTACAAAGTAGTGATTAGGGGGGAGGCGATAGCCACTATAGGGGGGGCCCAAAAGTCTATCACAGCTAAGTTGGCTATTGCTGAAAACGAGCTGCAGCAACTAGAATCTTTGGCCTCCTCAGACCCAGCCCACGTACATAGCATAATCGAACTAAAGAAGGCCTGTCTACAACATTGGGAGGCCCTCGGGAAACTCAGCTACACGAAATACATCGAAAGAAACCACGCCCTCGGTGACAAACCGGGCAAGCTACTAGCGTGGCTCTGCAAGCGGGAAACCCCTAGAATACCTATCTGCCACATGCGCGATGATGAAGGCGTAGACACGTACTCACAAGCAACCATAAACCATATATTCACGAAGTACTATCAGGCCCTCTACACCGACCCCTCACAGCCAACAGACACTGAAATAGGGGATGTATTGGACATCATTGATTTACCACACCTCGAGGAACACGCGGCTGAATCCCTGGAAGGGCCAATAACCCCCGACGAGGTCGCAGTGATCATTAGAACGCTCCCCGCAGGGAAAACCCCAGGTCCGGATGGGCTCCCGGGCGAGTTCTATAAGGCCTACGAAGCCGAACTAGCCCCACTACTTGCCCAAGTCTTCAACGAGGCATACGACACAGGCCGACTACCCAGCACCATGAGAGAGGCAACCATCATACCCCTCTTGAAACCTGATAAAGATGGCGCAGAGTGCGGCTCGTACAGGCCGCTATCCCTACTGAACACAGATAGCAAGATTCTCGCAGCAATCCTGGCCATGAGGTTACGCAGAGTCATCCCGTCCCTGATCCACCAAGACCAGACAGCATATGTGCCCGGTAGAACCATTACGGAAAACCTACGCAGACTGCACCATGTTATCCACAGCACTGAAGGCAGACGGACACAATGTGCAGTAGCATCCCTTGACGCCTCTAAAGCATTTGACTCAGTGCGCTGGAGATGGCTCCTGGCCACCATGTCTAAGATGGGAATAGGGCTCAGCTACATAAAATGGGTCACACTCCTTTACACCAATCCAGAGGCCAGAGTACGCACCAACAGCACCTTCTCACACAAATGGGAGCTTTCTCGAGGAACTAGGCAGGGATGCCCCCTATCACCCATGCTGTATATTATAGCTATAGAACCCGTGGCAGCATATGTGAGACAGGAATACGGGGATGGAGGCATACTAGTAGATGGGGTGAACCATGTGATTTCCATGTACGCCGACGATATGCTCCTCTATCTAACAAACCCCACACACATACTGCCCTACATACTGGAAACCTTAGATAGATTTCACAGATACACGGGGATCCAGATCAACCGGGACAAATCATGCCTATTCCCCCTCGCCGCCTTGAGCGGGAAAATGGCCGGTCAGCTCCCCGATCTTGCCCTAAACTGGGAACCCTCCTCCTTCAAATACCTGGGCATCAGAGTGCACAGAGACCCCAAGACTGAGCACGTACTGAACACAGTGAGGGCAAAGGAAGGCCTGGCAAGGTCAATGGAGTTCTGGAGCAGGCTGCCGCTATCGGTAGCGGGCAGGGTGGGCCTGCTGAAAATGGTGGCGCTTCCCAGACTGCTGTATTTCTTCACCAACGTACCACACAACATACCACGACAATTTTTCAACGAACTACACAGACTGTGCAGAACATTCTTGTGGCAGGATGGCAGGCGTAGGGTCGCCCTCGAAACGATGCAGAGACCGTATGACAAGGGGGGCCTCAGAGTGCCCAACTTCGAACTGTATTACCTGGCCGGACAATTGAAGCACGTGATACAATGGATGGCCGACGAGGCCACTACGGACACTCGCTTGCTACAGCCGCAAGTCCCGCAATTGCTCCTCAGGGACCTGCTATGGTCTGAACCCAAGTCTAAACAACCTCACTCATACCTGATTCTCTTGGGCGTCCAAATCTGGCGGAGGGCCTGCAAGGCTGCACTGATCCCTGACCCCTACTCTCCTCAGATCCCTATAGCCGCCATCATGGCCAACAGACCGGGAAGCCATAGGATAATAAGAGACACTTGGGAACCTTGCGGCGTAGCTACCCTGGGCGACCTGGCGGATGATCAGGGAATCTTAACCTTCGCGGAGTTACAAAAAGTCTCTGGTATCCACACGGGACAGTTCTTACTCCACAATGCAGTGATTAGGAAACTGGTGACCCGCTGGCCACCAACGGATCCGTTAAATACTGGTCACGAACACATTGAGGACCTGCTCGGGGCGGCCGAGGGTGGCCATGAGACCTCAAGAATATATGACACACTGCTAGACAGCGTCACCCAACGAAACCTCCAGTGTAAGGCGGCGTGGGAACAGGAACTAGGATCACAATTCGAAGACAATGAATGGGGGGTCATAATGGGATACCACAGGAAAGTATCCAGGAACGCCAGGTTCCAACTCATCCAATTCTACATTACGAATAGAGCGTATCTCACACCAGACGTCATCTCCAGATTTAGTGGAGCTGTGACCACTGGGTGCCCCAAATGCAACGAAGCCCACGCGGCGATGATACATATGTTTTGGGGATGCCCCGCCATTCAGTCTTTCTGGGCCCAGGTCAAAGCCAAGGTGGCCGAGGCGAACATCACCCTAGAAGTTCATACGCCAAAAGCATGCATCCTCGGCATATACCCCAGAAGCAAGAAGAACAGACCACTCAATAAACTAAAAGACCTAATGTATATACTGGCGAAGAGACGCATTGCAATGAATTGGAAGCGCCCGCGGGCCCCCTGCTTGTTGACTTGGTGGCAAGACCTCCGCAAATGGACGAACGCAGAGACAGCGGTCTGGGAGATGGCGCAGTGCCAACAAAGGCAGGACACCTCAGACGACCTACTACAATGGGTGGAGCTAACGGTTACGCTGTTCAGCCCCAACATGGGAAGCTCCTCTGGCGATGACACAGATGACCCACAACAATCACGTGGATGAACTGGTGGTGTAACACGTTTGGGCCCGGACAAGTTGGGATAGGGAGGGGGGAGGGTGGGATGGGTGTGATTGCACTTTGTTTTTTGTGTATGTTCACGTTGATGACACAATGAAAATAATAAAACAGATTAAAAAAAAAAAAAAAAAAAAAAAAAAAAGTATGCAGATCGCCAGGGACATAGTGTGGGACATGTGCAAGGGTGAACTTTCCCAAGAAAATATCTTGGATTGCTGAATAAAACACTTCTTAGGTGTCCGGGGGCCCGGACAGTATTCGTTACACTTAGCGCGGATGCTGTCACACAATGACGTCGAAGACAGTTGGCAAATGGGACAGCTGTCCATGGGACACCAAATGCGTGGGGTCGGATCTACGCATGCGTGCTCGAGTTCTACAGACAGTGTTCAGGTCCCCAAACAAAATAAATGTGCATCACAACTTTTGGAGAGGCGGACGACCTATGTCTTCTGCGAATATATTCATTCTGGTTACAGACAATGCGATCAGGGGGAATGTTCTTAGGACACTTTATTTTGCATAGCTACGAACATGCAGACATCTTTAGTGTTCTGTGGACACCCCCATTTTGACTACGGCAATTCGAACAGCTATAGTGTCCTTAGGACACCTCCATTATGGTTAATTACGGACAGGCGGACATCTTGTGTGTCTGAAGGACACTCCCATCTTGACTGAGGACAGTACAAACAGGTATAGTGTCCTTAGGACACCCTCATTTTGGTTAATTGCAGACAGACAGACATCTTGTGTGTCCTAAGAACACCTCCATTTTGACTGGCAACAATATGAACAGGTATAGTGTCCTTAGGACACCCCCATTTTGGTTAGGTGAGTACATCCCGGATAGCCGCACTGTCCGCGGACACCCTAACTGCCTTTTTAAAAAAAATAAGAGGAACATACTTAATATTTTATTATTGTATAAAAGTATAAAAATTATGAAAGAGAGGGGGATCCAGAAACTGAAAGAAATACAGGGGAATTAGGGGTTTGGACATGATGGATGGTAGGGGAGGAAGGTATTGAAGTCTCATCATAATGTTTTTCTTTCTGGGGAGGTTTTGGGGATAGTTGGCTGGGACATGGAGAGGGGGAACAGGTACATGTGGGACAGTGATATTGAGAGGGTAATTCATAGAATTCAGCGCACAAGTGGCGCACGCGGCTTGCGCACAGTGTGCGCGTGCGAATTTCTGCACCAGCCGCGTGTGCTAAAATCCATTTCCGCACACAGTGTATTCCTGGATTTTAGTTTCCAAAACCAGTCGTGGCGCAGAGGGGCACAGCGACCCTGCAGCAGTGCCATTTACGCCCCAACCCTTCACCATGCGCCATGCACAGCGCACAAATCCTACACATGGCGCACAGGCCCCCAACCACGAAAACGCCTGTAAAACTCCCTGCGCACCCCTCCGAATACACGTAACCCGCTGCACGGGGAGTGTCACATGGAATTGAAGCAGGGTATGTGTATAACACGGGTTCGCAGGAAGTTTCACACACAAAATGCCCTGTGCGAGTGGGGTACGTGTATTCCTGGGGTGCGCGGGAAGTTTTGCATGCGATTGGAGAGGAGAAAGTGTATTTCGTGGATGCGCGGGAAGTTTCACACGTGAAATGCCCTGTGCGAGTGGGGTACGTGTATTCCTGGGGTGCGTGGGAAGTTTCACTCATGATTGGACAGGGGAACATGAATTTCGGGGGTGCGCAGGAAGTTTCACACGCGAAATACCCTGTGCGAATGGGGTACGTGTATTCCTGGGGTGCGCGGGAAGTTTCACACTCAATTGGAGCGGGGTATGTGTATTTCTTGGGTGCGCGGCAAGTTTCACACGCGAAATGCCCTGTGCGCGTGGAGTACGTCTATTCCTTGGGTGCGCGGGAATTTTCACACGCGAAATGCCCTGTGTGAGTGGGGTATGTGTATTCCTGGGGTGCGTGGGAAGTTTCACACACGATTGGAGCGGAGTACGTGTATTTCGGGGGTGCGCGGGAAGTTTCACATGCAAAATGCCCTGTGCGAGTGGGGTACGTGTATTCCTGGGGTGCGCAGGAAGTATCACACGCGAAATACCCTGTGCGAGTGGGGTACGTGTATTCCTGGGGTGCGCGGGAAGTTTCGCACGCGATTGGAGCGGGGAACGTGTATTTCGGGGGTGCGCGGGAAGTTTCATACGCGAAATGCCCTGTGCGAGTGGGGTACGTGTATTGTTGGGGTGCGCGGGAAGTTTCACACACGATTGTAGAGGGGAACACGTATTTCGGGGGTGCGCGGGAAGTTTCACACGTGATTTTGCTGTCAGAGCGGGGTACATGATTTTCGGGGGTGTGCAGGGAGTCCTACATGTGAATTGGCAGTGTGGGTCCTCCCAGGTGTTCCCTCTACACCCTCCACAGCCCCTGCAGGCAGCCCACACCACAGGGGACTACCCTGCACCCCTGGTCATGTCCCGCAGGCAGCCCATTCACCAAGGGCTTGCCCCCCAGCCAAGCCACATGTCACCTTGCACTACTGATCACCAACTCATGTTCCCCAGCACCCCCACCCCCCAGCAGTCAGGGCACCTGCCAGCAGGCCCCCACACATGTCCCCCAGAACCCTCACACCCCAGCAGTCAGGGGCACCTGCCAGCAGGCCCCCACTCATGTCCCCCAGAACCCCCACCCCCAGCAGTCAAGGGCACCTGCCAGCTGGCCCCCACTCATGTCCCACACATGTCCCCCAGCACCCCCAACCCCCAGCAGTGAGGGGCACCTGCCAGCAGACCCCCATACATGTCCCCCAGCACCCCCACCCCCCAGCAGTCAGGGGCACCTGCCAGCAGGCCCCCACTCATGTCCCACACATGTACCCCAGCACCTCCACCCCCAGTAGTGAGGGGCACCTGCCAGCAGGCCCCCACTCATGTCCCACACATGTCCCCCAGCACCCCCACCCCCCAGCAGTGAGGGGCACCTGCCAGCAGGCCCCCACTCATGTCCCCAGCACCCCCATCCCCCAGCAGTTAGGGGCACCTTCCAGCAAGCCCCTACTCATGTCCACCTGCCCCCACGTCATGACGATCCTCAATCATGGGCCTTATGGCCAGCCACATCACACCCCACGCCACCCCAGCCCAAAGACCCAACCAAGTATTGCATCCACTCACAGAGAAATTACCATTACATGATACAACCCGAATGGCAAGTATGTAAATGAACACATGTCCGTCACACACACACAATGGGTGCAAGTGAATGTGAAAACCCACATCATGACATGCATGAAATCAATGAGAGAACACCACATATCGAAGTATGAAACAAAAATGTATTGAACCTAAAATTATTGTAATGAAAAGAAAACAAACAATAATGTGAAGAAGAAATAAAACGCAGCATGTCCAGAAAATAATCAAAAATATGAAATCAGAATCCAAAGAAATCCAAATGAAAATGTGTCCAAAGTCTCATTCCAACAAAGCAAATCCAAGGGAAAAAAATAAGTGAAATCCATTGCTCCATGGTGAAATGTAAAAAAAAATTAAAAATCCACTGTTCAACTATATACAAGTCACCAATCCAGGGTCCATGAGCCCAACAAATGAAATGAAACCTACAAAAAAGACTCCCTGATAAAGAACTATATACAAAAACGTGGTGCATTGTCCAAGCGCCCAAAATAAACAAAAACAGAAAGGAAACCTAACACTATCTATCTATATACAATGGCGGAGGGCAGGTCCTGCGGCTCACTCTGTGCTGTCCCGGGCCAGGGCATCATCGAACTCCATGTCGATTTCCCGGAGGTGGGCCTCTGCCCTGGCCCCGAGATCTCGCAGGGAGGCACTCATGGCCTGTTCCAACTCCCTGCCAGTTGCCTCGAGGCACTCTGCCTGCCTCAACGCCCGACGCATGGAGAACTCCGCCCTGACCATGGTGAGCCGCGCCTCTTCCGCCTGCCGCCGCTCCCCATCTATCCGCTGGCCTAACCACTGCCACACGGAAGACACTCCCATTCCTAGGTCCTCCTGCCCTCTGGACGATGCCTGCCCCTCCGATGTTGATGGCCCCGAGTCATCATTGCTCCCACCTACAGCCTGCTTCTGCTGCTGCTGACCATTTGCCCTGTCCGATGGTGCCTGCACATCCTCCATCAGCTGGTCTCCAGTTATGGTGTCCACCCCTGCTGGACCGCCGACTCTTGACTGTGGCAGGGATGTGAGCTCCACCAAGCTGGCTGTGTTGGTTGGGCCAGGTCCACAGGGGGCCCTGGTGGAATCTGGGCCGGAAGACGGCAGGGAGAACGAGTGGTGCATATTCTCTACAGAGGAGGAGAGGTCCACCAGAGTGCGCAACACATGTAGGAACCCACCAACCAGGGCCCTTCCCAACAGTGCCACGTTGCGACCCTGCTGTTCGTGATGGCGTGCGTTCTCCGCCCAGGACGAACGCACGTCATCACGAATGTCACGCGTATGCAACACGACACCAATCAGGAGGGAGTCCATACGGTCATGGGACCCTCCTCCACAGGTAGTGGAAAGGCAGATGACATGGCACGCTTCCCTACCTGCGGACGGGTCTAGGACGGGGCATCCCTGCTGGTGCATGGTGGTGCAGTCACAGGGTCAAGGACAGGGACATGCACAGGCCCCTCCGCGGTGACCTGTGCTGCCTCCTGATCCTGGCCCTGGACTGCACCACTTGCACCAGTGGTATTACCCCCACCAGGCCCCATGTGCGACTCAGTAGCGGGCCCCCTCCTCCTCTGTGGAGACCACCAACCTGGATGTCTACGTACCATCTTCCGCCATTGCAAGCCCCTGTGGGGGCTCACCCAGCCCTTACGCCACAGCCATAGTGGCAGACGCGGCACCAGCCCCCTTGCTCCCTTGCTCCCGGATGATGGCAAGTCCTGGGAGGGTGGCTGTGCCTTGTGTCGCCGCCCGATGGAGGCATCCCCGCCGCTTGGCTCCACAGCGCCGTCTCCGCCCTCTTCTTCACTTGACGCTGCATAGAGGGAGACATAGAACACAAGCATCAGGGTACAGTACAACATTGCCCTAGACAGGAAACAATAACACATGAATTGCAGTGTCTAACGTCACTTCCATCCTGTCCCTCCAAAACAGATGGGTGAATGCACGCAACACACATGCATGAACAGGCACGGCGCCTGCAATCAACATCAGCATCCATGTACAAGGGCCTCTATTAACCAAAATCCTGCCTTCAAACTCACATGCATCATGGCTCACACTGATCCCATGCACACACATCACCGGAGGGTCATGCATCATGCCTTGCACACCACAGACACAGTGGATAGACACAGTGCATACAACGGTGACCTCACTGCATGAGTGAATGTACACATCATCACAGACATGTGTCATGAATCCATGGCGTACCTAAGTCACACACACACTTCTCAGACACACACACATGTGCACCATACATGTACATGACAGCAGCACCCATCCCTCACACCCCACCATGTGCAAGAACAGACACTGGCATGCTTTCATGTGTGCATTTGCCATACAGCTACCCATGTTGTGGTTCACACATTACTGGTCTCACATGCATGACCATGATGTCCCTGCACACACACATCCATACATGGCCTCTGTCACACATACAGGCAAGTATCAGACTACCAGCACACTGCAACATGCCCTGTCTCACACACCAATGCTTGGCCACTTACCGCTCAACTCCAGACGGGTCTTCCTCTGCAGGATCTGGGCATGGAGCGCTGGGCCTACGCATTCCAGAACCCTCATCTGGATGTCACTCATGCTGACACGGCCCCCCTCTGCGAGGTGCCGGGCCTTGTAGAGGGTCCTGGACCTCAATGCTCCCAGCACTTCTTGACGTGCTTGATGTCGCGGGTTGCCACCCCCTCCGCATTGATGGCAACCACTACGTCGTCCCAGATCCTCTCCCGTCCTTCCTTGTTGGCGCGTGATGTTCCGAAGAGGGCATCAAAATGCCCCAGGACATGCTCCACCAGGACACCAACTTCCTTCACACTGAAGCTGGTGTTCCTCTGCCTCTCTGGCTGGGGGTCACCAGTGGTCTCAGATGGTGTTTTCCCCGACATGGCGACCCCCAAGGCAGGCGTGGGTGGGCAACTAGGTCCTGGGGCTGGGATGTGGAGCGATGGTATCCCAGTCGGGAGTCTTCTGTTCCAGCAGGGGTGGACACAGCAACTGGAACCCTGGCTGACATGCAGGCACCAAATAGCAGGGCACATGGGCAGCAGGCAGCAGCAGATGGCAGGTGGGAGCATGCTCGGGGCTCTGGGGGCAGTAATTCGGCCTTCTGGGCAGGAGCGTGGTCTTCCATGTGTTGTTGTGTGGCCAGCTTGATACAGAGTGATTTGGCACGTGAAAATCTTGTACGTCAGCATGTAATTCGAGGAAAGGCCCTTCGCGCATAAGCGCGTCAGCACATGCACGCGGTTTCATTGGACCAAAGGCCCTTAGAGCTTCTGTGACATGACTCGCATGGGCGTTTCCCTTGTGACGTGGGCATAGTGGTTCAGCGCACATGAAAAAATTGCACGTCCGTGTGTGGATGCGTGTCATCCGAGGAAAGGGCCTACGCGCGTAAGTGACGTGACGCAGGCGGGCGTTTCCATCAACACGGGTGCATGTTCATCGTACACGTCCAAAAACTGCACATCCGAGTGTAAGCTTGTTTAATTGGAGGAAAGGGCCTTAGCGCGTACACGCGTAAGTGACGCTGTACGTGTGGGCCACTTTAAAAGGTATGTGTAGGACCCCATTCCCTTGTACGTGCTTTTCGTGGAGAGCGAGTGGGTGAATTCTGTACTTCTTGTTGGTTCACACGCGATTACTTCACAGCGTTTCAAGTTTGTACTCCCTGTTACCTCTGACAGCGTTCTTTATTTTTTTGGGCCTGTTTCCTCAAACTGCGTTCACTTCTTCTTTTGTCCTGTCTCCTCAGACAGCGTACAGTTCTTCTTTTGGCGGGGGTGTTACCTACGCGCACACGCGCATTTTTTTCACGTTCTTATTCCAGGCAGACAGTGAGTCGCGCATGCATTTACCAACTGTGCTTGCCCCGTGTGTCGCGTACCCCTTCAGAGGTCATTGTAGGCTGCGTGTAACACGCGTATGCTTGTTTTTGTGTTTGTGGGTGCACAGCGTAGTGCGGGTTCATTTTTCCACGCACGTGGTCTTCGAGGGGTTGTGTGCACATTACTTTTTGTTTTTGGGGTGCCTGTGCATTGCGTGACCCGTCATCTTCCCCCAGGGGTCACAAACAGCCTTGCTAGAGCACTAGGGTACGAATTCCATCTAGTACCCTACCCCTTTCATCCCCAATTGCCCAGGACAATTGTTTACTGCAACTCCCATACACACAACAACATCAGTGCCATGGTTGGGAGGCGACATAGCGGTAAGGGAGGCAAAGGTGGCCGACCTCCAAAAGGTGGGCGTGGTGGGCACGGTAGGGGACGTGGACAGGATTTGAAGGGTTCCCCTAGACCCCCATGTGTGGAGGACCAATCAGGGACGCCCATGCCCCCCCCCATGGTTGAGGGAAACATGGCTGACACCATCCCACCTCAGCCCTTGTTGGACCAGCCCATTTTGGCACCTGAGCCGGCACAGGATGACTCCCAGGCTGACTTCCAGGTCAGCAAGTCTAAGCCACGTGTGTCAGTGCAAGTTGGTGTCACCAGGCCACGTGGATCTGGGTCGGCACATAGCCACGAAATATTGGTGACTGCAGGGTGCAAGACCACACCTGGTCAATGTAGGGCACACTGGCAGACCATCGCGGACCGCATAAGTGCCCTTGGATTTGTGAGGCGCACAGCTGATGATTGCTACAAGTGGTGGAATTACCTGAAACGCAGAGCAAAGAACAAGCTGGCCTCAAATCATGCCGCTACTCTGGTGACTGGCGGTGGGTCTCCACAAGAGGACAACAAACTCACTGAACATGAGTCTGTTGCTGGGACCTTCGTCACAGAGGAACAGATCCAAGATGTGGGAGAACTACCTGATTACAACGCATTGTCCGGTGAGTACCCATGCGTGTGTGTGTAATCCATGTGTATGTTGTTTGGGTGACGGGTTCTGATTGAGTGCCAGGTGAGGGTGTGTACTCCTGAGTGTTATGGGTCACCCATTTGCTTCCTCCCATACATTCACATGCCTTGGATTTGGGTATGACTGTATCCCTTCTGCCCACAGTTGCCAATTAGGCACACATTAGTGCACTTTACCTTGAACTGTCATCTTGCAACTACATTGTTCAGATTTTGTAAGTGTTCATTCAGGCTGATTGTTTCCACTCTCCCATTTTTGCTACGCATTATTCTTCCCTATTGCAACATATGTGATATGCTTCAGTCATTGTTTGCAGCCCACTATGGGCCACTATTTTTACCTGGTTATGTTAATGATTACACCATTCAGGCCGATGGAGTATTGGGCTGCAGACATTTTTTATTAGGGCCTGTTTGCATGTGGAAGATGACAGATGTTTCCTGTAATGTTAAAGTGACCAACCATTGATCAGCCCACAATGACTGTGTTATTGGACACTGGATGTGTTTCAGTGTGTGGCACATGCATATTTTGCAACACTATTCAGCATCAATCTTCGCATCATGTCGATGTGACATGGATGTGTGACAGTACTCATTCACTGATATATTGATGTAGTTTTGTAATTTACCGTGGCTATGCTACATGACATCTGTGGGGTGGCATGTGCCATGTATGTGTATTGGACATGCCACTCACAGCCTGATGTGTGATGCCAGTGCTACCCAACATGCTGCAAATGTGTTGCATTTCCATCTTGCTCTCCCCAGTGTCTGCCTTTTTGACTCCACTTCCAACTCTTTGACAGTGCATGCATGGCAGGGTTATAGTCATGTGGGACATGTGTAAATCATGTACTGGATCTCTGACTTGTCACGGCCTATGTGTGTGCAATGGTTTTCATGCCTGTTTCCATTTGTTGTCTTTCATGTTTTTGTTGAGGGTGAGGAGATGGTGCAGACCCAGGAGGAATCTCAGGCACGACCGGGCACCAGTGGGGGATGTGGTGCGGTGGTGGGTGAAAACCCAATGTTACTGCAGACCATACTGTCCAAAGGTGCCTCTGGGTGCACCTCCCCAGACCTCTATTCAGGAGCTGAGTCGGATGATGAGACTTATGTGCTGTCGCAGGTAAGTGTTTCTGGCAGGGATTCTGTTCTATCCAATCCACCTGCACCCGGGGTAGAACCCTCTATAGGAATTTCAGTGTTGGTAGGTCCGCCTTTGGCGGTTATGGATGCAGGGTCACACTCCACAGCATCTGATCCTGTTCCTGGGCCAGCAGATCAGAGGGGGAATGCAGTCCTGCAGCCTCAAGCAGTGCCAGCACAGCAAGGTGCAGATCGCCTTGCCCCAAACAGGTGTGGTGCCCGCCAACGCGGTGCCTTTGCGCCACCAGGCAATACTGTATGGGAAAACTCCATGTACGGTATGGCAACCCAACAGGCAGCATCAGTAGAAATGATGGCTCAGGCAATGGAGAGGGTGGCCACTTCCATTATCCCCCCTGAAAGGCATATGGAGCAACAACAGCAGGCAACAGACTCCATTTGCCAATCACACAGGGAAGACATGTTGGCGTCCAACAGGGACAGACGAGCGGCACTGGAGACTGTGCGCGAATCCGAATCAATAGAGTCCCAGGGCAACAGAGAAGCCCTGAGGGTAGAACTACATAACCTCAGGCAGACTCTGGTTGAACTTGAGGCTTCAAGTAATTTAAGGGCAGAACAGCAGCTGGAGCAGCTCACACATTCGCTCTCAGCTGAGCTGCATGCAACACGTGAGGAGATCTGAGCATCACGCGATGCCATGTGTGCAGAAATGCAGGCAACCAGTGATGTACTGCATGTGGATATCCGCACTTTAATCCTCCAGAATCAGACCTTCCAGACCCGCATGCTTGCTGCCATGGAGGACCATACCAGGACTTTGTGTGGGCTGCCTCCCATAGTGTCACGGCCTCCTGATGCAGCAGCAGAGGATGAGCAGAGCAACAGCAGTTCTCTCACAATGGCATAGACGTGCAGGCCATGAGCCCAAGGGGGTATTTTTTTTTCGCAACATCCACGCAGGTGGGTGTTGGTGTGCACCCTGTCCTCGAACCTCCTGGGTGGCCTCCCCCACCCCCATTGGCCCCCACATGGCCATTTTTGATTTTTGATTTTTTTTTACAGTGTGTTGCCTTGTGTGACTCCCGTGGGCCTCCACTGTATTCCGGCTGGGCACATGCAGGCTTGTCCTGGGTTTGGATTAGATGCTTGGGTTCATGAGACACACACCCCTTCTGCTTCCCGTTTCCATGGGCTTTCAAAGGGTGTGACCAAGTGACAGTGAATTACACAGTGACGTTGGGCTCCCATGAGCTGTGTGGGCAGTCTGTAGTCAATACTGTGTAGACATCCCTAATGGATATTGCTGTTGTATTGTACACTGCATGGTGTGTTGATATGTGCTTTTGCATCCATGTCTTCCTCCTAATCTGCAGGTTCCTTCCTCATGTCATCACAAGGCCGTCTACTTTGTAGATGCAGTTCCTGTTGTATGCAGTACACTGAGACATTTGCGTGGCAGCAACACTATACAGTTGTAAGGGGTCGATGTGCTGGCGTATTCAGGTTGTAAGACTACCACTACTTGAACTTAGTACTGTTATGTGTTTGCATTTTTCCATGGTGTGTTGCAGCATTGTGTTGGTGGTAAGTATTTGGTAATGTGTGCTGTTAGTTATACATTACTGGGAGCATATTGTGTGTGGGCAGTTTCAATTAGCGACAGTGTACTTTGTGACACTTGTGTCAGGTCTTGTGCATTGCTTTGTTTGCTTTCATATTGCATGACATGCCATGGTGTGTTTGGTGGTGGAGATGGGGAGGGGTTGGGTGACATGGCGCTGTTCTCATGTTGTATTTAGCAAGGGGGTAATGAATTTAGCAGCATAGATGTATGTCTTTTGATGACACAGCATTGGTGGTGTTTGGGTAGGTAGGGATGCACACAATGTAACACTTCCAGGTGACCAATCTCAGGATGGTATGGTTGTTACAGTTGAGTGTCCCTTATGTCATCATCATTGATTGTCAGCTGGTATGTGCCAGGGCTGTGTGCACTCCACAGGGGTGTGATTTTATGTGAAGTAATTAGCCACCAGCTATATACGGGCTGCCTCACCACGTGCCCTTTCCCCTTCCATGCGTAGTGGGCGTGCATGTGGTTGGGGATGTGGGGGCACCACCATGTCCACCGGCAGGCCCCGGCGTGTTGCAACGTTGTGCAGGACTCATGATGCCACTATGATCCTGCACACTACTGGGGGAGCATATAACAGCTGCCCACCAGAGCGGTCAAGGGAGCGAAAGCGGGACTTGAGCACTCCCAATGTGCGCTCCACTATGCCCCGGGTTGCAATATGGGCTGTGTTGTATCTTACCTCGGATGGCGTGGTGGGGTTCCGAATTGGCATCATCATGTGGGTGCTCAGAGGGTAGGCACTGTCCCCTGGGGAGGTGGTGATGAGTATCATTAGTGGGGCTGTGACATTACTCAGTATCTGACATGCATGCATGTGCAGTGGCATTTATACTCACCGAGCAGCCATGTATCGCCATGCCGCCCAGCTTCTAGGTCCCGGTTTAGTGTTGACATTCTGTAAATGAAACTGTCGTGGGTGGACCCTAGATAGTTGGCATATACCGAGGTTATGATTCCCTTGGCATCACATACTACCTGCACATTGATGAATGTCAGTGCTTGCGGTTTCTATAGATGTGCTCACATGCCCTGGGGGGACGTAGAGCCACATGGGTGCAAAAATGGCACTTAGCACTTTGGGGAATTGTGCCACCCCATAGAAATCCTGAATGGCAGCCTGCCTTTCTGCAGGTGTTCTGGGCAGGTATATGTGCCTGCGGACTGATGGGCGTGCAGTCATGATGGCCAACACCTGGTGTAGGCAGCGTGACTGCGTGGCCTGTGACACCCCCCCACTATAGCCCTTGTCCGCTGAAATGATCCAGTGGCGAAGAAGTGCAGTACATTGAGTACCTTCTCCAGGGGGCTGAGCGCTTGGGGGCACAGGGTGGGTGATGTGAGATCATCCTCCCACTCACTCACCAGGTTGAGTATTATGTGAGGTGGAAACCTGTATCTCCCATACACCTGGTCATCAGGCATCCCAAAAAGGCTGGTTCTGGGTGTAAATATTCTGGGCCTGACTATCCTCCTCCTGCGGTATTCCACGACCACTGCTGCTAGGAACGGTATATTCATCTTGGCGTCTGAGCTTGTTTGTTGTTTGCACGCACTTTTATGCTGCGCGGGTCCACGTACGCCTGCTTCCTGCTGGCGTACGTGTTTCCGGATTAGCGCGTCTTTTTTGGCGCATGCATTAGCCCGGTTTGATTCCATGAATACGTGTTGTAGACGCAAGTGTGGGCGTTCCGCGCATTTGCCTCCTGTACTTCCCCAGTGACGCCCACATTTTCACGCGTTGTTCCCCATTCCGCGTGTTACGCCCCCTGTTCCGCCTAATTTTGTTGTGTGCGCTGTGCTATGTGCGCTTTCGCTGTGCGCTTAGCGCACGCTGTTTGGAGACGAGTGCGCCAGCGTGCGCCATGCAGAATTTTAGCACACATCCAGGGATTTACACGCGCACTGACTTCCATGAATCGTTGTGTGCGGGTTTCGCTGCGATTTTCGCACTTGCACTGCGATTCGCACGCTTTCGCATGCTTGCGCAGAAAATTTCAGCGCACATTAATTCCATGAATCGGCCTCCCAATGTTTTCTTTTATATGGTCCTTCACAAAGTTTTTTAAAAGAATTACATTTTTCATTAACCGATCCATTTTTAGCTCCATTCGCTTCAGAGGATTTTCTAACGTCTCTCTTGGTATATTATTTTTATTGTCTGTATAGTCTGTTAAAAAAAATGTGTTAAGTACACATAAAGTAATGGTTATTAATTGGCTTATATATAGAGAAGTGTAGTGTCTACCATTAGTATCACAGTCTTCCCTTATTTCACCCCGAGGAAAATGTTCTTCCAGCCATTCCAAAGTACTGGACATTTCTGTGTAAAAAAAAAAAATAGTTTTAGTGTACTTAATACAGAACGTTTATAAATATATACAATAAATGTACCGTACTCACTAGTCTCTTGCTAAGTTTTGCTGTTACTGCTGCGTAGGTGTCCTGTTGATTTTTGCTGTGCAGTTTCTGTGAGGTAATTCTGTTGGAGGAATATTTTTTGTGTTTTGGTATATTCCACTATATTGCATATGCTATGTAATTGGACTGTTAGTGTCTTACATACACAGTTTCACTTCTCATTTATTATTGAATGTAATTTATTTATGTGCTGCTTTTTGAACATGTTTAGTGTTTTTTTTTTGATGATATAACAATGTAAGATACCCCCTGAGTTTTTGGATATTGTTGATGTTGTCTGGGTCCATCTACGAACAGGCGCATGGTCCTCGGATATCAGACCCACTAGCGCAGATAGGGGGTTCAGTATCTTCTATGTTATATGAAAATAAACTAAGGGCATTCTAGTAAATATTTATCAAATTTACATTATCTATCTATCTATATTCAGTGAAAGAACTTTGTTACAGGAATATTATGGTTAAGTTGCGCTACTAAATACCTATGAAATTCAGTAAAACAACTTTGTTAAAGGGATGTTATGGTTAAGTTGCGCTACTAAAAACCTATGAAATTCAGTGAAAAAAACTTTGTTAAAGGGACGTTATGGTTCCAGATAAAACCGAAAAAGCCCTGAAATTCGCCAGTTATGTTAAGCTAAGCAACCATAACTCACGCCACCACTGTGCAATGCTAAGACTAAAACCCAGGACATCAAAGATGACATCACAAACGGCATTGAAGACATCGCTGATGACATTCATTTTGATGAAAAGTCCCTACTAGGGGTTGTGTTTATATTGTTGTTAACAAGATGTCAGGGGTGATCGAGAGACCTATCATGAGCTACTTAATCTATTAGAGAATGTACTCATCTAAAATCATTGTATTGGAGTGTTCTTGTTACTACAGAAACCTAATCATATATAAACATGGGCAATGACTGCAGCATGCACCATAGAAGTACAATATTTATAATCTAGTAATTTCGGATAGTACAATAATGAATGCTAACTTATCAGAGCTTTGAATAATGTTAAACATGTAATAACTAGCTAACAATTCAAGACTTACAACACTTGTGCTAGTACAAACAATACATCTGAAGAACCACAATGCATACTAATCAGAGGCACATAGAGGGAAACTAAAGTAAGGAAGAAAGAAACAGCATCATCAGAAAATGTTAATAACATTAAACTTTATCTATTCATGTATGCAAATTAATTGTGTGTTTGAGGCCTGCTCATTTCCCATGTATGTGCTCCATGAGCTGATACCAAGCCCTAAGGAAAGTACTTTAAGAACATATGACAAGGTTAACATCTATATATATAGCACCTTTTCAATTTTAATATTCTGACTGTCAGTGAACAACACCACCTGGCCTATTTATATTAGTGAACAAAAACAAGTGGCCCAGATATGTGATGTCAATAATGACATTTGTGATGTCATCTTTGATGTGCTGGGTGTTTGTCTTAGCAATGTGCGGTGGTGGCGTGAGTTATGAATTTCAGGGTTTTTTCGGTTTTACTTGGAACCATAATGTCCCTTTAACAAAGTTTTTTTCACTGAATTTCATAGGTTTTTAGTAGCGCAACCACTAAAAACCTATCAAATTCAGTGAAAAAACCTTTTGCCAACATTACATTCATAACCCCTTGTAGGGACTTCCTATGAAAATTAAATGCACATGTGTTGCCATCAGTGATGTCATCAGTCATATTTGTGATGTCATCTTTGATGTCATGGGTGTTATTGTTAGCAGTGCACAGTGGTGGCGCGAGTTATGGTTGCTTAGCTTACCATAACTGGCGAATTTCAGGGGTTTTTCCGTTTTACTTGTAACCATAGCGTCCCTTTAACAATGTTTTTTCCACTGAATTTGATAGGTTGTTAATAGCGCAACTTAACCATAACGTCCCTTTAATAAAGTTTTTTCATTGAATTTCATAGGTTTTTATGAGTCCGACTTAACCATAACATTCCTTTAACAAAGTTTTTTCAGTGAATTTCATAGGTTTGTATTAGTGCAACTTAACCATAATGTCCCCTTAACAAAGTTTTTTCATTGAATGTCATAGGTTTTTATTAGTGCAACTTAACCATAATGTCTACGAACATGTGACTTCATAGCAGACCTTCTGGACCGTGCCACATGTCCATATGCTGGCGCGCGGCATGATGACGTGTCCGAGAACCCGTCCGCACTTCCCGATAAGATACGTGCTTCGCGGACAGTTCGTAACTGCATTTTCTACTGATCTAGGAACTTTCAACTTCAAAATTTCCCTTGCACAGCTCCAACACCTATTCCTACTCATCCATTAACAATCTAGTACATAGTACATACTTTTAGCAAAACTGCTATTTATCTTAAAATTAAATCGGCTAATGCCATCCCTACTCCCCAATAGACACCACCACTGCTGTAATCAAGGAGCATGAGAAACACTGCCCCCTACCTTAGAAATAACACACGCACAACATTCTCCCCTATCCACCTGCCCCTCCATATTAGAGTTTGGTGCCTCTTCCCTCATTTCCCTCCCCACATTTCATTTTAAGCACTCCTGCCAAAAAATAAAAATTCATCCAAAAACAATAAAAGAAATGTCCCTTTAACAAACACCTTTCATAGTTAAAAAATAGAACAAAAAAAACTTATAGACTCCATCTACTGTATATTTTTCAGTAAAGTGCATAGACTCAATAATATTTTCCAACATTCCCATTTTCATTTTGTGTTATGCTAATGGCGATATTGTGGCGTTTATCCCCTGTTCCAGGGATGGAACGGTGGATACCGGGTGGATTATCAGCCCAAGTGAAGCGAGGGTGGATAACAAGGTCTCCGGACCATTATCCCCCATTCCAGCCCCTGTAATGGTGGATGAAGGCCATTATCACCCTATGTTCCCAAAGTGGGTACCCAGGGTGCTAAAAAAAAGGATTTTTCTTCAGACACCAGGACGCCTGCGGAAGGAAAATCCATTTCCAAGATGGCCACCATGGAAAGGGAAGGCGGCGTTCCATAAAGGGCCTCTCATCCCTTTCCAAGGCAGCCTGGAGAAGGCGAAAAGAGAACCATATGACCATATTACCATGAGCACATTTTTCTTCCCATTCAAACCTATCCCAATTTCGAATAACTTTACCACAAAGCCAGTCCCAGTTGGTCCTGGCCACTTTAGCCCCATGTGCTGTCCCTCGTGGTCATGGGCAGTAGCCTGATTGTCCAGATCATGATCTTATTCCATGACCCGGACAATCTGTCCATCCACTGCCCATGGCCACAGGCTACACCTCAGTCACCAAAGGTAAATCACTATTTTGTGTACCTACATTATGACACTTGTCAAGAAACAAAATCCATTCAGACTTTATGAAAACATTTATATCTAGATCTATAATCTTTTTGCAAACCTTTGTGTAGATTTGTCAATTGGCACCACATTTATAAGCCTTTACAATATTTTGTGACCCCCCTCTAATTTTGCCCCCTCTTGACAAAATCCCACCAAAATTCGCAAAAACATTTATATCTAGATATATTATCAGTTTGCCATAATAAGTGTAGATTCGTTAAATTGCACCTCATTTATAAACCTTTACATTATATTGGAACACCCCCTCTAATTTTGCCCCCCTTGAAAAAATCCCACCAAACTTCACAAAAACATTGATATCTATTTCTATTATCAGTTTGCCGAATTAAGTGTACATTTGTCAAGTGGCGCCTCATTTATAATCATTTACATTATTTTGAGACCCCGCTCTAATTTTGCCCCTTCTTGACAGAATCCCACCAAACTTAGCAAACTCATTCGGAATCAGGTTGGGAATATAATTGCAAAATTTCATGCGGTTTCATTGAGTGGTGCCAAAGTTATATGCCATCCAAAAACTGCCCCCAAACATCTGAAGTGTCCCCGAACTTGCCGCAAATTTGGTGAAAATCCGTCCAGCGGTTTGGGCTGTAGGCGTGAGCAAAGTTTTTTCCCATTATGTCTATGGGAAAAAAAAAAATTGGTACCCCCTATAACCTTGCCCCCTCTTGACCAAACCTCATCTTGGCGGCTCTTGTGGAGGAGGGATGGCAATAGCTGATGCCATTTTTAAGATAATTAGCGGTTTTGCTAATATTCTTCCCAGTATGTGCTCTGTACTAGATTGTTAATGGATAATGAGTAAGAATAGGTCTTGGAGCTATGCAAGAGTACATTTTGAGCTTGGTTCCTAGGTCAGCAGAAAATGCAGTTCCGAACTGTCTGTGAAGCACAGACCCTTTTGTGAAGTGTGGACACATTCACAGACATGTCATCATGCTGCACACGAGTACGTGGTCACGTGACACTGTCCGGAAAGTCCCCAATGATGTCAGACGTTTGTGGATGTCAACGGAGGGATGCAAAAACAGTGGAAAAAGTTGCATAAAGTGTATAGACGTGTTAAAAATGATCCTAGAGGGTGGGGAATGGCAGAGTTTTATACTAAAACTTTGTAAATTGGACAAAACATTTGCTATATTGTGGTATGTATGACATTAGTAAGTTGTATGAAATTAAGGGTGCACTGGTAAAAACCCATGAAATTCATCTTTCATGTCCTGGGTGTTAGTCTTGGCAGTGCACAGTGGTGGCGCGAGTTATGGTTGCTCAACTTACTATAACTGCCGAATTTCTGAGGTTTTTTGGTTTTACTTGTAACCATAACATCCCATTAACAACGTTGTTTCATATATATATACTGATTGTGTGACAATATTTGCCTAGTGGTTTTCTTGCTTAGTTTTAATTTAAAGGTCTAAGTGATGTTGCTCTGTGTGCACTCACTGGGCCTCAGTATGAGTGTGGATGTCCGTAAACAAGGATTAGCTTACCGGCACCCTTGTTTCTGGACTGCCACACTATGAGTCTGCCTGCCGGGGCCTCTGCGTGCATCAGGCCTGCTAGGCAGAGTCATCACACAAGCACTGGCACCATTGGCAACGGTGCTGGTGCTTCTGTGAACCCATTCCCATGGAGTCCTATGGGACTCTTTGGGAATGGGGACTAACATTTTCTGGCACCCAGCTTCCCTGTCCGCCGGGACTTGTAATTACGAGTGTTACGAGTCTGGCTGTATCCCACCGGAAGCGCCGGCAGGGTTATCGCCGGACTCTTAATGAGACCCATTGTAGTCCTAGACCACCCTACACCTCCCCTAAGCCTAAGCCTTACCACTCTGCTACCTACCGTGATTGGTTTTGGCTAGACCTTCGAGTGTTTCCTGTCCACCTTACTAGGTTGACCTCCCAAAATCCACCCCAGGGTTGACTTTGGAGATCCATCTTAACAGCCAGTATTCAAGTTATTCCGTAATCATAAGTTGTGCAGACTTCTTTATTTCGGTTCTTCATTGCTCTATCAATTCTCACCCATTCTCTTCTTTTTATCTATATTGATCCCAATGTGTGCTTCTGCTATTATCACTGTACATTTATTTCATAATGCAAATACATGGGGGCCTCAGCATTCCTTCCATTCACCATTAATTTCAGCAGCTGAATAAACCCCACACTTCACTTTCCATGCCTCCTACATAACATTTAATGAAATTGAAGTGTGCAAACCAATGCCAGTACAATATGTCACTGCTGCTTAAGGTAACTGCTAACAGTTAGAAAAAGGAGTAAGCAATGTCAACTAATCAACACATGTAGATTGTAATCTGGGAGATGGATTCGAAGAAATAATTAGAATGATACATTGTGATAAGTACAGAAAAGAAAGCAAGGATATATAGGATTTACATGATTAAGTCTAGGTTGGAAACCTTTACCTGCTGAGAGGAGATGTAAACTGTCCTGGTTTCAGATAACATGAAACAGAAAATAAAGGTTGCTTGACATACATGTTTTTTGTGTGTCTGTGTGTACTTGGTTAGTTACAAACCTTAGAGACATTATATAATACAAGAAATATACGATCCAAAGATACATATGAACAATATATCCAGAATATCTTTTAAAATATCAGTCTAAAAAAATCCTATATAGAAAATGATACTCTATAATAACAATTCATGAATCAGATCCAGATCAAGTAACTTCCCTCACAACATTAAACAAACCTTAACAAATTAATACATATTATTAAATTATTTTTAAAAACTCTAACCAAATATAAATGCAGGTCTGATAATGACTAACGATTCCCCAGAAAAGGTTAAAATCCAGAATTGGTCTGAGCCAATATTTTCCAATCTGTGTACCAAACAACTTTAACACTTTACATAATTAGCTAATAAATAATGTCAGTTGGTTAACACACGGCGTATCATTTCCACCTTCCTCTTACAGAGTCTACATAATATTAATTCATGGGGTATAACCTGCCAGGCCCCTATTTTTTTTTTAAAACGTATTTTATTGGTTTTGATAGAAAAAAGAAAAAGAAAACGTGCAATACAACAAGAAATCAACATTGGTTTGAACTGGGGAGGAGACGGTGAGGGGGAAACAAGGGGGGGGGAACAAACAAATCAACAACAGTCTTCATGTTGTAGCAAACTTACAGTGGACGGGTGGGTTAGGGGCAATGACCCAAAGTTTCAGGAAGCAAGAGGGGTCAAACACAGGGGTGGTTCCACCAATGCCGGCATCCGAGCAGTGTCAATGCAGTGGTGTGGGACTTCAGGGGGGTTTGTAGTCAGCGCTGAAGCGTATGTCTCTGAGGAGGGCCTTCCATGATTCCAAAGTGCCACCTTCGGTTTCGCCACTGTTCGTGATTCCTTCCTGCCAGGCCCTGGTTTCAGCTGTTGTCCATCTCTCGAGTTCTTTGAGCCATCTCTCTTGCCTGGGGCCCGACGGCGTCTTCCAGGCCATCGCTATTGTTCTTTTAGCCAGGATACATGAGATGTCCATTAATTTAACAGCGTGCTTGGATTTGCTAGGTCTGGGGTAGGTCCCCAGGAGGCACTCGCCAGGAGTCCATTCGTATCTTGTCATTCCGGCGTCCATGCAGGTCTGTTTGGCCTTGGACCACAGTGCCATCGCCTTGGTGCAGGTCCAGAACATGTGAATCACATCTGCTTTATCATTCCCGCACCAGGGGCATGCAGGGGAGGATGTCTTATTGAAGGAGGCAACCCTATGTGGGGTCATGTATGTCCTGTAAAGAACGTTCAATTGGATCTGGCCAAACCTGGTGTTCCTGGATACTTTTTTGGGAAATATCAGCGCTCTTTCCCATTCTTTATCTGAAATCGGGGTCTCAAGGTCCGCCTCCCATTTTGTCCTCAGATCTTCGCATTTAGGGTTGGTTTTATCACATAGTCTGCTGTAAAGCCTGGAGACAGGTCTCCAGCCGTCCGAGAGGTCATGCATCTCTTGTAGCAGAGGGTCAGGGGAGGGCTCCTCCGGCCATCCGGTCCATTGTTTCTTAGCAGTTTGTTTGAGGCGATGGTACCAGAGGAACTGGCCCGGGGGAATTCCATCGGCAGCCTTAAGAGATTCGAAATCCCTGAATTCTCCCTCCTCATACATGTCGCTCCATGTGTAAATGCCGGCCTCTTCCCACCTCCTTGCCGTAGAGATGTCTGCAGCCGTTCGACAGGTGTCTGCTAGGATGGGATTGTCCGGAGAGTATGGGTGTCGTATTCGCCTGATGCAGCAGGACCTGGCCCATATCTTTCTTCCCAGGTCAATCACCATGGAGGGGACCGGGGGTTGCCATGTAGGGTGCCATAGGATCTCCTTGGGGATCACATTGTCCAAGGGTTGCCTCAGCAGTTCGGTCTCTGCTGAAGGCTCATCCGAGAGCCATCTCGTTATGTGACTCAGCTGGGCAGCCAGGTAGTACAACTGGAGATCCGGTAACTTTATTCCGCCTTCTTTGTGTGGGAGAGAGAGGACGGACAGCGACAGTTTATGCCTGTGTGGGCCCCAAAGGAAGTCCCTGATGATGGCCTCCAGCTTCTTGAAGAAGGACGGTCTAATGTAATGGCAAATGTTTACGAAGAAATACAGGAATCGGGGGAGTACGATCATCTTGACAATCGCTGCCCTGCCCACCATGGCCAATGGGAGCTTGGACCAAAACTTTATAGAACTTCGGAGACTCGTGATGGCGGCCTCGGTGTTGTGTTCATGCATGAGTGGCGGGGTGTGGCTTATGTTGATCCCCAAATAACGGAACTGGACCAGTTGCCAGCTTATTCCTATCTCTGGGAGATTGTTTTCCGGAATGTTGCGTAAGCCCGCCAAGGGGAAGGCAGAGGACTTATTCCTACTAAAGCGGATCCCTGAGTACTTCGCATAGTTGTCCAGTATCTCCAACGCGGTTGGCGCGTTAACTTCGGGGGAGCTTAGGTAAAGAAGGACGTCGTCTGCATACAAGGATATTATGTGGTGTGCATTGCCCACCTTAATGCCAGCATCGAAAAGCTGCTGCCTGAAGTATAATGCAATCGGTTCCAGGCCCAGTATGTACAGCATGGGTGATAACGGGCAGCCCTGCCTTGTTCCCCTTTGTATATCCCAAGCCGCTGAAACCACTCTTCCCGTTCTTACTCTCGCCGTCGGGGAATTGTAGAGGACCTCAACCCACCTGATGAAGCCCCCTCCAAAGCCAAATCTTCTCAGGACCTCCCTGATCCACTCCCAGTATATGGAGTCGAAGGCCTTGATGGCGTCGAGCGACAACACCGCCAGGTCCTCGTCCCTGTCATATGTTTCGGCCATTACATGCTGCAACCTCCGGAGGTTAGCAGTGGTGTTACGCCCAGGAACGAATCCGTTCTGATCTTCGTGAACGATGGAACCCACCACCCTGGCTAGCTTGCGGGCCAATATGGATGTGAGGATCTTGGCATCGTAGTTTAGCATAGCCAGAGGGCGATAGGACTCACAGTCGGTGGGCGATTTGTGTGGCTTGAGCATGGGGACTATTATGGTTTCCTTCATGGTGTTGGGGAGAATCCCATCCGTGTGTGCCTCCTGGTAGACCTCGTGGAGAACTGGGGCAAGGATGGACTCATACGCTTTATAGAACTCAGGTGGGAGGCCGTCACTGCCAGGGGCTTTGTTGTTGGAGAGGGACCTGATTGCCCCTTGAACGTCCTCAAGAGTGATCTCGGTTTCCAGCTCCTCTCTCTGCTCGAGCGAAATGTGGGGAAGTTCTATCTCCTCGAGTGTGTCTATGATGTCTGCAGCAGGAATCTGGGTCTTGTGGGTATACAGTTCTGTGTAGAATTTAGCAAAGGCTTCATTGATCCCTAGCTGAGTCGAGTGGGATGACCCATTAGCGTCCCGTATCTCCACTGGGAGATATTTGGGGTGTTCCCGTTTGCAGAGCCATGCTAGTAGTCTTCCCGGTTTGTCCGATTCTTTATGAGATCTGGCGGTGTGCGTGGCGAAATCAAATTTTTCCAGTCTTTCCCATGCCTGCTGACATTCTGTGCGGGCTTCCTTCAGCTTGGTCTCTGTCTCCATAGAGTTGTCGCATGTGGACTCCAGTCGGGAGATCTCAGCTTCCTGTGCTTCCAGGGTTCTCCGCAACTGCCTGCGAGTTCCGCCGGCTCTCGATATGATTTCGCCTCTGGTCACCACCTTCATTGCTTCCCATAATGTGCCCCAGGAGGGGACCGAACCGATGTTGTTCTCCAAGTATTCTTCCAATTTTTCGGCAAGGGTTTCCCTGAACTCGAGGTCCGCAAGTGCCGCGGTCGGCATCCTCCACATGGGGATCGGGGGTCTGGGGCCTCTCATTTGCCATAACATGGTCAGTGGGGAGTGGTCGGAGATCGTCCGCCCCAGGTATTCTGTGGTTGCTATGTGTGGGGTAAGTTCCTTATTGATGAACAGATAGTCAATTCTTGTGTGAACTCCGTGTGGAGCTGAGTAGTGGGAGTAGGACCTGTCGGTCGGATGGTGTTCCCTCCAGATGTCCACTAAGTTGAGTTGCTCCAGAGTTTCCCTCAAGGCACCGGATGTGAGGCTGCTCGGGCGTGGGGGGGGCAGCGATCTGTCTGCACTCGTGTCAGCAACACAGTTGAAGTCCCCTCCCCATATGAAGGTGCGGTCCCGGTACCGAGTCAGCTTCGTTATCAATGTGGCGAGGTACGCCGATATCCCGTGATGAGGGAAGTAAGAGTTGATGAAGCAGACTGGGGTTTGTTCCAATGTGCCCCAAATCGCTGTGAATCTCCCTTCTTTATCTTGTTCACTTCCCTCCATCTGGAAGGGGACGTCCGGGCTTATCCATATTAGCACCCCTCTGGCGTATTTAGAGTAGGGGGACCCTCTAACAGTCCCAGCCCATCGGTCTGCAATTTTAGACATGGCCTCCGTCGTGAGGTGAGTCTCTTGAAGGAGTGCAATGGAGATTTTCTTCCTCCTGAGGTAGGACTGTATACGATTGCGCCTGAGGTATGAGCCCATGCCCCGCACATTCCAGGTCATTACAGTAAGCTGTGCCGCCATCCGGTTCGAGTTTCAGATTTGGTGTGGGACTCTGGGGTCCGACTCCACTTTAGTCCTGTTCGGGTGGGCTGCAGGGGGGGTACCACTGCATTTCGTTCATCGGTGTCATGTCCCAGACCCATCTCGGTCTGCGTTGGCAAAAGAGGCATGAAGACTGTACAACTAATAAAACTAACAACAAAACTTAAACTGGTGCGCCCAGCAACTACAACATTGTCGCGGTGCTCAGGCGCTCTCGAGCCGTCGGAGCCCATCCGGGAGTCGGGCGCGAGCTGGGTCAGGCGGGTGCCCAGACCGGGTAAATACTACGCTGGGGGTGGGGCAAGGGCCTGGCGGCAGAGCCGAACGAGGCCGTTTCCAAGTGAAAAAACTGTAGTTGGATTATCTTCTGTATTCCGGTCTCACGTGCGATGTTTCTTACATGGGGGTCGCTGGGGGGTTAGGTCTCGGTCTGTGAGTTGTCCTTGCCATCCGCCAGGTTATTATCCTCAAGCCACATGTTGGCCGCATCTGGGTTCTCGAGAAATACCACTCTCTCCTTGTAGACAACCCTTAGGCGCGATGGATAAAGTAGTCTATATTTTAGGTTCAGTTGTCGGAGCCGGGCTTTTATCGGGACAAATGAGTTCCGCTCTCTTTGTACCTTCTGCGTGTAGTCCGGATAAATGGAGATTTTGGAGTCTCCTCGCTCGATGGGGCCCCCCTCCCTGGATCGCCGTAAGATAGTTTCTCTGTCCTGAAAGTTCAGTATCTTAGCGATTATGGGTCTGGGGTGCGATCCGGGGGGAGGGCGCCTCTGAAGGGATCTGTGGGCCCTTTCGACAGAGAATCCCTGGGTCAATTTGCCGGCCCCTATTTCTTGTAGCAGAAGGGTTTCGACGAAGGATGTGGTATTTACTCCCTCGTTCCCCTCCGGGACCCCCAGGATCCTGATGTTGCTCCGTCTGGCCCGACCTTCGGCCTCCTCCGCCTTTTCCTCCAAAAAGGTGACTTTCCTCTTCAGGAGGACAACTTCGGACTTTATGGCTGTGATGGCCGTGGAGGCTTCCTCTGCCGACTGTTCAACGGTCGCGACCCTCTCCGTTAAGTTGCGAGCGTCTTGGCGGATCAGTTGAATATCGACTTTGAATTCGTCGATCTTGGAGTCTATATGCGTCTTTAGCGAGGCTATAGCATCAAGTATCTGAGAGTGGTTATCGGCCGCCACCTCTTCGCTCGACTGGGCAACTTCAGAGGAGCTGGCCTTGGAATGAGTGGGGGTCTTCGCCCTGGTGGAAACAAAGGAGTCCATGGTGGCGGCTCTGGTCTTGTTCTTGGCGGCCATCTTGGGGCGATGGTTGCGGGTGTTTTAGGCCTCAAAAGTTAGTTCACTTGTGAGATCACTGGTGGGGCCCTTCACCTGGCCAAATATCGGGCCGTGAGCTGTGGTCTGCCCCCGTGTGTGATGGTGTGGTCCGTAGAGGTGGTCTCTAGAAGAGCGGAGCCTCTCTTTTGCTGCTGCCTCTCCCCGCCGGGCCCTGGAATCCGTTGGGGGAGGGGGTACCCCTCGCAGGCACCGCTATGCTGTGCGGGGCGCCATCTTGGATCCAGTAAGAACGGGAGGGGGGGAGAACCGATTCAGGGCCACCGGAGTCTCAGGGGGGTCCAATTTGGTGGGCCCAACAACTATTCAGGTGCAGGGCTGCTTCGCCCAACCGCTCGTTCCTTTTCAGAAGTCGGGGTCGCACGCGAGCCGGAGAAAAAGGATCAGGAAACGGCGTCTCGGCCGGAGCTCGGCGGATCAGCTACCGCTCGCCATCGGCGCCAAGCCACGCCCCTGCCAGGCCCCTATGATCTCATTTGTCGCAAGTTGATTAATTCTCATATGGAAAGTAAAATCCCTTAACATTTTATTATTACATTTTATTAAAAGGTTGAGGGAATTGAAATCTTTTTGTGACATATTCACCAAATTTAGTTTTCCCAGCTACTTTCAATAGCAATTGACTTCTATCCCATAAGTCGGATTTATACTTCATAGCCTTCTTCACTACAGGAAGAGTAAATTAATCTTTAAGATTAAAATCAATTTGAACAAAGAAGCCAAGGATTGCATCTTCCCAAATGCTGAAGGGTTTAGTTTTAGCTCTCCTATCCTTAACCATGTCCAAAAAATATCTCAATGGGAAATCATCATCCTGCTCCATGTTCAATAATTTTAGATAATATGCTCCACTCATAATCTGGGCAAATTTATTTAAAACCACATCGGGCAAAATAGAAATGTGTTCTTACAATTAGAGCATGGATAACAGTATACCTTATGAGAAGATTAGGTCAGAAGGTGTGTGCATAGTATTACACAGAAGAGGGTATACGTTAACATTTCAAGAACACTGTATATTAATGAGGATTCTGTGACAAGGTCAGGGGTGTGAACTGGGAAAAAGGGGATGGGATTACCTCTCATTCTGTGGTGGTAGGCCTAACAGGGTGGAAGCCATGGTTAGTCCTTCCCCAGAGAGGTATGTGACTGTTGATAGGGCCCCATTTCCTGTCCTCGCTCCACGTTCCTGCATGTATATGAACAGTACCATTGTGAATCACCCCATATCTCTGCAATCAGGTGCTTGCAATTTCAGACAGCAACACACAGCCCACCAGATCATCATAGCCGACCACTCCAGTTGTTGAATCACTCCAACCAGCGGCAAGAGAGAGAGATTAAAAGCAGAGCAGAAGAGAATCTGTGCAGCTTCAAGGAATGCTGCGCATCGTGACCGCAGTGCACATCTTGCACCGACAGCTCTACCTGTGCTTCACAATACAAAGTGTCAAAACCATGCCACAGAGTGGCTTAATGGAATCCTCAAAGATCCCTCATGTATACCATGGATTTAGCCATAGGGTAGCCCCATGACACGAACTTTGAGATATTCCAATGCTGGATGCCATCTTCTAGGCATGACGTACCTGTGTGGGAAAAGGGCCATGGCTAAGCCCCACTTCATGTATTCTTTAACTTGTAACATCTCCCCAGGAAGGGTTGAGCACGATTGATTGGTGGAAGGAGACCAATGGGAGATAGAGGGGGAAGATGAGAAAGGGGACAGGATGCAGGAAGGCATTGGTTGTTCATGTAAGGTCAGAGGAGAAGGAGGTTGCAGACCAAAAGACCAGATGGATGAAGGAAGGTGGAATGGTGTGTGGAAGCATTTTGGAGGGAAAATGAGGTATTGGTTGATGAGACCAAGTGGTACTGTGTTGGAAGTGTGCGTTTAAGTTTGGTGAGTGAGAGTATTAGAGAAAGTGTAGGGAGAGTGTAAAGAGATTGAGGGAGGGAAAGGATGGTGACTGGATAGAAGGTGGGGTGGAGTAGTAGTGGAGTGGGGAGGGAAGTGTTGTAGTGGAGTGGGGAAGAGAGTAGTGGTGTTGGTAGTAGCAGTGGAATGGATGGGCAAAGTAGCACGGGAAGAGAATAGCAAAAGCAGAGGGTGAAGGTAGCCTGTCGGGAGGGAGTGAGATTGGAGAGACAGAGGAGTAAGCACTAGAAAAGAATGTGGGTGGAGATGGAATGAGAAGAGTAGAGGGAGGGGGAAGGAACAACAGGGATTGGGGCTTGAACAACTGGAAGGCAAAGCTACACAACACTTAGAAATACTCTAACAGTATTGTAGGACCAGCCTCATAAGTTCCAGAGGGCGATCAGATAGGTAAGGCTATCGCCTGAATGGCCTTACTGTCAGCCCTTAGGTTGTACGGGTTATCAAACTCTAGATACTAACCTGGAGGGTAGGAGTGCCTGTGTTAGGCACAACACTGCTTCTACACGAGAGAGTGAGGGACAGCTCTTAGAGTCCTTTCAAGAATTTCCAATAAAGACGATTCAGCAATCTCTGATAGCGCCACCTATAACAGTTCAGACTGAAGCAGGGAAGAGGCAAGACTTGGTAAGGCAGTTCAGGAATTGTGAAAAAGGAGAGGGAAAAGAGTGAGTGTTGGCTGTTTTAAAAACAATAGAAAGAGGTGTGATGTAGCTTACAGATTTGTGGCAGAAATTGGGGCCTCTGCCTCTATGTTGTTCAGAAAACGAAAGCAACAGTACTTCATAAACTATTTGAGGTAATCATTTTAAAGGATTAAACAAGGAGGTGAATAACACTGATATGCTAATATTGATAGCTCCTGAATGACCTAACCGCTAATGCATCCCTACTGCTTATTGACTGGGCATTCAACCAACCCTGCAAAGTGATCATGAAGAGTGACCACACGCATACAGAACCACTCTTGCAAAGGCCATGTACCTGAGTGCATGCAGCAGCTCATTATTCATCTCCACCATGCACATTGTCTTGAACGTGAGTATATTGAAAATGTAGCACAGCATACGCCGTTTACTCTTAACTACCATCCCTTTTCCAGCTGAGGGTGAGGGCACATCCATCACTGTCTGGACAATTTGAAAGGAGTTACTTGACCTGTGATCCAATACTGCTGCAAAGCCGGATTCCTGAAAGAGGCAGTGACTGCAGGCAGTGGCGTAACACAAAATGTAGGGGCCCCCTGCGAGCCATGCTGAGGGGGCCCCCCCAGCTCAGCAAAAAATCATGGGTCGTGCCACACTTTGGGCCGGCCTAGATTATCACGCTTGCACAATACGCATCAACGTGCTGCTGAAAGGGTATACCGCACACTGTACTAGGAGAAAGATATAAATATGTGTTTTAATGCAATATACAGCACACTTTCTGAGAAAAATTGGCTAAAAACCAGAGTGTTTGCTATTGTTTTGTAGGGTAAAACCAATCCAATACATGCAAATCACGCGTTGCTATTAAAAATGCCATGCCACATTGAAAACATGTCCGTCTGGCTGCACAATGTAGACCATTGTAGACACATTATAACATTACAGTAAAGCATGCCAGGCCACATTTAGACATACCTAGACTGGTTGCGCAAAAATGCCAGTCGAAGCAATAACATTCATCAAGAAGAGAGCACACATTGAAGCCTGGGTCTCTGCTGCCTCTAACAACACGGCCAAACTCTTTAAAATCTGCATGGAACTGGTCAATCCTGTTGCGGTCTCCACCTCTCCTGTTCCCTCCAAGACCCTCTGTATGGCTCTGGCCTCTCACTTCTCTGCTAAAACTCAGGACATCCTGTCCACTATCTCCTCTTCCTCTCCCTCTCTTGGCCCCCCTTTGGCCCTCTCTACCTCTCCTCGTCCTTTCTCCTCTTTCTCTCTGACAACACCTGACAAGGTTTCTAGACAAGTCTGATCCATGAAAGTGCTGTCCAAACGGTGCTCCCATCCTCCTCCAGAACCATCAAGGACCATATTGACACCCTCGCTGCACCTTGGCCAATTTCTGTAATCACTCTTTCACCACTGGAACGTTCCCTCTCCCCTTAAGCACTCCCTTGTGCACCCACTCCTCAACACACTGTCTGTCGATCCTACCTGTCAGGCAAACTATCGCCCAATCTCCATCGCCTCATTCCTGGGCAAACTCTTGGAAAAAAGCTGTCCATCTCCCAGCTTACTCTCCACATTGAATCTGTTGGTTGTCTCCATGACCATCAGTCTGGCTTCAGAGCTGCCAGATGCACCAAAACCTCTCTCCTGAACACCTGTGAAGATCTGCTCTCTAATCTTGATTCCAGCATTCCTTCTGTCCTAATTCTCCTTGATCTTTCCTCTACTTTCGACACAGTCAACCATGCCATCCTGATAAATCGACTATGTGAGAACCTGGGCATCACGGATCAGGCCCTGGAGTGGCTGACCTCCTTCCTCTTGGACTGCCCCTCCCAAGTCCAACTTGGTCCCTTTCTCTCTGCCACCTCTCTACCTGTGGCATTCCCCAGGGCTCTATCCTCTCACCCTAGTTTTCCAACCTCTACTTGGCCTCTTTGGCCTACCTTCTCCTCTAACTTTCAGTGTTATGGGGATGGCTCTCAGCTTTCCTTCAGGCTCCTCTCATCTCTTGCTCATTACTGGCTGTCTATCTATGATTTAGGATTGGTGCACCGCCAATGATATCTACCTTAGTGCCATTAAGATGGAAATCCTTCTCATTGGGACCCCTGCCTCTGCTTTCCCTCTATCACCCTGGCCGTCCACCTAGGGCCCTCTTCCTTCACTTTCCTGTGAGGCAAAAAACCTTTTGTGTCATCTTTGACTCCACTCTCTCTTTCTCTCCTCGCATCTCGGACGTTGCCAAGAAGTCCCACTACCTACCAGCTGCTCCTCCTCAAAGGGACTCTTCCCTTTCTCACTTTCCCCCAGAATCTCACTGTCTCCAGAGCCCTGTTTCTCTCTAGGCTGAACTACTGCAACAGCCTCTTTTTCAAGCTGCCTTCCTCTCTCTGCCCTCTGCAACTAATCCAGAACAGGACAGCAAGACTTATCCTTGGCCACAAGCCCAGGGATCGTATCTCTACAGCCCTGAAATCTCTCCACTGGCTCCCGGTGGTTGCAATAATCAAGTTCAAGACCCTTTGCATTGTCCACAAGGGTTTCTGGGATCGGGCTCACACTACATCCAATGCTCGCTTCCAAAATACCTTTTTTCTCGAGCCCTTCCCCCGGCTACCTCCAACTCTCTAAGGTCTAGACGCTTCTTCAGGCAGAGAGTGGGGGTAGATCTCTTTCCTCTGCCGATGCCTCCCTGCGCCTCCCAAACTTTAGCGGACCACCCGATGTTCCGGAAGCAGCTCAAAACTTTCCTCTTCTCCTCTGCTTTCGCTCTCTCCCTCCCCTGCTGACCTACCTGACCTCCCCTGCTGACCTACCTGACCGCTGTACCGACTGGTTGCTTGGCTACCCTCAGAGTCTCACTGAGTCCAGGCTCTTTCTTGATCAGTCACCCTTGCACTGCTGCCAGCCTACCACACACTTAGGGACTGTAACTGTAACCCTACAGTCCCTTGTCCTCCTTGCACTACCTAGAGCCTCACTGTCCTGGCTGCACTTACTCAGAGCATTACAGCCCTGTTTTCCCCTCCTTTCTTCCTTGCACTTCCCCCTCCCTTTCCCCTTGCATTTCTCATTCTCGCACTTGCATGATTTGAATGACACAAGGCCTAGTAAGATCATTTGTCTTGTCCACCCTCTATCTTCACACCATTGCTTGTCGCACCAAGAAAGACTTGTGTATAGGCATGTTATAACAGACTTATATCATATCATTTTATCACAGATGCTCAAAAAAATATACAATGCTGCAGTAAGAAATGGCTAGACTGGCAGGACCCAAATGACAATCTAGCCAGGTAATTACACTTAGCAGGACTGCTTTATCAGAAATGTGCAGTTAAAAAAAGGTCATAATAACTGAGGAATAACTAGACTGGATGCACCAAAAGGCATCTCTAGCCACTAATACCACATATCATGCCTGCTTAGCCTGGACATGGACAACCATTATGATTTATCGCACAATCCCACCACCCACACATCCCCTCTCCCTCCCATGCCCTACCCCAACCGCCAAAATCAGCTCTTTGGCCCACAATTACCTTCACGTCCCTCTTCCTTGTACCAGAGCTTACGATTGAGGATCCTTGCCTCATAGGTAAGTACTGGAATGAGGAGGAGTGGGATTAGGAATAATGAATATACAGGTAGCTAAGTTGGGCATTACCTCCATGTACCTCTACCTCATCCCAGTGCTTGTGTATGAGGCATGGTGCCTCATACACAAGTACAGGGACAACGAAGAATAGGGCTAGGACTAATGAGGATTACCAATAAGTAATTAAGGCATTAAACACAAGTAGGGGCTTAACAATATTCAGTTGATTGGGCTGCAACACTCACCCCCAGAAAATGTGGGCTATGTTGACTCAACCTGGCTGACCTTCAGAGCAGTTACCGGACAGAACAGGACAAAGATGTTAAATGGCACCTGGGTTTCGCTGTTAACAAGGGCCCAGCCATTACTAACGTAAAGCATTTCACTGTTAGCACCTGCATCCAAATGCCACATTTTTTAGGCAATTGAAATTTGATGTGGGTTTAGTACTTTCATGCCAGGGAAGTGATTGGAAGGGTAGAAAGGGAACAGGAGACTGTTCATTCTCACAACAGTTCATAAGTGGCTGCTTTTACACTTAAAGGAGAGAGTTAACTGCTTGTAACATTGAAGCTGCACTAGAATACTATCATTAAAATGCGTAAAGAAGTTAGATGCCCCCACACAAATAAGTTTGCTTCCCCCACCACCTGTGAAGTTAGCGCCTCTTCCAACATTTGAAGAATCAGCCCCCCGAAATGTAGGTTTTGTTGTGCCCCTGAACACAAGCACAAACACCATTGATCATATACATGCATGCATGCACGCCCAGCCATCCTTACATTTAAGTGTGCACTCTTTCACCATACAGGCACACCAGGCAGCCATTCATACATTTAAGTGTGCACCCTTTCACCATACATGCACACACGCACACCCAGTCCCCCATATATTTGTGTACACTCTTTCACCATACACTCACACACTTAGCCACCACCACATTTAAGTGCAAACCCTTTCACAATACACTCACACACCTCATTGGTTTGAGGGTCGCCCTATTACTAAAAAAAGAAATTGGGCCTCAGTATAAGTTTGCTGGTCTGGTAACAACGGTACCGGTAAGCTTGCCGGTACCGTTGTTACCAGATCGGCAAACTACAAGTTCTGCTCCCGGGTGCCTTCCCGCCCGCCAGGTCTGACCTGGCGGGCGTACCGCCACCCGCGAGCAGAGCATTTCGGATGCACCGGCACCATTCTGAATGGTGCCGGTGCATCCGAGCTCCACATTCCCATTGAACCCTATGAGGATCAAATGAGAATGGGGAACATTTTTTTCCAGCCTCCGCAAATGGCCAATTACCGGTAATTGCCCATTCACAGGTGCCAGAATAAAGTGCAAGTTTGGCGGCAGCCTACCCGTTTTACCGGCAAGGCTACCGCCAAACTTGTAATGAGGCTGATTGTCTCTTTTTGAAATCACTCTGACTTCATAAAGAAATTATTTCTGTTAAGGACCGAACCATAACGGAAATAATTTCTTTATGAAGGCAGAGTGACTTAAAAAATAAACTGTTTCTTTTTTAATTCAGAGGACTCCCCCCAACCCATGACATGGAGGCCTACAGCCTGGGGTCTTCCATGTCATGGGGTAGGGGGAGCCCTCTGACTTCAAAAGGGTTTCTTTTTGTAGTCACTCTGTCTTCATAATGACATTATTTCTGTTACAGAAACAATTTCTTTATGAAGGCAAAGTGATTTCCAAAAGAAATGTAAAAAAAAAAAAATGTTGAATGTTTTTTTTTTTCTAAGTGGGCCCCCTCCCAGGCATGTGCTAGCGGGGCTCCCCGCGCTGCGGGGGCCCCTGTTACGCCAGTGACTGCAGGCAGAAGCACAGGCAGCACTGTTGGGTCTCTTCAGATGTTCCCATTGCTGCCACTCTGATGAGTAAACAGTGGCACATAAAGATACCCAGGCACGGAAAACAAAATACTATTTTTGCTCATGTTTGCTTTGATATCTGATTAAAGAATAACTGAATAAGGAGACTCTCATAATAAGCAACCATTATTCATGCTTTAGAATGTGTGTTTTTGTGATTTACTTCATTCCCTGATCTTGCAGGGCTGATCTGATAAATGTGTTGGTTAGAAAATGTATAACTGCTATTATTATTATCTGGTGTATTTTATTTCTGAATTATCTGCATAGATGTGTTTGTGTTTTATCGAATTTTATACATTTCTGAAATACACTTTGATGATGATGATTATTCGGGTATTTACTGAGCGCAGACCTAGCGTCGGGAAGCAACGGAGAGCTTTACAATCATAGGGGGAAAAATGTAATACACAAAAAGTTTAAGGAAAGTTTATCTCAAAAAGTGTCAAAGGCATTTATTTAAAAAGGATGTGTGGCCGAAACAAGCCCAAGGTCTCATTATAGCAACAATGACTATACCTAAAGCAATTGGAGCTAGGATTGTAGCCAGTGCTCCCAGAGGATTGAAGCCAGTGCTCCCAACAATGGTTAATCAATATTAGTGCAAGCCACAGTTGGACTGTGATTGGCCAATCTGCAAGTTAAACAAACCAGTATAGCTCTGAGATTGTAGCAAGCGACCCCCCAGTGCGGTGCTCCCTCTCTTCATTGGAGTGCCAACCTTAGCAGAATCTGCCCTATCTCTACCCTTATCCGCACGCAGATCACACCTATTACTTTGCTTTGCTGCACCTGGCAGACATAGGGCCTCATTTCCACCGAGGCGGCCACGGAATGTACGGTGGCGGTAAGGGACTAGCACCATACATTCTGGGCCGCCCTATTCGAGGTCTGCTAGCGGGTCCCACTGAGGGTGTCTGGTAAAACCAGGCGTCCTTAGCGGGACCTGCTAGTGGACCAGGATGCTAACAACGGGCCCGTCATTACCGGGCCCGTTGTTAGCATCCTCCCCATTTTTCCTTCCTCCCCATTTTTCCTTCCTCCCCATTTTTCCTTCCTTTCTTACAGAGCCATGTGCTGCAAGGCCAACATTATTGTCAGAAGGGTGATACATAAGACCACTTTACATTATATATACAATATACCAGGGTTGCTCATGTTGCCTTCCAGATAATTTTGACTACAACTCCCAGTGTCTCGGGATAATGGGAGTCCCCATTTTTACCGGCGCCCAGAAAAGGGCAATTAGCGGATCCGCCAAGGTTATTGCCCTTTTCTGGGTGCCGGTAAAAAATCAATACTACCACCTGGGTCGTAATGAGGCCCATAGTCTGGATTATTTGGAAGCCCTGCCCTCCTCCCTCAGCAAGTATGAATGGAAAGACAGTAATGAGGCTCTCAATAATATTGAAAATCTTGCAAAATGTCAGCCTGCTGGCCAAATATTCAATTACACCTTAAATTACAATTTGTTTTTTTATTTCGCTATTACATTTATTTGAAATGTTGTCTTCATTAGTTTAGAGTGTGAGTAGTGCACTAATAGCCTTACTTACAACACCCTTGGTCCATGCCATGAGTTATGGGCCTGTACACCTCGTTAAATGTCCTCAATGCCCTCTGGCATTTAACTCGGTTTTCTGTCCTTAACTCCCCAACGACCCTCAATAGTTCCATAAGGCTTAATAATATCAGTTGGAATGCTCAAATAGGATTCTCATTGGACATTCTACTGGCCATTTGAACCAGTGTAGCCCATAGATTGTTCAGAGGGTGCATTCTAAAGCTACTGACAGTGTGGATGTTGCCGCAGCCAACTTCCTGCAATGGCTCAAGTGGATTTATGTACCAGCCACTCATCCCTCAATTACTCCTTACTTCTAAAATCTTGCATCTTTGCACTACCCACACTCCTTCAGATGACCGACTGGGTCTAGTGCACTTAAGAGACTCAGACCCTCTCTCTCTTCTATCATCAACTATTCTGTCCATTTTTGCACTCCACAATCTGGAGGCTGCCCATACCGCTAACTTGCTGGTCCATACCAACCACAAACAACCGTGATGAATCCTGCAGAGTCATCACTGGTTCCCGGTGATGATCCCCTCCCACATGGCCAAGGGACAGCAACCACTAGCTGTTTCTGACCCTGGGGGTGGTATTATGAGGGAGGATCTTGTGGCGCGGAATACTGTTGGCAGGAGGTGATGACTCCAGTAAGAGAGACGCTATATTGTCCCCCCTTTTGAAGAAAACACTATGATGCCTACAATTCTGATGGCATACTGTCATTCGGAACAGAATATTATTCACATTTTATATATATACATAACTCACACAAACAAGCACATAACATTTCCTGTCTCTGATGTTTCTGTGCTAACCAAAACTTTGAACCAAAAACACCTTAGACGTCCTATACCTCATATGGACTCCAATTCCCATAACGCCTCAAGTGCTGAGAAGAGCAAGAGGGAGAAGGAGTTATTGTGGATCAAAGGAAACAATCAGCTCAACATGCGCACTAGTTGTTGTAAGGCGGCCGAAGGGTGCGGGACATTTAAAAATGGTGTCTGCATTGGAGGAAGAAAGAGAAACACCACAGAAAAAGAAGGAAGCAGAACCGAGGGCGAAGGCATCAGCATGGGAGCTGACCGTGCTGGAGAAAGCAGGTGCTGGAGCTGACTGTGCTGGAGAAAGCTGATGCTTTCAGACTGCTGCTCTGAAGCAGTACCTACCGGCATGGCTTGAGGCCACAGAGGACATTGCAGACACCGGGGGAGAATTGCTGGGGAACTGGCAGCAGGAGCAAAGTAACCGGGAGCCGGATAGCTGTAAGAAAGTCTGCAAATCAGGAAACGCTGTTCCAGAGTGAAAGCTTCACCACAGCAGTGTGCCACAGGTCGGGAACGCTACCAAACACCGGTGAGTCTGCCCAGGCATGTTGCAGACCCCGGGGCATACCGACCAGCACGTGAGCAATTAAAAACTAATTTTGAATACCGACCAAGTAGAATAAAATGACATAATTTGCCCAAGTATTCAGATGAGATGTCAATAAGGGGAAGGTTGGAGCAAGTATTGCCATACGCCGATGAATAGTATTGAAAAAGTTAAAAGGCCAAACTTGAACAATTCTCCATATATGAAATGTCCATGTGGGAAAAGTTGAAGCAAGTAGTACCTCAAGCCAAGAAAGTACAGGCAGTGAAGGAATACAACTGTGCTATATTGAAAGACAGTGATAACCTTAAAAGAGTACCTGGTGAAAGAAGTACATCAGGCAGAGAGCATTAGGGGAGTATAACAGGTGATCAACTTGAAATATACAGAGGAATAACACATTTTAGACTGATACCTGGCAGGAGAGTCTACCAGGTGTTCTGGTGGACCTACTAGAGGCTTCCTTGCAAGGGAGTATACCGGAAGTTCTATATACGAAGTTGTTGTTTGAAAGAGACACTTTTGCCATCTTTAAGAAGTGGTTGCTTGAAAGAGACACTTTTTACATCTTTAAAGAATTATTATTTCAAAGAGGCACTATTGCCATCCTACCTGAGACATGTAGCTGAAGGGAAACCCCCTTCTGGTTCTAAGGATTGTTTTGTTGGATTTATCTACTTGTTTTTGAACATTTTATTACCAAACCTACACCAGAGACACTTCCCTTACACCTTTAGTTGTTCATTTCTAGTGTGAAGGTCAGATTAGTATGTTTGGACACAAGGACAGTGTATATAATATTGGCGATGAGACACAGGCTGGTCTTTAGTTTTAGTTTCCTAACTAGGGAGACTCTTTTTTTAGGATATAGAGAGGCCTTCATCCAACCCTTTTATTTTAAAAAAGATGTCTGATGTTGAAAAAATGACCACTTTGGGCCCGCCTCTCATTTCTGACTCCTCAGACAACATACATATTTTCATATCGGCACACGGGTAATGGGTACCGGCTATCTGACTAACACGCATTTTCTTCCTTTTTTACAGAGCCATGTGCTGCAAGGCCAACATTATTGGCAGACGGGTGCTACATAGGACCACTTTACATTATATATACAATATACCAGGGTTGCTCATGTTGCCTACCAGATAATGTGGACTATAACTACCAGTGTCTCGGGATAATGGGAGTTGAAATCTAGGACAGCTGAACAGCCACATACGGAGCATATATGCTATAAAGTGCCATAAGTGACAGCTTATCTGACAGAATAATAGTACTTGTTAAAATAAGTCATCAAACCAATTATCTGTTGACTAGCAGTCATTTCCCATCAGAGTCCAGGAAAACAGCATCTTGCCTTTTCTCCCCTTTCTTCCCTGTCACTCCTGTCGAGCTATTTACCAGGTTGTCTATCACTTCTCCCACCCGCTTGACATCTGTTGCATGTGGCACTGTATAAAACGTCATTTAATAGGGAAGTCAATTACTTGGTCCACCAACAATGTGCATTGAGCATGAATACATCCATAATTCCTAGAAATATGCTTCCATCAGAAATTATCTGGTGCGAAGCTGGCCACTTCCATGCCTCATTTGGTTGAGAATTTCAATGATGTTCCAAGCACGCAGAAAATACAGGGTCTACCGCCTCATTTTAGCTCCCCATGTCCTGCCAGAAAAATTAATGTTCATATCACCCCGGTCCTACCTTATGTGGGCACCATCCTACAGCACAGGTTATTTGGCCTTCTTTGTTCTCAATAGAGGGGTTCCCACAAATTAGGAACATATTGAAACACTTTGAGGTTTCACCATTGACAAGTAAGGTAAATTCGAATGTGGACTCCTCGCTCCCTGTCCTTACAGGGATATAACTATGTAATGTATGCAATATATGATGCCTATTAAGGGAAGTCTGATGAGGAGACAGAGAGACAGAGAAGGACAGCGGGGAGATATGTTAATTTTCAGCTCCCTTATCCAAGATTCCAAGGGCTTTTATGAGCTGCTTTGCGAAGTAACCTTCCTGAGACCAGAGATAATCACTGGCCAGGCAAAAATCGTGCAGCACCTAACACAGTTCTGCTACCTTTTACTCTCCAGATGTTTTGGACAACAACTTCTATCAGCCTTGGTGTGCCTAGCCATTGGCGGGGGATCATGGGAGTTGTGATCCAGAACTACTGGAGAGCCACAGGTTGCAGACCCAGGACCTAGGGCTTGAGGTTCTTATTTATTTCGGTATGTATGTAAGCAGTTTTGATATCCTTCCATTTGCCAGGCTGGAGATGCCTGAGGCTTATAATGTATTGGGGAGAATGGACTTTGGAAGGAAGTAAGTGCTCCAATTTTTCCTGCCCACTCCCCAGCCCACTAGTTAGTCTGTCCCATATTACCTGGTGGTTCTAGTAACACAATGTTCGACTGCTAATGGTTTTTTTTCTGCTCGGAGCCAAAGCGCATGCCTTGAATGTCTCGTAATAACATCATCTGATAAGACCATCCAGAGTTTTGAAACTGTGGGGTTCAGAAAATATTCAATCACTTGCGGCTGATTTTGCATGGAAGTATTTTAATGTCTCTGCAGTTTCTTCTCCCTTTCCCTCTTTATTATGTGGAAGAAACCTTATTTATTTTTCAGTCCTCTGTGGCACGTCTTTCCAGAGATGGGAGGCGCTCACTACCCGGGCAAGCGTGGGAACTCAGGGAGGGGATTGAGCAGATGATATGAGAGGAAGAGGATTGTGGGGTGTGGCTGTCAGGGTTTGGAAGAAAAATACAGAAAGCGGAGGCTCTGGTTTGAGGTGGAATGGACTTGATCTGGCTAGGGGTTAAACCTCAGAATTGTACACTCTTGTGTCTCGGGTTGAGGTTTGGAGGGGAATGCTTAATTCATTTTTTCTCATAAGGAACACATATATTTAAAGATACGGCCCATTAATTTGGATTACCCTGGTCCACCATGTCCACACTATACTGTGACAAATCTTGTGATGTTGTTCCTTCTTCCCGGGAAATAGACCCTTTCCATCAGGCCAGGGAGATGAGGCTGCTACCTGAAAGTCCACATGAATATCACATGGGTAGGGATTCCCCCCTGGGATACATGGAGGGCATCATAGGGCAGTACAGTAAAATCAACCCTCACCAACCTTTCTCACCTCCCCTTCCTTATCTTCTTCTTATCCCATAGGTTCTTTTATGTACCTATACCACACCAATATACTAGCAGTACTGGGACGAGGAGGAATAGGGTTGACTCTACTGAACTGTCATCTCAACATACTGGGGTGAGGAAGAAGCTTGGCAACATGAAGAACAACCAAGACAATCTCACTGAACAGTCTATTCTTGTTTGAGATGGAACTTAAAATGGACAAGGGACTAACCATGGAGTCAGCCCTTCCCTGGAGGCGCCACAGGTGATGGATGCATACCGCAGGTGTAGAAGCTGATCCTGCAGTTGCTGACTGGGTCGTAGCCAGAGAATTTACGGCATCCCTAATTGCTACCGAGAAGACCGAGACACTGAAGCCGAAAGAGGCTGAGGCTCCCGGGGCAGGAGAGCATCACGAGAGATGGTCAAGCACGTATGAACAGCCTGGCTCCCAGAAAGTGCTGGGGAGCTGCGTATGGCAGTCCACAAATAGGAAACAACTTTGAAGAACCTTCCGAAGATGTGTAGATGCCCAAGACCGAAGTGAAAGACTGGCAGCCCCTGTTGACGGTACTTGGGCAGCCCGGGAACCTCGAGAGGGCAAGGGAAGCCAATGTGAAAAGGTCTGAACCCGAGAAGGAGAATCTATTGCGCCGGAGTCATGGACCCTCAAGTGAAGAAACAGTATACCTGGCAGGGGAGTGTACCAGTGATACTGGAACAAAAAAAGTTGGACAAATATAGGGTCAAAGATCTGCTATGACTGAGCAGGAGTTCCTCAGATGAACCTCATAGAAGTACCTGGCAGGAGATTATACCAAGTCTGCCCAACTGAACCACTGGAGAGGCTCATCAGGGCCTGAGAAAGGCGAGTGGAAGGGAGACATTCCCCCTACTTAGTGTGTAACTATGAAAACCAGCCGAGAAGTGCCTGGAGAAAGGAGACATTCCCCGTATTTCGTGGAATTGTGAAAACAACCTGAGAAATTCCAGGGGAAGGGAGACATTTTAAGGGACAGAGGTAGGGTTTTGACACAGGACGGTGGACTTTTCAGTTACGGACATTCTGCCATGTCCTTAGTATTAGAAATCCCTATTAGAGTTAGGGATTGGTCGTTTTCTTTTCTTCTTTTAGCTAAAAATAAAAGTCTGTGGCCAAAAGCATGCAACCTGTGTTTCAGTACCCTTCTTCCACGCCCTTACAATACTTAGGATAGTCCAAGCACATTTAGAGCCTCTCACACACCCAGACGTTATATGTATATATTTACAATACAGCAGTCTGCACCTATCACCCACTTACATACGTCCTCATGCTCCAGAGTATACTTTATTTCAACACACATCAAGCTCTTCTTTTATATCACACTATCTTATGGGCAATGCACCCTGGCAGAATACGGTACTGCTATCCCTAAGCAGGACTCAGTGCATCTTAATTCAGACAAAGTTTATGCGCTTTGAGACTACTACAGTATTGATCTGGTGCAATATGAAAAAAACTAATACTAATAATTATAGCCACCACTCCATCACAACAATGTTGATCAGGGAGATCAAGCTTCCTTTGGTATCTTCTCCGCGTTCGGACTTCTACGTCCGCTTGAGCCTAACCATCTTCATCTAAACATTACATTGACCTGGAAGAGGTAATCCCGTTCTCACCAGGAATCTGACATAACTACATGAAAGCTCGCGACGCATCTCATTAAGGGTTGCTGTCGCTTTCAACTGTTTGTAAAAATTCATTTCATTGAATTGTAAACAAATAAATAAATAAAAAAAAAAACTAATACTAATAATTATTATTATTATTATCAATCCACCACCATGCAATTTGTCAAAGTGTGTTTGGTTTTAGACGGTGTACCAAAACCAAACACAATACAATATATTTGACCAGTTCCAGGACTTAAGATTCAGGCTAAAGCACAGCATGTAATGCACCCATATATGTGTGTATGCTCGTATGTCCATTTGAAATGCATGGCACGGGAACATTCAAGAACGTTTTAGTTATTACAAGCCAAGGATTGAGGCTTTATGTAGAGGTTAAAAAATGAAATAGAAAACAGTTGGAAATAGGACACAGAAACGTGACTGTCGGGTAACAAATACCTTGAGTAGAGGATCCAAGTATTGTTTTGAATATGAGGTGTTTTGAAAGTAGCCCCAGAAGGTCAAAACATAACAAAGTCCTAAAATGAGATACATCATGAGGTCCTGAGAGAATGCACTGACTCCGGAAGGTGGTGTGATGAGAAATGTTTTAGAAAATGGGACTTTTTCAGAGCTCACAGGATAATGTTATCAGTCACAGATCGTTTTTTGTAGAATTTAACTCAGCATTTTTCTTTCTTTATAGGAGGTGGATGTTGGGGAGGAGGTGGAGATGATGGTCGAGAGTCTCCTGGATGTGCTTCTGCAGACCCTCCTCACCATCCTGAGTAAATCACAATCGCAGGAGGCGGTAAGAGGGCAGCGGTGCCCGCAGTGCACAGCCGAAATCACTGTTAGTAGTAACTAACATCAGGTTCTATTTCCTGCTTTCTAACCCCTTAACCCTGTCCCCACCACCAGCCTCATCGCCACCATTACATGCATGCACAGAACGGCGCTCTTGCCACACTCCTCTCCTCTCTATGTGATTGGTTATGATATGAATGCGCCTGCACACAAGTTTTTTTAGGTTGGCTCGTATAGTTCACTTGGTTAGATCTGCCAAGTGTATACTTACAGCATTAAATTACAGACATAAATGCAGTTTTTAGACTGACAATACAGATGTGCTTCGGTTGCATGCAATTTAAAGAATTAAAAAGGATAGGCATTTGTAATATGATACATGTGCTGTGAAACGTCTTGGTTGTGTTTACATGACAGGAATGATCCTAATGATAATAAAATGATAATGATGTCTTATTTATAAAGCGCATACACCGAAGCGCATTGCATACAACATACCAAAGAAAAAAAAATGCCGCGGAGCAGCAGGACCGCACTCCATGGTCTAAGGCAAAATAGTAAATTCTAAACAAAACAGTGAGTAAATAACACAGAAGTTTTATTGAATCCAAAAAGATTTGACCATTAGCAGGGTACATAGGGAGATACAACATTACACGTTTTGCACTTCCTGAGAGCGTGTTCACACAGGGTTCATAGGGGCACATCATCTATTTAAAACAAGTAGTCCATCCTTACTGATGGCAACACGTATGTCTCGTACTTAGATACACAATGGAGGCAGACATGTTGGAATGGGCAACTGTCAGTGAAATAAATACCGAAATGCCCAAGTCACAAAAAACTACGTGTGAGTCATACATGGACACATAAATAAATAAAAAAATAGATTGCCAGCTCATACAGCTTTAATATACATTGGAAGTTAATCATTCCATGTAGTCTAAGTGACCAAGGCCCTACTACATTGTATGCAAGGTGAACATTCTAGAGTCCAAATGCATAAAAAATCGAAATTTCTAGCATGCGACTGGGCGTGCTAAAGTGTAAATGATAAAGTGCCAGTGCATTAAATATCAATAAAATAATAAGTCACAATGGAACAATTAATAAAAAGCACAACATATAGCTAAATACAAAACACTGATAGCTGCCCTGAAATAAAGTGCTAATGCAGTAAATAACAATAATATTATCAATACCAAAGTGGTAAAAATTAATCATATGCACTTGAAGGAAAAAGGCATTACAAAGCAATATACATTAGTAGTACACACATTCAAAATGTTAAAAATAGACAAATTACTCATACATTTCCGGTAAATGCCAGGGTCCCTATGGACATGCTAAAGTGCAACATGCTTATAGCTGCCTCGAAAAATAAAGTGCTAATCCTATAATTACTAAAAGGACCACCTCATTAGGTAAGTAACAAGGTTCTAATTGTGAAGTTGCTAGCTGTCTTAAAATAAAGTGCTAGTACAACAATTGATAAAAAAGACCACATTGACATGAAGGTAAAGATAACCTGCAACACAAATAGAACACGTCTAAATACCAAATTTCAAATAAATACCAATGCCAAAAAGAATAAATAGGATATAAAAGGGGAAGGGAAAAAAAGAGTCTGATGAACATAAATCAAGCACCAAAAAAATCAAGTAGTAAGTCACAGACTACAACAAAAGGCATCTGAAAAGAAAATGATACAATTAATTATACAATCAAGGCATTTCAAACTCCAATGAAAGGGTATAACTCATCATCAATATTATTCAAAATGAGCTTAGTCTCCAACTGGCATAATCTTAAAGTCCTATCACCACCTCGAAGATGGATGGCAATGTGGACAACTGTGCATTGTAATCATGGTACTCCTGAAAATGCTTGGCCGTGGGATAAGACAGATCTGAAATTTGTATAGTTCTTAGGTGCTGCAAAATCCTTATCTTTAACTTGCATGTGGTGCTGCCCACATACCACTTATTGCATGGATAGCCCAGTACATACACAACAAAGGTGGGGTCACAGGTAATCCATTTTTGTATAATACATGGTAAGCCAGTGACAGGATGTTCAAATGCTTTGCATGGGTTGGAATGAAGACAAACCTTACATTTAAAACATTTCATAATACCAACAGGCGATGTAGATATCCAAGAAATCTGAATGGAGGCTTTCTTGATGGGCTGAAGAAAACTCAACACCAATTTGTCCCTAAGTGATGAAGCCCATCTAAAGGTTAAAGTAGGTCACAGAGAGAGCAGAGGCACTAAGCCTGTACCCACCCTAAACATATGCTAATGCCTTTATATGATCTTCCAAATATAATTGGAAGAAGTGCCAAATGTCACAATAAAACATGGGTCAACATGTGTCTTCGCAATAGAAGATCTGTTGGTATTGAGGAGTTCATCCCTATTGAGTTGTCTAGCCTTAACATAGGCATTCTCTATAGTACCCTTAGCGTAGCCACAAGATAAAAGATTATAGGTAGCTTCTGAACAACATTTATCAAATTGGACCAGATCTGAACAATTTCTGTGATAGCACACACATTCACCATAAGAAATACCTCTCTTACAACCTCTAGGGTGAAAGCTATTGGAATGTAATGGAAGCCTCAAACGTGTAGGTTTTTTACAAACAGAAGTGTGTAACCATTTGTGTCCATAGTGACTTTAACATCTAAATAGACAATTTCCCAAGTGCACGTGGCATCCCATTGTACAAGGCAAACCCCTTTCCATGGCGGCCTGTGGGAGGCAAGGGGATGGAGTGGATGTTACAGCGGCACACGCCACCACCTAAATAAGGTAAGTAGGGGAGAGTGGGTGGGGGAAGATGGCAGCAGGGGAGCCGGCCGTCAGGTGGCATGGAACGCAGGCTTGCACCAGTGGTTAAAGCCCACCTACCTAGCCATCTTATTGACTGGCTCGCCCACCAGCATTCTAATAAACCTTTTTATGAGACAAAATGAATGCTGTCTAAGCACAAATATATGTTCCTACCCCCAATGAGACCCCAGCACCAGTCTTCAAAGAGAACCCATTAGGAAAGCTCTGACAAGAATTAAGTAGAAAATGACGAACAACTGATAATTTATATCAGGTTTTAAGGGAACAATAAATGTGCTTAGTGTGTCATTAGCATCTTTATAGTGCAAAATGTGATTCTTAAGACTAAACCACAAATCAGGAGAAACAACTGAAAGAGCAAAGTAAAGAGCTTAATACTGTCCAAAGGTTTTGCAGAAGACAATTTTTGCCTATAGAGCTGCATTGCTGGGAAAATCCTTTGATATAGGCAGTTATGCGTGTTTGTCCTGGAGTTCAAAACTGAGACGACCCATGCATGCTATGGCAAAAAGACTCATGGAGTCACTGAATCTGAAAGGAAAGAAGGCGTATAGGCATGGCTATATGGTTGCTTATGTTTGCTTTTTATAGACAACACAAATACCTCTTAAGAGGCTTCTTGGCAATAGAAGTGAAATGCAGAGGGAATTCAATGATTACCAGACGGACATACATACAGAATTATAACTTAGAGACAAGTATGCAAGAACCACCATAAAGTAAAAGGTCCATGGTGAAGGCTTCAAAAACCATATGCAGTTTAGTATCAAGACCTCATGAAAGTTTGAAGGTCCACCAATATGCCACACAGATGAAATGCCATATCAGGAGGAGCCACACGCCTGGTGGTATCCTCCAGAAGATGGCAACACAAAACTGCACTGCTGCATAACAAAGTCTCTGGTGCAGAATGGAGGAGCAAAGATGGAAGCCCTTTGATTCATATAGTCCCACAGGTACCTCTGAACTCCAATTGACATAGTTAATACAATGCCACTTGACTAGCATAGAAGGAGCAAAGATGGACTAGATAGATGCAAGCCCAGAAATGACAAGAGAAGGAAAATCTTCAGGCAGCCATGGGAAAGTCACAGTTGCCTACTGTAGCATAATAGCACAATTAGGCAGCATAGGAGATGGGGGATGGGCATCAATCAGCAAGCGACCATGCCAAAGGCCTTAACGATGCCTATAGGCCCACAACCGGATTCCTTTTTCTCACCCCCATTTCCAATCCTAAAAGTCACAGGAATTCCAACCTTGACCTCGGCCTGGAATTCTCCTCAACTGGCAGACAGCCCTAGGTGGCAACATGATCCCAAGTTTCTGGCCTATCCATGCTAAACCCAACCGCTGTCCTCATCACAGACCTGGCCACCATCAACTATGCTATCTCCCCTGAACAGCTTAAAAGGAATTTGGACCAGCTCCTCCTCCTGAGGTTGGTTCATGTAGGGTGTACAAGATCTATGTTATAGCCTGAGACGGGGGCACTAAAACTGCTTGAGGCAATGAAGTAGGACTTACACTAATAGTGAAATTTCCAAAGAGGGAGGACCAAGAGAGAGTTTTTGAAAGAGGCCAGAAGGAAAGCAAAAAAGAGGTATTGACATACAAGTTGAAGAATGTCCTGTTTGTTCTTGGACCTAGGAGCACACAAGATATGCGCTCATTGTAGCAGTAAAATCTGTGTCAGAAATGAACAAGCGAAGAAGGTGGAAAGGGTTGTGTGATGGAGCGTAAATTAGAACAATGCACACAGAACTTGGTCGTGTAAGGGTGGCACTGAGATATTTGACGAATTGATGGGAACATAGGACAAGAGACCAATGTTTTGTTTACATGGAAACTAAGCTACTTTAAGTAGTAACAACAAAGACGAGACAAGATTTACGCACAACTATGTCACAATAGCCTTACTATTGGATGGGTCTCAGGAGATTGGAAAGAGGTCATATGCTTGTTTTAGGGTTCATCATCTTTGCCTAGTCACCAGCTTTCTCTCTTCTGCTCTGTAATGCCTTCCGATTGTCCTCCTGGCTTTTTGTTGAGAGGGTCACTAGATCTAGTGCCAGGTTTTATAAAGGCCTTCCTGGATGTGAAGATTACTCTAGGATACAGTGCCAGGATCGAGGAGTAACACAAAGGCCATAAAAAATGGGTTTCTACTCAAAGGGATCTAGGGCCTCATCAGGGCCTTGGCAGTATCCCAGCGGTAAGTGCACCTGGATATCGCCAATGCTATTAGTGTTACCGCAACTTGGTCTGGCACAATTTGTGCCAGATCCCGAGTTGCAGTGGTACTGTAATTCCCCATTAATTTTTAGTCCATAGGACTCAATGGGGCTTTTTGGTGCTATTACCGCTAGCTAGCGGTAATAGCTCTGGCGGTAATAGTGTTGAAAATGGCCGGAAAGCTGGAGATTTACCCCAGCTTAAAGCTGGGGGTAAATCTCCTGCTTTCCACCCCAAACTCAGGATTAGACAGAGCGCTAATGAGGCAGTAATAGCTTTACCAACGCGTTTTTGCCGTTCCACGCAACCCATGATGAGGCCCCTAATGTCCAATGTTCAGTCACTATTCTACTTCACAAATGTTCGGTGCGTCTGCACCCAAAACAGAATCCTTCACATTTCTCAGAAGCTCAGGGAGGTTTTTAGTGCTCCAGCCATGGTCCTGACATTGAATATCCTTTTGAGACTCTGTAGACTTGATTAACTCCTACCTGGACAGGACCTGTTGCTTCTCACCTGGAGCTTGCCCTCTTAACCCACCGGTTCTTGATGCATCACTAAGACATGACCTGTTGCTTCCCCTCCAGCCCTAGAAGATTTTGTTATTGCAGCAAGATGTGCTATTGCAGCAAGTCCTGTATCTGACCCTCCTGCTCTAAGGCATGGGTCTACAGCCTTTGGCTCTCCAGATGTTTTGGAGTACCATTCCCATCAGTCCATTTGTCTATTCAGCATAGTGAAGGATCATGCGAGTTGCAATCCTAAACATCTGGATAGCCACAGGTGGCATATTCCTCCCTGCTCTATGGTTTTTTCTGAGTTGGATAATCTTCCCCTCCTACGTAAGTGTTTGTCAGGCTCCAGTAATTCTGAGCCCCAGTCAAGGGATTCCCCACGGATGTAAATGTCTTTAGTGTGTACTGGAAGCTTTGCAGCAACCACTAGGATCTGGGCTTGAGTCCTCAGCAGACTGCTCTGCAGTTGGTGAGAGTGGGGCCTGTGTTTCCTCACACTTCTACTCATCAGAATTTCTAACTCCAGCTATGTATTCTTTGAGATTCTTCGTCATCTTTCTTGTCATGTTATCTAGCTCTCAGGTTAGCTCAGCCAAAACAGATTGAATATGTATTCTCCACGTAAAACAACATATTCTATAGGCCTGAGACAAAAGGAGGCAACTAAAAAGATGTGCAAGGCCAAAGTAAAAATGTATGAGATCCCTGTACCTTTAAAGGGCTACTGGTGTGTGATTCTGAGTGATGGTAGAGCCTAAAGTATGTCTTCATAGTGTAGTAGAATGTATAAAAGAGAAGCATAGACTGCACATGTTAGTGCATATAACAATAACTATCAGGGTTTTGATTTATCATTACATTTCATCAACATTGAACCATTTCAGACCCATGATTTTCCTAAATACAAGTGTTTATTTGGTGTGCTCTTTGTTATTGGCCACTCTTAACATGTGTGTTTTTTGTGATTTTCAGGGGGAGTATGTATCCTGCCTTTTGTCTTTGCTCCGCCAAATGGCAGACACTCATTTTCAGCATTTACTGGATAACTTCCAGAGCAAGGATGAACTAAAGGTATGAGTTATTGTATTACAGGATAATCTGTTCACCGCCAGAGTCAACCTGTTCTTCTCTTAATCCCTTCTCAAGCATCCCATTGCATCAGTGCGGGTTTGATCTGATATTGAGAAGCTGAGTGCCATATCCATTAAGATCGGGTACTTTTCGCCATAATTATGTCTCTGTGCTTGTTAGGTTCTTGCTGCTCAGCTGCATTAATTGGTGTACTTGTATTATTAATGAAGGTCCCCAAAATGATGTGAAGTCTCTCGTTTGTGACAGTCCATTCTTCATGCCACTTTCATGGGAACACAGGACATGTATATGTTTTGAACTTTGTGATGTTAGGATGACATTCATAGGGAAAGAGATAGTTCATCTTTCTGCTTACTTCTCCAGATCCTTTGTGATGTAACCAGATATTGAATTTAAATTTATTTTTAAAGTAAATTGACTAACCATATGCAACTAAAAAGACCATTTTCTAAAAGCCAAGCGGCAAAGGCTGAGAGTTAATCAATACATTATTGTCATAAATTAAAATAGTTGTACGTATGTTTGTTTTCTGATTGATTTTGATGCCTGAGAAAATGACCTAAGCAACTATGTGATATTTTTTGATCAAAGTTCGTTCACCAATGTGAGTCTGACCCTTGTAAATCTTCCTTGCCTAACGTGAGCCATGAAAGTAAACGGAAAGTTAAGACATTATCGGAAAGTCATTTTTGGACTTGAGCAAAACATTTTGCACCACGAATGGGAGTGTTCAGTTGCACTTTTTGCCTTTTGTACAGAGGAAAATGCAATATATGTTATCCACTCTGTGACCTCGTAAAGCAGACCCACAGTAGAACTGCCAATCACTTTTCTGTGTGGTTAGCATTGTCTTGGTTGGTCTGGTTCTTGATCCTTCTCTTGGGTTTCCTAAATCATCCCCCTTCCTTCAGACAACAGTAGCAAATGACTCTGCATAGTTTTAGTAAGGATCTCACCAATGTTCTTCCAAAATCCATATCCTGAGGCCTTCATAGGACAAGATTCCATTAACCTTACAGAGGGAACAATTATCATTCTGGCTCTAGCATTCTTCCTTTGGAATCTCCAGAGTAATGTGAAATTCTTGTTATGAGACCGTGCAATGCGCAAACCTCAACAAACAATAGCTTGTATAAGGCTTTTGTGGCCCCTAGGAAAAGGGAAGTTTTTCACCATCTCCCCTGAATACTGGAATCGTTTTGCTGCATGTAGCAGGAAGCTCACATTCCCTTCCATGGTGGAATGTTTTATCAACTACGGCATGTCTCTTTTTGCAGACGACCATGTTAATTGAGATTTATAGATATACATTTTAAAAACTTAGCCATTCTCTTTAAACCTAACACAAGAAGGTACTGAACAAATAGTATCCCAATTGTTTGCTAACCACTGTATTCACTTTATACTATCCAAGTACAACTCCAAATGGACCAGTATTCGTCTAGGGTAGAACATTTCCACCCTACTGATGAGATACATTAAGGGTGGCCTGTCCACATGGATCAAATGATTGGCAAGTTAATTTAGAAGTACACTTCTTATAATGTGTGCATTCTACCACTAGTTCTGCTAATCATATTGACTGTTCATTTTCGAACAGGTGCCTCAAATTTAAGCTAAGCATTATATCATGTCGCAAAACAAGGAGGGGATTTTCCGTCCTCCCATCACAGAGCATTTCTTTTCCTGAAGATAGCAATATATGCAGTATACATTTACCACCCTTCATTCTGACAGCACCGAAAGCAGCAAGGAAATAATCAATCATGCATCAAAACAAGGCCAACGGCTCAGGTTTGATTCTTGGCTTTAGAGGGGAGCATTGATTATTTCAGTTGTGCTGTCAGAAATATGATGTTGTTTACTAAGAAGATAATCAAACTATATAGTTACCCTGCTGTTATGAGGGATCACAAAAAAATACAGAAGTATTTTCCTTCTTAACCCAGCTTTTAGATAGTGGGCCTCATCACGACTTTGGCGGTAACCCTTAAATCCGGCGGTCGCGCTATTACTGCCGGATTTAAGGGTCCGCCAAATCAGGACTTCGGCGGATTTCTTGGCTGGGGGGAAATCCGCCCGAAAATTTGCGCTATTACCGCCGGCGGGAAATCCACTGGCGGTAAGAGCGTGAATTTTCCCCATTGAGCCCAATGGGGAATGGGGCATTCCCGAATGGGCTCAATGGGGAATGAGGAATTACATTACCGCCGAACTCGTGATCCGGCGCTATTAGCGCCGGGGAGTTCGGCGGTAGGGCTAATACCGCCGGCGGTAATACCGCCGGCGTTACCGCCAAAGTCGTGATCAGGCCCAGTATGTTTATGCTGAGTCATTTAATTCAGGGATCCACTTCTACAATTAAAGCATTACTTACAGAACGAAAGCTTAGCTTGTAGCCATTATTTGTGTTAAAAGAGAGGTTGAAAGCTATAAACTGTATCCTTCAGAAATGTAAAGTCTTCAATAGTTTTGGCATATGGTGGCACTTTAGTACCAATTAATGTATTAAAAGATTTTCGAATACAGTGTGTTGACAAATGGATGGTATTGTAAGGCAGAAACCATCTGTAGATGTTAATAGGTGCATGGATGCTGCATTAGGACTGAGTAAGTGAGTGAGAGTGAATGGTATGATGGAGTGGAGGAGTGCTTGGATGCTGCATTACTCTGCCATGGCAGTGGTCTATAGGCAACATAGGCTGCCTCCCCAGTCTCCCTACCTAGCACCTGGAAGGAGGCCTGCACGTCCAAATAATGTGCCTTTGGCATAGCGAATCTCTTTGATTTGGCAATAAGATGTGTATCAACATGATCATTTCCCAGTCCTATATGCTCAATATGTTATTTCTCTTCGTAGATATTTGCTGTATGACAGCATAGAATGTTAGCCCCACTGAAATCTAAAATATTTGCCCGGAACAAGCCCCATTATTGGATGGGACAGCAGAATGTATTGTTTTTTATAGAGATGTTATAACCACAAATAGCAAACCCATTTGTGGGAGATAAGCTACCATGGAAGTGCTGCATGTAGTCAATTGTGTCATTTCCAAGAGAGGAATATTTCTTCAACAAAAATGCACCCACCCCCTAGGATAGATCTAATATGTTGTAGATCGGATATGTTGCTATTAGATCAGCTGTGCAATCCAAAATGGGTTTTACCGTTGCAGGATTTGGGAGTGTATGTGCCTTGTGTGTGGTGTGTGTGATGGATCCTGCAGAGTACTCACAAAGAACCTACCTTAAGCCTCCTCCCAGGTGACCCGGGAAAGGCAGCCGCTACCTGATCCTAACCTTGGGGGAGGCATTAGCCAGGAGGATGAGCTGGAAGGAGAAGGGTCTGAGGGAATATGAGGATTCCGTTGGGTGAGACGTAGTATTTGTCTTCCTCAGAGGAAGAGATGTCAGTGATGCCAGAATGTGTAATGGCTTGTTGTCAGAGTGAGATTTATTGTTCAAAATCTATCTATTCTGGGGTTGCGCAAACTTTTCTATTCAATCATTTATTAGGCTTAAAGCTCCCCCTTACACAGTTGCCCACATCTATAATGATAAGAACTCTTGTAGCCAATAAGAGAACGTTAAATGTGGTCATCCGAACATTACCATCTTGAGTTCTGATTAAGCTAATTCTCCTTTGATTGCAGACCATTCATTGATTCCTTTTAAATTTCTTCCTGAAAATTAATTTGATAATAGAAGTGAAGTAAGTACATCTAAAAAAAAAATCAAAATGAAAAGGTAATTTGAACATTGGGGACTTCAAGTCCCACAGTGCCCAACATATTGGGACAAGGAAGAGGGATTTGGAGGCACTAGACTGCAAGGTGTAGTCTAGTGATTCTAATGACCCACACCTGAGAGGGCCTGGTGAGTATAAAGGACCGCCTCAGGTGCAGGCTACTAGGAGAAGCAGATGATGGAGTAGTTGTCGAGATTCCACGTTGCTGTGGCAGCAGAAGTTGAATGGAAGCAGAGACGCCGATGCCTCTGGCATTGGTAACGTGGATGCTGGTATTGTGAGGGTTTCTACCCTTAATGACCCTGTTTGCAGAGGTTACGCGGTGGGAAGCGTTGTTCCAGAAAGCCTTCCCCATGGTAGACTTGTATGCACAGGTTGCACGGCGGGAAACGTTAATCTAAGAAGCTTAGCCCAAAATAACTTGTACTCCGATGGCATGTGAGCACCAGAGTGCTTGTGGAGTGAGGAATGCTCCTCTCCCGATTGCCATCTTACCGGGAAGCGGTGGAAGCAGAAGGGGCAGTGGCAGTAGCAGCAGAGCAAGCAGATGAGTATGCAGCACCCAGTTAGTTCACTAGTATTGTCTGACACGGAACTCTTTGTAATCGGCCGTTGGCCACTTTTGAGAATAGTGAATACCAAACTAATGTATAGAGACTAACGTGGCTGACTAAAAATAACTTTGCATACCAATCTGGTACAAAACAACTAAAGTGCCATATTAACCTAGGGAACAGACAAGAAGGTCATAATCGCAATTACAAACGTCGAAGAAATTACCAAAACCTAAACAGGGCAATATTAAAAGAAGGTAACAAAAACTACCATTTCCAAAGCCAAGAAAAGGCAAAACTAAAGCAATTTAATAAGAATCGATATTGCCAAGTCCACAAGAGGGCTAGTAAGAAGCAAGCCAACTGTAACCCCTATTGCCAAAGAGAGGGAAAGGCAATAGTTGCTAATGACCCAAACACGTATTGTCTAAGCCAAAGAAGAGCAAGTGTGATAAAAAACATTTTCAGCATTTGGTTGATAGACGTGGGGGAAAACAAGGTTGGCAGAGGGGCTGCCCTCCTGATAAAAAAAAAAAAACATTCAGGAAGAGAGGAGCATAATCTGCATTGCATGTGGCAATCACAAGTGTGGAACAAACAGCACCATTGTGTTTCATGTTTTCCCAAAAGTAGCAGCCCATACTGAAGTTGTTGATACTGATACTGTAGAAAACCAAAATACTTTTTTGTGGCAGGAGAGCAGTTCTCCTGATAGAAAGCACTCAGGAAGAGAGGAGCATAGCCTGCATTGCATTTGACATAAACAGCACCAATGTGTTTCATGTCCTTCCAGAAGAAGTATTAATTGCTGATGTTGTTGAAAGTCAAAAGACTTTACTAAGTTGTTTAAAGTGAACTTTACCACAGAAGTACTTGTAGTAGTGTTAGGAGTGTTTGGTCCTGGCAGGCGGGTATACCAGGGCCAGGGACTTTGTAGTAGTAGGCCTGGCAGGTTAGAAGAAGTTGTTGAAGTACTGTGTTGTAGTTAAAGACTGTGAAGAAGTTGCAAGACCACTACAATTCTCACTCGCAGCACAATCACCTTACTCAAAATGAATCCACATACACACTTTTACACATAAAACAACATAATATCAATAAAACACAATTACAATGCTTCCTCATTAATATATATCCTTCAATTGAGCACCAAGGAGTGCAATGTTTTCCACTACAACACTGCCCTCCTTCTCTCTTCTTCATCACTACTACATCACTTTTTACTACACTGTCTTTCCCCGACTACGGGAAGGTCTCCTCTCACTACTTTGTCTACCAAAAATAATAAACAAAGTAAGAAATGGATAAAAGGACTTACAATTTACAACAATTCACCATACAATCACACTGATAAGTCGAATCTCTCGCTTTCATTCTGTTTCAATTAACCTTCTGACTCGAAACAAAATTCAACAACCTGTCTGACTCCTGTGAGAAACCTAGCAGTGTTCTCACATCTACTCCCCTGGGATCGTTTATGCAGGTGGCCATGGAAAGGCCATCGCTTTGGATCCTGCCCCTATGTGCAGACAAGCAAAGGAAGATCATACGGGTAGAGGGTCATCGGGATTGGAGGTGGGATGCCCTTAGGTGAGACACTGTATTCCACATCCTCCTTTCAGAAAGGAACCCCTAACACAGAAGTTCTTAAGGGCTATTGTTCACCTTGTTCCCTTGTTTCTGAGAAGGGTAGGAGATATTATCATCCCATATATGTTAAACAGAGTAGGAGAAAAATTGGGGATCAGGTATCCTGGGACAAAACACAGTGTCCCCCGTGTCCCTGGGACAAACAGCCTAACCCTCCCCTGACCCTTCTGGGTCATTATACGGCATTTCTCCTTCACCCCTCTTGGGATGAATAACAGTACTGAGAAGAGGAAGGAACAACTGAGAGTTATGAAGATTACACACTTTCCCCATTCAATTACTGAGACGAGGAAGAGGTAACTGAGAGTAATAGACAAAACACTTACTCTCACCACTTTGGCAGTGGGATGAGGAAGAAGCATGCAGGTCAGGCATGTCCTAGTAATGAGCGGCAGGCAAAAGTAATTAATCAAACACACCTGCCGCCCGTAACCGGACCACAGGTGTATAAGTGGCAGAACACTGAAGTAGAAGGGGAGAAAGAGGAGAAGAGGAAAGCAGTGAAAGAGGAAGCAAAAGGAGCCGTGCAAGAGTAAGAGAAGCCGACGTGCTGTTAGGGAGAATTCTCTCTTTAGGCTGAATTTCCTAACCTAGTGAGTCCCGCAGCAGCTTTGCTGGATTTCTGGAGTTTGTTTTTTTTTCTCCTGCAAAGAGTGAGACTCTTTTTCTCCCACTCTTGGACATGATTAATGGTGTTCCTTTGACTGTTAATGTGTTTTATGGGCTATGGGGTCCTTTACTCCATAGGGTCTCATGTATTTTTACTATATGGGCCTCATCACGAGTTTGGCTGTAGCCCTTAAATGCGGTAGTAACGGTATTACAGCCACATTTAAGGGCTGGCCCTATCACGAGTTGGGCGCTAAATCGATTGTTTTACCTCCAGCTTTTTTCTGGAGGTGAAAATCCCTGTTTTCGGCTGTATTACAGCCGGCTGTATTAGCCCGCATAATTAGCGGCGAAAATTCCCCATTGGATCCAATGGACCCAATCAGGAATGGGGATTTACCGTTAAGGCCCAACTCGTGATCCGGTGGTAATACCACCGGACTGGTCGGTGTTAGGGCTATTACAGTCGGCTGTATTACAGCCGGGAATACAGCCCAACTCGTGATGAGGCAGTGTGTTACACAGCACCCTCCGTGCAGTAACACAGGGGTGTCATAGTGCCACCCCACCATAGACTCCATACCCTGGCACTGACTACTGTCTCCCAGGGCATGTAAAGTCACCATTGGCTTTACTAGTCCCAAATTATTAACAGAAACCAGTACAAACCATCATATTGTGGACGTACTGGTCGGGGCAATTCGATTGCCCCGGGGTCTGTTAGTCGAGGGGGCACGTCTCTGTCCCCCCTGATCGAGTTTTGGCTGGTGGCAGTGGATACTACTTTTTATATTCGACCGCAAATATATCCCAGTGGGATTTTCCCATTGTTTGAGGCTACCAACTTTAATTATTTAATTCTCATAGCCTCGAACATACCGCCAGTTTATTTATTTAATATTAATTCGCCGGTTGGTATTTTTTGCCAGGACTCGATTCTAAAATGGCGTTTGTGTTCTCTTCTGTGACTCCAACCCAAGTCGAGCCCTTTGTTCCACTTTTTGGTGGGCTTCTCCACAAAAGCCTCCAAAAGTGGTGCCACTCTGTCTAGGTACCACTTGGGGTGTGGGAGGGGGTTTAGGCACCCTGGACTTGGTTACCATGGTAACTCAAGTCGCACTCTTGTGTGAGTGGCCCAAGTGGTGAGCCGGCCGGCTCACCAGTTAGCATGTTTGATTGACAGCTAGGCTGAGTGAATGGGGGTGTGCTACATAAAAGCAGGGCTTTGGGGACTGGAACTTCAGAAGTCGCCACAGGACCTGAGAATCCGACGAGGGAGAAGCTGAGCCAACCTACCACGACGACAACACCGGTGGAGCCCTGCGAAAACGACTCACCACTTCCCGACGACAGAGAAGATCTCCCGGCTAGAGAGGCTTCTTCCCCTGACTGGTGGGCACAACCAGTTTACCTTCTTCTCTTCGCACCCCAGCCTGGCTTGTGGTCGAATCGTCCGTGCCAAGCACCCCGGCAACCGGATAGCCACTTACCACTGGACCGCGAATAAAAGGACCGCACCTTTTACCTGAGAACTCCGCAGCTGGTTTCTTCCCTGGCAGTGCAACGGACTCCTGTCTTCCTCCCCGACGAGATCCTCTCTTCCCCCGGATAAAGCACCGACTTGCATCCGCTGCCAGAAACAACTGCCCCCGCTGGAGTATTCTCACCACTTTAAGGTAGTACCGTGTCCACCAGGCCTCCCTTTCTAAAGATTGCTACAAGGTAATAATAACCCCTTAACCTTCTGGACTGGGCTGGCCGCCTTGACCCTCTAACTGGTCCCTTTCTTTTGGTCCAACTCTTTTTGAACCTTTTCAAGACTTTTGTGCACTGCAACCGTGTGACCATGGACACATTTCGTTTTGATCCCCTTAAAGTGGATCCGGCCTACTGAACTCTAAACTCATGGTTTTACTTTGCCTTCCTCTCTTGTTGTCTTCTTGTAAAAGTGTTGCGATCTGTTTCAATTTATTCTCTGCTTTTCTCTCCCTTTTAAAACGAATTATTAGAGTGCCATCTGCGTTAAGCGCTCACCGCTGTCTGAAAATAAGTGGGGCTTTACTTAAGACTTGTCTAATATCCTTCTAAGGGAGTGTATATCTTTTAGTGACCGTGTTTTTGAATTGCTTACTATTAGTGCCTGTGTGTTTTTCTAGATGTGGTTTTAAATAAATAATTATATCTCTTTTACACCACGCCCTGGTCAGTGTTTACTTGTTCTACTGTGTTCTTTTGACCTATTGTGAATACTCTGTATACTGCCTAACTCTTCTTGAGGGAAGTCTGACTGCTCAGCCACAGCTACCAAGTGAATCTGTGTGGTACAGACTGCTACCAAGTGGGATTACTGCCAAACACCTGTAGTCTTAAATCTTTTGCAATGGTCCCAGAGGGAACTGCACAGGTTTCTGCCTAACAGATGCCAGTCTGCCGAATGAGACCCTGGGAGTCCTGCTGGATTGCTGGCCGTACAGAGATCCCATAGAAGGGGAGGCGGGCAGCAGGCACTGTTGGAGAGTGGAGCTTAAACTGTACATGAGAGCCTGAGTGTGCCAAATAGAGTGCCCAGAAACCTGGCTTTCTCTTGAAAGGAGGGAAGCTGTGAAAAGGAGCTGCCAATTCCAGGTAATTTCCGGGGACACTTAAATCACCAGGGCGCTCGAAGAAGACCGTGAATGCAGTAGCCGTCAATTAAATAAGCAAAGGTACCTTTATTTGAATAACAAACTGAATGAAATAAGGAAAACAAAACTTTATTGAATACTGAACTCAATGAAACAAGCCACGTTACCTGTATTTAAATACCAAACTGAATTAAATAAGCAAAGTTACCCTTATTTGAATATCGAATTGAATGAAACAAGCAAAACAACCTTTATTGAATATCGAACTGAACTAAATAAGCAAAGTTACCTTTATTTGAATACTGAAATGAATAAAACAAGCAAAGTTGTTTTTATTGAATATTGATTTGAATGAAACAAGCAAAGTTGCCTTTATGGAATACTGAATTGACAGAAAGTAAGAAGCAAAGGTACATTTACTTAAGCAAAACCAGCATTTATGGAAAACTGAACTGACTAACTGAATGAAGTAAGATACCTGCATTTATTGAACTATGTGAACTGAAAGAAAATAGAAAGATATGTTGAATCAAAGACTCTGAATATTAAGTGGAATCAAGATTGAGAAACCACCCATATGTTAAAGTTGTGAAGCTACATTTGAGAAACTACTTGTTTTGGCTGAATATTGAACTTTAGAAGGAGACCTGTAATATCCTGGTTGCATGACCTGTAATGGGTGGACCGTGTGGTCTGAAACTGTACCAAGACCTGAGTGCTACTGCCTGTTGAATAAAAAGAACTGTGAAAAGCGAATGCCAGGTTCCTGGTTGCATGACCTGTAATGGATAGATCGTGTGGTCTAAAACTCTGCCAAGACCAGAGAATCCCTCTTTGCCAACAAGGAAGTTTGCTGTGGTGAAAGAAGTAAAACAACTATTGGTGAATATCATACTTGGGGAAGGAAGCCCTGAGCTATAAAGAATTGTGGAAATCAAGTGAAAAGACAAAGCTTCAGATACTTCTTTCATGTTATTCTTTTGATGGTAGACTTGGGGAAGGGTATCCTGAGAATGATTGCCTTGGAACTGAGCTGAACTAGAGGAAGAGTATCCTGACCTTTACTAACGTGTGGAACTGTATTTCTGCAAGTCCAAATTAAGGTAAATTGACCCTTGTGGTGAACATATTGACATTAGGGAAGAAGAAGCTGAAGAATAAGCCGGAGCTGGAAATAGTTCAGAGCTTTATTTTTGGAACACTATTTTAGTTTATGGTTGACATCCCAACACCTTGTTTTACCTTAATTGTGAGGGCAACTATAGGATTTGGACACAGACAGACTTCTCAGTTGAACATATTGACACAGACTTTCCTTTATTTCTTTAGGAAGGGAAGTCTCACCTTAGCATAGGGCAAGTTAGGCCTTACTCCATCCTGACCTTTTCTTTAACAAAAAGCTTTTTGTTACACATTGCATCTGTTGTCTGTGTCTCCTTCCATGATGCCAATCTCACACTCCATACACCTCTTTCACATCCCAGAAGTGACAATAGAACGTTTTCCTTCTACACCGTTTGGTTTTCCGGCAAAAGTGCACTCATGGAAACAAATGTCCTCCAAAGCGCTCTGTACCAGTGCCCTTTAAATGAACCTGCACAGCTGGACCGCAGCATCTTGGCTGAGTGAGCAGGGAGGTCCTCCATAAATTTGGTACCGCCAGGCCATTCTTTTTTTACAGTAAGTTTTTATTGGCAGTTTTCAAATTGAACAACTTCAACAGTTACTTCACCCGTCCCAATCCCACCCCTCTTCCCGCCCTCCCATACGCCCCCCCCCCCGCCCTCACTGGTCTGGAGAAGCTCTTGGAGGTCATTGGTTCTGAGCTCAGGATACTTCATTGATTTATTGGTTCTGTGGCCTTGTATGGTGGGGCCTTCCGACGTGTGTCATTTACAAGTCGTTGTCCTCTGGGTTGGCTATTATTAGCAAGAGGGACATAGCTCTGGGGCACCATGCCCGTCGTGGACTGTCTTTGAGATATCTCAACAATGTCGACCATTCCGTGTTGGAGTGGTCCCCTTGTAGCAAGCATGTTAGCCATTCCTTGCGAGTAGCGACCATAGTTTCACAATCCATTCATGATCTAAGGGGTGCTGTGTAGATTTCAATTTGCGGGCTAGTACCAGTGCTGCCGCCATTGTCATAAGGGCATAAAGTTTTCGATCTGCCTTTGATCGAATTTCCGCAAGGGTCCCATTTAACCTTATCATGACTATCCCCGTTTCCTCCCTATTTAACTCCCAACACTTGTTCAATTGCTTCGTAGACGGGCCCCCCTGTAGTGGTCTAGTTTTGGGCAATCCAACCATATGTGACTCCAGGTGCCTATCCCTCCGCACTGCATCCAGCATCGTTGCGACACCTTCAGGTATATTTTATGGAGTCTGACCGTGGTTAAATGCCACTGCATAATTAGCTTCATCCAGATCTCCCTAATTTGGAGTGATCTTGTCAGTTTTGGTATTTGCCCCCATAGTTTTGCCCATTCGGCTGTGTCAATTGTAGAGCCTGTGTCTGCTTCCCATTTACCCATATATGGTTTGGTTGGGGGAGCCTCCCCGTCTTTGATGTGTTTGTATATGTTTGCTACCACTTTCTTCTCTCCTGTGTTGGTGTTAAGGTAGTTCTCAAACAGCGCCAGGTCGCGGGTCCCTGCACGTTTCAAGTCTGGGTGTGTCAGCTAGTGTCTGAATTGGACATAGGGGAATCTTTGGTTTTCCCCTTGGCCGAAGTCGGCTTTACATTCTTCTAATGTTTTGATCCGACTCCTGGTGTACATGTCCCTGACTCTATGGCAGCCCCCTTGTTTCCACGTGTGGAAAGTGTTTGTTTTGTGACCCGGTGAGAATTGTGGGTTGTCGAAAAGGGACATGTAGGGAGAGGGGAAGGAGGCAATGTGTGCTCTGGTAATCACAGAGTCCCACGCCTCGCCCACTGTTCCCACGATTAGAATAGCATACATTTGTGCTGGGCTGTCTGTCCTTGGTTTCCACAGGAATTTCCTCCAATGCAGCCCCCACGACTGCCCTATCCATGCATCTCCAGATTTTTCCCCTATCGTCTATTTGCCAATCTCTAATGACCCTTATTTGCGCAACAGTGTAGTATGCCCTGAAGTGTGGCGCACCCATTGCCCCCGCTACGGATCTTCTCATTACTTTCGCCGCCACTCTCTGTGGTTTATTATTCTAGAGGAATGTATCTGTTGCTTTGTGGAGGTTTTTGAAGAAGCAGGGCGGAATGTAGGTCGGGAGAGACGTGAAGTGGTAAAGGATTTGCAGTAGTACTGCCATTTTCAGGACATTGATGCGGCCCAACCAGGAACTGACCAGTGGGCCCCAGTCTATCAGTTTTGATTTGAGCTTCTCTAGGAGGGGTGGGTAGTTGGCGTGATATAGCCCGCTCACTGATCTGATCAGCTTTATCCCTAGGTATGTTAAGGAGTTGACTACCCATTTGTATTGGAAGGAGTTTTTAAGAGTTTGTTCTTCTGAGTCAGTGAGGGTAAGGTTGAGTATTTCAGACTCATTTACATTTACTTTTAGCCCTGCCACCACCCCGAAGCGGTCAAGCTCCCTTTGTACTACCCCTAGGGATGTGTCTGGTTGGGTGATCATCATAATCAAGTCGTCCGTGAAGGCGGCGATTTTGTGTATTACCCCTCCAAAGGGTATTCCTGCAATGCGTTTGTTATCTCTTATGGTCGAAAGAAAGGGTTCCAAATGCAGAGCATACAGGATGGGGGACAACGAACAGCCCTGTTTTGTGCCCCTTTCCACTTCCACCAGGTCGGAGATGTGCCCATTTATCGCGAGCCGGAGGAGGGGGTGCGTGTAGTTGGCTCTGACTCTCCCTCAGAAGCACGGGCCGAATCCCATTTTAGCCATAGTTGCAAAGAGGAAGCCCCAATCAACCCGATCAAAGGCTTTCTCAGCGTCAACAGCTAGGAGGAGAGCGGGGATTCCTCTCTTCTGGGCCTTTTCGATTAGGAGGGCTTTTCTGGGCCATCTGTCTCCCCTTGACAAAGCCTGATTGGTCCGGGTGGACCGGTTTGGGGAGGATCGCCTCGGGCCTAGTGGCTAGGATTTTGGTGTGGATTTTCACGTCCATGTTTATTAGTGCAATGGGGCGATATGACCTTGGCCTCTTGCATTGTTTTCGGTAGTGTGTTGGTCTGCCCTATGTGGTTGAACAGGTTCGCAAGGTGTGGTATCAGTGCTTCCTTATGGAGTTTATAGAACTCTGCTACATAACCATCGGGGCCCGGGGATTTGTTGATTGGCAGTGAGTTTATGGCGGCCCTGAACTCGTGTTGTCCCCTTCTAAAGTGTCCTTCCCTTCTCCCGTCAATTGTTGTAGCTTTATCTCCATGAGGTACTTTTCTTGGGTTTCTAAAGATGAGTTGTCGGAACTGTACAGGCTGGAGTAGAAATTTACGAATTCTAGGTCTATGTCTCCGGTTTTGGTGCTATACCGGCCTCCCTTTAGGTTGATTTTCAAGATTGTTCTGTCCCTTTCTTCTTTCCTCAATATTTTAGCTAGCAGACCCTCTATTTTGTTAGCTTTGATGTAATACTTTTGTTTGAGGCGCAACAAGTTGCGCTCGGCCGCCCTGGTTTGTATGGCCTTCAATTGTCCCTGTATCGTCCTGTACTCCCTTTTAATAGCAGGGGATTGGTTTGGTCCCATTTTGGTCATTATCTCTTTTAGTTCTGCTTCTAGGTGGGCTTCCTCCAGCCTCAATTTCCTTGCATGTCTTATTTTTATGGCTATGATTCTGCCTCTGATTGTTGCTTTGAGCGCATCCCACCAGGTCTGCTAAGTGATGTCCCCAATTTTATTGGTCACAGAGAAATGTTCGATTTGTTCCATAACTTCTGGGCTGGGCTGGCTATATCAACTTCCAGAGCACAGGTGGCCCCCTGTTCCATTTTAATTTTTAATTTTTAATTTTAATACTAGGGACATTGGTGTGTGATCGGTAAGTGTCCTTGCGTTAAGTCAGTAGCTTTGCCCATCAGTGAGCTGGACAACCATATATAGTCGATCCTGAAGTGCGACGTTAAAGCGTGAGAGTAGAAGGTGTATCCCTCCCTGTCTGCCTGCATTAGTCTCCATGAGTCGACTAGGGCTAGCTCTTGTATTTTCCTTTCAAGGTCCCTGGAAGGTAGCACCGGAGGGCCCTGGGCTTTCGTGCTTCTGTCTTTGGTGGGGATCTTAGGTTGAAATCCCCTGTCAGAATAATCAGAGATTTTGTAAACTTTTCTAGGCGCGCAAGCGCTTTGTGTATGTAGGTGTCTTGGCCTGTATTGGGTGTGTAAAGTGTTGCAATGGTGTAGACCTCTCCCCTTATTTCTTGTGCAAGTACCAGGAATCTGCCTTGGTTATCCGTGTCTATTCCCTTTACAGATAAATTGAGACCATCTTTCAATGCTATGAGGACTCCCCCTTTTTTACAGGCTTGTGTGGCTTGGGAAATTCTCTTGTACCCCCAGACTTTGATCCTATGGGTGTCCAGTGTTTGTATGTGGATCTCTTGCATCGTCACTATGTGTGGGTTTTCATTTCTGAGGTTTCTCTCAACTTTTTTCCTCTTGAGCGGGGAGTTAAGCCTGTTAATGTTCAGTGTTAGTACCGTTTATTGATCTGGTGTAACCATATTCAGTCACTTGGGTTCTTATTGTCTGGGCTGATGGCCCAGGTTGTCCCGGGCCCGCTCCCTCGGTTGCCCCCCGTTTTCCAACCGGGTCACCCCCTTCTCCCAACTGCATAATCCTGTTCTTGCTGCTCCTTTCACCCTTCCCCCAACCCCCCCATGCCTCCTCCCTCTCCCTTGCTGGGTGGTCACGAGAGCTAGACCCTAGTAGATGCCCACCTTGTCCCCACGCAGGATCTCCCACTCCCATACCAACGCGCCATTCCCTCTCTTCCCTCACACCGGTGTATAGATGATTTTGGCTTCTGAATGCTCAGGCCCATACTGTGGGCCTCATTCCGAGGTTAGAGGTATCAATGGCGCTATTAGCGCCATGGCTACCCCCTTGCTGCATACCGGATCTGGGTTCCCTGAATGGGGAATTACTGGGCCATTCCAACCTTGGAGGACCCGGTATTTCCCCATTCAGGGAACCCATCCCCATTGAGCCCTATGGGGTCAATGGAGTCCTACGAGGTCCTTTATCGGCTCCCACTAAGGGTGCCTGGTAAAACCAGCCACCCTTAGCGGGACCCGCTAAAGGACCTCATAATGCGGCGCCATTAACCACTTACCGCCCACCTCGGAATGAGGCCCTGTATCTTGCTGTGCACCCTCACCAGGGATGCCGTCGTTGTGTATCTCGTGCCTTTGATCTTGGATAATTTCTCCTTTTTCTCTGTGCGCCCCGGTTTGGCGGGTCTACATTGGGTGGCTGGGTTCCGCGGAAGGGTAGTCTCTCCCCTGTTTTGGTTCTTCTGGATTAGACCGTCATCCATTCCAACGTTTTCTGGGCAACGGGTTGGCTAGATGGCGAGGGGCGCGGCGCTTGTGTTTCTTCCTCGAGCCCCAGTTTGTCTGCCCCTTGCTCACATGTTGTTACCTTGTGGTGCTTCCCCTTCCATGTGAAGCTCAGCACGAAGAGGTGCAGCCACCTATATCGCACTTGTTGATCTCTCAGGATCGGGGTCATGCATCTTCTTCTGTTTAGGGTGGCCTGCGATAGGTCTTGCTATAGATACATTTCTGCTCTTTTGTGAGTGATTTGGTTTGCTTTCCTAGCCTTTTCCCAGATCTGTTCTTTCAGGGTATAGCTGTGGAAAGCCAGAAAGATGTCTCTTGGTCTTTACCCTAGTTCTTGATGTTTCGGGTGCACCCTGTGTATCCTATCAAAGCGGATGTCCGCACTCTGCTTTGCATCCAACAAGTCTCCGAAGATGGATCACATAGCTTGCATCAGATCTTGGTCCTGGGTGGTCTCCGGCAAGCATTTGACCCATATATTGTATTGCCTGGATCTGTTTTCCAGGTCTTTGGTCCTTAACTCGAGGTTATGAGTGGCTACCGCGAGGGTCTCCAACAGGGTGTCTGATTTCTGTGCTTCCTCTGTTAGTTCTTGAATAGAACCTCTCGTTGGTGTCTACTCTTTCCTCGGTTTTGTTGCTGTCCCTTCTTATTTCTTGAATTCTTTCAGCCAAGTCTTCCCTCAAGGCGTCCATTTGCTTTTGCCCTAGGTTGGTGATTTTCTCTACTATTTCTGTTAGTAGACCTTTGAGTGAGGTGTGGGTCACCGGTCTCTCTTTGTCGTTGTGTCTGTTGTCCGTGGCAGATTCAGCTCCCCAGTCATTGGTGTTGTGGGCCCCCAATAGAGTCCGGTTCCCTGGCCCAGATCTGTGACAGGGTTCCTTCTTGCATTTTCTTCGCCACTTTGGGAGGTATAGGCGTGTCTTTATTCCTGTTTTCTGGACATCCCGGTGAGTGGCCGCTGTGAGTGGTGGCCCCTGGTGTGGTGCGTGTCATTTGCTGCGTTCTTGGGTCTTGTCACCCTGTGGTCTGTGAAGGTGCCCCCTGATCTGCTGTGTGGGTTCACTTTTGGGAAGGTTGTCACGTATTGCTTTTGGTTAAGGGGCTGTGCGCTTGTTGGGGATTGCACTCAGGGTTTTCCTCAGCACCCTGTTCTGGCGTGTGGAGGACTGACATGTAGGTGTTGCCTTCTCCCTTTTGGTGCTCCATAGGTGAGTGCCCCCTACCGGATGTATTTCAGGTTGTGTGGCACAGAACACCAGTTTTCTGGTAGGGGTGGGAGGTCCCTGTTATGTGCGGGTTGTTCCCGGGCGCGCTAGCCCGGAGCCAGAGGCTGGGTTCTGTACCTTTCTGGTTGCTCGCTCCTAGATGGCCAGTCCCGTGCGAGCGGCAGGCTCTGTCAAAGTGTCTTCCCCGGGGTGAGGTTGCCCACCCTAACCCCAGCCCTGTGGCTTGAGGCTGATGATCGGGGGGTCCGACAGGGGTTTCAGCACAGCGGGAAGCAAGGCCTTAGTGTGGTAGTGGTGGAGGGGCCAGTCTAGCTGAGTTGTGCAGTGTTCAAACCCCCGGGTGGAGGTTCTCCTCCCCTGTCGCCACTCGGGTCCCACTCCCCCCCCCGTTAGCACTTACTTGGTTATTTTTTTAATAGTTTTTTTATTTCACTTATTACACACCCAGACACTAGGGCATCACGGCGTGGTTACAGACAGTTAAGGCATTAGTATTGCAGGTGTACATAACAACAGAGACATTTAAACAAGAAGAATATGCAAAAGAAAATATGCAAAGCATTCATGGGTCTAATTTGCACGATTTACAAGTTACCACTGGGAGTCTTCTGTTTCCCTAGGTTGTCATGGTGATGTGCTAAAATTGGTTAAATAACCATAATTTTAGTTGTTTCTTAAAGCCGGGGCAATGTTGAGGTAGATAGGGGCTTTTTTGGCAAGACATTTGTGAGTGATGCAGAGAGTTTTTAAAGATAATTCTGGCTTTAATGGGGAGCCAGTGGGCTTCCTTTCTTGACTTGGAGATATGATCGAACTTTTTTATACCCAGTGCTGCCCTTAAGGCTTGTTTTGCAGGAGCTGCACTTTAGCAAGGTTGGTGTTGGAGGTACCTAGCAATAACACATTACAGTAATCCAGCTTGGAGATTATAAGGGCTCTGGCAAGGGTGAGACAGCTTGTAGGTGTCTGAAATTGTCTACTGGGTGTTCTTGGGTGTGTAGGCTGTAGAGGATGAGAGGGAGCTGATGTGTTTTAAGGTTGGCATCAATTAAGGTTGGCGTCTAGGTAAACACCAAGGGTTTTCACCTGTTTGAGTATAGGGATTGAGGTGCCATTGAGTGGAAGGTGGCTATTTTAGTTGGGGATCCCACAATGAGAATTTCTCATCGTTGAGACAGAGACTATTTAATGCCATCCAGTTTTGGATGATGGCATATATTTTGTTGATGGTAACAGTGTCTTAGTCGTAGTTACCAGTGATGGGTATGAGGATCTGGGTGTCATCTGCAAAGTTAGTGTAGATGACACCTATATCATCTAATGCCGAGAAGAGGAGCTTTGTGTAGCCATTATAGAGTGTGGGGGATAGGCATAAGCCTTGGGAGACTCCAATGGGGACTGGGATCGGGCTGCTGCTTCTTTGCCCATGGTTACTCTTGAGGTGCGTTCTGCCAGAAAGGATTTTACCCACATAGTGGCGTCCTTAGAGAAGTGAAAGTCCTTGACCAGAGAGGTGTACAGTTTGTCATGGTCTACAAGGTCGAAGGCCGCAGGTAGATCTAAGAGCAGAAGTATGCAGAGTTTGCCTGAGTCTCTAATGGTGTCCACCCAGGTGGCTGGGTGGGTTCTTGTAGTTCTTGGTTGGATGGGTCCGGCACTTGCCTGGTAGTGCAGCAGGTGGGGGGCCCGAGAGCGGGCTGAGCGTGTTGTAGTTCTGCCTCCTTTTCGGGTTGTTCTACTCCCTTGCTTGCCGGGTGTGACGGCCAGGTATGGTGTCCTCCTGCTGCTTCCAGGCCAGGTTAACAAGAAGGGGATGGTGCTGCTGGGTCACGGTTTGTTGCTCCCGCCGGCATGTGCGGGTGGCGAGGGGTAGGCAAGCATGCTCTGGATTCCCAAGGTCCGGGAAACAGGCAGGTCACCCGCCGGTTGGTACTGTTCGTCAGGGTTGAATTGGGAGGATCCTGAGTTTGGGGGGTTATTGCTTACAGGTAGTGTCTTTCCAGCATTACCGCAGGAGCACGGGTAATGGCCCCTGCAGCCGGGTGCGGTCTCCGGCCCCTCAGCTTAAGGGAGAGCTGGGCCGGCGGGTGTCCACTAAGGAAGGGGTATGGGCTCAGGATGTTGTCGGTGTGGGTGTTCATGAGGAAGTCGGTCCCCAGATCGGTGGACCGTGCGAGTTTAGCGCCCATTCGCTCTCTCCAAATTGTTCCTCAAGGGTGTTTGTCGGTGCGGGAGGCTTCAGCCCTCGCTGTGCCGCACGGGGTGTTAGAGGGATGGCAAGCGGGTCTGCTACATCGTTGGTGGTAACCCCTTCAGGGGTGTCGCTGGTGCGTAGGCCTCAGTGGTCCATGTGTGCTGCGTGGGCCATTGCTCAGGGGCCTCGGGGGCCGGTGCTACGGATACTGGCAAATCGCTGGGTTCGAGTGCCATAGGCCTTAGCAGTGATTCCTGGGAGGGCTGTTCCACTACTTTTGAGCAAATAATAGGTGACTCAGTGCGGGAGCTCAGGGGGACGTGCTGCTCACCCCAGCGCAGCCATCGTGAAATGCCTCCCTGCAGACCATTCTTGATGTGCACGTAAACTGATCACTGCAGATAGGAACTGAAGCTGAGTGTGTGTATCAAGGTAATCCCCAGCAGAGGGTCGGAAGATCATGTCGGGGTCACGAAATGTAGGAATGTGATTCCAAAATTCAGTGTGAAAAAACAGCTCCAACAGAGAATAAATGCACTTTGTAGAAAAACAAGTTTAATTACATGTAAACGGCCGGATTGCGCTAGTCAGCTTTGTGATGCTGAAAACTAACAGTTCCTTCCAGTGCTCAACAAAGTTGCACTGTTTATACACACTGAAACAATTTACATAATTACGCATATTCTGTTACAAAGTCATCCCACATAAATCCCATTGGCTAACCCTAACACAACAAATCTAATCTCTCTACATTCTCTTACCCCATAATAAATACAATCCCCTTTACATGTCTCATTGTAATCAGTCATGACATCCTGAACTATAATTGGTTTATTAACTCAAAACAATTCAACAGTTAACTTGCCCCATTTATCAGCAAAACTTTAGCCCAGTACGTGATGTGCAAGGTTTTTCATAAATACTTCAAAAACAAGAGGAGGGAGAGAAACAATAATCATTCCTTTGAATCAGTAGTAATATTCTTAACACCCCAAATGTGCTACTTTCCATGTCACTTTATTTACAACTACCATCTCCAATCAAATATGTTATGTTATGTGAATTTAAATAGCACACATTCACCCGAGGCCATCATGGCGCTCTCCAGAAGATAAAGCTGGATACAGCAGGCTAAATTCAGAACAGAAAGGTCTTCAAAGCTCTGTAAAAGGGAAGATGGTCAGAGGTGGCTCGCAGGGATAGGGGAGTGAATTCCAAGCCTTGGCCGCTACCACCGAAAAGAAATGGCCCCCCATACGTGAGAGTCAGACCCAAGGGATTTGAATCAAGAAGGCTGATTGCAAATGAAGGAATCTTGGGGGAACATAAGGAGGGAATTTGGTTTGCAAATATTCAGCGCCACAATCATAAAAAGCTCTGTGAACAATACAGAGTGACTTAAAAAGGACAAGTTTCTCTACCGGAAGCCAGTGAAGCTGGTGGAGAAGGGGTGACATATGAGCTCCAGAAGGAGTGTGAGTTACTGACTTGACTGCTGCATTCTGAAGAAGCTGCACATGGCGTACCAGAAGTAATCTGAGCCAGGTAAACCACGTTGGAATAAACAATATTGCTAAGCACGAGAGCGGCTACCACGTGTGACTGAAATTTCAGAGGGACAAAAGGCAAGACTTTCCATAGAATTTTAAGTTTGAAATGGCCAGATTTACAGACAGAGGCGACCTGGTCACACATAGAAGGAGAAGATGTTAACCCCCATATCCTTCACAGAGGAAGCAGGGGAAGGGAACAGGCCAAGAATGGCAGGCTAGATGTCAGGGTTCAAAAAAGACAGAGGGCTGGATGTGCCAACAACCAGAACCTCCATCTTTTCACCATTCAACTTCAACCAGTTCTTAGCCATCCTTAAACCCAGGTCCTCAAGGCACCCCTTAAGCCGTGTAGCAGTATCAGGCCTGGCAAGGTCCAGACGAAGCATGATGTGCGTGTCATCGGTGTAGGAGTAACACAGGAAGCCATGGGAATGGATAAGGCAGAGAAGTGGACGAATATAAAATTTGAAAAGAGTGGGAGATAGGGCAGAGCCCTGCGGAACTCAGCAGGACAGGGAGTCAGACCTAGAGCAAAAGGGAGCAAGAAAAACAGACTGGGAACGGCCAGCCAAAAAGGAAGAAACCCAAGCTAGGGCATGGCCAGGCAGACCCACAGAAGATATCCAGAGGATCAATGGTATCAAAAGCAGCTGACATGTCTAATAGAATCAGCACCCCAACACCACCCTGATCAACCAGTCATGCAAGGTTGTCAATCACAGACACAAGAACTGATTCGGAGCCGCTCTCAGGGCAAAAGCCAGATTGAAAAGAGTCAAAAAAACTAGAAGATTCAAGAAATGAGGAAAGAAGGGGGGAGACCAGGGACTAAAGAAGCTTCATAAGAAAAGGGAGAAGCGAGATAGGGCAAGAATTAGAGAGAACAGAAGGATGAAGAGAGGGTTTCTTAAGCAGAGGAATTACTAGAGCATGTTTCAGGGCACAAGGAATAAAACCAGAGGAGAGGTATTAACTGCAGATGTAATCAGTGATACAATCTCCCCCGAAATCTTCTTGATAAGAACGAGGGGAATAGGGTCACGTGGTGAAGCAGATTTAAGCTTATGAATAGCATCCAGAACATCATGATCAGAAAAAATAGCAAAGGTAGGCCAGTTAGTGTCAGAAAGAGATGGTGAGTGGGAAAGAGCCGCTGACAGTAAAGCAGTATTAGTCATTTTCTGATGGCTGATGTTGATTTTATCAACAAAAAAGTCAGAAAGAGACTTGCAAAGATGCTGAGAAGGCAACATCTGCAAGCTGGCTTTGACAGGGGAGGACAGCAAGTGAACCAGATTGAACCGTGCTTTAGGTTGGTTTATTGCTGCCTCAACTTCTGGACTAAGAAAAGATTGTTTGGCTAAAAAGATGGGCTTCTGATAAGTAGCAGTGGCTAGGCGGAAGAAAGTCTTATTAGCCACACTGCAGCACACTTCTTGCTTATTTTCTTTGAGAGCCAATAAAACACCAGACAATATCTGCCCTTAGAGCACTCCTTGCATGTGTTTTATTAACTACCCCCCAATTCAACCCACCATGTAACAAGCCTACGTGCTCTCAGGAAGAATTCCGCTTGTATCTACAAATTCAATCCATCCATAAAACCGAAACAGATGGCTTTTCATTCTGTTCTCGCTTCCAGCCCTTTGTGATGCCATCATCAGCTGCCCAAAAGTAGTTCACTACCTACTCTCCAATCCAGGTGAAAACCATTCCTGCAAACCAAACCCTCTCCAACTCACGAAAACCGCACTCTTTGATGTCTCTCTTTACCCACAATGAAACCCATGGTCCCCAATGTCCTAAAATGTGTCTGTAATTTAAATCATCGTCAACATGTACAAGATTTATTTTCCATCTGTGAAACATGCTTCTAACTGCTACAAGTTATACATTGCACAATAGCATTGTATCCATGTTACTGCTAATTATGTTGCTACCTATTGCAAATATAAAATGTATTCAAGACTGCATACTAGGTACCACTTGTTCCAATTCATTTAACTATACAAAATCACATATTTAGTTGAAGCATCACATCTAATCGAGCTGCATCATAGCCCAGTTCAACTTGCATAACATAAATATCTTTCCCGCATTGGGACCTCGAACATCTGCCCCAACATGTTTTAGAGCTGCATGTTTGTTGGATCTGGTAAGAGGTTCAGGGCTTGATGTTAGTTGCATACCTTTCACAACACATCATGGATTGTCAAGATTGCACCATGTGCAGCGCATGGTTAGTGATCACGTCTACACCAGAGACTTGTTCATTGCAGCAAAGCGCCACAACATGAAATAAGATTATGGAAAGGTTAGTGTCTTCTGGCAGAACTTGATGGGACACATCACATGGATCCTTGCCGGTCCTGGTAAATCGCATTGTAGCATGAGTTAGCACAGTAGCAGACCTGAATACTTGCCTCATACATCTCAGTGTATAGTGTTGTAGGACTCCCCTTTTCCAGTGAGCTACAGCATAATGGGTGCAGACAGATCTGTATGGGACCAGTATGGTTTGTTGGTATATCCGAAAGTGTAGACAGACTGGTGGAAATCATTGCAGTTGAGTCTGGTTGGTGTGGCATATTGTAACCAGCCTGATCTAGCAGGTAACAGTGGAGGATGAAAAAGAAGCTTGAAATTGTGCATGACCTGTATCAGGTGATGGAACAGAATGATGTGTTGTGCCAACAAGCTCATTGATGACCTTGCCACAAACTAGTGAAAGATGAAGCAGTAAATGCAACCAATTTTTTTTTTTTTATTGTGTTACAGTTCAAAAGAACTTTTCACAAATATACATATAAAAGAAATAAAACAAGCATATTAATTTAACAGCACTTAAAATTGACTATTAGATACATAGGTAAAAAGAGAGAAAGGTTAGACAAATTGCACAGCAAATACAAATATAGAAGATTAGCCATCAACATTCTCTAAGCTCATAAGCAATTTGACATCATCTTCAAATTTACATAAACGTTCTTTGGCCACTTTCCATATCTGAGTGATGGCAATGATGAGATAATTACTCCTGCCAGAAAGACAGCACAACCAAAAATTTTCACTCTCAATAATTTCCCTATCTAATTTGGCAAAATATGTGTTATAGATAGAACTCATCGAATAGCAGCAGGTTAGGACATGTCTAATAGTTTCCACCCTATCAATCATAGCACAGAGTCTACAAATCCTTTGATCCTTCGGTAGGCCTCTCCACGATCCACGAACCCCCAGGACATCAAGGCGATTCAGTCTAATGTCCATGAAGATTCTACGATTTATCTGTGATGGCATGAGGAGGAGGTATCTTTGAGGTTCTTTGAAGCTGAAGGGCATCAGTGCGAAGGTATGCAGAGATCTCATAGCAGAAACCTTCTCATGGCTAGATACCCAATCCCACTTCTCAATAACATCTTTTAGGGATTTTAACACCGCACCTTCACCGTGTTCCCATCTAGGTTTCCAACACATTTTTTCAAACATTTTTAGATTAAGACCTTTGAATTTATTAAGAGCCTCCATCTTGCCCTCCTCCAAGCCTTCCTTTACGATATAGAGAAGAGTACCAGGCTGTGCAAATTTAATTTTTATATACAATTTGGCCCTATTATGTTCAATTTGAGTGGCCAAAGAAATGAGCCCTACTTCCAAACAAACTGCCTGTATAGGTGTATAGTTATTCAGACCCAGTAGTCTGCGCCATATGATTCCTTCAGTGATATTAGCCCAATCTGACCAGTCCGAAAAAGAGATCTCTAATGCATATAAAAACATAGCCACAAGTTTTTGTTTATATATTTTGATGATACCCAGCAAGCTGTATCCAGCTGTCTTTTTAGAAAAGGACATAACAGCAATAAGAGTGGCCATAACTTTGGCTCTTTTATTCTGTTGAACCAGCTTATTAAGAGTCCCTCTATCCATACAAAGCTCATAGCCCAGATATTTGTAAGAGTTAACTTTCCTAATCACACCCAAAGAGCAGGGAATCATCTGCTTATTGCAGCTATTCCGACCTACAGCCATGAACTGTGTTTTACCCAGATTAATAGTGAGCCCATTTGCATCAGCATAATCACAAACAGTACTTGCACTATTGCAAATGCCACTATAATTGTTATCAAAGATGACGATATCATCGGCATAACGTATCCAGCCAATTTTATGGGAGCCCATTCTGGGGAAGGCATTCATCTTGGCTTTAAATATTCTGCCAAAATCCGCCTTAAATAGATTATAGAGAGTGGGTGCTAAGGTGCAGCCATGTCTGACCACTTTTGTGATCACAACTGGTTCAGACATAGAGCCTTCATTATCAATACGGATCCTGGCCTTACTATCATTATATATCATTTTACAGACATATAACAAATGAGATGGCATACCAAGCAACTCAAGTTTAGACCACAGTCTTGCCCTCTCAACAGAATCAAAAGCTGAAGAAAAATCAACAAAAAGCATGTAGAGCGGTAGTCTATTTTTACCCTTAGCCTGTTCAATGAGCGTATTAACTATAAAAATATTGTCCCGAGTAGAACAACCTTTACGGAAGCCAGTTTGGGCCTTATCAAGAACACCGTCTCTGTCAATCCATTTCATTATTTCACGTAGAACTATCGTACAAAAAATTTTACTAGACACATCGGTAAGAGCAAGAAGTCTATAATTCTCAGGAGAACTCCGAGAGCCGGACTTGAACACAGGAATGATATGAGACAACTTCCAAGAGATAGGCATAACACCAGTGTCAATAACTTTCTGAAAAATGATCCCCAAAATATCGGCCCAGACCTCTGGGTTGTCCTTAATAATAACATTACAGATGCCGTCAGGCCCAGGTGCTCTGGATGTTTTGAGTCCCTTAATTACCACAAGGATATCTTCCCTTACTATAGAAAGAGTATCAATGGGTCTTTTGGCCAAAGTAATTGCATCTCCCTTGAATTTGTTGGAAGGAAACTTATCCCATGTATAACTGTTAATGGGAATAGCCTGGTCAGAAGTCCCATTTTTACCCAGGGATCTGAAACTAGCCCAAAAGGTCCTAGTGTTTCCATTCATAAGTAGGCGGACCATATATTGCCAGTTAATGTTATTCATAGAGGACACGTATATTCTTAACTCATTCCGATATTTGTTTTTGATCTTTCTCTTCTCATTGCAGATGAGTATGGGATCATAGATACTAATATCACACAGACGGAGCTTTCTACGCTTCTCCCTTTTCATGTCTCTAATTACCCTATTGTAGGCTCTAATTCAGTCAGGGTTATCTTTAAAAGGACCAAGCTTTTCACCAGTGGGCATAATATGGAGTAGATGTTCAGATAACCATGTACATATGTCATCAGCTGTGCGATAAAGAAGATGGTCAAGATTAATGTCAAGGCACCATTTTTTTGCTTTAGCAAGATTAGTGTCTGACCAACATATCCTATTACCACGGTTAGAGAGGTTAATCCCTTTAGTTTGATCAACTGCAGCAATCCTATTCCCCCATCCAGCCGTACATTGTACAAGGGAATGATCACTAAATTCATTTGCCATAATATGAAAACCGGTGATGTTGTCAAAAAGCTTATCACTCATACATATAAAATCAAGCATGGAGGATTGACATCCATTAGACCAAGTCGAAATAGTGTTTTTTTGATCATAACAACTTCCATTCAGCACCACTAGCTCCATCTCCTCAATGAAAGTAGACCATTTTTCTGCCTTAGTCATATCTCCCAGGTTATAGCACTGGATGTTTGAGTTCAGATCACCACCAAGAACTATATTGGTCAGTCCATCGGGCAAGCATTTATCAAGAATACATTCATATATACTCTGTTGAATGGTGTCAGTAAATGCATTGCCCGGAGGGTCATAGATATTAATGAAAAGCATACGTACCCCATACTTCATGTACAGCTCAACAATCAATACATTGGGGTTAGCAGGGACCAATACACATTTGGAGGCAGACAGTTGATTAGATATCAGTGTAAGCAATCCCCCAAAAGGCCTACCCTTATCTCCTTTTCTTGCAAGGTTATAATATGCCGTGAAGCCATCAAACACTGCTTCTTGCATTAACCAAGTTTCCTGTAATAAAACAATGTGCGAATTGGATATGAGATCAAAAGAGCCCAATTCTGAGAAAAGGTGACCATGACCTCTCGTATTCCAAGAAATAAGATAGCTATTGTCTCAATTTCTATTTTGACCCATAGGCAAAAAGGTACATAGCCATTCCCAATGTGATTTAAGCATATCATTATCAATCACTTGGCCATTGAATTGCTTAGAATTGTTTGTACATTTCTGACTTGGCTTAATGGATATATTATCAGACCTCTCTTCACTAACATCCAACAAGTATCCACATTCTTTAAGCTCATTTTTATGTTCCCTCATAAGATTGACAACAGCTTCAGAGTAGCCGTGTACACGAGTCAGCAGCCCCTGACATTGCTCCACAAACTTGAAATCCCCACTTTTAAGTATTCTTAAGGGAAGTTGTGTATGGATGATCTCAAGAAATTTACCTCTATTGATCGCTTTTTTTGTTTTCTTAGTGCTACCTATTATAGAAAATTGTTTATTAGGTAGGTATATCGACTTTGTGTGTGAATAAGATGAAACGGATGGTAATTTCCTAGTTATATCAGATACTTCCTGAGGACGTTTGTTAACCATCTCAGAGAATGTAACTTTAGATTTTTTATTAATCACATCGTACACAACAGATTCATCCAGACTTTCATCAGAGCTATCATCTGTAGAGTCAGTCATATCAGATGTGCTATCATCAGGTATACTAACTGACCCCACTGTAGGCAGTTTATCAGGTAAAATAGGGGCAGTAGCTTTGGGCTTCTTGGAATCAATAAGCCAAGAGGTAAGATTCCCATTATTTATAGCACGTTTTTTGGCTTTCCTTGCAGCTCGCTTTCTGCCCCTTTTAGTCTTAGATTTTGTCCCTTCTGTGACTTGTTCAAGGGCACTTGCAGATACTTTAATAGGCTTATCTGTTTTTTTGCCATATTAAGCCTCCTTCTCCTTTCTCTCTTAGACAAATGGCACCCTTCCAAACTTTCACAGTCACTACCCGCAATAATTTCAACTAATGTGGATTCCAGATTTTCAATTACAGGTACAGGTATAACCTCATTCACTGGCAAAGTTTCCGCCATGTTCTTACCGGACAACACAGAACTAGGTATAGACTTTGCCAAGTCTTTCAGGGCATCTGAGTTATTTCTAACCTGAGAGACAATAGTATAAAATAATCGTAAAAGAATTTTCAAAGCAAAACTAGAGATAGTATTATGAGTCTCCAAGTCCTTAAGTTTAGCTTCAACATTGCATTTCATACATTCAGAATTTGCTACCAGTGAGACATTTTCTTGGGTTCCAAGTTCAGCCAGACTGTCCACTAATCCTGTAAGTTTAGGAGAACAGGAAAGTCTGTCATTGGTAGCAACGGGAGGTGTATAAATTACAGAGCCTTCAGTTACCAAGGTAGGGGCAGCAGCAGGCTTTATCTGTATAGAGCAGGAATCTTTCCGCCTTTCATGCTCTGTAATTTGGCCTTCCAGTAATGAATTATTGTTATCCAATTCCAGCGAAGTACATGCCACATCATACACGGATGCAGTTGCCTCCGCAGGATCTGAATGAATCTGTGCAACTACTATTTGGTCACAGAAGAAATCCGTGATCTTCTTGTCCTTATTAATCACTGTCTGAGTGCTTGTTTCAGCCATCTCCACATCTTTGTTTTCATTCCTACTCTTTTTCCCACCTTTAAGTTTGCTTCTTAATTTCATGATAGTAATATATCACACCAGTAGGTAGGAAAAAGATAAAGCAGGATCACAATAGCTCAGGTTACACAAAAGGGTTAAGTCTGGTTCAGAGATCCACAGTCACCAGATTATATGGGTAATATGAATAGCTCTACAATCCCTAGGAGCAGCCGACTGGTTCAAAGATCAGAAGATCAGCAGCACCAGACAGTAAACCGTAAAGTATCAGGCCATATACAGCCTATTACATAGACCAGATCCAGGCATTAGGCACTGAGACAGCAGATTATAACATGGGGCACATCCACCAGCATGGAAATAATAACACTGAGGGTGAGGCTGATAGTCAGGAGCCCTATAAGGCACAAACTGCCACTAGAGACCTACTCATAGGTCACAGAGAGCCACAGATAGTAGAGTAGAGTTAAACGTGCTGCAGAGTAAATACCGGGTAGTGCAGGCTTTTAAATATAGAACTGTGCTGTGACAAAGTGCCTTCAAGATATATATCCGGGGCAGCACGGAGTCAGCAACTTCCTGGTAATGTAGACTTTTAGTAAAAAACTTTACCGTGACAATGCCCGCAGGATATATCCACAGGTAACACGGAGTCGGCAGCTGCAGGAAAGAATGGCACCCCAGCCCCCAATAAGGCCGTCAGCAAAAGAGGGTCAGCAGGCCACTCGTAGCCGCTCACATCCACGCATCCACCCAGCCGCAGCACTATAGCACCGAACACCGTAACGCTACTTGCTCCCTCGAGGGATTTTCCGGTTAGAGGAAAGAACCTAGCGTATGCGTATGCAAAGCCGTCAAGCCGCACCTCCAAGAGCCGTAATGCACGTACGGACTAACGGGCCGCTTCCGACAGCTCTCTCTCTCAGCTACCAATGACAATCCTTCAATGACCGAAACAATCTGCTTGAGAGGTAACCGAAATGCTTTGTGATATTGTACCATACCATAGAATGCTTAAGCCCCAAAGAGTAACTCAGGGTGGACCTGTTGCCTATGAAAGGGGGAGTGGTGATGATGCAAGAGCTTTAAGCATTAGGTGCATGTGTTCCTCTATCAGTATGCATAGTTATCTGGCTAGAGTGATGGGCAGGCTGAGATTTTCTGTTGCTTACTTACGGGAATTTTTGGTTGAGTGTTTTTTTCTCATTGGTCCTGATGTGCAGGCAACCACCATTATATAATTGCAGTTTTGGATTGGCTGAAGGTTGTCATTTCCTGTGTGTGGGTTAGTGTGACCCATGAATGCAAAGGGGGTACGTATGTGCGCTAGTTGGCTGTGTGCCAATGAGATTGACCCTGCACAAGGGATGTAGTTGGTATTATAGCAGGTGTTTGGGGCTCAGCAGTCCACAGTGCATTCCCTTTGTGCAGGTATGGGCAGAGAGTGTTCCTCATCTCTGTATAACTGCATGGCCGATAGGAAACAACAAGATGTATCTAGGTTTGAGTAGGTCCTATTGATAGGAGAAGGGTAGGAGGAGCGGAATTAGTGATTGAGGGGTCGTTTAGTGCTGTACTATTGGTGATGAGTGGGAGGGCATTTGGCATGGGGGCCATGTTGATGGGTGTAACACCTCATAGTATTGTCGAGTGCCATGTCGAAACTTCATGGGGGGACTGTGTGCTAGTGTTGGTCTCAGGCTTCATCTGGCATATTTCTGCTTAGTAGATCAGATCTACATATACTAGGCAAGTCTATAGAAATAGAGGCTCTTGCATCCACAGGGATTGGACTGTGTTCTTTTCAGTATATGGCTTTTGGTGAAATGGAGAGGCTTTTGCAGTGAAGGGTTTAGGATATACTGATCTGTTGGTCCTGTTGGGTGTTGTTATAGGGACAGGTCCTCCCCCCTCTGCTTCTCATTGATTATGTTTCTTGAATTTGCTATGATTGACCTAAGTTTCCATTTGGCTGTTTTCGCCTTAATATCACCATTTAGAGCTGTGCTCTGCATTCTCTTTCCAGGTTTCAGTAGAGTTCCAGTGTTTGGCTGATTTTCTAAATAGTGTTCTATTTCACAGGGGTAGGGTATTTCACAATTTGAACACCATCATGTAAAGAGTAGAGCCTCCTTGACATTTTCTTGTGTATGGTTGGAGCAGTTGCATGGGGCCTTGGCAGACCTCAGTATTCTTCATGGTTGATATCTCTGGATTTACATCTGGATTAAATGTCAGCCCATTGCCCTGGAAGGTACGTTCAACCATTCATAATGTATTTAACTGGATCTCACTGCCCTTTACCCCATGGTGTCTTTCCAACGCTGAGTCTGCCTGACTGTTTGAATGAATCTCCATATCTGACACCCACACTTCCCGTAGGGACTACGTTGACACTTGTGCTCAGTGATAGCAATTGGACTTCTTGAATCCTACATTTGACAGGCGACCAGAGTGGCACACAAATGCTGGTGTTGCAGCAGCATTCTGTACCCATTTTCTACAGTCACACCCATCCCTCTCCTAAAAAAGGAAGGGACTGACCCCAACCTACTGGCTAAATTTTGGTCTGTGTCTCTCCTTCCGCATTACGCTAAAGTGCTTGAAATTGTTCTATTCAATCATCTCGTCAATTTCTTAGACATCGACAACCTTCGAGACCCCCTACAAGAAGGTTTCTGCTCCTGTCACTTCATGGAAACCGCTCTCATGAATGTGTCCAATTTCATCACCTCTGCTAAGCACTCCCTCCTATCCTCTATCCTAATTCTTCTTGACCTGTTTCTTCTTGGGATTCAAGATCGAGGCCTTGCCTGGATTGAATCTTACATTGCACCTCACCAATTCTCTGTCTCCTGGAGCAACAACACCTCTCAGCTCACTCCTCTGGCTCTGTCTTGGGTCCGCTCCTCTTTACCCTTTACACCTTTGGTCTTGGGGTACTCATCTCCTCTTCTGGGTTCTCGTACTAGCTCTTTTTCTGAACTCTCCTCTGATCGGCCTATCAAAATTTCCAACTGTCTCTCTGCCATTAAATATTGGATGGCTTTGCACTCTCTGATGTTAAACTCTACCAAAACAGAGGTGCTCTTCTTTCCTTCCAAAAGCTCTCTCACATCTCTCCCTCTGCCTATCCAGTTCCCACCTGACACCCTCCCCTACTCTTCTTCAGCTAAAAACCTTGATGTCATCTATGAACCATCTCATACCTTATCTACTTTCATCTCAAAAAATGGAACAGCAGCTTGCCTCAACCGCCTAAATATTAGGGAAATCAGGCACCTCCTTCCTTTCAATACTGCCAAGGACTCTTAACCACTCTTGTCTTCTCTAAACTGGACTACTGTGCCAGCATCCTCTTTGGTCTCCCCAACTATGCGTTCTGTCCTCTCGACAACATCATTAATTTCGCTACCAGGGCTCTCTTGAAACTCCCTCACTTAACACCTACTTCTTCTGTACCGTCACCAGGCTGGATGGCTGGCGATGCAAAACAAGGACAGATTTAAATGTCTTCTTAAGGCACCACTGTATCCTCCTCTATCCAACTCTACAAGATTTCTCGTAAACTCTGCTCTGCGTCCTTGACTACCCTTGTGGCTCCTCACCCTCCCTGTGCTTTCTCTCACTTCTGCTCCTTCTCTCTTCTTGATCCACTTGCATGGAATTCTCTTTCCCGGGCATCCTTGAAACAGTCCATACAGATTTGTTCAAAACCAAACTAAAAGCCTTCCTCCTCACCTCCAAGTTACCCTCTAAACCCACCTCTCATCTGCCTGCTAGCTAAGATGTTCCCCTTGCCTCTAACCTCCCACTGTCCCTCACTTCCTCTGTCTGCACTCTAACACTTCACCCATCATGGTCACATCCCGACCACAGCTTTCAGTACTGCCTTTCTGCACTTACAAATGTGCAATGTTCATGTCCTTAATCTATGTATGTTCACTTATCTATTGTCCCCAGTGACTCTTCCATTTACTCCCCTCCACAACCTGGTCAGAATGTCCCTCTAACTCACCCCATTGCAAGAAGCTCACTGCTTCCCACAGATTGTTTAGCTACGTATCCATTTTTTCTAGACCATTTCTTAGCTATTGCACATTCTTTTGTTTCTCTGTATATAAATCAATGAATAACACACATAAATACTCTCTGATGCCATCTAAAGAGGTATTCAAAAGTCGTAGGTTGATGCTGATTACGCAGCACAGCCTTGACAATACTAGGGAGAGGATGGCCAGCATCTTTGTGGGAAGGTGAAGAAATGTAATATGCAATTAATTGATTTGAGGTTGAGAAGTCTTTTAACACCATGTCTTTGATTTGAGGTCCTAGAATTAGTTAGTTGCCATCAATATTTCCAGCGTCGTGTTGCCTGTTTTTTGTGCCTGAGTTTCCCTTTGAGTGTAGAAATTATTTGTGTTCCATTAAAATAGTTGTAGTTTCTGAATGTGTTCTGTTGTTCGAGGGCTCCTAAAAATGGCACCACATAGATATTAAACAGGAGTAATAGAGGCTGGATTCTTGTGGTTGGGATAAACAGAAACACATATATTCTACAAAATGCACTGTGTGGCTGCCTGTGTTTGCAGGCTTTGTAATAAGGTTCAGACTTGTGACATAAGAATCATCATTTTGGCAATGTTCTTAGAACACTAGTCCAGGTATTTACTCAGTACTTTTAGGTTTGTCTATTGAGTGGGCACCAAACACCACTGAATACTGAGGTGATGCTTGTTTAGAAAAAAATATTTTTAACCTTTTCCAAATGTAAAGTGAATGTCCATTCCATTCCTGTATGTGATTGTATCCTGTTTCATTCTATGTTCTCAAGAAGCTGGTGATAGACTACCCTCTCCAGTAGTTTCTCAGTGTAGAGGATGGTGGATATGGGACATATAAAGAAGTCCCCTTGGTGGGTTGACCAAGATAGTCAGATGGGCCTGGTGGCATTATGGGGAGGATCAATCACCCTCACTGGGGCCCCATCTAAAGGCGCCAGACAGTCACAGGTGGGCTGTAGTTTCACTATCATCTCTGAGAAAGGCTGCAGCTTCAAAGGTGAACGTCTAGGGGCTCAGAATCTGGAAAGTTAGAGGTCTCCTGCCACCACATACTGCCTGTTGCTCTCATTTTAGGAGTGACTCACCCCAAGATCTCAGGCGAGTAGCGGAAGCATACAGAAAACTCACGTGGCACTCATTTTTGGAAGAAGATACAAAATGTTGTTTGATTCATTCAGGACTGGTGGTGAATCTTGGAGTCACTCACAATGTTTTGTGGGTACAGTTTGTATATGTGAAGTCTGCTAACCCAGAAGTTCACAAACTTCCTCAGCAACATTTATAGAACCAATTAAATAAGTACAGACAGACCATCCCAACAGTCTAACAGCACTGTCTTGTCGTATAAGCGCCATACAAATAACCAATAAATAAATGAATAAAATAGAGTGATTTCAAAATAGCATATGCACCTTATGAAGGCTTGGTCCACCCACTAAACCTAGAAGCACCCACAGGGGCTTAAGCATGGCACAACCAATCACAGACCAAACCCAAAACTACCACATAGATGCAGGCCCTTACAGGATGTCCAGCTCAAAGAAAGTGGTCCCAGGTCTCAATAAGCCCAAGATCTCAGTCTGTCAGTAAGGGTGTTCAAAGAAAAAGCTGGAGAGAAGGGGTGGGTCCTTATCTGGTGCTGATTGGAAGAGAAAGCAGTAGACTACTGTGATGATTCGCCAAGTCTTGACTCTTCTCCCCAGAGGGGCCTTCCCTATGTGGCTAGGGAGGTGAGGCCGCTACCCAATAATCCCCTTAGGGTTGGTAAAAAGTGGGAGGATCTCATAGGTAGAGATTCCACCATGGGGACAAGGACTCCTGTCTGGTGAAATACCTCCCTAAACTCTTACCTGCAGAAACATTAGCATTGCTGACTCCTCCCCTTACCTCACTAGAGGATACTACTGTGTATTATTGTAAAGTTACTAATGTCTGAGATGTAAAGTCTAGTAGTACTGAGAAGAAGCAGCCCAAAGGAGGCATGAAGATCACTACATAGAATTCAAAGACAGACTTTGGCAGACCGCTGGGGAGGAAGTAGCTTATAAAGAGAGAGAAAGGACTAGAGAAAGGTGGAAGCTGGCATGAACACTGGAAACGCCTGGAAGTTCAAACCTGAGAGCACCAAGGCAAGCTTTAGAGGTTGGTCCTGCGCGAAGATTTACTTTTGTAGTGGCAGGCATAGAGTAGCTGGTGTGGGACAGAGGACGGTTTATACATTTTTCGTTGACTTACTTCCTAACAAGCACCTGAGTTATTCTAGGCTGAGGCAGGGAACCCGCTGCCCCATTGAGAAGTAGGGAGGGATAGGTTTCTTACCTTAGCTAATAAAAGTGTGTAACCAAGAATGAAAACTCCTTGTCCACCTCCTGACTCCGTCCCGCCACACTACTCCAAGTCCAGTGGGTTCAAGGGCAGGTCCAGGAAGCTGATCCATATTAGACCCCATGAGCTCAGAAAAGTGGCTGGATCAGGAGCCCAACAGCTCAAAGTAAAAACTGGAGAGGGAGCCCAAGAGTGGGACTGGAGCAATTGTTCACAAGCTTATGAGAGGGTCTGGAGCCAGAAACCTAGAACTCAGCTGGAACAGGGGGCCAAGTAATCAATAGAGAGGAACTGTCGTAGAAGCCCAAGAGCCTAAGAGGAGGTAGCGGTGTAGGAAGGAAGGTGTTGGATAACGGTAGCCAATCAAGGTGCCTCTACTAAAGGGGTTGGTGGTGCAAAAAAGAGTGTAGTAGAGGCTCAAAGGAGCAAATAAGGTACCCAGAGGAATGTACATTTGGAAGTGGTTGGTAGAACAAGGGACGGTGATTCCTGTAAGAGTAAAAAAGGTGCCCAGGGGTGAGAACAACTTGAGAAAAATAGTGGGAGTGAAGAAGGTAAAGACAGTGATAAATGTTAGGACAGTAATAACAGGGTCAAAGGGATTGAAGAAGGTGAAGACATTGAGAATAGTATCCAAAGGGCTGAAGAAGGTGGGAAAGGGATGTGGGATTTGGAGTATGTATACCCTGGGTGTTTTCAGAGAGAGGAAGCCTTTGGCAGGAGAGATAAGAAGTCTGTAGAGGTACTGATATGAGTGTACCATTGAACAGTGGGAAAGGTAGATTGAGAGGGAAGACACAAAAGAGTGAACACTTGTCGCAGGAACACCCAATGTACACGGAACTGCTAGGAGCCGGTAAGGAATACATGAAATCTTGGGAACCAAAGTGGTGAAGGAAATTGTGGAAGGTAAATGAGAGTTTAGGGGACTGGAGATAAAGGTTGGTGTTGCAAGACATTGAGGTGTTAGCAAAGTTCTTGGCAGACTTCCTGCAGTACGCCCTTGGTGCTGCCCTTTCAGCGCCAGCCATTGGCACGTTTGGATCAGGTCCTCCTTCGGCGCTCCCTGTTGGCTGTGGCCAGCAGGGTGAAGGGACCTAATACCTCATAGCAACGTTTATACTGTCATCAAAATCACTATTAAACACAGAGTTTTGGATGACAGAATATGCATAGAATGTATGGCCCTCTCAGCTGCCAGTACACCTTCACTTGCTGAGTGGGCTGTGCATCCCTTGAATATACTGTCATCCAAAACAATTCACGTATTAGTGTTCTGTATGACTGTATATTCATGATACCGCACTGCCAAGTGTTTGGTCCCTGAGCCCTGCAGGCTACAACCTACAGGGTATACTGAAAGGGGACATGTGCCAAATGCCCCGTGGGCAAAAGGTCAGTGCCCAAATGTCCTGCTTCAACCTTCCTACCATGTCCAGCTTCCTTAGTCCACTTCTCAGATTCTGGCAGCTACCCCAACATCAACCTAGGTCCCATACTTTCTTCAGTCGGGACCCCAACATCTCTACTGTGGTGAATCATCTGGAACTGATAGTGGGGAACTTGAAAAAGAGCTGACCACAGAAGACGTCTCAAAGGAGAAGGAGTTAGAAAAGGGAGACATCCCTATAAACCAGTATATTCAGAGGTTTGTCTAAGGAACCTGGGATAAGGCCATTCCCAATCACTGGAGAACATAGAGTCTTTGTTGTTCAGAGGACCTTTCCAGCTAGAGGCTTTTTATGAAAGAATGTATTCGCTACCTCCTCAGTAAGGGAACCCAAGAACCCCACAAGCCTCAAGCAAAGCCACTTTAAACGTTTAGATTCCACTGAGCTTACAGTATGTTGAATCCAACAGTGTGATGCACGTTACACCTACCCAGTTCATTATTTGTCCTATTTGTTGTAAAAGTACTGAAATAAATAACTTTAATCTTATGTTTCTGAGTGTGTTTTGTATTATAATCCCTGTCACAGATTGTGACAGATCGTAGTTGGCAGTATCTTCTGGGTTTCCATTGGTGTTCATGTTGAGGGTTATGATGAAAGGATGTTTTTTCTCCCAAATCTCGCGTGCTCTTCCCCTTCATAAGTTATTTAAATGTGTTTAGATCACCTGTTATACCATATAGAAATTGTTGTTTCTTAGACATATTTAGATATGTAAGTCATACTGAATTTTGTTTGTGCTCAACAATCCTTACCATTTCTATTCCAGACCATTATATTCTTCAATTCTTTATTTGAAACTTAACTGTTTTTCTGTTCCTTCTTAAGACAATCTTATCCTTACGTGATACATTGTATTTGTATTATGCCTTCATGAGACAGTGTAAGTCAAAGTAAGCCTTATTTGATGCATAACATTTGTTCTATGCCTTTATATGACAATGTAAGCCTACACGTGTTTCACCCTTTGGGGGCTTTCTAAAAGCTGTGAGTAAAATCTATTTGAAACATTTAAAACAAAGAAAATGTACAGTGATCCCATTAAAAGTCATAATAGATGTATGCACACGAGCATAAAACAAATCAAATTCAACTGGGAAAAAGAAAAACAATGTCATTATGGACTAAAAGATATTGACATGGTAAAATAGATATTTTCATGTTCAATATATTTCAATTCCACTGTGTTTAAGCATTTCTTTACATACAAATACTAAATAACTTATTCATAAATGTAGACATGAAAAATATGCCTTACTAGCTCATCCTTCACTAATAGTGGGCACAATAAAGACATTTCTTAATTGGTCAATTGGTATCTTATGGCACATTATTGCAAACTCTGGTGATCTATTGACTGTGCTGCACTAAAATGAGTTAGTCTATTTACCTGAACATTCGGTTTTTGTATTAATCTCTCCTGATCTATCAACTCTATTGGTTCCTTCATCTTGCAAATATTTTTATCAGCTATAATGTTTAAAGGTTTATAAGTGCATCGTTGTACACAATTCAAATATAAAATTCGTGTTAATAATGGTGTTGGAGCTTTCACTAACCTATCGAGGATCAAATCTAATATTAATGAATATCAATGATGCCGTGTATCCAATTAGTTCCTTATTAATTAATTTGCTTGGCTTCAGCGAATCTTTTGCTAAAGATTTAGAGAAAACATAAATAAATAATTGTGAAGAGTCAATCTAAGTTTATTAATAGTTAACACTAAGAGATAAACTATTAATAATCCTTATTATTTACAGTACCATCCTGACCCTGATAGCACTGTGCTTTTCTATTAGTTTAAATAATGTTGATTTGTTATATGCTAAAACCCAAATTAAAAACTGAAGTTACTGAAGTTACTGAACGTGATTTTTCTGAAATTAAAAGTATATGAAAGTTGCCTACGATCTAATTAGTTGGATATCATTAGTCCCAGTTTGTGCCGCTTGTGTAATGGCAGCCACGGTTGTGATAATCATGACTTCATTGTGTATGACGCCATCTTGTATGAAGTCATGGTGTGTGTTTTAACATGTGTTGAATGCGCAATTCTAATCTTTATCTTCTGGTGTGCCGTTATCTTTGAAACGCTAATGTCCTACATTGCATCAAATAAACCTGATTAATCTAGTATGTATCTAATTATGTGTTGTATGATCTCTTGCAACATATTATTTCTGATCTAAATCTAGTAAGGTATTGTGGTGTTATTATTTAACCCATATGTCTCAACATATATTGTAAATTAATGTTCCCATATGATCTGTATGTCTCAACATATATTATACATTGCTTCCCATATGATCTGTTCCTAATCCCATGTAGAAGAGGTTAATGTTTGTGATTATTCAAGAGCAATCACATATTGGCTGTCAACCATTGAATATTCGTTTAGGTTGGCTATATTTAATTTTGATTCCCTTGTTAATTCTTACTGTTGCTGCTTATCTGCTACACAAGTGATTTACTCGATCCACGTTCAGTCCCATAGAAACAATTCTTAGCTCACAAATACAGCCGGCCTCTAATTATCTTAGCTGCAGTTTGCAATTTCCTCCTTTGGGTGATATCTTTACCTCATCTATTGCCAGAAATGTTATCCCAAGTGTGTCATCTGACTGATGTTTTTGCTGCCAATGTTGAGCCAGCAGCATCTTTGGATCCTGACTTTCAATTGCCCCTTAATGTTCTCTTATTCTCACTTGGAGTTCAGTAACTCTTTGATTAATACATCTCATCCACATATACTAGGCAAACTGTGCCTATCATTCCTGGTATGTTTACACATGCTACAGTGACCACATTTGAAAATATTCAAAGTCTGGTCTAGTAACACGTGTGAAGGTATTCAGGGTATGTTCTTTACAGAAAGAAAGCACCCTCTTTTCCTTGCCTTCTCCAGAGTCTGTTTTATCTGTTGCAGGTGGGCCACCGTTTATTTTAGAAGATTAGTATTTAAAATGAGAGGTGATGGCATTCCATAGCTTTTCGTTCATGATTGGAGGGTGCTTGGTTCTGAAATTCCCATAAAAATGTATGAGCCATGAGTGCATAGCCACGCATACGTAGTCTGTGTATTTCTATAAAGGCAGACCATAAACTGTTCAACAAGAAGCATTTGGGTTTCCCTTGTTGTACACTGAGATTCAGAATGTGGATTGGCATAATGAAATTCGTTATAACTGTTACAGTGTTGGTGTACTGGAAGTGCATTGTAAGGGTGTAGAAGTATGAGACGGACCAAGAGGGGGCATGTGTTGGCTATAAACGTGAATTTTGTAAATCACAAAGCAACCTATCCATCCCTAACTCTGAGGGGTTTTCTCTGCCTCAACATAAACTAAAGAAACTGTCAGAATGTCCGTCAAATAATATTCACCATACTTGTCCAAAACTCCCCCTTACACTTAAACAGAAGAATGCTAAATAAAGTAAAGTCTTCTCACAGGGGAATGACTCTTCTCTTGGTATTTGGAGTGGTTAAAGGTCCAAGAGAAGGCATCCCTTCTCCTGATTACAGTTCAAACACAAAAAATCTTCCACCGGGAGAATGCCTCCCTTCTCCTGGTACACTTCTGTTTACAAAAAGACACAAGCAGGGGGAATGACTCCCTTCCCCTGAAATTCTGTCAACTTCTGTATTGGTTCATCTTTCAGAGTCTTCATTAGGAGAAGGTTTATCTTCTCCTGGTGTCTATGGCTGTATCACATTGTCCACACACTTTGGAGCAGGGAGAATGCTCCCTTCCCCTGGTTCCGGGCATATAACTTGTAATGTTCTTAACTTATGTCAACTTGGCAATTCCCTTGGCCTCTGTTCCCAGGCCCTTACAGCGTTCCAACCCTTTCTATGGTTTTCTGTGATGTCCCTCTGGCCACTGAATTGGGGAACATTTTCTTTATGCTGCATTGCAATTTTCTTTGGGTTTCTAACCATTATCCAGTATTCAGTGGTCTTCCTGTGGCCACTGGTTGTGGACATTCTCCTCTATTGCTTCTTTCAACTATTTTAGGGTCCCGACTGCTCTCTGCTGGTCATTGGTTTCTCTGTCTCCACTGAGACGAGGAAGCACTCCTTGCATGCAGTCTCTATTTGTTGTGGGTTCCTCAACCCTTCTCTGGTGGTCAGTGGTTTCTCTGTTTCCACTGAGAGGAGGAAGCATTCCTCAGATGCACTCTTTATTTGTTATAGGGTCCCATACCCTTCTTGGCCCACATTCAGGCTCAGCCACGTGGATGGATGGAATCTGAGACTCCTTGACTCTTCTCTTGCCCTCACCAGTCCACCTGTTCCTCCCGTTACCTGTTGGGAGCTGCTTGAATGACACCTGTTCTTCCAGGGACTGCTGCCAGTCTCTTCCTGGCTTTCCGCGGTTTTCGGTGGCTTCAGTGGTTTTGCAGTGTTAACACGTCTTTCGGCTCCCTGCATTCCCACTGTCGTTGTTGGACCACATGGTCCACCTCCAGCGAAAGGTCAAACCACTACCTTGTCGTCTTCCACCAGTTGTTCGGTCCGCTGCTGTCAGACCTGCTGGAGATGCTCTCTGCTTCCCGCTCTCATCCTCCGGCCTCTGGTTTTCGCCGCTTCAGTTCTCCCACATTTTGCAGCTTCTTTTCCTCTCACCACTCTGGGGCTGACTTGAGCCAGCTGGGCGTGACAGTTTGTTTAGTCCTTAGTCTCTTCCTATACTTTGCTGCCAGCTCCTCCCTGGCAGAAGTCCTTTTTTTCTGTTGACATATATGTCTTAATGCCATCTCGGGGCCACCTCGTACCAGTACTTGTCTGTCCAGTACTCTTCACATCTTCTGTGATCTTCCTCATCCCAGTCATTTCTAGCTGAACTGTACAGAAGGCATTCCAATAGTGCATATGTGTATCATTGAGGAAGGGGTTTGTGATGAAAGGGGGGATGGGAGACTATTGGGGTGTGATGTTAACTAAGGACCTGTACCCTAGATGGTCGTACTTGTCTCCAGGTGAGGAGTTCCTACCCATGAGGTCCTCCCGCATTAAACCACCCCTAGGGGGATTATTGGGTAGCGGCCACACCTCCCTAACCTCATGCAAAGGGGTTCCTCCCTGGGGAGAAGTGATGAAACCTAGTGAATCATCACAGCATCTACGTATAAAGGTGAAAGAACCCTGATCTCAACCTGAATTTCTTTTAAATAAACAGCAATTTTTCTATCGCTGCTTTTGGCTTGCGTTTTTCAACCATAAACACACTTCCTTGTAGAAACACAGGCTAAGAATGCCAGGCCCACTGTCTGCTTCCCTAATGGATCCTTTTGCAGTCTTTTTCACCTGCGTGTAAGAGGAACAGAGTGTGGCTGGGAGGCAGTGTTGATTAATAACGCACATGGGTGATAACAGAGAATATGTTGAACATTTTCCGTATGCTGAAGAAAGTACCATCTGTAGTTGCAGAAATTTGATTTGATTTGTTTATTTGTAATGCGCTAGTTCCTCAGAGAGTGACATCCGAACATAAACTGTGTCTGGGCACAGATGTTAAGAGGAACCATCAAAGAGAAGCCACAGAGAAGACTTAAATAAAAAGATAACGTTTAAGTTTCTTATGAAATACTTGAAAAGACTCAGTATTCCGGAGAGCAGAAGTGACAACATTCTAAGCCCGAAGACCAAATTCAGCAAAGCGCCTATCGCCTTTATGGACGAAGTGAGATGAAGGTATTACCAATAGTTGTTTAGTAGAAGAGCGGAGAGATCAATCTGGAGGATAGAGAGTGATTTAAGAAGATAGGTATGTAGGTGCCAGACTCTGAAGGCAATTAAAAACGATACAGAAGAACTTGAAAAGGATCTTCTGATGTAGTGGCAGCCAATAGAATAAGCAGTGAGAGGAAGATTGTTTTTTAAAATGAGAGGTGATGGCAAGATCCAGATGCGTTTTTTGGTAGGCTGACCACTGCATTCTGAGCAATTTGCAGGTGGTAGATTTGACCTGCACGGATCCCGGCTAGTATTGCATTGCAGTAGTCACGCGTGAAGTAACCAGTGCACCAACGACTGCTGGTCGACCTTTCTCAGAAATGAGCAGAAGGATGGGTCACAGTAGTATAATCCGATAGTAAATAAATGTAAGCATCTCACTAACCTCTACATTGTAAATTAGATTAGACTGCCATATACAGCATACCTTGTTTTCTTTATATGAGAAGGCTGTAGGTTTCCAAATAATGCTGGGCAGGGTGGTGATGCTGTTGGTCTGCTAGAAGTTTCTTAGGTCCCAACAGAATTATATCTTTTTTAGAGGGGTTAAGCTGAAGCTTGTTGGCTAAAATCCAGCTTTTAATTTCTTGAGCACAGTCACAAATCCTTTGTATTGTATCTGTTGTATCATTAATCCTGACCTAAATCTGTGTATTGTCTGCATAAGAGTGATGCGTAGCATATGGTGAAAGTGATTATTTACCCAACAATGATTCATTTGTTGTTCACAGGAATTCCTGCTAAAAATCTTCTGTGTTTTTCGGAACCTCATGAAGCTGAGCGTCTTCCCTCGAGACTGGATGGTGATGAGGCTACTCAACAGCAAGTTAGTGACAACCATCTTGTGGTCCATAGAGACATCAAAACGATCAGTTAACCATTGCGTTACCCTCTGGTCTCTTTTGTCATCCTTTATAATTGTGTTGTACATGCATCTGTTTGAATAATATTGTACTTTTTTCTGATGCAAGTCGGATATAAAATACTACTATATCTATCCTCGGTTTTCGCTTGCAAGCTTGTGAACTCATGTCGCTGTGTAGCGGTAGGAACGCAATTGGTGCTTTAATAATTCATTTGTAACCTTGTCCAATTGTTCACTGGTGGGCAAGCTGCAGCCCTCCATGTGTTTTGGCCTGCAATTCTCATCAGCCCTAGCCAGCATAGTCAATGCTGATGGATCATGGGAGTTGCAGCCCCAATCCTCTGGAGGGCCGCATTATGCCCACTACTGCCATACTACTTCTTTTCTGCTGGCTAAGTAGACCTCACTCTCTTTTATTTAACACCAGTTCACATGCTTGTTCCTTTCATAGTTTGCTTTTTCTTTTCAAAACCCTCATCCTGGTGGAAATCACATGTGTACCTTTTAAGACTTGCCTGCTTTGGGAGAGTTGAGCCTCTGACACCGTCCTTCAGAAGGTTGGGATCTGCTGCCTAGTGCATTGGCATTTAGTGAGGTCCGGGCAACTTTGAGCAGTATTCTACCACTGTCTGAGGAATCCTCTCCCGACCATGAGAGACTTCTTTAACATCACACCTGAAACCACAGTGAGCAATGGTAGCTGTTATTAGGCATAGTACTGGGCATGGTGGCAGGGATGATACTAGGCCCAGCACAGGCAGACGAGATATTATGTACAACAAGACATTATGTACATCCTGTCCCAGGTCAACACATTTGTTTCACTCCAAAAGCATTTCTGAGGTTCATTTACCATGATGTTTTCTGCCATTTCAAAGACAACTTTTCCCGGCTGTCCTGAGGTTGACTAATCCCTTTGAGATCTGCAGCAAGAAAGTTGATCAAGGCATTTTAGGTTATTATGGAAGATAGACAAGGCTCCTACTAATATTATCTTAGGCTTTTTCTGTATCTCAAACCAAGGCGAAGTTGACAACGTTCGCTCAGAGTGCCGCATGAAGTTGTATGCTACCGCATTAGAGATATCCAGGACTCCTGACAGCCACATGCATGGCACATCTGACTCATTCATATCAATAACCTTGAAAATTATTCTTGAGGTTCACTAATTCTCCACCAAATTAGTGAGTACCCCTGGTGAAGGGTGTTTGGCACCCCAAATTGCTATGAAAACTCCATGCTTAAACTTCTCAGACAATTTCAGAGGTGGGAGTACCTTTTTAGAGAACACGTTTTAGTCCTGGGCTCCTACACATTCCTACGTAAATGATATGAACATACTCGCCCTTAGAACTGGGCGATTGTGAAATGTGTCCCTAATTTCAGCATTCAGAAATTCTAGCCAATAGGGATCCTCTTTAAGGGAGAAGTCGTCCATTCTTGTTAGGGATTCCTGCAGAGGATGCTTCTTTCAGTTTGTAGGCCTTTTATTACTAAGCAGTTACATGTGGCCATGACCACACTGATGCAATCACCTTTTTTGAAGTCATCCACAAATATGACCCTATGCTTCTCCTCTGAAATGTGGCGTTACTGACGTTACCTTAGAAAAAATAATTAGTGTGCTTCAGGCTTTCTTTGTTGACAAACTTAGTTTACCTTTCAAATTAATGTTCGGAGTCTTTATAGGTAGGCCGTTAATTTGCAGCAATGTGGTGCAGATGCGTGGTCCTCAGTGCTTTAAGACATTAGGGGGGGGCCCTCATTTGGGGGTGCAGCTTGCCTGATGTGCATGGTCTAAGACGTGAAGGGCGGGGCCTAAAGAGGAGCATGTAAACATGGACAGGGCGGTCTCACCTACATAACTAAGTACATATTGCAACACTGCATGGTTGGTATAACCAAAGCATGTGATCCTGGACAAATCATTTCATTGCACTGTGTCTTATCGGCAGCTCTTAAAGTGCTGGTGTCGTCAATAGTGATATGGAGTGCAATATAATGCTACAGTATACTGCAGTGTGGCCCACAGCATACAGTAGCGCCTCCTCCCTTTTGTGAGTCCACTCTTGTGAATTCAGAAATTAGAAGTACCAGAATGCAAAGTTAAGGAATCATAAAATCTAGTAGAGGCTCGTCATTTCATACCTGAAATGGGTCTGATTGCATTTTTGATAGCCGTTAAGACCCTCTGCAAAAGAGTATGTTATAAATCCCCAACGTTTCTAATCATTGTTTGATGTAGTAATGTTGTTATGCAGTTGAAGAAAATGAACAGTCTAAGAAGGAAATGTGTTTTTTGTACTTGTGAAACAAGCATATATCCTGGAAATGGGTGAGTCAGTGTAGAATGTTTATGCAACATGCTTTCTGTGAAGAGGTGAAAATGTTGGCCATGAGAACCTGATGTCTCCACCGTGGGGTTAATGGCTCAAACATTAACACCCTTTTGTCGCCACTCCCTGTTGTGCGTGTTACAGTGCACGGCTGAAATGAATTCTTACTCTCAGCCTTATGCAGTAACAGGCACAACAGGGAGTGGAGACGCGCTATGCGTTTTCTGCGCTGTGACTAACACAAGTGTCAGCCACAGCTGCCTGACTTCATGACGGTGGGCTCATCTCCCGTTGCGTCTGTGGCCGTGGTGTGACAATGACCTGCCGTGAAGAGGTTGGACGGGGGGTTGGCAGGGCTCAGCCACACGTTTTGGAGACTGCCGGGACTCGGCCCCGGCCCACTTAAAGCAATGCTGTCCTTTTACATAGGGCTGTGTGTATAATTTATGATGCCCAACAAGGCAGCAACCAGTACTACTAAAATGAGGACCCATGACTGAATAAATGTGGGACAACGAGAATCTTTCTTGATGAAGTCCAGTTATGGCCAGTGGTCTGCCACATGAGTGAAAATGAATGCCCCCGGGCCACATGGCGATTTGTGCATAGATTGCTGCGTCCCGCAATCATAACATGCGGGACACAGCAACCTCTTTGTGCATGGAACGTTCACCCACAGAACAGGGCCGGGTACTGAGCGCCTAGTGTTTGCTTAAATGTATCATGATCAAGGGAATTTACCAGTAAATCAAGCGCATGAGAACAAGACTTAGAATTAATAAAGTGACTCCCACAGAGGAGGGGTACTCATTTGAATACATTGTGATTATAACAGCCCTGATTTGAGAAAGGTCGAGGAAGGCCGAAACATGTGTTCTCAACCTAAGGGCAACTCATTAAAAATACATACTCACAAAACTGAGCGCAGAGTCCTGGATCTTACTTCTAGTGTTTTTCTTTGCTTAAATATACTATCAATCAAAGCACTGCATTTTTCTGTGCTTTGGTTGAAAACATATGTAAGCAAACATAAATATCTTGGCTTGCAGGTCCCAACATGGTGCATCTAAAAGGGGCCTACGGCCAAGGCACCACGCCGAAACGGCTGGCGCCAATAGGGCTGCTCCAAAACACAGTGTACCATGAAATTGCGTGTCTGGCAGTCGGCGCTTTGGGACAGTTAACAAAAATCTCTGGGTGTCTGGCCCTTTGGGCAGAGTAGTTCAACATGAACCACAAGGGGATTCTTGATTGGTAAACAGGCCAGGCTCTGTGCCAGCACCAACCTTCACCATGGCAATTTGTCTAAACACTACTGGTGAGGACATGACATGCCCACCTTAGTCAAAAACTTACCATAAAACCATGTCATTGAATTTCAATTTCCCTTTGCAATGAGGCAGTCGCTCACTTTTGCTAGTTCCGTGTTGTCCTCGTTCCACTTGCTTTCTGTGCCTGGGAAGTCTTTTTTTGTCAGCTGGCTGATGGAATGCAAGTTGTCAGGCAATATTGTTCATATGACACCATGACACCTATCAGTTGGTCAAAAGCACGCGCAGGCCTTTGGGAGACATGATGCCTACTGGCTGTGTTTACAGGACCCGGTGATATCTGCCTCGCTGTGCCCAGCTACGCGCCATTTCAGATCATCATAGTTTGTAAAGAAAAGGAGAGTCATGGAACTTAATGTCTGCACGTAAAATCTTTAGCTGTCCAGAGAGAGAAAGCTCAACTTGTCTTGTTTTTTTTTTTTTCAGCGTTATCGTCACGACGGTCCAGTACTTGTCCTCAGCGCTGCATAAGAACTTCACAGAAAATGACTTTGACTTTAAGGTAATTAAGCTGTGATTCATGAACCGCTTTATTGTTTTGGATATTGCTGTTATAAAGCCCTCTAATCCTCATTGACATGTTGGTGAAACATAGCACTACCCTCTGATCCTGTGGTGTACCAAACCAAACTGCATTAAGCCCACCCTGTTCATACGGATGTATACTAATTGACCTTTTCACAATTGACTTAGGGAGAATTGTCCTCGGTAGAATTGAACTAATTTAAAAGGACAATTAGGACATATATGCAGGGGAAACCCCCCGCAATCCCCTACCCAATCCAAAACCCCCCGCAACACCCCACCCAATCCCCTTATATTATTTATAATCCAAAACCAACCCAATACATATTTAAAATAACTAAAGTAATATAAAGGTCAATTGTGTAGAAGGTCAATTAGGACCACTATAATTAGGTCAATTAGGACAAAACGTAAATTGTAACAGGTCACTTTGGGTAATACCGTTCCTACGCTTGAAGCAAAAGCATCCGCTGCGGGTGAATGTGAATGTTTTTGCACAGGAACCGTCACCATTCCTGCATTTCATGCCTTGAGGGGGTGGCTTTCATATTTACCATCACAAGTACATTTTATTATTAGGAATGAGATATATATTTAATGAACGTTATATGGTTGCACTAATAAAAAACCTATGAAATTCAATGAAAAAACTTTGTTAAAGGGACGTTATGGTTACAAGTAAAACCGAAAAACCAGAAATTCACCAGTTATGGTAAGAAAAGCAACCATAACTCGTGCCACCACCGTGCACTGCTAAGACTAACACCCATGACATTAAATATGACATCACAAATGTCACTGATTACATCACTGATGACATCACATATCTGGGCCACTTGCTTTTGTTCACTGACATATGTAGGCCAGGTGGTTTTGTTCACTGACAGTCAGAATATTAAAATTGAAAAAGGTGCTATATATCTAGATGTTAACCTTGTCATATGTTGTTTAAGTACTTTCCTTACGGTTTGGTCTCTGCTCATGGTTCACATACATGGTAAAATGTGCAGGCCTCAAACACACAATTCATTTGTATACATTAAGATAAACTTTAATGTCATTAACATTTTCTGATGATGCTGTTTCTTTCTTCCTTATTTTAGTTTCCCTGTATGTGCCTCTGATTTGTATGCATTGTGGTTATTCATATGTTTTGTTTGTACCAGCACAAGTCTTGAATTATTAGCTAGTTATTACATGTTTAACATTACTCAAAACTCTGATAAGGTAGCATTCATTATTGTATTATCCAAAATTACAAGATTATAAATAGTGTACTTCTATGGTGCATGCTGCAGTCATTGCCTTTGTTTATATATGATTAGGTTTATGTATTAACAACAACACTCCAAAACAATGATTTTAGATAAGTACATTCTTTAATAGATTAAGTAGTTCACGATAGGTCTCCTGATCATCTTGTTACCAACAATATAAACACAACTCCTTGTAGGGACTTTTCATCAAAATGTATTTCACAATGGATGCCATCAGTGATGTCATCAATGACATTTGTGATGTCATCTTTGATGTCCTGGGTGTTAGTCTTAGCAGTGCATGGTGGTGGCGTGAATTATAGTTGCTTAGCTTACCAAAACTGGCGAATTTCAGGGGTTTTTCGGTTTTACTTGTAACAATAACTTCCCTTTAACAAAGTTTTTTCATTGAATTTCATAGGTTTTTATTAGTGAAACTTAACCATAACGTCCCCTTACCAAAGTGTTTTCATTGAATGTCATAGGTTTTTATTAGTGCAACTTAACCATAACGTCCCTTTAACAATGTTTTTTCAGTGAATTTCATGGGTTTGTACCAGTGTGTGCTATTTTCCTACAATTTACTAATATCATACTTACCCAATATAACAATATTTGTGTCCGATTTACAAAGTGTCCCCTTAAAACTCTACCATTTCCCACCTTCCCGAATAATTTTTAACACTTCGATACACTCTATGCAACTATTTCAACTAGTTTTGCATCCGTAGACATCTACGAACATCTGACTTCATTGTGGTCCTTCCGGACAGTGCCACATGACCATAGGTTGGTGCGCGGCATGATGACGTGTCTGAGAACCCGTCGCATTTCACAATAAGATCTGTGCTTCGCAAACAGTTTGGAACTGCATTTTCTACTGATCTAGGAACTTTTAACTTCAAAAATTCCCTTGCACAGCTCCAACACCTATCCCTAAATTCACAATCTAGTACACAGTACATACTTTTAGCAAAACTGCTATTTATCTTAAAATGGCATCAGCTAATGCCATCCCTCCTTCCCAAGAGCCACCACCACTGCTGTAATCAAGGAGCATGAGAAACACTGCCCCTACCTTAGAAATAACACACGCACAACATTTTCTCTTGTCCACCTACCCCTCCATATTATTGTTTGGCTCCTCTTCCCTCATTTCCCTCCCCACCTTTCATTCTCAGACTCCTGCCAAAAAAATACATCCAAAAACAACAAAAGACATATTCCTTTAGGAACCACCTTTCACAGTTAAAAAATAGAACTAAAATAAAATCTATAGACTCCATCTACTTTATATTTCTGAGTAAAGTACATAGACTCAATAAGATTTTCCAAAATTTCCATTTGCATTTTATGTTAGGCTAATGGGAATATTGTGGCATTCATCCTCCGTTCCAAGGACTGGAACGGTGGATACCGGCCCGGAAACCCAAGTTATCAGCTCAAGTGAATCGAGGGTGGATAACAAGCTCTCTGGACCATTATCTCCCCATTCCAGGCCCTGTAATGGGGAATGAAGGCCATTAGCACCCTAGGTTCCCAAAGCGGGAACCTGGGGAGCAAAAAAAAAAGAGCAAATAAAAAAAGGATTTTTCTTCAGCGTACCGGTGTAGGAAGGAAAACCCTTTTCCAAGATGGCCACCATGGAAAGGGAAGGCGGGGTTCCATACAGGGCCCCTCTTCGCTTTCCATGGAAGCCTGTAGAAGGCGAAAAGAGAACCCTATGACCATATTACCATGAGCACACTTGTCTTCCCTTTCAAATCTATCCCAATTTCGAATAACTTTACCACAAAGCCTGTCCCAGGTGGACATGGCCACTTTAACCCCATGTGTTGTCCCTCGTGGTCATGGCCAGTAGCAAGATTGTCTGGATCATGAAGTTATGAAATGAGCCGGACAATCTGGCCACTGCCCATGGCCACAGGCTACACCTCAGTCACCAAAGATAAATCGCTAATTTTTGTACCTACATTATGACACTTGTCAAAAAATAAAACACGGGCACATTGGCAAAACCATCCTTTCAGGTCCTTGTCAATGCTCCTTACACAAGTTTGCTGGAAATCCACCTGTTTTATTTTTTAAAAAATGTCACATGAATGCACATAAAATTGTCATATAACCTAGCGCCCACTTGACAAAATCCTTTCAGACTTTACAAAAACCTTTATATCTAGATCTATAATATTTTTGCAAACCTTTGTGTAGATTTGTCAAATGGCACCACATTTATAAGCCTTTACAATATTTTGGGACCCCTGTCTAATTTTGCCTCTCTTGACAGAATCACACCAAACTTCACAAAATCATTTATATTTAGATCTATTATCAGTTTGCCAAATTAAGTGTAGATTCGCCAAATGGCACCTCATTTATAAGCCCACGGACACCACGTTGCCCTCTAAGCCAATCGGAGTCCTATTCGCGGACCGAACAGGGAAGTGTGTCTGCGGAGGGAACCTAGATATCACTAATTCTTTTGGGACCTACATTTTTGTCATTTTAAAAAAAACTACTGGACGGATTTCCACCAAATTTACGCTTTCGGAAACAAGCCGCCGCTCCTGCCTCAAATTTGGTGGAAATCCATCTAGCGGTTTGTGTTGTAGTCATGAGCAAAGTTTTTGCTCCATTCAGTCTATGGGAAAAAAAGAAATGTTGGGCCCCCCCTATAACTTTGCCCTCCTTTGACGAAACCTCACCAAACTTTGCAAATCAGTGATGCATTCAATGACATTTGTGATGTCATCTTTGATGTCCTGGGTGTTAGTGTTAGCAGTGCACAGTGGCGCGAGTTATGGTTGCTTATATTACCATAACTGCCGAATTTCAGGGGGTTTTCGGTTTTACTTTGAACCATAACGTCCCTTTAACAAAGTTTTTTCATTGAATATATATATATATGTATATATATATGTTTTTAAATTGCTGATTTATTGTATCAAGCTAGTTGAGCTGCACTCTCCATAACAGTTCTTATCACAAAACCGGTTACATATTCCGTCGAAAACCATTTCTTCCTTTATTAGTTTCGGAGAAAAACACGGCGCTTGAGCGTTTCGTGGCTCATTTGCCGCTTGTTCACAACAAAGTGGCTCATTCCACAGATGTTCATTGAAAAGCATCCAACCACTGGTTAGAGTGAAAATGAAAAAAGGACTTTTTTTGCTTGCCCCACAATAACGTGCAAAACCTGTCGGCCATCTTAGCCTAGTTGTTTGTATAGATAGTCAGTGGATAATTCTATTTTGCATACGTATCATCCATGAACATTCAAACCTTGCCGTTTTGCCAAATGCCTATTTTACACAATTTGATACAAAATAGTGTGCTACGTATATGTTCTGCCAACATAGTTTACAGTGACATTGGATCCATATTGTTACACACTTGTTGCTATATACATTTGAGTAGTGTCAGATCACTTTGATGGTAGACTGTTCAATCTCATAAATACTGTACAATCTGGTCATTTTATACAATTACAAAATACCTTAGCCGAAAGATGCACTTTTACAGCGCCGGCGGCACATTGCATTAGTGGCAGATCTCCCTTCTAATGGGTTATGCAGCAAGATTTCCATAGTGTGCTCCATATAGACATCTCAGTTCGCTGTCTATTAAGTGCATAGTGCAAGTAGCAACATCTTATATTGGTATTAAAATAGCATAAAGTGCATAGTGCAATAGCAGTATATGGAGTTAATGTTAGGAGGACAGTGACTAAAGTGCATAATGCATAGCAGCATACAATAGCATATACAGTTAGTATAAAGTGCATAGTGCATCACCCTAAAATACCATGCATTGGCAACAGACCATATCCATTAAACAATGTGCCTTCCTGAATCTATATCCTGGCTGTCTATCCTGCCAATTTAAAATGATGCTAACTACGTAGTCTAATAACTACGTTCTCTGTTTATGACAGCAGTCTCTGTTGTTCAACAAACAACTAGTTATCCATGAAGTGCCTAGTGCACAACATTTTCAATCATATGATTATGGCATTCTTAATTACATATGTCCATTATAGCTGTAGAGTGATTCAGTCAGTTTTTCACTTTAAACAAAGCTAAATGCTACACAAGAAACTTGTCCAATTCACATCATTGTCCAAGGCGCATAAGAAAGAATCACCAAATTTAAAACTGATTAAAACTGTACAATTAAAATAAAAAGGGGACTTTACACATCAATCTAATATCAGTGTTGTAAATGGCAACAGACTTTGAAATGTAACTGCTAAAGAGAAAGGAGGAGAAATAAAAGAGAAGAAGGGAAAGGAAGAGGGGGCTGGGAGGATCTCAGAGGTGAAGATGCATATACTGAACAAACCAGAGTAGGAGTGATTTCAATGAGCTAAGAATGTATAAAGTTCTTTGTCAATGTTGTGGCCATTTGGCTGCTTGCTCTCAAAATCAAGGATGCAACGGGTTTCTTTTTGCCGCAGCATACATTCCCTGTCCCCTCCCCTAGCACCAATTTCAATTTTATGGATCCCAAAGAAACCAACACTTTCCATACTGTTGTTATGACATTCGGATGGGATAATTGGCGTCGCTATGCAAGATGGCAAATTTTTAGTTGCACTTTGTGCTGTATATGTACCATTCATGACAAGCACATGTAAGGACATATATCACATATTCTGTTTCACATGTAATTTATTCCATTATGGGACTAGTCTGTCCTGTAATGGGACGCTGGAATGTTCCACAGTTCTCAGCATATTTACAAAAATTACATTGTGTGCATTTAAAAAAAAAATCTTTTGAATTGTGAGCCAACTTGTTTGGTTATTGTCCTCTTCTTTGGTCATAAAACATTGAACGAGTGTGTCCTTGACCAATCTATTCCTTCTAAAACTTATCTCTTGGTTGTTTATCAGACTGGTGGACAGATCAGAATCTGCCAATAATATATTCCAATGTTTTTGTAAAATATGTCTAATCGTGGTTGATTGGCTGTCAAATGTGAGGATTCGACGTGTGCTGTCTTTTTCTGCATCCTGCTTTTCTTTCTTGCGGGATCCTGAAAAAAGGCTTTGTCTATCCAATTGTCTTACTTTGATGTAAGCCCTTTCGATTACTTTTTTTGGATACTTCGGTTTTTGTTAAGCCTGCAGCCATTGTTCTGATCTCCAGATCGTAAGTCTCTATTGTGGTGTTGTTGCGTCTCAATCTTACAAACTCTCCATATTAAGTTTTTGGGTGTCCACTTGTGGCGTGTAAAGGTGTATTGGAGCCAGTGATCTTTCTGTGTAGTTTGCAAATTATTGTATCGTTTACAATTCTTATGTTTACGTCCAGAAAAGTAATCAGTGTCCAGCTGTGTGTTTCAGTGAATCTTAAATTATTAATATTAAGATTCAGTTGCTTGACAAAATCCAGCCAACCTTTTTCATTTCCCTTCCAGATTATAAACAGGTTGTCTACATATCTTAGCCACAGAGCCACATTGTGAGTTTGGTCTTGATTTCTGTCTGTCCACACCTCCAATTCCTCCCAGCCGCCCAGCGTAATATTAGCATATGGGGGTGTGAAGGTCATCCCCAGAGAAGTTCCTTGCACTTGTTTAAAATATTCACCATTAAAGAGTTAAACATTATCAGTCAAACAAAGGTCTATCATGTCTAGCACCATTTTAGTGTGCTCAAGATAGTTGAGAGATTTCGTGTTTAAATAGTGCTGGCAGGCCTGTTTTCCATATTCATGCCCAATGGAGCTATAAATTGATACAAAATCCATGGTTGCTATCAAATACTCCTTTTCCCATGGTATATCTTCATTCCGACACCACAAACAGGAAGTCTGTGGTGTCTTTTAAATATGATGGCAGTAGCGAGACAAAGGGAAAAAGCACTTCATCTTCATCAATATATTTTGACATGTTTTCCATGTTTCCCAACGCTGAACCTATGAAACACACAGCAGGTCTCCCTGGCGGTTTTTTGATACTTTTATGCACTTTCGCAAGAGATTAAATTGTAGGTGTGATTGAGTTGGTTGTCAACAAGCAATTGCAGGTCTCTTCTGTTAATATGCCCTTTTTCTCCCATTTTATGAGAAACAATTTAACTTTGTTTTCTAATTCTTTGACAGGATTAGTGTTTATTCTTATGTAGCATTCGTGATCATTGAGCTGCTTGTATGCTTCCTTTATGTAATCAGTTCTGTTCTGTAATATTATATTACATCCCATATATATATATATATATATATATATATATTATATATATATATATTTATTAAATATTCACTTTGTGACCATGATTTCCCCGTGAATGTCTGGCACAGTTATCTTTCCTGTGAATGGGCTGGCTCTTTCCCCATAGGGCTTAGTGCTGTGATAACTGCATAAGATGATTGGCCTCAAAAGATGTGTTAATCTTTTTTTTTGGGTCTGTGTAGCGAGAGCTAGAGCACTCTCTGGGAACACTTGAAGGCATATCGAAGTGGAACTGAGGTGTCAGTCGGCGTCTTTAAAATGCATAGGGAACCTCCTGCTTTGAATTGGTCCTTCTAACTATTTTTCCATCCTCTTTAAAGTCATTTTTCATTCTAAAAAGTATTGGTAAAGTCAATAGGTCTGACTTTCTAAATGTAGGTGGTTGTGTAATTTTCCTGCTGAGGCTTTAAAGCAAAGTTAGCTTCTACATTTTCAAAGCCAGACCGATTGGCTTTTGTAAGCTTGTTTGAACTGCTTCCATTCTACAACTGTTTTAGCGCTACCCACAAGCCAAAACTATTCCAATGGAGTACAGATAGAAGGGAGGAGGTGGCATGTGAGGAGAAACACAGCGTGGACATGTTGTTTGCTTATTTACCCAACCATTGACTGTCCACGGCCATACGCATTCCTGTGGTAATTTCTGCACTGTCCCTGCCCATCCCCACCCAAAACACATCCTCCTGGGACTTTGAACATACAGTAACATACAACATTTGCATGATTGTTTCTAAGCTCTATATTGAATCTTAGTGGCTTTATTGCAGCTGGTAAATGTGTTACTTGTGTAACAAAAAGGTCTTAACCAAGAGCACCTTCAGCAGCTCAATTTATATCTGTACCTCGCAGTAAAGTATTTTTGTTTTTAGACTTCTTTTTATTGGTGGTGGTCACAACAGATACAACATCACCACTCCCATGTCATATTTCAAGCATCATACACAGGTACATCTCATAATCAAAATATTATATACAACGGGTTACATGGTGGTTTCATCATCAGACTGCATTTCGCACAGGTAAGCTCGGAAGGGACCCCCAAATGTCTTTTGGTCAACTTGAGGTGGGTTGGGTCAAAACATATTGCTCCTCATACTCGTTGACATAATTCTGTTCACGAAGAAAAGTGTTCATGCTTGGCGGTGTGGCACTTTTCCAAGCCAGTAGGATACACTTTTTCGCCACCGCACATGAGACATTGAATAATCTTCTGTTTTTTTCGGAGCACTTACCAATGTCACCAAATAGATATTTTTGAGGAGTCAACTGTGGGGGTATCTGCGTGATTTATGCCAACATGTCAGCCATGTTTCCCCAGAATCCCACCAGTGCCGGACACCCCCAGTACATGTGAAAGAGGCCTGCCTGCGGGGATCCACATTTGGGGCAATCACCAGAAACCTCTGTTGCAAATTTGGCCACCTTAGCCGGTGTATAATGTAGTCTATTTAGGATTTTAAATTGAAGCAGGCGTACACCCACGTTTAGTGAAACTTTTTTCGTAAATGCGCAATATCTGTTCCATTTATCATCGGGTATGGGCATCTGCAAGTCTGTTTCCCATTTATCCTTGACCCGGTTTATCTTTGGGGCATGGGTCTGTACTGATATATACAATTTGGAGATTCCCAAACCCCCTTTTGTGGTGATGAGTTGTAGAGTGGGATGTAGGGGGGTTCATCAGGGAAGAGCGGCCAACGCTCCTGAAACGCAGATCTCATCCGATAATATTGCAGTGTTTTAAGTGGCCCTCCACCCATCGCTCTTGTGAATTCTTCCGGGGTTGCAAATTTACCATTTATGTTCATGTCACCCAACCTCATCTCATTATTAGGGTCCCTTGCCTCCTGTATACCAATACTGAAAGTCGGGGGGGATACCTGGAAAGTTCCACAGAGGGACCTCCGAGTTGTAAGGGGTCTCTATTTTCAGCCTTTTAAATATTGCGCTCCAGGCCTGGACCATGCAGCTCACTGGGTTGTATTTGCATGTATCTTTGTGTCGGGCATTGAAGATAACCGATTTTATGTCTGTTGGGGATTTGGTGTGCGTTTCTATCCACGTATGGGGTGAACTGTCAGCCTCATCATACCAATGTTTCGCAAACTGTGCCTGAGCAACCAAATAGTAAAGTTCAAAGTCAGGGGCAGCAATGCCACTGGTATCGTAAGGCTCTGTCATTTTTCGGACCTTATTCTAGCGGTTTTCCCGTTCCAGAGGAATGTCACCACCATTGATCGTAGTTTGGAGAAGAACTCCCTGCCCGGCCATATGGGAACGTTTACAAAAAACATAGCATCTTAGGGAGAACAATCATTTTAAGGATTGCGATCCTGCCGTGGAGAGATATGGGGAGATGCCTCCATATCTGTAACTTAGTATTGAGTGTTTGTAGTGCTCGGTCATGGTTGTCAGTATACAGGGTATGTCCATTCCTGGAGACCAGGACTCCCAGGTATCTAATACGTTGTTTCGACCACTTTACTCCACAGGTATCAGCTGGGCATTTAGTAGAGGTAGTGAGCGGGAATATTTCGGACTTGGCTTTATTTATAGTGTATCCTGAGTATTCGGCAAATTTGTGTATGGCGGCAATTATGGGTGCAATGTTTTTATGTGGTTCTCGAATATATAATAATGTATCACCAGCATACAGTGAGATTAGTTGGGTGGAGCCCTTCATTTTTACACCCTTATCCCTGTGTCTCAGTCTGACGGCTGCGGCCATCGGTTCTATGGTTAAGGCAAATAGTATAGGTGATATTTTGAATAGCTCAGAGATGGTCCTATTGGTGCACACTCTGGCCCCAGGGGCGGTATACAGCAGTCGAACAAACCTAATGAAGCTGGGCGCCACACCAAATGTTTCCAACACCGTGATGAGGTAGACCCATGAAACTGAGTCGAATGCATTTTCGGCATCAAGGGCCACTGCTACTGCGCTTCTGTCCGGGTCTTTCTGTGCCATTATACCGAACAGCCTGCAAAGGTTTAAAGCGGTGGACCTTTGAGGAATAAATCCATTTTGATCCGGATGTACCAGCGTAGATATAATGGGTAGTATCCGATTTGCCAACACCTTTGCAAATATTTTGGCGTCAGCGTTGATGAGTGAAAGGGGTCTGTATGATGGCATGTCACTTGGTGGGCGTTATTATGGCTTCTCTCATCGTCGGGGGCAGTATGTTTTTCTCTAGGGATTCCTTCCAGGTGTTCAGCATTCTGGGAACTAGTTCCGCTCAGAACTCTTTATAGAATTTGGCAACCAGCCCGTCAGAGCCTGGCGCCTTACCTGCCGAGAGATATTTAATTGCTTCACCAATTTCTTCTGCAGTGATCGGTTGGTCAAGTGCCAGTTTGTTTTCTATTGGGAGCTTCGGTAGCTCTAGTGTGGCCAAATATGTCTTTATTTCAGCGGTTGTCTTTCTATTTCTGTTTGCATAGAGTGTTTGGTAAAATTTAACAAATTCACTATTTATTTCTTCCTCGCTCGTCACCACCAAATTTTGTGCCGTTTGGATGCTTGTGATCGGGTGTGATTGCCTTTCATGTTTAACTAGATTGGCCAATGTCCTACCTGCCTTGTTTCCCTCGCCATATCTGCGTGCACTGATCAGGGCTGCAATATATCATATTTCTGTAACGGCCAGGTCATCCAAGTCCCTAATGAGCTTGTGAATCTCAGTGAGCGTATCCTTGTCATGTGTGCGGCTGAAGGTTTCCTCTAGATCGTTTAATGCGTTTTCTACCCCTTCGAGTACCCTCCTTACTTTTTTTAGGAGGCCAGTGGATTTCGAAATCAGGACCCCCCTGACCCAGACCTTGAAGATTTCCCAGACTGTGGAAACCAGTTTTACCTTCCCAACATTGTCCGTAAAGAAGTCAGCTATTTCAACATGCAGGGACTCCACCACATTTTGATCACCCAGTATCCCAGCGGGCAATCTCCATCTCCCGGCAGGTCTAGGGGTGTTCCGTAACCTAAGTTCCAGTAGCACAGGGGAGTGATCAGGCAGCATACGGGGCAGGATGTCACATTTCTTTAGTGTCTCTACCATGCTCAAGGACAGGAACCAATAGTGTATACGTGACTCACTGTCATGCACAGAGGAATAATATGTATACCGCCTGTCGTTGGGGTGCAGTTTACGCCATGTATCGATCAGTGACAGTTGTGTCAAGAGTTGGCCCAGTGTTAACACAGTTCTAGTGGGCGCCCTTGTTGTGGTGGTGGATCTGTCTAGTCGGGATCAAGTGCCACATTAAAGTCTCCTCCCCATATTATGTTTGGCGCATCTGTCACATTGAGGGCCTCAAATATATTTAAGTAAAAGTCTGGTTCATCTATGTTGGGGCCATAAGTATTGACCAGTGTGATTAGTTTGCCTGCTATTTCCCCCCACACCAAAACATATCTTCCAAGTGGGTCTATCTTGTGTCCCTTGGTCTGGAACCCCAGTGAGGGGTGTATCATTGTAATCACTCCTCTAGACTGAGACGAGTAGTCAGTGTAATATCGTAGTTTGCCCCATTTGGGAAGCATGTTCATGTTTACAGTTCCTAAGGCATGAGTTTCCTATAGCATCAAAATCTGAAGGCTCTGTCTGGTGACTTAGTTCCCGACGTTCCTGACCTTCATCAGGTTGTTTAGTCCTCGAACATTCCAAGACACCAAGTTTAACCTTAGCCCCTCGCCTGTGCTGAGCACGTACATATTTTGAAAAACCACATCTCCCAATAAGTCTTGTAGCTACTTGTCATGCGTTGCATCAGTACCCGCGTGACCACATCACTTTTAAACTTTAAACATGTGTTTCCCCAACTTTCCCTCCAGGGACCTAACTCAAAAACATTTTCGCATTTCCGCAACCCACCCACATCAGGCCTAACCTGATGATGTCCCCTCACAAACTTGTGGAGTTCTCCAGGGGTGGCCACGATGCGTCACATGGCCATCCGCCCCAGGCTCACTGCCCCAATCAAGAATGGCATGTGGGGCCGCTCATTTACGACAACCCGAAACACACACAAGCATAAAACGATATACCATGTGTCGTACGACTGACACCATGTCTTATCCCTGGTCCGTAAGTTGGGACCCAGCGTTCCAGTCAGGTCTGCGCTCTTTTGGGGGCAGAGGTATGGAGTCTCAACGTATGTCATGGCCTCAGCCAGGGTCTCGAAAAAGTGTGTCCTTCCTGCATGCTGGATTCTCATTTTGGCTGGAAATATCAGGGCATGTTGAATCTGGCGTGCTCTCAGGAGTTTCTTGACCGGTTCATACGATCTTCTGTTTGCTTGTACACCAGCCGCGAAATCCGGATATATGTGTATGCGACTTCCTTCGTGTTGCAGTGTGCCATGCTCCCTTGCCAACCGTAGGATTGCGTCCCTATCCCTGTAATTTAGAAGTCTGGCAATACTCGTGCGTGGTGGTGCTCCAGGTTTGGGTATCGGTGCCTGAGTGCGGTGCGCTCTTTCAATCAGGAAATGTTCCGAAAAGGATTCCATTCCAAACAGGGACATTAGCAGGCCTTCAACTTGTTTCTCTATTTGTCCTTTTCTGAATGTTTCAGAAACACCTACTATATGAACGCTGTTCCTTCTTGATCGAGATTCGAGATCCTCACATTTGTTCTGTAATCTGGTCATATTCTCCTTCAGCTGGGTGATGTCTCAGCTGTGGTGTGCAATGGCGTCCTCATTAGAGCCAATCCTGCTTTCTGCTTCGTGATTCGTGCACTCTATTTATCCACTCTAGCTTTCAACGACCCCATGGTGGCTACAATGTCGTCCAACTTAACATTGATAGCAAGGAAACCATTCTGCACTATTGATGTTAACCGGTCCTCTCGGCCGTCTGGTTCAGCCTCTGTTGCCATGTTGAGACTAGTATGTATCTCAGCCACTGCAGTGTGGGTCTGGCCGTTTGCATTGGTATATGTGTCCATGGGGCCCTTTTTCTTGGTACCCGTAGATTTCATGGTTTTCCCGGATTTTGTTGGTTCGCCCATTTATGTACTGCAGTTCCCAGTGGCGCAGGGCTAGTACTGTGTGGGTCGTGCTCCGCTATTTGTGTAATCACCACAACTCACAGTTCCTCCTCTCTTTATGTCGTATAGGGTTAATTCCAGTGCAGCTTGCCCAAGTGCTCAGGGGTACTGGTTCTGTTTGCAGGGCAGCTTTGGTGACTCCAGCCAGTTTACCAAGACCGTGAGTGGATTGTATCCCCCATCGTATGATGGTGTTGGTGAATGGAGTGTTTAGTTGCTTGGATCCTGCTCCCTTTATGTTGATCGCTGCGCTCCGAGCAGTTCCGCTGCAGCCTAGAAGATCATGCGTCTTGTTATTTTTCCCCCCACAGCATGCGCACTATGCACATCCACCAGTTTCCTCAGTAGGGAGCTGTGTCTGAGGGCCCCCCACCTACTGCAACACTGGCCCGGGCCGGATGCTGCACTCCTCCTCAGTCCTTGTGGTTCGGGTTCATTCGGATGCCCACTAGTCGCATATCTGTGCCTATACGGATGTTGGTCTATTCTCCTCTCAGGGGAGACCCGCTGCGTAGCAGCTCAGTGATGCCTGCCGATGTCAACCTGGACCAGGCACTGCAGTGGCCCGGGGTCCCAGCGGGTTGTCTACCGTATTCATGCCTCCGCCCTCGGCCACAGACATGTAACTGCCCCCGCCCCAGGGCAAAGGCGTTATGGTTCTGTTGTTACAGTGTCCCTCTCCTGCATTTCGCGCCGCTGCTCCCCTGTATCTTACCGGCTGCACTTCCACTGGGGTCCGCCGGGACTGAAGTAAATGCGAGTATGTTGGCCTCTCCCTCGTGCCACCGTCACTCCTCTGCGATAATCCGTGTTCAGAAGGATTACGCATGGGCCCCAAACTGGCGGCACCTTTGTGAGTTATGCCCACGCAGCCGCTTCCATCTCTTGCTGAGTCCCAGAGTTGGTGCACGCTTGCCCCTGAGACCAGTCTCTGGTCCGAGTTTACTGTGCGTACTCCGTGGGGTCCCGCGCAGTCATGGAGTCTCTGCGGTGGTGTGAGGCGCTCCTCGACGGGATTACTTCGGTCTCCATCTCCGTCGGCCGTACAGTGCAGTGCAGGGCCCTATGCACCCAGTGCCACGCTACGGGGGTTGCCGTTCGGTCTGAGCTTGAATGCATCAGGTAGCGTTAGTCTTCCTGCGGGCTTCCTCACACCCTATTCAGGAGTCAGGCTACGACAGGGTACTGGACGGGGAGTTGGTTTAGATCTTTTACTTATAATTGCTTGTGGTGCGCTTGGCGCTCTAAGCTCCACCCACCTGCGGCCCTTTACCCAGCTGCATCCCCGGCCTGTCTGCGATTCCTTGTGGTTCTACCAGGCGCTACGTGATCTTGCTTTTATATCGCTGAAATCTGAGTTCTATTTCTTGATTCCTTTGTCGTGGCTCGCCAGGAATTCTGTCGCGTGTGCCTGGGTGTCCTAGCTATTCGTTCAGCAAATTTCGAGTTAAACGAGCGGCTCCTTCAGGGTTTATTTAACGCAGGATTTTCATATGGGCAGGCTGTTAGGCAGAAACCTGTGCAGTTCCCTTGGGGACCACTGCAAAAGATTTAGGACTACAGGTATAGCAGTAAACCCACTTGGTAGCAGTCCGCACCACCCAGATTTACCTGGTAGCTGTGGCTGAGCAGTCAGACTTCCCTCAAGAAGAGTTAGGCAGTATGCAAAGTATACACAATAGGTACTCAAATACAATAGCACAAGCAAACACTGACCAGAGCTTGGTTTCAAAAGTATATAGTTATTTATTTATTAAACACACATAAGTTGAAATCACTCTAGCAAAATATAGTAAAAACACTTCAAACACAGTTATAATGAAAGCAGTTTCAACCCTTACTCCTATCTAGACAACTCTAGGTTAACACCACATAATTAAAACAGAGGTGAGCGCTTAACGTTAGATGACACTCTAGTAGGTTCAAGAAAGGGGTAAAAAGAAACAGAAATGGGTTAAACACACCACTCTAAGGTCCAGAACACTTGCAATAGGCTCAAAGAAGCACAAAGTCACAGGTGAGCAAAAGTCACTAGGCAGGGCCCACTCTTAGAGTAGCCGGAGCGAAAATGTGCCCAAGATCACACTGTTATTAGGGATTCAAAGTCTTGCAAAGAGTTAGAAAGAATTTAGAGTGGCTTAGAAAGTTTAGCCAGGGTGTTCCAGGCACTCCCAGGTTCGAAAGCCGGGGGCTAAATCTACCCCGTACAGTCGGTGGCAAGGGAAGCCAGGCGGAACACGGTACCTTAAGCGGAAAGGATCCTCCAGCGGTGGCAGTAGTTCCAGGCAGTGGTAGCAAGGCTCGACGTCGGTCAGGGGAGAAGAAATTCTCGCTGAAGAGCAGAAGAAGAGGGTCGTTGCACTGCCCGGGAAGAAACCAGCCGCGGAGTCCTCCGGTTAAAGGGTTGTACCGACTTTCGTGGTTGGGGTAAAAGTGGTGGGGTTCCGGTTGCCGGGGTGCTTGGCACTGGCAAGGCGGCCACGAGATACCTCGAGAAGCGGAAAGAAGGTGAAAACCGGTTGTCCCCACCAGTCAAGGGAAGGAGCCACTCCGTTAAGAGTTCTCCTCGGTCGTCGGGAAAAGTGGTGAGACGGTTCAGCAGGGCTCCACCAGGTGGTGTCGTCGAAGCAGGTCGGCTCAGCTCTTCCCTCGTCGGGTTCTTGGTCCTGTGGCGACTTCTGAAGTTCCAGTCCCCAAAGCCCTGCTTTTATGCAGCAAACCCCCATTCACCCAGCCTAGCTGTCACTCAAACATGCTAAGTGGTGAGCCGGCCGGCTCACCACTTGGGCCAATCAGGACGGAGTGCGACTTGAGTTACCAAGGTAACTCAGTCCAGGGTGCCTAAATCCCCCTCCACCCCTCCTAAGTACCCCAGACAGAGTGGCACCACTTTGGAGGGCTTCTGTGGAGAAGCCCGCCAAAAGTGGAACAAAGGGCTCCACTTTGGGTCAGAGTTACAGAGGCGAACGCCAACGCCATTTTAGAATCAAGTTTTGGCAAAAAGTCCCAACCGGAGTTATAATAATAAATATATAAACCGGCGGTATGTTTAAGGCTACCGTAAATAAATAATTAAATGTGTTAGCCTAAAACAATGGGAAATCCCATAGGGAAATATTCGCGGTCGAATATAAAAAGTAGTTTCCACTGCCACCAGCCAAAACTCGATCAGGGGGGACGGAGACGTGCCCCCTCGACTAACAGACCCTGGGGCAATCGAATTGCCCCAGCCAGTACGTCCACAATATGATGGTTTGTACTGGTTCTGTTCAGGATTCAAGACTAGCAAAGTCTTTGGTGACTTTACATGCCCTGGGAGACAGTAGTCAGTCCCAGGGTATGGAGTCTATGTTGGGGAGTCCCTAGGACACCCCTGGGTCGCGGCACAGAGGGTGCTGTGTAACCCACATCACAAAAATACATGAGGCCCTATGGAGTAAAAGACCCCATAGCCCATTCAACACAAGGTTTAACCAAGAAAACACACTTCAACATGTCCAAGAGTGAGGGTAAAAGAGTCTCACTCTTGGCAGGAGAAAAAAAGAAACCCCAGAAATCCAGCAAAGCTGCTGGGGGACTCACTAGGTAGGGAAATTCAGCCTAAACAGAGAATTCTCCCTAACACTCGCCCCCCCCAGACTAAGGGACAGGAGGATTTAATCCACTCCTGGATGAACCTCATACCTCTAGTTGATGATATACATCCTAGAGAGTCCATCAGCATTTTGATGGTGACACCTTGACCTATGTTCAATGGAGAACTGAAAGGTTTTCTTCTGCAAGCTAACGGACCTACAGACCCTTTGAGGAACATCAGTCTTTTTGTTATAGGGGATCTGGTTGACCAGTCCCTCAGAAGTTAGTACAACTTCTGAACCTAGGTTAGGCTTTTTGAAGGGGTCCTTATAAAGGATTCCCTTAGATCTAGAGGGGCCTCCAAGGTTCCTCACCACCTCTCTGGTGGGAGCAGGTTGGGTCTTAGGCCTCTTGGTTGGAGGGGTTGGGGTTAGGCAATGTACCTGCTTCCCCTTCCTCTTAGATCTACCCTTACCTATTTTAGGAGTTTCCCCCCTAATATTAGGATTTGAGTTGGGGTCTTCAGTAGAAGGTCCAACAGTCTGAAGGTTTTTGGCCTTAGACTTTTCTTTTCTGGTTTTCCACCAGCACTGAGAATTACCAGTTCTCTCAGGTCCAGATAGGGGCCTAGTTGGTCTATCCACCTCTTCCTCAGAAGCAGGGGGAGTCAGAGACTCTGAGACTAGGGGAACAATGATGGAGCTTGGTTGGGGCGCCCATGTTCCTAGCATACTATCCTGAAATGTGCCTGGGTTAGAGGTCAACTTACTAACACCAGGGCTTGTAGTGGGGTTCTCAGTAGAGGGTCCCACAGGCTTAGAAGGGTCCTTCAAGGTAGCCTTTCTAGCCAATTTGGTTAAGTTCTGCTTCTCCATACTGGGAGGCCTGGGGGTATGTGACACTACTCCTAGAGTTCTTAGGTCATTCCCCAACAGGACCTTCCCAGGTACCTCAGTCTGAACACTGACAGGGATCCTCACTGTCATGTTGTTACACTGAATGAGGGCTGGTAGAATAGGAACCATTTGGACAGGGCCTCCAGACATCTTAGTGGGACCTTTGGGTGCTTTGGCCACATCCTCAGGTTGAAAGAAGCTTTCATCCACTACTGTTCTGCTGGCCCCAGTGTCTCTCCTGGCAGGAGTATCCTGGCCATTGACAAGAACACTGTCCACATAATACACCTTAGAGTTAACAGGTAGGGAGTTATACACAACCCTATTCTGGGGACTAACCAGACCCATAGGCTCTAAGCTTACAGTTGCTTGAAGACCCAAGGGTTCTTCAGCAAAGAGTTCAAAGTGGGCACTAGCCATCTGTACTTCATCCTCAGGAGTGAAGGCTAAGGAGACTGTGCTGATCCCTGCAGGTTTACCCTTGCACTTGGGATCTCCTTTGATATGGTCAGTACCCTGACAGACATAGCATTGTCCAAATGCTCTCTGGAAGGGTGGCTTGTTCTGACCTCCTTCTGGCTTGTGGCCAGAAGGTACAGTAGCCTGAATAGGTTTCCCATGTGGCTTACCCTGGTTATTTTGTGGTTTGGGGCCCTCTTTGGGATAGGAATTATTAGAATTCTCTTTGGAGTCTGTTTTTGGCTGTTTCTCCCCATCCTTCTTCTGAGTTACCCCAGAATCCTTGTGAGTGGCCCTGTTGGCAACCCACAAGTCAGCAGCCCTAGCCAGTTTCCGGGAATCTAATTCCTTGGAATCAGCCAAGTGTTGTCTGAGCTCAGGAGAGCAGGCATCATAAATAGTCTCCAACATAAACAAATTCTTCATACCTTCATAAGTGTTCACCTTGTAACCCTTAATCCATCCCTCTAAGTTTTTCAAACCTTCACTCACCCAGGTAGCCCAAGGGGTACCATCATGCTTTTTGAGGCTCCTAAACCTCTTAAGATACTGGGAAGGGGTCTTCCCAAACCTAGCTATCAAAGCTAGTTTCACACATTCATACTCTTTCCTATCCTCCTCCCCCATCTCCATTACCACATCAGTTGCAACAGGGGGAAGCCTAGAGAACAACCAGGTGAGTAAGTCATTTCCTGTGATGTTCTGGAGCCCATGATTATATTCAAACAGAGACAACCAATCCAACACATCCAACTTAGGCTCATACATACCAACCAATTCTTTAGGCATCCGGGGTCTTTTAGGACTGGAACTTCTAGAGGAGCCAGAGAGAGAAGCATTCTCAACAGATAATTTCTTCATTTCTAGCTCATACTTGAGCTCCATTTCCCTTAGCCTTAGTTCTTTGTCAGTTTGAGCATTCAGTTTCTTATACTCCAATTCTAGTTTCATTTTCTCCAGTTCAAAGTACTGAGGACTAAATGTGGGACCTGGTAAAGGCCCAGTAGGTACAGCAGGTAGAGCAGGTAGAGGCCTAGGGGGGACAGTCACAACAGCCTCACCCTCCTCTTCTGACTCTTCCTCAGAATCATCAACATTTTGCTCCACGTTAATTTCAATACTGTCATCTACAGTTGCTGGAGTGGTAGGTTCCTCTGAACCCTCACCCAGACTTTGGTTAGCTAACAATCTTTCAATCAGCTCCATTTTCTTGCCCTTAGTCAGGAGGTCTTTATGTTTACAGAGCACTCTTAAACAATCAGCAGTTTTGGCTGCAAGGGACTCCTGACTATAGCTTTCTATAACTGACATGTTAGAGGTTTACTTTTATAGTGCTAAGCTTTGTGGTTAGTTGCACTAAGGTATCTAAAGCACACTAAAATGTATACTTAATACAAATCCCACCGCTGTACACCAGTGTTAGGCAGAAACCTGTGCAGTTCCCTTGGGGACCACTGCAAAAGATTTAGGACTACAGGTATAGCAGTAAACCCACTTGGTAGCAGTCCGCACCACCCAGATTTACCTGGTAGCTGTGGCTGAGCAGTCAGACTTCCCTCAAGAAGAGTTAGGCAGTATGCAAAGTATACACAATAGGTACTCAAATACAATAGCACAAGCAAACACTGACCAGAGCTTGGTTTCAAAAGTATATAGTTATTTATTTATTAAACACACATAAGTTGAAATCACTCTAGCAAAATATAGTAAAAACACTTCAAACACAGTTATAATGAAAGCAGTTTCAACCCTTAGTCCTATCTAGACAACTCTAGGTTAACACCACATAATTAAAACAGAGGTGAGCGCTTAACGTTAGATGACACTCTAGTAGGTTCAAGAAAGGGGTAAAAAGAAACAGAAATGGGTTAAACACACCACTCTAAGGTCCAGAACACTTGCAATAGGCTCAAAGAAGCACAAAGTCACAGGTGAGCAAAAGTCACTAGGCAGGGCCCACTCTTAGAGTAGCCGGAGCGAAAATGTGCCCAAGATCACACTGTTATTAGGGATTCAAAGTCTTGCAAAGAGTTAGAAAGAATTTAGAGTGGCTTAGAAAGTTTAGCCAGGGTGTTCCAGGCACTCCCAGGTTCGAAAGCCGGGGGCTAAATCTACCCCGTACAGTCGGTGGCAAGGGAAGCCAGGCGGAACACGGTACCTTAAGCGGAAAGGATCCTCCAGCGGTGGCAGTAGTTCCAGGCAGTGGTAGCAAGGCTCGACGTCGGTCAGGGGAGAAGAAATTCTCGCTGAAGAGCAGAAGAAGAGGGTCGTTGCACTGCCCGGGAAGAAACCAGCCGCGGAGTCCTCCGGTTAAAGGGTTGTACCGACTTTCGTGGTTGGGGTAAAAGTGGTGGGGTTCCGGTTGCCGGGGTGCTTGGCACTGGCAAGGCGGCCACGAGATACCTCGAGAAGCGGAAAGAAGGTGAAAACCGGTTGTCCCCACCAGTCAAGGGAAGGAGCCACTCCGTTAAGAGTTCTCCTCGGTCGTCGGGAAAAGTGGTGAGACGGTTCAGCAGGGCTCCACCGGGTGGTGTCGTCGAAGCAGGTCGGCTCAGCTCTTCCCTCGTCGGGTTCTTGGTCCTGTGGCGACTTCTGAAGTTCCAGTCCCCAAAGCCCTGCTTTTATGCAGCAAACCCCCATTCACCCAGCCTAGCTGTCACTCAAACATGCTAAGTGGTGAGCCGGCCGGCTCACCACTTGGGCCAATCAGGACGGAGTGCGACTTGAGTTACCAAGGTAACTCAGTCCAGGGTGCCTAAATCCCCCTCCACCCCTCCTAAGTACCCCAGACAGAGTGGCACCACTTTGGAGGGCTTCTGTGGAGAAGCCCGCCAAAAGTGGAACAAAGGGCTCCACTTTGGGTCAGAGTTACAGAGGCGAACGCCAACGCCATTTTAGAATCAAGTTTTGGCAAAAAGTCCCAACCGGAGTTATAATAATAAATATATAAACCGGCGGTATGTTTAAGGCTACCGTAAATAAATAATTAAATGTGTTAGCCTAAAACAATGGGAAATCCCATAGGGAAATATTCGCGGTCGAATATAAAAAGTAGTTTCCACTGCCACCAGCCAAAACTCGATCAGGGGGGACGGAGACGTGCCCCCTCGACTAACAGACCCTGGGGCAATCGAATTGCCCCAGCCAGTACGTCCACAATATGATGGTTTGTACTGGTTCTGTTCAGGATTCAAGACTAGCAAAGTCTTTGGTGACTTTACATGCCCTGGGAGACAGTAGTCAGTCCCAGGGTATGGAGTCTATGTTGGGGAGTCCCTAGGACACCCCTGGGTCGCGGCACAGAGGGTGCTGTGTAACCCACATCACAAAAATACATGAGGCCCTATGGAGTAAAAGACCCCATAGCCCATTCAACACAAGGTTTAACCAAGAAAACACACTTCAACATGTCCAAGAGTGAGGGTAAAAGAGTCTCACTCTTGGCAGGAGAAAAAAAGAAACCCCAGAAATCCAGCAAAGCTGCTGGGGGACTCACTAGGTAGGGAAATTCAGCCTAAACAGAGAATTCTCCCTAACACAGGCGCTCCAGAGTCAGGCAGCCACTTCACCAGTGTGCAACAGCGCCCTCCTCAGTAAAGTAATTTTAAAAACAAGCATTGATGAAGCCAACAGTTTTTTTTTTCCAATTTTCCAATTTTTGAAAGAAAATGATTCATGTGTATCCACGGTTGCTACTGTGCTTACTGGAACACTTGCACAATGGTAGCCATAAAAAGGTAAATACTTCCACTTCCGTGATTATTTCATAGTTTAATGCAAATGTTTTTTCGGCATGTTGTGTGCTCCATTTCGAGTTTGTCTAAGCCTATGTATTGCTCTCTCTCTGACTGCTTTTTGAGTGGCCACATGTCATATCCTTGCATTTCCCACAGTTTTTTCTGTAGTATTTACAGAAACTCTTTTTATTTTCAATTTGCCGCATTTTAGAGGCCTGACTGGTGGGCTGAAGGGGAACAATAGCTAAGGGTAAAATCACAATATACCAACCCAACCATTGGTTTGCAGATGGAGGCAAATAAAAATGCTGCTTCGAAGTACGTCTGAGCTCACTGATAAAATTGCAGTCCAAACTCAAATGTTTAACTCCTGTGAGGTGGCAGAGCCGCAGAAATCTCAGAGCTCTCAAGCTTCCCGTATGCATGCAGGAGAAAGCCCTCTGGTCATGTTTTACTTGGAAATTTGCAACCTGTAGTTTTCCTAAATTTCTAATGGGAACGAAAAAACTAAAGTCCCAGGATCCAAAGGGAAAAAATAGGTACTAGGTGGCCCTCTCACATGTGGCCACTTGAAGCTTCAGAGCTCTGGCATCACAAGTTAAAAATGAGCACAATAATAAGATAAAAAGAACTTTTGGCATAATTCTCCTAACGTTTCAAGGTTTCGCAATTAGGTGGCACTTTAAGCGCTGCCTGTAAGCGGTAACTATTGGCATTGAAGTGAAGTTAGGAGAGAGGTGGGATGCAAGGGTAGGACATAAATGCAGTGGGTATCGTTTAGATTGTTAGCCTCCCATTGACCACCCATGGCCATGCTTGTCCCTATGACAAATTTCAACAAGTACCTGCACCTCCCTATCTAAAATACCCTTCTCCCAGAATCGCTTTGAGCTAGCTATGTGCTTTCAAGGGGAAGACTGTGTTATTTCTACGGAATCTTCTCTATGGTAATGGAGTATTTGCAAATATTAATCAGTGCCTGGTGTAAGAATAATGTCTCAACCAAGTGTGCCTTCAGGCACTTCATTTATAATCAATATGTTTGTCCTTGCATCTGTTTGTTGTGTTGAATCCCCATTAATAACACGCATTGGCAAAGCCAATAGTTTTGTCTCTTGTACAGGTATTAGAAAGACATTTGCCGGATGCTGTCATGATATACCAAGGTGCTAACGCCATTTGCCAGCTGTTATCATCGTATGGTTGGATGATACCATTATGACAGTGTCTGGAAAATGCCTTTGCCAGGCATGCATGAAAGGCAAAAGTGTTGTCTTTGCTAATGCTTGTTTTGCATGCAGTGTAAGCAGTGTTGCGGAAATTTTCCTGCCACTGTCCCACGAGTATTGAATGTTAGAAAACTGCACACAAATAACTGAAACCTTAACTACCGCCCATGGGAATGTCACCATAGATGTATTTTCGGGGTGGGTGGTTGTTCGTTATTAGGTGATTTACACTTGTGTTGTGCCCCCAGGGCTAATCCTCTCATGCATGTGGGTGTGTTTGTTTTTTTCAGGTGTGGAATTCATACTTCAGCCTTGCTGTTCTCTTCATCAACCAGCCTAGCCTGCAGCTGGAAGCCTGCACAGCCGCCAAGCGCAAGAAGATTCTGGACAAGTAAGTGATTGGTGCCTGGCCGCACTGCCGTGACTGTTCTTCACACATTACCCTTTGTGTACATTGCTCTCTCTTCTATCAGGCATCGAGGCTCTATAAGACTTGCTTCCCATGTGCCCAGAAATATATATGTTTTCCAAGGAGTGGTGCTCTGCATGCATAGTGGGTGCTATTATGTGCAAAAACATACAGCCTCATTACGAGTTTGTCGGTAAATTACCACTACACCAAATTACAAGTTTGGGCTTGGAGTGGAGGATTTGCCTCCAGGAAAATCCTGGAGATAAATCCTCAAACTCACCGCCACAAACTGGGCAGAATCGGCCGGATTACCGCAGCAGTAATTCTGTCAAAAAAGCCCCATTGTGTCCAATGGACTCAAATTAAATGGGGAATTACACCGCCACCACCACTTGTAATTTGGCCAAAATTCCGCCTGACCAAGTGGCGGTAATGGTAATTCAGTTTGGTGGTATATGGGTGGATTTACAGCCAAGATACCGCCAAACTCGTAATGAGGCCATTAGTAAGCTATAGTCTGCTATCTAAAATGCACTGCTGTATATCCAGCGTTTTAGAGCATGACAAAAACAGTCCCCAGCAGTCAATCCACAGCACTCAATCTCGTGCAAAAAGCGAAACACTTTATTTAAACATAGTTGCATAAAAGATATAAAACACAGAATTACGAGAGCAACATGATTTCTAGTCAGGAAATATGTTAAACAAAGTGAAAGCGTATGGTGCACATAGAGTTATTAGAGCATGGGGATCAGTGATGAACAAACAGCTGCGTAGCAGTATCATTACATTAAAAATAGATACTGGAAAGCATGTTACTATGGCAGCAGCTTTTGCAGAATAACTTACATTAGAAGTGAAAAATGAAAGAACAGGTTAGGACAAGAAACCAGGAGGCTTGATTAAATTTCTGCTTTCTCAAAAGGGGCTAGATTGGTGTCCTCATCTCTTCGCTTTCATGCTGCAACAGCACTCTGCTCAGGTGCACCCAAAGTTTTCAAGCCAAAACAGTAAAATACTATCGGGGGACGGAGATGGGAGGGATGGACCAGTTAAGCCAGAGCATGTGAGAGGCCAGGTTGAAGGGACAAGCAATGAGCCCTAAAACTGGTTAGGGCCAACTCTTGCACAAGCATGCTAAGTGACGCCAGGTTGACTAGCCCAGAATCTGGTGGCAGTTGCAAGATCTTTAGCCCAAAAAAAGAAGCCTTGTGAGAAGTCTGGTATGGGACAAGAAAATACTAACACAACCGACAACCTCATAAGGCATATGACACTCTGCAAGTATTGAATCACTTGGAGAGTAATAAAATTCTAAGTAAGTAGCAGTTCGGTTTCGGCAAGGTCGGGGGACCGAAACAGCATTGTCCTACAGGGGGCCACTGGTATCTCTTATACTGTTAGATCTGTCCTTGGCATTCGATCTTCTGGACCATACCCTGCTGACAGAAAGACTTCAGTAGGTGGCCGCTTTTTCCATCTCAGCAGATGCGTGGGTGGAGTATTTTTTTAAAAATCAGTTAGCAAGGGTTTGCAGTGGTACCGCAGAGCCACCCACTGTTAAAGTTCGGTATGGGGTCCCGCAAGTAGCCTGCCTTTCACCATCACTATTTAACATCTTTACCCTAGAGGACTTGCAGAATATCAATAGAGTCTACCCACGGATCCAGGCCTAGATGTTAAAGAATGGGCTCGCCCTTAATGACAATAAGACTGAGCTCATGACCTATGCCCTGAATATCAGCACTTCATAATTGTGGGCTGCAGGATTGCCATGCTCAGAGAAATCTCCATTGGTTGTCAATGGAGGCCCGAATCACGGATCGCCTGTTAACGATAACTCATAGGTGCCTGTATGGCAATGATCCTGAGTACTTGGCAGAAAGCCTGGGCAGGAGAACCATGCAGTGATCACTTAGATCTAATGATACCAACTTGCTAATTATCCCAAGGACTAAACTAACCACACTAGGGAGAAGTGCATTCTGTGCCTCAGCACTAGGGCGTGGAATGCCCTGTCACTGGATTTTAGAAGCACTGAGTCACTGGAGATTTTTAAGCGCAGCTTAAAAACCTATCTTTTTATTTGACACCTGGTCTCTGTCAGACTCCACGGTTTGTAGTTGGATTGTTCCTGCCCTTTTACTACATGTCTGTCTTTGACTTTTGTATATTTGTACCCTCTGGGGCTAGCACCCTCATACCTTCACACAATTTTAGTCACTTTATAAATAAATTGAATTACATTAAATTAAAAATACAGTTTTTGTGTGTCCCCCAAGAAAATAATTTCAACTTCAATTCCAATAGTTATTATGCAGTACCTATACTATTCAAAATGTGTGATAAATACACAATGATTGAGCAACAAGTAAACATACTGCTACATCCTGTCCCCTTTCTGCCATAGTGTTTGTGGGTGTCCCGGTATAGGGACAGGACCGGTACCATTTTGCCTCTTGAAAATGCTTCCCCTTTAAATCTAGAGGGTGCTAAAGAGTGACCGTGGGATTCTTGGATTGCGTGTCACACATTAGCTCAGTGGTCGTTGAAGAACTGGCTCGCTCGCTGGAGGGAAATCTTCTCAAGGTCCCAGCTGGAGTACCTCAAGGCCTTCACTCAACAGATATCTAAGAAGCAGGTAAGTCACCTTTTTCCACTCCACCTCAGCACTGAGACTCCTTCATAGGAAGTACTCTGGCTGAGAGTGGTCCCAGTGACTCTTGCACTGGCGGTGTGAATGGGGTCCCTAGGGCTACTGATAAATGTACCGAGGGGTCTTCAGACTTTTGTCAGGTAGGTCACCGAGGGGCCTTAAGGTCCTTCTACCAGACAGCAGTCTGAGGGGCTTCAGAGTGAAAGCTCCAGGTTTACACCTGAAGGGGTACCTATATGCGAGACAACTACTAGGCCTAGGCCTGAGAGCAATAAGCCTATCGGACCCAGTTCCGAGGTCAGTCACAGTACTGGAATACCTTCCGAAGGCACTAAGAAGCCTACAGGTCAGGGTTCTACTCCGAGAAAGCAACCCCCCGAGCATCCTGTGAGAAACCAGAAAGTGTCTCACCCGCTAATCCTCGCTGATCTCTCTCTCTCGGGTGGCCAAAGCACGGCCATCGCCTTTGGATCCAGACCCTGGGTGTGGACCAGTGCAGGAGGATCACCTGGGTGAGGGTTCATTGGGGAGTGGCATGCCTGATGGTGAGACGCAGTATCTCTCGCTTCACTGTAACATCTTTACACCATCCTAGAAGGTAGAATATATGGAAAATCTCCCCCACCGCCTTTTCCTGCACAAACACTTTCACACGGACAGCCCGCACAGGGAGAACACAGACCCACACACGAGCCATGTACCTGACATGTCCTACTACTATGGTCAGGCAATTACTAACAATCACTCACACCTGACTGCCATTACATTTCTCCACACGGATAAAAGGTGGAGCACGAGAACACACCCTGAGCAAGGCAAGGCACACGAAGGTACAGCAGTTTTGAGTTGGCAGCTGAACAATGGGAAAAAGATGGCAAACCAAGGAGGGTTCGTAAGAAGGGAAGCACCCTTCACCTTTTTGGCAAGATGCCATTACTTTCAAGAATCCTTCAAGGTAGAAAGCGTAAGACCAGGAAACCGGACTGAAGAATCCTACATTGTGTATCGGCGATACCAAGGGCCCTCCCCCGTAACTGACCAAGGTGGGGAGGAGCAGCAGCTGCTGGGGTATCGTCCTTGGCTCCACAAACAAAGAAGTGACAGAGAGATTCACACAGCCAGTGAGTTGGGGAGACCGATGCAAGACTGGTCTGTGTTGAAGTCAAGGTTACAAGCGACAACATTGTATAACGAGCGATGGAACGAACATTGTTAAACAGGTGTGATGAAAGACAAGAGTAAAGCTAAACTGCTGATGAATACCCTCAAACGGACGGGTTGGTCGAGAGATTCAATAAAACCCTTAAGATGATTTTGAGAAAATTGGTAGATCAGGATGGAAAAGACTGGGATAGCATCATCCCCTGGGCCCTATTTGCCCTGAGAAAAACCCCATCAGGCATCCACCAGTTTCTCTCCTTTTTAACTACTTTCTGGTAGAGAACCAAGAGATGTCTTAGACATGCTCCAGGATTCCTGGGAAAAAAGGGAAGAGGCACCTAATCCCCTTTTACAAACAGCTTACCGATTATGAGAGCATATGAACATTGATCGTATTCTACTACTACACTCACATGGAAAAAGCTCAAGCCCAACAAAAGTACACCTATGGCAAAAAAGTACATTTAAGAACATTTTCACTAGGAGAAAAGGTATTAGTCCTCTTACCTACCTCTGAAAATAAACCTTTCTCAAAGTGGCATGGGACATATGAGGTAATAGAGCAAACAGGAACCTGTACCTATAAAATAGCCCAACCTGATAAGAAACAAAAGACCCACCTTTACCATGTAAATCTCTTAAAGGATTAGAAAGAAAATCCTTCTACTGCCCCCACCTCGATATTGTCTTGTTTATTACCAGAGGCGATAGACAACTCAGAGCTTATTCCACAAGAAATATTTCGACAGAAGCAAGAAGACTTAAATGATCTGTGCATGCTATTCCCCTTTGTATTCTGTGAAAGACCAGTGAGAATACATGCTACTTATCATTATATCAAAACTCCAAAGGGAAACGTGGTCCATTTAAAAGCCTACAGACTCCCAGAAGCCCGAAAACAAATAGTGGTAGAGGAAGTAAAAAAAAATGCTAAAAGCAAATATGATCAAGCCTTCTTCCAGCCCATGGTCCTCTCCTATTGTATTGGTTATAAAAAAGATAATTCCTGGCGGTTTTGCATAGACTTCATGCAGGATAACGCCATCTCTGCCTTCAATGCCTATCCCATGTCGCGCATCGATGAGTTAATAGATAAACTCGGAAGTGCTGCTGTTCTACCCACCTTATCCTTGACCAAGGGATATTGGCAGGTCCCTGTGCATAGACCTGATAAAGAAAAGACAGCTTTCTCTATGCCCCTGAGATTATTCCAGTTTAAAGTCCTCCCTGTTGGCCTGCATGGGCCCGAGCCATTTTACAACAGCTTACGGGCAGGATATTACAGCCCTATTCCGATTTTTGTAGGGCTTATATTGACAACATAGATATTTACAGTAAGACTTGGGAAGACCATCTCTTCTATCGTTATACCATCACGAGAACCCTCAGAGAAGCCGGCTTACCTACCAATCCATGCAAATTTTAACTGGCCTGATCAGTCACGAAATACCTCTACTTCTTTGTAGGGAATGGCAGTGTCCAGCTTCAATGAGAAAAAGTGAAAGCCGTCCTAGACAACCCCACACCTAGGACTAGGAGAGACCTGAGGGCGTCCCTATGATTGAATGGTTATTACCATAGGTTCATTCTGAATTTTCAGATAAAATAAGTAGATTAACAGACAAATTAAAGAACTCTGAAACCCAGTAGCTTCATTGGACTGATGAGGATGACATATGTTACAACAACTTAAAGCAAAGCTTGTGCCAGAACCCAATCCTAAAGGTGGGAGATTTTTCAAAGGTGCTTGTGTTACAAACTGTTTCCTCTCCCACAGGGTTAGGGGCAGTCTTATCGAAAATGTGTGATGGATTTGAACATCCGATCCCTTTCACTAGTCAAAAATTCTTCCCTCATGAAAAGAACTACTCTTTATTGGAGTTAGAGGCCCTTGCCATCAAATGGGCAATCATCCATCTAAGTTACTACCTTTTGGGGAGGAAGTTCACCCTTTCCACAGAACACTCACCTTTAGTATGGATAAGCCAACAAAAGGACTCTAACCCTTCAGTCATGCAATGGTTCTTAGACCTGTAACCCTACTGTTTCATTGTAGAACACTGAAAAGGCAAAGAACAAGGGAACGCCGATTTCCTTTCCCAGTTTCCCTGTGAAACAAATGCGACCACATCGCATAGGGAAACGGTGTGTGAGAAATCAGAAGGTGTCTCATCCGCTAATGCCTGCGGATCTCTCTTTCAGGTGGCCAGGGCACGTCCATCACCTTTGTTTCCAGACACTGGGGCTGGACCAGTGCGGGAGGATCACCTGGGTGAGGGGTCTTCATGGAGTGGGAGTGAGACGCCTTATGGTGAGACACGGTATCCCTCTCTCCCCAGTAACATCTTTATCCCATCCTATGAGGTAGGACATATGGAAACTCTTCCCCCAACACCACTTTTCTTGCATGGACACTTTCACATGGACAGCCTGTTCTGGGAGAAAACAAACTCACACTGGGCCGTCTACCGGACATGTCCCACTACTATGGTCAGGCATGGACAGGCAATTACTAACAATCACTCACACCTGACTGGCAATAAACATCCCCATATGGTTTAAAGGTGGAGCAAAAGAACACACTCTGAGTGAGGCAAAGCACACAAAGGTACAGCAGTTTCGAGTCAGCAGCTGAACGAGGGGAGAAAGACGGCAAACCAAGGAGGGTTCGTAAGACGGGATGCACCTTGACCTTTTCTGTTACTTTCAAGAATCTTTCAAGGCAGAAAGCGTAAGGCCGAGAAACCAGAGTGAAGAATCCTGCATTGTGTGTCGGAGATACCGTGGGCCCTGCCGCGTAACTGACCAAGGCGGGAAGGAGCAGCAGACGCCAAGGAATAGTCCTAGGCTCCATAAACAAAGAAGCGACAGAGAGATCAACACAGCCTGTCTGTGTTGAAGTCAAGGTTTCAAGCGGCAACATTGTATAACGAGCACTGGAATAAACATTGTTAAATGCGTGTGATGAAAGACACATGTAAAACTAAACTGCTGATGATTGTTTGTACTTAAGATGGAAAGATACAATATCATTGACAGAGTGGTCCAGCACTATGAATGTGCTCACCCGAAGGTCTCTGTAAGGTATCCCGCCAAGAGAAACGAAAGTAGAAGATTGATGAGAACAATTCTGTGAAGTGAATCGAAGTAGTCCTACGTCAGTTTTAGCAAAACCCATTGCACATTAAAAAGTCTTTGATTCTGATATCAAGGGATCTGAGCTAAAACGCGGGATCCCTGGTCCGAGCCAGAACGAGGGAGACAATTGTGAACATTGTGGAAAAGGGGTCTGAGCCTAAATGAAGTGGACACGGGGTCCAAGCCCGAATGAGGTAGGCCAGTTGTGAACTTGTGAATGTGAAATCCCTGGCAGAGGAAAGAAACCTTTGTGTTTTGTTTGTTACACCCGGCCCTCTGCAATAAGAGACTGTCATTGGGAGAAATAATTTGGCAGAAGGCCCTGATATTTTGAATGTTTACATCGTAGCCAAGAAGCCAGAGTGTGTGCGAAACTTGCATGTGCCACCTTGGCCTGTGCTGAAAATCCTTAGATTTAAGGTTAGATAGCCATTTATCCAACACTTTGAAGTTCAATAAACACCTTTGAACTGTGATCCCTTGTGTCTGTCTTCACTGTTTGATATCTTTCCCCCCTTACAATCCCAGAGCAACTTTGCCCAACTATGTTGGCCTAACAGACGGACACACCAATGCATACCCTGGATTAGGCTCACAATGGTCAGTGTCTTAATTTCCCTTTAGGCTTTTGGGATCCACGAGGCAGCCTCCTTTTCCGTGGTGTGCAGCATATCCATTGCCTTCTGGGCATAGAGCTGAGTCTGTGGGTAACCTCAACAGAGAAAGTTCTGAGAAGCCTACCTCCACTTATACTCCGACGGATGTGCCCACTTATGCACCATCGGCTTCCATCGGCTTCCATCGGCTCCAATGGCAGCGGCTGCAGCAGCAGCATCACATCAACATTTGCCATCTCTGGCGGCATCTGAAGAGCGGTTCTTTGACTGTTTTACGTTATTAATGAAGTCCCCACAAATGATGTGCATATTAAAAAAATTGATCAAGGAGGTGGCTGATCAGGTTCAGCCACCAGGGCCTCTAGATCCTCAAAGATTGGATCCAATGCCCCCACTGCCTCAACCTCTGCTTCCACCAGCTCCACCTCCTCCATGACCAGCTCCGCAGATGTAGCTTACAGCCCCAGCACCACAACCTGCACCTTATGCGCCCATTCAGCCACTGGATAAGCATCTCAGTGTGGATATAGTGCCTGATTCTCAAGGTGCAAAATCTCTCCGCAAAGATACTGATGGGGAAAATGAAGATGACACGTCAAGCTTGCAAAGGCATTTCATGACTGCATGGCAGGTCTACCATAATCTTTTGGGGGACTGTGAGAAACCTGAGGGTATCCCCATTCCTACTCCCCTTGGATCCTCTGCTTAGGTAGCCAGGGAAAGGCCATTGCTCTTGGATCCCGACCCTAGAGGTGGAGAATTGAGGGTGGATCACCTGGGTAGAGGGTACTTGGGGATTGGGAGTGGGGTCACCACAGATGTGACATGGTATCCCCCCTTTTCCTCTGAAAACCAACCAAACCCTCCCCTGCCTTTATTGGCTACTGTAAGACATTTCCCCTAAATTCCCCTCATTTGACCTGTTAGAGTACTGGGATGAGGAAGAGGCGAGTAGGAGTAGTGAACATCAATAGATATTTTCACCACTCTGGTATTGAGAGGAAGAAGAAGACTGTGAATGAACACTATTGGGGAATTCATCCATGTCCCACAAATGGGTTGATTGGAAGTCAGGCAATTGAAATTTCTAACCGACACCTGTGGCCCCTTAATCCTCCCAGGGAGTATAAGAGGTGGGGCTGTCCATCATGGAGAGAAACCTGTGTACGAGCAGGGTGAGCAGGGGATGGATTGCACTGTGGAGAAGCTTGTCAGAGTCAGGATTGGGAGCCATATGAGTATGAAGGAGAGAGACTCATAGTCTGAGTGCGGGCCATGAGAGGGTAAATATTTGGCTGAGCTCTGGTTGCCCACAGCAATAGCAGGAAGCTGTGCTCCACCAGACGCCCACAGCCGCTGCGGCAAGCAGGAGAGCGAGGGAATATCTCTGTGACCACTGAGAGGGAGGCGATGTTCGTGGATCCAAGAGGTCTACCAACAAAGCTGCAGAGAGCAGTCACGCATAAGCGGTGAGTGTAATACAAGAAACACTCTATCCGGGAGCGGCACGCTAATGCTGTCATGTGTTCTAAGAAGGCCAAACAAACTGAAATAAGTAAACCATGATTGCGGAATGATCTAAAATAATTGGACCCAGTCCTGAATAGCAAGCTGAGCATTTCTAAATATCAAGCAAGTTACGAAAACTTGAAAAGGAAATATTAGGCAAATGTTTAATACAGAATTGAATAAAAACATTGAGGGAAAAACTACGAGAGGATGAAAGTCAAATGGGAACGTGCCCATTTAAAAGCTGCAAAATAAGAGTGCAAGTATGAAAGAGCCTAACAGAAAGGTGGGGAATAAATAACACCACCACAAAGTGAACCTTATGAATAAATTTCAATTGGCAAGGCGGAAGACTGGCAGAAGTTGTGTGACATACTGTGGCAAAGCCAAGAGACTAAACAGGAGAAACCACGAGAGTGTGAACCTACACAAAAAGCCAAGAGGCCGACAAGGAGAAGCTAAGTGAAATATAAAAGAACCTGTGTGGGCTGAAGAGCCTAGGGTTCCTGGTTACCCGACCTGTGATAGGTGGACCGTGTGGTCTGACAACTGCGCCTGGACCAGGGAACCCTCCATGGTGAAAGCCAAAGACCAAAGAAACCAAGAAGTAGCACTGTAAGTGAACTGTTAATGCAATCCAGAAGGAGTGTCAAGTTGACCTGGAGTTGTGATGAACATTGGAAATTTGAAACCAAGTATAAGTTGATACATTGGAGTCTTGGGGAAGGGAACCCTGAGGTATGATGATTTGCCATGCGATCTTGAGGACGTAGCCCACAAGATACTTTTCTTTGAAACTGGGTTGCCTTGAACGTGGGGAAGGGAAACCCAAGGATTTGTGCAACTTTCTTGAACTTTGGGAAGGAGAGCTGAAAAGGAAGCTAAGAGCTGGATGAAGCTCAGAACTGTTTGATCACCGTTACTTTTATTATTCATATCCCTACACATTGCTTAGCTTAAGTTGTGAGGACAATGATAGGTTTTGGACTCCCACCTTAACATAGGTAAAGTTAGGCTTTCAACCATCCTGACAATTGAAAACACTTTGTTTCGAACATTGAATCTGTTATCTGTGTCTCACTTCATGATGCCTTTACAGTACCCGTACCTCTCCAGGACATGCAAGAGGCAGGTTATTTTTCAGAGATATTATCCATCTGTCAAACAAACCGTTTGGGCATTCATATACAAATAGTTGTCTTAGCGGTAGCAAAGAAGCTGTGGATTAAGCCCCACACCACCTTGGTTACTAACAAGCACTTGGACGCCAGTTTTAGGAAATTGGAAGGTGAAACTGTTTGGTTAGCCTCACACCCCCAGCCACTCTTTTTAGTGGTAGCTGCTGCCTCCTTGTGTTCAAAGCCATCGGCAGGGTCTTTTTCCTCATCAACTTCAGCTGCAGCCTACTCATCCAGAGAGGATACAATTCTGGTGTTGTTTGGTAAAAAGGTTTATTCAAATGCAGGTCTGCACCTCATACAAGCCAATGCGGATGCATTGCTTGCTGCAGCCAACCGAAAGCTATGGCGGGAAATAGGAGCCATCTTCATTGGTCTGCCAGTAGAATGGCAAGCTGCTGTTTAAGCTGGTCTATCCTAGGTGAAGCTGATTTTGCAGGATTTCCTCGAGGCATTGATACCGCACATCGGTGCAGCCAGCAGAGCCATGTGTCTGACTACAGATATGAGGTGGTCGGCGTGGATGCACGACACGAAATTCACTACTGATGTGCAAGACAGGATTTTAGCTCTCTTGTTCGAGGGTACCGACCTGTTTCATTCCTCAACAGATTAAAAAAATAAGCTCCCAAACAGCAAAATCATTGGCAGTTTATCCAAACTGGCACCAAAGCAATGTTCAAGTTCCCTGCTCTTTTGAAGGGTTTGGAGGATTCAAATGTTTCCAGGACAGAAGAGCCCGGGAACCAGACCGATCGGCCAGTACACAATGTAGGAAACCGCAACGTACTGTGACCAAAGGCTTTTTCTCGTCTCCCTCCTCCTTACAATCCACAGATCCAAAAAAGCAATGAGGCTAGCGTCTGGGTCCACACCACCCTTGTTGGGTGCAAATTAGCCAGGGCATGCACTAATTTGGCGTCACCTATTTCAAGATCCATGACTCAGATCAGCAATTTCCACAGGTTTTCCATTCCCATTTCACAAAAAGAACCACTCTGGCCTGAGAGTAGTTCCTCCCCATAGAAAAGTTCAAGATGTTGACGCCAGCTCACATGGTCTCTGCGCTCTGTTCAGGATCTACTCCCTGGACCTGTATAACGTTTATTTGCACATCCCTATTTGGCAGCCACACAGGTAGATGCTACCGTTTACGGTAATGGGGCATCACTTTCAATACAAAGTGCTCTCATTTGGACTAAATGCAGTGCCTCGGGTGTTCACCAAAAAAATGGATGCTATAGCGGCTTTACTCAGGCCGGAAAAAACAACATGTGTATCACTACCTGAACAACTGGATCATCTGGGCAGTTCCGCTCAGGAGTTGACATCTTCATGCCACAAACTAATACAAACACTTGGCGACTTAGGGTTTTCCATCAACCTCAAGAAGTCGGAATTAACACTGACTCGGAATTTGGTGTTTGTGGGTATAAGGTGGAACACAGTATCGACCAGTATGTTCCGGAGGCTGGACAGATTCAGTGATATTGTTTCAGTAGTCATTCACTTTATCAGGAGACAACCAATGTCATCCTGGTGGTAACAACATCTGCTAGGCCTTCTAGCCTCTTGTGTCCTCGGGTTTTCTCTCGCCATGCTCAAGATGAGGTCATTTCAACTTCATTTAGCCTGTGCATGGGATTAGGAGTCAGGGAATCAGCTGGGCAAAGTCTCTATTCCCCCATTTCTACTAAAAGACCTGCAATGGTGGAAGCAGGAGTCCAGTGTTATCAGAGAGGCTCCCTTCCATCAGATACAGCATACAGCAATAGTCACCATAGAATCCTCCATGGAAGGTTGGACAGAACCCCTAGGCAGTCACACCATTCATGTAACATGGGAGATCCATGAGACAATGCTCCACATAAACTATTTAGAACCATTAGCAATTGCATTAGCTCTAAGAGTGTTTCAATATCTCATAACCAACAAAGAGTTCCTCATAAAGTCAGACAGCTGCACAGCAATGTATTACATAAACCAGCTGGTCGGTACCACGTCTCCTCTCCTCTGCAGACTAGCTGTAGACCCATGGAGCTTGGAGATGAGCTACAGCGTTCACCTTCAGGCTGTGCATCTTCCAGTGGAGCAGAACACAGAAGCAGACAGACTCAGCAGACTGGGCTCCACATCCTATGAGTGGGAGCTCAATCGTGTAGTCCTCAACAGGGTGTTCAAATCCGGTGGGGATCCAGAGGTACACCTGTTTGCGACGAAGGAGAATTCCAAGTGCCCCCACCATGCCTCATGGTCAGGGCAGGGCACGAGATTGCTGGGAGATGCATGCCGCATTGATAGGATGATGTGTTACGCGTTCACCCCAACTCTGCTGATCCAGAGGGTCCTTTGCAAACTGAGGGACTCAGTGAATTGTGCAATGATATTAATAGTCCCACATTGGCCAATGAGAATTTGGTTCTCAGATTTCCTGCAGTTGGCCCACCAACAGTATATGTAGTTACAGACAGAGCATCTTCACCTATTAACCCAACAGAACAGGGCATTGCTTAATCCATCTCCAGACAAGTTAGCCCTCAGCACTTGGTTCCTGAGGAGTTGACATTAGGTCACTTGGGGCTTTCACAGCAAAACGTGCAACTAATTCAGCAAACCAGAAATCCATCTACTAGGACACAATGCAAAAGTAAATGGTCAAGATTTTGATTCTGGACAACAATATCAACCCTTTGCACTGTTCCTTGGACAATGTTGTCTCTTTTTCATCTCACCTGGCCCAGTCAGGTGTGCAGGTGGCTACATTCCGGACAGACTTAGGGGCCATAGGAGTGTACAGAAACTCTAACCAGCTGTGCCTGTCATCAGCTAGCCCAATAGTGAAAAGGCATCTGCATGGCCTTATGATGATGTTGCACTAGTATCTTGTCCGCGTCCAGTATGGGACCTGAACGTGGTGATGGCAGCACTGGCTCACAAACCATTGGAGCCAATGGCATCTATCGACATTAATTTGGTGATGTGGAAAACTACTATTTTAGTGGGCCTTACGTCGGCTTGCAGGGTCAGAAAGCTACAAGCATTAGCGACTCAAGAGCCATACACTGTTTTTTCATAGAGACAAGGTGGTGCTTCAAACCCACCCAGATTTCTTCCCTAATGTGGTTTCAGCTTTCTGTCTAAATCATGAGATAATCCTTCCAATATTTTTTCCTAACCCCACCTCAGACACGTACAAGTGTTGCATTGCCAGGATTTACCCAGCACATTGAAATTTTACTTAAACAGAACCAAGCCTTTCAGAAAGTCTGACGCTCTGTTCATCACCTTTGGGGGCTCCTCTCCAGGATCACAAGATTCCAAGGCCCCTGTAGCCAGATGGATAGTAGTGGCTAATTCTGAATCCTACTAGTTACAGGGAAAACAACTGCCAGAAGGCATGCATGCACTTGTTGTCAGGGTCAAAGCCACAGTGGTGGCATTTCAAAGACTTGAATTATGGGATGTGATACATAGGCTGTCACATTGGCATTCTGCAAACACTATTGCTTCGACACTAGTGCAAGGTCAGATGCAGCGTTTAGACAAGCTGTCCTTAAAAACCTGTTTTCCAATACTTTATAATGTTACCTCCTCCGTAAATAATGGAATTTTGAATTTCCCACACGGTATGGAGGAAAGGGAACGGGAAGTAGAAGTAATAACAAGTTACTCACTGTAGTGAGTGAAGTACTCCTAGTCCATAGTCCCTTTATCCCATACAACCCACCACTTTCCCCTGATAAAAAAAGATAGCTATTATACGAGTTCTTCTCGGGTCTGATGTTACAAAGGGGACTGAGTTGAGGTGCCGTTATGCCCGCAGACACTCCCTAGTGCTCTCTGATTTTAAAGGGAAGGCATTTTATGAGGCAAAATGGTGCCTGTCCCGTCCCTATCCCTGAACCGGGACCTCCACACACAGTATGGGGACTATGGACTGGGAGTACTTCAGTCACTACATTGAGTAACTTGTTATTTTGATATGATGGTGACTACACAGAAGGTGAAAGAATCAAATATCCATTATCATTTTGTTGAAGGACAAAAACATTATTTGGATTATGAAACATGTATACAATAAGCATTAAAAAAGGTGCACACTAAAGACAAGAGCACATCTAGACACCTACATAAATTATATAATCTGCCAAGCAGACAAGAAGTAACAAAAACACTCTTCAAATAGTCAACATAACAAGATCCAAGTTTGGATACATGTTGACATGGCAATATACATTCCACAATTTAACCCAATCTATAGCCGTCCGAATACTGGTATTTGTTCCATTGTGAGACTAAATGTTCCAAACAACTACTGTTTGTTTATGCGTCTAGTTAAGACCTTGCGTTTTGGCTCTCTAATGCCATCAGTATTGCGCCGAGCCTTCATCAGGATGCTTGTGGGGATACATGCACTCTTGAGTAGATTTCTTCAAAAGAAACAAAGAACACAGATTGGCTCTAAAAACTATTATTTGGAAAATGTAGTTAGCATTTATTAATTTATCTTGCCAAGTTTAGTGAAATCGCGATTATATCTATAAATAATCACAATACCCTGCATTAATGCTCCAAACATGGATGCATGTAATCACTTTCACAGTGTACATTAGCAAGCCAATGTTGCTTCTGCAAAAATGTCCTGGAAAACAGTGATTTACAAAAGCTTAATTAATGAGTCCCTTGTTCTGGCAGAGACTGCCAGGCGAACATTGATGCCTTTTGCAAAAACATTCTATGTGAAGCCCGGTGGTCTAGCCCAGAATCTGGTGGCAGTTTCAAGATATGTAGCCCAAATAAAGCTGTCTAGCTAACCTGTGAGAAGTTAGGAATGGGAAAATAACCTACCTGAAACTACCCAGTAGGGGGAAAATGCCTGCCTGGACTTGAATCAAAAAATCCCCTAGGGCAAAAAGAATACAATGTTGGGCTTGCCCTGCTCTGAGTTCTGAGGCTGTCTCCTCGATCTGTATTTTGGGACAAAACGATAACCCAAGGCAGTGAAACGACCCATAGGGCAAGAGGGGCTCATACAGTGTTTGCTCTGGTAGCAGTTGTCAGGCCATCACCTTGTTCACACGGGAACAAGACAACATCCAAGCTAAAGCTTTTTAGTTTGAGACCAAGAAACACATCCACAGCAATAACATCATAAGTGTGCTTAGACAGATTAATATCCTCTGACTGCGAGTGACTTGTGGAACATGTCCGGACTGGATGCTCTGGAACATGTTTATTAGAATAGTAATGCCTTGCAGCACTTGGTCCTTTATCTTAGGTACCTTTTTTACTCTGTTTTTATCCTTCCTAGGCCTGCCAACTTTTAAGATGGACCTATATCTGTAGGGATTCTTCCTCTCCCCATGCTAGAGCTCAGCAGGATACGTCTCAAGCGTAGGTCCCTATTTGTGAGGAGGAGACCTCAGGAATGGCCCTGGTTTAAGTCAATGCTTTGGGGTGGAATTGAAAGGAAGTACCCAATAGGATCCTCCTATTTGTGCAGATCCCCACTTTTCCTTCTGATGCACGGAATAAGTCTGCTTTTAGCATCACTCCTATGTTTGTCTGAGTGATTGGCTACTACCAGTTTATTTCTTATCGATTACACTACCTCCATTGATGAGCCTGGCCACAACCACCCTTCAATTCTGGAAGAAAATTAATATTCTAGTCTTTAAAGAGTGCCGCCTAGATGAACACTGACTGCTTAATCCAGGGCAGCCCTCCCCTGATGGCACCCGATGCCTCTGTCACGTGTGCCCCATCTCCTCGCTTATTCCATCACTTTATTCTTCATAGAGCTCAATTACTAGCCAGCTAGGTTTGAGTTATAGAAAAAAAACATGCATAACATTCATCCATACAGGGTTTAATGGACAACAAGATTACACCTCATCTATCGCCTGAAGAAGAATTCATTATGATATAAAGAAACATGCCTGGAGCCATTTTTAATTCTTTTTTTTAAATTTTATTTTTTATTTCTTGTGCTAGAATATGTTTGTTATTTTCATTTCCAGGCCAAACTGGCCTGCTTGTGCCTTTCTATGCTTTCTGGCTATGGAGTTGCCTTCCTCCTCCTTTTTAGCTGCTATTTTCTGTCCTTGTGCTGTTATAACCAACTCCTTCCCTGTTGTCACCACCTCTTCCTCTCCTCTTATCACCTCCTCCTCTGCTGTTGATGCCATTTACACTGTTGATACCACCCCCTCTTCTGTTACAACCTCATCTTCTGTTACTGTCACCTCTAAAGTTGGTGCTAACTCCTCTTCTGTTACCAACACCACCTTCACTTAATTCTCCCGCTCTCGTATCCAGCACCTCGTTGTTACCCGTTGGAGTCTTCAACTCCATCCAAATGCCTGCTATAAACTTCCCCAACAACGTACATTGGCTGACTGGGGGACATCTGGGTTTTATATCCTCTTTCCTCCTCCTTCTCCATGGGTGGAACTTTTATCTAGGGTCTGCGCCAGAAGCATGTAATTGGGACAGAGCTGTGCTAGGTTGCTGTTCCTGAGTAAACCTGGGGCTGCTTTGGGAGAAGAGGGAGTAGAGGGCTGGACTAAGCAAATAGCTGGCCTTCTGCCATCTTGGATTTTTCAGTCCCCTCCCTAACCCATACCGGTGATGCCTGTGCTGGGTTTATAGGTCTCATGTGACTCCAGTTCAGGACTAAATGCTGTAAAACACTTAGTAAGTTGTTTAGTTTTTCAATGTGTGAAGTAACTGTGTGCGCCAGATAAAATTGCAACATTGTATCATCAGAAAGTGAATACTCTGCCAGGAGACAGTGATTGGGTAACTTGATAGAATCACAGTTTAAAATCAGTGATAGTGCAACATGTTCCTTTACTGCTGTCACACAACTTCAATGCTGTTGTAGGTTTACTTGAAACAATATGAGAAGCCTTGCTACTAAAGCCGGTTGAATGAGACTGACTCAATTTAAAGAGGCAGGTGTATTTCTAAATGGTGCAGAGTTGGAGTGTGAGGAACCATCTCATTAACCTCTGAATTAATTCCTTGGCTTTGGACAAACAAGTCAGAGGAGTGTGGTTGGTGAACAAGAAAAAGGGTCTTTCCACTGAGATGATATTTAGGTACCTCTGTCGCTCATCAGATAACTAGGCAACTTAATGGTGGTGCAATGGTTGAAGTTTCATGCTGATGGACAATATAGGTTGCTCAACCCCAATACTATGAAAGTACTGCTCCCATATCAACAAGCAAGACATCTGTTGGGACTATGAATAGACTTATGAAGTTTGGTATAATCAGGTGGGAAGGGTGACATGGTAAGTGTTTCAAAAGACCTGCTTAGTACTTTCAGACCATTGGATCCAATTGAATTCTGATCCTGTATGATGGTTAGTTAGTGGCCTGGTGATGGTTGAAAAATTTGGTATTCATCTTTGATAATAGACGACCAGGCCAGAAAAGGCTTGCTATCCTCTCTTGATCATTTAATCGTGAATGTCCTCCATGATTTCATTTGAGCAGTTTCTTTAGTTCAGTCATGACTGAAGACATGATGGGGTTCTCTGATCTGTGAGTATTTCTTTGGGAACCACGCCAGGGGCAAGTAGGACATCAACAGTTAAATCACATTCTGTCCAATGTTACATTTTATGAGTAAGGCTTCCGGATAAAGAGTGGAGTAATTGAAAATAAGTAGGACGTATTGGTTACCTGCTTTGAAGGGGCTCAGAGGATACATGCCATACCGGGACAAAAGTTCATTCAATGACAGTCAAGGCAAATGTCACAACTCTCTGTTTCCCACAAGTAAGGTCCCTGCACATTTCTATTCTCCTCTGCAGAGACATCCATATCAGAAGCTGAAACCCCCCTAGATGTAGACGGGTCCTTCCCCTGAGAATCAGAGGATGAGGTGTAGTCTGGTTCAAAGATGTAACCCTCTCTAGGTTGTTCTACCTCCCTACCTGGAAAATAACTAAACCCCAAAATATCCCTCTTGGTCCTGTCCACCTCAATGGTCTCTTCCACGTTGGCAGGGATATATTTTTCACAAATTAATTTGGGTGATGAGATCCATTTCCTGCACCAGGAATGTTTCAGTACCATGAATAAAATGGGGAATCCTAACCACCCCTCTATTGTTCGGATCAGTGTCTATAGCATATTTAGTAGTCAATCTAGACTTTGTGGAAAGTCCTCAATAGGCAATGCAATTGGATAATGTAGTTAATTGAGCCATAGCAGTGGGTTGCATCATTCTCAATTTAGGAGTGTGGGATGACTTCTATGACATTATCTTTACATCCCACTTATGATAACCCTTCTCAGCAGTGAGGATTCAGGAAGGATATTTCACATGATTTTGTTGGTATAAAAGTTAATGAAAATAAGTTGAAACCAAACGGGAATGATGAAATTGAAACCACGTCTCTCAACCTTGGTGTGAAAGCATCTCACCTCATAGTGCTGTTGCGGGTTCCCCAGGGGTTCCCGAAACATTTCTTCTGACCTCATTCCACAAAATCAAAATGTTTCTGTCAACTGGACTGTCTCCTTGACCAGTTGATGGTAAAGCAGTAATGTCTCCATGGATGTGTGAAAGGTTCAGGGGTTACCATATCCGTTCCCTAGCACCTTGCCTCTCGGTGGAGCCTGAGAACCTTCTTCCCAAAGCCTCAGGACCCCCTCACTGTCACCCTGACTACTTTGCGTCTGCCCTCCTTGCTTAGGTTTCATTCCCCGACCAGCCTCCACAGCCTGCCTTATTCCAAACCTGACACCTCATGCCTTTCTAATCTTTTTAAAGAGGGTGATGCACTCCTCCTCCTTCTTGGCTGTTTTTCCTTCTACTATCTTCAGTGGGGAGGAAGGATAGCTCAGGGGCAATGCATTTCTCTTGGAAGCAAGACAACGCAACGCAACACAGGTTTGAATCCCAATTCCATGCCACTGGTATTAAGTGCGTTATAAAAGAACAATTATAATTTAAAAAATTAGAATTACTATCTCTTCACCACCTCCTCTGCTGTTGTTATCCCCCCTCTCTTATTGATACTACCTCCTCCCCCATTGTTAGCACCTACTCCTCTGTTGTTAGACCCCACGTACACTGTTTCTCACATGTTCTACACTGCTGTTTCCAACCTCCTCCACTGTTGTTACAACCTCCTTTTCTGTTGTTACCACCTCATTTTCTGTTGTTACTACCTCCTCCATTGTTACAACCTCCTCTTCTGTTACCACCACTACCAATGTCCTCTCCACCTTACGTCTCTAGCACCTCACTACAACTTCTTGCATTGCTAACCAACACCCTCCAACCCCCTGTAAGCACCTTCCTAAAAATCTCACATTATCAGTTCATGTTCAAGGTCCAGAGAACTCCTCACTCCTGCTTGGGAGTTTTACTATGGGTCTGCACCAGTGGCATGTAATTGGCATGTAATTGGCACTGGGCTGTGAAAGGTTGGCTATTCATGAGGCCACCTAGAGAGAGTCCCGGTCTCTTGCTCCTTCAGTTTGTGTACTAAATGCCATGAAAACATTCGCTAAGATGTTTAAACTCTAGTGTGCACATGGAAACATGGCAGCACTGTATGATTTGTGAGAGTCAACGATGCTTTGGTAACTTAGTTCCCAGAATGATACAATCCATGATTGGAAATCCATGAGTTTGCAACCTTTGCATTCATGGAAGCGCCTGGTTCACTGCAAATCCCTTTAAAGTTGAGAATTGACTTCCCTACTATTAGTGGTTTACATGTAGCAATAACAGAAGCCTCACTTGGAGTAATACCATTTGAACAAGACCGACTCAGTAAAAGAGATATATTTTCTAGGTTCCACACTTAAGGTTTGCTTAGAGAGAGTTTGGGGCTCTCCCAGTTAGGGAAGTGGTGCATTTGTGGTGATTCAGTCTGTCCCCTGCACCGCACAGAAGACCAAGGGCATGTGATATGGGACTTCAGCCCAAACCTCCCCCAGGGTCATCCGCCACTGGCTTTGGGAGGCACTGAGTCCACTTCGTCTAGCACACTTGTGGGACCAAGAGCCAGGCAAAGGACCTCATCACAAAAGAGTGAGTTTACATACATCCACAAAATTCACATAGCAAAGGGTCAAGAATAGATTACAACATGGTCGAACGCATGTCCTCTGTTGTCCTATCTGTAAGAGTGTTGAAGAAGGAAGCTGACACAAAGGTAGCATGGTTTGTTTATAGACTTTTATTTTAGGAAATATTGTATCAATCCCTAACTTCTAAGAGGGGGTTCCCTGCCTCAAAACTAATATTAAAGGGTCGTCTCAGACCTTGTCAAAATAATTCTCACCATTCTATGTTGCAACCTATATCTATCCCTCACACTATAACTAAAAAGTAAACTAACAGGAAGTTCCTTCTTTAAAGAGAATGGCACTCATCTGCTTCTATGAGAATTTTCAGAAAGAATGTTCTCTCACAACAAAAATACCCCAGGGAATGACTCCCTTCCACTGGCTTGCGGGTTTCAGCCAGTTTTTACACGATGTCACGTGCAGGAGAATGCCTCCCTTCTCCTGGTATGGATCTGTACAACTTCCAGTAAAACCAGGGTGCATGACCCCCTTCCCCTGGTGTCTTTAGATGAACTTTCTGTTCTGGACCAAGAGAATATTTCCCTTCTCTTGGTATTACCAAGTGGGTGGGCAAATCTTGTTGTTTATGGCGCTGAATTAAGTTGCCACCCTGGTAGCGTTCATTAGGTAAGAAGGTCAGTACACCTTGTCTAGGTTTACATGTCAATGTTTTATTTTTGATTCGACCAATGGTTGTGCTAGCATGTGTAGTGCTAGTTGCATGTGAGAATAGCCAACACGTGTTTCGACCGAAGTCTTTATCAAGGCAGAGAAGGTAATTGGTGTGAGTCCTTGAATAAGGAGGTTTATAGGCCATGGGATAATTACCGATACTGGTCTTGCATAGGAGAGGCTGAGTAGGCAGTAAGGTTTCGGGGTTCTGTGTATGTCCGCCCAGTGGCGACGATCAGAGCTTTTTCCCAAGCAAATCATGTATCAGGCTGCAGGATTCAACTAATCACTCAATTAGATCCAACTATAGCGCAGGGGTCTGTCGCGCCTATAAGCTTGCAACCTACCTGTATTTCTCTTGGTATTACTTTGCAGAGTTGACAAAATGGCCAGGGGAAATGACTCCCTTCCCTGCCATCTTTATTACCACTCCTAGTTCTATTCCAGGAGAATTACTTCATTCTCCAGGTTAGCTTGATACAATTCAACACAAGGTCAGAGGGAATAACTCCCTTCCCCTGGTGATGTTACCTAAAATCCTGATTTGGTAGTAGAAGAGTGACTGCTTTCTCCTAGTATTGTTCTTTGATTGAGTTTTGTCGATATCTTGTAAGTGCCCTGAGTCCTGCAGGCATGTTGGTGCAATATGAAAAAACCTGCAGAATAGAATAGAATTGCTGGATACAGTATTACCTGACTCGGTATTGCCCCCACCGCTCGGGGCATATTGCTTAAGTAATTAACCTCTCTCTAATAAGATAGCGCCTTGCTTCAGTGGTGGGAAGAGGACCGTTGTGTGAGTGTGTTTGTATCTGCAGAGCTACGTAGAACCAGAATGGGTGGTCATGACCTGTGGCTTGACACCATAAGACTCAAGAGACCACAATATAATCTGTTTACATTTTGCTGGTGTACCAAACACTACTATCTTCAGAGTGTGATGACATACATTCTGAATGTTTCTCTTCGGCGCTGCATACCTGTTTCCTGGTACAAGAGCAGAAAATGCTGATCTCTTTGTGAAGCTCCAGAGCTTTCTAAAGTGTGTATTGTGAATGCTTTGGGCTGTAGCATCGCCGGTGCCGGTGCATCCGTCCTACCCATTCCCATTGAGTACAATGGAACTTGAATGGGAATGGGGAGTAATTTATCCCAGCGCCCGGCAATGGGGAATTACCTGGACTGCCGGGGATGTAATGCCCCAGTAAGTCCCCATTGCCGGGCACTAGAAAAAAATGACTCTGGCGGCAGCTGTGCCGTTTTTACCGGCACGGCTACCACTGGACTCATAATGAGGCCCAGGACCTCATTACAAGGTTGGAGGTAAAAAATAGTTTTTACTGTCATGGAGTAAATACTGTGTCCGTGTAGGAAAGAGGCTGCTAACAGTGGCCTATTATGAGTTTGCCTGCACAAGCGTAGCGGCACGCTGGTAACGACATTACCGGCATGCCGCTAAAGTCCCAAAAGGCCCCTTAGTGGCTTCATGGGAAGTGCAGACAGCACTACCGCTGATGTCCACCTCTAAACAACGGACCCAACATCAAAGGATATGGCACTAGCGGTCACCGCTAATAGCGGTCACCGGAAGTAACATCATCGTGCCGGAACTGTAAAGGGCACGGCGGTCATCTTTAAAAACACAATCCATTGCCATCCTCACTGCACAGGACCTGGAGCCTCATTCAGACAGAGGAAAAAAATCTACTACAATAGCATCATGCCAAAGGCAGTGAAGAAAGGGGCATTGCGGCAGCGTAAGGAGCGGTTCTCAGAAAACAAGCTCACAATGCTAGCAGACACGCTGGCTGAAAATCCAGAGGTGGTCTTTGCAAATGGCCTCAAGAGAGCAGCCCAGCTCAAGAATAAAGAGATCTGGGAACTAGTAGCCCATAAAGTGAGTGCAGTTGGGAACACCCCCGCACAGTGAAGGACGTGCGTAAACAGTGGGATGACCTGCGCCTCAGAGTGCGTAACATCATGTCGGCCAACAGGAGTCGGGGCCTGGCTACTGTCGATGGCCCTAGCTCTCCTATTAAACTGAGCTTCTGGGAGGAGACATGTGCCAGCACTATCAGCATTGAGCCGATTGAAGGAGTGGGCGAGATGGAACATGGTGCCACATCATCAACAGATGAAGGTGAGTGTCCTAAAGAAACACTGTAATGCAAAGTATGATGATAGTCCAACAATCTGACCGTGCCATGAGGCAATGCATGGCCCATTACAGACACATGGACACATCCCTGCATAGATGCCGTCCACAGAACGGACACATCCACATGGATGCAGCATGCCAATGCCATACCGGAGAAACTTCACACAAATATGGAAACCGCATTTGTCAGAATGCATGCAGTCCGCCACAAAAAAGCATGTCACAAAGCATACACCACCTGAAACATGTGTTAAGCTGACGTATGCCTGCATGCTCCCCCCATATAGCAAGCAACCTGAATGTCAAAACTCAAATACCTAATCCTCTGTAATGTGTAGAACAGCAATAATACCAATGTAGAATATAAATGGTAGGGCACCTGGCGGGGTCCTGATTTACCCAGGTGGGTAAACATATAATAAACAAAAAAATCAGGATGACGAGATCCAGACCAAGTTCTGTGTGTGTGTGTTTATTCGCATTAACACAGAAAGTTTTAAGTAATCAAGACAATTTATTTTACAGATCTTTCGATAAGCACGAAAGGTACAATGTGGACGGACAAGGTTTAGTGATGAAAAGTGATAACACATATGTGTGTAGACCTCGAAACTGCAGAGGTCAAAACTTCAATCAAAGACACATTTCCCACAGTTGGAAGGGGTAACAACCCTAGTAGGCAGGGAAAGGTGTGCTCTCAGACTTGCATCAGTCCAAGGCATGATTAACACATGGTGCACACAACACAATTTACATGAAACGTACACAAAGGGGGTGGAGTTGTGACACAGGGATCGACACGGGGTGTGTTTCGGCCAAAAAAGAGGCTAGAATGGCGCCTGTCTTTGTGCTGGCCTTCGTCAGGAGATGCACCTATGGCGGTGCTGTCCGTAGTGTCTGCTATTGTGGTAGCAGGAGGCTGTTATGAGGATCATCCATGAATAATGCAGGATTGACGGTGCATGAATGGCACTTGTTCTGTCGGCTGTCGTACCAGGACCTGGACCTGGTACGACGTAGCGCAGCACCTGCGAGCTCACTGCGATTTAGGACCAATCCCGGCCTACACCAGCTGCACGGGACCCTGAGACGAATCGGCCCGTCCACCGAGACAGCCGACAGAACAAGTGCCATTCATGCACCGTCAATCCTGCATTATTCATGGATGATCCTCATAACAGCCTCCTGCTACCACAATAGCAGACACTACGGACAGCACCGCCATAGGTGCATCTCCTGACGAAGGCCAGCACAAAGACAGGCGCCATTCTAGCCTCTTTTTTGGCCGAAACACACCCCGTGTCGATCCCTGTGTCACAACTCCACCCCCCTTGTGTACGTTTCATGTAAATTGTGTTGTGTGCACCATGTGTTAATCATGCCTTGGACTGATGCAAGTCTGAGAGCACACCTTTCCCTGCCTACTAGGGTTGTTACCCCTTCCAACTGTGGGAAATGTGTCTTTGATTGAAGTTTTGACCTCTGCAGTTTCGAGGTCTACACACATATGTGTTATCACTTTTCATCACTAAACCTTGTCCGTCCACATTGTACCTTTCGTGCTTATCGAAAGATCTGTAAAATAAATTGTCTTGATTACTTAAAACTTTCTGTGTTAATGCGAATAAACACACACACACAGAACTTGGTCTGGATCTCGTCATCCTGATTTTTTTGTTTATTATATAATACCAATGTATGCATGATGCATGCATAACCATCACTGATGCCGTCCCCCTCTCAGTCCCCCCACAGGCTCAGATCCTGACATCGAGGCCTGGGACTCAACGGCGCAGGCAACAACTCCTAGGAAGAAGGCCAGGGTCAGGGATGAAGGCAACATGCCTTATACAACAAAAGGGCCAAGCAAACCACAACTGCCACAGAAGGGAAAGGCACCACAGGATGCTACATCACTAGTGCGGCTAAGGGCCACTGCCACAGCAACTGTGCCCACAACTGCTGTGCCCACTGCACAGGAGCCAATGGCCGATGGTGTCCTTTCAGCTACCAACAGCTCTGTCAGGGAGGTGGCAGCCACAGCACCTCAGAGTGATGAGGATGTACAGAGCCAAGGCCAGGTGTGCGTCCCTGTGGAGGATGAGTCATCAGAATTACCTGGCACATCCACCCCCCATCACCCTAGATCACCCCATTGAGCACCACCAATGACAGCGCACAGGAGCAGTCTGGAGGGGAGCCAGGGCAAGGGAGCTGGAGCCCCACAGTGGAGCCACATAATCTGGGACACTTGCCACATACAACATCCACCTCCACAGGTGTCTGGGAAGGGGTGCAGCAAATGGCACACACGGAGCAACGCCAGGAGGAGCTGACAGGGCTTGTCAGACAGTTTGTTTCGGACGGTGCCCAGGCAAGACAGGCGGCCCGGGACAGCACAGCATCTTTGAAACAGGCCATAGAGGCGAGCACGACTCGCATATGCGAGGAGTTGTCTTTATTAAGGCAGGTCAGTTCCTGAAGAGCGGATGCCTTGGAGGCAGAGTGTCCTGCCCCAAGACTGGAGCAAGTGGGCATGGCCTCCTCTTCGAGCTCTTCGGGCTCCACTCAGACCAGTCCCCTTCGCTGGTCTGCGCGCACCTTACAGTGCTCAGACATGCTGGCACCAGATGCAGGAAGTGGGAAAAAGTAGCAGGGGCAGCCTGATTATGGCATTTGATGACGCAACCTACAGCATTCGATAGAACACCATGTGTGGGGGAGTTGTGGAGGGGAGAGGGTGTGTGGGGGAGTTGGAGGGGGAGAGGGTGTGTTGGGGAGTTGTGGGGGGAGAGTGAGGGCGGAGAGGGTGTTTGGGGGAGTTGTGGGGGGAGGAGGAAGGGGGAGAGGTGGAAGTTATGAGCACTTTTTACTTTTTCCAGTTTAATACACCCGTTGTGTACCTGAAAATACTTGAGTGGACATTCCTTATTGTGTATGTGTCATTTATTGGTTTACAGTGCATAGTGTCCATGTACTCCCACACCCAGTGCCCTCAGTCCCACTTTCATGGCACCCTCTGCACCCATGTGTCTCAGAAATATTGGCCAATCACAGACTGGTGCATGGCACGTCCCTCCTGTGCATCACCACCGCTATGATGTGCGCCTACATCTTCTTCATCTTCTTCATCATCACCTGGTGGTTGCTGTTCAATGTCAGGGGACAGGGGCACGTTCCGTCAAATGCACATGTTGTGCAGCATGACACATGCCATGATGATCTTGGCCACCTTCTCATGCCTGTAGAGGAGTGCCCCACCCAACCGTCCTCTTCGTGCCTGTTCTGTGGGTTCTGGACAGGGGTGAGGAGCCACGTCTTCAAGGGATAGCCACTATCACCTGCATGGGTGCAAAATAAGGTATATGTCAGTCAAATCATGATGGACAGCTGTACTTATCACACTTGCCTGCAGATATTTGTGGTACACATGAACATGTCCCTGGTTGTATGCACACATTTTTCCTACCACAATGTGTGCTGTGCCATGGTCTTATGTTGTGGAGTGTGTCTTCAAGATGATGCACGGTGTACACTGCCTTGATGTTGTCCATGCACTGTGGATGCATTCCGCTGTGTTTGTTTTAAATATGTGATGTGTAGTGTTCAGTATGATTTACTTACTGGCAGCGTTGGCAGTAGTCTCTGAATTATTTGACATTCAGCACTCATTATTCCCATGGTGACATGCTGTGCTACTGTGGTGGTTTCCCCTGTGACAAGCAGTGGATTCCCTTGGTGGTTATGATTTGTGCACTCTCATGGATGCTTGTCCTGTGTAGTGATTTGCTGCAGACATTTACATTGTGCATTCTCACAGCATGTTGCTGGATTGTGTTACGGAGGGTGAGGACTGATGATGGGTGGTGGACGTGTTGTGGGCTCCGGGGTGGTAGGAAGTTTGGCATTATGTGCTTGGTGTGCAGCTTCCATCATTGCTATTGGGATCCGTTGTCATGTTCAGTTTGGGATGCTTTGGGGCACAGTGTATTGGGATGTGGACATTGTGCAGTCACCACAACAATGGCAGTCACCACAACAATGGTGGTGTGTGCACCTCTCCCCTGTGGGATGTATTGACCCACTTCTGCTCTGCTATGCTGCATCACTCTGTTATGATGGTGCCAGAAACAGCAAAATGGCCACAAAACCCTTGTGCGCGTCAAAACCTCTGGAAATCGCGCTTTCAACGCACAAAAATATGGCTGCCCAATCTGCCACGCATGTTGTCAGTGGTGGAACAGAGCTCTCATTACTGAAATGTGTCACTGGGCCCCACAACAATTGGAAGTGTAGTACAGAAGGAAAAAGCAGGCTTTGCAAAAATGAATCTCCAAATCTTGCTTAAGTCACCCTTTCTTTGCTGATGAAACTCCAGAATGCCAGTACAGAATACCTTTCAAATATTCAAAATTCTTGTTAGGTGCTACAATTCACTTAGTTAAGGAATCATTGTGAACTTACAAGGTCCTGAAAAGCTGAGAGCATAAAGAGATTTCCACAGCAAAAGTGGCCTATCTGTGGATCTGTCAAAGATCTCTGTGCAGCAGAGGGCTGCTGTGATGACAGCTGTCAGGGGCCTGCCTGATTAAACTTTAACATGTATAAATTGAAAATTAAATATTTGCAATCTAAGGTTTAAAATCTTGAATGAGATTTATAGCTGTCATTTGATACAACAAGTTTGTCTTGTGCTAAGGAAAAGGCCACCGAATTTTACAATTAATTTAAACCTGGCTGAAGCTGCAGAACTTGAATAACAGGTTTTTCTCACAGAAGGACGGTCTTTCCCCAGCAGGAAATCACACAGAGGCGTTAAATACAGGGTAGGAAAGAACCTGGTCTACAGAGGAAAAAGGAACAATGACAAGCTGAAGCTCAGGAAATTCAAAGTGTGAAGACAGTCGTAAATGGCCTTTGCAAGGAACAAGCATGGGGGATGGCTCCTGGGCATCCAGGGAGGGACCAAGCAGTGGAGCCAAACAACCATGTGTTGCTTAACATGGACAAATAACACATTTTAAAAAGATTGATAACTTACTATTTAAAATTGTGAAAAATATAAAAATAACAGAGTTGTTTATTTAATTTCTGGCTGCACGGGTGAAGAGGTGCCAGAACTATGTGACATGTTCTGGACAGCAATGGCAAGAAATGTGATTTTACGCAAAATGTATTTCCACAAGAACTGTGAAATTTTATGCACTCATGCCCATGTTAAACATGTACACTTGTAGAAATTTGCTTAAAAATTGGACATTGTGTTCATAGTGAAAAAGGCAAGATTCTGTGGAAAGCGGAAACAAGATCCCACAGCTATGGGATTTTGAGGAGTAGCTGCTAGGTAAAATATGTAATCTGTATATGTGATTTTTTATAGAGGTTGCACATATGGAAAATGTATTTTGCCAAAAGTAGATTTTGTGACCAGCCCACACACCCCTTTATGATGTCACTTCATAGCATAAATAGAGATAGCTCACCACTCACAAAGACAGACAGATTCACTCACTATCCTGATGGTGGCAGTGCACCCTGCTGCTGAACTATACATCTTCCTTGCTCCAGACTCCAGAAACTTGGCAAAGAAAAAAGGCCCACTGCATAGCTGAACCCTTCTCAGCTAGGCCTCATATTCCGGAACAGAACCCCACAAGCCTAAGGGGAAACAACCTAATACAGCCGGGCTGTGCTGTTACTGCTTGCCTGCTGAAAATAAATATCCTCAGAACCAAGAAGGGCTGATCCGATCCAGTCTTGTGCCGTGCAGTGACCAGAGCGCCTTGCTGACCCTGTCTAGTCCTGTGCCGTGGTGTGACCAGAGCACCTTGCTGACCCTGACCAGTCCAATGTGTCAAGCTGTCTTTCTTAAACCTGATCCAATTCCCTGAACAGAATTGACAGTCCCATTTAAAAACATATCCAGTGAGTATAAATAGGAAGAATTGTGTCATTAGCATATGTAACTTGTATAGTCTTATCCCCATCTTAGACTCATCATATCTTGTATTCAGAACCTGTATTGTTAGGAGTGTCTTTGCATTGTCTGAAATCTCTCTCCAACCCATCCTATCTTCCCTCCAGAACTAGTATTGTTAAAACTATCTTTGCTTTTAGCAGGTGTTAAAATCCATGGCGCTAAGGGACCATGGAGTTAATTACGCCACCGTAATTTACGGTGGCGTAATTAACGCCTTCCCCACTCCCATTATGCCCTATGGGGCAAAAATGGGAATGGGGAAGGGTAAATGGGGATTGGGGACTTAAGTCCGCCAACCACCATGGCGTAAACATAGTTTACGCCATGGTGGTAAAGTGACGGCCCAGGCGGTAACTTACCGCCTGGGTCGTAATGAGGCCCGTCTTTTCACCATGTCAGAGCATTGTTGTATGCCTCGCAGGGATGGTCATGGACACTGCCTTCCTTCTTTTTCACTGAACTGGTGCCATCATTGTAGGGTGATGACTGGGCCAGCTGGATTAAAAAGGGCTGATGCCTCTCTGCCCTGTGCTCTGCTCCCAGAGGCTGAGAGAACACCCGCCTGGATGACAAGTGACTGGAGGTTTGCAGCTTGAACGTTCCCTTGACTCAGGCTACTTGCTTGATTTCCAGGCCTTTCTGTTGTCTGAGGCCCAACAGGGCTGATACATGTTTGGGGATGCTTGTGGTCTCATGTAGAAGGGATGTGACTTAGTAGCTCGGGCTGGACTGCCCCTTTTGCGGTGGGACCAAGCCTGATGTGCATATGGTCTTTCCCCTTCTGTAATGGCTTGGCAGGCGAAGAACAATGGTCTGGAGGGTTGCCCAGAGCTGTGCCCGTGGTTAAGATATATTCTATTCCTTCCAGCCAGGGCCGGTGCTATCACTAGGCAAGGTTGGGCGCTTGCCTATATATTGGAAATGTTAGAGCTGCAAAATGCTTTTTTTAACACCCCCCACACTACTGCCTTGCCTGGTGATAGCACCGGTCCTGTTTTTAGTTACTGTCTGCAGTAAGGCTGGCTGCCACAGCAGACCAGGTGGCGCAGTGAAGGTTGGGACTTAGGCCGGGTCAGGGTCACGATGGGTGAATGGGCGTGGTGGCAGTGTTGACACCTGTGCAATGTGCATTAGCACACCACCAGGCACCACAAGTGCCCACTTGACCGATCGTAAACTCAATGGTATGAATGTTGGAGTGCAGTGCGACGACCACGACGCAGGAGTCATGACACGTGAGGAGGACCCCTGGACCGCGGTGCCGTGCCGACTACTCTGCCAACCAAGTAAGTAGATGTACCAGTGCGCAAACCCACAATAAACATGCTTACTTACTTGCAGAACACACATGCTGAAAAACTGCATTGAAGGGATATGTGGCGGCTCAAGAATGGGTTCCACATCAAGCCCCAAGCAGACTATTCAAATCAACAAAGCCAGAGTCAGTGCCTGCGAGATATCTCAGCAAGATTGGGGGTGGGGGACTGGGGTGTGGTTGCTGAAGATGGCAGTGTGTCAGTGACGAGCAGTGCCACTGCCAGCGACTGCATCTCTCTGTCACTGAAATCCCTTCAGTGGCTCCCTGTGGCTGCAAGGATCAAGTTGAAGATCCTCTGCATTATCCACAAGGCTTTCTGGAGCCTTGAACCTACCTATCTGCAACGTTGCCTACCTAAATACTGTCCCTCCCGAGTCCTCCACCAACCTTCTGCGAATGAGCTGGTTCTCCAAGCAGAGATTTGGATGGAGATACTTATCCTCAGCCGGGGCCTCCCTCTGCAATAGCCCCCCTGCCATCCTCCGTCTTGTGCCTGCTCTCTTTAAGTTCCGGAAACTCCTTAAGACCTTCCTTTTCTCCTCTTCCTTCTCTCTCTCCCTCTCTCCCTCCTTTTCTCTACAGCTTGCTGACTGGCCGCCGCTTGGACCTCAAAGTCTCACAGGTCCCTGGCACCCCACCAGTCCTCTCTTGCACTTGCCTCAGCGCCCTGCACTCACCCCAACCTCAATGCACTTGAGAAAGGACCCAAGAGAGTGGCTCTCTCTGCACCTACCCTAGTATCCACCGACTCGGTGCACTTGGACCCCCCCTGGAACTGTCTGTGCACTTCCACGATCCGAATGCAGCATGTTTGAAGATTGTCTGTCTGTTCTCCCCTGTCTACCCCCCTTAATTACACTTGGTAAAACTGCAGAATTGTCAGCAGGCCTATTTGCTGTGTCTCAACTGTTAATTGTGTTATTTGCACTTCCTCTGCCTGTGAAGACTATTATCGTCTCCGAATTTCAAGGGCTCTGAACGACTGTTATTTTGTCCCCATGTTCCCACCCTCCTTGAGCGCTTTGAAGCACTTGCCTTGTGTATAGGCGCTTTATAAATAAACATTACCATACCATGACTTTGAGCGTGCTTTAGTCAAGCCTTACCATACTTGTAGTGGCTGCAAATGTTTTTTCAAAGCAGTCTTCTGAGAGTTATTCACTTAATTTGAGCTGTATGTGCTACTGATATAATAAGAATGTCTTACCAGGCCTGCCCACAGCCACTCAATTTATAAGCACTATGGTGTCCTTCACTGAAGTCCTGTTAAAACAAGCCTTGGCAAAGCCAACAGTTTTGACTTGTATATAGGTACTAGGCATTTGCCAGTCACTGCAGTTATATGCCCAGATAGCTGCACCATTTGCACCTGCTACCATCAATGGGCAGTTTATACCACTACAGCAGTGTCTGGCAAGTGCCTATCCCATGTCTACAAAAGGCCAAAACAATTGGCATTGCCAATGCTTGTTTCTTTTGTTTTCGTGGTATGGTGCCATATCTGTCAGGGCACCTGGGGCTGCTGTTTTGAGCTGCCCCACATTCGTTTGTTGTTTTCTTTTTATGCATGCTGGCCTAGAAGTCACCACCTCCTGCAGGGCAATACACATCTCGTGAACACAATGCTATGGGGTGCGGGGGTTGGTGGGAGGACGGTTGATTGAGAACGGTTAGAATCTGGAGTGGGGGCGGCAATCTGACAGTTTGCCTAGGGTGGCAAAAATCCTTGCACCGGCCCTGCTTCCAGCCATCACCTCTTGTGTTTTGCTTTCTTCTATCTACCAGTTTTAGGCTGTGTAGCCGCCCACTGCCCCAGACTGTGACTGTCTCATGTAGTGGTTGCCCTGCGGGCGAATACAAAGGACGGGTGCCCCACTAGATTTGTTGCTGTCTAAGCCTGTTTGCTCTTTCCTGATGAGCACACATGATGATTCCTAACACAGTAGTCTTCCCCACCTGCTTTGTGAGCCCCACTAACCATTGGCTTTCCTTGTTACAATCGTTTTCCATTACTTTAACTTTTACTGCATTTTTCGCTCTGTTTTTGAGCCACATTGGGCCTCATTACAAGTTTGGCGGTAGCCTTGCCGGTAAAACTTGCACATTTTTCTGGCTCCTGTCAATGGAGAAATACAGGACCATTAAACCCCTGGCGGACCCCATATTTCCCCATTGCCAGGGGCCGGAAACTTTTACTCCCCATTCCCAACAATGAGAATGGGGAGGTTGGATGCACCGGCACCATTTAGAATGGTGCCGGTGCATCTGACATGCTCTGCTGACGTGTGCCGTTCCGCCCGGCAGACTGCATCTCATGCGCTACTGCACCTTAAGTGTCCTGCAAAGCCATTTTGTATCGTTGAAGTGGGCCACGGCTCACCTTCAGCCAGCCCTGTCCATTCGAGACCCCTGTCGTTTTGGGTGCAGGCCCCAGATCCACACAGATACTTTGTATTTGTTTGGTTTACTCTCCTTCCAAAAATACAACAGTCTTTTGTTAGATGCTCATCAATTATTAGGGTCCCAGACCCTTGTTGTTTTGAGTGTGGGTGCCAGACTCGCAAAGGTCAGTTGTATTAGTTTGGCTCACTCTCCTGACATACAACGGTTTTGATTTCATTGTAGGGTCCCAGACCCTCCTTCTCCAGCTCCTTAGCTCACCCACGCACTTCCCCGGACCTCCTACTGCTCCTGTGCGTCATGTGTACCTGATTTCCTTCTTCCTGGTGGTCTCTGCGATTCACAGGCAGCTGGCTTATTCCAGGAGGATTTGTCAGCGATCGGGCATTCAGCTGGATTTGCAGACTCGCTGCAGACTAAGGATTCTCCATAGTCACGCGTTTTGTTCTTACCACGCTTCATCTCTCGTCCGGTTTGGCTTCCTGCTTGTTCTCTTTGGGAGACAGCTCTCCCTTTCTCGTGTCTCTCTGACACTTTCATTCGAGCCTGAGCTGAAACAGCAGCTTGAACCGCTGTGCAAGTACTGCATTGGATTGATATCCTCCTTCAAGCCATTCACAGCCTTTCAACACTAGACCGCTCGATGAGTTGGTCGAAAGTGATCTTTGTACTCCTGGTCACCGACACAATATTTTCTGTTATCACTGGTGTTATGCCTGTTAGTATGACTATATGTATTTTTAGTTTTGTTATGCATGTTCGTTTGATTATATGCCTTTTCAAAGTTATTATGCCGGTCAGTCAGGCTATTTGTATAATACTCTATACTGTCTAGATCTTCAACATCATTGTGTAAATTCGTTTTGCTTACCTGGCAGTAATATATATTAGCTGTATCGAGGGAGGGGATAGTAGAACTTAATCTTGGAGGAGGGGTAGGGTAAGGTAAAGCGGGTTGATACCACATTCCCTGATGATGATTGTCCCCAATCCCAAAGTGGGATTCCTTCCCCATGTGATCCTCCCTCAGTGCTCCACCCCCAGGGGGAACATTGTACTGTATACACACTGCTCTGGCCCCATGGGAAAGGTCTCCCCCTAGGGAAGAAGGGACGACATCCTCACATTCGTCACAATAGATAATTAAGTCAATGCTAAATGTGTACGTTACTGGATTTTAATCATCAAACGTTAATGGGTTCCTTCTAGTTGAACAGTTCTTATCCCATACCGCAATAGGCAATTCCCGGGACCAACACAAATAGTGTGCACAGTCACACAGACTGTTTCAGTGTAACCCACATCCCACCCTATCTTTTGTGCACTCCGACTGGCCCATAGAGCAATACAGTAATGCCAGAAGGACCTGACCGACAGGCATTGCCTTATTGCCTGGCCAATATAGTACACTTTAACAATTTAGTGCACTATTCAGCAGTTTTAAATATTATTACTTGACTTATGCACTTAAAGTGTACCGTTTCCAAAACATTTGGCCAAAATGTACTCTGTCTTCCATGTACTACTCAATCAGCTTGTCATGAAAAAGTGTAATTTGTGAATATGGTTCATTTGTTAGTGTGCTTGAGACACTATTTTTTGTCTCGTTCCAACTGATCAGGTCAGGCCACGGTTGTACTCTTATTATGCGGATTTCATGAATCCTAACAAAAGAATACCCTCGGTGTTTGGGTGTCCGTGGCGAGGATAGAGCTCTGCCAGCACTACTCACTGTTCCTGATGTGTATGCGGTAGCATGCATGTACGCAAGTCCGGAAAGCAAGGTGGTGGACCAACTGACTAGAGACCTGGTCTTCAGTACCGTGCAAAGCCTTGCGAAACAATTACAACTGAGCTAGTCATCCGTTCACCAACCTGCCAGTCCCAGAAGAGGACTAATTATGCTTCCCAGGTGCCACTCATTGATTTAAACCTGGCCCATAGCGAGAGGGGATAAGGAGGTATAAAATAGAGAGGGCAAGCATGGGCATTGGTGTTTGGAGTAGCAAAGCATCAAGGGGTGGAGGAGTAGGAGGTGCAGGAAAAGTTTTCGATGAGAGAATTGATCAGGCAGGAGGTAGTGGCCATGCAGGTATTGAAGGTGCAGGTGAAGATCAAGGATATGGGGGAGATAACAGAAGAGGTTGGAGGAGGAGATCAAAGAGGTAGGGAGTGAGCAGAATATGCTAGATAAGAGCACCAATGAGGAGACGAGAAAGCAAGAGAGTTTGAAGGAGGTGATTGAGTGGATAGAAGGGGAGAGAGAAAGGTAAATGGCTGAAAAAAGGATGCTGGAGGAGGAAGGTGGAAGAAAGTCTCTTAACCTTGATCCAGAGTCAGTTGCAGATTCTGTTAGGTCGCTGGCAAGACTATTTGCGATACAATGAGTGGAACTGAACTCTTAAGAGAAAGTTCTCCTTCAAGCAATTTCTAACAGTTCCCCTGAGGAGGACTGAACTCACAATGTCACCACAATGCTCATAGCAAGTTCTCATTTCAGTGCCACTGCATGTTGGCGCATAAGGGTCTACACTACAATATCCACAATACCATTGTTATCACCTCTGTGTGAGCTTGCCAGTGCGTCATCCTCCGATTCACTTGACTTTCTCATCCTTTCGTTGACCACCTCTCTTGGTTGTATGAGTGCCTCGCTATTTGATCTGTTTGATTTGGTTAGAGCGCTTGCACTTATCTGATCTGGATTTGTTAGCGTGTATGCTAATGCTGCACTTGACTGCGCTATCACTCTTAACCTTGATGTATTCGGATTTGTCTGTGCTTGTGCACTCAACACACTTGACCAGGTTAGGGCTCCTATACTTGACAGGCTTGAAACTCTTAACCATTGAATTGTTGCTGTAGTTGAATTACTAGTGTATTAAAGGGAAAAGATACTTAGACAAGCTTAACAACTGGCAGAAAATGGTCCAAGTAAAATGTACTAAAAATGCTAGGAATATCTGGGACCTCCTGGGGGAGGCAAGGAGCTAAAGGCAAAACTCATATGATTAACCCGATAGGTGCACAGCAATGGGAAAATTACTTGGAAAGCCGTATCTCTCCTGGTAAAAATGCAACAAGGGTGGAAACGCTCATGATGCCTAATAAACCTCCATTTAGAGTGTCCCATGAAATAATATTAGCAAAGATCCAGAGACTTAAATCTTCTAGGGCAACAGGCCCAAATGGGCTGGCAAATGGAACATTAAAAAGCCAACCAGAATTGTGGGCCGATTTGCTAAAACTACTTTTTGAAAAGGTGCCAGCCGAGGGCATTATACCCTCCACATGGCAGCCTGCCATCCTGATCTTGATTTTTAAGAAGGCGACAGGATGGACCGCGGAAATTATATATTACTGTCCATGCTTGATTGCAGGGACAAGCTGTATGCATCTTTATTACTAGATGCATTACAGGGATGGGTGGATAAATCAGAGCTATTGTGTCAGTTTCAATCAGGCTTCAGGCGAAGGTACTCCACAGCGCATAACCTGGCTGTTATGGACATACTTCGTACTAGAGCAAGATCAAAAGGTAAATCCCCTCCCTATGCTCTATTTGTGGAATTTAAGGCAGCGTTCGACCTTATACCAAGAGAAAAACTTTGGATTAAACTCAAACTAATGGGCTGCCCGGAGGGGTTTAATATATTGTCTCAGGTTATTACATCACAATACTTTTGCGTCCCTGAGATTAGATACGCAAGGGAACATGACTAAATATAAAAACCAGAAAAAAGGGATCAAACAGGGTTGTGTCACCAAGCCCCTAGTTTACAATTTGTATACGATTTACCAAATGCAATAAAATCTGTCCATAACTGTACGCCTATGAAAAGGCGCAGTACATTGTCCTGTTTTGGCCTATGCAGATGACATAGTAATACTTGACCATACCTTTAGTGGGCTCCGTAGGTCAACAGAAGAACTTTGGTCGTTTGCTGAGGCCAGCGGGTTGTTTATAAATCGGGAAAAAATACAAGTAACATGAAAGTATACATCTCGATGTACAATGTTTGGCAAAAGGTGGAAAAACTCCTGGAAATAATCATATAATAGCAATTTGATACATTCTTTATTTCCACATATGCACACTGTAGAAAGCTCTAGCTAGCTAGATTGGAAGTAGAAGTAATTCTGGAATTCATATTTTAATTTGGTTAACTGAAAGTTACCGTGGACCTACATTTTATATTTCTTAGAAATTAAATGATATTTTATTTTATATAGAAAATGTGCTACTACATTTGTAAGTATGTTGAATGTGTATTATAGATGTTTTGTATTGCTGTGATAGTGTATTTGTGCTTCTTGCAATGACTAAACTGAAACTCCCAAGAAGTAACTTCACTGCTTCGCTTATCTTTAGTAGTGTCTCTGTGCACACATCCATTCTTCCTTGATTCCCTTGGTTTATCTGCACCATTGCTGTCCTTGTCATGTTGGAACCACAACTCCCATAAAGCAAATTCACTGGTTCACTTTTCTTTATTAGCGCCTTGGTTCTTTCTTTATTTCTTCCTTGGTCCCTTTGTTTTTTCAGCATCAGCACAATCCTGCTTCAGTTTTATTAGAACTTCTGCGTATTCATCAACTCTTCCTTCATTAATTTGTCTTTGGTTCCCTAGATTTGTCAGCACCACTACTCTTCTTGGAGTGTTGCGATCACACCTCCTCTGGATCTTTCCTTGGTTCTTTCAATTATCAATGCCACTACACTCCTTAGAGTATTGGAACCACAACAGACATAATCAATTTCTGCACAGGTTCACTCATCTTGCTTAGTGCCCCTGCACATACATCAATTCTTCCTTTGTTTCATTGGTTTGTCAGGGCCAATGTGTTTCCTGGAGAATTGGAATCACAACTCCTAGAAAACAGTTTCTTCAGTCGTTCACTTCTCTTGATTAGCGCCTCCTGTGCATCCATCAATTCTTGCTTGTGGCCCCTGGTTCATCAGCACCACTGCACTCCTTGGAGTGTTAGAGCCACAGCTACCGTAAAGCATTTCTCCATCTTCAGCCTTTCCCTCAATGGTTTTCCCAAATTCACTTTCGGAATCTTCACTTGCTCTGGGCTTCAAGTCCTACCTCCTCAAGACCTGCTCCTACTAGGGCACCATGCCAGACTGCCTCCAGATAATGATTATCCAACTCTGTGTAATGGTGGCATTGTCTGCTACTCACAGATTCAGTATCTAAGCTATTTGGACACTGACTTCCCATGCTCTACCCTTTCTTTCACCATAATCTCATTAAGGGATCATGATGTTCTCTTCCTTGCTCTGCACTTCTCTTGCTTTGGCATCTCTGCACCCCTGCCGTTTCTCTACCTGCTTTTCCAAACCTCAGTTTCACGTCTCTGGGCCTTGTGCGTTCTGACACTAGAGTTGCCTTCTCAAGCACCTCATCTGTGATTGCCTCATGTTCGGCTCCGTTACTCTCCAACTCCCTAGGCTTATATGATCTAACTTCTAGCTTCACTGACACATGGCTCTGCCCGCAGCACCGGGATGACTGGGGGAACTTGCTCATACAAGAAACTGAGAGGGGAATCACTTAGGGCTACACTTTGCACCTTTTTAGAACATTTGTACATACAGTACACAAAGTTGCCAATTACCATACCTGAAATATGGTGGTTTAAGGTGTAAGAGCAAATGTTACTGCCCAAGGTGAGCAAACGTGTTTTTCTCCAGAATTGGGTCTCTCCTAGATTCACATGCTGTTGAATATTCCCAGTTGTCAGGCTGGCAATCCTCCATAATAATAAGGCTGTTTCAATGAAAAAATAAAACTGCACTTACTTGGGTGTTTTATGGGCCACCCCGTCAACGACCTCAATGACGGCATTGTCGACTACAACTTTATTCACAACTCCAAGAATGGTTCAGCCGGCACTCTCGTTGATTACCCTCTGGTCGAAGACTTTGACGCTTCTGGCAATACATCCATAATCGACACATCAGCCTCCATGGACCACACAACAGCGTCTCCAGTCTCTGAGGAGACCAAAATAAACCATTATTTTCTTCAGCCGTATGTTCCCTTTAGAAGATAACCTGTAGCACACTATCCACACTGATTTACTAGTCTTGCAGTGTTTCTTCTCTGAGCACTATGATTATCTAACAGGGGCACAACATTTTAACCACTGCCCCTTCCAATACTATTTAAATCACGGCTAACGGAAAAGCCTGGTCCATCCAAGGAATTACCTGTTCCCTCCCTGCCAATGGAGCAACATGGTCCCTAAATACATTATTTGTCCATGGAAATTATGAGCACCTTACAGACTTTAGCGTTCAAACTTCAATTAAGGCTTCCTACCACCCCTCCTGAGGGTTGACCCTGCATTGCCTTCCAAGACACAACCTCCTGCTCCTACTAGACGCCATGCCAGACTGCCTCCAGATAAAGATAATCCAGGTCTGTGTCAGGGTGATATCTCCTGGGGCACTGGCTAACAGTATGAATATCACCAGAACACTACCTCCACAAACACTTCATCTTCTAAATCTTTGCTTTTCATGCAACCATGGTAAAAGCTGTGAAATTGTTTTGACCTCTTGCCCACTGAACAACAGAAGGAAGGTTTCCTATAGCAATGGTGAAGAGGTCACGAAAGATGATAATGTCTATTCCCCCCTTCAATGACATCTGGTAGCCATGAAGAGTCCTTTCACACCTCCAGCAAAGAAGGATGAGTTTGAGAAAAATACATGGACTTCCTTACTGAAGATAAGAAACAATAAGCCTTTTCTCTACAGAGGGAGGAAGGCTGCGCTATCTCTGTAGCCGTCGAACTTGCTGATACATGTTTTTGCTAGATGGGAAATGGTGCAGTTCACATTGCAAGGGTTGTTTAAATTCTTCTAAATGTACACCCAATATCCAAGCTAAATTTGTTGACATGCTGTTTGATAGTAAGGACTTTATGGGGAAAAGGGTTGATTACACTTTACAAGCAATCACATCCAACACAGCCACTGCCAGATCACCTGGTTCTCTTAAGCAACCTTTTCAATCCATTCCAAGCATTGTTTCTTATGGCCTGGCATAGACTACCACTCTTCTTACTACTCCCAGTCATAAAAGGAAGCTGCATATACCACTGGCAATCCATACAAAGCTTGGTCATAGTTATACTGAGGTGGCCGCAAACAACAAGAAATGTTACAACCCAAGAGCCAGTCCAGAAAACAAGTTTGACTTGTGTCTGGACCCACCCTCTCACTTCGTCACCCCAGTACGAGGGCTCCTTTCTCTTTATCAACATAAATGGTAGAAAATCACATTAGATAAATGGGTGCTTTCAATATTGGTTCATTGCAACACCTTATAATTCAACAAACGACTTTCTGCACTCCTCCTTTTCCGCCAGCCAGAGAAATAGCTTTGAAAAGAAGTATAAGGCAACAGCGCTAGTACCTCGTTCGTAAGAAGTCAGATGGTCTACTCTTGGTACTTACTTGTCTGCAAAAGACAGGGAGGTGGCGGCCCATCTTGGACCTCAGAAACCTCAACATGTTTGTTCACTATCAGATTTTCAAGATTGTCACCATTTGAAAACCATATGTCAGCTTTGCAGCTGGGACTTCCTGTCATCTCTAAACATGAAAAATGCCAATGTCTATGTTCCCATTCACTGATGACACCACCTGTTCTTGCATTTCATAGTGGCAGGCCACCACTTGCAATTCAGAGTTCGTCCATTTGGTCTGAAGTTGGCCCCAAGGACCTTTACAAAATGCCTTGGGCCTTTTGCAGCACACTTCAGAAGAGCAGGAATGCACTTCTACCCATATCAATACGATTGTCTACTATGGGCTTCTTCTCTCGAACAAGACCTCAGACACATTGCAAATGCAGAAAACCTTTTAACATCATTGGGCTTCTCATTGAATTACAAGAAGTCATCCACAACTTAATCCCTAAATAGCGCCACCTGAACAGCAACCCCATCAGATGACAGTGCATGTACGATTTCCACCACCATTCATTCTCTGCTTCAGAAACCCGTTGCCTTATTGCGAGCAATCAAGTCACTGATGGGCATGCTGTCGTTCTGCATTCCACTGATCCAGAATCGCCCACTTCATATGCGTCCCTTGATGTTTCTAGATGCTAATTGGAACCAAGTGTCTAGGCATTGGGACGACACCAATGGTTTCAACAAAGCTCTTCTTTGGTGGAAAAACAGCAACAACCTCAGATGCTGTGCACCTTTCACAGATCCCTGACATGAGGTGACAGAGACAAAGGACACTTCCATGGATGGCTGGGGCACCCACACGTGGCGTCCTCATGCTATTGGTTTCAGATCACCACAGTTAAATACACTACATATAAATGCACTCAAACCCAGGGCTGTGTTTTGGGCACTCAAGTCCTTCCTACCACAGCTGCAGGGAAAAACAGTGGGCATGTTCACGGATAACACTACCACAATATTCTACATCTGGAAACAGGTAGGTAGCAGGTAACGAAGCCTAACCAGCAAATGCTGTAGAAACAGACCTTAGCTCACGGAATGTTCCTATCTCTTTTCCCCCTGCACGGCATTGACAACTCAGTAGCCGATGCCTTCAGTAGGGAATTCCACTCCTGCCGTAACTGGGAGCTTTTGCATAGCCAAGTGGATTTCATTTTCATATGTAAGCACGTTTCTTCAACCAGCACACCTGGGAGACATGTTCCCCTGGGATGGCAAGTTTCTGTTCACTTTCCCCGGATAACTCTCACCCTGAGAGTCCCTCAACAAGTCAAACAGGTCTCCCTAGGATAATCCTAAATCCATTTAAGCCTATGCACAAGCCGGACATGACATTTCTCTTGGAAAACAGCATTTATCATGGCTATTACCTAGCTGAGGAGATTACACAAAATTCAAACCTTATCCATGCAGCATCCTTACCTTATCTTACACAAAGACATGGTCCTGCTCGCACCAACCAAAAGGTCATGCCAAAAGCTCCATCCTCGTTCCATCTGCATGAACCCTTGGTCTTGCCTGTTTTCTTCAGCGTCCCTACAACCCTCTCTGAAAGGTCACTCCATTCCTTGGAGCATATGAGGGGGCTCAAATACTATATAGACTGCACCTGATCTTTTCGAAAATCTTCAGAGCTGTTCATTACCCATACACCCAATTGTACATTCAACAGCATAACTAAAGCCGCCATCTCCAGATGGCTGTCAGCATGCCTTGTCTTTTGCCATAGCCAAGGCGAAAGACTACTGCCTGGGTGGCCGAAAATGAATTCTATGAGAGCTATGCCCTCTACTACAGCTCTCTTGTCCGGAGTGCCACTGCTGGACATTTGCAGGAATGCATCATGGCAGTCTCAGCTTACCTATACCAAGTTCTACTGTATCAACAAGAGCTCAGCAAGAGGAGTCCAGGGCTGGAAAAGCAGTCGTTTGAAGACTGTTCCCCTGAGGTGAGATGCAATTCCTTCTCCCTATCTGCTCATGTGTATGTTTACTACTTTGTAATCTATTCAACATCAAGTGAATCTATAAAATGTCTTATGTTGGAAAAGGAATACGTTACTTACCTTTAACCTCATTTCTCCAGCATTGGTATCTTTTATAGATTCACATGCTGACCCTCCTACCTCATCTTTGCACTGTTCTGTGCGTTAAAAGAATCTGCAGGTCACCTCCAGGGGTGTAGTTACGGGAGGCACAGCCCTAAAGTCAATATAGTTTCTGTTTTTAACATTGAAACTGCTTTATTATCAGAGAGTATCCCCAGCCTGATAAAAAGGATTATTCAACAATCTATGACAGATACCAATGCTGGAGAACAGGAGTTACAGGTAAGTAACTTATTCCCCTTTGGTTGTTCATGCACGGAAAGAAATATGAGGCAAGTTCCTTATGTTTCCTTACCACATTGCCTTCTGATCACTGTAATGAATTAATCATTTATAACACGCTTAATACCAGAGACCGGTCTCTTAAGTGTGGGGCAGCATTCAAACCTGTGATGCTCTACATTGTCTTGCTTCCATGACAATAGCGTTGCTCCTGAACTGTCCTCGTGTTGCCCCTGGGCTATCCTCCTGGTTGTAGTGCAAGAAGGATGGGACTTATGCTAGTGTCACTAAAAAATATTTTAAAACTTTCTTCTTGCACCTTTCCCTGCTACTTTTCCCACCTGTCACCCAAAACGTGTAAAAACCCAAAGAAGTTTCCTAGCTCCTTTCCTTTCCTTTAGAAGCTTTTCATAGACCCTAGAAGTCTTACTGTGCTGGAGTCAGGCACCTTCACTACTGTGTGTTACAGAAACCATTTCTCATTGTTTACTTCGTGTGAATCCCCTTTTCTTTGCACATTTTTTGCCTTAGTGAACATGCAATTTTGTTTGGAGGGCGGTCCAGGGGAATCAGATGAAGAGCTGCGCTACTTCTCCGCCTCTGTGTCTGAGGTCTAGAGAACAAGCCAAGAGGGGGAGAAGGATTTGAGAAAGTGAAGGCAATGTTTGAGGCAGAGTTTGAGAAGGGAAAGACAAAAATTGAGGAGGGGCTGTGGGAGCCGAGGAGAAGTTGAACGACACTGGTAATTAGGAGGGGACCTGTTGAGGCAGGGAGACCTTATGCAAGACTCTGTTGTGGAAAGCTCATGGGAGTTGCAGGGGAGTGTGTCGCCACACATCAGAAGGAGATTTTTGTAGCAGCAAGGTCACTCTATGAGTACCTGCAGAAGGTAAATCAGAGCTTTGACCTTGGATTTGGTGGGGAGAAGGTGGTGCCGCTGCAGCAGTGAGCGACAGTCACAAAGATGAAGGGGGATGATGGGATGAGTGGGGAGCAATAGGTGGTGGTGCTGTAGGAGACTGAAGAGCAGCAGGTGACTCAGGAGGTTGAGATAGGAAATACAGTGGCTTCTGCTGATTGCCTACTCATTGTCACAGAGGAGTGCTTCGGCACCTCATTCATCTGTAAGCACAGTAGAATATGGAACATTGATGTGTACAAAGAGTACCCATCAGGTGCCACAGAACCTGCTACTGCAGCACCCTCCTCCAGTGATAATGGTGATGACAAGAGAGAATCAGAAAACAAACACACCATATCATTGCTATTCATGCTTTAGCATGTGATCCTCACCCCTTCCTACTCTGGGCCAGCCCAGATATTTTCCTAATCCCCCAAATGTGGTGCAGAAAAGCCAGTTCAACTAACACCCTGACTACCAGGGGCACTTTAGAAACACTAGCACTGCATCCTCCTGTTGCTGGTGGTAGAGTTCAGCGTTTGGCATCATTTGGGCAGTTGAGGAGAGTGTGACAATTCACTAGATCTCGTCCCTTCTCCCCACAGGCGAGCCCCTCCCTGTGTGTCTAGAGAGGTGAGCCCACTACGTAATATTATTTCTAGGGGTGGTGGTGAATTGGATCTCATGGGGAGAGACTCTCCTCCTGGGTAAAAGGACTCCCGTTCCGTCAATTAACTTCTTAAAGCCCTCTATAAAGAAACATTGAAACCATCAAGGCTTCAAGAGAAACATCATGTACAAGTCAATGTTTTTAATTTTAATGCACCATCAACTCACCATCAGACAAACAAACATACTGAGAAGAAGAGGATACCAGAATAAAGATTACCCAGTGGTTGGCAGCCAACCATACTGGGACTAAGAAGATTGAGCGAGTGTGGAAGAGCGCTCATGAGAGAGAGACAAAGCACTGTGGCTCTACGCTAGGGAGGGACCAGTAATTCCCTTTAAAAACAGAATAAGGACCAAGCATGTTGTTGGTGGATCCTGGCAGGTTGAAAGCTGGCAAGAGTGGGACACCAGAAAGTTCTCGGCCGAGAGGACGCTGGCGACCTCGAAGCTGAAAAATCACAGGGACGGCAGAGAGCCCAACTGTGAAGAGGTAGGCTGTCTGGTCCTCAAACAACACTGAGACCGCAACTGGAAAGCAGAGCCGCACACTGAAGCTGTAAGAGAGAAGACACGCTAGACGGGCACAAGATACGAGAGACAGCCCGACACCACAGGACTAACCGGTGACACCACTCCATCAGAATAGAAGTAACGGAACGCCGGAAGACCCGGGAAGGGAACACAGCAGGAAGAGCCCCAGGGGACTAATCATACTAGTCCTAGTGGTTGTGAATACCTTAAAGAAAGTGAAGAATATAAGGGGACTCATCATACTTGTCCCAGCGGTTTTAAATACCTTAAAGACAGTGAAGAGTATAAAAGGACTCATCATACTTGTCCTAGTGGTTGTGATTACCTAATGAAAGTGAAGAACACTAAGACTCATCATACTCGTCCCAGTGGTTGTGAATACCCTAAATAAGTTGAAGGACAGTTCAGTAAGTCCACAGAGTGGTTGAGGTGTGAACCAAAGATAGAAAGCCATCTAGAGACACTGCAAGAATCTGAAAGGGATAAAGGTCAGAACCATATTTTGAGAAACCAAGGAACTGTATTGGAAGTATTAAAGGGGAAGAGGAAAAGGTGGGAAAATCCCCTAGAAGAATTATAGTGTTTCATTCACATGGTTGCCAAGAACTATTTGAAAATAGACTAATAAGGCTGGAAGAAGCCTATGAAGGATAAGGGAGTCTGTCTCCTGGATCCTTTCTTTTGCTTTGATATTTTACTATTGGTCGAGTTAGAATAGGATAGCTTTTGGACAGAGGATAGCCCATTGTTTTGGACTGCTATACCGATGACAAGGCCCATAGTTATTTTTGTGTTAGGTAGGGCAAACTTTTATGATAGGGACAGATACGAATTTTCTTATTATTTTAAATAAAAATAATTTTAAGAATGCTACCATTTAGTCCGGCTCTTTCTTCTGACCTACCACAAGAGACAGGGTGATAAGGAATGCAAGTGTGTATTGCCTGTTGTCTATCAGTTGGCGAGGAGCTAGACCCCATGGCAAAATTAGATACCATGATGAAACACATGCTATACCCACTCGTAGGTGAACAGTCAAAAATATCATGAAAGGGGAGATTCATAAAATGGCAAGAGCCCTGAAAGATTAAGGAGTGGCCCAGTCTCCAGTGAATCGGTGTTTGTATTTACCAGACCCAGAACAGCACAAATGCAACACTATGTAGAGGATGTTATGAGGACAGTAGGCATTGGCGAGTTGTTCAACTGGTAGGTACTTAGTAAAGTCATATGTATTGAGGATGAAGGACAAAATTAACTTTACCTGGTGTAATTCACACCTGTGCCTTAGAAGTGTGCATATCAGCCACTACTGTCAGAAACAAAGAGAACACATTTTCCAGTACCCTTGCTTGCATATGTTGCTGATTTACACACACCTTTTCATCAGTTAAAGATTCTGTTTTGTGATCTTCCAACAGATGGGGCTGATTTGTATTCCTGCCTTAGTCTATGGTGATAAGATGCTTGTTCATTTTCATGCAAATAAGCTCTCTCACGTGTGTCATTGACGGGGGACTACTGTGCTCTAAGAAAATTGGTCTAGAAGCACTAACTATCACTGATTAACAAGTACCGATCACTAAGCCGACTGCTTTCCAAGCCAGAACTGCAGTAGATCATGATCTCTTACCAGTGTTGAGAACATAGGCATCAACCATCTGGTATGCAGTGATCCCACAGAAGTCTCCTCGGGATTCCAATGCACAAAGCAGTCAAAGCTGGGTGATGTTTTTCACAGCCTCTTCATTTTTCCATGGTGAGAGATTGTCATGGTTCTCCGAAAACTAGTTTCTAAAGTTCAGGAGAATCAGATTACCTTCTTTGCAGCTGTGGAGATACTCATTGGGTTGTTGATCTCTCACCTCTAAGTCTCTCTGTTCAACCAGACTTTTTAAATGTCTCTCTAGTGCATATTTACACATGGATAGCATCACCTCTTGGGAATGACAACCGTCTGCATTTCCCTTATCCCCACGCTGTACTGATGTAGCATTCAAGCTAACCAGAAGGGTGGCCTTTTCAAAAGCATGTAGTAAAGAAATTAGGTTGTACAACATTTAGCACCATGCAGGTGTTAGGTAGTCGCTTGCTGGTTTGCACTCTTTTTACAGTCGCTCTATCATATAGAGTTGAATTGGTATTTCGGTTTTCAGCTCGGCGATGGTGGTGCAACTGCAACTTTCCTCACATGATTTGGTCATGGTAGAGTGGCTAAAGAGGGTGCAGATATTATGGGCCACACTTACAATTTCGTCAATTGGTGGCCACTGGCTGATGAAGTGGGTCACTACAAGACGCAAGACATGGGCATAGCAGGTACCATGAATTGTTTCTCCTATCCTGAAGACAGATACATCATTAAATCCATTGTCAGTTGCCACAAAGGCCACTTTCGAAAGGATTGTGTCCTCCCATGTATGCCTCATCTTTGTATTTTCTATTTAGCGTTAGACGCTTTGGGAAAGAAAATTTGGCAGAGGGCATTGTGCGTCGATGCGGTTGACTCGATGTTCCTTTTAGGGCCTCCGTCTCGAGGTCGACGTCATCACAGGTATAAATAAAATGAGCAGCGCTCATTACTTCAGTTTGGTTTTTCCGCGATAGCTTACACTTTGAAGATTACAGTACGCTTTCAGTTTCCTCAAGAACTGCGACATTCAAGAAAATGGCCTCTTCATCAATCCCGAAGACCGGGTTTAAGAAGTGTCATGATTGCGGCACCAAGATGTCGATAACACATCCTCATAGGGTCTGTGTGTGGTGTCTTGTTGTCGAGCACAAGATGGCAGACTGCGGGTCATGCGATTTCACGACAGGTAAAGCATTGAAGGAGTGCAAGGCGAAGTTGCCAGTGGGTAGGCCTCCTATGAAATCCCCATTGACAACACCATCGAAAAGGCACTCGTCGGACGAGTTGAGAGACGACTGTTTATGGAGGAGAAATTATCTTGCTCCCATAGCAGTTCGCACCACTCCTCATCTTCATCTGAAAAGATGAAAAAAAGGTTCCATAGATCTCCTTCCTCATCCTCTGACTCCTCGTGAGAACATATGATTGCTTGCCCAAGTAAGTCGGTGACTTCAGCTGAATAGGAGGTGTTTAGGCAGGAGATACTCAAAATCTTTGAGAAGGCAACCTCCCTTAAGGGAGAAGTCAAAAAGTCATATCCATGTTGCATCTTAAAAAGTCTACAGGGAGAAATCCAAGGCAAATTATTGCACGCCCTGGAGCCTGGGAGAGAAGCATCAGGCCCCCCGAGAACCTTGAAGGTCTCAATGACAGTCTCAGTCCTTGTCTATTGAAGACTCCATTGAGTTGGGGTTGAGTCCTTCGAGGACTCCATCGATGCTGATTGCATCAAAGCCCTCGACACCAGTAGCATTGAAAACCTCGATACCGTAGAGGGAAATCAAAAAAACCTTTCAACTGCTCCCAAAAAAGGTGTTCTCTCACAGGAGTATGGCGCTAAAATAGGTCAATTCCACGTGCACACTTGCAAAGTTATTGTTCACTTTGTGGGACTGTATCTCCATGGCGGCTGAATACATTCTGAAGGGAGAAGAGAGAGACGGCTTCCTGAAAAACACGAGAGATGGAAAGGAAGCAATGTGTGAGTCTCTTCAGCCAGGTTTGGACTCTGCGGACAGAATCAGCAGAACCATGGTGGAGAGCACAGTCATACCCAGGTTTGTGTGGCTGAGGAAGTCGGGATTTGCACTGGACATGCAATCAGGACTTCTCAACATGCACTTTGAGGGCACTCAGCTGTTTGGCAGCAAGGCTGATGAGAGCCTGGAGACACTGCAGACCTCGAAGGTGGTGGACAAATCACTTGGTGCCACCATCAGACAGCCATAGCTGTCACACCCCAGTGGACTAGCATGGAGGGGTAGATCCTTTCATTACCACTCCACATTTTGGAAAGCGAGAGGACTAGCCGGTCAAAGGGTCAAGTAAAGATTCCTCATGGTGAACGAGGAAGAGGTTCCAAGCCTGCCCAAGCAACGGCTTCTTTACCCTCAGCTGCTGCTTCAGCTGCCTCAAAACCTTTCTGAGGCTTTAACCCACAAAAATGTGGTGGGGGCTGACTCACTCATCATCTGCAAGAATGACTTCAGATGCTTGGGCATTGGAAACAGTAGCCCAGGATTAGTGCCTCCCCTTTTTAAGAAGGCCTTAGGATCATCCACCGGGGAGCCACTCGTTCACAGTTCTGGAACCGTTCATTTTGCAGGAAATTGTGAGCCTGCTGGAGAAAGGTGCTATAGAACCAGTACCTGTGATGGAGAGGAACAAAGGGCGGTATTCCCCTCATTTCCTAATCTCCCAGAAGGACGGAGGATTGAGAACCATCTTGGACTTGAGATGCTCGAACAAGTTCCTCAGGAAGGACAAGTTCAAGATGGTCACCCTTTCTCAGATTCTTCAGGTCATCCAGCTTCAGGATTGGATGGTGGCATTGGACCTTCAGGAAGCTTACTTCATGTGTCTATCCATCACAAGCACAGAAAGCACCTGAGGTTCACCGTTGCTGGTTATCATTATTGGTTTTGAGTCCTGCCATTCGGGCTGACCTCCGCCCAAGGGTTTCTACCAAGTTGATGGCCTTGGTGGCAGTGAGTCTCAAGACATGGGGGATTTACGTCTACCCCTACCTGGATGATTGTCTGATCAGGGCCCATTCTCCCAAACAGACCCTGGAACTTGGATAACCTGCCACTCTCTCCACGAACTGGGCTTCTCCCTCAGTTTTAAGAAGTCTCATATGATACCATCTCGGAGCAGTCCTGGATGCATCCTCAGGAAAAGCCTCACCACCCGAGGTGAGTGCTCAACACATTCAGCAGATGGTCACCGAATTCCAGAGTGTCCAGCATCTTCCGGCCTTTGACTTTTTGAGGTTGCTCGGCCTCATGGCATCCTGAATTGTTCTTCTGGTGCCAGAGGCTTGCCTGATAATGAGATCCCTCCAATGGGCCCTCAGAACCCAGTGGTCTCAGTTCTCGGGCGAGATGTCAGATCTGCTTCAGGTTCCGATAAGGGTCAGCAGTCGTTGGTCTCCATCGGAGTCCAAACTACATATCAACCTTTTGGAGCTGAGGACAATCAGACTGGCGCTGAAGGCCTTTTTGCCCGCTGTATGGGGAAAGAATGTCCTGATAATGATGGACAACACAATGGCCATGTACTTCCTCAACAAGAGAGGAGGTGTAGTGTCCCTACCACTGCATAGCGAGACAATGCGGCTCTGGTTCCAGCCAATTAAAGAAGGAACCTCCCTAGCAGCAGTTTACCTGGCCGAAGTGGAGAACACGATGGCAGTTGCTCTGAGCAGGAATAGCACAGTCTTCCATGAGTGGTAGCTAGCTCAGGAAGTCCTTCTAGAGATCTTTGCACTTTGGGGACCCCCTCAAGTAGATCCGTTAGCGACCAGTGCCAACCGGAAATGCAAACTTTTCTGCTCCAGGGAATTTGCACCAAGAGGATCTCCAGGGGATGCGTTCGTAGTGGACTGGGAATTTCCACTCCTGTAAAAGTTTCCTCCAGTCCCCCTCATTCCTCTAATCATCAGGAGGTTGAGAACATGCAGGAGATCCATGATCCTAATTGCTCCAGATTGGGCCAGGAGGATGTGGTACCCGGATCGTCAGAACATGTCCATCTGCCCTCCAATGCGTATTACACAAAGAGAGGACCTTCTCTCGTGAGAGGACTACTGAGTTCTCCATCCAGAGGTCAAGACACTCAAACTTCATGCATGGTTTCTAAGAGGGTGAGATACAAGTATTGGGACCTTCCCGAAGACGTAATGGAGATTTTGCTTTCGGCCAGAAGGCCAGTAACTAAGATTCTGTATCGCTGCTATTGGAAAACATTCTGCAGTTGGTGCAGGGAAAAGAATGTGGACCCTTTTCAGTGTGATACACGTATGGTGTTGTCTTTCTTATTACACCTGGCGAAACTGGAGCTCCAGCTCATCATGGGGTACTTGGTGGTGCTTTCAACCTTTAAGTGCACGTCCGAAGATGCTTCACATTTCAAAATGCCACTGCTAATTCATTTTCTAATAGGGCTCAGAAATGTGTTCAGGGGTGGACTGGAAACCAAAAGAAGCCCTGGAAATAATGTTCAAAGTGGCCCCATATAACACGTTTTCAGCAAACCCAACCCTTTTACTATGTGAACATTTGGAAATACATACAAGAGGCCGAGTATGCAGAAGTCTACCGGGAAATCGCCACAGTTCCCTATACACCAGTCCACCCCTGAATGTGTTCCCTCCAGTCCCATTTCTGGTCCCAGTTTCAAATTTAAATCTAGTACCGAAATGACTTATGTGTCCTGCCTTTGAGCCCCTTCACTCATGTCTGTTGAGACTGTTGACTTTTAAGACCATTTTACTAGTTCCTTTGACGTCAGCCCACAGGGTGAGCGAATTACCAACTTTGTAAAGTAAACCACCATTAACCTGTTATAAGGACAAGGTTGTCCTAAGAGTTAAACCCACTTTTCTTCCGAAAATAGTATCAGACTTCCACATATCTCAAAAAAAAATTCTGCCACCATTTTATCCACCTCTGCACCCTAGTAAGGAGGAAGAAAGGCTACACAGCAAAGACCCTAAAAGGGCGCTTAGCTTTTAAATATCACAAATGACTAACATAAGACACAATTACCAATTTTTTGTGAAGTACTCCGGACACAAGTTGGATCTGGCAGTCACTAACCAAACATTATCCAGATGGATAATCGTAGCCATCACAGAATGTTACAGGATTGCAGGAAAGGATCCCCCATAAGGCCTGAGGGCTCACTCCACAAGGAACCTGGCTACCTCTTCCTCCTTGCAGAGTGGGGTGCCGGTTATTGACATTTGAGCGGTAGCCACCTGGTCTACCATTCAGACATTCACAAAACAATACTACCTGGACTCTGCTTCATGCCAGAAGGGAGGATTTGGAAATGCAGTTCTGCATTCTATCCATGACAAAACCTGAGAATTCATTTTATAATTCGAAAATTCTTACTCCCTCCTCCAGACCTTACACTGCTTTGGGAGTCTATCTAAAGATGAGCAATATGGTAAAATTCTTTTGACTGGATGTTCCTCCCACATATTCCTCATCGATCCTCCCACCCTACCCCGCAGTAGAATTTCCGTACATTACACCTTGCGCTGTGTCATCTTCAGATAATATCCTTGATACGCCAATGTCGGTAATCCTCTGGGAAGAAGGCAAAAAACTGAACTGAAGTAACAGGCGCTGCGTCTGTTATTTATACCTGCAATGACATTGGCCTCGAGATGGAGACCCTCGAGGGACATCGAGTTGACTGCATTGACGCACAGCACCCTCTGCTTAAATGTATTTTTCCCAAGCAGCTAACGCTGGAAGGGAAGATATCTAAAGGTGAGGAATAGTTGGGAGAAACATTGAGACGAAAGAAAATTACCCGGGGTAAGTAACTTGTTCTTCTGTCACATTTGCACTCCACTTTGGGACTTGCTGTTATCTCCTTGCATACACAAGGCATACCTTTGGCAACTGACATTCTAAGGGTGTTTTCCTGTGCTTTTCTGATAACTGGTAAGGGGAAAGGTGACCCATTGTGAGGTGATGGTTTTTAAATGTGTGTCTTGAGACTGGTCCATTTGTCTTTTGTCTGGTAGACTTTCTGATCCTCAGAGTTGTCCGGTGCCATTCCCACAGCCCCCATGGTCATAGAGGCGTGGTACTTAAGTTTTCACGAAGTATCACTGACTGCCGATTTTCAAGCAAGGATCAATGAGACCAAGCAGCCAACAAAGGAGTAGTGCAGTAAATCGATTGCTTAGGTAAAATTTCAGTAAGGTTATCATTGAATAGGCAGAGTTTTTTTTGTGTCTTTTGTGATACTTAGTAGAATATTCAAAAGCCTCAACAATGGTTGGCTGGTCCATTCTGCAGGAAAACACATAGATTGGACAAAGCTGTGTGTGGCTTTTAAGAGACTTTGTGACATGTTCAAAAGACTCAACAATGGTGTGCTGCGATATTGAGAGGTAAATCATTTGTCTTCATGCCATGGATTTGCAGGCAAAGATGCTGTTCCCACAAGGCGTGTGATAATCTGTGAATCAGCAAGATTTGTTTAGTGGGGTGTCTGATGGTGCAAGTGTGTCATTTGCCTGCATTAAAGGGCATGATACGGCCCTTGCCCCTTTTCCTTTTACCAAGCAGGTGGATGGACCAATAGGCAAGAGGTGCCCAACTTGGTTCCCAGCTTCCCTTGAACGAAACCTCTTTTGCATATATGGCAATTGTCAAGATGTGCTTGTTGCTTTTTTCTATATAAAACACATCCAAATATCTAATTGCCTTTCATAACTAAGATGTGCCCTAACATGTCCTCCTTATTGGTGTCTTGTCTGTATACTTTAAGCATGATGTAGTTGACTGTCCAACTTGTTCTGCTGATGTGACTGAATGCAAAGTTGTCCTGCCTCTCGCATGGCTATCTCAGACCATTTTTTTTTTAAATAAAGTCTTATCAATGATGCAGAAGGGAGTGCCTGGCTTGTTTCCTATGCACAGTTCATGCACCTGACAATGAATGGGTTTGCCAATGCCTATGTCCTCTTCTGTGTTGGCTCCCTGGTTATCCCGGGAATCGTCAAAGTAGAGGTGTTGGAGACCACCAGGGGGCGCAGAGGCAATGGCTGCCTAGTGCCAAGCTCCCGCCAGGACTGGGCCTTTTAATGGGATTGAGCCCCCCCAGCCCCTCCCAGACCCCCCAGGCAGAATAGCTGTGCGGCCATCGACCGGTGACTCCCCCGAGAGACGCCGGCACGAAAAAGCGGATCTCGCCGCCCCGGGGAACCGGAGTTCGGGCCGCATCGGAGCCGCGGCCGAGCGGCCGAGGACGGGGAGAGGCCTGCGGATGGGCGGAGTCCAGCTGGTGGGCCCGGCTGCCTGCCGGATTGCAGCGCCCCGCCGACACAGACGGGGCCGGCGCGTGGAGTTGGCCGCCTATGCACCATGGAGGAGAAAGGGGGGCCGCGGCAGCGAGGCGGCTCGCGGGACGGGCCCTCCACTGACAGACCCCGGCGTACGTCACTAAGAAGCGGCCCGCACCCTCCCCTGACAGACCCCGGCGGACGCAATAAAGAAGCGGCCCACAAAGGTGCAGCACCAGACGAGTGGGAACAGCCCCTCCCGCCGCCATCAGTTCCCCCCGCCGGACTCACCCCGAGCAATACCCCCTGAAAGGGGAGTCAAGCCCCCAGCTCCTTCCCTCCCGACCGCACCGGCCTGAGAGGGCCTGGAAACAGCGACGTCGCCCCCTAATACCCACAGGACTCAGCCACAGGAAAGGGGAGCGCACCTGGGAACAGCAGCCGCCATGGCTAACCACGCAGCACTCGCCGCCCTGTCACGGTCGCGGCTCACCCCAGCCCCAGCAACACAGGCCCACTAGGGCCCCAGCCTCGCCGTCGAGCCCAGCGCAAACACACTGGGGAGAAAGAATTGTACCCACCCATCCAACGAGGAACCCAGCGAGCCCGGAGACACAGAAAAGAGGTCAGCTTTTGTCTGCTCCTGCTCAATCAGGTGGTGGCCCCCGGTAACATCCCCGGGGCGTGTGCCCGCCTGACTCCCCCGCAGGTGGAGAACTCTGACAGCAAACAGAGGTTGTTACACGACGCCGGCAGCCCCCCCCGCCCCATGAGACCGCACCAAGACGAGGAAGCTCTTGGCCTGTGGCAGACCCCGAGGGGGGCACAGAGGAGGATCGCATGAACTGGCTAGAGTCCCTACAAGCGTTTAGGTACAGGGAGACGGCGGATCGCAGCAACAGCTACACGGGCTCCAGTGACCTGACCCACCCGGGAAACATGACGGAATCCTTGACGGCGATGGAGAGGGGCTTTGTCTCCATCCTTTAGGAAATTAGGGAAATGCGATCAGACATCGCCCAGAAGTTTGAAAAAATGGAACAGAGGGTGGACAAAGTGGAGGATAGGCTCCTACGGGTAGAAACCAACCAGTCCTCGTCAACAGCACAGGAAGTCCAATTTGACATGAGGCTCTCAGCCTTGGAGAAAAGGGACGAGGAGAAAGCCAGACAGTTAGACGACTTTGAAAACAGGGAAAGGAGGAATAACCTAAGATTTTTTGGGATTCCGGAAATGGAGGGGGAGACAGAGAGAGACCTAACCCGAGTTGTGAAAGACATTATTACCCTTCTATTCGCGGAGGAGATGACCACGGAACCCACGTTCGACAGGGAGCATAGAGCAGGGGGCAGGGCGGGGAACCCCCGATCTGGCCTAACCCGATTCCACTACTATACGGAAAAGACCAAGGGGAAGAAGCGAGGAAGGCAGGGGTGATCACTTACAACAATGCCCAGATCACCATTTTCTAGGACCTCTCCACCTACACCTTGGCAAAGCGCAGGATGTGCCGTCCCCTGACCCAGCTACTCAAGGAGAAGGGGGTGCGTTACAGGTGGGGGTATCCTTTCTCCCTGTCCTTCGGATACATGGGCCAACGCACCATTTTGGTCACAGAAGAGGATATTAGAGGAGCCATACGCGACTACGTGGTGGACCCAACCCCCCGAAGAAGCCTGATCGGCCCGGAAGCACTGGCCAGGGGTGGTCCAGGTCAGTCGGGACCTAGGAGAAGGAGGACCGCTTCACGAAAATACAAAAAATTGAATACTCCGCCTCCCGCCCAGGAAGGAGAGCAAATGGATTCCGAGGGCTGATGGCGGGAGATCCCTGACAAGCTGCGGGACAGGTATGGAAGTTTGTGAGGTCCTAGCGATGACTTTGTCCCCCGTAACACCAAGTATACAGTGGGCAACTGACGGGACGAGGCCGGGGAGGGAAAAGGGGGGCTCAAGGAGATGAGCATTGTACTGTAGGCCTGGCCAGGGGAGGTCAGGCTGGTGGTCCGGCCACATGCCAGCAATGGCGGAACTTACTGGCTGGACGTCGGGTAGGGGGGTGGGGGGTTCTTTCAAGTTGGCAGGGGTAGTTCTTTCAGGGAGGTGGGAGGAGGAGATGTTTGGGGCCAGTTTTAGGGCCCCTGGGGAGGGAGGATGGGAGAAACCAAGCAATCTAGAAGCGAGACAAATGAAGCGAGATGGGATTTTTGACAGGATGTGGGTGGCCAGCTGGGAGAGTTGCATAGATAATGGCTGATGGCTTGCCGGCCCTGGGGGTGGGCACCTTGAATGTGCGAGGTCTGAATACCCCCACAAAGAGATCCCTGGTTTGCAGGGAGTTTAGAAGAGCTAAACTAGACCTGCTTTTCTTGCAGGAGACACACTGGGCCCGGGAGAAGGAACCCAAGATGAGGGGAGGAGGAATCGGCGAGATTTTTTGCGCATCACACAGGTCTAAGAAGAGGGGAGTGGCTATTTTGCTAGCAAGGGGCGTAGGCTTTGAGCAGGAAGCAACCCTGAGGGACCCCGAAGGCCGCTACCTACTGGTAAGGGGCTCACTACAGGGTGCCCCCTTAACTCTCGCAGTTGTATATGGTCCAAATGAAGGCCAAGCCCAGTTCTGGGAGGAAGTAAGGGACAGGCTTAAACTCTTTGTTCATGGTAAAATAGTGGTAGGGGGAGACTTTAACATGGTCCTGGATCCGTCGTCAGATAGAAAGCGACTCGGTCCTCCAAGCATTAGACCTGTGGACGAGGCCACGGCACGCAGTTTCCGGAGGGTCAACACCGAGCTGGGTCTGGTAGACACAATTCCGTCCCCCAGGTCTGACGTCCCCTCATTCACGTACTACTCGGCCATTCACACCTCATTCTCTAGAATCGATTATATTCTGGTGGATGAGACTCTTCGCCCACACGTCTCGGGCTACAGTGTTGACTCGATCCCTTGGATGGACCATGACATGGCCCGCATCACCATAGCTGAGGGCTGGCACGCGGAGCGCAGAGGCCGCTGGAAATGCAATGACTCCCTTCTCAAAGACGAGGTCATCGCACAGGAAGTGCTAGAGGCCATAACAGAGTTCTTTGATTTGAATGATAATGGGGAAGTCGGCATACACACACTGTGGGACGCCTTCAAGGCGACCCTATGAGGCGTGCTCATCAAAATAGGAGCCCAGAAGAAAAGGGAAAGGGAGGCCCGGGAAAAGACCCTAAGGGAAAAAATAGCCCGGCTCCAGCCTGGTGGCCCTCCGGAACGGCCACTCGAGCGTGACCAGGTCACTGCCCTGGAGGACTATAGACTCCAACTAAAAGACCTCCTCCTGCATAAAACAGAGAGAAGCCTCCAGATGGTGAAACAAAAATATTACGACAAAGGGGATAAGGCAGATAGTATCCTAGCCTGGAAGCTGAGGGAACTCCAACGTAGCAGAATGGTGAAGGCGGTGAAGGACGCCCAGGGGACGATAGGTTATGATTCTCCCCACATAGGGGAGGCTTTCCGCCACTACTACGAGAAACTATATACTTCAGAATATGACGAGGGTGATGCCCAGATAGAGGGCTTCCTGGAATCCATTCAAGTCCCGGCCTTATCAAAAGAGATGTCGGAGGGGTTAGAGGGTCCAGTCACCGAGGATGAGATAGACAAAGTGATTAGCGGGATGAAGGTGGGAACCTCCCCAGGGGAGGATGGTTTTACAGTGTACTTTTACAAGAGGTTGCGCTCCACCTTGGCCCCGCATCTGGCGAAGGTCTTCAATTCTGTCCTCGAAGGAGGTATTCTCCCCGACTCCATGATGGGCGCCATTATAGCAATACTGCCCAAGGAGGGTAAAGATCCCGCAGAGTGCTCCTCTTACCGCCCAAAATCATTACTGAACACAGATGTCAAGATCTTGGCCAAGGTGGTGGGGAGGCGGATGGAGGGGATAATGCCGAGGTCTGTTCATGGGGATCAGGTGGGCTTCATAAGAGGGAGACAGGGGTCGGACAATATCCGTAAAACAATAGATCTGTTCCACTTGGCACAGGAATCTGATCTGGACGCATGTGTCCTCTCCCTAGATTCCGAAAAAGCTTTCGACAGGATGGAGTGGAGATACATGGAACTCCTTCTCCAGAAAATGGGCTTTGGGTCACACATTAGCTGGGTATCGGCACTTTATAGAGCCCCCACAGCGAGGGTCCAGGTGAACGGGAGGTTGTCCGATTCCTTCGCACTTTCACGAGGGATCAGGCAGGGGTGTCCCTTCTCCCCTTTGATATGCGTCCTCACGATAGAACCGTTAGCTATAGCGATAAGAGCGCATGCGGGCATCAGGGGGATTAGCAGAGGCGACGTGGAATTTAACGAGGACGACATCCTTGCCTATGTGGTGGACCCGGCCGCCTCGCTCCCCCCCCTTTTGTCCCTGGTAACCACATTTGGACGCTTCTCTGGACTGAGAATCAATACAACAAAATCAGTCCTGCTCCCAATGAGAGTACGAGACCCCGAGCTGGACCCTCTGGACGGGTTTGAAGGGATTGCGGTGGGAAAGACCTTCATTCGATACCTGGGAGTCCTGCTAACTAGGGATCTGTCTAAACTAGCCTCCACCAACTATGACCCTATAATTGCAGGGATCAGGTCAGATTTGAGGAGATGGGGCAAGATGATCCTGTCCTGGTACGGCCGGATGACAGCGGTGAAGATGAATGTCTTACCAAGGCTTCTGTACCTGTTCACAGTGCTCCCCACCATCATCCCAGAGCAGACCTTTAGGGTCCAACAAAACGCAGTCCAAGAATTCATATGGCAGGGGAAAACCCCGAGGACTGGGAGAGCGACCCTGACATTGCCGAGGGAGGAGGGGGGGTTCGGGCTTCCTGATTTCCGCCTGTATTTTCGAGCTGCAAAGTTGAGGGTCCTCTTGGAACACATGAAAGAAGGGATGGGGACATACTGGTCTTACTTAGAGGACATGGATGCCCACCCCCTGAAGGTCAGGGACCTCCTGTGGGCCCCATGCAAATCTATCCCAGGAAAGTTAAGAGGTCACCCGACCCTGGGAGTCCTTTGGGAAATCTGGAAGGAGGGCCCACAGGCAGCTTACCTCACTTCATGGTCGTCCCCGATGTCCTCCCTTTGGGGACTCCCCCTCAACCTGGGCAGGAGGGGGTTTCGAAATTCCCAGATCTGGTCTGACTTGGGGATGGAATGGGCAGGGCAGATGTTTAGGGAGGGAGAATTCCTCTCATACGAGGACCTGAGGGAGGCACTGGGCCAAGGGTCCCTAACCATTTTTGAATACCTCCGTCTCAAGGGCATACTGTGTGACCAATCATGGGGCCAAAATTTGAGGAGGCGGCTGACTCCCTTCGAAAAGTTCCTAGATACAGCGACCTCGAGAAAGAGCGCGGTATCGAACATGTATAAAATTTTGAACACCATCAACCTCCCCGGGAGAAGGGGTTTCCACGCATTCTGGGATGATTTGGCGGGGGAGGTCAATTCAGAAGACGCCTGGTCAAGGATTTTCAAAATCGCTTTCCACGGGAACTTGTTCACCACGGATATGGAGCATAACTTCAAGATATTGCAGGGGTGGCATAGGGACCCAGTGAAACTGTCTAAAATGTTCCCAGGTGTTTCTCCGATGTGCCCGAGGGGATGTGGCCAGAGGGGATCCAGGAAGCACATGTGGTGGCTTTGTCCGAAAGTTCAGGACTTCTGGGGAAGAGTAAGGGCCTGGATTGCAGAGGTGTCAGATGAGCCTCTCCCCCAGGACCGTTTGTCGATGTTGTTGGGCTTAACCCCGGAAGACATGGAAATATATAGATATCCAAGGATGATGGAAACAATGCTGTGGGCGGGCAGGGTGGCCCTGGCACAGAAGTGGAAGAGCCCTGAACCCCCCTCCAAGGAGGAATGGCTGAAAAAAGTAAAGAACATGTTCTTGATGGACAAACTCACAGCAATGGTGAACAATGACTCAGGGCCTTTGCTGGCTAATTGGTATGGGGTGCAACCATCTTGGGGATGGGACGTCCACTGACTTGAGACACTGGCCCGCACCTTGGGAGGGAAGGGGGCCCAGAGTCCAGCTGGGTCCGTTCTGAGTGCCCACGACCGGGGGAATGGCAACGTTGACCTCAACCGGCAAAAATGGTCACCTACCACATCTTTTCCTGTGTTCAAGAAATGATAAGGCCGCTTATTGTCTCACACGTCCGAAGTTATAACAGGATTGTGGGGGGGGGGCATTGTTGAGGAGGGGGGTGGAGGGAAGGGGGGGGTTAAGGGTTGAGCGGGACAGAAAATCACTTTTTGTGCATTATTGTTTATTCAGCCCGGTTTGTAAAATTAAGAAAATGCCAATAAAACCAAAGTAAAAAAAAAAGAAAAAAAGTAGAGGTGTCCGAGTCTCGAACTTGAATCAGGGGTTGGAACATAATCGTGGTCATGTTCTTCATTACAGTCTGTTTAAAGAAAATTTGAGGTGGGAAAGTCTATGAAATCCCCTCTTGTTCATCATCTTTATTGCTGAGTAGATGCAAGTTCTGCACTTTTGTGCCTTTATCTACTGAACTCTAATCTTTGACATCTGAATGATGCAAGTGCAACCATTGTGCATGCAGAATTGCATTTCTTCCAATTTCAGCTGAATCACATGGCATGCCACTGTTCATTGCAGAGGAGGAGATCTGCAGCTACGGATGGACCGGCCATACTGTCTGGGCGTATCCAATGAATGTAGCTACTGCTCTGGCAGGGGAAAAACGCCCAGCAGATTTATTCTCCAATTATACACCTTCTTGAGCCCCCCAGAATTCCAACCTAATTCCTTAACTTCGGATGTTTTATTATTGATTTAATGCTACACTAACCTACACTCTCCGAGCTTAATTCCCTTCCCCAACTGGACAGAACCACTCCTTCCTCTTCGAACCCCATCCACTGACTGTTCTGAGTTTCTATTCTCCTGCCTCTACTTAGATACCAGGTTGAACCAAGTAGAACCTCATATCTTGAACTTTGGAAAAAATACAGGTTTTGCACCAAACTGTCCTGCCCATGCTAACCAAAAAGATAAACACATTTTGCACACTTATATTGTGGGAGCTCACGCAGAATGTAGTCACTATGTTATCACAAATCAAAGTGAATGTCGAACTGTAAATGCGAAATGTTCCTGGGCGCAACTTTTAATATACCATACTCATATCTGTCTTTGACGCAGCATCTGTGTTCTTTCCAGGTATGGGGATATGAGAGTCATGATGGCGTATGAACTCTTCAGCATGTGGCAGAACCTGGGTAGGTCATGCACCCTGTAAGAACCTTCCCCAACCTATTTTTATTATTTGTATAGCCTCCTTTTTTCTTTGCATGTCCTACTCGTCATGTGTATTTTTGAAATGTTCTTGCTGCTGTTTTCTTTTCATCATGCGCTCTATCTCTTTTTATTTTTCGTTCGCAGTATTTTAAGTGCCTCACCCTTTAGTCCTATAGTTTAGGAGTCATGAATTAATATTTAAATCAGCAATCAATGTATTTTTTCACGAAATGGCATTTAAAAAAAGTGACGTAAAATAATGTTTACTATTATTGAGGAATTGGATTGCTTCAATTAAACTCCGATATTCCGCAACTATTGAACATCTCTGTATGAGGTAAAAATAAGCATCAATCCATAAAATTGCACACCTCAGAAAAATGCAAATAAAAGATTAAGTTTGCAAAAAAGTAGCTCAGGGTGAGTTTAATGAATGCCCCTGCTTCTTTTCATTAGGTGTGGCCTATTGGTCACATTACAATTTACAAACCCCTGTAACACACTTACACATGTTTTCAATGGATTTGTTTTAGTAAGTGCTACACAACATTTGATCCGTGATGAGAAGTTACAGAGAGGAGAGGGCATTTGGAAAGTTCAGAGAGGGGAATAAACAGCGAGGAGAAGGTTCAGCGAGGGAAGGTTTAGGCCAGGAAAAGATACAGTGGGGACACAGTGTACCCTGCATTTACAGAAGCACTGAAATGCGCGTTTCTCCTTCAGCAAATTCTAACAGAGACACCAAAGGAGTTTTAGTTCCCATACCATCCATGTTCTCCCACAGATTAGACTTGATTAGGATAGAGGAATCACGGGAACCATCTTCACACTTCCCTTCTCAGGAGGCTGTCGCTGGTGGCTGACGAGCACCAGGAAGCCTCGGGAGCGAAGGAAGCTCTGTTCCCGAGTGGAGCAGGCGGTGGCGGACCAGAAGTAGTTGTTTGCTGGGTCACGAGAAGCCACAGAATCAGAATACCTGGGAGCAGTGAGAGGATAAGACGTGCACGCCTGACCTGCTGAGTTCACCAGTTTACAGTGACCCCATAGCGCTCCAAGACCACTCACAGGTTCAAGCAGGCGTTTCACTACTAAGAAGCAATTGTGTATGAAGGAAAGTGATATTAGAAGTACTTTTGAATCTCAAACTATCAGAAAGCAGTAAACGTCACATTTGTTAAAGCCAAATGACTGTAACATTAAGCGTGTGAGTTTATGAAAAACCCAGCAGCCCAATGGGAAACTATTGTAAAAAGCGGATACATACAACCATTGCCCGATCCAAGAGATACCAAAAATAAGGCAATTTCAATCCAGCAGACATTGCCAAAGGTGAAGTGCGACTAATGAAAGGCCCGAAGGTTGTTCAGCTTGTTACCCACATTTTGAGAAACACATAATCACTGCTGGTATAAACATCAATTGCCAAAGCCAGGAAAGATGAAGAATAATACCTTGGGAGAGGAGCATATTTTAATGAGGTGTATTGAAGAGCGCCATTGTGAATGTTGTTTTCCCTGATGAGTTGTTAAAAGTTTAATGCTGCAAAATACTGAACCTTGTGAAGCTGTTGCAGAGCTATTCTAAGTTGTTCTTTACCAGAAAGGCACTTACTATTTGCGAAAAGCTGTCCAGGGAAGCGAGTGTACCCGGACAGCAAACCCTTGAAGTAGTAGGCGTGGCATGGGAGTAAACTAGGTGTGATTGAGATAGTAGGCCTGGCATGGAAGTAAACCAGGTAGAAGTTGATGAAGTGCTGTAAAGTGGTCCTGACAAAGACAATTGTCCTCATTAGAAGTTTGCCGGCTTGGAAACAAGGGTGCCGGTAGTTCGCCGGCACCCTTGTTTTTGGGTTGGCAAACTCCGAGTCTGCCTGCCGCAGCCGATGTACCCAACAGGTCTGACCCTGCCGGGCGCAGCGGCCATGGTAAGCAGACCGGTCATGGAAGCACCGGCACCTTTAGCAACAGAACAGTGCCGATGCTTCCGTGTCCCCACTCCCATAGAGTCCATTTACCAGTGCCTGACTTCCTGGGCTGCTGGAGTTGTAATCTCCCAGTGGCACTAGGAAGTCAGGCGGCAGTAAAATATTACGGATCCAGCGGCAACGCACCGGTAGCACCGCCAGGGTTAGCGCCGGACCCATAATGAGGCCCAGTGTATATTGCTTGTGATGATGAAGAAAGAACTGCATACAACTGTTGTAGAGAAATTGCATTCCAAGCAGAATACTCACTTGTGGCAAATCATCCTGACAAAGACAATTGTTGTGACTTTTTTTATAAACTATGAAACTATCCTGCATGTGGAGGTGATCATTTTGAAGTTTCTTCTTACTCAAGAAAGAGAAAAAAATATTTTGTTTTCTTTGTTGAATCACTGGAGTGCTGTAACTTTCAGTTGTCAAAATCTATATTGAAACTTTGTTGTAAACCAGGATTTTTGTGGAGCAGAAACCTACTTGAATCTGGGGAAGGGGAATTAACCCAGATGACAAGTAAAGACTATAGCTATATTACTAATTCAATTGTGATATCTAAATGTTCTTGTTACCTTTTGAACTGCCATATATTACCTTATCGATTTATTGCATGTATGAGTGTAACAGACAGATATCCTTATTTAGAGTTTTTCCTTTAGTTTATTTTAGCCAGGGAAATTCTCGTTAGGGTAGGGATAGTGGGGCGTTTGATCAATCTTTTTATTTAATAAAATGGCATTTGTTGAAAAACCTTCACAAAGTTGTCCTCCTCACATTTTTGACACCTCAATGACAGGAGAGCAAAAAACACCACCATGTAATACATATTAGCAGTTTTAAGTTTATTTTTATAAACCGAGGGAAACCATTATGTACCTACTAAATTCAGCAATAATAATCATTGTTACAATGCTTAGAATGGATGAATCGGGCTTGAAGTATTACATTGCAGTAAACCCTACTGTAACAAAATCCAAAAGCTGTGATGTGACTGCTCGACACATTGCATTGTAACCTACGGGAAATCCTTTGTTAGTGAGGGCCAGTCACATGTAAATCACACACATGCTATGCCAGTAGCCCGCAATGCTAAGGGGCAAGCATTCTCAGTGGAGCCTTAGGGTTTTGTTGTAGCGATAGGCGCGTGGGAGTATTCTGATGTGGGCCCATGTCCTCCATTACGATCAAGACTAATGCGAAATATCATTGTCAAGGTCCAAGGAGACCAGGTCACCTGAGTGTTACTTTTACGCTGTGTAGCAGCACAGACAGGACTGCTCCTCCTAGAGTCAGAGTCAGGATCATTTGCATTGGCTTTTATCCTCAGTTGTTCAGGAGTACAGCCAAGCACAACATATCTGATGATGAAAGCAGCCCAAATGATAGACACTGGTGTCTGTTATATATAAGGGCAGCTGAGGAGACTGATAACTTTAAGAATGCATATGATTGAAAGGATACCTGGCCAGATATCCACCATGGCATTTATGGTATCTGAATGCTCCCAATATTGTGGAAAAGTAAATGGAGAATAAGGAATTGGGGCATCGAATTCCACGAAATGTTCTCTTGATTATGGTTTAATTGAGGATATTGATGAATCCATAAAACAAATGGTTCATATCCAGGCAAATGTCCTTCTGATTAGGCCTGGTCATAAAATGTACCTTTCCCAGCTTTTCATTGAGGATAAGAAGAACTGGGCCTCATTACGAGGTTGGAGGTAGCCTTGCCGGGTATACCGGCAAGGCTACCTCCAAACTCGCATCCGGGCCCGGCACTCGCGAAAGGGGACTGACCGGGTCAATCCAACCTCAGCAGATCTGGTAATTCCCCTTGCCCGGTACATCCCCATTTCCATTTGAGCACCTATAGGGTTCGATGGGAATGGGGAGGGTGGTAGCAACGGTACCGTCAATAATGGTACTTTTGCTACCATCAAGTTCTGCTCATGGGTGCCGGTACGGCCACCTGGTCAGTCCTGGTGGCTGCAAGGACACCCGCGAGCAGAACCCCTAGTAAGGCAGTGCGGTACCAACGGTGCCAGTAGCGATACCGGTGCCGTTGTTGCCTTACCACCATACTCGTAATGAGCCCCCATGTGTCTACGCCATACCATTATAAATGTGCTTCATTAGATGAAAAAAGTACCTGGGGCTCTATGTCTAATGGCCAGTCTAATCATATTTGTTTTGCAGGAGAGCAAAAATTTCACTTCATTCCAGGAATGATAGGTCCCTTCTTGGGTGTAACGCTGGTCCCACAGCCCGAGGTCCGTAACATTATGATTCCCATCTTCCATGACATGATGGACTGGGAGCAGCGGAAGAATGGCAACTTTAAACAGGTGAGGGATCTCTGCAGAACACAGTGGGGGTAAGAGCGCTCATGATATATGAATGATATTTCTGAAAGACCAGGGACATTGATTAGAAGGTGCAATGTTGGGAACCCTATTGCTATGATGATATGATATGGCATTTATAACACACCTATAAACAAGTGTTTCAAGGCACAATGAGCCGAGGGAGGGGGAACAGAGGGAAGACAGAGACAACTATCTTACTAGGCCAGGTGACAGTGAGATCGCGCAAGTGCAGGGGAAGGGGGAAGTTGAAAAGTGTGGGGGGTCAGGGAGGGATCAGTGCAGTTCATGGGATGAACAGTCAAAATAAATAGAATAAATAAAAGCAATAAGTAAAAGGTGCGGCCAGCTGGTGGCAAGTGCAAGGGTAAGTGCAAACATCAGGTGTCAAGTGCTGGTAGGGACTGTAGGGATACAGAAAACAGTCCCCAGGTGCGGGGGTTACAGTGCCATTGCATGTATTTCATTATATAAAAATTGGTGACAATAGCTTAGTATATTTCTTGTCCATTTTACTGGCTTGAACATTTGCTGTTTTTGGAATAAGTCTGCTAGGATCTTTCCTAAACCCTGCGTTACACATTGCAATAAAAAGGGGTGGAGAAATCGTGTGTCATAACTCGTCCCTGATCTGACGTTTTATCTTTCATGACAGTAATTAAATATCTCAAAGATAAATAGTAGCTGATGTTTGCCTTCTGATGCCTCACTGCTATATTTCTCGTCTTCTCCCTTCCCCCCACCCCTCTTTCTTCCTCCTTCCAGGTGGAGGCGGAGCTGATCGATAAGCTGGATACATTAGTATCCGATGGCAAAGGCGATGAAAACTACAGAGAGCTCTTCAGCTTGCTGTAAGACACCCCCTCTTTTCCATCTTGACATCACCTTCCCTGATTGCGTCAGACTCTATTAGAATGGGCTAGTGCGCTATTGACTTAGGAGTGTGGGGCAAACTTTTGGTGACTTTTAGTGATGGTTTAAGAATTGTTTTCAAAATGCTGATGCTTAATGCTAAATTGTAAGATAGGAAAGATGTGTCCTTATGTCGTGTCTATTGTCTGCAGCACTAGGTAAGGGTTTGTGTGTAGAGGCTGCTGCTATGGGGCAAGCAAGGTTACGTGCGTGGCTCAAAATTAAATCAGGAGGCTAAAGGCAACATTATTGACCTTGTATTTAATGCAAAATAAGCTACTTCTGACATTTCAGACGATTTACTTTCCAAATGTAAAGCTTGTGCCACACTGCTGCAACTTTTATAGTGATTACACATCCTCACAACAAGACATCTTCCTTCCAGCGCAATGATAATCCATACCTTTAGAAGGATTGCGAGATTTCATGGCCAGAAAGCAAGATAAACTTGCTTCAGCTCTTAGAGAGAAATTCAACAACAGAACATATAGAATCACAGATGGGTATTTATCAACTGCAGCAGGGGTCTGCAACCTTTGCTCTCCAGATGTTTAGGACTACAAATCCCATCAGCCCTAGCCAACACAGTCAATGCCGAAGGACTCTGGGTGTTGTAGTCCAAGACATCTGGAGAGCCATAGGCTACAGACCCTGGAACTCCAGGCATATATTTCATGAACGGGTGTGGTGTGCCATCAGACAGATGACGATACCAGAGCCATCGCTCTCCATGAGATGGAATGCACAGCATAGTTGAAGCTTACTGATCTATAATTGTATGTTGCGTATAGCCCTTTTATATCCATTTGCCACCCCTCCGCATTTCCGTGCAGTTCCCATGAAACATCATTGTAGAGGGTGGAGAGGGAACCGGCAAGAGGGAACTATGTAGAAAAAACGAACAAACACGTTCTCTCTAGCCTTACCATACTAAACTTGAAAACAAAGTACCTGGCAGAGCAAATTTAATATAACCTTGCTGGGATGTTCTAGCATTTGAATATTAATTCAGTAATCTTGTAGCATGTTACCTTTGCAGGGGGCTGCAGCATTCACATAACAAAATAGTTGTTAATTGCTTCCAGTGGGAGCCTTATGCAACATAGTTGTTACGTCCGTTTCCTCCTCAGCTGAGCCAAAAAAAGCAAATTGACATTTTTTGGTTAAAGATACATCACCATTATTCTCCAGTAGGCCTTAAAATCACATCTGTTCTATCCGCCTTCAAAGGCATCACCCAGGATCCTGGAGTTGGTCTGTGGTGTCCTGTGGGCTTCCTCTTTCCCTGCCTCCTGTCCACCCAATGTCTCCTCTCCCTTACCTCCCTCCACCCTTGAACATCCTTTTTCATTCAGGAGACTCAACAGCTACTACTCTTGGGAGCCACAGAGCCTGTGCAACCCACAGCGCTTGGGCGAGGCTTTTGTTCATGTCTCTTTTTCATGAGAAAGAAACATGAAGGTTTTCTAAACGATGGGAGTTCTGCACGCACCCAATAAGCACATCCTAAGCAGCATATCCACAGTTTAAACCACAGCATCTTTTCAAAGGGAGAAAGACATGTTCTCTTAATCTGAAGGACGTATAATCGTGTGTTGCATACGATTAGCCCAACATTTCTCAGATTCAGCTGCAGGCATTTTGTAGTAAGGAGTAAGGTTCGGGGTTGTGCAGCCCATCTGAGATTTTAGAACCACATGAAACTGACATGAAAGCAGAATTGTGAAATACTGATCAAACAATAGGGATACCCCATGGTCAATTCATTTGGAATACACGTTTCTTTCGGATTCCTGTTCACTTATTTAGCAGAGCGTTTCTCAGAATAAATTCCAATGCAAATAACTTACACTATTAGGTGTGCCTTTTTAGCTCAACCTCCGTCTCCAGAGTGTTTACTTTGCAGTAGCCTCAGGGTTTACTGTTTCCTCCGCCCCCATCACTATTTTCAATCATTGTCACTCACTGACTCAGACAAATACCTGACCTTCAGCGTTCTGCTTTGACAGGCTTGGCAACTGCACCTACAGCTCTCCCCACCTGTTCGCAAACGTATGCAGTGTTCAGTCTTCAGGAGTCTTTTGATTTCCGATGGCTTTTTCCTTCCCCCTCATTTGTTCTTTGTTCCCCTCTCCCAACACTACAGGTGCTAAACACTTCACCAAAAAACATACTCAAGAGCTGGGACACCTTCACTTCACATCACTTCCCATTGACCAGATTTCTGTTGGATGTCCCTTGTAGCCTTGAAGTTACTGGCCCTTGCCCCAGACAGTTGCTAAAAAGGGTCACCCTGTTTTGTTGAGTCTCTCTGCATAGATAGACGCTTTTCGTAAGGATCCCTCTCAACGAGGAAGTAGAATAGGGCCTTGTTTAAACGAATGAGTTGCCCTTTTTCCAATGTCAAAACTGTAGCATGGTACAAGAGCCCTCAAAGTATTAGTATATGAGTGGCAGTGCAATGACAAGGCTCATACAGTGGCTGCTGACACTGTGGGGGCACTGTTATGAGGGCTTGCCATGTTTCTACTCCTGAAAGTCTAGGGTGTACAGGATGTGCTACCCCTCTAAGGCTGCAGCTGCATGGCCGACTGAAAATCGTCCTCCATACAGTGTAATTCGTAGCACTATCAGATATGTCAGTTGGCCTTTCGATTACTCAGTTTGTTTGTAAAAAGATAAAACCCACTTATTTTTATTTCCTGCTGCTTCCTGGAGTAGCACTCAGCTGTTTGGGCCCTACCCAAGGTAAGATCAAGCACTTAAGGCAAAGTATGCTATTTGAGTGGTCTTTGTCCATGCTTCTTATACATGTTCTATGTAAGTGGACTGCCTGCTCTGGCTAGCTGTATTGGTTGAATAGCTTTCACCTTTGCTTCTGTGACCCTGCCCTGCTTTTTAAGTTGCCTGCGCCTTCTTCCCTGAATTTCTCTTCTTTAAGTGTACTTTGTGTGTGCTCTAATGAGGCTCTGTTTTTTAAGGGCACATTTTGTTGCTTTTGTGAACTTGTGCAATCTGTCTGCTAGGAACATTTTCTGTTTTTGGAATAAGTCTGCTATGATCTTGAGCTGTTTGATGGATTGTGTCTACTTAAAGTTTATTGATGGCTTTCAGAAATGGCTCCGGTCCACATTACGAGGTGGGCGGTAAGGGGTTAACGGCGCTGGTAAAGGTGCCGGAGCCGGTAACACCATACCGCCCTATTACGAGGGCCGCTCGCGGGACCCGCTCAGGACGTCTGGTTTTAGCCGGTCCCACGAGCGGCCCGGCATGCAAACAATGGGCCCATCATTAACGGGCCCGTTGTTAGCATGCTCCCCATTCCCATTGAGCCCTATGGGGGCTCAAATGGGAATGGAGATGGTCCGGGTTCCTTGAATGGGGAAATACCGGGACCTCCAAGTTCGAAATGGCCCGGTATTTCCCCCTTCAGGGACCACGGACCAGAGTTAAGGGCATGGCTGCCTCCAAACTCGTAATGAGGCCTATAACGGCACCCTAAATAACGACATATATTTTAAACATCACCTGAATAATGAAAAAAGTTGATTGTTTTTTGTTTAATTAATTTGGGGTCTCCTCCCAAACTCCCTGTTTCTACAGCCATTTTAATCCCTTACCCCACCCCCATATATACTTTTACAAAACAAATCGACTTTTTGTTGTTATTCAGGGGTTGTTTAATATGTGTGTCGTTATTTGTTTTCGTTATTAACACGGCATACCTCAGAAACGTGTCCCAAGGCATCCTCACAATCAGATCATCAGGGATCCTTTTAGGAGAACTCTACCTAATCTTCTCATATCTCTTGTTGTGTCATTTAATATTGTGCCCCACTAGGGAGAATGCCAGGAACAGCAAAGGAAGGTTCCCCACTACCCGTAACATACACAAAAACATGAATGCTGTCTCATAGCAAACATTCCTAGCCGGATGTCAAGGGTCTTATAGTCCCTCTCAGTAATGGAATGGAAGCATGTAAACAACAGTCCTCTCTAGGTCAATCCTGGTCCAGTAACATGGTACCTGGTGAATGGCATCCTAGTGGGGAAGAGGTCCTTTCCAGAGCTTGGTGACATTTTATTAATTTGAAGCTGATGGCCACTTAATAATGGGAGCCAATCTCTGCAGGTTTTATTTAAGGGATAATGTGGTCTCCTGTAGGAGGAATCACATGATTTTATTTGTAAGCGCCATTGCCTTGATCTTGAGTTCTTGCCAAATTGCTACTTCTGTGCACCATTTCCCTCTCCCGCGGAAGGTTGAGACTCTACAAGCGACTGGAACATGTAGGAGCATTATGTGTTCCATTTGTCTGAGGTAGCATTTAAAATTCATGGTAGGGTGAAGACATTTGACAAGTAATAGGCTGATCAGACACTACAAGTGTTGTTAGACCTCTGTTGGCTACATGTACAATTTATGGTAGTGTAATTCCTGGGAGTATTTACGCTCACCGGGTGTTTTTGGCAAATTCTGTTCCTAATAAAATATGAATTTGTAAATGCATTTGGCATTCTGCTGGAAATATGCACTTATATGTGCAAAAGTTGTTGCTGATAATGTAGCGCACGGTGCCCTCGATGATCTAAACTGAATAAAGAATGTATTTATATTTGCAAAAGATACAGCTTTGTACAATTATGAGTTCTTTGAGATTTCGAGTACAGCAAGATAAGGGAGTGTTATTTTGGATGTGTGTGTCGGTTAAGATGTAATTGATAGTGTTCTGTGCCTCTTTTAATGGGGTTGGGAGTACACGAGGTTTTATAAATATTGAAAGGCATGTTTGTCAGTCAAAATGTATTGAGTGTGTAGAATATTATTGTCCAAAGTTTTTGAAAACACTAATTTGATGTAGATATGCGTCTACCATCTGTGCAGACCTAAGCCTAGTTTTGTTGACATTGAGGTATGTCTGTAATTGTCTTCGCAGTATCTTGCGTTATTAAATATGTATTGAAGGAAAGGTAAAGTATTGACGGTAACAGGAGAAATCGTGAATTCGTCAGCAGAAATGCTGGCCTCTTCTCATGTGCATGTCCATTTTTCCAGGAACCCAATAGTTTGTCTTTCACATTGAGTCGCAATGGTAATTTCAGGGGTCTGGTAAGTGCTGTCTTCCCCTGTCTTTCATACAGAGGGGTGTGTGCGCTGTATCATATATACGGGAAGACGTATTTCTTTCAGATGTCCGTGGTTTTGTGAGTTTGTGTGCACATTTGCTAACCTGAGCGCTTGCCATTTCAATTGTAGTCTAAAGTTTGTGGAGTGGTCCTCGTCATTGGAGGGTTCATTTGTATTTTCTTTTTGAATAGTCTGCTGGAGAAGATTGAACAGGAAACTTGGAGAGAAACTGGCGTGTCTTTTGTCACTTCTGTCACGCGGCTCATGGAGCGTCTCCTTGACTACAGGTATGATACAAAAGGGTTCTTGAGATGATCAGGGAAACCATAACTCATCATGCAAGCGTCACTAGGGGTTTATTTTAGCACAAGTTCTATTGGAATGCTAAGGGTGCATGCAGCAAGCCTGTGTTTTATTTATTTATTTACTTAGAAGTATTTGCACCATGGGTGGGTGCACCAGACAATGCGATCACTCGGAACGCGTTACTGTCTACATGTACAAGTCAGCCTTCCAAGCATTCTGATGGCTGTTTGTATCTTCGCCTTCCACTCCCTCGTTTCTGTACCTTCACTAAAAAACTACCATTCTAGCGCTCTAACGTCCCACTTCCAGTGCACTGCCATGAAAATAGAATAGCGTTTCATTCTTGAGCTCCATTTTCTTTATTCATGGCAGAGATGAATTAATACGATGTGATTAATGGAGCTAATCGCTGCATTACACTTGGCTGTGGGGTGTACTGGAAGGTACTGGTGCTGTGGCGCTGGTTAATGGCCGCCTATCCAAACTGACCCATTAACTTGGTCTGGGGCTATTATCATCCAGTACATACCTTATCCACGGATAATATTGCTTAAGTGCAAGTTTTAATTATGTGTGTAATGGTCGGACACATGCTTATCCAGCCCTTCTGACATAAGGATTGGTTTTGATTATGTTTTTTGTTTCCCCAAGTAAAATCATCTATTTGAACTCATATGGCAAGTTCCTGTTTAGGCTGACTGAGACTGGTTAAGTGTTACTAAACTTTCTTTCAGTGTCACTGTTTATCATTCATTATAGTGCGGTGGTTGCTGCGCTATTATTAAGTTGAGTATCGAGATACATAGAAAACCCGAAAATGTAATTGCTCATAACTTTTGACTCGCATGACAGATGTAGCTTTTATTTTGCAAACAAAAGGTTTGTCATGCTTCTCCACCCCCCAGACTGGACATTTTGGGAAATATTTGTTAAAAAATGAAAATGTTATTGAGAAAGTAAAACAACACAGTTGTTCGGCCTACTCCCATTCATTTCCGGATAGAGAAAAAGTAAAAAAGTCTGCGCAACGCACAGCAAAAACTGCTGGACAGAATTGGACCAGGTACGAAACAAATTGGGCATGTAACGTTGACTCGATTTCCACTAGGGGTATTGGTCTTGGTCCAGTAGTTCTTAAAATATTTGCTGGAGAAGGGACTGCCACCTTATCCAAAAATCATAGCTATATCTCCCATGGTGCTTTTCAGGAGAGAGCCTTTTCAGAAATGAAAAAGCTGCCCGGTAGTTTTTTAAAATATACAGCCGAACGCCGTGCTCACTGGCCAGGGCCAAGAACCCTGGCTAGTGGGCCCGAAAGATATGTGCAGTCGGCCGTGGCCACCTAGTGGGTACAAAAGAAACATACTGGAGGAACATGTACAGTGGAAAAAGAAGGTCCTATTTAACGGGAGACTTGCGCCCCTGCACACCAGTCAACTGTTTCCAGTCAGTAGTTATGAACTGTCAGTTTTCAGTTTTAAGTAGAGAATTTAATTGTGAACAATTTGATTTTTTCTAACACTATATGATATTTAATCATTAAATGACAAAAGTATGACAAACAAAAAAATCAATCAATTTGTCGCTTCATTAATAACGAGCTCTATGCTTTTTGGCTAAACTAGCCTTCATCAGGAGAAGCAAAATTGATAACATATATTTCCAAGTTCTTCTAGACAGAACCTATAATGTAAAGAGAACATAATCTCATCAGTATTCAATGTTCAGATTCACATTTATACATTGTCAAGATATCTAACCTGCATGATTTAGGTAATCATTCACCTGGATTTCAGGACACTGAGGTCCTAATGTCCAACAGGACAGATTTAAAATTCTCAAAAGTGTAAGTGCATGACTTGATCTTTTCAAGCAGGCAGTTCCCCACTGTATTAAAAAAGATGAGCAATATTTTAGGTACAGTGAGCCCATGGCTATTTCACTATTAGCTATAGTTAATACTCAGATGTGTGTCCCACTGTGGTCCTTATTCTTAAGTGGATAACGTAATCTTTGCAGAGGGAAGAGCAACCCAGACTGGCTATCTCAATCAGCATTTTATCTAAAAGTTAAACGAAGACAGCTTAGTTTAAGGAACCTTCTTGGACAATTACTGAAGGCTACCCAATTTATTGTCTCCCATCGGGGACCATCTGTATGATCTAATCAGTGTGACAGACCCCAACACCTCATCGGTGCTCTGGCAATCAGTAATATAATAATAATTGAAGAGGTATGGTAGTAACTAGCTATCTAAAACCCTAATAAATTCTGAGAAGGGTTTATGCTTGAGAGGTCAGTTCTTCATTGCGTGGTCTATTAAAGAATCTAGTAAAGAAAGGGGTAAGATCTATTTACCTTGAACTGCAGATGAGCATAGCGGGGAGAGCTGGCTTCCTGCGGGTGTGGTGTGGGAGCCGGCGTCTCTATGACAACTACCAGATATACTTAGTGGTAGTGCATGTGACGTCATCGAACATGTACAGTGGAAACGGCCGAAGGCTGTGACTAATGGCCCATAAAAAAACAACTAGGGTATGACAAAAGAGAGAAAACCTAGAACAAGGGTAAACTATGTCCTATTGCGCTTGGGTGATGAGAGTATGGTGTGCCAGCTGCGTGGTGAGTGGTATGTGATAAACCCTTTTACCACTAAGCAAAATGAGTAAGGTGAGAAACCACTTGCACTTCGCGCTTGGCCAATGCAGTCATATAATGTTTTAACAAAATTTGTCCATGAAAATAGTATCCCAAAATCTTGAGATGGTTGCTAGTCCAGTTTATTATCTGGTAGTGAGTGAAGAAAAAACAGCCAACATGTGTTTTTGATTAAAAGTCTTTCTCAAGGCTGTACATTCATATTTCATAAACATATGGAATAATAATCGATGCCACAATAATGTTTGTTTCACATTGGCTAATCACCACAATCGATTAGAAGATACAAATGAACACAAAATAAAGTAACACATGGTGTGTGACATTTTAGAATACAGTAAATTATGTTTGAGTTATTGGTACATACCCCCAGGAAACAGGATTCCAGAAACAGAAAAGAAAAATATGCGTGCAATAACAGATTATTAGTCATATATTGTAATACCATATTAGGTATGTTTGGTGTGTAAATAGTGGAGAGAGAGTAGTGGCTACACTCAAACCATTGGAAATCCCATCCACCGTAAGTACCTATTTGATGTCCCCCCATAGCTAACCATTGTTGTGTCCCTGTATACGTGATGTCACTATTTTTTTTTGCCACAATGAGTTGTGCTTCCACCACTTGCACTATAAATACCACTTGGATAGCAGGTAAAATCACCCTTGCTGAGTCATTAGTTTAAAGAGAAGTGCCATTTTATTCCAAAGTGAGTGAAGTATATAAGTCCACCCAAAAGGGGACTCAACCAATAGAATCTTTTATTGGTTGCCCTATAGGTCAAAAGGACACAAATGTGTCTTCATATCATCATATTCCAGCCAAAAACGATCAATATATCTATACCGAACATGTGTTCTCCTGTAAACTTACAGATGAGTTAATTGTATCGCCCTGCCAGAAATCAGTTCTAGTGATGTAAATGTTGGTTAAGCCAACTGACCCCTTGTTGGAAAATTGTAAATATACATAACATTGGCTAAGCGTCCATTAAACCCCTAACATGTGGGAATATATAGGAATTTATGGGAATCCTAAAATGTATAGCCACCTAACCCAATGTACTTACTCGAATTTAAGGAGCAGTGTCCTGTGAGGAATGACCTCAGATGTGCTCCGGGTGTCTTCTTCGTGCAGGAGCCACCAGTCTGTTATTATTTTGTTTCGCGGGTGCCGAAATTTGAAATTCACTTCAAAAACCATAGTTAAGGTGCAGTTAAGTTGTGCAGATTTAACACAACAAAACCCTTGAAATTCAGCGGATGTGGGAAGTCATGACTAGCTTAACTCGGCACGTTCCCGTTGCAAGGGCCATGAGCACACACATATTTTAAGAGAAGGGATTTGCAATTACATACAAAATGGCGCTATGGGGGCACATGGCATTATGGGGGACAGCAACAGAAGCACGCCGGGTTAAGCTGGTCATGACTTTCCACACCCACAGAATTAAATCTGCACAACGTAGCTGCACCTTAACTAAGGTTTTTGCAATGAATATATATACATATATTTCTTTGGGAATTTATTGTTCTACAACGATCAAACACTTTTTAGATGAATTATAGCACTTTTATTGTGGATGAGGGTTACAGAAGAGGGAAGAATAGGGAGGATTATCAAGTGTCCTCTGGTGAGGATTTGAAAGAGCAACCTGTAGTGTCAGGCAGGTGTTTCCACCAAGTTACTCCTCACTCTAGCAATGGTAGCGTGACAGGATGGACATACCTCACTCTCCGAAGGGCGGCCAAAAAGTACAGTGCGTTAAATCACACCACACAATACAGGATTGTCCTTGAGTATAGTTATTGTAAAATATACTGTTTACCAATCAAACATAAGAACTATACACGTGCAAGTACTTAACATAGTCAGAATGTTGACAACACAGTAAATTATCCTTAAAACGCGCAACACACATTTTTAACCAGTAGTAAAATGATTATAGGTTAGTGCAATGTTATCTACTGTAAAAAAGACTTTAAGAATAAAGAGCAACAGTCTTTACACAGTGATGCATATAAAATAGCAGGTAAGTAGTAATAATCAGATGGTTATTTCAAAACCTTGTATGACACAATAGAGAAACGTATGCAATGCAGATGTATATGTAGGTAAATGTCTCAAGCACTTTTTGGAAGTTTTAGAAGTTTAGAAAATGTTGACCACAGAAACCAATGGGACAATGCCAGTTGCTCAGCACACAGTTACAATGAGTATGCAAGCCTATTACCAGAATTCCAGGTGAGCTGAGGAAATGGAAACCTTCAGACTGGCAAGGATGAATGGCCCCCACCAGATAAGTACCAGACCCGGGTTTGGCAACCAGAGGCCCAAAAGAGGAAGGTTGCAGAGCTGACCCAAGAGGATCTGAAGAATAGTCAAAATGGTGGTACCTACGAAGATGGTTTGCACACAGAGCTTTCAAGGACTGACAACGGCAACCAGTGGCAGATTTGAGGCTCAAAGAATCCAAGGTTGTGGAAGAGGCTGCTGAATCATGTAAACACAGCCCAAGGTTCAAGGGCACATTTAAAGGAGTTGTTGGACTTTCTTGGATGTGAACATGACTTATAATCGTTCGTTCGATTAGCCTTTATTCGATATAGATCTTTAGGCACAAGAATACACATGAACTTAATTATACATCATGAATTGTAAAAGGAAATAGAATAAAAAACATTGACACGCCTATAGAATAAATTCAGAGCAATGGTGCATTTAGTTAACATTGATAACATATACATATTTTAGCAATTCTTTAGGCTAACAGAATTGTAAAATATTTGCAAAGTTCCCATTGGTAGCAATCATCTTTTTCTGCCTGAACCATGCCCAATTGATGTATTTGGAAACCCAATATACCACTTCTAAGCTGGGAGTTGATTTACAAAATGATTTGGCTACCAAGATGGTACAAATGTTCCAACGGATAAGCATAGGTCTTAAATAAATTCTTCTCAGATCTCTTATTTCTTCGAACAGCAAGAGGAAACAAGAAACATATTCTTCAAAATTGCCACAGAGTGAGCATATTCCTCTGTTGGCCTCATCCTTAGACTTCACAAAGGAGGCAACCTTCAGGCTACCCAGTCCATACTCCAGATATAACTTATTTGCAAATGGAGGCCATATCACATGTAAGTATTGTTCATAACCAAAGTCTGGTCTGTTTTCAAAAGAGTCCATGCCAAAGCGTAACCATAAGCATGTGTTCACCAGCTTCCTCCTAGACACCAATTGTGTAGGCCAATATTATCAGTATTGGAATGGCTCTGTCAACAGTGCATGGATTCTCCCACAAACTGATTGAATGTAGATCTTTGAAACTGTTCTTCCCCTGGACCACCCATGGAAGACATTTACCCCCTTCAAGTGATAAAACATGCTCCAAAGCATCTATGCATTTTGCGAGAGTGGATGTTCCCCACAGCCTACCCCAATAGAGGGCAGGTCTTAACTTAACCCGTCACTCATTAGGCGAAGGTTAACCTACATATGAAGCAAGGCATTGGCAGACTCCATGGGCAGAGACAATACATTTTCAAAAAAATTAGTTTCTGCAATTTGAAGGGCCTGGGGATTAATATATCTCCAGATAGCTGCCTTGTAAAGAGCTGAGGCCTTTGCCTGTGCCTTGTGAAGTTCCAAAGCAGGAGAGATTTCACCATTCCCATGCTTTAGAAAACATGTTCTTATGCCACCACTATGTTTCTATAGGTTGGACTTGATTTTTCATTCTGGGATGACTATAGACCAGTGTCAGAAAACCGATTTGCCAGATATCGAAGACCTCCACTCGTTGCAGTTCAACATCATTAGCCATAATACGCAGATGATTTTTCTTATGTTTCCTGGGATGAAAGCAGATGTTTTATTTGCATTTAACGCAAGGCCAGCATTTTACATTTAGACAAGAAGCACAATCGGGAGGATTTATTTAGCTCTATTCGGGTTGTAGGGAGAAGAACTGCACCATTCTCATTAAATAAAGCAGGAATGCCCTTGGCACACAATTTGGGGGCATCATGGGAGTGGGTCGATAGCCCCTCAATAATCTAGTTAATGTATATGCAAAAAAGCAATGGGGCCAGAATGCATCCCTGCCTTACACCTCTATCAACGCTGAAAGGGAATGTGACCTCCCCTGCCATCCTGAACCGAACAACTGCTTCATTATTTTGGTGGAAGTATTGGATCGCTAAGAGGAATTGGCTGGGTACATTCCCTGAGAATCCTGAGAAACTACATTGAATGCTGTTTTCAGGACTATGAGGACAGCATACTTCTAATCCAGGAACTGCACATAAACCTCCTGGGAACAGTGGGATGGTCCTTGAAGGCCAGGCATTATCAACACCCCCGCGAGACATGACCCTTAAGATGGTGTACAACAGGGCTTCTGCAGCTAAATACCACAGTACCTGCCCTTTTGGATGCAGGCCTGTGATGATCCAGGGAAGACAAAAGACTTCTGGCCTGGAGGATGAGTCCCTCGATGAAAAACGTCTACAAAGAGGTAGGTCAACATCCCCATCAATGGAGCATATGATTTTCAGTAGTAGCAAAACATCACTTGTTTTCCAGTCCAGCAGTTCTGCACCCACCTCTGTTCTAATGGTGAACAAAGAAGTCAAGACTTTACCAGCATACAGGAAGAGATTCAAGCTGTTCATATTGGACGAGATGGTGATGGACCTTGAAACAGGATTTTCTGGCTCACAAAGGGATAGAGCTTCGCCTGAAGAATATATGGAGGTAACAGAAAAGGTTCACAGCAAAGATCTTCAGCACACCATCTTCTTCCGCTACTGTAAAGTGATTCCAGGTTGATTCTGAGGAATGGCTCAGGATCACACAGAGACACATACATACAAACATAGATAGTTGGCGGCTAACCCCGTCCCTCTAGTCAACATTCTTTTGTGGGGAGATTAAAAGTAGAAGGCAAACAGCATAACATGGAAAGTAAGTGAAAGGCAGAGTTTGGGTTGTAGGGGTGTGGTCAGGAGATACACGGGTGGACTGAGAAACTGAAGGGAGGAGAGAAGGCAGAATGGAGTGCTATAAAATTGTTGGTTTAGTTGGTGCTGAGTGCGGGTGAAGTATTGGCAGTGAAAGAGGGTGATACCAGCTTGTGATAGGAAAGCAGTGAGTGAAAGAGTGTTTGTGAAAGGAAGTGTGGGGGAAAGAAGTAAAGGAGTGAGGCTAGCAGGTACAGTGAGAAGGAATGAGTGCTGGGAAAGAGTAAGGAAAGGGGAGAAGGGTGAATGAGAGGGGTGCAAGGAGAAGGGTGAGGCATGTGTGCATATGAGAATTGTGAGATTGTGTGTATGAGGAGGGATGAGAGTAGTAGTGTGAGGAGGGTGTAAGAATAGTGCCATGTGTAAAGATGAGAATAGTATCAAGATGCCATCCTATTTAATGAAGGCCATTGTGAAGAAACCTAGCATTCGTCTTCTGAGATCAGACAATACAAATTTGTTGAAAACGTTGCATTGCAACACTAACAAGGCATGTAATAGAGCCTTCAGCATAGCTCCCCTATTAGCATGGAATGCATTGGCTCCCACTCTTAAAAACATTGTCTCGACAGAAGATTTCAAGAAGAAATTAAAGACCTTTCTTTTTTCTTAAATTCGGCTAGTTAGCCATTTGCCTTCACACACCGATTGCTCCAGGAATTATGTTTCTGTCCTGTCTTTGTTTCATGTCTGTGCCCTCGGGTACCAGGAGCCCCTTACAAATTGTTAAATAAAGAAAAGTGGTAGTGTGGAACAGCAGAGGGACAGGAGAGAGGGACCGAAGGTGATAATTAGAGAGATAGCGAGAGAGAAGGAGGATAAGGGTGTTTGAGTAGAGTAGGAGTGGGAGGAGAGAGTAGTAGTAAGACCAATGGAGAAGAGAGAATTGTATTGATACCCTATGTAGTGGAATCAGTAGGAGGTATACTGATAGAGAAGGCTTAGCCCATCCCAAGTGCAAATCATCTTCCATGTCATACTAATATTCGACACTTTATTGGTTACACAAACTATAGGACTCTTTGATATGTGGTCCTCTATAATTGGCTGGCACACATGTACCCTTCTGGAATTTTGCACTTGGTAGCAGCATGCAAGCTGGTTACCCCAGATGCTGGGAGGGTTGGCCTGGTCATGCTTCTCCACCCAATTAGCCCAACATCTATCATCACTCCTGCTGTCTGTCATACAATTAGTCTTTGAACTTGGCCTTGTAGAAGCTCACTGTGCCTGAGAATAAAAGGGAGTGTGGCATGGTCTTATCTTTTGGTTTCGGTGTAGCTCGACCCAAAGTCTATTTCGATCTGACCATGTGACTGGAGACCACTTTTTCCAGCTCTTTGTTGCATATAATACTATTAAATGATGAACTATTGACATCTTCATTGTTTTTCCATTCCACCTCAAACAGAAGTTTGTTTCTTTCTCACATTCATGTAGCTTTTTGACAGACAACCAGGCTCACGGTGGCCTCGACTCTTGGTGCTGGGCCAGCCTACCTTTCTTGAATTCTCCTTCACCATCAGCTATTTTCCAATGGCGCCACACTCATACCCTTCCTCTTCACTGTGTTTTAAGTTTGCTAAAGTGCATTGTGGAACATCCAGATTCTATACATTACTATGTATATTCATTGGCTCATCGCCGCAATCTATTCACTATGTAGCCAGCCTCAGGATTACTTTGTCTACTTGCGTGTGTAAAGTAGACAAAGTACAAGTGTAAAATCACTGCATTTTCTTCAGTGTTTCTTCACAAAAGCATCTTCATTTCAATACCAAAATGTTGCTTAACTTCGACACCTCCTTTTCAGATTTTATAGAATGCTTATGTTCCTCTTTCATTTATGTCTTTTTCTAGGTGCGTCAGTTCTATTTGACGTGACGTCACCAGTCCTCTTTCACAATCATTTTCATACTTCTTCTTGGACTCTGTCCAGAAGACCATTATTTCTTCGTGAATGCGTGAAGGGTTTTCTCAATGGATACTTTGACTCAAGAATTCTTTGCGCGATAGGCATCCTCACTGGTATTGCACGTGTTGCAATTTCCGGTTCCCAACATATAGGCAACTTGGGGATGGAGGTATTTGGCTCCTCCTCTACAGGATTAACCTCAAAGAGTGTCAAAAATTACTATTGACCTAATATGTAGAGTATATTTATTGTTGGCCCCATTAAGGTACAGACCAGGTCTCCTGCTTGACTTCATAAGAGTTTTTAAGAATCTGAGTGATTTGCCCGTGGCTGAAAGTACCGCGGGCAAATCGTTCGCATGAACTACCAAAAGTTTTCACCTTTCTCATGCGAACACACATACATTCTCACAAACACATGACACACAACACACCCATAACACGCCCGACCCACACCCTCAGCACACCCCCACCCAAACCCCCAACATAAACAAACCCCACTTACCTTGATCTTCACACTAGTTCCCTGCAGCGCCAGTTCCCTTTCACTTCCGTGTTCGGGACCCGGTGCTGCAGGGTCCTTTTCTTTTCTTTTTTTTTTTGTAACATAAGGCTGCGGGGGTGTCCCCCACAGCCCCCGCTCACTATACCATAAATATATATACCACTACTTTGGAGGAAAGCCTCAGTTGTGAGAATATTCAAAGGTTGATCGTTTTGAATAGAAAGATCTTTCCTGACACCCGTTGCATCTTGCTAGGTAGAGGGGGAGGCTGGGAAGTCACACTAAGATGTGTGGTTAGCTGTTATGACTCCAGCATCTGGGTTTAATGCTTTGCAGGACATCTTGTGCAAGGCAGAGTTTTGAATTCCACCTGTTACTGCCTACAGACGTGTGAACCAGGGAAATTACTTTGGGATTCTGTGAAAAAAGCTTGGTTATGACCTTATAATGTGAGCAAAGGAATATGTTAATATAAGTCATCTGTGTAGTCGATGATTAGGTGCCCACAATTTCTAGTTTGGTTTCCCAAGCTTCCCAGGTAATGTTTGCGACAGTGTCTCTGGTGAAAGATAGTGCCCGTGAGGCTAACATCCGAATGAATGAATGGAAATGTATATGACATTTTTAAAACAAGCCTAACCAGAGTTTTCTTTTGCAGGGACTGCATGAAAGGCGATGAGACGGAGAACAAGAAGGTGGGCTGTACTGTGAACCTCATGGTAAGAGCACCGTATTAGATGTTGCTCCATGTACCAAAAGTTCTGATTTAGAATCTAAAAGAGAAGAGTTGCATCACTCACGAATGGCACATGCACCATTGACACCCCAGCACTGAGAACAGAAAGTGGTCCCCAGTGAAAGAAAGACATAGACCTCGAGGGAAGGTTTAGAGAAAACAAGAGTCAAGGGGGATTTGAGAAGAGGATAGATGGTGGCTGATAAAACATGCTTTCTATCACCTTTAAAGTATATGTTTAACGGCATATTTGAGGGCAAATATTCATGTTTAATACAAATGTCAGAGCAGATACATTATTAGTTTTTGATACATCATGTTCTAATATGTTACATATGTGCATTCAACTCCTTATCCAATGCTCTGGTAAGATAAATGGTTTGCAGCTGCCGCCAAAGACATTTAAGTGGTTTTATTTAGGTATGGCTTGCGAGAGCTTTAGCTGTCTGCCAGAGCTCTTGAAAATAACATAATAAAGGCGCCCTTCGTCAATCAGCTGCTCCGTGATGCAGACAGAGTGCATCATGATGAAAGCTTTCTTATAGTTGCAGCCATTTTGTAGAAGATTGTGATACTGTTTACGTTGGGGCGAGCATTGTAGAATGTTGGTTTAAGAGCTTCTTTTGTTTTCAAGCTACATGCTATAATGGCTTTTCCACTTTTCTGCTTGTGACATAATGCTACCTGTGAAGGTACAGTTTTGAGCTTTATGATTTTTGCCATGCAAAGTGAAGGTGGATTCTCTGCAGGAAATTGGTACTGCTAAACAGACACCCATTCCACATATGCTCTGTTGCTAAAAAGATACAGCCAGGGATTATAGCTGGGCTGGTTTCAGGTGTTGTGTGTAGCATAATTATTGCCGGTCGTAAGGCAGACATATGTGTACTTATGCTGTGCACAGTTTCCACATCCCAGCAGCTGAAATGTGAATTGGCCACCTTTCAGAGCAAATCAAATTAGGATGTGCTTGACATGTGCACATGGATCAGCCACTCATGTCAGTTTCCTTTAAACATCTCTATTAGTGCTAAGGAAACACTTTATACCAAACAGTTGTCTATTAATCCCCCTATCTTCTCAATCGAGAAAGTTTGGTAGAGAATTATAAACTAATGGCTTTAGTTAAAATCATCTTTAGCTACACTGGGGTGGCGTTTTCAAACGTGCCCTAGTCAATTTGTTCACTTACAAAGTGAAAACCCATTTTTGTTTGGTGAACATGCTACAAAAGTGGTAGTAGCCTGCAATGTGGTGGCAGCATTCCTGGTCATATCAGGCAGATGGCCACCAAAGTATTTATTGCTAGCATGTCTAGAAATAGGTATGCTAAATTTCACATTGGCCTTTTTTTAAATGAAATTGGAAATCCATTTGATGGTGAATTGACAGGCTTCAATTTTTAAAGGTTAATTTTGTGAATATTGTTTCTCAAGTCCAACTAAGGGCTCAGTAAAACCCTTCAACTGAGACAGTACAAGACTCCACTCTTAGTATAAGGCTGTACCACCTGAGTATATGGTAGAATAGCCAGAGCAGCCAGGCTTATTTTAGGAGGGAGAGATGGCTGTAGAATCAGTACAAAGAAAATGTAGTACACATATGGTCCAAAGAAACACTGAAACACTGTGTATTGTAAAAGTAAATGGTTTATTTAAATACAAGTAGGCCCAGCTACATCTTGGGGGAAATAGGTGCCATCACAGATCATATAAACAAATCACTATGATTTAAAGTACAGAGACCAAGGCATTCACCTTATTTAGAAAACTAACAGTATGTCTCGATAAGTTAGACCATATCAAACACATTTAGTATAGGGTACACCTATTCATGGGGGGCGCAAACCATCAATTACTTTTAGATTACTTTCTGTAATGCAAGGGTGGTAGACCCTGTCATTTATGTAGTGACACTCAGCGAAGAAATCAAATAATCAACCAACCCTGTTACCAGGATACTTTTCTGAATAGTGGAACACAGGTTCAAGGAACAATATATACTTATATCTAGTTTGAGGATAACGATTATTCTATATGAGTAAGTCCTTTTTGTGTAATATAGAATTACAGTTGCTTTTCAGTTCAGTGGACCACAGTCTAAGATAAGCAATAACTCATCACACTAATTTAGGATGTACCAGTCAGACCAAAGTCAGGTACACCTAAAGAACACTTTTCAGGAATGTCACACAGCAATTGTAACCAGGCAATAAGAAATGTTGGAATATACAATTACATTTGCTATTTAGACCAGTGGAAAACAGACTGAGGTAAGCAATAACTCTTTAACTTATTTTAAGATGGCACACAGCTAACTCAAGGTATGTAAAACCTATATAATTTTTAAAGGAGCTATCAGCAACTTAAAGGTTTGTATAGACCTAATACTGTTTTAGCATCTGTATAAAACAGACCAAGGAAAAAAAAAACAATGTTACACTTTATGAATGACTTAATGGTAGGTAAAACGTAAGGCAGACTTATTCTAAACAGGCTATACAGCAAGTTAGGGAAAGCAAGACCTAGTTGGGGAACCTATACACCTATTCTCTGAAAGAAATAGTTAGTGATGCCAACAGCATTACTTTTGGGAAAGAGGCATAACTAATTCACAGGTCAGTAAAATAACCTTACATATACTTTTCAGATTGTCACAACACACATTCAAGGTAAGTAAGAACTTATCTAAACTGCTCAGTCTCAGGGTCACAGTTACCAACGAACTCTTTCACAAGTCAGTACTTTTCAACACGTTATACTTTTCAAGACAGAATCCTTTACTTACCCAGTCCTTCTCTAGTCTATTGCATGAGTTCACTCAGAGGCAGAATAGGGACCCTAGTGGTCTAGGTGCCAGTTGTAGGCAGGGTGAGATAGGGTTCTTTTGCAGGCAAAAAAAGCCAGAGTTGTTGTGGAAGAATGTTCAAACAAGTATGTAGTTCACTTTAAAGTTAGTTAGGGTCCAGGGGCTCCTGAGAAGACACCCTAGAAGGGTTCTAGCAGTGGGCCTCGGTGAACTGTATGAGAGGACTCCCAATCAAAGAAAACAACCAAAAAGCTTTACAGAAATCACGCACACTTAAGGTAAGTAAATACCTCAGCCAACACAGTATCTCAGCACAGAAGAAGAGTTGCAGCAGGAAGAATTCAGGATCTGCAGCCAAAAACCTGGTTGATGGATTCCTTTGTCATGAAGACGGAAGACAGGACTTCGGAAGGGAATTTACAGCAGGGATTGACTGGAGGTGGCTCTGTGGTTTTGGTGCACTTTTCAGGAGCCAGAAGAAGACTGAATATCGCTGGTCAGTTTTTCGTCATTTGCAAGGTCCAGCACTCTGAGGGGACCTTTAGGACTAAAATCATATCTCTTGAGTTCCATCAGGATGCCACCTAAGTTTTGGCTTGATTCTGAATTTGGAAGACCATGCACCACATGATAGCTCGAGGTCCCAGGGTATTGGGGTATTGGAGCCCTGCAAGGTCGCTGTGTCAGTAGCTTTCAGGTTCAGATTTTTTATCAAAAACTATAGCACAACTTCTGCATTCTCTCTGCATTTTACAGCAAGGGGTGGTCTGACTGTCCAATCACTGGCAGTTGTTCCCTTTCAGGCAAGGTTGTTCCCTTTCAGGCAAAGTGGACTCCCTCGCTTTCTGCCTTTCCGGACTCTATAGAGCCTGGGTGGGGAATCCACAGGATTCCTGCTGAAAACAAAACAGCCACTGAGGTAATTCCCAACTAGAATGGCATGGGACGAACACAGAAACAGCAAGCAAACAAGAAATGGCAAAAAAGAAGGAGCCCACCATTTTAGAAAAGTTGTGGCCTTTCTGTGCCCTACCAAGGCTGAATTAACAGCATGCTAGTAATACAAACTAAAAGTCATAAAGGTAAAACCACTGCCACCAGACATTCATGGAAAGCTTGCAATTGTAACAAAATATTACCAGATAAGTAAGAAAGGGGTTACATTGTATCCCCACCAGCACTCCACATAAGGTGGGGTGTGCTGGCTCACTATATAAAATGTAAAGGCTGGTGAAAATCCCTCTTTACTACTTGGGAACTGTAGTTCACCCGAGTACATCAAAGAGAAATTAACAGGGGAGCCCAAAGCAGCAACCCAGGCTAAGCTCAAAAGTTGTAGGAAACTATAACTTCAACCATACACCATGGAGAAACATAAAAAGGTAAGCGCTTTGAAGCACTTCACTGTGTATAAGCGCTTTACCAATAAACAATTACAATTACAATTTCCCATAAAAATAGTAAAAACTAAGTGAGAGGGGTTTCCCCTTCACCTAGGGACAAGGTAAAATAGTTACCTAGTGTGAGAAACCCAAAGGTGTCTCACCCGCTAGTCCCTGCGGATCTCTCTCTCAGGTGGCCAGGGCACGGCCATTGCCTTTGGATCCAGACCCTGGGGTGGACCAGTGCGGGAGGATTTCCTTGGTGAGGGGCCCTCGGGTATTAGGACAACGGATGGTGAGAGGCGGTATCCCTCTCTTCCCTGTAATACCTTTATCCAATCTTACCCGATGGGATATCTAGAAACTCAACCCCTTCCCCATTTTCCTGCACAAACACTTTCTCACAGACAGCCCACTCTGGGAGAAAACAGACTCAAACCCGAGCCGCGTACATGACCTATCCCGATACTATGGTCAGCCGAGGTCAGGCATTTATCGGCAATCAGTCACACCTGACTTCCATTACACTACCCCACACAGATGAATGGCTTAGCACAAGAGCACACTGTTAGCGAGGCAAAGCACACGAGGTACAGCAGTTTCAAGTTGGCACTTGAACGAGGGGAGAAAGATGGCCAGGCATGAGAGGTTCATGAGAGGGGCAACACCCATGACCTCGTTGACAGGAAGCCATTACTTTCAAGAAACCTTCAAGGCAAAAAACGTAAGTCCAGGAAACAAGGCTAAAGAATCCTGCATTGTGTGTCAGAGATATCGAGGGTCCTCCTGCATTACTGACCAATGTGGGGAGGAGCAGCAGCCGCTGTGGTACCGTCCTTGGCTCCAAGAACAAAGAAGCGACAGAGAACAACAAAGCCAGTGAGTTGGGGGGACCGCTCTGTGTTGAAGTCAGGGTTGTAAGCGACACCATTGTAAAGTGAGCGCTGGAAGGAACATTGTTAAACGCGTGTGATGAAAGACGCAAGTGAAGCTAAATTGCTTGTGAATATTTGAACATTAGAAGACCAGATACAATACCGTTGACAGAGTGGTCCGGTGAATGTGCTCAATCGAAGGCCTCTGTACGGTATCTTGACGAAAAGAAAAGGAATCAGAAAAGCAATGTGAAGTGTAAATTGTGTGAAGTGAATCGAAGTGGTCCTGCGACAGTTTAAGCAAAACCCATTGCACATTCAAAAGTCTTGATTCTGGTATCGAAAGGGAATCTGAGCCCAGACGAGGGGGATCCATGGTCTGAGCCCGAACGAGGGAGACCAAGTTTAGAATCTTGTGGAAAAGGGGATTTGAGCCCGGACGAGGGGGATCCATGGTCCAAGCCCGAACGAGGGACACCAAGTTGTGAATCCTGTGGAAACAAGTATCTGAGCCCAGACAAGGGGGATTCATGGTCTGAGCCCGAACGAGGGAGAGCAAGTTGCGAACATTGTAGAAAAGGGGTCTGAGCCTGGACAAGGGGGGCCCGTGGCCCGAGCCCGAACGAGGGAGACCAATCTTGACATTGTGAAAGTGAAACCTGAACAAAGGAAAGGAACGTTTGTGTTTTCTTTGCTGAATCCGGTTCTCTGCATAGAGAGATAGTCATCGCGAGAGAGAGTCTTTGGCGGAAGGCCCTGATGCCTATGTGTTAAGCTGTTACCTCATGGCCAAGAAGCTAGAGTGTGTGCAAAGCCTGCATGTTCTGCCTTGCCCCGTGCTGAAATTGTGGGCAAGGGAAACTAACTGTTCAACTATCCTGACATCTCATTTCTTGACCACTTTTCGTTTGCGTACATTGTTATCCCACACCATTTTGTATTTAGAAGTAATTATTGGCAATAGGTTTATTAGTATAGGCCCTTTATTTTGACTGACTCCACTAGGACTACGTTATCATGATTTGATGGTCATATCTTGCTCCCATCCTTACATTTAGGTTTGGATAGGCATTTTACCAATCCTTTGAAGTTCAATAAACACCCTTGTACTGTTTGTCTTCACTGTTTGATACAATGCCTTCCTTACATTAGCCAAAGCAAAGGGTTCTGGGGTTGACACAGGTCAGGAAGATATATCATTGATATGAACATCTTATCTAACATATGGTGACAGGGGAACTATTCCTTTTTAAACTTGGAGACATTGCTAAAGTAAAAAATAATATATTGTATTAAAAGATACAGTGATTGTTGAAAGGATTAAATTCAAAACTGAATCTTTGCCCCCCGACCCCACACTTTGTCTTTCCCCTTGCAAAATGTGTTGTGGGGCCATACTCTGCCATTTAAGCCCAGTTACACCCACAAAATCATGTGTTCGCCTGGTAAGAAGACTGACACCACTTCCAGGTTGAGTGAATGGCTTTCCCAAGAGTAGGGAGGATGTTGCTTGGATTTTTAGATTTTCACTTGATGTTCAGGAGGTTGAGTTACAGGGTCCCTGGGGTTGTGATATTATTCTTGTTAAAATATTAACGGACCCCAATACAATCATTAATCTATTGTTACTTTAAAGACGCCCTCTGCCCATGACTGATTTTCTTGACCAACTCCTGGCATTGCTGCTTCCTTTGCTTAAGCCAGCATCTAAATTCATACTCTTTGGTGATTTTAATTACTGGCTGTCTAACATTGCGGATCCGATAGCACTATCTGTTGAAGCTTCTCTGGCAGATCTGGTATTTTCTCAACTTGTCCATAAACCAACTCATATAAAAGGAATACTCTTTACTGGCTCATCAGTTGAAATGTTGGTGTTGAGGGAGTAGACATTTGACAATTTCTTTGCTCTGACCATAGCTTCTTTCATTTTGAAATTAGTTTACCCATGTGATTAAGGAAGAACAGACCACCAAAGATCACCATTGTTTCCCGGAATGCCCGGGCACTTAAAGCCAAGACTAACTCCTCTCATTGCTCCACTGCTACATAATCTGGATGGCTATGAGACGTAATCTGACCTGGCATTGATATATCGAACCTCTCTGTCTAAATCCTGCCATCAATTTGCCCCATTCAAAACTCGTAAGCTACCAGTTAAAAACATGAAACCTTGGTATTCAGCAGAAGTATATAATCTGAAAAGAATCAAGCACAAGGCATGCATAACATGGACTAAAACGAAAACATTGGAGAATAGGCATGCTTATGTGAGAGCAGCCAAAAAACATAAACAGTCTATAATTGAAGCAAAAAAATCAGACTATGAAATGTGGATTATGAACGCTCCGTCTGATGCTAGCAAACTGTTTAACCAGAAAATCTAGTGCCCCTGGGAGAAAAACTTATTAAAAACAGGTCATGGTGTTTATCAATTCAGGAAACAATGGTCAATAAAGTGCAGAAGATCAGGGAGAATATCATGCATAAACTAAAAAGGGCTACAAATATTGGATCCCTAGAAGGGGAGCAAGATCTATGCCTCGCGGTATGTTGGACCTTTTGAGTTTAGGCTAGTTACAGAAGCCGTAGTTGCTGATATTGTTGTACAGCTTAAACTGACCACATGTAGAGGCGACCATTATCAAGCCATCTTGGTTAAGACTTGTGCTCCATCGTTGGTCCACCTCATTGCGAAATATATGAACAGCTCCTTCGTAGAGGAATGTGTGACGGATCTCATGAAGCAAGCGTGGATCATGACTTTATTAATAAAAAGCCTTCCCTGGATCCTTACATCCCCACTAACTATAGGCCGATTAATAACGTACCATTCCTGCTGAAGACCTTAGATTGAGCGCCATATTTTCAGGTTCAGTAACATATTGTTAAACAGAACATCTTAAGTAAACGTCAGTCAGAGACTGCCATGTTGGAACTAAAAGGTGTCAAAGGCGGCTCACAGGTCCAACATCCTACAAGTCAGTATTGTCTTACTGATGCTATTGGACCTGTTAGCCGCCTTTGACCTAGTGGATTACACCAACCTGGTCGACAGATTTTTACACTCTGCACATTTATTGCTCTTGGCAGATAAATGGGTGAAATCCTTTTTTGTCCAATCACTTATCCAGAGTTTTAGTGGTGCTGAAGCAGCAGACCCTGTTTAGGTGCCCTATCGGGTACCACACGGATCATGTTTATCTCCTATTCTTTTTGACATCTTTACTAAGCCATTGCTTGAGCTACTGGATGCTAAGCGCATTACTTGTACCAACTATTCTAATGACACTCGATGTCTTATACCCATTTCTGGGGATTATTTGAAAGATACTGAAGTCATCAACAACATTTATTCCAAGGTCCAATGATTTATAATGGTATAGCTCTAAATGATTCCTAAACAGAATTAATGCTAGCAGGCACAGCCAGCAGAATTAAAAAGCTCAGACCCGGGTATACAAACTTTGTTATAGCTGGCTGCACCATCCCCACTCTTGAGAAAGTAAAAACCTTATGTGTTTACCTAGATTCAGAGATGAGCATGAAGACTCATGTTAATAACATCGTATAGGGTGGAGAAGTGGTAAGATCAAGTGGTCTGCTTTGGTGAAGAAAAAAGAAGCCTGAAGTCTGTCCTCACTCTCTAGCTATCGGAAGCATTGTTTTTGCAACCCTAACCTACTGTAGCTCTACAAAAGATCATTTAATATACAGAGAGCAGCGTGGAGAAGTGGTGTGGTCAAGTGGTCTGCTGGGTGGAGTGAGAGACTTTGTTGCCCTTCGTTCTCTTGGAAAATTGTCAGTCCGCATATGAGAGTGTTTGTGGTCTGTCTTTAACATTAGTTAAGGAAAAGTAAGACTAGCGCCTGAATTGGAGGTGGTGAGGTGAGCCTAGATTCCTTGCTGCCTTTCTCTCCTCTCCTTCCTCTGAAGAGTGGCTTTTTTCTAGCAACAGTGTGTCACCGAGGAAAATGGGTCCTTAATTAGCATAGCACAGCATTTAGCATTTATATACCGCTACAAACCCTCAGGTATCTGAGCGTTGCTTATTATTACCCATGCTGTGTGGTGCTCATTTATTGGCCTCGGAAGGATGAAAGGCTGAGTTTGGCCTTGACGGGATTCGAACCTGCGTCAACTGGCCCTGCACAGATGTCAAAGCGAGCGCTTTACTCGCTGTGCTATCGGACCGGCTTAGAGTATTGGAGTATCGCTTGTGCCTGAACACAGCCGTGAGATCACATTATTACTAACTTTCCTTCTTACTGTTGTACACAATGTATGATTTGAAGAGCACACCAAGAGCAATTCACATTGATTACGTTGACCATGCAGGAGTCTCGGAAATTCAAAACCCGAGATCTGAAAAACATAAGGGAGCTTCCGTGCTAGCATGTCACTTGCTCTCTTCCCCAGAGGTCCAATGTGGTCACTGATCTAAGTTAGCCTATAGTCCTGTAGTTGACATTTCGCCTACCAGGACGCTTTTACAGACCACTAATGATTATACCCTGTCTTCATCGTCAATGGAACAGAAAATAACTGACTTTTTCCATAAAGGTAGTAGTTTGAGTTTGGGAGACTTATGGTCAGCAGAGGTCCCATTAATGAAACTGGTAAATTTCAAGGAAGAAGATATAGACACCTTCCAACTGGAGCCTCCACAATGGGCCAATCAAATTCTACCCACTGATCATGTGAGTGACCTTACATTGAGCTAATTTCTGCGATACAGGCTGTTATTGATTTGTAAGAACAGCTGATCGTGGTCATGGAGAATGAAGAACAATTTCAAATGAACCAGTAGGTCTTTGCAACACAAATGGGACCTAAAAAAGAGGCTAGTGACCAAAAGATGATGGCGCTAAACTTTGTCCTGAACTCACTTGTTAACGTTTTGGAGCTGTTAAAGGGTGAAGTACAGGTTCATTGTGGGAACCTATTGGAAATGACTAAGGAATTAGGTTGCTGTAACTCATCTATAGTGGGTTTGAAGGAAGCAGTAAACACTAATTTTTTGGAGCTATGGAAACTATTAAAAAAGAATTGCGGCATCATTTGATTCTCTTAGGAGAGTTGAAGTGCATCGCAACAGCACAACAAGAAAGTGCAAAATGGCCCGTGGCAGTCAGGCAACAATAGCTGTAATGAGCCAGTATTATTAGGCACTGAGGAAGAGCTAGATCATAACGATCTGGATGATACGCTATTATCTGAGTCTATCCTGGAAGAGTTTGCCAGGTTGGCTCATCTTCCATTTGAGGTGACAGGGAATGAACTGCCCGCAGCACAGTCGATTGAACCCACTACATCAAAAAGGAAAAAAAGAAATAATAATTAATGGGGCAATACCATATCCCGGGCAAGGGGACCTCAGGAGCAAAAATCTAAAAAATATGAAGGGACATAACATTAAGACAGAACAAGAAAGAAGTAGGTGGAGAGCCATATCGGAGAGAGTGGGCCCCGTCTCTACACAAATGAGAGCGGCATCATTGACTACAAAGAACATTAATAAATCCCAGGTGGTATTGTCATCTGTTAAGGCAAGTACTAACTGCATTGCAGGTGCTTCTGAAGTGGCCTGCCAAACTGAGTTGCCTACTCCAGAAACCGCTCAGCAACACATGCCCTGTCTCAACCATAATATTACTCAGTGGATTTTTCTATAACAAGCTCTAACATAACTATTAAAGAGATGTATGAATTTGTTATTTCTACAGTCGAATTACAGGGTCAGAATTTGGGCCCTGCAATTTCCCAGAAGAGTCTGTTAACTCACCCTAAATTGATTCCCAGCTATGGGAATAATTGGATGAATTGTAGAACAATACCCGTTATCCAAATGCCCAATCCTGTGGTGAGGGGTAACTGGATTTGGGCACCTGAAGTAACAGGGGCCAGTGACCTATACAGCTGTTTTGAAATAACAAGTTTTTAGCATTGCTTGCTGGAACTTCCAAGGCTTTAATCACTTAACCTGCCAGGAAAATGCCATTGCTGAAATTGGTGACGTAAAGCTCATTCTAATTCTTACGTATTAGCCGAGTGTTGAGGGTTCAAATCATGTGGTGTTAGCACGTGATTTCAATATGAACTGCCTTAGAAATACAATGTGATTAAACAATACATTTGGAGTGAGGGGAATGTAATGGGAGACATTTTTCCCTCACTTACGCAACCATAAAGAGCCTCAGTGGATAGCTATGGACAACCACTATCTAGACCCAGCGACACTCTCGGAGTGGCTATGGTCCCCAAGAAAAAGAGTCTTGAGGAAGACAAGGGAGCATCCGCTTTTTGCCACCTTAAGGGAAATATGGAGAGAGGGTCCAGAGATGAGAGAAATTACGACGTGGCCATCCCCCTTGAGTCACCTGTGGTCCCCGGGCATTAATAACTACATCCCCAATGTTGAAAGATTCCAGGCGTGGTATGAGGTGGGACTAGAGAGGGTAGGACAGCTAATCCGATGTGATTCCTTCATCACTCTCCTGGAACTGACAGAGGCCCTTAATATAAGCTACTATCCACCTTCCATTATCTACAGATCAAAGTGGTCCTAACGAAGGCGGCATGGAAGGCAAAACTTAGTAGAGAACTCACCCCCTTCGAAAAGCTCTTGGACTCCAAAACTGACAGAAAAGGCCTGATTTCTGCATGTATAAATTACTCGTAGAAGCAGGTGGAGGGAACACACTTAAACTCAGGACGCGTTGGGAAAAAGACATGGGCCTAGAAATAGATAATGACATGTGGGATAATATGTGCCGCATGGCCACGCGCACATCCATATCGTGCCAATACAAGCTCCATTCCTTCAAACTTTTGCACCGCTGGCAGTATGACCCCTATAGACTATCCAAGGCTTGGCCCCGCCTCTCTTGCTTGCAGCCCGAGCCTTAATAGCCACCAAGTGGAAATCAGCTATGACCCCAACCGACACTGAATGGATAAACATTGTAATGAACATATGCACCATGGAAAAAATCACAGCCTCACTCCATGGCAGAGCAACACAGTGTGAGATCCTGTGGTCCAATTTTTTTTATCCAAACACACATCAAACAGACATTCACCCTAGTGGGGACAAGGTCCAATGTCCGTGTGGCTTGAATGGGTCCCTCCGTCTTGATGCTGTCCCCCTCCGCCCTCTGCTTTGATCCTGTTCCCATACTACCGACCAGACGACACCCAAATCAAGATAGGATAGGAGGCCCTCCTTATGGAGAGCCCCTGCACACATGACATCGAAAAAGTTTCAAGCTGTGACAATGACCACATGACCGTACAAGCATGACTCCTTGGTAACACGACTTCCTAGTCCATGGGGGTTGAGGGGTGGGGGGAAAGTGTAAGAGAATGAAGAAAACGAGGGATCCAAGTAAAACGTTTTCACTGTTATTCAGTTTGGTTCATGGTTACGAAATTGTGCAATGTATTCTGGTTTTATTTCCACCTGTTTAATGCCTATGAATCCATATGTAATTTTTTCTTTTGTTTCTTTTCCATTGAGAAATTGCTATGTGTTAAAACCTAATAAAAACCAAATTTAAAAAAAAGAACTGCAATTAACTCAGTCCATATAATTTATATATATATGTGTTTCGAATAAAAGAAGATGTAATAATTCAGCTGCCATTTTCAGGGATTTCTTTTATTTTACTTGTTCTTTTCATGGTACAGGGTTGTAGCAGTGTGCCCGTTCGCTGTGCACTAAATTTGGAGCAATTGTCCTTATTTAAATAGTTGCTGTAGTATGATTTCTCCAGTTCCCACTGGGGTTGTGGTTTGCCCTCTGTCAGTTCCAATAGAATACTGCCTGCAGTAAATACAGCCTCATTACAAGGTGGTATAGCACAAGCATAAATTGGCAATATTTCTCTACCCAAGAGGTGGGGTAAAAATTGTAGCCAGTCTCTTTATGGGTGTTACATTTTTTCCAGTAGTGAAGGTAAGCACATGTGCCTCTCTGATGCCCACCTTCGTATTCCCTCTGTGTTATAGAAACACGTGCACTGTGGCTGAATGATTTTGTTACTTTACGCAATGTCATTCAAAATCCCCGAATGAGGATGGACACTGTTAAAAAAAAAATGTCAATAATGCATTTAGATTTAAGGGACTACCTCTGCTGGTAAATCTGGATCCATCACTGCCTTACAGGAACCAGTATTGGAACGGGCAGAGCACCAGATTACCAGAAGTAACATAATGTGGAGCAAAGTAGGGAGTACTTCAATTGTGCTAGTGCATGAAGGTGGCTTTAATGGGCACAAGCCACTTCACTGCATACAAAAATCTTTCAAACACATTAGAAATTACTATTGATGTTTTAGTTATAAAACCGCTTCACGTAAGAGTAATACAGAGCATGGTATGGTTAAATTAAGCTGCAATGTAATGCTATCTAGATTTATAAAACTAAAAGAAAATAAACATTCAAATGTAGTAAAAGAGGAATTAGACATCGCACAACACTTCGCAAATGCCAAAACTTATATTTGCAAAAAGAAAAGTGCCATTTGATAATGCATATAAATTACAATATGACAGACGATGGTTCAGATTGTGCTGTGTTGTTCTTTACTCCTTGTTATCATGGCCAAATCGTATGTTGTGGGCTCTTGTATTCATTAGGAGAAAAGGGAAGCAATCCGAAATTTTAAGTATAAGCATACATTGTAGTGCAGTCTTGTGCTATCGGGCAAACACCATACCAAAGCTCTCGTGTTCCAACCAAGGGGAGGAACTGAAGCAATTGGCACTGGAAAGAGAATACCTCCTGATCAGGAAAAGGGAGAGGTTCATATGCTACTAATGGCTTTAACAAATGCATCATAAGGAAAATAATCACAATGTCAATGGTGCAAAATGTGATCCCAGTAGAAGTTTAACTTTCATGTTTCATCTAGACATTTTCACGAATCACTGAACGTTCCTGAGGTTCGAGTTCCTGGGGGGTACTATAATCAGTTCAGGATGCTGTCATTCAGCCTGTGATCAGTGCCAAGAGGTCTGCCAAGAGGTTTTGTAAAGTGTCTGGCGTAGGAGGCAGGTCATTTCAGAAGAATTCGGATACATGTGTTTCATGACTTCAATGGCTGGATGTTTGCATCAGGAGAGCAGCATGGCAGTCAATACTTAGAAGAGGATGTTGAGTTTGATGTCTTTTTGTGTACAATTGGTACCCTTTTTTAGACAGAAAATGAAGCCATGGCAGGATCAATTGGATCTTCATTGGCACTAAGTGGACGTAGATTAGGAGGACAGCATCAATTTCAACAGCCAAATGAGTAAACTGAGTTGATGGACTGAAGAACCCAATTTGGTCGTAGTGTTGCCTTTTCTGGAACTGTTGCATACATTGGCTATCATTAAGTATGTTTTGATGTCAGGATGTGGACCTCTTCTAGATCAGTCTGGGGTGCAGGGATGGTTGGTAGAGATGGAAGAATAGTTGCATATCAGTGTTATGGAGTTGAGGCCGAATTGTTAGGCTCTCGCAGCCTTACTTCACATGGTGGTCGACTAGTCAGTCAGAATACAAACAGACATTACAGCAGCAGTGTATTACTTCTGTAAGCAGGGAGGACCCCGTTGGTTGCAATTATCACAAGATGCTCGAGCTCTGTGGAAGTGGGAATGCTAACAAAAGTCAGCTGATAGTCATACAACTGCCAGGAAAGAACGATGTCACAATAAATTTCCTAATTAGAACATTAATTCAGTCACAAATGAGAGCAGGATATTTTGCGTGTACAGCAGTTTCAAGGATTGGGCATTCAGACATTAAGTTAATCAAAGCATAAAACAAGCAATTACTAAACTTTATTAGGTTCTGCCATCTGGAAAGCTCTTTGGATTAACTTATCAGGCCAATGTATGTGCGCTTTTCCACCAATTCTGCTGATTTAGCGGGTGGTTAGCAAGATAATTAGTTTGCCTTGCAAAGTCAACTTTTGTGGATCCTGGTACATGGACTGTTGCAGATGCTGCTGGGGACTCATAGTCTATTGCCTTTTCATCACAACCTGTTCACTAGACAGCTAGGAAACATGTTCCACTGCAACCTAATGTCACTGAGCCTTGTAGTCAGGCACCAGAGAGCTTACAGCATAGACATTTCAACATAAACCAATATTGTATGAAGGTGATGAAGGAGAGTAAGGCTGTCCCCAAAAGGCCTTCATATGCAAACACATGAAAGTAGTTTTCATTTGGTGTTGTCAAGCAGGTACACACCCCTTTAATTGCTATCCACATGAAATATTACCATATTTGCTAATAATAGCATTATTTGATTATGATGTGCTTGTCAGTGATTACCTGATACAGAAGGAGATTTGGATATTGATCAATATTTTTGCTTCAATAGTAAAATAATTACATAATGAACTTTTCAGATTTCTGCAAGTTTGCAGTCCAGATCTAGAATCGAAGCTCAACATTATAATGCCCATGTTGATGGGTGTTCATTGTAACCACTTAATTTGTGTGATATCACGTTTTTATAATGGAAAGAGTTGTTTATTTTGGCATTCATTTCAGCAAGAAGAGTATCAGAGAAAACAGCTCTGCCACCGTAAGAACATTTTTTGAGGTTTTTCAGGGACTAGGTGGTTGGTTTTTGCCAAAACTTCCATTTGAACAAGAGCATCGTGTAGCCATTGTTTCTTTCACAATACAGCAAACTTGGCAGACAGGGCCTTAATATGGTGGATATCAAGGTGAGCATTGATGTTCTACTTGGACACTGTCTGTAACCTTTTCAAACCAGAACAATGGACACACTACTTCCAAATGGGCGAAGTAGAGTATGGATTGCATGGAAATATCTGTCATGAGAGATCTCTAGTAGATTAATACCAGGACATGTAACAATGCATTTCCCAAGAGGCAAGGCTGTGATGTATTCCTTATGTGTGAATATCTCCCTACAGGAGATCTTTAGGGTATTATTGTATTGCATGTCATCAGAGTTCAGGCCAGCGAAGCAGCTGAGGCAATTCTTTCAGTGAGGAGCTTCCTTATCTCTACCCCAAACTTGTAAGTGATTTTTTAGTCTGGTGTTTAGTAGAACATTAATGTTTAATATGATTGATTATGTTGCTTCTTTTACTGTTTGGTAATTTACAATGAAAGGGCATAGAAGTCTATTGAATTCTCAATACTGGAGAAAAATACGTTAATTGCCAATAAGGGTATTTCTGCAGTATTTGAGTCTTTCATAGATTCAAATACGCGCCAGCCTAGGATGTATCAGGAATTGATGTTCATCAAAAATATTAAGTAGAACGCGTGGGTTTTAAACTCAGATGATCAGCACTCATTCATCAAAAGTATGTGCTCATAAAAGGACTGCTGATATTATTTCCAAACTATGTGTAAAATATAGGCGGGGGAACGCTCCTTTTTATGAAGACAGACACTTTTGAATTTTCAAAAGCTTGTGCATCTATTATAGAAACCGATCTGCAGTTCCAGACTTACAGATAAGCAACCTATCCTTCACCTTGATGACGTGTCAGTAAATATTTTGTGATGTCACAAAAAGAAATCAAAATGTCCTGTAACATCTCCAACACCAACAGGAGCATATTTGTTGCATGCAAGCCCTGTTAGGGGGGAAACCACATCCAGTTAACCTGGTTAAGCCACAGGAACAGAGCACTCACCTCTGACCAGGCAGCTCCAGGACACAGTTGTAATGAGATTCAAGATGGAAGTCCAAGCGTTTCTAACCTTCCCCACGAAACATGTGATTCGATGCTGGAGACTAAGACAGCTTGGGAATGAGGAGTAGAGATAATAAATTAGACATAAAAAGCTGTATATTAATTTCTCTACTCCATTTTACACTTAAGTGTAGTTGGCCTAGGATTTTCCCACAGCATCTCCAGCTACATCACAAGATATGAGGCCACAGTATGTACCTGATTGATCATGTTCAAACTAGTTCCAAGCCTAGGCCTTATACAACATTGCCATATACTGGTGAAAGGACAAAGAACAAAGAAACCTGGTACATATATCAAATCCAGGCCCTTTATAAAATGAATTTACCTAAAGGCATACGATCCCGGTGAACAGGCAGAAGAAACTAGCTTACACATGTAGTAAGATTGTTATTGTTCCGAGGATGTATCAACAGTGACCTCTGTTAGCCGAAGTCAGAATTTATTCACTAATGAATGAATATGAAAGTTATATATGTTGCGTCTAACCCCAAACTATATTCAGCTTTGGCCAAATCACAAGATATGAGGCCACAGTAAGGACCTGATTCATCATGTTCGTACTAGTTCCAAGTCTTGGCTCTATACAACATTGCCATATACTGGCTAAAGAACAAAGAGACCTGTCACATATATCAAATCCAGGTCCCTCATTAAATGGATTTAGCTAAATGGATAGGATCTTGGTGAACAGGCCAAAGAAACTAGCTTACACATGTAGTAACATTGTGAAGGAGAATGTGCCTGGGATGTATCAACAGTGACCTCTGTTGGCCGAGGTCAAAATTCTGATACTAATGAATGAATAGGAAAGTTACATATGTTGCATTTAACCCCAAACTATATTCAGTAAAAAATCATATCTTTATAGTTAAAGCTCCTATCAACTTTAAACAACTTCCATTCTGTTCATAACTAAACATGTACATCTTGTAAACTGTATAAATTCTCCTGGTGCATAATGGGAATGAAAATGTATATAAATAATGATCTCTGCAAATACACATCATGCATGGACACTCCACATCTTGAATTCTTCTGCCTTATGTGTAGATTTCATTGATCTGTTTGTTTAAATTAAACGTTCACATTTTAATCAAATGTTATTTCAATTAAATAAAATGCCTCTTCATAACATGAGGTGTGAAATTCCCTCCCACCTTTGCAGTCATGGGACCCAGAGAGAAGAGCCCAACCTTTCATGTTACACAATGAGGGTTAGAGCCTATGATTTTAAAATAGCTAGCACAAAGAGGAATATATTTTTAATATTGGGTGATTAATATTGAAGAAGACTGCTGATACAACTGGAAAGAGGTGGCTTGGGAGCAGAGCTGAAACGATCTGGATTACTCTTTCCCATGCAGGCTGTTGAAAGAAGCCCTTTTAGAGACAGCTCATCGGCCTATACTAGAGAGTGACTTCCAGACAGCTAGCTGACAAGGACCTTGCTGAGGCGGTACTACCAGACCGAGGGGGTCCCAGATGATTCTCCAAAAATAAGAACCCACACTTAAACTATAAGACTAGAACCCCATATGTAACTCTACATTGCCCATAGTGTTTTCTGTGGATAAATCCAGTGAATAAAAGGAGCTGGGGGCCAAGGAGATGATAATCCGACATGGACACAGGTGCAATATTAAATTAAATGCTGTGTGGCTTCTATTTGAAACTGATTGCAAGCGAGATTTTCTTTAAAAAAAAAAAGCCCACTTTATTTTCGTTTTAAGAGGTACAGTTTAAAACTGCCAGCATTTTGAACAAGTTGAATGCAGAGCATGTTTGTAAAATTAAGCACCATTTCAAATGGAATCCTTGGTTCATGCCGGCATAGAATCACACAGGCCATAGTGTCCTCATGAAATACTATACACATAATGTGATTTTATGCAAATTTGCAGCCAGAGGGGAGCCTAGTCATACATTAAATGCTTCCACAACAGAAATTAGCACAGAGAATTCATCCTATTCACAGAAAATCTTTCAAAGTGTTATACCCCTGAAGTTCCATATATTGAAGTGCACTGGCAGACCAATGTGTAATATGAAATGGGACGGGTGATTTAACATGGTTCCTCTTACTGGAGAATGTTACATCTCCAGTACAAACTTGTGGAACTGAAGGCATACACATGATCATTGGAAACTTCACACTATTATGAATCAAGGGCATTCATCCTCTCTCCAAAAAGGGGAGCTACCACCTTTGGGACTAGAGAGGTGAGCCTGCAACATTTACCATGTCCTGAGGGACAGAAAAAGCAGGATCCCACTGGGTTGACAGCTCCTTAGAGAACAGGAAATCTTCAGAAAGGAAAATAGGTTATCACCCTTATCAGAAGATCCCAATATCTTTGTTGGCCATATGTGTGTTAACCTATTTGAAGACTTGAAGCTCCCTGTGCAAATGCCTGGTATGGTTTCTGGGCATTGGTATCCACTGTCTACGTCAGAGACAAAAGAACAGTGGATGGTCCCAAACCCCTTTAACTGCAAGAGATCAGAGCCAATCAGATCTGAAGAGGTGTAGAGAAATCCACAGAGCTGAAGAAGCTGAGAGACCTCCACCTACGAGGTGTGTCAAGAAAGAGGGCGCATACTCCAGGTGTGGAAGACCAAACCACTGCTCTGCCTGCAGAACGTTCACTGACCCAGCCTTGGAGACAGACGAGAGGTGGTAGCCACCTGAGAAATGGAGGACTGGCATGCCGAGGAGCCGACGCTCTGACCAATGCGGACCTTGCAGCAAAGCTGAGATGTAGGTGCTGCATCGGCCGAATTCACCAACGCTCCCAAAGGGCACTGCCAACAGGTCAGAGGCACAGAGTGAGGGTGGTGTGGCCCAGCAAGATCCTATGACGGGGTGAGAAAATGAAACCCCAAGGCTGATGACATAAACCAGACACTGAGGCGGGGTGAGGGAAGAAAGGCCCCAAGGTGGGCTGAGAGAAACCAAACCCCAAGGCGGGGTGAGAGAAGATAGATCCCATGGTGGGGTGAGAGAAGCCACACCCCAAGGCGAGGTGAGAGGAGCAAGATCCCAAGAGGGATTGGCAGGAGAAACCAGATGCCAAGGCGGGGTGAGAAAAGCAAGACCCCATCCAAGGGGATGAGAGAAGTGAAACCCCAAGTTGGGGTAAAAGAAGAAAGAACCCAACTGCAACAAGAGAAACCAGGACCCAAGGTGGGGTGACAGAAGCAAGACCCCAAGGTGGGGTGACAGAAGCAACACCTCAAGGCTGGGAGATAGAATCACAACCCCAAATCAGACCGCAAGGCAAGGTGAGAGGAGCAAAATCCAAAGGCAGGGTGATAGAAGCCAGACCCCAAGGTGGGGTGAGAGAAATGAAATCCCAAGACAGAGTGAGAGGAGGCAGACCCCAAGGTACGGTGAGAAAAGTGAGACCCGAAACAGAGTAAAACCCAGGAAGTGCCCAGGTGGAGTGAACACCAAGAGTTACTTGGTAGGGAAGTAAAGGAGAACTTTCAGAGCTAGGACAGGAACGTGGATACCCTGCTCTCCTCCTCCCCCTAGTGAGAACAGAGACAAAAGACATTTTATACACATGCTTGAACTGTATAGAAGACATGAAGGATTGAAGACTCTTTCAGTGAACTGGCTTAGAAGGTGCCCGGGGTAAGGAACCCCTGTTGAGAAATATATACCAGGCAAAGGCCTAAGTACAGATTGGTTGAGTTTGTTTTTCTATTGTAGTTGTAGGGACAGAACTCAAGTTAGAATAGATGTCTGGGCAGCGGGAATTTCCTATTTTGTGTAAGACATCTGTTTGTTTTCCTTTCTAGAATAGGGTGAATGTTCTTAAACTTATGGAATGCAAAGGTTTCTGTGTTTAATGAAGAAACATTCAGCAAAAATGCCACCTTGTCTGTCTCCTGATTCTGATCTACAACAATACACATTTAGATGGAAGCTGTACACACATATGAAGATTGAATTTGCATGCACGGGTTCATTGAAAGCTGCACAGACATATTCAGGGAAGATTGCATAAACATATAAGAATCCATGACACCACATTTAATGTAGAGAACACACTCTCATTCCATAAATGGTTGGGTGTCATTGGCGAAAATGAAGATTGTATTTTGATGCATTCAAAAGAAAGGTTATGCTTCTTGTTGAAATGTTTTGGTGAGAGTAACAAATTTGAGAGACATTTATTGACCAGAAATAGAAGTGTATTTACAACGCCTGGTATCTTTTAGGGTATAATATATATCTAGAATTGATTATGAAAATTAATGCTTGTGTGAATGAAAATTAGCGAGAATCATGTAGGCAAGTAAAATCTTCTGTTATTGATCAATGGTTTTTGCATCTATAACATTGTAGTGATTTCCTTATTATAAAGCCGGAGACTACCTTTGTTTCAAGTGGGCTTTGATTCTTTAAATACATTTCAGGGTTTGATAAATCAATGTCTGTTTTTCTTACCCAGAATTGTGGGGTAAGACGGTATATCCGAGAAATTAAATTAGTCATCTCATCCTAATGTGAACCTATAATATAAATGCATTATAAATATCTTTCACACATTACCTCTTTTCTTACCTCTTGTTTGTGGGTAACAAACTAGCTGAAAGGGAACCTGGCATGAGCACAAAAGAGATCAGCTGAATTATCACACACTGCACAAAAGAGATCAGTTGAATTATCACTTATTCCTCAAGTCAGTGTTCAGTGAGAAAACAAATAAAACAATTTGCAGGAGATTCAATATAGTGTAAGGGATCAGAAATGAGAGGCGGATACAACGTGGTAATGTTCTCAAAATCAGACATCTTTATTAAAAGAAAGGGGTTGGATAAAGGCCTCCTCTGTTCCTATCCTAAAGAGAGTTTCCCCTGCTAGGAAACTATAAAGATCAGTTTGTGTCTTGTCGTCAAAATAAAGTAAACTTCCCTTTCGTCCAAAATATATCTGACCCTCACACTAGAAATTAAACAATTAAGAAATGTAAGTAAAATTGTCTCTGATCTAGGTTTAGCCACCAAAAAAGTGTTCAAATGTAAAACAAATAGATACAGCCACCAAAAATGATTTCCTCTAAGGCTACTTCCTTGGATCCAAAGGATGGTTCTGTTTCCCAGGATTATTCTCAAAAAGGATGGTGATAGTGTATTTTCCAAACAATGTTCTCTAAAGAGTGGTAGGAATCTTTCAAGTAGGATGGCAAAGCTGTCTTTTCCAAACAATGCTCTCTTGTGTACAACCAACACTCCAAGGATGGCAGAACTGTCTCTTTTATACAACAAATGAGGACTTCTTGGTAAACCCTACGGCCAGGACACTTTCAGCAGATTCTTGAGATCTCCTGGAATACTCTCCTGCCAGGTATCTATTCACAATGTCATCTTCTTTCATATGCTTCAGAAGGGTTACCTGGTGTACTCCCCTGCCCTTGCAGATCCCTGGGAAGCCTCTGCCTTCTGCTGCACGGTCCGTTCCCAAACGTCTGCTACACTCGCAATCTGCTTCCCACTTCGCCTGTTCTGCTGCTCTGCTCTCTGATGCAGACTTGAAAGTGCAAGCCATTTTTAAAATGAATGATCTCCACTATAACAGCTAGCCTGCATATTTGACTCGAAGTGTTATTCAATCCCTACTAACTCCTTCCTCCTCTTCCTCGTTTCAGTACCTGAGCCGTTGCAGGAGTTTTAGTCTATAGGATTGTTATAAAAAATAAAAACATCAGAGTAAAAAGATGTTAAAGGTGAATTATGTGTATTTGAGTTATGAATGTTATTCTTCCCATAATGTCTATTATTAGCAAGTGTTAAGGTTTTATATTTGGAGGAATTTGTATAGTGACAACATGCCATCAGGAATGTAGGAATTATAGGGTCTTTTTCATTTGTAAGGGAAGAATACTGTGTCCCTCCCAATGGGGTCATCACATCTCCCCGACAGCCATGTCCCCCCATGTGATCCTCCTTCATAATACCACCCCAGGGTCAGGATCAGGTAGCGACTGCCGTCCCCTGGCAACATAAGAGGAGATATTTGGCTGCCTCTGCAACGACTTCACAGGATTCACCACAATAGCCACCAGACGACCTTGCATAAACAACACAGTCTTGTTGAGGCAGTACAACACAAATTGAAAGTGTTCAGAGAGGGCAAGAAATGCTTAGGAACCAGCTAGCCCAAGAAATAGACTCTACCATCTGAGAAATACACCAGATCCCCTCACAATTTACAAATGCACAGGCACAGGTTGATCAGAGTAAGGTGTCTGCACCAGAGTTAGTAACAAGGATAGAAGAAAATGTGGCATTGAGAGGGAAATTGTGTTGCAAATAGAGCAAACAAAGAACATGTTATATAGTTGGGAGTCTCTAATTAAGAGACAGTGGGCCTCATTACGTGCATGCTGGTCCGGTCACAACGGTGCCACTGTTGTTACTGTACCTGCACACTCATAGTCTGCAGGCGGCTGCGGTCCCGCCGGCCAGGTCTGACCTGGTGGGCCAGATGGCACCTGCCCGAGTGCTTCCATCATCCCCACTCCCATTGAGTCGTATGGGACTCAAATGGGAATGGGTATTAACATCTTACCGGTGCCTGACTTCCAGGAACACCAGGGTTATAATTCCCTGGTGTTTCTGTGGAGCCAGGCGCCGGAACAATTCATGAGTCGGCGGCAGCCCGCCTGTTTTACCAGCACGGCTACCGCCAGACTCGTAATGAGGTCCAGTGAATTAAATAAAAATCATAACATACAAAAGAAGTTACAGGACACAAGAATCACTGCCCAGAGAAATAACGCATTCAAGACTGGTTAGACAAGTCTGTTTGTATCTAGGGAACAGGTAGTACAATGTAAACAGCACATGATAATTGAAATGGATACCAATGGCAGAGTAAGTCAAGAAATGGATGTAAATAGTTCTAATTCAGTAATGACATTTCAGAGACAGGTACGTTTTGTGGAAAAAGTGAGATTATCCCCTATCCAGACTGCCTCTATACTGCCTAGACATTGCCTGATAAATACTTCTGGATTTGGTGCATCAGATCTTGGCAAGGACATTAGGGATACCAGATCCCCCATTTATGAATCCAAAACAAACCCAGAGAGACAAGAATGGCTGAATTCCCTGTGGGATGCAGAGGAATATCTAGACCTTCAGGTGAGCAGAGCAGGAGTGGCCCACTTAGTATAGCAGGAATGAACAGGAGTGACAATGAACACTTTCAAATAACGAATATTTTTTTTCTTATGTTTGGTTTATTTCAAACCTTTCATACATTAAATCCATGACCTTTAAAACACATTTCATCTTCCTCTCAACCATTCAATGAATCAAATCTTATCTTCCACAAAAATAATACCTCAATACATTAAAAAGGATAAGGAAAAACAAAAGCAAGGAGGTTTACAGAACCAACTTAAAATTGCCATAAGTAGGGTATCTTGGATCTTCATATCAGTCCCACTTAATGAAGTACTTGCAACACCTTTTCCCTAAATGTCATTACCCTCTAAGATAGTTGATTTATTCTCACCTATTAAAAACCTATTCCACCACTCCTTCAGTGATAGTGACTTGATGCCCTTAGTAATATCACTCATATATTTCGACCTCATCATTTTTAAGGAATTACATTCTGTGACCAAATGCTCCGAAGATTCAATCATGGCCATCTGGCCACAAATCTGCACTCTAGGCCCAAGTCACCCAACAGCCTTCTGCTGCCAAGAACCTCCCCTGTCCGTAGAATATTCAATCTAAACCATAGGAAGATATAACGATACCACAGGCAAGGACACGTAATCAAATACATTGGGAGATGGTGAATTCCTCTGCCTTCCAAACCGGAATTCAGGGCAAGCTTATAATTTGACCTTTTTATAAGAGTGTCTATCCAGTCTTGGAACATTATTTGCCTTTTAACTTTCCCTGGCATTCTCATTAATACTTCTTCAGAGAGATGCAGTTCCTTTAACCATGTGTTACACCCAATTTCTATTTTTTTTGTGTTTCAAATGGGGGACGCACATCCATGTCTATGCATTTCCCATAAAATGCCAGAATCTTCCATTTTATTATGGAATGCATCGACTGCAACCCAAACTCGAATCTAATCAAAGCATTCGGAAGGGATTGTGGGAGGCGCAGTACTCTTTTCCAATAGTAACCTTCCATATCATTCCAAATGTTCTTGAGCCAATTCTGCACAGTTTCCGCACCATATATCAGGACTGGTACCACCTTCTGTTTATAGAAGGTTCTTATTGGGACCAGGGAGAATGTCCTGAAAGTTTTATGTAATATTAGGTATTAATATTACCTCCTGGGTTGTTAATCTTTTGCATTTCAGTCGTATGCTCTCAATCCATTGCTTTTCATTCATACTACGGTTCACACAAACTCCCAAATATGTTATTTAATCAACACATTCCAGGATTTCTTCTCCCACCCTCCATCTAAATCCCGGACTTCCCCGACCCCTTTTTGTATTTTGGTCTTTTTAACATCAATTTTTTCAAGATATTTTACTAATTAATTCAATCTCCTTTGCAAACCTATTTGTGTCTGATCTAGGATGACGATGTCAGTGGCGTAAAAGATCCAGGGAACCGGTTGGTTATATATTTTTGGGGGAAAAGCTTGCACTCTCCTTAGCCCTTCCTCTATAGCCATCAAATAAAGGCAAAATAATGCTGGGGTAAGGGGACATCCCTGCTTCAGTCCTCTGTAAGTTTGAAACCATTCTGAGAGTAGCCCCTGAGTAGACAATCTGACCTGTACACTCGTACCCAATTGCAAGGCCTTGATCGCCTCTAATTGGTTGACGGGGCAACCCCAGGCTGACAGTTTTCCCCACAACCTCTCCTTGCTGATACTACCAAAGGTCTGTACCTGGTCGATGAATGCCAAATATAATCTTGATCTAGCTCTGATAGTTTTAGCCTTCAATGCATTCAGCAGGAAGAGGTTGAGGCTTGTCCCTATCCCTCTGACAAACCCAGTCTGCCTTATGTGCAATCGCCCAGTATCTCTCGCCATCAATGCAGATGTTGCAACAGAATGGAGGCAAAGATCTTTCCCAATGCATCTAGGAGGGCGATCGGTCTATAGTTTTTGGGTCTTCTCTGTCGCCGTTTTTAAACATTGGATAATCAATGCAGTTTTCCAGGACATCAGAACATCCTTTGTCCTCAGAATTTGAGTAAACAATATGAAACAGAATTCTGCCCACATTTCAGGATTCTGCTCCAATATGTTATTATTTAGACCATCTGTCCCTGCCGCTCCTGAGGTATTTAACTTCTTTATCAAATCAATGATATCTTCGTTATCAAATTCAATAGACCATTTTTCACCTTGATTATATCTTTTTAAGTTTTCCCTACTATCCAGACATTCAAAGAGCTGTGTAAAGTGGCAAATTCACTTGGTTTCAATTACTGCCGTTATCATGCTTGCCATTTGATATACATCACTATTATTGAGGAGGGCTCATAGTTCTCTCGTATTTTGTATTCTTATCAATTTCATTATTACCTCTGCAATATATTGCAGCCATTGAGCTTTAGTAGACAAAAGCCAATTCCTGGATTGTTGTTTCCTTTTTTTATCTGATTATGCTTATCCTCCCCTTCAAGTAAGTTAAGCCTTCTTACATCAGCACAAAGGATTTTCCTTTCATCTACGAGCTCTTTATTATAATGATGCAATCTCTTTGCTCTATAACGGGGACCCAGACCAGGCTTTGTTTGAAACTGCATTAATACGCAGGTAGAATTCAATTTTGATCCTCTATTCTGTATAGACTGTCTAAGTCCATCCACAATACCATGTACATCCCCAGGCCGAATTCTAAGTTCGCTACCACCCTGGTTAACCTGTATATTATCCACTTCCATCCTAGACTGAAATCCCTGCCCTGGTTCCATTTTAGCTCCAAATGTTAGTGGTCACTATTCTCGTCGGTTTTACCCACCCATTTATTTACATTACGGATACAAAATAGTGGTACAGACAGGACTGCTGTTTGCCTCTTGACCGTATACTCTGTGCCGGGATATCCCCCTTTGTTTGTCAAATTAACATAAAGAAATCATGCTCCTTAATTTATCTATAATGAGGCCTTTTTCCTTAATCTGGCCGAGGGTAATATCATCCCCTAAATCAATGCATTTTAGGTTAAGGTCTCCACCAATTAAAATATGGGGATTGTTATCCTTCATATACACCTCATCAATCAGAGATGCAATCATATTGACAAAAAGTTGCATCTCCCATACTCACAGGATTCCAGTATGAATTGAATATTGTTATGGAAGTATGTGATTCACCCCAAGATTTTTCCCAAATCAAACTAACAAAGGGGTTAGGATTTGAGGTTTCCAAGATTTTTAAACCCCAGCCTAGATTTATCAGGGTCAGTAGCCTAGATGAGGGACATCCAATTACATCATTTTGGGCCGGATTACAGCTATGCTCAAAGCCATGACAAATGGGGGGGTACACTTAGCCAGGTCTCCTGCATACATAGAATGTAATACCTTTTTAGTTCCAATCCCCCCTTATAAAAATTCTGACCATGACCCCTTGTGTTCCAACAGCCCCAATGAAGGGGCATGGAATACTCCTCTTTTGAATATTACTTCCCTCCACCTTGTGCTAGTGCCCCACCAACCATGACCAATCTTGTCCACTCTTGCCTTGCATTTTCCAATCATCCTCTCCCCTTACTTTCTGCTTTCCTCATATGGAGCAATCCGTTGTAATTTTTGTCAGTGGTAATCATCTCTCCCCATTGGCGACGGCTGTACCTCCTCTATTGGGCCTTTGCACTACCAGAGTGGATTGGTGAACCTTCCCCTTGTGGGAATTCATTTATGCTCCCAGCCTCTGCTTTCCAGACTGAGAGCCCCCAGCCACATCTCACCCCGATGACCCCAAAAAGGGTTTCTCTGATATCTCAAATCCCAAGGGGAGCAGATCTAACAGCAGGATATTTCTCACTACGCCAGAATGTAGATGGAAGATAAACCAATCCAGCCGACATTCGGTAAAAAACTTGACTATCTTCAGTTCCTGAGATTTAATCTTCCTTAGCTTCGGGGCACAATGTAAGCATCTCAAAACATTTTCACGGTTTAGAATTAATCCATCTTTAGAGGAACTTAGTCTTTGAATTGTCACTGTTAGTGAGGGGATTTCTTCATTGTATAGATACACAGTGGATCTTTCTTTATCTTTTTCCTCACTTAGAGATATTGATTTCTTTTCATAATCAAACCTCTTTTATGATGTTAATTTTGCTATTGGCTTTTGCCTTCTTTCCTCTAACGTACAGAAGTCGCGGCATTCAATTTTTGCTTTCTGCTCTTATTGTGGGAGAATATACGTGGCCCGATAATGGAATGAAATATTTTCAACTGTCGTGGAGTTTGAAAAATGATGAACTTCCTCACAATGGGTCAATTCATCAACCACCTCACCATCATAATTTATCTCATCCGAATAGGTCAATAGATCCAAACATTTAAGTGTCTCCTCATCAGCCACCACCCCTTCCTTATCCTGATCAATAGTAGCACTGAGTCTTGTTTCCTCTATTGGAATGACAGACAGATTCTTCCCTTACACCAGTCTAGCCTGTTTCATTCTCGCCGCAGAGGGGTCCTCAGGTTGTGCATTAATGCCCTTGATCCTTTTGATTTAGCTTTATTGGAGCACTGTTGATTTTTCGGCTTCTTCTGTAGAATTCCATCTGCTTTATTCATGTTTCCTTCCTTTTTGCATTTTCAAATATTTCAAAGAGTTTTCAACAGGCTACAGTATTATTAGCCCCTTCTGTGGGATTACTCCTGGTCATCCCTTCAGCCATCACTTCGTCCCCTCTCAATTGTAGGTTATCCTCCGATTTCGCTGTAATCTGTGGATTCAAATTTGAGTCCTTAGGCTTTAGACAAGGATTTACCTCTGCCTGCTGTGATCTTATGGGGTCACCCATTAGGCTCACAAACCCATCTTCACAGCTCATTTCCTTCAAGACCTGCTCTTTCCCAGGGACATTCACTTCACCAGGAGCTCTTAAAGTCATCTTCTGAAGCTCCCTTTGATTGATCAGGGGTAACCTTTGCACCATAGGTTGTTCTTTAGTCAGCCAACCATTCTCATGGGCCACTTCTCCATTTCAGAGTCTCGAGGATAGAAGTGTCAAGATTCAGGGTCCACGTAGTCTATGAATACCTCTGTCCCTAAGCACCAGTCAGGGAGATACACAATATAACTCACTGACCGGTTATTGATGCCACAGGTGACTGGAACAAGAGCCCCGGGTTCTCAGGTAGCTGCAACAGAAACAGGCAATGTATGTGTTAGACAATGCAAGACAATGCACCCAGTTATGTGTGGTAATATCAATAGCAGAACACCTACCAGTGGTCTACGTGGGAGTTGTATACCTGGAGGGATAGGTGGACTTGCCCCCCCCCCCCCTAGTCGATGCAAGGTGTTTTCCCGAAGATGATGGAGTGCCGCTGTAACAGGAAGGGATCAGTTGGAATAGGTCAGAGGGGCACTGGCAGGGTAGTCACCTAGTTCAATGTTTTAAAAAAGGGTGCCCGCAATGGTAGCAAATAAGAGCCAACGTGGTACCAATGAATGCAGGATACAAAGTTGAAAGCAAAGAAGTTCCAGAATGCAGATCGTAGCAAAATCGTAATAACAAAGCAGTCCATTAGGCTGTGCAAGGGTCGAGCAGTTCAGTTAATCCAAGAGAGAAAGGCACCGTAGCCGAGGTTTAAGCTGCAAGCATATCCAAACACAAAGCCAAAGGTCGAAATCCAAGAGTACAGACCTGAAAACGCCACTTGCCGGAAGAATCACAGCTGAGAAGCGCAGCAAACTGCAACAGGCGTTCTTTCACATGGTTGCCATGGAAGCAGCGGGTCCGCGCCAGGGCTGGATGATCACGTGAGCAGACCCGTGCCATGTGGGAACGCCTCCGCAATCGGTGATTGTTGCACTGTCTCTGTGGTAACTGCCAGTGCGACCAGAGCCGCCATGGAATCCGTCTCCATGTTGTCAGAGCATAACAAGCCATCCAGACAACATGGTCCTTATTATGAGTAGGGCGGTAAGGGATACCGGGCACCGTTAAGGAGACCGGTGCCGTTAATCCCTTACCTCCCTACCACGAGTTCCCTGGTTTTACCAGGCGTTATGGACGGGACCCGCTAAGAGACATCAGAGCTAATAACGGTACCGCAAGTTATTAGCGCCTTCCCCCTTCCCATTGAGCCCTATGGGGGCACAAATGGGAATGGGGAATGGCTTTTTCAAGGGGACTTACCAGACCCGCAAAGGTCGGACTACACCGGTAAGTCCCCATTGAATGACACCAGTGCCGGTACCGTTATTGGAGGCAGTCATGGCGCAAATAGCACCATGACTACCTCCAATCTCGGAATGAGGCCCCGTGTCTCAACCAAATTGGGTGCTTCATACCCTTGTGAATGTGATTGTGTGCTGCATGCCTTTTGATAATGTCCTGATTCAGTGATTGCGTTACTGTGTTGTTTCATGACTGTGTGCTGTTGCACTGAATGCGTGACAGAATCCCCCCCAAAGGCCCACGACCCAGTGGGCAAGAGGGGTTGTGCCTGTGAAAATGGGAAACTAGGACCAGGGCATGGACATTATCAACAGGTTCCCAGGACCTCTCTTCAGGATCAAAGCCAACCCAATCAACCAGATAATGCAAACGCCCCTTGATGACGTGGGAACCAAGGATCTCATTGACCTCATACTCATCCGGCGAACCCTGCAGGACGGGTGTAGGGGGTAGAACCACTTGTGTGGAAGGCGGGCAAGGTTTCAGGAGGGACGTGTGGAATACAGGATGGATGTGCCACGCAGCAGGCAGGGAGACACGGTAGGCAATGGGATTGACAATCCTGGTAACCCTATAGGGTCCAATGAAACAAGAAGCAGTTTTCTGCATCCAGGAATGCAAAGGTGTCTGGTGGATAACCATACCCTGTCGCCAATAGAGTAGGGAGGGGCAGGAGCACGTCTCTTGTCAGCTGTGTGCTGCATAACAGTCTGTGCTTCCCGGAGACGGGTGATGGTCTGGCCCTGGATAGTCGTAAAATCCCTAAGAGATGCATCTGATTGATTGATTGATATTTTATTTCTATCGCGCTCGTACACAAGTGTTTCAGAGCGCGACAAGGCAAGGGAGGGGACCAGGGGAGAACAAAACAGCGATCTTTCTAGGCCCTGCAGCAGGCTGCAGGTGTAGATGAAGCAGGGAAGTCCGGGAAAGGGAGGACCATTGGGTGTTGACCATACATCACATAAAAGGGTGAAAAGCCCGTGGAGGAATGAGGGGCATTATTATAAGAAAATTCGGCAATGTATAACATCTGGTACCAGGACTGCTGATATTGTAGGGACAGACATCAAATGTACTGCTCGAGCGTCTGAATGACACGTTCTGTTTGACTGTCGGTCTCTGGGTGGTATGAGGAGGAGAACCGTGCATCTATGCCTAGGAGTTTCGTGAGGCACCGTCAGAACCTGGAGGTAAACTGGGATCCCTGGTCCATGACTAGGATGGTAGGGAGACCGAAGAGACAGAAAATAGACCGAAAAAACAAAATGGCCAAAGTAGGTGCAAGGGATGAAGCGTGCCATCTTGGTGAACGAGTCCACCACCAATCATATACTTACCCAGAGTCTGGGGATGCTGTTGGTACTCTTGTTCAGAGGAGAATTGCCTAGCATTTCGGTGCTGGACTGCCCAGGGCAGGACAAAGACTGATATGTTTGGGATATTTCTTCTCTGTGAAAGATAGTGAGCTAAAGACTCTGGGTAAGTCCCTCATAAGCAGGACTAATGTCTGGCAGAGGGACTCCCAGGACGTCCCCCTTGTCAATTTGCATAATTAAGTAACTTTGGGTCTCACGCTAAGTTACTAGGGGAATCCAGATGTGGACCCCTTGCTCACTATTCTTAGAGTGGCACAGCTCCTCCCTACTGATGAGGTGCAACCAGACTGAAACATGTGTCTGGGGATGCTGTTGGTACTCTTGTTCAAAGGAGAATTGCCTAGCATTTCGGTGCTGGACTGCCCCAGGGCAGGACAAAGACTGATATGTTTGGGATATTTCTTCTCTGTGAAAGATAGTGAGCTAAAGACTCTGGGTAAGTCCCTCGTAACCAGGACCTATGTTTGACAGAGGGAGTCCCAGGACCCCCCCTTGTCAATTTGCATAATTAAGTAACTTTGGGTCTCACCCTAAGTTACTAGGGGAATCCAGACGTGAAACCCTTGCTCACTATTCATAGAGAGGCACAGCTCCAACCTACTGATGAGGTGCAACCAGACTGAAACACATGTCTGGGGATGCTGTTGGTACTCTTGTTCAGAGGAGAATTGCCTAGCATTTCGGTGCTGGACTGCCCCAGGGCAGGACAAAGACTGATATGTTTGGGATATTTCTTCTCTGTGAAAGATAGTGAGCTAAAGACTCTGGGTAAGTCCCTTGTAACCAGGACTAATGTCTGGCAGAGGGACTCCCAGGACCCCCCCTTGTCAATTTGCATAATTAAGTAACTTTGGGTCTCACCCTAAGTTACTAGCGGAATCCAGACGTGGACCCCTTGCTCACTATTCTTAGAGAGGCACAGCTCCTCCCTACTGATGAGGTGCAACCAGACCGAAACAAATGTCTGGGGATGCTGTTGGTACTCTTGTTCAGAGGAGAATTGCCTAGCATTTCGGTCCTGGACTGCCCCAGGGCAGGACAAAGACTGATATGTTTGGGATATTTCTTCTCTGTGAAAGATAGTGAGCTAAAGACTCTGGGTAAGTCCCTCATAACCAGGACTAATGTCTGGCAGAGGGACTCCCAGGACCCCACCTTGTCAATATGCGTCTTTCACTGCCAAAAGTTCCTTCTCTGTGACAGTATAGTGGGCATCTGTTGAAGTAAACTTACGGGAATGATGGGCAACAGGGTGGATGTAAGAGGATTCAAGTCAACACTACAGCTAAGTCAATGCCTAGTCTGGGATACTGAATGGAAACCCTTATTGATATGTCTTTATGTCCAGTTCATGAGTTCTGGATGACTACCCCTATATAACACCCATCTCTTAGAATCCCCCTGGCCCCACTGAGCCAAGAAGTAGTTCTGATTTGCAAGTTTAAAAGGTTTATTTGAGAAATAAAACAAAATATAGATACCACCCTTTTATAATAATTAACAATCGATATCACCCTTATAAATATAATGTTAATCAACAATGGGTAATCTGACACTAGCACACTTCTTTATAATCAATGAGGAGTTGGTGTAGGATGGATAAGGCAGCGAAAATACTTTTATGATTTCAAGGGAAAAGCAATGAGGCATAAAATGCAGTACAGAAATACTTGATATGATTTTAGCAAATGATAAGATAATCACTTTTTCTCTGGCAATTCACCCACCTCCCCTATGCAATGTAAGAAATGGAAGGAGATGGAAAGAGGAGCAGACAGTTCTCAGGAATGCAATCAAAGACAATACGAAATTCAATTCCCACCCCAGCAAGCTTAGAGAAAACAGGTATGAGTTTTAAAACACAGGCCCAAAATGCTTTTAAATGTGATGGCAATGGATGGGAAAATGTGCCAACTGATTTTAATTCCCTCTAGAGATTCCGGGTGAGTGGGAGATGCGTGTTGGTATGAGTTCAGGCTCACTTTAGCAATGCTCTGTGAGTTATTACCAAGTTGCAAACGGATTTTAACAACAGAAAGAATGGAGCTGCTATTTTGACAAGTGGAGAAATTCAGCCAAAATCGCAAATCGCGGTAAATTTCGCAAAGTGCATGTCTCGCGATTACGGCAAAAGTATAGGGAGTAGGAAGTCGGTTCTAGGTTCGTTGGAAAGCCTAGATTCTAAGCTTTCAGAGGAAAGTTAAATCTCGTTCCAAACGGTTCCAGAGATACGGATGATTAAATAAAGGTAGTTTTTCGGATTTAAAGTAAACTCAAAATGACAGGTGACAGCTTGCAGCTTTAAAAATGACAGATGACACGATTTCTAGGAGGCAGTTCTACTTAGGTTAAAATAGTTTGGATTAGATTATTTTAACTACGAGATGTAATATGAATTTGAAATAGCCCTCGCCACGGATCTGGTCAGGTTTTGGACTGGACTCCGGTTCTGGTCTTGGCACTTCACAGTGATCTGGGTCAGCTCTGCTCTGCTGGTCTAGCCTCTCTGGATTCTGGATGTAACACTGCTTTCTGGGTACTGCTACAGGTTCTGGAGATTGATGGGTTTGAAGTCTCGATCTCTGGATGTGAAGTCGTCGGTCAGCATGCTCCGCAGCAAATGGAATTGAATTTCTCTACCTGTCCCAGCAGTCTCTTTTTATGTGTTTTGAAAATGGGTGTGTGCCTGGGCCTAGCTAAGCCTGCACCTCTCTACTTGTCATTGGCCCAATTCTCCCCTCTCCCATGATTGGGGGAAGGAAATGGATTGTCAGCATGATGAAGTCTGTTTATGGGTCAGAGGATCCTCCCCTGGTCAGTTTGCCCACAAATCTATATTTGATTCAAATACATCCTTCCCAGATATACAATTTGTTGAAATTACATGTGCAATTATATATTCCTTATGGTCCATGCTTGTCCACCTCTGATCTTCCTGGGGGCTTGCATTCAAAAATGACAACATTTTGCGCTTTTTAACTGGTTTTGCAATATCGGAAATTTACCCAAAATTACACACATGTGCGCAAGGAGTATGGACATTAATTGATGAAGTGTCAGATTTTTAACATGCAGACATTTGGAGTGAGACCCTATTTTCCGCTAGCAACCCCCCAGAATACACCACAGGGTCCTAACGCCTCTCAAAATGTTCACAGAAAAATCACAAAAATAATGATATTACTTATATATAATTCTGACAAGTCCGCACTATGAGTTATCTATCTTTTTAAAATTATGCCCTGGTCAAAAAGGGGTGTGGCTTCCCACATCACAGGGTGAAATAACTGGTTTATCCACTTCCCCCAAACTCAGCTGCTAGCAGAGGCACTGCCCCTCCCAGTTTCCCCTAAGAGGAAGCCACTTTACGGCCCCCCAATATAACATTTGCCTGAGTCCAGGACAGGCCTTTGTTCAACTCCCTGTAGTCCCCAGCTGCTCCACCCCTAATCTAATCAGAGAGGTGACAACTCCTTTTGGCAAGGGGAGTGGCTGAACAGGTTTCAACTCCTTGCGGGGGTAGTTGTCAGGCAGAATCCAGTTTCATTAAGCCAGGTTTCAGCTAAATGTCACTTTTTGTTCCCAGTTTTCTACATTCAAATCAAACTGACAGTTTTTACATATACATTAAATAATTACTTCCTTCAAGTCATTTCAGAATATAGTTTTACATTGTATCCACCTCTTAGCAAGTCTTTCCTTGGTCTGGTTTTGTTTCATTTGTTCAGTTTTACACAAAAGTCTGGTGGTTTTAAAACGCCGGCTTTCTGATAGTGGTGAGTACTGGTAATGCAACCATTTTTGGGATTAAGAAAATGAATTCCCCACAGTTCTGAGTTGCTTTTTTTTTTTGCAATCAGCATTGCCATTCCCAATGGTTTCAGGCTACTGTGTGTGTAGACCACTGGTGGTTTTAGGCAGTGCCCTCCTGTGCTCACAACATAGGCAAAAATGGGTGGCAGCCTATTCTTCATGTTTTCCCTGTGCACTCTCTGGGGAGTTTTGGCCATCATGATGTTTTCCATGCCAGTACTGCACAGTTTTATTGTAGGGCTTGGATGCATGGGTAAAAACATCCCACAAGCCCCCCCTCTTGCGATGGACATTCTGTCCTTTCACTGATGGAACTCGCAAGATCTGGGATGTTCGCCGCCTCTTCTTCCAATTCCATAGGTGGCACAGTTCAGCATCTTTTCCTCCCTCCAGTCGATCAATCAGTTCTCCTTGCTGGTCCTGATGGGAGGATTGGGCGGTACCCCGGGCACCTTGGATCTCTGCTCCCAGTCTCTGGATCGTCCTCCTTGGCCAGTCTCCAGGTTTTCTTTCTCCTAGGACGACAAAGGAAAAGCGGCAATACCTATTCGTAGACATTTTTCCATCACTACTAATGGTGTGGCAGACATATACATTTTATACTTTAACATACCTAACATTTTACTTTTGAGATACAAGTTATCATTCAAAGACAGTGGCTTACAAGAGTATAATATTTTAGAGACTATATGTGGGATATTTTAGGGTTGGAACTGAATTAATCTGGAGCGGTCCCCTCTGGTCTTGCAGAGGACTCCTCCAGTTGCTGCAAAGTGTGCCTGGGATGGCAACACTTTAGCTGGTTAATATGGACCCACTTGTCTTCCCCTTCCGCCAGACTGCCTTTGGGGATGCAGATCTTATAGGCAACAGGGGAGATCTTGCCTATAATTTCAAACGGTCCCTTCCATGTAGGCAAGAATTGTCGCTGTTTGGCCTGGTTCCTTTGGAAATTGTATAGATAGACGCGATCACCCACCTTATATTCCTTTCGGGTAGTTTTTAAATCATAGTCGGTCTTCATGCTCTCGGCTGATCTTTCTAGATTCCGCTGAGCATAGGCAAAAGCATGCTGAAGGTGTTTCGTTAAATTCTCCACATACTCATGAGTTGTGGAGGCATTTATCAACGTTTGCTCTTGGGTTCTGTAAAGCAAATGCTGGGGAAGCACCGTCTTGCGCCCCGTCATCAACTCAAATGGTGACATTTTAGTTGCAGATGAAGGGGTAGATCTGATGGCCATTAGGACCAGAGGTAATCGGATATCCCAACTTGGCCCAGAATCTGCCACAAACTTTTTTAATATGCTCACAATGGTTCGGTTATATCTCTCCACTTTTCCAGAAGAAGCTGGCCTGTAAGCAATATGTAGCTTTCTTTTGACCCCCAGTATCTCCCACATCTTGTCATTACTTCACTGGTGAAATGGCTACCTCTGTCTGACTCAATCCTTTGAGGTAGACCAAAACGGGAAAAGATGTGGTTAATCATCAGGGCAGCTGCTGTTTCTGCCTTGCAGTTTGGGGCTGGGAGACATTCCACCCACTTGGTGAACAAGCATGTAACGGTCAACATGTACTTGTTTCCTCTAGATGAGCGAATTAGAGGGCCTACAAAGTCGATTTGCAAATCTGACCATGGCAGTGTCATCCCCCTCTTTTGGAGAGGCGCACGGTGTGTGAGGGATGATGACTGAAATTGTGCACACACAAGACACCCCTTCAAGTATTGGTCGAGGTCCTGCCCCATGTGTGGCAGTATGCAACCTCTCTTAAGATTTCCAGTGTTGTGTGAAACCCCCTATGACCGGCGGTGGCCGCATCATGGGCGTGACTTAACATCAGGCTTCGGAATGAGGTAGGAACCACCCACTGATCGTGGCCAGCTTTGGATTTCCTTACCAGCAAACCGGCTTGGATTCGGAACATTTTTGGACATGTCATCAACACTCTTAGGTCCTCTTTCCCAATGTAATTGGTATCCGTCAGGGGAAAGTTCTCAGGGTCCTCAAGGTGTTGGTAAAACTTACCAATAATTGGATCCCCCTTCTGAGCAGTAATTAAATCAGCATCAGGGGTCTCCTTACACCATTGTGCAGTTGAAAGATCATTGTGAGCATTTGTCTGGGACCTAGTGATAGCAGCGACCTGGATTTCCCCCAATAGGGACTCTATTTCTATTAGATCCCCTTGGATGGCCCCGGTTTTGGCCAGCTGATCAGCTAAGTCATTTCCAGTTTTGTCTGGTCCCTCTACTTTGGAATGACCCTTGATCTTTTTCCAGTAGATGGTCATCCCATTCGAAGTGACCAGATCATCAATATTTTGGATTAACTTCCCATGTTTCAGGGGTTTGTTATTAGGGCATAACATGCCTCTGGTTCTCCAGTTGACCAGGTGCTCCACAAACCCGTTCCGTACATAATCCGAATCTATGATTATGACCAGTTCGTGGAGTTGATGCTGGACAGCAGCGAGGATGGCCTGATGCACAGCCATCAATTCTGCCACCTGACTACTTCGGGGACCAATTTTGTATCCAGCGGAGGGTTCTGGAAACTCCTTCACCCATGCATTCCTTACGCCGGCCACCAGTTCTTTCTCCCCGTTGTTGTCAACATGGTAAGAGCATCCATCCACATAGACAGTGGGCATTCCCTCACACTTGTCTTCTTCAAAGACTTTGTGTGAGGAATTAAGGTATGCCTCCATGTTGTCCTTGATTTTTAGACTTTCGTCCCCGAGACAGTTTTCTCTGGCACAATCATGCAAGTCAGCCAGACCTTGCGCGAGGGGACTCTTCTTGTTTTGGCCATATTTGACCTCCACAGGAAAGCCTTGCATTGACAGAATCCAGGAAGTCATTCGGGAATTACTCACATTTCCGGCCCGGATTCTGTCACTCTGGAGATATTGCAGAGGCTGGTGTGGAGTCTCCACTATGATGTGTTCCCCCTGGATAAACGGGCGGTAATTCTTCAATGCCCACACCGTTGCCAGGAGTGCCTTCTCGCAATCGTTGAATTTTTCCTCCACAGAGGATAAAGTTTTGCTCGCATAGGAGATTACTTTATTGACCTTGTCATGCTTTTGGTATAATACTGCCGTCAAGCACGTATTAGAGAACCCCGTCTCCAGGAAGAACTCCTTGTTTCTGACAGGGTAAGCTAGGCAAGGCGCTTGTGAGAGGCTTCTTTTGAGTTATCTTACCGCCTCAGATTGTTCTGGACCCCATTCCCACTTGACCCCCCTTTCAAGAGACGAATCAGGGGTCTAGTGATCTCTGCGTAGCCTTCAATGAACTTTCTGCTGTAATTAGTCAGTCCAAGGAGGCTCCTTAGTTCCCGCAGAGTTGTGGGGTCTTTCAGTTTCTGGAGTGCTTCCACTTTCTTTTCTTGGGGACAGAGACCCTGAGGAGTAATCTCATGCCCCAAGAAATTAACACGGGTTCTACACCACTGTGCTTTCTGAAAGGAAAGTTTTGCTCCGGCGGCCCTCAACTGTGTCAGAACATAACGGATCTCCGCTATGTGTTCCTCCACAGATGAACTTTTGATGAGGACATCATCTACATAAGCCAGGTTACCCCTCGCACCCAGGTCGGGCATGGCCTTATGTAGGAAAATATTGAATTCATTGCCGGAGTTGAGGTATCCGAAGGGAGTCCGGGTCCATGTGTACTGCTGGCCCCCAAAGGTAAAAGCCAGTTTGTATTGGTCCTCCCTACTGACAGGCACGGTCCAGTATCCATTGGTCAGGTCTATTGCTGTGAATACCTGTGACCCCTGAATCTGGGCCAGCCCTTGGTCAATGTAGGGCAGAGGCCATCGGGAAGTATGGACCCGTTTGTTGAGCTCCCTAAGGTCGGCGCAGAGTCTCCACTGGCCGTTTGGCTTCAATATTCCCAGCACCAGATTATTGAAGGTGCTGTGTACTGGCCGTATTATTCCCCGGGACTCAAGGTTCTTATTTATTTCAGTAAGGGACTCCATGGATGCGAGAGGCAAACGATATTGCTTCACAAACACTGGAGTCATTCCAGGGTCCGTGGGAATTGTTGTTGTGTGGATGTCGGTGCGACCACAGTCATATGAGTCTACCGCAAAGAGATCTTGGAAATCCAAGAAAACTTGTTTCAACTTTTGCTTCTGTTCCAGAGTCACACAGGCATCAGCTAGGTTGACTCTCTCTTCCACCATCTGCCTGAAGCCTGGAAAGACTTCTGGTTTGGATATCTCAGTGGCCTCCTCCAGCTGGGTGGAGAAGTCCCTGGTCAGAGTGCTGATTTGTACTGGAGGCTTCAGGTGGGAAAGGCAGCCCTCATGGACCTGGAAAATCACCTCATCCCTCCTGAAGTCACAAGTCACATCTTCCTTACCATAAGGGCAAGAAGTGTACACCAGGAAGTTCCCCCCATGCCGGGTAAAAATCCTGTCTGGTGTTGTGTTGTCATCACTGTCACCGTCAAAACAGTCCTTGGGGATTGGTCCTAACAGTTAATTTCCTAAATCAATGGAAAAATGTCGGTCATCAACCGCCATTCCAATAATGGTGCCTGCGGCTAGAGTAATACTCTGTAAGTCGCTGTTATCCACCTCTATTGGAATGGTGTCATGTTCTATGTTGACTAACGATGTTGGATTTACCCCTAACCCTTGCTGTTGGAGCGAAGCATTTAGATGAATATAAGCATCAGGGTTTTGCAATCTTTGTCCTCTTTTAACTTTCACTTACAGGGAGAATTGTCGGGTGCTTTCTGGGATGGTGACTTCCTCTTTGAGCTGAATTTCAACTGCATAAGGTAGCAATTGAGCTGACCTAAATTCTTTTTCTGGATCATCAAAGCCCATGGGATTATCCGCTAATCGGGACCAAGCTTTGAAGTTTATTAGGTCCAAACTAATGGCAAAGGGATTGAGAATGTCACTGCCTAAGTAAAAGGCGGCTATGACGTCTCGCACGACTCAACAATTATGGACTGTGCTCTTGTTGCCAATGGAGATTTTGAGCATACACCTGCTGTGCAGGAGATGTTTGGCATTAGGTGCTTCCAGGTCCATTCCCCTTTTGTCTATCAGTTTGAATGTGGGAATGGCTGGATCTTTTGGGAGTTGGCGGAACATGGCTTCGCTGATGAAGCTCTTACCGTTGTTCACACACACTTGAGCAGAACAGAGTCCTTCCCATCATTTAACTGAACAGGGATGAACAACTGCTCTCCAATTTGCTGAATATCAGCCAGGCTCTGAGCTGATTTCACATCTTTCTGGACTATAGGAGTGGGAGTTTCTGATTGTGGATTGGTGAGGAATTTCAGAGTGTTTCCTTCCAGTGTGGAATACCACCTTAAACTGGAAGGAAGGTTGATTTTCAGAAATAGAGAGGACCCCCCATCACCAGTCTGTTGTCCTACTGCTATTACTGTCACGTCTCGAGTTTGGTTGTTCTGGAAGTGAAATTCTACTTGATCATATTTTTGTTCAACCATGTGGCAGGTGCCATTTAAACTAACATGGTTGACACTCTGTTTTAATTTTATTGGTTGGCTAGTCTGGGTCCAGAGGACCTTGTTTACGCAATCTATTAGGGGTGACAACCTTCTCAGGATGTCATTCCCTAGTAAACAAGTGGTGCCCTCTGGAGTCACTACTATGACCGGGTGTTTCACCTTGTGTCGCCCAATTTTAATGTCCGTCTGCAGTCCCCTCAACGGGAATTTCCTTCCCGTCAAAGTTCTGCAGTTGTCCAGGAAGAGAGGTGAGAGGAATTCGGTAATTCTCCCCCCTTCCTGCATTTAGTTCCTCAAAGGCCCTTTTGGACAGAAGGGTAGCTTGGGATCCAGTGTCCACCAGTGCCAAAATTGTACCCTGCCCCTGTACTTGTACCGGGGCATAGTATCTTCCCTCCTTCTCCTCAAGGGGGCACAGATAATGCACATTTTTGGACAACTGGTGGGCTAACTTTCTGGTTTTGGACATGGCGAGAGAAGAGATTTGGGCAGAATTCTGTGGAGAGCCTTGGGAATCTGAAAGAAAAGGTTGGCAACTGGAGATCAGAGGCATTGTGGGTTCCCCTGGTTCTGGTTCTGGGCCGCCCCCCCTTTTTGGAGGCAGTCACCAGGATGGGTTTGAACCAGGGGATTTCGGTATTGTGGGTTCTGGGATGAGATGATGGGCGGCGGTAGCTCAGTCTCCATATCTCCCCAGTCTGAATTGGCATCCCTTGGGACCCATTTTTACTTGGAAGGAGTTCCCTCATCTCTAAAGGAGAATATCCTTTCCCCAGGATCCTCTGAGGATCCCTCTCCCTCAAATTGGAAGACCTGTACCTCCTCCACAAAGTGGGTCTGTTTGGGTCCTTTGTTTCTCCTACCGCCCCTCTGCTCCTTGGGAGGCGGGCTTTCAGGGGCAGGAGATTTTGTTTCCGGTTCCTGGTTTTCCAGGGGCTGTTTACAAGTTGGGAAGGAAGCTTCCTCCAGGACTTTACACCCCCCTTCCCCTTGTGCCTCCTCCCTGGGAACCGGTGGGTTATCGGGGTGCTGCCCCCGTCATTGTTCTGGAGCACCAGGTCCAGAGTTTGAGGCATTCTGCGGTGGCATGCTCATCTGAGGGTTCTGTTGAGCCCTCAGTATGTGACCCAGATCCCGTGCCATATTTTGGACCTGGCGCTCAAGTTGTGAAACCCGCTCAGGCTGATACGGGGCTCTATTTTCTCCCCTGGGCTGATCCCGGGAAGGGTAGCTATCCCTTCTCTGGTAGTACCCCTGGTTGGGAAGATTTTGGTACCCCTCCACCCTTGGCCTCCCCTCTCCCGGATTAGGTTGTCTGGGCTCAGGGAATTGGGGAAAGAAGGATGGATGATTTTGGGGCTGGAAATTGGGTGGATACCTGGGAAAAAAGTTCTGCCCAGGATTTGGAGAATTTCTGCCCTCCTGTGGGAAGTTGGGAGGGAAGTTCCCTGGGTTAGGTGCTTGGCTGGATCCCCCCCCTTGGGCTGGAGGAGTCCACACGTAACCCAGGATTGGTCGGTTTCCCTTGTAGCAGGGACTTACATAGTCAGAGGAGCGGGGGACCCCATTTGTGGGACTACCTCCTCGACTCCCTGTCTGTGACTGGCCCGAGGGCCTTCTGGGCTGTGAATTATTTGGTGCAGGCAGGTTTTTAGGCCCCCCATCTCCAAATCTAAAACGGGGGCAACCTTTACCTCTGCCACCTTGGCAGCAGCAGGCGTGCTGTTGGTTTTTGGGTTTTTCGGCGCATTATTTTTATTTTCGATGGGCTTCTGCACCTCATAGATCCGGGTAGCCTGTTCAATGACCCAGTCTAAAGATCTTTTCTCATGAAAATCTCTCACGAGCTGGGTCATTATGTATTTGGGTAAGGCATGGAAAAATGTATTGATAAATTCTCTGCTATCCGTGCGCATTCTTCTGGTGGTCTGCGCAAAAGCACGCTTTAATTCTTGCACAAACTCTTGTGGGGCCTGATCCTCCCCACATTGCAAATTGTAGGCTGCCTTGCGAGCCTCTTGAGGATTTCTGTGAACAGAATTTTTTTTCAAGATGGCCGCCTTATAGGTGGACCATCTTAAATGATTTTGGTCCTGCAGCCCCGCAAAGAAACTGGAGTATTCTGGGGAGAATGCCCATTTCACGTACTGGATGCAGCTACTGCTGTCCTTCAAATGGAAAGTCTCCATCATTTGCTCATAGAGCTCCAGGTGTCCCCAAACGGAATACTTGGCGTTCTTATGATAAGGAGTGATGACACTCCTGATTGCCTTTATTTGTTTCAATGGGTCCTTAAGCAAGGCCCTTTTTGCCTTATTGGCCTTTTTTGTTTGGGTAACCCTGGTCCATTCATCCTCTGACTCAGAAGCACTGCTCCCAGAGGTGCCCGTCTGATCTTCCAGGTTTTCCCGGATTCTGCGAGCCTGGGAATGGCTGGCAGAATGTGGGGACCTGGTCTCCTGTGTCCTGTAATGCTCAGAGGAGTCTTCAGACCCCTTCTTGCTGCCAGGTTTTGATGGGTACCCCCCCACTGACCTAACTGGGCCGAGGTTTTCAGGATTCCCTTAATAGGCCTACTCTCCTGGGGTTCCCCACTAAATTGCACTGTGCTTGGGTGCCCATACCCGGATGCCTGCCCATCCATTCCTGGGAGGTACTGGCCTATGAGCCCCATACTTCTAGCTGGATAGTAATCTGTCATCCCCGTGGCCCTGGGCTCATGTGCGTGAGGGGACATGGGGTGGCAGAGTCCAGGGCCTGGGAGAGATGAAGGCCTCTGGTACTAGGGCTCCTGAGATTATGCTCAGGAGTTTCTCTTTCCCAGCAAACCTCATCTCTATCCGCCCCTGCTTCCTGTTGCAATGCAAGACCCTGCGCTTTCAGTTCCTCAGTTAAGGCCTTACTAGACTCTATCAGTCTCTCCTGCATGGCTACCTGTTGCTGGAGCCTATCATTTTGCTGGCAGGGAGCCTCATTTTCTCTCTGTGCCTCCTGATTGGTCCTGGAGTACTGGGCCAGTCTCTGCTGCAGAAGGGTTACCTCCTCAGTCCCATTCCTACTGGCCTGCTCCTTTCTTGCCAGAGCCTCAACCACCCTCCTGGTGTGCTCTAACAAGTTCTGGTGTTCTTTTTGGAAGTCACCCAGTCCCTGGAGGGCTAGGTGATTTTCTTCCATTTTCCTTTTTAAGTGGCAGACTTCCTGGCCTAAGGTATCCCTTTCCTGACTAAGAGCCTGCATCTGTGCCGCCAGGTCATCCCTTTGCCTTTGGAAGGCACCAGCTTTCTGGCACTCCTGGTCAAACTCTGCCTGGGTATCCAGGTCTTTCAAAATCAGTTTATTGCTCTCTGCCTTCTCCCTATCTAGGTGGCTTTGCAGGGTGACTACCTACTCGGCACATGCCCTATTGAAATCTAATTGTTGCTCCAGCTTTTTCTGGCTCTGCAGTAGGGAGTCCAAACCTTCTTGGTACTCCTTCTGCAAGGCCAGAAATCTGGTATCCTGGTCAGCCTTTTCCTGTTGCAGCACATCCATATCCTCCTTTATTTTAGTGATGTACTGTCTGCTATCATTTTCTGACTCCTGGCTCCTGAGCAGCCTCTACTCAGAAGAGTCCACATCAGATTGGGCCTTCTCTAACGCCATCTGTTGCCTATTTGCCAGATCTTGGCCTTCAGCACATTTGTCCTGCATGGCTCCCATATATAGATACAAATATGCCGCTATCCTGGCAATCTTTTTATGTTCATCTTTGGCTTTAGGGGCCATATATAGTTCGCTCAGGGCCACATGTAGGGGACCCTGATCTCTCCATATATCTGACCCTGTTTCAGTGACCTGTTGCGCGATTGCCTGCAACCAGACCGTTTGGTCCTGATGAGTCCACTCACCTCTCACAAATAGCTTATGTAAGAAGTGCTCTCTGGCTATTTTGATGTCTACCAGTGTCGTCATTCTGGAATTTGAGTTCCTTCCTGACTTACAGAAGTTTGTATTTTATTTTTGCAAAACAGACCGTTTCCTCAGAGCGTTCCTTTGAGGAGTGCTTTACAGCGTAACACAGCGTGGTGATCCGACCGGATGTATGTATCTTGTCAGTTAGCACACTGTATTAATCTGCACAAGTGATAGATCTAATCCGGAATCCCCGGCTACGAGCCCCCAATTTGTAAGAGGATTCAATTCAACACTACAGCTAAGTCAATGCCTAGTCTGGGATACTGAATGGAAACCCTTATTGATATATCTTTATGTCCAGTTCATGAGTTCTGGATGACTACCCCTATATAACGCCCCTCTCTTAGAATCCCCCTGACGCCACTGAGCCAAGAAGTAGTTCTGTTTTGCAAGTTTACAAGGTTTATTTGAGAAATAAAACAAAATATAGATACCACTCTTTCATAATAATTAATAATCGATATCGCCCTTATAAATATAATGTTAATCAACAATGGGTAATCTGACACTAGCACACTTCTTTATAATCAATGAGGAGTTGGTGTAGGATGGATAAGGCAGAGAAAATACTTTAATGATTTCAAGGGAAAAGCAATGAGGAATAAAATGCAGTACAGAAATACTTGATATGATTTTAGCAAAAGATAAGATAATCACTTTTTCTCTGGCAATTCACCCCCCTCCCCTATGCAATGTAAGAAATGGAAGGAGATGGAAAGAGGAGCACACAGTTCTCAGGAATGCAATCAAAGACAATACGAAATTCAATTCCCACCCCAGCAAGCTTAGAGAAAACAGGTATGAGTTTTAAAACACAGGCCCAAAATGCTTTTAAATGTGATGGCAATGGATGGGAAAATGTGTCAACTGATTTTAATTCCCTCTAGAGATTCAGGGTGAGTGGGAGATGCGTGTTGGTATGAGTTCAGGCTCACTTTAGCAATGCTCCATGAGTTATTACCAAGTTGCAAACAGATTTTAATAACAGAAAGAATGTAGTTGCTATTTTGACAAGTGGAGAAATTCAGCCAAAATCGCAAATCGCGGTAAATTTTGCAAGTGCGTGTCTCGCGCTTACGGAAAAAGTATAGCGTGTAGGTTTTTTGGAAAGCCTAGATTCCAAGCTTTCAGAGGAAAGTTAAATCTCGTTCCTAGCCCAAACGGTTCCAGAGATACGGATGATTAAATAAAGGTAGTTTTTCGGATTTAAAGTAAACTCAAAATGACAGGTGACAGCTTGCAGCTTTAAAAATGACAGATGACACGATTTCTAGGAGGCAGTTCTACTTAGGTTAAAATAGTTTGGATTAGATTATTTTAACTACGAGATAGGTTCTGCACAGTTCTGCTAGGTACTCACAATATAAATTTGAAATAGGCCTCGCCACGGATCTGGTCAGGTTTTGGACTGGACTCCGGTTCTGGTCTCGGCACTTCACAGTGATCTGGGTCAGCTCTGCTCTGCTGGTCTAGCCTCTCTGGATTCTGGATGTAACACTGCTTTCTGGGTACTGCTACAGGTTCTGGAGATTGATGGATTTGAAGTCTGGATCTCTGCATGTGAAGTCGTCGGTCAGCATGCTCCGCAGCAAATGGAATTGAATGTCTCTACCTGTCCCAGCAGTCTCTTTTTATGTGTTTTGAAAATGGGTGTGTGCCTGGGCCTAGCTAAGCCTGCCCCTCTCTACTTGTCATTGGCCCTATTCTCCCCTCTCTCATGATTGGGGGAAGGAAATGGATTGTCAGCATGATGAAGTCTGTTTATGGGTCAGAGGATCCTCCCCTGGTCAGTTTGCCCACAAATCTATATTTGATTCAAATACATCCTTCCCAGATATACAATTTGTTGAAATTACATGTGCACTATATTATATATTCCTTATGGTCCATGCTTGTCCGCCTCTGATCTTCCTGGGGGCTTGCATTAAAAAATGACAACATTTTGCGCTTTTTAACTGGTTTTGCAATATCGGACATTTACCCAAAATTACACACATGTGCGCAAGGAGTATGGACATTAATTGATGAAGTGTCAGATTTTTAACATGCAGACATTTGGAGTGAGACCCTATTTTCCGCTAGCAACCCCCCAGAATACACCACAGGGTCCTAACGCCTCTCAAAATGTTCACAGAAAATTCACAAAAATAATGATATTACTTATATAATTCTGACAAGTCCGCACTATGAGTTATCTATCTTTTTAAAATTATGCCCTGGTCAAAAAGGGGTGTGGCTTCCCACATCACAAAGTGAAATAACTGGTTTATCCACTTCCCCCAAGCTCAGCTGCTAGCAGAGGCACTGCCCCTCCCAGTTTCCCCTAAGAGGAAGCCACTTTACGGCCCCCCAATATAACATTTGCCTGAGTCCAGGACAGGCCTTTGTTCAACTCCCTGTAGTCCCCAGCTGCTCCACCCCTAATCTAATCAGAAAGGTGACAACTCCTTTTGGCAAGGGGAGTAGCTGAACAGGTTTCAACTCCTATCGGGGGTAGTTGTCAAGCAGAATCCAGTTTCATTAAGCCAGGTTTCAGCTAAATGTCACTTTTTGTTCCCAGTTTTCTACATTCAAATCAAACTGACAATTTTTACATATACATTAAATAATTACTTCCTTCAAGTCATTTCAGAATATAGTTTTACATTGTATCCACCTCTTAGCAAGTCTTTCCTTGGTCTGGTTTTGTTTCATTTGTTCAGTTTTACACAAAAGTCTGGTGGTTTTAAAACACCGGCTTTCTGATAGTGGTGAGTACTGGTAATGCAACCATTTTCGGGATTAAGAAAATGAATTCCCCACAGTTCTGAATTGCTTTTTTTTTTGCAATCAGCATTGCCATTCCCAATGGTTTCAGGCTACTGTGTGTGTAGCCCACTGGTGGTTTTAGGCAGTGCCCTCCTGTGCTCACAACATAGGCAAAAATGGGTGGCAGCCTATTCTTCATGTTTTCCCTGTGCACTCTCTGGGGAGTTCTGGCCATCATGATGTTTTCCATGCCAGTACTGCACAGTTTTATTGTAGGGCTTGGATGCATGGGTAAAAACATCCCACATGGAAGAGACCGGTGTTTGGACATGTTTTTGACAGAACAGCGCCTTGGGCGTAGGAGGAGGCGTCTGCTTCAACCACAAACGGCATCTCCTCGTTTGGGTGCTGAAGTATTAGTGCGGTCGTGAAGGCAGATTTCAAAGCCATAAATGCCTCTTGTTGTGCCTGGGTCCAAACAAAAGGTATGCATGGGCTAGTCTGGTCAAAGGGATGGAAAATGCAGAGAAACCAGAAATGAACCGACGATAAAGGTTTGCGAACTCAAGGAAATATTGCAGTGATTTTAAGGTCGTGGGAATGGGCCAATCGAGTACTATGCGTACCTTAGTGGTGTTCATGGAAAGCCCTTCAGAGGTGATATGGAATCCCAGAAAATCTACTGCCGTGGAGTGGAACAGGCATTTCTCAGGTTTAGCATATAGGGCGTTGTACAAAGTGTGCCTTCATGGATGAGGAGAATATCAGGATATCATCGAGGTATATGACCACATAAACATTGAGGATGTCATGAAACAGGTCATTCATATACCTTTGGAATGTCTCCGGGGCATTACATAAACCGAAAGGCATAACTGTGTACTCATACAGACTGTGCCAAGTGCAGAAGGCAGTCTTCCACTCATTGCCCCTTCTGATATGGACCAGGTTCTATGCCCCTCGAAGATCAAGTTTAGTGAAAATTGTGGCATGGGTCAGTCTATCAAGTAGGGGATTAATGAGCGGTATGGGCTATCTGTTCTTTGCCATTATCTGGTTCAGCCACCTGTAGTCCACACAAAGACAGAGATCACCCTCCCTCTTAGGTACGAAAAAGATGGAACTGGCTGGCGGGGTCTGTGAAGGTCGGATATGCCCTAATTGGAGGGTGGTTTGTAGATATTCCTTCAATGCAAGATCTTCCATGAGGATAACGAGTAAATACGCCCTCATGGTACAACTGCCCCAGAGACCAAGTCAACGGGCCAGTCATAGGGTCGATGATATGATATGATATGATATGATATGGCATTTATAACGTGCCTATACACAAGTGTTTCGAGGCGCGACGTGGCAAGGGAAGGCAAGAGAGGGGGAACAGAGGGAGGACATACAACGATCCTACTCGGCCAAGTGTCATTCAGATCGCGCAATTGCATGGGAAGGGGAGGAGGAGAAGTGCAGGGGAATGGGGGGGAGGAAAGTGCAGTACATGGGATAAGACAAATATAAATAAATAACAATTAAGTAAAAGTACATCCAGCAGATGGCAAGTGGAACGGTACGTGCAGACGTCAGGTGTCAAGTGCTGGTAGTGGGACTGTAGGGATACAGAAACAGTCCGCAAGTGCGGGGGTTGCAAGGAAGGCATTGCAGGAGTGCAACTGGTGGGGGAGGGGACCTGGTCCCGAGATCAGAGGGTGGCCAGGTAACCAGTGCAGTTTCAGTGTCAGCCAGGAAGTCAGAAAGGGAGAGGAGGAGAAAAAGCAGACGCAAAGAGAAAGGTTTTGAGAAGCTTCCGGAACCGAAGATGATTCTCCTCAAGTTTCAGGGAGGCAAGGAGGCTATTCCAGAGGGAAGCCCCAGCTGAAGAAAGAGATCTACCACCAACTCGTTGCTTGGAGAAGCGACTGACCCTGAGGGAGTTTGAGGAAGATGAGCAAAGAGCTCGAGAAGGAAGGTATTTAGGAAGAGAGAGTTGAAGGTATTGGGGCCCCAGGCGATGGGGTGGGGAGATGTTCTGCACACCCCTTGTCAAACACCTCGAGGAAATCGTGGGATTCCAAGGGAATGCTGGAAGTGATCGTGCCCACGACATGGCTTGGTGAATCGCGGTCCATTTCCTGAGGGTCTTCTAACGTCAACTGTGCAAGGGGCCCTAGTGCCAGGGATGGCAAGGACACGTCTTCAGGAGACACGAGACACTGTGCCTGACAATAGGGTGACTCGAAGAAAACATGACCCCGAGCCCAGTCTTGTGAACTCAGAGCCAGGGTATTCCAAGGATAAAACAGAATTGTGGCATGGAGATCAAGTCAAACGTTAGAGTTTCTTTGTGGGTACCAAAAATGGCCAGAGTCAAAGGAGCTGTTTGCTGTTTAATGGGCCCTGAAACCAGTGACGAACCGTCCACTGCTTGTACTGGTTCTGGATGTTTCTTGTTCTGCAGGGGCAGATTGAGGGAGGCTGTTAAGGAGATGTCTACGTAATTGCCAGTGGCACCTGAGTCAATAACTAGTTGCACATAGTTCTTGATACTGTCTGATGAATGTAATAGGCCTTGGATTAACATGGGTCTTGTGCGACCGAGAGGAGGCACTGAGAGAAACGGACACAGGTTCGTCTGTGCCCCTGATCTAATGACGAGCCTTCTGAAAACCTGGTGGTCTGGGTTTGGGACGTCTCAGGCACTCTTTCACAAAGTGACCATTCAAGCCACAGTAGAAGCAGGCATTGGAGGCCCTTCGTCTTTCTCTTTCAGTGGCTGAGATGGGGCTACAGATCCCCCCTATCTGCATGGGTTCTCCAGAAGCATCAATCTGCAGAGGTCTTACAAGGTCCCCTCGTTGGACCCGCTCTGGACGTCTGGTTTTACCAGACATCCAGACAAGCATGCTAACAACGGGCCCGTTACTAACAGGACCGTTGTTAGCATCATCCCGATTCCCATTGAGCCCTCTGGGGCTCAAATGGGAATGGGGATACATTTTTACGTGGTCCATGGAATGGGCAATTACCGGGTCCACCAAGGTCGGCATGACCCGGTAATTGCCCATTCAATGGAGCCGGTAAAAATGAATTACCGGCAGCAGCCATGCCCTTAATCCGGCCACAGCTACCGCCTGGTTCCTAATGAGGCCCCATGTCTCAGCCGAATTGGGCACGTCATACCCTTGTGAACGGGATCGTGTACTGCATGCCTTTTGATAATGTCCTGATTCGGTGAGTGCGTGACTGTGTGATGTTTCTTGACTGTGTGCTGTTTCACTGAATGCGTGACAAGAAGTCATCAGGGTGCTTTTTTCAGCTACCTCCCCTCTTACTAGACCAAACTCCCCTGCCATTGAGATGATACTTCAGCTTCTTTATCCAATCGATTCTGAAAGATTTCTGAAAAGGACTCCAGAAAGATCAATTTTGAATGAACCATATCTAGCAGGGTCGCTTGATCTTTAATTGTTTTATTCATAGGGCCTCATTATGACCCCGGCGGTGATGGTATGAACGGTGCCGGTAAGGCACCAGCACCGTTCATACCGTCCCGCCGCATTACGAGTTCTGCTTGCGGGTTCCTGGCATGGGCTGTGCGGCACCCACGATCATAACTCGTAATTGCGCTGGCACCGTTATCAACGGTGCCGGTGCAGCCAATCTCCCCACCCTCATTCTGCCCTATGGGGCAGAATGGGGATCAGGAGACCGGCAATACCGCCACCCGCGAATGGGTAATTACTGGCCCATTCATCTCGTAATGGGCCGGTCATTGCTCAATTGCGGGAGGCAGTGCAGGTAGTGAGCATGGCGGTAGCCGTGCCTGCCATACAGGCACGGCTACCGCCATGCTCGTAATGAGGCCCTTAATCTCATACAGTTTGATTAAAGGGTTTAGCACCACTGCCAAGCCCGACATTATAATATTCTGTATATTTTCCAGAGGCAGGATTGCCTGTTGATAGTCATTTGACATCATATTAAAAGAGCGCACTGATCCCCTCATAGATTCAGATCCCGAAGATGACAAAGAGGCCTCTTTGAGAGCAGTCCCCTTCCCTCCATTCTCTCCCAAAGAGTTGAGTATAACAATCACGTCTCCAGTGCTGACTCATTATCTTCCACATTTTTTAGAGGAGTAACATAAGGCTTTAACGATGTTGAGAGCGTCTTATCCTTAAACCAAGGCGTTGCCACCCTTCTGTCTGCTTGGATTCCGTCTTCCGTGATTTTATTCTTTATCACTGGCATTGAGGAGGACTTATTATTAGCATTGCTAATCCTTCTCTGTCCATCAATTGTGTTCTTAATATCTGCGATATCTCGCCAAAGTTTGATGGCAAAAGCTAAATGCTGCCATTCTAGGCTACTCCCGTTTAAATTTGCAGACATCCCTGCTCCTTGTTTTAGAGGATTTTAAGGTGAATTCACTTGCGCATATTCCGGAGATTCAGGACATGTAAACACCTTCACCAGAAATGCATAGTCCTCATAGCCAGTGGTTTCCTGCCTCACTGGTAATCTACGTTCCCTCTCTCTATCTGCCATCTCTTTATAATCCTCATTAGCAGGGCAGGGTGGCACTAAATGAATCAAAGCCGGTACCAGTGTCAATGTCTGAGGATTCCCTATTTTAGCCATGGCTGTTTCACAAATATACAACGATCTCTGGCACTCCTTCAGGCTCCCCCTCTCCTTATGCTCATAATTTGCAGGCTCAGACCTCTTCTTCAAGGAGAGTTTTTAATTAGGAGCAATTTATAAATTATGGCTTATTTAAGGGATACATGGGGGTGGACAGCGTAACTTGAGGGGAGACGTAACCCCTTATGTTTTTTTGAGGTTGGCAAGCTTGCTCAAGTATTTGGCTACCAGGATTTTACACAGGTTGTCATGTTCCCAGTGCAGACGCTTACCCACAAGAACACAACCACTTGTCTTGTATTGAGATTTTGTTTTACAGGGAATATTTGACTACAGATTGCTGGGTTTAAAAGGTGAGCACCTTTAATACTTTTCCAGCATTTTTATTGGAACATTTCCTCTGTCAGGTTATTTTTTTGGTGTTCATAATTTTTTGTTAAAGTCCAATGCTCTTTTGTCTTGCACACTTCCTTCTAAGGGGAAGGTCAATTGAACTACATTTGTATATTTCACTTTAAGATATGTTCACTTACTGTGCGTAGATTCATGGGTGCCAGCTTTTGATTTTCGATATGGGGACACAGGTTCCCACGCAGAGTGAAGCGAGAGAGCTGTGCTCATCCCCAGTCAAAACAACACTTTTTACAGCACATATTTCAGCAGGAATAGGAAAAAAGCCATATGATTTACAGAAAGGTATAACCATAGAGCATCTCAGCAACAATCACCTAACCTGCTGAGTTGCCTTTGAAAGAATCTGCTATAGGATCCCCTGATATTCCCACAACAGGCCAACAGTTCTGGGCTGCTCACCCCCTCCAATAAAGCCTCAGGGGTTACATTAATGAGACTCCCTTCTCATTTTGTAGTGAGCAGCAATTGATAAACAGTTATTATCTGCTCAGAGTTTATTTCTTTTGACAGTCAAAATAATCCTTATATCCACCAAAGTGAGTGCTCCTTGTCAAATCCTTTTATCATGCTATGCCTTATCTGCTAAAATTACAAGTCTATACAATGTAGAGAGGTCGTTTTCACAAATCAAAGTCTTCTTGGGGAGAAAAGAAAGGGCAAGGATGGGTAAAGAGTCACTGAAAAAGTATTGCTTTATTACTACAATATTGTTGACTTGTAGAAATGTTAGATATTACTGGATTAACACATTCATCTTTATTATCCGGAACGTGTTTCCGGAACGTGTTCATAACCTCTTGATCTAAGAGGCATTACCCTACGTATGCGCGCAGTGAAACAATAAAAGAATGTGTGTGTGTTTACACTGGAAAACAGTTATACGTGATTTTTTGAAGTGGTCAAATGGGATAACACTGATAAACACAGATCCTGAAACTTGGTGAAAACACTGAAAAAACACCCCTAGAATTAAAAAATAATAAACCCCTAAAACAGGAAACCCTAGATATATATTGATGTAGTTTGGCACTGTCTTGGATGTAATCGTCACTTAGTGCAAAGACCAGTTGGGTGTCGTCAGCAAAGTTGGAAAAGAATGTGCCGAGGTGGCTCAACAATGTGCATAGGCAGCATAGATATAAATTGAACAGAAGTGGGGAGAAGCTAGCCTAATGTGCTATCTTTACTGTCCGGTGAAGGGCATTCAAATATAGAGGGACAGGTAAAAATTGAGAAATGCAGTCTTGGTCAACCAGTTTGGCGAGTCCTGAGTTAGTTTGCTTGATTTAAGATATTCTGTCAGCAAGATGGATGTCCAAATATTGTGACTGCCCAATATTAATGGTATGTTTTGTATTCTAAATTGGATTATCCAAGTCACGCCAACATGGTTATTTAGAAAGAAGACACTTTCAAATTGTCGATTTAGTCAAGAAATAAAGGTTTACTAATTAGTTATTTTCTTTTGTAATAAACTTAAAGTGATAAGCAACGTTGTTGTCTTACTTTTATGAAAACATCTTCTTTTTAAGAAAACCTCAACACGTGTTTCCGCATTTATTACTCAGTATTACATCAGGATGGTTTATCATTAATTTTCATTAATTTTATGTCCTGCTATCTTGTGCAGGCTTGTGCAACTTCGTGTGATTGCCTGTGGGATCTCTTGTTTTTGGGGATTGGCCCAATTTGTCTTGAAAGAGACTGGATACTATTGTCCAGAGACTCTGCTTTATTTTGCGTCCGCATTGTTAGGGACAAGTAGACAGAAGGAGGAGAAGTGGGGAAAGGCTGTAGAGAGAAGAGGGACAAAAGGTTTGAGAGAGAAAGAGGTGGGTGAAATCAATGAAGAGATAATAGTGGAAGCCATAGGAGTAGAAGAGTTTTCTTAGGAAAGCGGTGAATACTGTAAAGAGGAGTGGTCCTAAGAATGTACCCTCCGATGGGGAAGAGGGATGTGGAGGAGAGGTGCTAAAATCTGGGCCATAAAGAAGGTGGGGTAAGATTGTGCTTTCAACCACAGTAAAATAAGTGGTTGAGAGCAGTAGTGGTGGAGTGTTTGCTGCATAAGTCTATTTTGAGGGTATAACCGAGTGACAAGGTAGACAACAATGCATTTTGAAGATAATTCATGTATTTTGGAGTGGTGAGGGAGAAGAGAGGCAGGTCTGTAGAAGGTTCTTATTCTTATTCAGTGTAAGTCATAGTTTTCTTAATCAAGGGAATAATTCATGTTATTTTGTAACAGGCAAGGAAGAAGTCAGTGTACAGTGAGAAATTGAAGAATAAGGAGAGGTAGAAGAAGGTGAATAGAGAAAGTTCTTTGATATTCTGTGGTGCAAAGGGTTCAAAGGAGGCACAAGAGGTATGAGCAGAATGGATGATGGGTAGAATTTTGATGGGGAGGGGAGAGATGAGTTGGAGAATGAGGAAAAGGTTGGGGGTGACAGATGGTTGAGAGGAAGAGGGAGTGGGTGGGATTGATAAGAGGGTGGACATTGTGTTCCCTAATTTATTGATTTTGGAGGAAAGGTAAACATCAAAGTCATCAGCATAGATAGAGGAGGATCAGGGGTGTTTTTAGGGTGGAGCATAGTCTGGAGAGTCACAAAAGGTTTCTGCATATAAGAGTGATGAGACAATAGGTCAGTGTGGTAGATGGGTTTGGCAAGTCAAGAGAGTTAGTGATCTTTGAAAGAGCGGTGCAGGTGGAGAGTCGTGCTTGTCTTTAGCTTGTGGATGGCTTTTGTGATCCAAGGCTTATGGTGAAGGTGGGAGTGGGTGAAACTGCAAGACAGATTACGAGAATCAAGGGGAGGTGGCAAGTGTGTTGTTGTACTTTGAGAAGGCAAGTTCAATTGAGTGGACAAGGGAACAACACGGGGGGACCAGAGAGGGTGGGAATGGCCTGTGGGGACAGAGGGTGTAAACACATGTTGGTGCATGCTTACCTGCTGTTTTAGTAGGGGGGTCGGACCTTGGATCCTCCTGGTCCAAACAGGTCCAAACAGGAATTGCCCTTTACTTTGACTGCCCTTCGCTTTGGACGCCTGGGCGAGAGATGCCCTTGATCCAAGAGTTAAGAGCAGGAAGGAAGAGGCAGGGCTAAGATGGTAGGCAGGGCTTAGGCCAGGTGACCTAGATCAACTTACACCTGCTACCCAGCTGCAAAGGAAAAGAGGCTGGAGGGCTCCTTAAGTAGGGAAAAGAGCGGCAAGCAGGAAGACACCAGGTGGGCAGGGCTTGCTAAGTGGTGAAAAAGAGCGGCAACCAGGAAGGTACCAGGTGGGCGGGGCTTGCTAAGTGGTGAAAAAGAGCGGCAAGCAGGAAGGCACCAGGTGGGCGAGGCTTGCTAAGTGGTGAAAAAGAGCGGCAACCAGGAAGGCACCAGGTGGGCGGGACTTAGGCCAGGTGACCTAGATCCACTATCACCTGCTCCCCAGCTGTTAAGAAGAGAATGATAATGAGTTTACTAGAAAGGCAATGGATGAAGAGAATGATACGTTGGTTGGGCATGAGAAGTTGGAGTGAGAAGTGGAAGCCGCAAAGGCATCCATTTCCAGATTTATAATGTCATTTATTTCTCAAACTTATGATATTAGAGGTACACTTTCATTTTTGTAAGAATTATGCTTTGGATACATATTTTAGAATATATGCTCCTTTCGGCCAAAGGGGGATTCACCGCTTCTTTGCTTGATCTCCGTTTATTTTATGCTGCTTCCTCATCTCAATGCACTTTAAAGATATTATGATATAGTCACAACTAGATGGGGCGACTGAGAAAAGAAAAGTTCTCTTCACAATGACTGAGGTTCTCGTAGGCTTTGCTCTCCCTCCTTCAAAACATCCACCTTGCCATCCCTGGAACGTATATATTGTATTACAACAGCCTGTGTAGACTGGGGAAAGCATAGGGAACTGGGTCTGACAATTGGTGATGCATGGGTAGACGGCCAGGCTGGCCTGTTGAGGGATGCACTCATGTTGCCTTTTGAAAGTTATTTAGCATCTTCTCTTTTGTCATAACGTTTTCCCAACCAGTCTGCAAGTTCAATCTGTCGCAACTAGTTCTGGGGGATAGCAAGGACTGTGAGAACCTGAATTTTCATAAAAGTAACTTTAATTCTGACACAATATTTCAGTTTTGCCTTACCATATCACAAGACATAACAGTATTCAGCGTAACTCTGGCTGACCCTACGTAATGGCAGTTCCCAAAATCTGAGATGTGAAAATTCATCTCGACCTTTTAAATCCAGTGTGATGCCCAAATTACTAATGATCATTCTCAATGTATGCAGATTAACCAATATTTTCTAATCTTTAGATACAAAACAATTGTTCTGCTCTACTTCTCCTTCCCACCGTTTTAAAAGTGACATACATGAGTTTGCAGTATTTAAATGCTATGATGTTGTTGTTCTTTGTTGCATTTCAAATCAATTGGATACATTGGTTAAATTAAATCTATACGTTTTTCATGGCTGCATTTCTTGTGCGTTTTATTGTCACTACTAATTTACAATGGGTTCAATAAAATAACATTTATTAGGTAAAGAAACAAACACGAGAAGGTTTAGCCTCATAGAGCACAACATAAACAAATAAATATTTGGTCATAGAAAGTGTACGAAAGAAAATAAAGCCATATGACAATCCGCCAAGCCCCTATCAAATCCAACAATGATCCACATAACAGTTCACATAATTGAAATAATTGTCTAACCGAGTTCATAGACATGTTATTCACCTGTTGCAGGAAGATCATATGCAACGGCTGAAGGCCCAGCTACGAGGTACAGATGTCTATTCCCTAATCCCCAGGCTTGAAGTAATTTTACTCCTCGTCTTTGAATGCGTGCTCTGACAACATCCCCTGCCTAAGTGTGTGTTCATCTGTTAGAGGGACCATGGGACCCAAGCCCTCCATAACTGAGTGAATGGTGAACCTGGGAGACGTATGGTGATTATCTCCTGGTTGCTCTCACTTAGTCCTTGTTACTGGGCAGGATGAGTCGCATGTAAACCCCATCTAAAATCAGTGGCTTGTTCATCCTACTGCCAGCTGAAATAAATGAGCTCTTCACATTTGCAGCACCCCCTTTAACATTAGTGGTCCGTTTGACAAAATTCTTATGACAATTATTCCCCCTTCAATATACCTTCACCCGCTAATGACAGTGGCCCTTGAAGATAATCAGTGCATGAAACTTGTGCATGAAACTTGTTGACTTGTGGAACATTATGAATGCATGCAACGAAGAAGTCACCTAATAACTCAAAGTTGCAAATACTGCAGATTTAGACATTATATCATGAATAAGACTATGAGTTGCCCTGTGCATATGCAGGCTGCATTACAGGAACCAGATGCTCCCACACATGCACAGAGGAAGCAGGTTAGCCAATCCAAGATGGGCAAGCATTTCCTAGAAAGAGTTAATGATCAAAATACACACAGCTAAAACAAATCCATACATTTGAGTCCTCCAATCCAGAATACCACTTGACGTACAGCAGTGGATTCCTGTCAATAGTCTAGCCCGTGGGAAGGTCAGTGCAGTGTATAAAAGCCTTCATCTAGCTCAGAGGTGTATTTGTGTTATTAGTAAGAGCTGGATGAAGACATTTGGAGGGAGTTGAAGAATGAGGAATGAGTATTGAGGAACAATGGTTAAAGGAGTTGGATGGAGACATGAGACAGAGAGATTGGGGAATATCATGAGGTCAGTGGAGAATATCATCAGGAGATGGTTGGAGAAAATCAGGAGGCAGGTGGAGACCATGAGGATGAGATGGCAAATGAAAAACTGGAGGTGGTTAATAACAGGAGCTGGTTGGAGAATATAAGTAGGTGGTGGCAAAATAACATCAGGAGGTGAACATCGAGAGGAAGTAATAGAAGAACATCAGCAGGCGATGGTAGCAGAAATCCTGGGTAAGCCTCTGAAGAATATCAGCAGGAGGTTGGAGGGTACTAGGAGGAAGAAGGCTCTCAAGCAGAGGCGGTAGGAGAAGAACATCACGAGGTGTTACAAGGAGAACAGCAAATGATAGTCAGCAGGATGGCGTCAATACCGGCAAGTCAGAATCATAAGGTTTGAGAGGGAAAATGTTTGCTAATTCAAGAGATAGGGGTGAAGCCCTGATCTGAAAGGGTGGAACCCACAATGGGAGGTGGAACAAGCATGTGATATAGCATCCACAAGGAGTAGGAGAAGATACAGAATAGTAGATGGGCTGTAAGGGCAGATATTAGGACAGTAAGGAAGAGCGGAGAAAGAGCCCTTGTGACAGTGTGTGTGGAAATTTAGGAAGAACTACTATGATGGCCGCAAGTTCCAATGATATTTCTTAGATGATAGTAGTAGAGCAAAGAGAAAGAAAGTTCAAGGAAGCCCTGAAACACAAGACTGGGAGTACAGGAAACAAGAAAAAGTTGAGTTATCCGATGACCACCAAATATCTCAAATAAATTAGAGTAGTGTTTAAAGAAATTCAATTGACTTGGGTGCAGGGGAGGTAACACAGCCTTTGCACACAGGGTAGATAACAGGGATCTATGTGATTACTGCACCTAGTTTACTGCGCCGGTCGAACATGTTGACTTTTTTCAACCCCCTTTCACTTGTATAATGTGTTAAATTGCTCAACGCATTTCAGGAAGATTATGTCTCCATCAAGAGCAAAATGAGTATCTATCTAAACAGTTCTCAGTATTAAATATAGTTTACAATAAACAATCAACTGTAAATTTGTGTGAAAATAATCCAATACGTAACTAACCCACAGTTAATATAAAGTAGATAATTCCTAGATTGTAGAACATAATCACACATTTGAATAATTGAAGTCAATTTCATGTAGTTAATATAACTCAATCATATTAAAGTAAATGAAAAGACAACTGAATTTAAAATGTAAATCCCGCACAATACGTCAAGTAGTTCATACGGTTTGATGATAAATCCCTCATGAAAATCATAGACGATCATCTCAAGATATTTAAACAATCAAGTAGAAACTTTATCCAAAATTGTACCATGGGAACAACGTGTGATAATCCCACACAAGGATGTGTTATTCTGGACAATGCTTACTTACAAGTCTGTTTACTGCAATTCTGCTTGTAGATAGTTGAACCTGCACTACATTTAAGTGTAGGATGTGCTACATGAGAATGTTTGAAGGAAATCAGTTTGGTAGCGTAAGGGAGTAGGAGTTGGATACATCTGCAGGGCCGGTTTACCCACATGTATCTGTGAACTCAAATAAAGAGAACATATTGACTGAACCTACCAGCGTGTTATTGACAACATATCAGAATCCAATATAAAAGCAAAAAAAAATCATTACATAAAAATAAGAAAGATGAGCAAATCTCAATTATGAAAAGATTACGAAAAAGGGAAAATAACACCTTGTAGATTGGGGGTTCAGATTGATCACAAAAAAGATAGATGGTCAGTTCTGATAAAGTGAAGTACACTGGTATAAAGTCTAATGTCTACATTTATAAGAAAGAAGAATGGTAGTCAATAAATGTTAAATAGTTTCTGATGCTTGTGAATTTGATTAGAATCACAAGCTATGCATAAGGTCCAACATCTAGTGGTAATTGTGGAGTATTGCATCTTGTCTTTTGAGAATTGAAAGGGGATGTTGACATGTGTGTTCTTGTAACACTATCCCTAACGTGATGTGTAGTGTACCCCAAATCCCTCACGCAATGAGATCCCTCAGATGCTTTTTTTTTTCCGCCCAGCTAGCTGGTCGCTTTATGCAGAGCTAGTAAATTGCTAAGATTCTATTTCATTGGCCACGACGTTGGTAGTTTAATATTCATCAACTCTTCATCGACGACTACTCCTGAACCAACGCTGAAGACAACTGCAGATTTTGGCAGCTGGTGCTTCAGTGGACGCTGTTGACCGGGTGACCTCGGGCCTCTGCCCAGGAGTACACAATAGGGAGAGTGGGGCCCGGGGTTCTGTTTTGTAGAAATATTTTCCTTCTCCCCTCTCTTTTACCTTCTGGTTTCACTGTTGCATCTCACCTGAGCTATGGACAGGACTCCTTTTCAATTGTACCTTTCTTTCAACGGCAAATATCCATGGAAGGACACACACCGGAGGTGTGATAAGTGTCTACCTCGAGATCACAACGAGCAGTTCTGCAAGTCCTGCCAAATTTTACATCTGAAGATGATAAAAGAACAGCAGATGAAATGGTTGGCGGCTTACGCTATGCAGCAGGCCGAAGGTAGCTCTGCTGTCTGTGCAGGCGCCTCGAATGATGAGGATGTAAGCGACAGCCATGTCGCCGATGCAGAGGCCATTGACCTCTCTGTAGAACAGGCAAGTTCAGAGATGTCCGTCCAAGGCTGGCAGACCACCGGTTCTGCCATGGGGTGAGAACACCCCGGCGAAAAGGACACACACACACAACACATAAAGAAAAACACACAACCCCCTGTGCCTCCACGACAGACTCGTCGGGAAGGCCACAGACGCCAACGGGCACGCCGAAACTTCTGACGGAACCTACCGATCCCCATGATTGACCGCACTCCCCGCAACCCTCTATACAGCATGTGTCTGGGCATCCAAGTCAAAAGGGCGTCAGCACCAAACATTGTAAGAGCGCTGAGATGGCTCATAAGAGCGTGTCAGTGCCAAAGGTTTCAGCGCCGCTGTTAGCTGTTTTCTAAAGCGGATGTCACCAGTGATTCATAATTAATCGCTTACTCTGTCTTTTGTCCATTACATACACTTTTTAATTTTCCTCTTATATTTTTGTTTTTTGTAAGGTACATTTTGTACTATACTATTTTATGCTATACTACCTTATATATAACTTTGTTATGTCGAGACTGATTATTTTATTAATCTCTATAAGCACTTTGATAAATAAGCAATGTAATGAAATTAATTTCACTTTTTAATTTTCTTAATGTGATCTAGTACTGTTTTAGTGACTGTGACGATGACTGTAAACTAGGTAACAGTACTTGTCTCCATCTCTTATTCACAGAACTTCTATAAATCAGAAATTAACAAGGAGGAGATGTATATCCGCTACATTCACAAGCTGTGTGATATGCACCTTCAGGCTGAGAATTTCACAGGTGAGTATGTCTGCATCTCTTCATATCATCTTTGTTATCGTCATCTATATACAAACTGTACTGATAAGACACTCATGTGAAAATAACAAAATTAGAAATTGGAAATACAAGGTTCAAAATTATGATTTTAAGCAGAAGCTATAAGCAGCTACTGATCATCGGGCATCATCCAGTGAGCGGGAGTTACCTCTGGGGAATGGGAAGCATACCTACAATCTAGCCTCCACATAAAATGCAAACCTTAAACATTCGTCCAATAGGTATATCATGCATTGTGCTTTAATTGTCTTCTAGATGTGCCTGTACACATTCCCAAATATTCAGCTAATATGACATAAGTATGTTTCTATAGCACCAGTAGACCTGGGGAGTAGCACCTGCTAGCTGTTACTCTGAAACTAACAAGGCTCTCTTGGGTGTTGTGCTAGAGCTAACGAGAGATAGATCAGTGGCTAGCACTAGCAACCATCAACCATTTTATGCTGTAATTATTATTTTGAAATTGTCGCAGATGGCCCTATACATATGCAGACTCCAGAGGATGGTTCCAGAGCCTGTAGTTAACAGAGTTGAAATGTGTCAGAAACGTGATGAAATGCAGAGCAAATGTGGCACTCTATGGGCTGTCCCTCTCTCGTCAACCCAACACCCCTAGCCCAGGCTAACCTAAGCCCCAGACTGTCCAATAGTAATCCGTAATGTCTAATATCTATAATGCTGATGAAAGTAATGGCCTAAAGACTTGATCCTTTTCCGTCTCATTCCCTCTGGGGCTCTTTTAGGGGAACCTATACTGACAATTCCCAGACCTCTGGTTCATCGGAAGTAGTGTCTTTTTCAAATGTCCAGTTCCTGTCACTCAATCCTTTTATGGCCTTGCATTCCTGTCCCTGATGTTTTCCTCCTCCCTCTCTCTCCCTCTCTCATCTATTCTGTTCCCTGCTTTTCCTCCCCTCCTCTTACTCCCACCTTCTGACCCTCTAAATGTCACACAAACACCCAACTACTCTTCTACTCCCGCCTCCCTGCTCTTCTACATTGCCAATTTCTCCCCACCCTTTTCTCCTCTCCACTCTTCCCTCTGCTCTCCCCTCATATCAACTCTCCTCCCCTCCCCCCGACACTTTCAGTCAACTCTTAGACTCACTCATCCAACCTTCTTTATCTCACTCACGTATCCTTCTACTCTCCCTCTAACCCATACTCAGAACTATCAACAGCCATCTCCACAACCTTATTTACACTGGTGCCACTCTCTCTCACAACCAACACCTCACCTGCAACAATCTCCACAACAGTCTCACCAACGCTCTGCTCCACCATCGTCCCACCGCCCGGTCTTTTGATCCTTCCTTCTCCTAGCGGGCAGCGCCTTCTCCCTGCTACAATGTTTTCTGTGATGTGAAGTCCTGAAATGGAAGAAACAGACGTCTGGCCGCCAGCACAAGGTATGCCATGCATTGGGTGACAAATAATAGTACCCACCATTTGTATCAAGGAAAATGTGGGGGGCAGAGACTGGCACGCTCCCAACTCCTCCATCCCACCTATGTTGCAGGACTGGCTTTGGTGAAAACCCTTGTTGGCCCCCTGTCCCAGGTTGAGAGGTGTCACTCTCCCTTCCTGCAAAAGTCCCCGAATGTAAAACTGAACTGTGCCAGAGTTGGAGTGGAGACCAGGAGTCATACCTTGGCATGGTCCTCGTTAAGGTATAATAACGAGCACACATATGCTACAGACAGAAAATGGCACAAGCAGTAACGTCTGCCACAGAGTGACTATTGCATTCAAACTGGATGCACTTCTCTTGAGTTTGGTATGAACACAGGTGAGAAAAACTCAAGTATTCCTTGTTGCCATCTTACACGGTGTGCAACGGGCCCCTAAAGTATTTGAATATGGAATATGAGCATATCGTTAAAGTGATAAGATTTCTGATGTTACTGTCAATGTCATTGAAGTATAACTTGAACTTATTCTATGTGACTCATTCTTTTGCAAAATACACTGAGCGTAATGGCTGCACATGTTGTAACCAGCACAATCCACGGTACCCCTTATTTGAGAAGTACAACATTGCGGCCCACAGTGCGATGGCCCAAAACCACCATTCAAATGATATATGTGATAGTCCAAAAAGAAAGTGTGAAGTAAAACATATAGTAAAGACTAATTAAGTGCAGTTTAACCTAGAGACAACTCACACATTCCTTCAGGCGTGTGGCAGAGTGAATGAGTGAATGAGTGGTTCCACTCCACACTCCCATGTGGGGCATGTGCCAGTACAATAATGCCATCACCTTGTTACCCACTGAAGTTCCATTTCCTAAATGCTGTCAGCCCTGTCAACGAGCCTTTATAACTTAAAGCAGCGCAACGGAAAGCCATACTCTCACAGGCCTGTGGCCCATATCGTGCATAAGTACATAGGGCAGCAGGGTTGTACTTACGCCCATTATCACCTTGGCACACAGTATTCTCTGTTGCCCACTCTCTTGTCTGCCATTTGCTCTAAATACCTCTCCATGCTGCATGCTATATCATAAAGACCCGAAGCATCAACAGTTGTTAAAATAGATATTCTAGGGGGGCACTATATAAAACCCACTTTAGGGGTCCTGCACTGCATCTCTGCAACAAACAAGGCCGAGCAGAAAAGTCATGTCCGTTTGCGTTTACGTTGCACCTCTTTCTTATAGTGGTTGCTGCCTTAGTCACCCCTTTCTATTGCCAAAGTGGACGGGGGGACAGAGGGATCGGGCGATTTGGCTGAATAGGGAAGCTGGGATTGTATCCCAGGTCCCCATTTTCGAAGTTCTATAACTCCTCCTCCAATAGTGTAACACACACATATATTCATTTCCAAAGCAGGTAAACTAAATAGCAACTGCATATTTGCTTTGCTTGCTTAATCTGAGTATAGAATAGAGTATATAACTGCACAGCATGATTAAACACATATGTGTGCGTGCATATTTGCTTTGCTTGCTTAATCTGAGTATAGGATAGAGTATATAACTGCACAGCATGATTAAACACATATGTGTGCGTGCATATTTGCTTTGCTTGCTTAATCTGAGTATAGGATAGAGTATATAACTGCACAGCATGATTAAACACATATGTGTGCGTGCATATTTGCTTTGCTTGCTTAATCTGAGTATAGGATAGAGTATATAACTGCACAGCATGATTAAACACATATGTGTGCGTGCATATTTGCTTTGCTTGCTTAATCTGAGTATAGGATAGAGTATATAACTGCACAGCATGATTAAACACATATGTGTGCGTGCATATTTGCTTTGCTTGCTTAATCTGAGTATAGGATAGAGTATATAACTGCACAGCATGATTAAACACATATGTGTGCGTGCATATTGGCTTTGCTTGCTTAATCTGAGTATAGAATAGAGTATATAACTGCACAGCATGATTAAACACATATGTGTGCGTGCATATTGGCTTTGATTGCTTAATCTGAGTATAGAATAGAGTATATAACTGCACAGCATGATTAAACACATATGTGTGCGTGCATATTTGCTTTGCTTGCTTAATCTGAGTATAGAATAGAGTATATAACTGCACAGCATGATTAAACACATATGTGTGCGTGCATATTTGCTTTGCTTGCTTAATCTGAGTATAGAATAGAGTATATAACTGCACAGCATGATTAAACACATATGTGTGCGTGCATATTTGCTTTGCTTGCTTAATCTGAGTATAGGATAGAGTATATAACTGCACAGCATGATTAAACACATATGTGTGCGTGCATATTTGCTTTGCTTGCTTAATCTGAGTATAGAATAGAGTATATAACTGCACAGCATGATTAAACACATATGTGTGCGTGCATATTTGCTCTGCTTGCTTAATCTGAGTATAGAATAGAGTATATAACTGCACAGCATGATTAAACACATATGTGTGCGTGCATATTTGCTTTGCTTGCTTAATCTGAGTATAGGATATAGTATATAACTGCACAGCATGATTAAACACATATGTGTGCGTGCATATTGGCTTTGCTTGCTTAATCTGAGTATAGGATAGAGTATATAACTGCACAGCATGATTAAACACATATGTGTGCGTGCATATTTGCTTTGCTTGCTTAATCTGAGTATAGGATAGTGTATATTGTTTAGATAGTTCACAAACATTGTAGTAGTTCAGCATTTATTTGATTTTTCCTGTGATAGAATATGGCTCACAAATGAGTTTGCCATTAGTGGGCAGGGAGGCAATCCAGCCTGTGCCGTGGACTCTACAACGGCAATGCATGGCACAACACACTATTCTATTACATCATGCATGTGTGGCTGTTTGTATAGCGTGTGTTTAGCCGCGCAGCGAAAGTGAAGTGGCTTGAGCACCAGGATTACATTGTTTGGGGAAGTGGGAAACTGGGCTTTGATGCCAGCTTTTATGGTGCCACAGTTGCAACGTGGAAGCCGATTACATCATCACCATCTCTATTGTTCTACCAGTGTTTCCTGCACAGTATTCAATAAAACGGATTTACAAAACACACAGTAAATCCACCTTGCAGCGCACATGGACATCTTTACTGAAAGCTGGCAAAAGAGGAAGAGTGTGATGCAAGGTCCTGGAAGGACGAATAAGGACAACAGAAACAGTCAACGACAAATCATGCAAAGGCAATTAGCCAGTAAACTTTATGGATTACAATGCATCCAAATTCTTTACGCTTTTAATTTTGGTGCATCGTGGCATTCTTCCGGGTGCAGTATTTATTATTTGATAATATGATGTTCAATATATTGGGCCTGATTATAGGTTTGACGGTCCGGTAGTCCGGGAATTACTCCCCATTTCCATTGAGCCCTGGCGGGCTCAAGTGGGAATGGGGAGTAATGAATACCGGAACCCGGCAATGGGGAAGGACCGGGTCCTCCGGGGTGGGAGTGCCCCGTATGGCCCACTGTATTTCTGTAAAGTTATGTACATCTCCTCTTGCACTGTCATGTTAGCCAAAACTATTGCATTGGAGTACAGCTAGGGAGACGCATGGCATATGAGTAGGGGCAACAAGCTTTGAGGTGATTTTTGGTTATTTACCCACCCATTGACTGCCCATGTCCATGCTAATTCCTATGGCTAATCCCACCCATGCTCTGCCCATCCCCACCCAAAATACATGCTCCTGGGAACTCTTTGATCTCGCTTTATTAAGCCATGCCATCAAGCTTTGTGCTCTACGAGTTTTTCAAAGCAGTCTTCTGAGAGTTCATTACTTAATTGGAACTCTGTTTATAAGCACTGCCTGTGTACTTTATGAAAGTCCTGCTAGAAACAAGCATTGGTAAAGCCAACAGTTTTGGCCTGTGTATAAATATTAGGCATTTGCTAGGCACTGCTGTTATATCCCCAGCAACCCACACTATTTCTGCATCCATCGATGACCAGTTAATAGCACTATATGGGTACGTGACAAATTACTTTCCCATGCTTATACAAAAGCCAAAACTGTTGGCATTACCAATGCTTGTTGTAGAGTGTTACTCGTAGAAACAAACCGCAACATTAAATTACACATGCTATTGCCTAGCATTGTTTGATATAAACAGTGTCGCTTGTACTGTTCACACACCTTCTTGTAGTGTGAGGGAATACATACATCTCAATTTTGGCCTTGTCAGAGACGGATTGCAGATGGCAATGTATCCTTTCAGGCGGGACCAAACGACTGAATCCAGTGCCCTGAATGCTTGGCTGGCCCTGTTGCTAAAAGCAAACTTATCTCCGTGTGCTTTTCTGAAACACGCCAGGATTGCCACGTTAACCATCCGAGAAGTCGAAAGAAATACTCATAGAAATATATTAGGGATGTTTTTTTTAAAAAAAGAAACTGCATTAACTTCTTATGCTGTAATATCTAAATACAGATTCACGTTATCTTTGATTTCATATGTCTCATTAGGAAAGATGGCCCATAAAATGAAAATTCCTGTGAGTTTTAGGATAGCAAGCATCCTTATTCATCTAAACCTTACTTAGATTGTATGATGAAACTATCAGACAATAAAAAAAATGTATTTGCTTTAATTGATGTACAATTTTTAAAAAATGTTTTTCCCACTGGGTCAAAGACAGCCAGCTCCATGCCCACAGTATAACCGTACTTTTGTGTTCAGTCTTTTCTGTTTGTCTGGGCAGTATTTTGACTATAAATACCACTACCACTATCTTAGATGTGTTTTTTTTGTCCCCACACATCAGACTAGCCCACCAATCTTCAACGTCAAACGAGGGGAATTTTTACAAATGGTGGCCAAGTATTTTAGTGTGTTCCTTAGTTAGGCCTAGGCAGTAGATCAGGACGTGCTTCCCATTTTTCACTTGGTCTTCATCTTTGCAGAAACGGCATCTATTTTGGTCTGATTTCTCATTGGTGGGTAAGAGATTCAAGCAGATTTGTATAAACTGATTTCGGTGGAACTGGCTAGGGAACTTTGCCAAATACCTCGGAAGGAGGTTCAACTTTCTTCCTTCTGATGGTAAGTTTGCTGTTGACTTGTACCCAGAGGCGGCAGCGAGTGTGAGAATCCAGTCATGTTCTCCTAGTTTCTCCTAGTTTCTTTTTCACTCTCGTCAGGAGTGTATTCCTCCCTCTCCTCAATTCATTGTTAATTATCTCAAAAATGTTCAGCCCAGAGGGTAGAATAGTTTTTTTTTCTGAACAGTGCCAAACGGTTCCATTCCACTAATGCCTGAAGAGAGAGAAGACCCAATTCTCTGTGAATAATCGATATTGAGATTGACTTTGGGAGTCTCAATACTCTCTTCCAAAAAAGGCCCTCAAGAAGGGGTTATATTTTCTCTGGGACAGTTAGCATAGACTTAACACCGTAAGTCAGCGAGGGAACTACTTTAGACTGATAATGCTGCAATACTGGTAGTATGGAAAAGCGGCCGTATCTCTTGTTAATTACCATTGACTGTCTAGCAAGAGATTTTGTTTTTTTCACGAATAAGGTCCAACATTGGAGATTCAACTGAACTGTTATTTAGCCTGACTCCGAGATATTTGAAATGGTTTACTTGTTCAACCACTGTGTGACCCAGGGACCATTTCAGTTTCTCATGGTGTTTCCTTTTTTCTTCAAAACACATGATTTGTGTTTTCTATATATTTATCTCCAGATCATTCTTACTGATGTAATTTTGGAGATTGTCTAGTTGGCGTTGTAGGCCCACAGGTGTTTGGTTGATTAAGACCAGATCATCAGCGTACAGAAGACGGGTAACACAAACACCAGCTGCAGTAGGAGAGAAAGTTCTAGTTGTAGGCTCAAAACACTGAAGGTCAGACAGATAGAAATTGAACAGCGCTTGGGCAGCCTTGTTTTATGCCTCTCGCTGTGCTGATTTCACTTGATAGCGTTCCTTCTTGATTTAGGCGCACTCTCATGGAGGTGTTTAAATGGAGTCCAATCAGAGGTTCGAGGACTGATGTCAGGCAATTTAGTGCTGTCGATTTTCCCCACAGAGTCTGTCGCTTCACTTGGACAAACGCTTGGCCCAGATCTATGAAAGACACAAAAATCCTTGGCCGACTATCACACACCATTCCCGGTTTGGAATAGGTCATTACATCTTGTTGCCGAGGTCCAGGCTTCTAAGCCATCAAGGACTAAGGAGCTGAATATCTTCCCAATCACATCTAAAAGTGTGATTGGACTATAGTTCTTGGGTTAGTCTCTTTTGTCCTCTCTTAAAGATGACTTTCTCCACGAACTGGGGATCAGATGGGTTAGAGTGATTTGCTCAAACAGGTAGTGAATAAACAGAGACCAGTATTCTGGGTGCTTCTTCAGGGTGGCATCGGGGCCAGAGGCTCTTGATGCATTTAGCTTTTGTATTTTCTCCAATATGTCTTCAGCGTCATGAGGAATATCCCAGGGTTCAGACGTCTGCACTAGGGGTTGGTGATAAAGATCCGTCTTCCTATGGAAAAGCTTTCAGAAGTGTGCCACCCAACCTTGTTCTCTGACCTTGTTCTGCTGAGAGCTGATTGGATTGGTCACTGAAGTTTGGGCCAAAGACCAAAAATCTTTGGCTTTTCTTACACAGATCACTTTTAGCATGTTTTCAGAGTCGTTTTGGTACATTTTGGCTCTATACATGAGTAACCAGTTTTTATACATCCTATTTGACATAATTGCTTTGGCTTCATCGTCAGGGTAATTTGTCTTGGCTGATATATTTAGCCTTTCTCAGCATACTTCTTTTTTCACCCAGTAAGGCGTCGTAAGTATGGATTCTTTTTATTGTCGCCACTGAAGATCCATGATTTGCAGTGTGGTAGCATTCAAAGAATGGAAAGTAGTCAACTTTGGCATTCTTAGTTGAGGAGCTGACAGATTTCAGGTTCTTTGTGAAGTCTGCTGTCAGCTGTTCAATTGCTGATTTGGTCAATTTTAATCGTGTACCTCTGTTGCATTCAGTCACATATGCCGTCATTCTTTGTCTTTCAATTTCCGGTGCGGCTCTCCAGATTTTGTACAGCAGGTTGTGATCACTGTTGGCCATCTTTACTACTTTAAAGGATATTACTAGCTGCAGAAGGTCTCTGAAAACAAAAATTAACTAGATAACTGCGTGTTGATCCGACCTTCCCCAAGTCACCCTTGACTTGGCGTCTTGGGAGGATAGCTCAGGGGCAACGTGCTGGCCTTGGAAGCAAGACAACACGGAGCCCCACAGGTTCGATCCTCGGATCCACGCTTAGAAACCTCTGGGTATTAAGCGTGTTATAAATAACCTATCATATACATTTGGCCATTTAAACGGTGCAGGTTACGTGAAGCCAAAAGTGACACCCACCAGATTCCTCAGTCTGCTGATGCTGAACTTCTTTCAATCCCATCTCTTCCATGATCATCCTTTACACATCTAGCATTAAGATCACCACATACGATGATATGAGTGCTGTGCTGGTTAATATATTCATCATTAATTAAATTTGCAGCCATATCCAGAAAGGTGTCGTTAAACAGGGCTCAAAGATTTCAGTAAAGATTTATGATTATCAGGGTGCATGGTTTAGATCCTGACAGTAAATTCTCCAATGTACCAGGAGTTCGTGGGTGAAAAGGTTTGTAGGGACTACTTTGGCTATATTCACAACACTGTCAGATCTTACTGCAGCCAGTTGATGGCCGGCCTTTTTGGCCTTTTGCTACCAGCCTCAAGGCTACTTTATATCCATCAGTATTCGCTTAACCAGGTTTCTTGCAAACTTTAGAGGTCGTAATCCCAGAATTTAATAGCACTTTCTGTAGTCAGGTGTTTAAAGCCCATTGTAGTCCAAAAGGCCATATTTAAACAGTTTGATCCAAATGAAGTAAAACTGGAGGGATCTGCTGTTCATCGACAAGCAGAGGGCGTCTTAGGTGGCTATAAATTATCTTGTTTGGCCAAAGCTCCCGGAAACCAAGACCAATGGAATTGTCCTGGGTCCTAATTTTGGTTAGATGAAGGTTTTTTTTTCTGTTACTTGATTCTAGAGAACGGTCCAGTAGGGTTTGAATGGAATGTTCAAGTTACTTTTTGGACTTTTTGGGACTCAACCCATGCCCAATGGGTCAAAAAGAGGTTGTATCTCCCTTGCTCTTTGCAGAGTCAGAGCATTGTGGAGAATGGGTTTGCTAGAAGCTGCCCTTGGACCCTTGTTCTTCCCATGGCCCTCTCATCATCGTGTGAAGCGCTCAGCAAATCCATGACAACTTTCACTGGGGTTAGATTGAAGCCCAGCATTAATTAGTAGACTTTCAGCAGCATCCACCAGCAATCATCAGACTATTTGATCATTAGAACGAAGAGACCCGCATGTTGCCGAAACCCTTGAGTATCTTTGAACGCAATGGCATGCAGGCATTGTTATTGATCTAGTCTGGTTATTATTTATGCAGAAGGGGATTGCTTGAAGACATGCGCTGGCTATAAATGAACAGCACCTCATCAACAAGCAAGGGAAGGAATTCGAAATAACCAGAAGAAGTTGTGTCTTTTCGCTACTTCGTTTTTAAGGGTCAAAGAATGACCTTCGGACTCGAAAGTCAAGATTCAACACTGGTTAATACTTGATTCTGAAGAGTGGTTTCAGTTTGCCTTAAGTGCCAAAGCACAGACATGCGGTTGCTCACAACAGCGTTACCAGAGGACTGAATCAACAAAGCACAATTGAATGGTATTTCATTATTGCATAATCTCTCCAGGATGTCCAAGAATCCTGAACACATTTCCATATCATCATTGTGATGAAGTTACAATATCATAAGCTTAGGGCCCAGGATATCCCTGATAGGGCTGTAGGATAATGTCCATGACCCATTGCAAGGTAGCTGAGGCAGTGCGGAGCCAGAAAGGTAGCACATACAAAGTTCCCAGCTTATTTCTGGCAACATCAAACAGTGTGACCAAGGGTGCCAGGTCTCTCCCACCCTCTGAGCTACTGGACGATGGGCCAGGGTTAGTAGAGGGAGGATCTCCTGGTCACCCTCACTTAATCCCCATCATTGGGCAGCAGAACAGGGAATCCCAGATGGCAAATTTACATTTTAAAGCCATGGTCTGCCGGCCCGCAGCAAGTTAAATCGACATTATCTAATTGTGGAAATCAATCACGACCTGTCGCAGATCCTCAATCATTATCATACACTGGAGAATAGGCTGAACCTGACTGCCAAAATGCAAAGGGGCTCAACACATAGTGGTGTGGGTGTTTGGAGACAGAGGTTTCACCAGGAGTTGGGAGCAGGATGGTGCTTTGGAGTTATGAGATTAGAAAGGGGTTAGAGTTGAACAGCACAAAAAGTAGACAATTGGGAGGAGGTTGGAATAGAACTGTCAAACGAGGCTAGATAAGAACAGCAGGAGAGTAGCAGAATGTAAAGAGGTGCATGGAGTTGAACATTAGGAGGAGGTTTAATTAAGGAGTCGGGGGGAAGCACAGAAAGCTGGTAAGGTGGTAGCAAGCAAGAGTAGTAAGGAACAAGAGGGGATGCTTGATCCACAGCAGATTGTAGAGGTTCAAACCCGATCTGTGGGAGTTGAACACTGTCAGGCAAGGAGAGCATTTTTAGAGGGGAGAAATCGGGATCCAAAGGGAGGGTAGTGATTAATCTCTCTCACTCTAACCTGTGGAAAACGAGGAAGGCAAACCCAATAAGCTCCATTATAAGTTTGAAGAGAAGGTCCAATTTAGCTACTGCTTGTGGCGGAAACAGCAGCGGTTGCAGGAGTCACCAGACCAGGTGATTGTGTTCTACCATTAATCCACTCAATATTTAGCTTTTTATTTTCCAGACCCTCCACTCGCTATCTGCCTATGCATCCCCTCTAAACTGTTGTTCATGTCTCCCTTCTCTAGGCTCCACTCCTCTCACTGTTCCAAATACCAACCCACAGGCTTCTTCCTGCCTGGATTATATAACTCGCGATTCCCTTGCCCAGGGCTAATCTTCTCAGTAAGGTTTGCACATGTAGAGATTCAGGTCCCCACCCAGGGATCAGCCATGTCTCAATTGTTTAACTTAGAGTTGTGATTCAAGCTTACTTGCAGTCCGTGCAGTGCAGACTGACCCTATATCTGGCCAGTCCCCAATTTTGGATTCTAGAGTGATCCATCCTTTGCACTTTATAGCATGAATACTGCACTGATCTCTCAGGGCATCCACTGCTCTCTTTGCCACCTTGTCTAGTGTGTTACAGCTTGGAGCTGGATTGGGATAATCTTTCCTTCTTGCTTTTCATTGCAACATTTTGGAATGAAAACAGTATTTGTTTCCCCCATAACTACAACCCACTGAACCCTTGTTCTTATTCCTGTCACTCTTGTCATGCTGCACTTGGGTTCCTAGAGGGCAAGGGGAATATTCCATCAAGGGGTTCTGAGTAACATGTGTTGCCCCTCTACAATTAAGCCTTGTACATCTAGTCCAAGGGACGTACCGGAAGACCAAGTTAAATGCTCGTGCACAGCGACAGCATTTAGTGAGGTCTTCAGGGCCCATAACTCCTGGTACAGCTGTCAGGCTAGATCTATAAAGCTCTTATGTCCCTTCAAAAAAAGTAATTTCTTTTTTTTAAATGCCAATCTTCTGCGACTGGATGCTGGGAACTGGCTAGTTTCCAGCAACTGCGTACAAACATGATTAGAAAAAGGGAGGTGCAAGGCCTAGAAACCAGCCGGGCCACGTCTGCCAGGTCCAGCCCGTAGAAGGCAACCAGCAGCAAGGGGGGCAGATAGAACCCCCCACCCTAACAAGGTAAGCACTGGGGTGAAAATGGGATGGCTGATTTACTGTGTGAGTTGCCCTCTGCCCCCCAACTCAAGACGGTAAGGAGCAGGGGTCGAGGTGGTGATTAAGGTGCCTGGTCCGTGACTATTAGGTGTGCCCAGGCAAGGAGTAGAGCTGTCCTGATATTGATCACAATTGATCACATTCAACAATCCGCTGGGACTAAACATTTCTCATGTATATATACATTCACTAACAAAAAACGTTGTTAAAGGGACGTTATGGTTAAGTTGCATTAGCAAAAACCTATGAAATTCAATGGAAAACAATGTTACAGAGATGTTATGGTTACAGGTAAAACCAAAAAACCCCCGAAATTCACCAGTTATGGTAAGCTAAGCAACCATAACCCACGCCACCAGTGTGCACTGCAAGGACTAACACCAATGACATCAAAGATGCCATCACAAATCTCATTGATGACATCACTGATGCTAGTGATAGGTTTGGCGTGTAAGTGATGTTGGACGGAATGGGCTGTGCTACATTGCGTTTGCAAGTAATTGCAACCCATCAGTCTGGCTCAGTGTGCACAGTAATGTAGAAAATTAAGAACGGCCTTTCCTGTGACCCACACCCGCAGATGTGCTAGTCCCCACTGTCCCAATGTCATAGGTAGCAAGCTGACAATGGGAGTATGTGCACGTGCATTTCCGGAAGTACGGCAAGGCCTGTGTCCCAATAAAGCAGAAACATTCCTTCTTCCCTTTCTACTGTCTTCTTTCAAGCACGCCGTTATTGCATTCTGTTAAAAAGTTCCACACGCATCCACCAATAACATTGAAGATACCCCCATGTAACAGTATCAGTTCTGTACAACAATCCTCTGTGTACACACCAAGCCCAGAAACATTATTGTACAATGCCTCTGCTTCCACAGTCCCATATTCATTGCCACCATCCTGAAAATCCCCGGATGTGGCTTTCGTGCTGCGTGCAGGCGTGAGGGTATAATTTGCAACAAGGGTAGGGGGAGTTTGTTGCAAGAGGGAGCTCTGAAAAGAGCTTTATTTTTTATGTAGATGCTTTGAGAGAAACACCTTTTTTTTGGTTTTTATTTGATGATGTTTTTTTGTGCTCAGATTATTACAGTAAACTCTTCAGCACATCCTGTAGACGACCAACGAAAACAGCATTACCAATGGATGACAACAACAAAATGCCATTTTCTTGGAACAACTCTGCATTTCCACAACTAATGGGGTCATTGTTGCAGAAGAACATCCCACGAATGGACAAAAAGTATTCGTGCTTCTGTTGATGAGACCCTTTCTGTCCTCTAGCTGGAGACAGCAATTATTTGAAGAGGTGCATAGTAATCTTGGTGGTATACATGAGAAAAGCATCTTGGCATGGAACCCAAATGCAACGCTCCTTAGTGCACAACCACACTATGTACAGTAGTTAAAGTGGCCACTCGTCGACATACTGCAAGCACAGCGCCAAAGCTGTACACATCTCCATAGCACCACAAAACCTCCACTCCCTCCAAATCGAAATTGCCATGAAAGCCTTTTTTGACAGCATACTGGAACAGATTTTCCACAAAGGCATCACTGACTATCAAGACAGTGCGTCTCTCCATCTCTGCCTGCTACCATCAGAACACAGAGTAATGGGATAATATATTGCCGCCCTTTCCTGTGACGCACACCCTGAGCACCTGATTAGAAAATCCCCACAGTCTCATTTCCATTGGCTGGCATGGTGAGAAGCGCAGATTGTGGCACGTGTACTTTCCCAAGTACCGCGAGGGCCGTGCCCCAGTAAAGCAGGAGGAGTCATTCTTCCTATTGATGCACTTTCCTGTGACGCACAGACTGAACACCTTATAGGACAATCCCTACAGTCCCATTTCCATAGGCCAGCATGGTGAGAAGTGCAGAATGTAGCACATGCGATTCCCCAAGTACCACGAGGGCCGGGCCCGAGTGAAGCAGGAGTCCTTCTTCCTATTGCCGCACACCCTTATTACCTGATTGGACAATCCCAACCGTCCCATTTCCATGGCTGCCATTCTCAAAATCCCTGGATGTGGCTTTCGTGCTGTGTGTGGGCATGGGGGAATAACTTGCAACCAGGGTAGGGGTAGTTTGTGGTAAGGGGCAGCTCTTAAAAGAACCTTTTTTTGTTTTTTTTAGGTGCTTCTAGAGAAACACCTTTTTTCGGTTTTTATTTGCTTTTGTGTTTTCTTGTGCTCACATTATTACAGTAAACTCTTCACCGCATCCTGTAAATGGGCAAACACAACTGCATTGCCAATGGGTGACAACTAAATGCCATTTTCTTAGAAAAATGTCCACAACTAATGAGGTCATTGTTGCAGAAGAACATTCCACGAGTGGACAAAAAATATACATGTTTCTGTTGATGAGACACCTTCCTGCGTCTGGCTCAGAACAACATCCATGAGCAGTGGCCCATACTCTTTGTGGTCTTATGGATGAGAAAAGCACCTGGGCAGTTGGAAAAGGCATCTTAATGATATCCAGCAATCTCCTCAGTCGACGGAACAAATCTAAGCAAGCCACGTAACCCATGTGCATACCACCGTAATGGATGACGATAACATCGACAGTAGCAAAAGTGGCCAGGTCTTTGCAAAGTGCATGAATATCGGCGAAACTGCACTCATACACAGCGTTCCACAATGTGTCCACTCCTTCCAAGGTGAAATTGTTGTCAAAGTGCCTTTCCAGGGCATAGTTGTGCAGATCTATGACAAAGGGATCACCTACAGTCAACACAATGTGTTTCGCCGTGTCAGCCAACCTCAGTATGCAGAGTATAATGTACAACATTAGGACCACCCCTTCCTGTGAACCACACCCACAGTACCTGATTGGATAATCCCCACAATGCCATGTCAATTGAGCAACATGGGGAGAAGGTCAGATTGTGGCACGTGCGCTTCCCAAAGTACCACAAGGGCCTCACACCTGTAAAGCTGGAGCTTCTCTGCAGCACTACCTCACGCATCCACCAATCGCATTGAAGCCGCCATCATCCAACACTGTCACTCCCATACAACACTTCAAATGTACTGTTACACATTCACAGTACAAGTGTCGTGCCATCCGAAAGCACGTCCAATATAAAGTTCAGTAAAAGTATGCAGGATTTCTCCATCCACATGCATCCACATGGCCACCCAGGATGTGACACGTGTAATCCTGAAAGTACCGCAGAAACTGCTACCTTTTCGTGATAGTGAGGGAGGGTGGCAGGGGAAGCAATATCAAGCTGGCTAGGGGATTGGGTCATCGTAGCTGTATAAAGGTTTTTATTTTATTTTATTTATTTTACTTATGTGTGTGCAATTTTATTTGTTTTTTCTCTTTATATGTGTTTCTGTATGCCTCTCCTCACATTTTTACCACATTCTACTCAATGCTTCTTGCCCAGTGTAAAAGAAAACTGCATTGCCAAATACTCAAATAAATGCCATTTCTATGGAACCACTGCATATTTTGCGACCTCATGATCTCATAGTGGGTGGAGAACATGCCAGCAGTCTGCATAAATTCACACATGCTTCAGTTTATAAAACACCTTCCGACCTCTGGCTTGTGTTATGCATGAGAAAACGACCTTGGCAGTAGGAACAATCTGCATCACTGTTTTCTGCAACCTCTTCAGGTGAAGGATTAAACGTCCACATGCCATGTAACCCAAATGTAGACTTCCATAGTGCACCACGGCAAAGTCAACGTTTGTGACGGAGGCCACATATCTGCAAAGGTGAACCACAACCCAAACACCTAATTACCAATTTCCCACAATTCCGTCTCCATGGCCACCATGCTCATAACGGCAGGATGTGGCATGTGCGCTTTCCCCTCTGCAGTGAGGGCCAGGGCCCAGTAAAGCAGACACAATACTTCTTCCCTCTGCACTGGCATTTTGCAGCACTCTATCATTGGGTGCTTTGAAATTATTTTCAAACACGCATGTAGCTATCACATACAAAACCTCTCTATTGCACACTATCATTTCTGTACACCACTCAATATTCACCGTTAAACACTCTCAGTGCATGTTCCTGTTGATTACAAAGCCCATCCACCAGAAAGTTCTGCTAAAGAATGCACGATTGCAGCATCCACAAAGATCCTGAGGCGCATCTAGCACACCTATGGCCATGCACACAACAGTGCAGCCCTTCCCCACACCCAGCACAACACCATGGATGCGACCATGTGGGCAGCTAAAAGTATGCACAAACAGAACATACTCAGCGGCACTTCCACTGAACTCCCCAACATCATAAAACACCCATTCATGAAAACGTGTCACAATTAGCAGACTCCACAAACATAAAACAGCCTGCACCACCCCTACCCACTGCCATTCACAATGTTTTGTGTCACTGGCAACCTAAACACAACATCTTTACAACATTCAGCCTACTTCAATAAATCTGCACACAGCAGAGTAACCACACACATATAAGCTGCACCTCAACCATACACTCTTCCATACTCACAGTATAGAAACACTGCACCCTGTGGCCACACTGTACAACTTCTCACTGCACCATCTCCTGCCGTACACTACATACTGTAGCATGTTGCAACTATCACCACAACCATGTAAAGCACAATACAAGCTTTTCAACTCACCTGTGCTGCTGTAGCAAGTCTACAATGTGCTCCACACCCATTCTCCAAAGATAACCACCGTGTGCCTGATGCATTGCTGCAGTGGGTGTGCTCCTTGCACACATTCACTGCACTGTAATGCAACCATGCATGTCTGCATGTCACCAACTACCACTATGCACATACGCACCACTGGCACCAGCAATCCTACCCAACTTCTGCAATGGAGCTATGCAGCATAAAATGCAACAGGTACCATAATCTACAAACATTACACTGTCTCCGGCACCGCTATGCGCTTTCATTCGCATACTATGGCCTTACCCAATTCCACTCAGAACATTGTGTGTCACTGCCAACCTAACCACAAAATGCTCACAACATTGCCCCACTCCAAGCAATCTGCACACACAACACTTTCCACAAATATAAGGTGCACTTCAACCATACCCTCTTCCCTACTGACAGCATGCAAACACTGCACCCATTGCCCACACTGCGTGCCTTTTCACTGCTCCATCTCCAACCACACATGAAAAACTTTACCATGTTCTAACAGTGACGTCACCTGCACAACCAAACATGCACGCATGGCAGCTCACTTCTGCTGCTCTATTGCATCTGAAATGTGCTCCATAACCATTCCGTACGAGTAACCACCCTCTAACTGATGCATATTCAAAAAATTATTGCTAGGGTTTGCTCAAGCCCTAGGCTCTTCAGTGCATGGCCTACAGCCTACGGCCTTCGGCCATGCACCTAATAGTTTAGGCCTTGAACACACCCACTGCAACGTAATGCCACCATGCATGTCACCATGTCACCAACTATGACAATCCACATACACACCACTGCCACCAGCACTCCTACCAAACATGCACACTGCCATGGAGCTATCCGGAAAAAAATTGCAGAAGTTAACATAATGTAGAAAGAAAACACTGTCTCTTGCACCCCTGAAGCCTTCGGTCATGCACCCAATAGTTTAATCCTTCAACAGACCCACTGCAACTTCATGCACCCATGCATGCTACCATGTGCCCAACTACCACAATCCATCTGCAGAGCACTGCCACCTGAGCTCCTACCCAACCTATGTCATGTGCTATTCACTCCCCTTCTGAAATTCACCTGCCACCACTCACCACGGAAAGAGGTTGACACAAACAAGTTGCCGTACAAGCTATCGGGCTGTTACAACAGCTGCCTCCAATCGCTAGACAAAGTAGTCTATCTAGGTACCCACGAATTGGCGCAAATACGCACAAACTCTGCAGGCATGCCTCTGTCTTCTTCCACCTATTTACATATGCCACTTCTCACTCACCCTCCCTTCCCCTCCCTTCTGGCCTCCAACACACGGCGTACAGTATATTTTCCAGACCATTCCGCTGGTGCACTGTCCTCTGATACACCATGGAGGCATTAGCCAAAAAATGTTGATGCACAGCAGGCTTCCCTCCAGCCAACCACCAGCTGTATTCAAAGTTCTCCGACAGCATGCCGTACCGCAAGCCAATGACACTTCTGTCCACGGAGCAAACAGGGGAATGGGTCAGTGGATATGGTCAGATATGACCAATTTTTATAGACGTGCATTTCAGTTGTTTGCAACAAAAGTACTGATCGGACACACACCAAACACATAAAAGCATGCTTTCTGACCCAAGCCCCCGCTCCTGCCGCAAATTTGGTGCAAATCCGTCCAGCCGTTTGCACTGTAGCAGTACGCAACATTTTTGCCCATTCAGTCTATGCAAAAATAAATGTGGGACCCTCTTATAACTCCCCATTCCCCCTGCACAAAACCTCACCAGACTTGCCGAAAAACATCAGAGCCGGCCATATACTTTTTCATCAAAGTTTGTTGCAGATTCCTCCAGCATAAACAAAGTTATAAGCCGCCCAAAAAGACGTCTTCTTATGGTTTTAGCACCTTAACCATAACTACACGGCTACTACCGCGGGACGTGTAATTTATATATATAGGAAGAGCACTTTTTGGGTGGCTTATAACTTCGCTCCCCCTGGACGAATCTTCACCAAACATTGCAAAACAAAGAATATGGCCCACTCTGAATTTTTTTGCAAAGTCTGGTGAGGATTCGTCCAGGGGGGGAAAAGTTATAGGGGGGGTTCCAAAACTTTTTTTTCCCATAGACTGAACGGGAAAAAACTTTGCGCACGGCTACAGCTCGAACCGCTGGACGGATTTACACCAAATTTGTGGCAGGAGCGGCGGCCTGGTCCTGAAAGTGTGCTTTTGCAAATTTGGTGTAAATCCGTCCAGTATTTTTTAAAAAATGACCAAAATGTAAGGCAAAAAAATTAGTGATATCTGTGTTCGCTTTGCGGACGGACTTCCCTGTTCGCTCCGCGGACAGCACCCCGATTGGCCCAGCGGCTTGCGTCATGTCCGCGGGCATGCAACGTGTTCGCTGATTGGGCGGCGTGGTGCGTGATGTGCGTCAGATTTTCTGTCGCGCCCGCCATCTTGCATTTGCGGACGTCCGCAGACAGCGCGGTGAAAGTTTGTTCAAAATGTGTATTTAGTAGAGTGTGTTGGTGTGTAGAAGTCTTTGGGGAGGATGGGGGAGTATGATATAGGTTCAAAGTTGTATTTTATTTATGTGCTAGACGCTTTTGTTGTGTTCGATTTGTCTGCGGACAACACGGCTGTTCTGGAATGTTTGTAAATAAACAGAATGGATTCGGTGTCAACTTGAAAGTGTTCTAAGAACACTCGTGGGGTCTTAGAATGTTTGCAGGGGGTGTCCTGGAGACGTTGTCTGTATTGTTCGTTGGCAAGGTGAAAATGTTTTAAGAACAATCGCGGTGTCCTGAAATGTTCGTACATAAAGAAAATGGGGGTGTCCTGAGGACGCTGTTTGTATTGTCCGCTGGCAAGTTGAATGTGTCCTAGGACCTTCCCCCAGTCTGCGGACATAAAAATGGTTGCAATGCTTGCATCTATGGGTGTGATATGCTGCGGTGGTTGTGGCCAGGGTATAGAATGTTGGGTGCATGGCCATTTGGGTCAAAAACTAATTTATAAGGAACAATGTTATAAGCTTGTATGGGTGTGATATGCTGCGATGGTTGTATTTATCTTGTTATACGTACTATTTGGTTTAGTAACGGGAGTCCATGTTTTTCTTGTTAATTTCTGTAATAAAAGAAAATAGCATATTAGTATTAGTATTTTATAATGACTTATTACATTGTACAATCAACATTTTCTTCTTTTTATTGACCCTCATATTTAGTAGATTACAAACCAGAGTACTGTGCAATTTGCAAAGTTTCTGTGTTTATTGCTAAAATCATTGGGTCTGTGGGAGAAAAAAAAATCCATGTTGGATTAAAAAAAACCTTTTTCTGTCATGCTACAGTTTATTTATTTGTTTGTTTTCCACTGTTACTTGTTCTTTCTGCTTAATGCTTTTTGCATTGGATTGTTCCAGTTTTTGTGAGCAGTAAGATATTAGGTATTTGTTTGGATATTGTAAAATTTTGGCCCAGTTAGATACCAGTAGGCGTATTCTAACTGTTTATGTTTTGATATAATTTCGTGGTATTGATTTATCTGTTTGCATATTTGTAAATTTTGGGACAGTTAGATACCAATTGGCGTATTCTAACTGTCTATTTTTTGCTCTATTTGAGTGGTATTAATTTATCTGATTCGTTGTTGTAGAATCTTTGGGCAGTTAGATAGGTTTTGAAATATTGTGACAGTTTATATTTTTTCACTACAAGTGTAGTTAAGGTTTAAGTACAGTTCAGTTATCAAATTTTGGTTTTAAGAACATTAAATATGCGTTTGTAAGATTAGCTGGTAATCTCTGCTTTAGAGTAACAGTACTATCATTACATTCAAACCATCCACATTTTTTTTATATATGCAGTGTAGTGCCCTGAGTTGGTTGTGGCTCCTGCGTGGTAGATTATACCTATAGTTGTGAAGGTTTTCCTACCAAGTGATATTTGACCATGTGTGAATCCAGTCAGCTTGCAGTTGTTTTTCGTACCATCTGCATTGTAACGTAGAAGCATTAGTATTACGTATTTACTATGTGTTTGTATTAGTAATGTGGAGCGATTATCCGAATTGCAGGTAGAACATAATCTACCGTGGTTTGCATTTTGTACAAGTTGCTGAAATGGAACGGATTCACAATTAGGTATAGATATATAGACAAAGCGCTCATTGGGGATTTGTTCTTGTGTCACATTGTTGCAGAGAGTGCATGTATGTTTCCACATGTATGAAATCTGGAAGATTTCATTTATAGGTATGTTTTTGTTTTCCAGTACTAATAGTAAGTACATTAGAAATTCTTGTGGATCTTCCTGTGAGTTTATAGTGAATTTCACCATTCCAGCACAGTAGTCCAATTCTTGTCTTATTCCATAAACATTATACGTGTGGTCAGGATTGTTTGCTCCATTTCTGTGAAGTACTAACATTTGCAAACACAATGGGTCTGTACTATGTAAGTAATTGTTGTCAACAATTGGTGGTAATTGAAATAGAATATTAATTGCTGCATTTGCGTAGCAACTTACACCAACTATATTTGAGAATTTAAATGGTCCAGGTAGTTCTGTATCAAACTGCTTTTTTTTGGAGTTTGTCTTCCTTCTTTAAAGAAGTACCTGGTTTACTTTCCCTAATTGATTCTTTTTTGCTTGTGGTACTTGATGAAGTTTTAGTTTCTTTTAGTCTCTTTGGAGGATTTGCAGTGACATCCTGTTGCATTTCTGTTTGATTTAGTTTTCTTTTAGAACATTTTCCTTTTTGTGGAACAGGATATGTTTGTAGATGGCGGAGTATAGTGAACGAAGTCTATTGTATTCTAAAATGCAAGGAATATCAGCGTTTACTTTACTTGCATCAAAGTTTATTAGAAATAGGCCGTCAATTGCACGTAGGCATGACAGTGCTACGTAGCTCATGCCTTCTTTAAAGACTGTGTTACCAATGTCTATCATTGCTTTGTCTAGAGTAAGACCTTGTGATTTATGAATGGTGACTGCGTATGTAAGAGTTAGAGAACATTGTTCTCTGCGTAAATACATGTCTTTGAAGAGAAGGAATCGAGCTGTTGAGCGTCCTATTCTTTTTACTTCTGAAAGTTTGTCAAAGAGAATATTGACAAACTGAATTTTGTTGTCACGTGGGTATGTTTGAAAGCCAACAACTGTACCCAGTGCTCCATTAACTAGTCCTTGGTCCACGTCAAGGTTACGTTTAAGCATTACTCTGCAATTTAAGGATAATTTTAATATCTTTTCCAAGCCTGCTGTGTTTGAGATTGATTTTTCTAAACTATTTAGTCTTGCTGTGGCTTGGTCACACATGGGTAGTGTCATTCCATGTACATCTAGTTTGTCTGTGGCGCTAATTTCCATAATTGGTTGCATTTCTTTGCTTAACATTATTTCATTGAATTTGAAACAGCTTGCAAGAGTTGGCATTAAGGCCATACAATTGACATTTTTTGTGGGCTAATTGTTCCATAACATCTGTAGCACATGCATTATCACCATAAAGTGCATGAATGTGCCGGGTTTTCAATATTGCTTCTGCTTCTCTAGAAAGTATACCAACTCTGATACTTTTTAAGATGTTGGCATAAGTGAGATCTGCAGATTGGCGCATGTTTTCTGTTAATTCTCTGTATTGGAAATGTTGCCAAAGGTTGACATTTCCAATGCTGCCAACGGATTTAGGCAGAGTTTGTGTCCTAATGTTTTAAAAATAGGCTCACCTTTTACAGGTGTCAATTGAAGAAGATCTCCGAAAACAATGATGTGTTTTCCTGCAAAGAGCTCTTCATAGTTTGTTTTGAGTACTTCTTGTAATCTGAGGTGAATCAACACCAACATTAGGTTGGACACCATGCTCACTTCATCTATTAGTAGCATTTTCATTTGTTTCAATACTCTGCATACTTCCATTGCAGCTTCTGCAGAAAGTTTGTAATAATCTAACTTGTTTTGGTGTTCTACTGGCAGGAGTAGTAATCGGTGTAAAGTGACACCACCTATGTTGTAGGCAGCTAAACCTGTGGGGGCAGTGACAACAGCTGACAGTTTGTTGTTTGTCAATTGTTGAAGGAACTTACTGATGATTTTGATTAGGAATGTTTTGCCAGAACCAGCTTCACCACTGACATACAATAGTATAGGTTTGTAATTTTGGCAGGTGCATTCTTTGTTTTCATGTTGCACACCATGTGCAATTTCTTTTGTTATTTCTTGAAAAATGCTACGTTGCTCATTGTTTAGTTTTGATTGTAGGGTAGTTAAGTCTTCTTTATCTTCATAGTGACACATGGTGTTTTCTACTTCTATCATAGCTAATTCTGCCTCATTTGTTATTAGTGGTTCTCCCAGTGGTTCTTGGATTCCTGTGACAGAAGGTTGACTACTGTCAAGAGTGTCCTTATCTAGTTGGGCCTGGAGTTCCTCTTCGTGTTGCTGTTCATTGTGCAACATTGTTTTGTACTGTGCAAAGTTTACATCAGTTATACTGCTTTCATTGGCTTTGAACGCGTCTTCATATGAGTCATAGGTATCTAGTATGTCTTCTTCTTTTCTCCATGGTTTGAAGAGTTGTAGCAAGGACATGTAATATATATATTTATGTTGAGGAGTCTTTAATGACAATTTGATATGATTAATTAAATTTGGTTTGGTGAGTTTTACTAAGCTGCCATCACAGTTTGTCACTTTGTATTTACGGTTTTGCTCTCCAGGTTTTATATTATTTTTGTATGTGTAGTTTTGGGCTATGTGGTATAGACACATGGTTTCCAAAGTGGTACTCCTGTTTGGGTAGTATGTGTCCAATAAATTGTTTTCTAAAATGTCCTGGCTGTTGGGATCATGTTTGGCTATTGTTTCTATATCTTCGTATGATTTTTGAAGTATTTTTCTAGATTTAGCTGGACCAAGACTTAGCCATACTATATTTGCAGATTTACCATAGAATGCAGTACCAGTTAATCGATCAGCTGCTTCATAGGATCCACATTCTCTATGGGACAGCATTTTTATGCCCAACCTGTATAATTTCTGAGACACTGTTTTATCTGATGACAGGTCATTCCAGAGGTCTTGGAGCTCTGTCTTTTCTGATTTGGTTAAGTATGCTGTGACATATTGTGCAACTGCAGTAGAATTGTCTGCAATGTACTGCACATCTATGTTTGCATTCCACAAGTGGGCAATGATTGCATTGTAATCATTGATATATTTGTCTTCTTCTTTTCTTTTTATGCAATATGTATTTTTAGGTGACTTACCTTTAACACTATGTCTAACTGAAGACATGAGGTTATTCACTTGACCTGTATTTGTAACTGGTCTAGGGAAACCAAATCGGCATTTGGTGTAGTATTTCCCTTTGTTTTTGTATTTGCGACGACAATATTTGCCACATTTGTGTCTTTGGAATTGTAAGATTTTTGCATGAAGATGACTATTTGTGGATTCTGACGGAATTTCACAAGTGACATATTTTTCAATAAACTGTAAAACAGTGGCATCACTGTCTTGACCAAATTTAGGAGCATCTTTAATCTATAAAAGCATGTGGACATGTGGCGCTCCTCTGGCTTGGCATTCTTTTCTCCAAAAGAAGTGTTGCACTTCTCCAAGGGGAGGAACAGTTTTATTACAAATAAAATGTAGCATAGCAATGAAGCGATGGTGAAAATATCTAGAAACATTAACAGGATCCTGAGAACAAAGTTCTCCAGGTATTAGTATATCTATGTTTGTTTTGTTTTCATTTGATATGCGTAGGAAAGCATGTAAATCTTCCCCTGCATATTCTGCGCAACTTAATGTAACAAACCAAGTGGGTGTGCCAAGGTTTCTGATCATACAACGTACATCTCCATGACGTCGAAACCAGTACTCTTTAGTACCTCACATATTTGCTAATAGATTTTTAAGATTTGCCTGTAAAACCTCATCTTTTTGTTGAACTTTTTGTAATAATTGTGTGGCTGTCATATTTTGAAAGTGTGATCCTGATTTTAATATGTGTGCAACTCCGTAACATAAAGTTGCTAGTTCACTTTCAAAGAGTAGGTGGAATATGTATTCCACATTTTGTCAAAATCTGGGATCTTCAGAATACATTTGTAATGAGCGATATTCTGATGCTGATAATTGAACAGGTCTATCATTGTACCTTCCTCCTTTGCCAGTAGGAAAGAGTAGAGGAAAAGCATGTGCTTCTATACTTTTTTCCCATATGCTGTTTGGTGATCCTTTTGTTTGACGCATTTGGTACGTTTCCAGTGCATCTTCTATGGTGTCATTAGAGTGCAATGGGTGAATTGTATAATGGTCTAAAGTGTTTGCTATTGTAGCAGGATCTAGGAGCTCAAATTGACCAGTTTCTTGTGTCTCTTGAATTATTTCAGTTGTATCTTTCAAGTTTTCTGCGATATTAATTTCTTTGTAATAATCATTATTCTCTTTGAGATATTGCAGGGCTTCTCTAACTTTATGTAAATCTACCAGCTGTTGCCACATTTTTGTTGTCTTTTGTAGGTACTCCATTTACCAAGATAATTAAATATTGTTGCATTGGACGTTGCACTCCTAGAGTGTGCACATTTTCTTTTAGATATAATGGTAAATACACTACTTTTCCAAGAATACCTTTCACTAATTCAGAGGGAGGTAATTTTGCAGTTTTTGGTTGAAGGCGTATTATTGCTTGAAATGGATGAACTGTTTGAATTATGATGCTCTCATATAAATTAAGTTTTTGAAGGAGTTTTGGTAGTGGAAGTAATTCCAAGTTATTTGAGATAGCACGTGAAGGAGTTTGGTTGTTGTCAAGTTTGGTAGTGCAGTAACTGCAAAGTATTATGGGGTCAGTTATTTCGTATTTGTTTTCTGCTATAAGGTGGAGAGCTAATTCAAACCATTTAGAATCTTCATTGTCTTCTATTTTGTATGAAAGGTCTATAGTTTTTGTGTTACTTTTATAACATGTTCTGCGGCAACATACACACACGTGGTTTGGTACTTCAGCTGAAGTGCTTTGAAATTTTAGTATTTCTTTTTTGTATGTGTGTAGTGAAAGGTTGCCATGTGCAGATTTGTTATGAAGTTGGTTGACAACTAATTCATCTTGTAAGTGGATTTCATTTACAACATTTTTTTTCTGTATATACTCGATTTCTTCTAGTAGGTCTTTTGGTGTACCATGTACAAGAATGTTATTTAAATTGGCTAGTGCTAAAGCAGGACTTTTTGCATAATACCGTTTATAAACTAGATTTCTTATACTTGCATGATGTGTTGATATCCTTTTGATATCATGGAAGGTTGTTTTGCAAGTAGCTCCTGATATGCAGGCCAACGAATGTCCTTGCAGTCCTGTGTGCTTGCGTACTGGACAAGCATCCATACTTTGCAGTATTTTAATTTTCATTTTGTCTTTGCTTTTCACATACTGATTGAGGAATAGGCGTAAAGATTTGAACATTTTTTTGGGAATGTTAAACATTGACGTGCATGGCCATGTGTAAATTAGATGTTCTGATTCAGTCGAATGGAGGGGTAAATCTAAGTTTTCAGGGCATATTTTTGTAAGGAGTACTTCTTGTTCCATTATGGTATTATTAACTTTTTCATAACCTCGACCACTGCTACGTATGGCAATTGTATTTGTTTGCTTTTGTTTGTATGCTTCTTCATTAAAGTATGGTTCTGTGCTTGTAGTGTGACTCCATTGACCTCCACAGATATTTAAGAAGTTATTTATGTTCACATTTCTTTTATTGAGAAGTCTTTTTTGAAATGTAGTTATTAGTTTTGTTAGTGGTTTAATTCTGTTTAACACAACAATAAATAAGTTTCTTTTGAGAAGAATTGCACTGTCTATCAACTCTTCTAAGATTACTTTCCTACAATAGGTTTGAAGTGTTGAACCTGGTTTCTCTCCTGTTTTTATCAGATTTTGAAGGACTTTGTGACGGAACATTTTGGCTAATATACTTTTCTTGGTATGCTTACTTTGTACTATATCAAGATTTATAGAAGACGTTTTATTTGTAGTGATAGTTGATTTTCTGTTAATAGTTTTTTGGGTCGTTTTACTTTGTGATAGAGGAGGCCAAGTTTTTGCACTAGAAACTTCTTCTGTTTCACAACATGACTGTATTAACTCTTGTGTTTCAATGTTTTTTACAAATTCTGCTATAGATGGGTGTTTATGTTGGAGACTTTTGTTTTCATTTGCTCTACTTCTGCTTCCCTTTCTACGGAGTTGCTTTTTGGTGGGCATTCATTAGCGTCTGTTGAAAAAAATACAGAAGGTATGGGTTGGGGTTTTCTGCAATGCATGTGTGTTGTGTGCATGATTGTTTGAGTAAGATGATAAAGATGTATGTAATGGTGTGTGATTGTGAATTGGGAAGTTGAACTACTAGGGATGGGTATTCTTCAATTAATGTGTTACTAAACTGGGGTTCAGGTAACAGAAAAAAGTAAGCCGGTGGTGTGGAGAAGAATAAATAATATAGGTAAAGCTATACAATTAAGGCAGTTGTTTGTTCTACAACATCTACATTCTAGCGGCTGAGTTGGGTAATTTGTGTGCCGAAAAATAGGAATTTGAGGGCCATTCTGACAGGAGATCACTGTTTAAGACGGGGGGGGTTTCTGGTCAGAATGGTGCATAATCTCTATTTTTAGGCACAGAAATACCATGAATGCACCGTACAGTGCGTGTGAGTTATAAATCAAATATTATGGTAACAATCTACTTACTTTTTTTTCAAAAATGAGTAGTTTGCTTCTTAGTTGTTCTTTGTAAATCAAAATCAGCTGCTTCTATTCAGGAGAATGGGCTTCACTGCAATTGTAAAAGAAAGAAATTAGAAATTTGGTTGCTATATAGCACTGTTTTCATTTTAGACATAGATTTGTTTACATTGAAATGCTCAGCGCCTTCCTGAAAACCATTAAAACTATATTATGACTAAGAGTAGGAAAGAAAATATCTTTACTATGGTTTGTGGAATTCATAATCTACCAACGTATACCACTATTCTTGTAACTAAGCTTTTCCACGTAATAGTGAGTCATTGTCATCATAGCTCTCAACCATGTGTGTCGCAAAGGCGGGTGAAATCACCTGATTTTGTTTTTGGAGGGTGAGACGCCCATTGGAATGAATGGGCGTGCAGGAGGCTTGGCGGGTGAGTCAGTCCTTTACAAGGCGGGTGACACTGCTTTTGCACGTAAAAGTGAGTGAATGTCATAGTCTGCTTGTCCTATATAAATGTATGTAAGTTCTTATATAAACGAAAAAAAATTAAAACCAATTATGTGTTTGTACAAATATTATTGTTTGAGATTTGATCATAGAGTGTGTATGTTATTTTGTGTGATTATATGTCGTGTATATTTTTTATTTCAAAAATGTTAGTTTAATAGTATTTGCATGTGTGTGTGTGTATGAAGAAATTAAACGATATAAAGGTTTGTAAGTGACAGGTCATTTTAGGACAATGAAACAATGATCGTCCATTCATTTTTCAGATTATAGAATGTAAAAGTCGGTTAGAAAATGTGTTCATGTACTGTGTAGAAAATATGCATACCTGTACTTTCTGTTCATGTATATGGATATGGACGGAGCTGCAAGTAGAAATATTGGAGATTTGTATAGTATTTCTCGTAGATCGTGGTTGTCAATGGTATGAGACTTGTACTCCGAGAGATACACCGTACATTTGTAGTGCTGCTCTATGATGATGCAGTTACATGTAGAGTTATTGGATTTGATTGGTGGATGGTCATGTGATTGCTTAGCTACATCCAATGAGGGAATGGCACAGAGAGTGAAATCGAAATGGTAGAAGGGCTGTACATGTTACGATACGTTCGTGGACATCGCGGTAGTTCTAGGACACAGCGTATTACATCCAGGGAATTTGGGGACGGGAGGTATGGAAATGAGATTGGATGAAGCAAGGGATTGGTCAGTAAAGTTTAGTGAGTGTGTTGTGCTAGGAGAAGTTGTCTCAGATATTGTTTTTGCAGAGAGAAGAACAGATAGCTATGGCTGAGTGTTTCAAAACACAGATTGTATGGATTTTGGGAGACTCGTGGATTCACTGGTTGAAGGTGCATGCAGAAAGTATTATAGATACTCCACAGCGTTCTGCATGCACCTTCAACCAATGATGTGGAAGTGCACTGGCATGGAGTGCGTGGAATGAAGTGGTTGGACTTACTACCTCTCTGTGCACCTTTGAAGATAGAGGAACATCCAGACATAATTGTAATTCATTGTGGAGGGAACAGTTTAGGACATGTGTCTGGAATTTCTTTGCAATTTGCAATGAAAGAAGGACTTCAGAAGATAATGGACATGTTTCCAAACTCTAAAATAATTTTTTCACGGATTGCGCAGAGACAAGTGTGGCTTTGTTCTTTCTCATGTGGTCCACAAATGGAGAAAGCAAGGCGTAATGTTAATAAGGCTGTTTGTGCCTTCCTAAGAGATTTTGGCATGTCCTCTTTTAACAATGAACATATTTTGTTTCGTAGTACATACATTTTTCGCAAAAAAGATGGAGTCCATCTTACTTATGCTGGCAATCAGATTTTTCTGAGAAATGTACAAAATGCATTGCGACCTTTTTTAGAAATACTGCATTCGTTTTGAAGTACGTCTTACGTAGTTAAAATGTTTTACATTCAAACACCTCCCAAAGGCTCTTTTCAGAGCCACCACTTCCTGTTAGAGAAAAATGCATTGGTTTCAATAGGGTAGCAATGGAATTGTTTTTCTGTTCGCGGACCGTCCGTGGACTTTCACGAAATGGAAATGGCTATGCTTTATGTATCTTCACTTCTATTTTTTAACTGTGAAAGGCGGCTCTGAAAAGAGCCGTATATTTTTTGATTTTTGTTATTTTGTATTTTTTTGTTCTTTTTTATACACGACACACTAGGAGAGGAGGGAAAGGAGGGTAAAGGGAGGAGGGCACCAACCAAAGGGATAAGAAAGGGCGAGCTGAGAGAGGAAGATGTATAGTGGGTTTTATTTGGGTAGTGAGCAGGTCTTCTGGTGCTCTGAGACGATCGTCTCAAAAACACTCCGAAGTTGTTCCCCCCTGCAGACTACTGTGTCACAGTACACACATACAACTGTGACCCTCGAAAGGTAAGGGTCATCAGAATTCTGTATGGCCTGTGAGGCAGCTTGAGGAAGACTCTGTCCCACAGAGATGTTCCTTGTGGTGACAGGATCAGGAACGGAGGATGAAGTAGAGGCAATCAACCTACTACACTTCTCGCAAGGTACAACCTTGCGAATGGCCCCCGTGTGGAATGAGCGCAGGTGTTGCTTCATGGTAGTGGTCCCAAAGCTATACGAACCATGCTTCCCGCGACTGAGTACCATTTTGCGCTCATTAAAGGTGACACGGTTCGCATGAAAATTTAGGACCGTTTCCATGAACGGTAAACAACCGCCACACCCAAGATTCACGCCGACGGCGGGTAGTAGGGATTTCCTCTACCTCATTCTCGTCATCCTCTTCTTCCTCCTCTGTATCCTCACTCCTGTTCCCCTCTTCAGGCCCTTGGGGAAATGGTGGTGGTGGAGGGAGTGGGGGTGGTGCTGAGGCTGATGTAGCACCATGTGGTAATAGTCGAGCCATGGATGTCATAGACTTGGAGATGGAAATCTCAACATCTGCAAAGTATGCAGCAAAATGCATTGTGCTCTGTGGAATGGTCAGAAACACAATGAGAATGCGCTCTAGGGCGTGGTCTTATATCGGGGTGCTTGTGCACGGGTCGCGGACATGCGCGCCGTCCGCAAGACAGATTGAACATCAAAAAAGGTTCAAAAAGTCACAAAAACTATGTGGAATATTAGGATTAGTATGTGGGATTTGTGGTATGGTGATTGTTTAATGAGAAATATTGTTGATTACTTGGAAATGTACTTTTAAACTGGTCGGGGACACGAACAGTGTCCGCATTTAGAGCACGAGATGAGCGTGGGCAGGGGTCACATGATTGTTTTGTGAGCATGTTCGCTAAGGTAGCGGTCGTCCGCAGGACACCCAATGTACGGACATTGTTTTGCGCATGCGTGTTGATGTTCTACGGACAGTGTTCGGGTCCTGAACTAATTAAAACTGCGTCACATGTAAAACAAACAGTTACGGACAACCGTTTGTTCTTAGCACATTTTAATTTATTTGCTAACAATACGGACAGACATAGCGTTTCAAGCACACCTCCATTTTCGTTTATTTACGAACAATTCAGGACACCACGAGTGTTCTTAGGACAGTTTCTGCTTGCTATCGAACACTACGAATAGGCATAGTGTTCTTAAGGGCACCTCCATTTTCGTTTATTTACGAACATTTCAGGACACTACGAGTGTTCTTAGAACATTTTCAACTTGCATGAGAACATTGCGGACAGATGTAGTGTCCTCAGGAAAGTTACATTTTTGTTTCTTTACGAACATTTCCGAACAACCGCAGTGTCCGTGGACACCTAAATTGGTTTTATCACAAGGAACTGAAAGTAATTACAACACAATATAAGAAAAGTAACTTTATTTCATATATAAATACAATTATGACTGGGAAGGTGGGGCAGAAACGTAAACAAAAACAGGAGAATTAGGGATTTCTAGATAACTGGGATCAGGTGAAGAAGGGAAGGAAATCTCATCGAAACGCTTTGGTCCATAGACAGGATTTGGGGTTAACTGCGTGGGATAGGGTGAGGGGGGACAAGTGCAGGTTGGACAATGGTGTGCTGTTGGTGGTTTCACATATTTTTCCACAAAGTTTTTCAAATCCTTAAAGTTTTGCATAAGGTCGTCCATTTTTTGATTAATCTGCTGTAGAGTGATATCCTCTGATTGTTGTTGTGAGATGCTTGGAATTTTTGTATGGTCTGTAATAAAAAAATGTATATGTTAAATGTATACAAAATAATATTTATTAATTGGTTTATATAGTAAAGTGTGTACTATTAGGTGGACTATTTTCTAACATTTCCTCTCGTGGGAAATGCTCCTCTAGCCAGTCGAGAGTACTACACAGTTCTGTGAGAAAACAAAAAAGTAATATGTTTTTTTTTCTAATATAGAAAGTTTATAAATATATGAGTAAAAAGAAGTGCACTTACTATGTCTGGTGAGATATGTAATCAGTAGTGCATAGGTCTGGTCTTGCTGTTGGTTGTGGAGCGTTGTGAGGTCATTATGGTGGAAGCCACTTTATCTTCTTTTGGTATATTACATTTTAAAACATATTGTATTTACATGAATGGTTAGTGTGTTACATATATGGGTAACATTTTTTAAGTATTACTACATATACTTTGTATGTGTGCTGCTTTGTGAATTTGTTAAATGTTCCTATGTTATGATATAACTATTACACATACCTCCCCAGAGTTTTTAGGTGGTGGTACTGTTGTCCAAACATGTCTGTGGACCGTCAAATTCAGTAGGAAGGGTTCAGTATGTTCCATATTATATGTACATAAAGTCAAAGTAATTATTGTTAAGTTGTGCTACTAAAAAAACATGAAATTCAGTAAAACAACTTTGTTAAAGGGACGTTATGGTTAAGTTGCGCTACTAAAAACCTATGAAATTCAGTGAAAAAACGTTGTTAAAGGGATGTTATGGTTCAAAGTAAAACCGAAAAACCCCTGAAATTCGGCAGTTATTGTAAGATAAGCAACCATAACTCGCGCTGCCACCGTGCACTGCTAACACTAATACCCAGGACATCAAAGATGACATCACAAATGTCATTGATGACATCACTGATGACATCACATGTGCTTTTACCTTTCATCAAAAGTCTGCACAAGGGATACTTAGTGTAATGTTAATAAAAAAAAGTGTCAAAGATTATTGGAATAAATATCAAGTGCTAATCAGTGCATTAAGCTATGCGTTGATATAAATAGCATTCTATTATTAACTTCAATCCAGTATACTAAGGTACTCATGTAGAAACATAGGCATTGTGTGCAGCATACATGATGGAGGTGCAATATTCATAAGCTTGCCATGTTGAATATTGAAATGATAACTGTTTTCATATTAGAGTTTTGCGTACAGTGAAACTTGTGATAAGTAGGTAATAAAACCCACTTACTACATAATTTTATGCAGAGAAATGATTGCTCTGTTTCAAAGCTGTTACTTACCCTATCTATATATATCACATTATGTGTCTGGACCCTAAGGAAAATAGTGTGAGTACAACATATACAAATATGAGCATATACAGGGAAAGTACAGTAATAAAAAAACATCAAAAGTATCAGAAAGTGCTGATAAATCTACTGATAATTTTAATGCACAAAAAGGATTGCTGTCTTTCAAGGTTGTGACTTCTCCTATGTATATGTTTCATATGATATGGCTGGACCATAAGGGAATTATTCTAAGAACATACTTGAAGGATAAGTCTACGAATATAGTAATTTACAATTTTTAGTTCCTGACTGTTACTGAAGAAAATCATGTGGCCTAGATATGTCAGGAAAGGAAAAAAGGGGGAGTCAGACATGTGATGTCATCAGTGATGTCATCAATGACATTTGTGATGTCATCTTTGATATCCTGGGTGTCAGTGTTAGCAGTGCACGGTGCCGGCGTGAGTTATGGTTGCTTATCTTACCATAACTGCCGAATTTCAGGGATTTTTCGGTTTTACTTTGAACCATAACGTCCCTTTAACAACGTTTTTTCACTGAATATATATATATATATATATATATGTCTTTTAATTCAAGTAACAGATTTGACCAAAATTCTGAAAGTGATTAAAAATCCACAGGCCTCACCATACTGAAAAGTTTCGTAAAGATTTGTTAAAAAATAAGAACGTTATTAAGCATACAAATATAGACATTTTCCAAAGGTGTGCCCTACTTCCCATTCATTTTCCCATAGACAAGCAAGGTTAATTTTTGCCAAAGAGCACAGCCCAAACTGATGGATGGATTTGGACCAGGTCTGAAAGAACTTGGGCCGAAGCGTTGACTCACAATCCAAGCTTGGTTTGGGGTTATTCCATGCAGGGATTATTTAAATATTTGACGGGGAAGGGGTGGCACCTTCTCAAAAATACATAGCTATATCTCGAGATTTACCCGAAACCAGGGTTTTTTTAGAAATGAAACTACCACCATCTTGTATTTCTTTCGATGCAAGAGATATCCGCGGCTAGGGCTCACATACATACATGGGTGCACAGGTTTGCGCACTCACTTACACACGCCTTCACAGAGCAAATGCACGCTGCACAAACAATCCCTCACTCACACCTTCACACCATGTACACACACACATGTTCACATCATGCACACCCTCATACCACACATTCCCCCTTATGTTGAGCAGAATCATAAGCAGTACCCTTTGGGAACACCACACACAATTAAGACTACAAGTGACAGTACAAATTCAGCTTTGGTACAAGCCTGTACCACACAGTAAAGTGGTAGTGATGGCTGAGCAGCCAGACTTATCTCAAGAGTAAAGTGAGCAGTATCAATAGTTATACAAAGGACAGCAATTACTATGGTTCAAACAAACACTGACTCAAGGTTTTTGAGTAAAAGAATATACATTATATACACATCAGTTGTAAAACAATTCACTAAAGTAAAACAGTAGAACAATCACACTCTAAATACACTACATGCCACCGAATAGATTCTGAACAAGTGAAGCTCAAAATGAAGTGTGAGCAAAATGGCACTCCAGCAATTCAAAAGGGAGGGAAAGACAAGGTTAGACAAAAAATTGAGCAGCAAGTAAGCAGGGCAATCTAGAAAAGGCAACCACGGTAGGGAAATCAAATCAAAAGGCCTGAGACAAAGTCAAAGTACCAGAGTCTTGCAGAGGATCACACAGTTTAGAGTAGCTTGCGGATAAGTCTTTGCCAAGAGTTCGGAATGAAGTTGGTCAGAAGAAAAGCTACTTTTAAGAATAGAGAAGGACAAGCCCTCGGATTGGCGAAAGATTTTAAACACTTTCACCCCGGTCGGAGGGAACGAACAACCGGGTTAGAACAGTACCTTAAATGAGGAAGAAGGCTGTAGGTGAAGCAGAAGTTCCTGGCAGTTCCTGCAGGCTCAGGGTTCCTGAAGCGACTGTCGGACTGACACAAAGTAAGAAGACTGGAGGGTCCTGCACTGCCCAGGGAAGAAACCAGCAGCAGAGCAAAGCAACAAATAAAAGGTGCACTCCTTAAAACCCAAGACGGGTCCGGTCCTCCTGGCTATCCGGTTCATTTTAGCTATGCACAGCAAATACGACCAGAGGAGGGGGGCCTGGCTTACAGTTGGGCGAACTGGTTGGTCCCACCAGCTCAAGGGGAGAAGATTCCTTGCAGATCTTCCCTGTTGTTGAAGTTTGGAGATTCGGACAAGCAGCAGGGCTTCACCGGGAGGTTCAGTCATGGTAGAGGTCCTCTTCTGTCACCTTCTCTTCGGTTCTCTCGATCCAGTGCCAACTCTGCCTTCTCAGTCCCAGAGACCTGCTTTCTAGGCAGTTTTCCCCCATTCACACAGCCTGGCTGTCAATCACACAGCAGGGTGGCTGTCCCGGCGGGACAGTCACCACAGCCAATCATACAGAATGTGACATGGGTCTCCGAGGAGACTCTGTGCAAGGAGTTGCAAACCCCTCCATCACATCCTCTCCCCCTCAGACATTCAGGCGCCTATGGAGAGCTTCTGTGCAGAAGCCCTCCAAAGGACGGCGAACACAAGAAAGACCTTTACAAAAAGCACTGGTGAATAAACCCAGCTGGTTTACGGATACTGACAAAGACATCTTTTGTGGTGCGCAATTTTTTCAACCTGCACCACTCCAGTACCCGGACTCCTTGGGTAATATAACAGTGGATGTGACCTTTGTTGTTGCTCCCTTTCTAAAATTCTTTGTCCTTGTAGCCTTATGGGCTAATATGCCACTGTCCACTTTCCTGGCCGGGGTTTCTTACACAACTGTTTACAAATCTTTACAGATTGGAGCATTTTATTCAGCCATCTGCCATGCAGGATCCCCAATATGAACATTGCCAAATCGTATGACAGTGCTTTCAGTCCTATACACGAAAAAACAACAAATTGATTTCTGTTGCTGTTGCTAAGGTTGGTCAAGAGTTTTCCCAACACCATTATTTGGCCTCTTTCTTTTGACCTGTTGGTGCGTGTCTATCTTTCTATCACTTTTGGCCTTTCTATAACCATGTTCTACACCCGCCTTGTCCAGGGACACTGATTTTCTATGGTAGCACTCCCTGCATGACGCCCACGGTGTAACCCAGATATATATATATATTTGGGGGTATTAGCAGGACAACAGCAGAACATTTTATGTCTGAAACTGAGCACTGCGAAGTCATGCACTTGCGCTTTGCTTCTGTTTTTCTTTTCTTTTTCATTTGACCCCTCCCTTGTTTCATATAGGGAATTGATGATTCTATGTTTGTTTTGCTTGTAGACAACTATTTGTAATCTCCTGATGAAGACGTAACAAAACCAACGTTAATACGTCGAAACCGGTAGAGAAACCCAGGATAAGGCCACTTGTGAAGATCTCGCCTCTCCTTTTCTGGCCTATCCCAATTGCTGACCATGTGTTGTTTTGCTCACCACTTATAAAATCCATTGTGGCCACGCACTATGTGTTGTTTTGCACAAAAAACATTTCTTGTGCAATAACTGAATTGTTGATAAATTGTTATATTTGTTATGTGTTTTTATCTTGTACATAATGATGTTTTGTATGAGTAGATTGATGAATGTCGTATGGATGTGGATGAATGCGTGAATGATTTAATAGGATGATTTTTATAGCATTATGATGTTTTTAAATGTATTCCTGCTATGTTAAATAAATAACTGCTTGAATGCAGATTAAATTATGATTAAACACACAGGGTAAATGTACTAGGTATAATAAAATCCTCAATTTGTCTCTTTCAAATTGTATCCTCTGGATGTACTTTCTGAGATGAACTATTACGTTAATACCCCAATATAGAGAGTGGGGTCTCCTGTGCCTTTCAGATAATCCAGAATAAACGCAGCCGGAACAGAAATAAAATAAAAGGGGTCCAGCGGGTTTAAGTTTGAGGCTACTAACTTAGCCTAAAACAGTACCAAGTCTATTAAAATGGACTGCGGTAGGAAAAATAGGGTAGATACCACTGCCACCAACCAAATCTTAAAGAAACGGGAACGAAATAATGTTCCCTGAGAAACAGACAAAAAGGGATAACTAGTAACCCTTTCCAGAACTCTATGTAACATAGTTTGTACTGGGTCTGTGAATTTAAAAAGACTAATAATGTCAATGGCAACTTTACAAGTTCTGGGAGACAGTAGTCAGTCCCAGAAAATGGAGTTTGAAGTGGGAAGTCTGAAAAAGACAACCCTGTGTCACTGCACTAAAGGTTCTGTGTAACGCACAGTAAAAAGATGACGCCTATGGAGTAGGTGAGACTCCACAGTTTATGAACACAAAAATGTTAAACACACACAGCAACACACATTTAAGAGTGGGGAAAAAAAGGCACACTCTTACCAGGTGAAAAGAAAAAAATAATCCTAGAAATCCAGCAAAGCTGCAGAGGGACTCAGTATGTAAGGGAATTTAGCCATTTTGGAGAATTATCCCTAAAAGAGGACAATACCATCTCTGGGCAACATTATAAAACAGAAAAAATGAAATGAAGATAAATCACATTTATGTTGAGCGTTTCCATCGAGAACCCTGGTCTTTACGAGTTTCAGAAACAGCACTTAACCATTATGCTACAATGATGTTATTGTTTCGAGTCTCACAAGTTTCATACCTAGCCTTTTATCATTGTACATATTCAATTATAGGCTAAGTATGACATTTATGTACTATGAAGCACTAAGTCATTGTGGTCTAGTGGTTAAATTCTTGCCCTTGAACTCTGCAGCATTGAAGGCTGTATTTTTTTTTTAAGAAAAGCAAGCAACTGGGAGGCGGCGAGGGTTGTTGCAGTGCAGTTATGTGATGTTATTTGGCTTTTGGGCATTTAGACGTGACTGCAAAGTCAGCCATGTCCAAACATCCCTTGCGCCAAAATAACGGCACCGGAATGCCTTTTGTGCCAAAAAGGGGACGCTAAAATGAGAGCAGCAGTGGAATGGCTGCCCCAAATTGGCCCACGCCAAAAGGAGGCCGCCAAAAATGGATGTACCGGTTGGAGCATGCTGCTTAACCAAAATGTCATCACTGTGGTCATAGGCTGCACAACAGGGAGCGCAAAGTAAAGGTGGCTTTACCTGAATTTCAGGGGTTTTGTTGCGTTAAGTTCTCACCTTAAGGTCCCTGCAACAAAGTCTTTTCCTTGAAACAAAATAAATGTATATATATAGCATCGAACCTGGTCAGTAGGCATTTATTGTGAGGTGAATTTACCACTGTGGTCTTCCATTCCCTGCTTAGCATCATAATATATTTTCATAATGAAACCAACCTGAAAATTAGATTAAACAAACAAAGGCATTTTACGAAAGAAATGTCTACCTACAGAGAACTCAGACGGGATGTATTTTGGCTCCAAGACTTTTAACTTATAGTTTGCTGACCTAGGAGAAGTGTTAGACAGTAAAGCATTTATCTCTCCAAAAGTTAACGATTATAAGGTATCTTGGATTTCCTATGCGGATGACATAATGACTGTCGCCTGTCGGATTTCAGCACTTGTTGAACGCATTCCAAGAATATGCCACTAAGAATGATTTAGTTATTAATAATAAAAAAACGAAAATTACACACTTCATCCCCGGAAGGAGGAAGGCCAATTATAGTTGGTGGTTAGGGAATCATAAGCTACAGCTGATCGACGGCCTAAAATACCTACGTCTTAACATCACAGCCAGACCAAATAAATGATTTCTATTCACCACTCTAAAAAAACAAAGCCCTCCAATTTATGCTGCAATAAAAGCATTTTAGCAATAGATTTGGAAGGCTCTCCCAGCTGCCGGCGATTAAAATGTATGAACAAAAAATCATCCCCTCCTTGACACATGTCCTTTAGTCTCATCTCCGAGTTGGATTTGTCACTCTTTTAAGGGATTATTCTGTAAAATGTGTTGTCCCTTCCAATAGGTACTCCGGTGTCAATGATTTGCTTTAAACTTTGAATATCTTCTGCTAATATGACTCTCATGGAAATGTCTTCTATTATGTAAAACCCTTCTAGTACATCAGACACATTCTTGTTTAAAAAAAATATAAGGTAGATCACAAGAGTAATAGGAGTCTACATGTTGAAAACTGTGTAGCATTCTTATCAGTTAAAGGACTTTCTTTCAACAACATTTTTAGTAATCTGGTATGCTTCAAAGGAACTCTCAGATATGCTGATTGGTGTGAGACATGCAGGACTATACAGCAATATAAGGTCTTCCCAAATTTAAAACAAACCCATAAAGTGTTGGGAGTGGTCTCCTCTTACCTTGTAAGGGCTCCATCCCCTATATCAAGAAGTGCACTTTTGAGGTTCAGACTCAACTGCAGATGGGAAAGATTAGAAAAAAGAACAACTATAGGAGACATGTGCGCTTATCATGACTCTGACCGATTGCCTATTATCAGCATTCTTGCTCACTCACACGCCATTAAACACATGCTCTTCCTTATATAAAAATAATTTTAAAAATCTCAATAGCACCAAATAACAGTCTCACGTCCACTCTCAGTGGACTATTTTTCCCCAAAAAAATGTGATGGGATTAATAAAAGTGATTCAAAAAAGCTAACTACAAAAATATTACACACATGGCTAACAATACTTCTAACACCAAATTCACTTTTCGTATTAGACAGATGTGGGTCTGGACTTTTTGCCTAAATGCCTTTCCTCTAGGCATGTACAATATTCACTGTCACTTAGAAGTTTTCTTTCTTATGGCCAAAAGACATCAGCAAGCACATGACGGTCTAAACAAAATCTCTAATGTTGTGTGTTCCGTGTCAGACGTGCATGCACTGTGTATTACAAAAACAGAACAATGTCGACAGATGTATATTTACGCCTCCTACGAGGAAGGTTCTAACTTCACCACCCCTCAATTTGACTGGGCCTTCATCAGGACAAACAGAAGATAACTCCCCATGATGAAAATGAAATATATGGCACGAGTAGACCCTTATCATCTCAAATTTCCACCCTTCGGACTCTTAGTAGATCTCCTTTTTAACTGCAGCAAATGCTGTTCTGCATGTTTTATTCACACAGATACTCTTATCAAGGGGGAAATCTGGTCCAGATAGGAGACTCCCTGGACACAAATGTATATGGGACTTCTTATTGAAGCTAAACTCCAAAAAGCTGTTTCTTGTTCATGCTGTTTCTTGTAACAGACACCATTAATTCACAAGATTCTGTCTGAGCAACTAAAGGCAACAGCAGCAGGATCTTCCAGTGTTCACCTTCTGTCCTTCCCCCAAATGCCGTTCAGATGGGTGGGTGATGCAGAGGGAGGAGGCATGGAAGTTGCAGTAGGGCTGCACAGAATCTGTGCTCTGGAGATTAGTCAGGTGTGACTACCTGAAGTGCTGATGGGCTGACAGAAGCATTCCGGCTAGGGCTGAAGGAGGATCCACCCTACTGCAACTTCCATGCCTCCTACCTCCATGTCACCCACTCATCTGAACAGCATTGAGGGGAAGGAGGTCCATCGCAAAAGCTGACCGCGAGAAGGAGCTGCCGAAGAAAGCCGGTGAGTTGGCCATAGGCAAACACTGACCCTGAAGCACTCCGCATAAGGAAGATGCAGAAATCGTATAATTTTGAATACCGAACAGTTAATGAAGCAAAGCAGAAACCACATAATTGTGAATACTGAACCACTAACGAAACAAAACAAAAGCCATATCATTTTGAATACTGAACAATTCATGAAGCAAAACAGAAACCTTGAAATTTTGAATACCAAACCATTAAAGAAACAGAGCTGAAGTGGCTTATATGGGACTACTACTTGCAAAGGCTTATAACCAGCATTGCTAACATCCAAGAGACTGTGAAACTATACAGCGGCGACAAGGGTGCAACTCTCCTTTTTGGGAAATTAACTGCGGGAAACTTGCAACCCAAACTGCCAACAGTCAGGAGGTTGTTAAAAAGCAGTTAAGAAACACTTTGAGAATGATTCTTCTATATTGAGCTCTCAGTTTGGGGAAAACTGAAACACACATCACTAAGAGTCAGGAGACTATGAGAAAAGGCAGTTATTGGTCAACCCTCCTACCAAGTGACACTGGTGTAGGGAATATAGGAATCAATATTGCCATCCAGTTTGATTGTAGATGTAGTTAGCCCTGGCAGGCGAGTAGACCAGGAAAGAAGAAGATGGTTCGATTAAGTTTGTTTTGGCAAAAAGGATTGGCGGAAAGACCTTTTGTTGAATCAAAGAAAGTATTAACCCTTTTCATTTGTTTGACAAGTTGTGGCCTCACCAAGAGTTGTTGCTGTGCTATCTGGACAAAAGTACTTTGCTATCCTGGCATAAATAGTTCATTTGAAGAAGGTGTGACATGTTAATAATTGTTGAACAATCTGGAAAGAACGATTGCCTTGATTTTGAACTTGTGTTATGAAAGAAACACATTTACCTTTCCAAGATTTATGCTGAAACATTTGTGGAAAAGACATTTGTTGTGTCAAGGGAAAAGACGCAGTGAATGGAAGAGACTTGTTGTTACTTTGCAAAGAACTTTATCAAATCAGAACTGTACTCCAAGTATTCCTGTATTGGTCCAAGGGAAGGAAGTCCAACTCTGAATACAAGGAGTCCCTTTAAGGACCCTTAAGTTTGAATTGATAAATTGCTTTGTTGAACTAAATTTAGTCATGCATCCCTTCTATCATTTTGTTGTGTGTTAGTTTGAGGTTCAGAGACTTTTTCATTAGTTTTAGTTTGCTAGGCAGGGGCCTCCTTGTTGGGTTAGGGAGAGATAGGCATTTATACCCACCTTTTTATTTAATAAATGGCAAACTTTGAGAAAAATATACCTTTGTGTCCTTCTCACATTTCTGACCCTTCACAAAAGTCACTTGCAGTCTTCAGGAATTGTAGGGTCCCAGCCCCTGTCATGTGTCATGGTGGGACCTGTTTCATTGGGTTCTACGTTATTTCGTCGACCACTTTTTCATTGTGGGACTTTTCATCGCCGACCATTTCATCGCCAACATTTTTATTTATTTTTTTGTTTTTATTTATGCGGGGGCTGCGACCCCCCAAAACCCCCCTTACTTAAATAATCATACCCCAACCCGCACAAACACCCCCCCTAAAACAAATGTTTCCAAAAAAAATGTTGGCGATGAAAGGGTCGGCGATGAAATGTCCCACGTTGAAAAATACTTCGACGAAATGCGTGAATACCGTTCATTGATAACCTAGTCACAGATCAATGTCTGTACTGCCTTTTGGGCACAGTGTTTGTTTGCATGGCTCGCCCTACTCATCGCTCCATGAAGTGTCTGTCAATACTAGGCAACATTGCTACTGATTCAGAGCCTCTCCACCCAACCCTTTACCCAAGTGCTGTATCAAGCAAATATGCTATCTAACCATTAAGATATGTGTGAAACCACCAGCTGAACAATAAGTGTTCTTACTCTGAACTACATTGGTGGTCACTAACAACCTTACTTCACTGAATGTATTATTTTCTATGTTGGTTGCTGTCAGCCTTACTGAATTGATCTTTCTTTTTTCACTATTGATTCTCTGCTAGCCTCAGTTGCATGTGTATTGTTGGTCAATAATGGTCTTACTGCAATGAACAGCAACTTAACCAACGCTTCCTCTTATGCATACCCACACCCTTGCTAATCGTCCACTCCCACCAAAACATGCCCCTGTCCATCTCTTTCCCCCTAATTGTCCTCTCTCTGATAGCCTTCACCAGCCCCTATACCTTTCCTCTTTGTACCGTTTTGTATAATATAGATTTTATTTGTGACAGATCATTCACACAGGTATGTCTATCTATTTTGTCTATTTTGTCTATTGGTACTATGCATATACTTAAGGCCTAGTCTTAGAATCTGGGATTTATTGTAATAAATGTTTATGTATGTTCTTTAGAGTCTACACTGATGAAGGGTCATCTGGTCCAAAATGCATTGACCCAGTTTCATCTGTCTCTGTGCATTATTGATGGCAGAGAAACAATGTTAACAAGAGATCAATAAACAATGTTCCATATACTGTTATAGCATTGCATTACTTGGAAAATTCTCTGAATAATTTTCAGCATTGTTCATGCTTAGTGTGCAACCAGTTCTAGTGCATATTCCCCCTGTTTCCTCTGTATCCTGATGTTTTTCTTTGTTGTGTAAGTGTGGTTATTGGTTTGCGCCAGTGAATATTTTGTACTTAAATTTTAAGTTTACTTTATTGATTATTGTGTGTTAGTGGTGCCCACCTTTCCTCTATAGTCAAAATTGAATTTCAGCTATATCTACTTTTGGCATAGTGGCTAATGGGATTACACAATTATACAGCCAAAGGCATTTAATGTTGTTTTATTGTAGACAGTGACTCATTCGTGCAGAGCACATTAAGATGTCTGGGTTGGCTATTCCCACAACAACCATGTGGGTCCCAGGAAGCCTTCAATGTCATCCCCCTGAGAAGGTTTGTCATGTCTGCTATGGAACAGGAACACTCCATAGGAGTCCAGCTGTGAACTGTCACATCAAAAGGCAGCCCCATCATTACAATGGTCACTTCTCACCAGGATGCTAATAAGACAGACAAATGGGATGGAGTTAGAGTAGTCCAGGAGTGAGTTTCAGTACATAGCAAGGCTTCGCCATCTTGGATTGTGCTAAGGCTCCGTAAACTAATGTCCAGACTTCCTATAGACAATGGATGCTGGGTATGACATCTTAAGGCAAGGAGACTTGCTACAGCAGCTGGTATTGGAAACTTAGAAGCAGGTTTGCTGTGAATATATATGAGGGGGAATCCTCCTCTTAGTTGATTCATCTTTGGACCATTCTTGAAGAAGAATTCACTGGAACCGGATTGGGAGTGCAGTCTACTCCAAAGTCTTCTGCCAGTCAAGTGAAGACAAGGAGGTCTAAGGAAGAGGACACCCTTCTCACTAACCATCCCTATGGCCTACAAGTGATACATAGTTGGCTGGACATGGCCTACTGCAACTAAAACACTAGTACCTAGGTCTTGCCCCTGGAAGTGGCAGAACAATGCAAGCCCTCTCTAGAAACCTTCCTGGTTGGGAGAGGAAGATGAAAGGACTTGTCTTTCAGCTTAGTCCCTCAACTGAGTCTCGCAGTGACTGCAAAGACCAGAAAGCAGTACAAAGCATTTTCCTGCTGAAAGACACTTTTTGTGCTGGCTTGACCATGCTCAATCCACTTCAAGCTGCTACAGGACCAGTGTTGCTGCCTTGGCACTATACTTCAATCTGCTTACCTGCCTTTCCAGTTGTCTCAACACAGACTCAACCCTTTGAAATGCCTCATACCGTCTCGAATTACCTATGTGGAAGCACCTCACTGGCTGCATCTCCACCAATGTTTTCAATCCAATAGAAGCATAGTCTCTACCTGATACAACCTGCTGGAAGCCATTGATTCACCCATCTAGAATGCCAAACTCGACCCAGCGGAGACATTATCTCAACCCGACTCAACCATTGACTCACCCTTTTGGATGTCATTGACTCAATCTCTCTCGAATGCTGACACGATCCACTGAGAATCCCCTCTCAAAATCAACTTGATGCTGACTCGCCATTAGTACAGCATGACTCCACCGTCTCGAAAGAAGCTTGACTGCAGAAAAGAACCTCATAGTCTGGTTTGATGCTCTTGAGCTCTGAAAGCCAAGAAAGAATGTTCTTTGAAGTGGTACTTTACTCCTCATTGGCTGTAAATGACCCTAGTTTCTTGTTAGCACCTATCTTGTATCTTTTGAAATACATATCCAAAAATCTTGATATTTTGCTGTTGAAATCTGTGCCTCTGCCCCCTGTCTCCCAACCCAGAGTGCCACTGGATTTTGCTGTTTCTGTTTTTTCCCTTACAGGCGGGTAGTGTTTTAATTAGTTGTCAGTCAGTCAGTTTAACTTTATTTCGGTCAGCAGACCCTGAAAGTATTAAAAATACAAATACAAAACAAAACAAAAACGTTTACAGTGCATTGTCGAAGGCAGTTTAGAAAACACATTTCTCATGGTTATAGGTTTTTACAAGTTCTTTTTGTTTAAAACAACATTAATTATGTAATAATCATAATAACATTTAATTTAGTCCCTATACAATATCTGGTGCAAGTTCAAAAAGTGCATATTATTATAAGATTAGTATGCCCAATAACTGGTGTTCTAATGAGCTCTTAAATATAGAAGAACTAGTCGGTTAGAAATGCCTAGTTTCAAGAACAGGTGACTAGATTTAGTTGATGCAGCGTGACTTGCCCTCCATGCACTTGTTAGAGAATTCACCACTGAATGCACAACTAAATCATCTTTTGAATTGACACATAGTGCTAGGGCTTCACTCACAGTTCTGACTAATCTGTGCCTAAATAATGGCATGAGATATTTCTTCCTGATATTGTATTATAGGGGGCAAATTAAAAGAAAATAGGGGATTTTTTTTTAATACTCGCAGTTCCATCTATGCAGACACCCACGGAAGGTTGAGATCAAGAGCCATGGAAACATTTGGGGACACAGTGGGCCTCATTACGACCCAGGTGGCCATGGAATTAATGGTGCCGGTAAGGGACCAGCACCATTCATTCCGGCCCGCCCTATTACGAGGCCTGCAGTGGGTCCCATTAAGGAATGCCTCGTCAGACCAGGCATCCTTAGCGGGACCCACTAGCAGACCAGTATGCTAACAATGGACTCGTCATTAACGGGCCCGTTGTTAGCATCCTCCCCATTCCCATCAATGGGAATGAGGATGTACCAGGTCTGGGTCCCGCGAAAGGGATTTACTGGGCCCTCCAAGGTCGGAATGGGCCGGTAAATCCCCTTTTGCGGGACCGGACCTGGTACCTGGTATGGGGGTAGACACTAGCAGACCAGGATGCTAACAATGGACTCGTCATTAACGGGCCCGTTGTTAGCATCCTCCCCATTCCCATCAATGGGAATGAGGATGTACCAGGTCTGGGTCCCGCGAAAGGGATTTACTGGGCCCCCCAAGGTCGGAATGGGCCGGTAAATCCCCTTTTGCGGGACCGGACCTGGTACCTGGTCTGGGGGTAGCCATGCCACTTTTAGCAGCATGGCTACCTCCAAACTTGTATAGAGGCCCAATGTCCAGATACATTTCATATCCAAGGCGCTATTTAAGGTCCCAATTTTCCCTTCGTCTATCACATGTCGACCAAGGTTCCACTTGATTTACTATACATACGGGCTGCCTGAAAACGTTTTTTTACACCATGGCCAATACGTTGGGGTTCTTACCAGCACTCACCGAAGCCCAGTGAATTAAAAGCATCCCTAAGATATCTCATCCATGGAAGAGAACGGCCTCCCTTCTGTGATTGGATGTCTTTAATTTGTACACAGCAAGCCCAGGAGAATATCATACTCTAACCCATTAGAGTAGGGGTTTTGACTTGCACAGAGAGCCAATTCTCCGCAGGTCTACCTCAAGGAAGACAGGTATACACGGGGTACTACTGGGGAGCGCCAGTAAGTTTTGGATAGGTTTTTCACTTATGGTTAATCTAAGGCAGTTCATTCCTCCCCATAAAGTGCTGCTTGTCTTGCCTGGGCAGAGTATGATGCCTTTACTGCATCATTGCCATAGTCCCGAGTGAACGTTGCAATGGCGCCACCATAGCGGTTAAGTGTAATGTCTGCCTTGAAAACTTGGGACGTCCAATTGCATTTATCTGTAAATCGGACGCCCAAATAATCATACGCATTTACCTGCTCAAATCATTTCCTTTGGAGTTTTAAGCTAAGTCCGTTAACCCCCTTGGTTCTGTTTTTCCTAACAAAATCAATGGATTCATTTTTTTCACGTTTATGGAATGCCCTTTTGTATCTCAAAACTCATCAAACGCCAGCAATTATTTTTCAAAACCTTGTGGGGTAAGAGATAAAAGTACTGCATCATCCGCAAACATTCAAATTTGGCAGTTTTGCCTAGCCAAGGTTGGGGCATCACCTGATAAGTTCATCAATATGTCAATTGTACCATTAATAAAAAGGCAAAAACAGCTTACGGGCCAATACGCATCCTGGAGGGATGCCCATTTTGATTGGCATTTTCTTAGTGACCCTCCCACCAGCACGCCATCTTACTACAGCCTTCTTTCCTGTGTATAAACTTTGTATTGCCCTAAAATGGACTGTAGGGATCCCCAGATCTCTCACAGTGTTCCACAGCACCACCCTGGGCCCATTATCGAAAGCTGCTTTTAGGTCAATAAATAGTTACATATGTATCACATAGTAGACCCAACTTTAGGCATTGGTCGATTTTATTACTATTTGCCCAAAAGCCTGCCTGCAAAATGTTATTTACCTCTATCCAGGCCTCCAGGTGAACCAGTAATGCTTTGGCAAATATCTCGCCCCCACCCCTGCGTTGAGCAATGATATTGGGTGGTAGTTCACTGGGTCCTCTCTAGCACCCTTTGCATATAACGTCACAATTTCACCCTGAGTCCACGTCTGGGGGAGTAGATTTGCTACCAGGGCCATGTTGAAAAGTGTATTATTATTATTGAGATTTAATTAAGTGCAAACTATAATGATGTGTTATTTATATAGTGCCTTAATCCAAAGTACTTTACAGAGCACATATTTACATACAATATCACCCAACTGAAATTGGTACTCATTTATCAACCTCGGAAAGGTGAAAGTGTGAGTGGGCCTTGCCGGGATTGGAACCTACGACCTTGCAGATCACAGCAGCGAGCGCTTAACCCGCTGAGCTACCTTACCAGCCCGAAGGTATCTAGGTGCTAAGCGGAGAAGAGCAATTTTACTGAAGCATGCCTCAGCCAAGTTAAGAAACAGAAAGGCAGCTAAAATGCTTTCCTAAAAGGAAGGTATTCAGTTTGCACTCTCAGGTGTAATGGGAGGGCATTCCACAAACTGGGGGCAAGTACTGAAAAAGAGCAGCAGCCAAGTCGCTTACAGCAAAACGTAGGAATCTTCAGAAGAGCATTGGACTCCGAATGAAGACTTCTTGCGCTGACATACCTAACTCGTTTTTTCCTCAGGTACTGCGGACCAATGTTATAGAGGGCTCTGTGTGCCACACACAGAGTCTTGAACTCAATCCACGCTTCCACAGACAACCAATGTAGCCGCTGGAGAAGAGCGGTGGAAGGAGTTAATCAGGGTACATTAAGCGCTAAGCTCGCTGCTGCATTCTGTAGAACCTGCAGTCACTGGATCTGGTATTTTGGCTGTCCCGGATAAATGCCATTGCAGTAATCTATGAACCCCATTATCGAGGATGTAACCAGTGTAGTACGGTTTTCCTGGGGAAGCAGAGAAATAATGTTTCTAACAGTTTTCAATTTCCCCAATCCGGACCCACAGATGGCAGAAATATGAGCTTCACATGAGCCATTAGGGAGACGTTTAAGCTCTTAACTGAGGCACAAGGGACAGGGCAAGGGCCAAGGGAATCAGGTCAATATTGCAGATTCCAAAGGTGGTCACACCTGAGGTCCGACTACTAATACTTCCTTTGTAATCCCGTTAATCTGAAGCCAGTTGGCAGCCATCCAAGATCCCACTTTTTCCAGACAGTCCCACAGCTGTTTGGGAGATGCAGTCTGCGGTGAGTCCAGCCTGAAAATCAACTTGTATCATCCGCGTAGGAATAAATGAGTACACTGCACGCAGTTATAAGATCCTCCAGCATGCAAACATACCAGTTGAACAAAAGCGGAGATAAAGCCGACCTTTGCGACCTCCACAAGATAGTTCTACAAGCGAAGAGAAACACGTTTGGAAAGAAACCGTCAGTGAACGGCCCTCCAAGAAGTACTTAAACCAGGCCAGAAGAGGTCCAGTAACGCCGGCATGTTCCAGCCTGGTCAAAAGAATTTAGTGGTCCACTGTATCAAAGGCCGCGGAGAGATCCAGGAGAATAAGGACTCCGGTCTCTCTGCGGTCCTGAAGCATCGCCAGGTCATCCAGTAATGAAATCACTACGGACTCCGTCCCCATGCTTAGTAAGATATAGGTCCCATACCAAGGGTTCTAATTTATCAAAATCGCCCAGCACCTTATCTGGGCCAAGAACTTTTTCTGATTTTTGTCCATTGAAAGAAGTGATGACTTCCCCTAGTGTTAAACTGAGGAAGGTCAAATCTCCCTCGCTGTCAGCTGTAGTAGGGGGGCTTACGTCCATAAACACTCTGGATTCCACATACAAAGATGTAAAATGCGAACACTGCACTGATTCTCGAATATTGCACTGAATATGCTGTTGGCCTTCGCTACTTCCCAACCCTATATGTTTGAGTCCTTATCAGTGATGGCATTGAGAAGAGCATTCCATATGTTTCTACAATGTTCCTCTTGTTTCTCTTTCAGCAAATTCTTTTAGATAGAAGGAGCTGCTGTTACTGCCTCATTTTATTAGTTGTGTGCATTTTTGTTATTTTAATTAAGCATCCTATTGAATAGAATTTTGGTTGCAGATTCTTTTCTTTTAGTACCATAGCACTATTGTTGTTTGGATTGCTTCTGTACCAGTTCACACCCTGCCTGAAGATTATAGCCTGCCCTCTGCTTGCTGTACCTTAACAGCAAAGGTGGTACACCTGCTTGGAGATGCCTGTTTCTCCTTTATAATTTGGATAACTGCTGGAATAGCATTACTGAGGGGCTGAGAAGGCGTTGCATTCACTTCTCATCCCAGTACTGCTGCAGTGGTCTTTTCGTGACACTGATTCTTGTCGAACTGCTACATTGATTGTCTTTGCAGTGATTTGGGTACAAAACATTCCTGTAATCTTCTGTGTTGATCTCTTGGTTCTTTTCAAACAGAGGCAGCGTTCACCCTCCTCCTGTACTGGGAACTGTTGCAGTGGGAAGACCGGCCTCTACGCGAGTTCCTGCACTACCAAGCACAGACAGAGTGGCAACGTAAGGAGGGGCTGTGCCGAAAGATTATCCACTACTTCAACAAGGGCAAGGTATTTCATTATTCGTCTGCAAACGGCGGGTGCTATTCCAATTAGCATTAACCCTTTCGGGTCCAGTGTCCGAATGGGACAGTAGACACGTTTAAACATCTTGGGTGGCACGGGCCATCATAGAGAACAAGTCGTACACCAGTACCATGTGAATTGCCATGAATTATGAAAGCAGATCTTAGGTGTAAGCGATGCCTGCTGGGCGATGAGTAGTTCCTTTGCCCGCGTCCCGATGCCGTTGGAAATGAATGTTTAATTTTACTGCATTATGCCACATCGTCTATCAATGTATAATACCTTGTTCAGGATTCTTGACAATGCTTTAACCTGCAGAACGTAACCATTAGGAGTAGCTCTGTCACTGGTCCCACGCCAAATGCTTCTAATTTATGTCTGTACACCTAGAAACGATCTGGAGACTAATCAGATCCACAGCGAAGGGTCTGAACACAAAGGCAACCCATGTGGCTTCCTACTTGGCAGATTTGCACAATGGCTGTTGGTCACGTTGTTAGGAAAGCACTTACATAAATTCCTGGGGTTGCCCATCACTTGTCTTGGGAGGATAGCTTGGGGGTAACATGCTCGCCTTGGAAGCAAGATGACGCAGAGCAACACAGGTTGTATCCCCGGGTCCTTATAATGCGCCTAATACCCAGAGGTTTCTAAGTTCGTACCCGGGGTTTGAACCTGTGTTGCTTAGAAACCTCTGGGAATTAAGCGCATTATGAATAACCAATGACAAGAAAAGTGATCTAGCACAATAGAGCATGCTCTCTCTTTCTTGGGTGGTTATGTTGTCAATCTAGCCTGGTGTCATTGTTCTAGGGCGGTGTCTGCTATGCCATATGCTCATCAGGCTCTTGTTTTGTCCATTGGTTTAGGAATCTCTGTAATGAGCTCCTGCTTTCATTCATGGTTTTTCGTTCACTTCTGACCACACATAGATCTTTAAAGCCTTAGCATTTTTCACAGCTTTTGCTGTTGTTATACTGTTACACTTGTCCAGTATGTTATACCTTTACAATTTGCAGACCGGTGCTTTCTGACTGGCAGACATATCAACGGTTCGTTCTCTTGGCAAAGCGTGGGTCTCTTCTGATAAAATAATGGGGACTGGGTGATCCATAGGGAAGTAGCACGTATTGCGGGTACCCTCATAATCCTGACAAGTTGCTCTTCTACCAGTCAACAGGCCTGATTTACAAAGTGTTTTCGAACACTTTTGAACATCACGCTTAATGTCATCTCTGATATGCCAGGAAGTACTTTTTTTTACAATACCCTTAAGTCTGACAAGTGATTTCAAAAATAATTTTAAGGAGAGTGATCAATCTCCTCACAAACCCTGAAAAAATACCCAAATATAGGGGCTGGTTAGAAAGGGAATAAGCCATCATAAGTGAGTGACTAAAATCATACCCCCCACCTATCCCTCGTAAAACCGTATTAGATGCCAAATGAGCCACAACTCTAATTTACATGTCACCATGTCATAAAAAAACAAGCCATTGGTGACCAACAACAGCCATCATCACAATCTCCATTGAATGAGTTCCAAATGTTCATTAAACCAAAGAATCTAGTTCTGCTGTTGTAGACTTTACCATCGCCACCTCAGAGGTGGTAAACTGGTCATCACCCATCGGATTGATGCCATCAATCATCAGCGCCAACTGAGCCTCATCCCGGATTTTGGACGATGGCTACAGTTATCCACAGAGCTGCTTATCACCTTGTCATTGATCTGATTTATGGTGCTCACTGGCAGACTGTCTCGGTATTACAGTTTTCATTGACTCCTAATCTCTCATCGACCACTTTTCATATTGTCACCTTGTTTCACTGTATTTTACCTACAACCTGCTGTCACAGACCTGTCTCCCAAAACACCTTTGCAGCACATAATGAATTGTATCACTTCAATTTTGATAGACAATAAGTAGACATAGTGGATGATTTACAATAATTCTAGTCTGCTGACTTGAGCAATAAACATTTCCAGTACAATCTCCATGTTCATCTTCTCAGAAGGAGATGAACTAGAGGAGTTCCATGAGCAAGCCGAACATTGGAGGATTTTCTAACAGAAATAACTCGTAGGTGTGAATCAACAGCTGCATCACCACTGAATGGTAATGCATCTTTTGTTGAACTAAAGGACAGGGTTTAACCTCTTTGCATTTGGCTTTTTAAAGTCCCCAGGAAAATGGTTCTGTACTTACAGAAGGCTCCCTGTTCCTAGAAAGACTGTAATTACCATCCCTTTAATCCAAAAGTGAGGACTTTTTCTGACATTTGCTGCATATAGACTGGGTGTATACAATTGTCTGGACAGAAAATAAAAAGCAGCCAGATGATAGCTAATTAAAACGCAGCCTTTGGCTCTGTAGCAACCTCAGCAAATTGTAGAAAGTTTGAGGATGTGACTTTGCATAGGTCTTGGCATTATTGCCAACGCTGCGCTTAGCGTTGGGTCAATGTATTTACATTGATTCATTCCTTCCTTGCAGCAGGACTTTTGTGAATGATAGACGACAATTGTGAGGATGGGCAGGTGTCATCGTTGGGCTGGAAGGATAATAAGAGGCACTGCTAGAAGATGAATCACAGGGGGCAAGCATGAAGGATTGAGAAGTTGGGGCAGGAATGGACAGGAGCATTAGCAACACAGCCTGATGGTTCAGAGGTGGAGGCCAGCATCAGTGCACCTGATGTTTATGGGGAGGAGGTTCCAATGTCTAGGGGTGTAAACCAAGAAGGCCTTTCTTCTGATCTTTTCCTTCCTACAGCAGTGTTGTTCTAGTAAGCTAAAACTTTGGATACTGGCGGAGCACTGGCAATCCTGAGCTTTGCGGTGAGGTAGCTGAGAGACTTGAGGATGTTCGCCTTCTAGATGAAGCGTCAGGAATTTATGGTGATGCATGCATGCAGCAAGAGCCAGTGCAATTTGATTGGAGCTGGTGTTATGCAGTCCAATTTAAAGCAGGGGAGCTGGGATGGTCTTCAGGAGGACTTCAAAAAGAGCATCACCACCATCCAGGTGGGAGAGGACAAAGGCTTGGATAGTGGATCTGAAGTTGCCTGCTAGGAGAAAGGGCTTATTTTCTTCAGGAGTGAGAACTGTTACCATGTTCTTTGGGCCTTTTTAGCTATTTGTGTCTTGGATGAGAGGTGTCTGTCAATGAAGCCATCTATATTCATGGCAGAAAACCATGCTAAGATGTTCGCTTTTGTTGGTGAGAAGTAGGAATTTGGTCTTGGACGCTTTGAGCTTTAGGTAAGCATCCAGGAGTGGATCAGTGTGAGGGATGCCTCGGGTCTATGGATGACGTCAGCAGAGGAGATCTTGAGATAGAGCTGCGTGTCTTTGGTCTATTGGTGAATGATGATGTTGTGCGAGGCCAGGAGGGTATCAAAGGGTTCCATGTACAGGTTAAAGATCATGGAGGAGTGGATGAATCAGATTTGTGTGGTACTGACATATGATCGGTAGAATAGTTGAATAGATCGAGGGGAGTCCATCTGGATGAACTGATGTTGGCAAGTGATGTAGGACTTGAACCATTTGAGGGCGGTCTCACTGAGACACATTCAGCGATGTTAGATGCGATTGAGAGCTAGCTGCTCTACTGCAGTGGGCAATCATGCATTGGGGCTCCATGGCACAGCCCCACCGAAAATAGAGCATTGTGTAATTTCAAAACAAAGGATACTCCTGCATGAGCAGGGAGATTCATTCTGCGGTGGGCCATGCACTGCAGTGTAGAAATGCAGAGTCTGAAAGCCACAATGATTGATTTAATTACTAGATAGCTACACATGCTGCTTCTCCTAGAGCTACCCACATGTGTGCCATTAATCAACATAATAATAGCATCACACGGTCAATGAGACTGAGCTTGTCCCGTGTTGTTTGTGTTTTACAGAGTAAAGGATGCCAGAGCACGTCATGCTCTGCTGGATTCATTCTCTCTCTCTCTCTCTCTCTCTCTCTCTCTCTCTCTCTCTCTCTCTCTCTCTCCCTCTCCCTCTTCCTCTCGCCTTCTCCCTCCTTCTCTCTCTCTCTGCACTCTGGCGGGGAAAATGAAACCGTCGATCAGAGAGATTATTTCAACTTCCAGGTCACTTGTTTAGCCTAGTAAAGATAAGCAAGTAAAAACTATTAATGTAGGAATTACAGTTTATGTCTCAGTTTTAATCTTAGCAAGGTGCCTGGTACGGCTTCTGGCTTAGGAAACATATACGTCATTGATTACTGCTCAGAGGTTCTTCTACAGAGCTAGTAGTGGTGGGTCAATGAGGAGGAAGACTTTAATGAAGTCTCCTCCCCTTCTGGGACAGACAATATCAGGGTTCTGCCTCAGCAACACACTGTTTGCACTACATTACCTTGCAGAGCAACACAGGGCCTCTGGTTTCTTTATTTTATTGCATGAGATTAGTGTCTCTAAAATGTTTAAATGCCACTGTAGGGACCTCGCAAGATCACGTGAGGCAGCGTAGTCTCGCAAGACTTCCCGCGGGACCCACAGGGAACCGGGACAGTGTGCCAGGAACACTCATGAAGGCACCTATGCAACGGAGCAGTCTGTGTTCCCGGTGCTCCTCTTAATGGCGGACTGAAGACTGCCTCAGGACTGCAAAGCAGCCCATAACACCCCTGTTGTACATACTTACCTATGGACATATAAGGAACCTTTGTCAGAGTTACACAATGTTTGTTACCAGAGCAAATAAAGTTGTTCAATCCTGTTGCTCATCCCCTCTTATTAGCCAACATATTTGGCAACGAGGATCAAGACTAGAACCTGTGCATCATCATGCAAGGAGCAACAGCGCCCCCGCCATTTCTGCAATCAACAGGTAGGCCTGCAATTCATGGCAGCCCTTATTCACAACCTACCTGGAAGCACTGGGAGGTGTGGGGTACATAGCAGCAAGGTGCAGAGCCATGTTATTAAACGTGCTGGGGTGGAAGGCCAGAGAGTGTTCACAAACCTTATGCCTGAAGCAGGGGTGGATGAAAATGACATCATATACAAAGAGGCCATCAGAGGAATTATTAAGCGCTTTTCCAGCAAAGAAAATATTGTGCTGCACAGGATACAGTTCTACAATCGCAAACAAGAAGCGTCTGAACCAATTGATGATTACGTTACCAAGCTGCCCACACTACCCGCACTGTGCAATTTTTGCAATAACGCAGAAGGATTGATTTGTGACATCTTGCCAGTCCACACAAAAAGCAGAAAAAGTGCAGGACAAATTTATTTTGGAGAAGGCACTCCAACTGGAAAAGGCCATAGAGATTGCGAGAGCAATGGAAGAAACTGCAGGGCGACGGAAAGAGTATTCAGGAAGCTCCAGCCCAGCAAAGGTCCAAGCGATCACCTTTAGGAACAATAAGGAGAAACAAGTGACAGACGCAAGAGAAGGTAAGCGGCGAAGGAAGACACTGCTGAAGTGTCACAGATGCGCCAGCACCAAACACTTAGCCAATGACAGAGAAGGTCCAGCAAGAAACAAGGAATGCTCTGTGTGCAAGAAAATTTGACACTTTTCACTATTATGCAGGTGGTGTAATAGAAAAGTCACAAACATTAATGTGGAACACTGTGCGGAGGGGGAATCCTCATCTGAAGAAGAAGGGTGACCCTCAGTGTTAATGGTAACCAGATCATGAGCCAGGAGGGAAAAGGCTCACTGCACAATTAGAGTGAATGGCGTGGAGACGAGAGTGATGGCTGATTCAGGCTCCGATCTGACAATACTTCCCCTACTCATATACAAAGCAATGATGGGCACTGAAACGATTGAAGTCCTCAGCACACGCCACAGACCCACAGTTTATGGAAGTGTGTCAATAGACCTACTAGGGTATACCAATGGAACGGTGGAGTTCAAGGAGAGAGAGACCACTATGAGAGTATACTTCACACAAGAGGGCCCAATGGTCCTAGGATGCGACCATCAAGCAAAGCTCAAGATTAAATTAGATCTCAGCAAGGAAGATCAAGTGTTGACAGTCAATTCAGGAGGACTGCCGGTGGTAAAAAAAGACATTCCCAAACTGTTTTCGGAAGGGCTAGGGAAAATCAAGAACTTTGTACACAAGATAATGCTCAAGGCAAATGCAGTCCCAGTAAAGCATAAAGTACGGCCTGTGCCAGCAACAACCAGAACCAAACTCAACAAAATGGCAAAGGAGGGCACCATTGAGGTGGTAGAAGCCTCAGAGTGGCTGAGCCCCATCGTTCTGATCAAAAAGCAAAACTCACAAGACTTGAGGATATGCATAGACCTCTGCAGCCTTAAATTAGAAGTCATGTCTGATAGCTACCCCCTCCCCAGCATAAATGAACTCATCCTCATGATGAAGGAAGCCAGAGTGTTCTCTCAGCTGGACATGAGGGATGCATATCATCAAATTCATCTTCACAAAGAAACCAAGCCACTCACAGTGTTTATTTATTTAGTTATTTATTTTGCATTTTTAAAGCGCTCACAGGCATTGAGGCGCTGTTACTGGAATTTTGTTTTTAGATGTGTCATTGTTTTTTTTGTCTTTATATTTATAACGCACTTAAATACCCAGCGGTTTCTAAGCACGGACCTGGGGATCGAACCTGTGTTGCTTCATGTCGTCTTGCTTCCAAGGCAAACACTTTACTGTTGAGTTATCCTCCCCTTATTGCCCCATTTGGAACGTATAAGTTCACTAAGATGCCTTTTGATTTATCGTCCGCAGCTTCAGCATTTCAGCGCATGATGGACTTACTACTGCGCGACATAGAAAATGTGTCCTACTTCCAGGACGATATACTGGTCTACGCCGTGGATGAACACACACATGATGTCACTCTCAGAAGATCCCTTACCCAATTACAGGATGCCAGAGTAAAGTTGAGATACCAAAAGTGCCTCCTAAAGGGACCAGAGGTTGAATATTTAGGGTACAAGATTTCCTCCCGTGGTATAAGCCCCAAACAAAACCTGGTGCAAGCCATTGTCAAAACTCCAGAGCCAGCCAATAAGGAAGAAGTGAGGTCATTCTTGGGACTTGCCAAATATTACTTACGCCAAGTTCATCCCCAACATTGCACAGATCACGACAGTCCTGAGAAATCTTGTTTGAAAAAGGTGCATAGTTCACATGGCAGGAGGTGCAGAAGGTGGCTGTCGAGATTATAAAATGACAGATTGTAGAAGCACCGTGCCTACAGCCATTCAATCCAGCATGGGATACATTCATCACCCTGGATGCCAGTGTGTGTGGTTTAGATGCCATACACACCCAGAAGAAAAGGGACACTGAACATGTAGTAGCATTCGCCTCTAAGGCCCTGTCCACGGCTGAGAAGAATTACTCCATAGTGGAGAAATAGATGTCGGCCTGCGTATGGTTTCTTGAGCACTTCAGGACTTACGTATGGCCTGCCAAGTTCAAACTGTTCACCGACCATAAGCCTCTCATTCATATGCTCAGTCCCGGTGGTACAAAGTTGTCAACACCCCGGTTGGCACGCATCACAGCCAAATTGCAGGAATATACATTTGAAATAACCCAAATAGCCGGTTGGAGAAATGCTCAGGCGGACTGCATGTCAGAGTTACCTTGCAACAAAGAAAAAGCAACCATGTTGCTGCTAGAGGAATGCATTGTAGCATCTATCCAAGTCGCAGGGGTCCAGCATTCCTAGAGCTAAGTGAAGGACACTGGAACGTGGAGGACAGTAAATATCCCACCATGATAAGACTTAGAGAGTGGGTTAGGAACGGTTGGCCATGAGAAAGGGCCATACCTGAAAGCATAAGGCCGTATTGGAAAGTGGCGGAAGAAATCTCAGAGGTGGAAGGATTGCTCATTAAGGGAAATCGAGTTATACTGCCAGTGGGAATGAGAAGGGTCATACTACCAGTGGGAATGAGAAGGGTCATTCTGTGCAGGGCCCACTCAAACACCATGACACGGCGAAGAGTGAGAGAGGTATACTGGTGGCCTACCATGAACCAGGAAATACGCTCCATGATTGAGAGATGCCACAAGTTTCTCAACAGTGACAAACGCTTGAAGACCAGACAAGCCCCGATGATTCCCATGGAGATCCCAGAAGCGGTGTGGCACAAAGTGGGGTTGGATTGTATAGGTCCATTGGAGGCAAAGGCACCCGAGCATCGGTATGGGATAGTGATGGTAGATTACATGTCTAAATGTGTGGAAGCAGAATTTGTCCCCAACATTACTACTGCTGCCTTCATAGAAGTCCTCACATCCATTTCTCAGAGGGAAGATCTCCCCGAAGATTTAGTCACAGACAATGGAGTACAGCTCGTGTCAAGGGAAATTGAGTAATTCCTGCACAAACACAACATAAAACAGAGGAAGGCTGTGCTGTAACCATCCCCCAACCAATGGTCTAGTGGAGAAGGCAAACAGGTTTATCAAAGGAGCCATCCAGTTAGCAACCGCATGGATCCACTCAAAACAGTCAAGGAGGCTGTTGAGTCCCACATATTAACCCCCATCGGCATCACCCAAGTGTCGCCATTCTGAATGCTGAGGGGGAGGAGATAAGCATCCACACTGGTGCCACCGTGGTTGCTCAGAGTAAAAGAAGATGACGAAGAAGATATGGCAAAAGTGGTCTGGAGGCTGCAAAACAGTAAAGGGCGCATGAAGAGATGGAGTGATCAGAGAACAATGACCCAAGGCAGAGAAGTCAAATAAGGCAACTTGATCAAAATACAACTACCGAGTAAAGACCAAATAACAGGTTAAAAGTTCATTCAACCAGTAAAAGTCATCCACAGAGAAACAAATCACATTCGCACAGAAGATGGCTGCAGGTGGAACATGGAGCATGTGGCAATGTGTGAGAAGCATTGCATGGCGGAAACAACTCAAGAGGAATTCAAGCTTGGTAAAATCCCCGACAGAGTGGCCACAAGAGAGCGAGAAGTAGAAACCCCCATGGGAGATATCACAGATCGAAGACAGAAAGAGAGGCATCGGACACATCCCAAGAAGCAAGTCAAGCACATGACGCAGGTGGTAGGATGGAAGATCGGTCAAGTATGATGACTTGTAATGAAATAAACTTGGCTTGCTTGTCGAAGGTAGGTGTGTAGGGACCTTGCGAGATCACACAATGCAGCATAGAGTTGCCGGACTTCCCGAGGGACCTGCAGAGAGCTGGGAAAGTCTGCCAGGAACATTGGTGAAGTCGCCTATGCAACAGAGCAATCCGTGCTCCCGGTGCTCCTCCTAATCAGAGACTTAAGACTGCCTCAGGACTGCAAAGCAGCCCAGAACATCAATGTTCTATATACATACCTCCTTATCTATGGGCATTTAAGGAACCCTTGTCCGAGTTATAACTTGTTATTTACCAGGAAGGGAGAGTGTTCTCCTGGCTATCTTGCTTAGGTGGTTCCAAGAATTGTTCTAACACATTTGTTATTGCAATACAGTTTTCGCTTTTATTTGTGCAAGTGATGGGTTGTTCTATATTCAGTTGGTCTGCATATAATACATCTGGGGCTCTTATGTCCCCTGGTTGTCAGCTGACATGTGTTTCGACCCGTGGGTCTTTATCAAGGCTATTGTGTGCAGTCTGTTGCCCCCTGTGGGGTCCTGGTACGTAGTGATGGGTTGCTGTCCTGTGGAGACAGTGGCACCTGTTGGGCTATGATGGCTGGTCCGTATGGCTGGTCCATCGTGGCTCCTAGTCATGAATCCAGCAATCTGTGCTCCCCGTGCTGCTCCTAATCAGAGACTAAAGACTGCCTCAGGACTGCAAAGCAGCCCAGGACATCCCTGTTCTATATACATACCTCCTTACCTATGGACATTTAAGGAACCCTTGTCAGAGTTATAAATAAATAAAGTTGTTCAATCCTGCTGGCTCACCCCCTCTTATTATACAACAGTCACCACCGCAGATTTAGACAGCATTGTTGCTTGAAAGAAGTTACAATTAAGGGAGGTAGTGGTACATGTACTGTGTGTCTTTGTGTGTCCTTGTGAATACAAAATATAAACATGTATTACTCAAGGTGAGTTAAATAAATCATTCATGACAGGATTGACTCAACACGAATGAGGAATAATTTAAAACGTGTGTGCACATACGTTTTTAGTCAATCCTCCTAACGCATGTCGAATGAAGTCTGCCATGAAAGATTTAACACAACTGCAGCAATACATTCATATGTGTGGCAACTCTGATAAACAATTTCATAATTTGCACTTGCGTTTCACGCAGGGCTGTCACAACGTCTGGTGAGGCCCGGGGCAAAACGTTTGGTGAGGCCCCCTTAGAATTCTTTGCACTGGGCCAGCGTTGCCGCCGCAAACAGGAGATGCAAGAAATCTCCCATTGAGTTTGTGTGGAGCAACCCAAATACTATTCATTATTATGGCAGCAAATCAACTACGGCAAAGTGATGTTTCTGTACTGAAGACAAGTCCCCTTCAGAATAACAACTTTGCCATGTGCGTAAATATATACAGGATGGCATGACAGCGGGGGGGGTGTGACGCAGCTTTACGGAGGAGCGCCCTGCTCCTTTGTGTGCATTGAAACACACATCATACCCAGTGACAGGTAGATGGTGTTCACTGGCAGCTGATGAATGTTTGAACTGGAGAAGCTTAAATGTGTGCACCAATTATGTGGGACTGACAGAGCACAGTGAGGGAGGAGCCCAAACAAGGGGTGCTTGAGAAGGTTTCCTGCCCCCAAAATTGTTTTGAAGCAAATTAAAATTGTTTATAAATTCGGGTGAAATGCCATAGAGTTTGCAATTGGTTTCATATGGTAGGCCACGGACAAGCCCAGTAGATGTTAGTCACGAACCATGCACAGGAGCGTTTTCCATTGCATTTAATGCTGCCTTTGCCCACATCATGCGCCAGTATGAAAACATGTTTATGCTGGCTGTTTGCATACATGTCCATGCAGGCTGAATCAATATATTTTATTTATTTATTTATTTGGCATTTGTAAAGTGCGCCGAACCCAAAGGCATCTGGGCCAGCATTACCATATAAGGAATCAAAGCCAGTAAAAAAAACACGGAACGTATATACAGACCAGCTGTGCACCATGAGTGTTATTGCTGGCTAGACTGGCCAATATTCAATGTAGGCCAGTCTAGCCACCTGACAACACTTATATTTTCTTTACCTAGGCCTGGCTGAAGATGAGTTGGGGCCCATTTCAACATGACGGTTCTGGGCCCCCATTGCTTAGAGCGGAAAACAGTCTCAGGCCACCGTTGGGTTCATACATTATAATGGAGACAAAGAAAAACAGCCAGGAGTTAATAGCCACTAATTATCATAAGACGGCCAGCCAGCAGGGAGCTAAAACACTAAATGCCCACTGAAAATCTTAAAATCCCCCTTTGTCAGAAGTTGGCTGATGTGGGGGAACCAGTGTTAAAAGGCAATGTGGAGATAACAATTCTGTGTACCTCAGGGAAGTGACCGCTGAAAGGGCTCCAGCAAACGCAGCTGTAAGACCAGCATTTGAAAGCACTCATTTTAAGCCCCAGAACGAAAGGAATATAGAAAGGAATATATTGCCATGTTAGAAAACTGCTGACTGGCAACATGGGGGCATTTGCTGGGGTCCCCCGGAGCCATTTTCAACTGAAAGAGCTGAAAGGCCTGGCGAGACAGCCAGCTAGCAGGGAGCTGAAACACTAAATGCCCACTGAAAATCTTTAAATCCTACTTTGTCAGCAAGTGGGTGATGAGGAGGAACTGGTGTCAAAAGGCAACAAGGTGATAACACTTCTATATACCCCAGGGAAGTCAAGGTCGGAAGGGGTCCATCAATTGCAGCTTGATGGAGCACACCTAGATATGCTGTTTGTTTCATTTCCACCATAGGAATGCCTAAAAGTGAGCCTTCTAGGCTCTGAGTGGTGGTTTTCAGCTGGCAACGGACCATCTGTGCACGTGGCAGATCCACATAACTGTACATATTATGAGAAAAGTGAATCTAATGACCTTACAGTCGATAAACTGAAAGAGGTGTTAAACGCGAGCAAAATCTAATAGATACCAACCCAATGTGTTCGAAAAACAGAAGGCCGCATTAGCGTTATCATAGGTGTCACCCTCCTTACAGTCATCTACCTCACTATCCAAGCCCTCTATACACCCATTCACACCATTGGGCTCTCACCCCGTCCAAAAAAAAGAAATCTGGTGTTTTCACCCACCTTGGTAAGGTTGAGTGCTATGTAACTATCAGCTGGAAGTGTGAGACAACGAATATGCATATCTATCTTTGTGTTGCATTCTGGGACTTAAAGTTCACACGCTGATGGTGCTGACCACACACACGGGTTGCCATTGATTCACCCAGGGCTCAAGTTGAGGGTACACTCAAGAGAGTGGACTCAGTTCCCCCCATCTAAAATGAGAAACATTGAATGTCCTCTTTGAAAGTCCTCACCAGGTTTGCAGGCCGGACACTTCACTACTGCATAAATAACTAACAACTAAAGGTGAAATGTCCCATTTCAGTCCTGCACACTCCAGGGAAAACATTTGTATTGGTTTTGGAGTTTAAAACGTGCACACCTTTTAACATTTTCAAAAACACCATTAGATGAAAATATCCTCTCTTTTTTGCAATTTGAGTGGTTATGCAAAGCCAATTTAATGAAATGTGCATATTTCACCTTCATACGTTAATTTATGGTGACACATGCCATTGCGTTTGTTGATGAGTCCCCCCTCTTTAATTTTTAGCATTTGACCCTCATTCACCAAATTCGGATACCTTACCTGCTGCTGTAGCCTATTGGCCCCTGCAGGCGCTGCTGTGATCATCCAAGGACCCCTGGACCAGGCCACGACGAAATCCAACAGAAGTGCTGGGCAGGCGCTGGAGTCCAGGCACTGAAGTCATTTCACTTGACTACTTCATCTCTGACTCCAACGCCTGCGTCGTCTGCAAAATGCAAGGTTTGCAAACCACGTGGAATGATGCTGGGAAGGGGGGCCGGCAAACTGTTACATTGTACAGTGCCGCTGGCGCCACCTGCCAGTGCCCACTATATCCCCCGTGGGCCATGGCCCTCCCCGCCCCACCCCCATCATGCTGTGTGCTCGTGGTGTAACTTTTTTTTTTTTAATCCTTTTTTTTTCAATCCTAATGACACCTCACAGCTCCCAAGATGAAATGTCATCCAGGCGGCTGCGAGGCCCCCCCTGAGTGCGAGGCCTGGGGCAGTTTGCCCCCCCTGCACCCCCCCTCGTGACGGCCCTGCGGGGTGCCGGCAAACTGTTACATTGTACAGTGCCGCCGGCGCCACCTGCCAGTGCCCACTATATCCCCCGTGGGCCATGGCCCTCCCCGCCCCACCCCCATCATGCTGTGTGCTCGTGGTGTAACTTTTTTTTTTTAATCCTTTTTTTTTCAATCCTAATGACACCTCACAGCTCCCAAGATGAAATGTCATCCAGGCGGCTGCGAGGCCCCCCCTGAGTGCGAGGCCTGGGGCAGTTTGCCCCCCCTGCACCCCCCTTGTGACGGCCCTGTATTTTTAATTCATCCTCCCTCTAATTCAGTCAAGCCGGCGTGACTCGTCTCCAGTGAGGATTAATTAAACGTGCGTCCAAATTGTGAACTTGTGCTTTTAGTAAAAGCTTAAGATTCCTTAGAATATACCGCAGACGTCACACCAATTGCCCGTGTAAAAGTCACACTGGCACCTGCTTGATGAAGATCTCTTGGTGACAGTTAAACAGAGAAATCTTTGAAAAACCGCATGCAGCCGAAGCTCCCATAGAGAGGTGCATGAAGTTGCTTTGATACTCCACTGACATCATGTCATTGACATGTCATCCGAATCCCACAGCATATTCATGGATCTCTTTATTTGATGAACAAAGTGCACACACGTTTTAAAATAAGTTAACACAACTGCAGCAACACCTTTTTCTATTTGTGCAGACTCTGAAATTGCACAGTTTCATAATTTGCACACATGTTTTAATTCATCATCACTCAAGTCCGGTCGAGCATGATTGACTGGACTTTAGCAAGTATTCATTTGACTGATTTAAAATGTGTGTGCAAATTGTGAAGTTGTGCATTTAGTAAACACACTATTTCATAGTGGGTACACCCATTTTAAATTCCTCTGAAATGACCCCCAGACGTCAAATAATGTTACCGCACACAGGTGGGTTCATAAAGATTCTCACCGCTCTGTGACAGCTACACACAGCCATCCTCATCAAGCCAGTTGCAGCCAAAGTTCCCATAATGAGGTATATGAAGGCGCTGTGAGAATCCACTGACATCAGGTCATTGACATCCGAATCCCACAGTATGATATGTACCTCTTTGTCTCGATGAGCTTTTCATTGTAAACACATGCCTGGACAGTGGGGACTGTCCATGCAATCCATGGGCAGCAGCCAGTCGGATTGGAGCGGTCCCTTACCTTCAATTACAAAAGGGACCAGTAAGCTCCTGCAGACCTTCCGTTTCTCCACTCCCTTGCCCAAATCTTTTTGTCCTTCCCTTTCGCCTCCTAGAACACACATCCCTCAATGCCCCTCCCTGCACCCACTTTCTCTGTACCCTCGCAGCGAACCTCATTTATACTTCTCTCTCGCCCGTGTTGATCTCCTACAACCTTATTTCTTGACTCCCTACTTCCTTCAGTTCACCATTCCACACCTCATTCTCTCAAATTGTGCATTGTCACTGCAGCCCCCCCTTTATCTCCAGCCTCAACTCATGCATTCCCCATTTTTTCTCACCGTTAGCTTCTGCAGCCTTCACTTCACTCTCTCCTGCTACATTCCTTGTCCCCCCTCCTTCTGGAACACTCTCTTCTCTCTGTCTGCCCTGACCACTGACCTACTGCAACCCTTTTTTCTTGCACTCTTTGAGTTCTGCAGAAACATCCGAAGGAACAAACAACATGAAACAATTATCCTAGGTTCTGTGTTGGAACCGGTATACCTGAATTATTCATGAGTTCTCCAAGAGAACGGACTGTACATTGCATGGCTTTTTACCCAGTTTTTAACAAAACATATGATTTAAAATGTGCCATTTTAACCCATTACTTAAACATTTCTCAAGGGTGAGAAGCTGCCCGAAACCCAATTGGTTGTTTTGGGCTCCCTCGCCATACTCTGGATTCATGGGAAACATTTATGCCCCTTCAGTTCCAACATTCACCAAAATACCAGAGAACACAGCCGAGAAGTCAAGCAATGTCCATTATTCAGGATGTTGAGATCATAGTCGATCACTTGGATGGTTGTCATCTCAGTGCTGAATTTAGGTTTGAATCTGCATTCCTAGGACTATAGGAGGGTATTGGTGTCAATGTGTTGTTGGAGTAGAGTGTCTACTGTTTTCTCAAGAATCTTGCCTCAGATAATAATAATATCTAGTTTATTATGGTGCTACAAGCCTGAAGGGAAGATGGGTAATTGGGCAGTAGTTGCTAAGGTCATTGGGGTCCAACGTGGGTTTCTTGAGGAGGGGGGAGGATTTGTCCAGTCTTCAGGGTTGAAGGGAAGGTGCCGCCAGTGAGGAAGCTGTTGATGATCGTGTGGAGGATTATGAAGGTAAGGACTTGAGGACGGTGGCTGGGAGGATGTCATCCATGTGCAATGAAGTCTTAAAGGATGCTAGGGTAGTAGTAATTAGGTCTTCCATGGTGCGTATTTTAAATGTCATCCAGGGTGTAGTGGCTTTGCGTGATGCGACATGTGACATGTTAGTTGTGGTATTAGCATATGTGTCCTTGTGTAAATTGTTGATCATATTGACGAAGAAAGAGTTGATTGCAGTGGATTATTTTTGATAGAGTGTGGTAATGTTGGGTTGACTAGAGGGTTTATGCATTGTTTGATGCCCTTGAAGATGGCTGTGCTTTCATTGTCGGCTTCAGCCATGATGTTCTGTAATAGGTGGACCTGGCCACAGTGGACAGTCGTCTGTGAATTGGAAGGAGTTCTTGGGTTTTGTGAGGTTAGAAGCGATGTGGGATTGGCACCATGTATTTTCTTGTTTTCTATTGTAATTGTATTTGTTTATTTATAAAGCGCTTATACACTGGTGGAGTGTTTCGAAGTGGGATGGGAGCAAGGGAATCCAGTAATCATTCTTAGGCTTTGAAGTTTCCGAATGATCTAATAGAAAAAAACTAGCATAATTGGCCTCACGGCATTTCTCCTAGTGCAAGTGCATGAAGTGTTACAGTCGGAACCAAGCTAGGGGGGACAGGACAACGAGGATGGGGGGACAGGACAAACAAACTAGCTAGTCTTAGTACATTCAGGTCATGCGTGCATAGATAAGGAGGTGCAAGGGAGGGGGTAGGGCAGAAGCAAGAGGGGAGCAAGCGCATCCAGTCCAGCATGGCCCTGGTTTAAGTGCAGAGAGGTTGCCCCGCTCATAGAGTGTAAGCTGAAAGGGCAGGAATGCTGAACATAGAGCAGTGGCCCAGAGGCAAGTGCAAAAAGACTGTCAGGGTGTCTGGGACATGTAAGGCTCTGAGGGTGAACCAGGCAACCATTCAGCAAAAACTGAAAAGGGTTAGTGAGGAAGAAGGAGGGACGGTGGAGAGAGAAAGAACGGAGGTTAGCGGGGGGGTGGGAGAGAGAGGAAGAGAAAGAGAAGAGGAATTTCTTGAGGAGTTTCTGGAACTTAAGGTGTTCCAGCTCAAGACAGAGAGAAACAGGGAGGCTGTTCCAGAGGGAGGCACCTGCAGAGGATAAAAATCTACCCCCAAATCTCTGTTTGGAAAAAGGGCTCACCCGCAGAGTGTTGGAGCAGGATGAGCGAGGACTAGAGGGAGAGTATTTAGGAAGAGAGTGTTGTAGATTGTGCGGGCTCCAGTCCCAGAAAGCCTTGTGGATTATGCAGAGGGTCTTAAACTTGATCCTTGCAGCCACAGGGAGCCAGTGGAGGCATTCAGCGCTGGAGTGATGCAGTCCCTGGGCTTGAGGCCAAGGATACGTCTTGCGGTTCTGTTCTGGATGAGTTGTAGAGGACAGAGAGTAGAAGTAGGAAGATTGAGAAAGAGGCTGTTGCAGTAGTCCAACCTAGAGAGTACAGGGATCTCTAGATGGTGAACCTCTGGGGAAAGTGAGAGAAGGTAGAATACCTCTGAGGAGCTGCAATTGGAAGTGGAACTTTTTAGAGATGTCCGAGATGTAAGAAGAGAAAAAGAGAGTGGAGTCGAAGATGACCCTGTTTTACCTCATTGGTAGGTGAGAGTGCAGGGACAAGGGTGGCCTGCCAGTGTGAAAGTGGGAAAGCAGGAGCAGGCGTCCCAATGAGGACGATGGTTCTTTTTTGGGATTACGTTTTTGAGTGTACCTGGGTTCAAATGTTTTGGGCCTGAGGATGTGTTGTTTCACTAGGTCTAGGAGGTAGATTTTGAATGTGAGGGTAGAGTTGAGAGTTTCAAGAAGTGCATCACCATCCAGGTTTTTTTGTAGTTTTTCAGGCAAGGTGAGGTGGATACTTTTTAGGTCTTCTGTGAGGGCTTCCACTGAGCAGTTCTTAAATGATCTGCTGGCTAGTGTTGGCTGGGGTGTCTGTTGGGAGAGCTTGACAGGCAGGTGTGCAGAATGCCAAAGTGGATTGCTAGATTGTCCAGCCAGCCAAGTCTGTCACAGATGGCATGAAATACTCTGAGGCTTATTGGGGGTCCAAAAGTATTTTTTTTGTTGTGTGCCCTACGGCTGCCCCCCTCTGTCTCGTCTCCTTTGGGATTACTTCCTAACCCAGGTATCCACAACCCCCAGGTTAGCACGAAAGATTGGTAACTCTACTGTCTTAGATCTGGCTGTCACTAATGACATTTTCCATCATTGCAGACTAGCTAACTCCCTGCATTATTTTCTAGACTCTTCCTACTCTCTCTCATGGATTAGGGATCCATAATGGGTTTGGGAATCGGTGCCTTGCACTTGCTCTGTTGGAATAAAGGTCTCTCGTGCCCATGCTCACCTTGCACTCTCTACGCTCACTACTACCCCCTTCTCTTCCTCAACGCACCCCTCTTCTGTCCCTCTGATGTTTCCCTTCTCCTAGTTCTCACCGGGACCCTTTGATGTTTGCACTCTTCCCACAGTCCTGCTGATACGTCTTCCTCCTCTACAGCACTATGACTACTCCCTCCTCCACACCACTATAACTCCTACCTCCTGCACACCACTATGACTCCTCCCTCCACACTGGGACAATTCGTCCCTCCTACACAACAATATGACTACTCCCTCCTCCACACTGCTTCAAATACTCCCTCCTCCACAGCACTACCACTAATACCCTCCTGCTGTTACTACTACCACTCTTCTCCCTCCCATTATACTTAGACCGTTCTTTCACACAGCATCATTCATTTCACATTCACTCCTTACACAATGTACGCTACACACATCTCCCATCCACATACATTAACACTGTAGAACCCATCCTGGCTCTCATGGCCCAATACACCACCCACTGGGAGAGTCTGCTCCACACACTGCTGCTTTCTCCTGTGGGTCTGTTGGTTCATCTCTACTGCTAAGTGCAAAAAATGACCCCCACTCTATTCTTACTGTTCCTCCCTTAAGTACGCCTCCTTGCATTGAGATTCGTCCCTTTCCCCTTATCGATCTGGACTGCCTTCTCTGCACCGGGAGGAATATGTGCTGAAGAAAGCTTTGAATAGGTGTGTAAGCCCCGCCCTCTGTTTCCATGTGGGCTCTCTACTGACAGCTAGAGCAGCATGGTACATTCATGTTCCTGGGGCCTGCTCTCGTTAGGTTTAATGGCTAAACTGGGTCCCACCTCCTTTCTCTGTTCTGGGTGTCCCAGAAAGTTATCCTTGCGTACCCGTAGGCTTGTTGACTCCCGGACGTGCCTTGTAACTCAGGATGTAGCTCCACTAGGCTGCAGCAGTCCTCTCTTTTCTGCAACAATCTGGTCTCATCAGTGCTCCTTGGTAGGTTTGCCTGATCCGCAGGTCTCACCATCCGCCCAGCTTGGCCCCACTATGGAGTGAGTACGACATAGCTCTGGCTGAACATTCTCTCCTGTGGAGAGGGATATCATTGTACTTGGGACTCCACCCGCCTGAGGTCCTATGGTGCAGCATCTTCACTCCCCTGTCTTCTCTGGTCCCTTTCCCCCAAGTGTTGTTTGTGCAGCTTTTCTTACTTGGCCATTGTGTGCATATGGAGACCAAGGCAAGGTGAGAGGCAAGTGTCTGCATGAATACATAATGGCAAACGGGAAGGGATTAGACTGGGGTCTTGGTGGGTTTGTATCCACTCTCCCCTATTCCCTCTGGACAAGAGCAGGTTACTGGCCTTGTCACAAGCGGTAGTGGATTTGTTTTCAGCGTTGTGTGATTTTCTAGGTATTAAAAAGGCAGTGAAGGGATCCCCCTTCAGGGGGCAGGGATTTTTGCCTTGTTGCCAGGGAGGCTTCTGTCAGCGAGGAAGATGTGGTGGGCATGCGTAAGAAGCATTGTTGTGACCAGGTTGGTGAAGTCATTCATGAAATGGTCATTGGGATTCAGTGGTCTGTAGATGAGCTGTAAGTTGACTGTGTTTATTGAGGTAGAGTGGAAGGTGGCAGGGGAGGGCTTCAAAGGAGCCTGGTGCATGGCCCTGAGGTTTTGTGGATAATGGCGAGGCCTTGGCCTGTTTTCTTTGGCTGGACTCTAAATTGCATGCTGTAGAGGTTAGGCATGAGGATTTCTAGGAAGTGGGTGTCATACATGTGTCAGTGATGAAGAAGGTGTCCAAGTCATGGACTTTGTGAGGTCTGCAATGCCATCAGTATGATTGATTTCAGAGTGATCGTTGGCTGCCTCCAAACTCGGGTCACGGTCCGTGGTCCCCGAATGGGGAAATACCGGGCCATTCTGACTTTGGAGGGCCCGATATTTCCCCATTCAGGGAACCCGGACCCGGTCCATTCCCCATTCCCATCGGAGCCCTGATAGGGCTCAATGGGAATGGGGAGCATGCTAACAACGGGCCCGTTAATGATCAGTCTGTTGTTAGCATGCTGGTCCCCTCGCGGGACCTGCAAAGGACGTCTGGTCTGACCAAATGTCCAGAGCGGGTCCCGCGAGGGGGCCTCGTAATGAGACGGTACGGGGTTAACGGCGCCAGCACCTTTACCGGTGCCGTTAACTCCTTACTGCCTCAATTGCAATGAGGCCCTAAGTCTCAGGAGGGATGAGAGTGATCGGAAGCCCACAATGAGCACCCACAGTAAAACTCCACAGAATACTCTTAGAAAGTTGTATATCAAAAATACATTTATTATAGGTCTTTATAACTAAACACAAATAAACCACAGTAATAAGGAACAGTTACCAAACACGCCTTACACTATGTAACATATATACAAAATGTGTCCAGCCTAATGCGGATAATCGGGAGAAACACAACCCCAACCTGTTACAGAAGAGGTCAGTAAAATTATCCCATTAGGCAGTTCTTCAAGGTCAATCACTAGATTATGCAGTCCAGCCCTACGAAGTGGAGAGCCTTGTGCTCAAATGTACAGCAGTGCGTTAACGCGTGGTCATGCGTAAGAGTGAAAATGGGTCCTCTTTAGGGAGGTGTAGTAGTTCAGGAAGGGGGTTGAGGTGACAAAGAATGAAGCCCTATTATATGAAAAGGGTCTACCCTTGCAGGCAGAGCGACTTTCAGAGTTTGGGAATAGCTGGGGAGCGTAGGCTAGCCCACCTAAGGTGAGTATCTTTTCAGGGATTCTCGTCCGTAAAAAAAAAATGGATGTGCCATGGGCCCACCGGTAAGTGATGCAAGTACTCACCGACCCTCGACATAGTCCGGGACAAACTTTGCCAGTCTAGTACAGGTCACTTTTAGGTTCAACCCCTGCAGTTACACGTTGCTCTGGCTCTCAGCTTCTGCAGGACGGGATGATCATCTGTGGCGAGACAGTAGCCTTTTCTCTTCTCTCTCGAAGGAAGGAAGACTGTTCCAGTGCAGCACATCTCAGGGCCGAGGGGGGCAGGTCTGCAGGCACATGCAGCAACAGTCACTACAGCGGGTAACACAGCCACCGCAAATGCTCGTGGCATGGCATACTCTCATAAATTGTGACCCAGAGGAGACAGCCTAGGAACACAAGGAAGCGATTCCCAAAGTCTTGAGTCTCAACTTGGGATGGCGGCGCTCCTGTATGATACCCTGGGTTTGAGCTGGTCAGTTTGCTGGATGGCTCAGGAACACTTCCAAAGAGGCTCTTTGCGAGGGTAAGCAGTAGGTTCCCGGGAGTAGTTGGTCCCACTACTCCAAAGGATCAAAGCTCCCTTGCAGGCCTTCTTGGTTCAATGCAAAAAACATGTCTCGGTTCCACCAGTCTGCTCTTTCATTTCAGGGTACTTGGCTCCTTCTGGAGTTCGGTGTGAACTTAAGTTGATCGACCTGGAATGGCTGCAGAGCCCCTTCTCTTATCCAAGATCCGTTTCATGCTCATATTTGGGATAGCTAATTGAAGATCTGCTCTCTTGCATTCACGCCAGGCATGGGCCACTCACGGCCCACAGTGGTTCCAGTCATTCAGGCATACCAGACATAATGGCACCAGAAGTGTGGATTGGAAACAGACAGTACTAACACTCTTCCGGGGCACTAGCACACGTGACATGCAGAAGCCTGTGAAATATGCAGTTTTAGCCGGATGTTGCATGCCCAAATAAGGAATACCCGGGTCTCTCGACTTGGGGGAAGGCAAAGAAACAAAATGGCCAATGGACAGAACAAAAGACTTTGTGACATGGCCATTTTCGGCACTGGCCACAGTCTTGGGCAAAACACGGTAAACGCAATATGGTCCATCAAAAGGAAGTAAAAATATGTTAAAAGTAAACTGCTGCCACCAGTTCATCATAGGCAGACTTGTACAATCACCCAAAAATCCTTAGAGTGTGGCTAAGGCCATAAAACAAGAGGACCCCTATGTTGGGTACTGCATAGATAAAAAGTTACCAAGAAATGGCAACATAGTCAAAGACTAAAGGAAACATAGTTTCCCAGTACTGACAGCCTTAAGGTTGTGTCAGTTTCCCCATAACAAATGAGTAAAAGCCCAGAGGAGTGCAGCTGAAGGCCATGCTTCACTGGAAAAAGCCAGGTGTGGTAAGCCAAACAAAAGCAAAAAGTTTGGGGGTCCATAAATGAAGTGAAAATTGCACCTAAAGGAAATCTTTTCTAACACTTTGTCTGGATCTGTCCTTATCTGAGGACGCCCTGGTGATGGATACCCTAGGATGAGGGAAAATAAGAGTTATGTGCTACGAGGCGGGAAGAGCGAGGCTGTATTATTATTATTATTATTATTATTATTATTATTATTATTATTATTATTATTATTATTATTATTATTATTATTATTATTATTATGGTATTTATTCAGCTTGGATTTTAGCTTTGAGAAGCAACAGAGCACCTTACAGAGGTATACGACAATACAGATGCACAACAAAGTGCTTTACAGAGGTATGCAATAGTACAGATACACAACAGAGTACTTTCCAGAGCTAACAGCAGAACAAGTATACAGCGGGGGTAGGATACAGAGTGGCACAGAGGTGAGACACAGCTGTACAGGGAGGTGGGAGCAGAAGGGTTGATGGCGTCTAGCGGGTCAGGTGGTGCAGGGACGACACAATGGCCTAGGTGTTCTGGAGGAGAGCCTCCTTGAAGAGATGGGTCTTGAGTTCTTTTCTGAATTGTAGGAGCGTGGGGTTGAGTCTGATACTGATAGGAATGAGGTCACACGTGTGTCCTCTGTATAATACTGCTGATGCTTTTGGACAAGGTCACCAACTGCAAAAGAAAAAAGGGTTGAAAGGCAGCTTAAGTAGAGAAAGCAACGGATGGGGTTAACAAAAATAGTGCACATGTTTCGCTCTATGAATGGGGATTTCATGTGCTTCGGTAGCAGATTGCAGGCCAGAAATCTGATGAACGCTCATTGATGCACATTGATTGACCTTCTGAATGCGAGAGTATTTTGGTAAGATTTGGCAATTTGCCAATGATATTGGGTATTGTAGTGGACATTCAAATGGACAGTACCACAGCAATGTGCCAAGTTCAAATATGAGGGGAATGAGATTCCTCCATTGATCCCTATGTTCAGGCACTCCTGACTAGGCACTTATGCATCAGAGGCCTATCACTAGAATTCTTCTTTCATGAACGTTAATGTATTTCTACAGCAGGGCATCTGAAGGGTGCTGCGATTGGCTTTAGATTCATATCAAATGCATATCCTGTTTGGAAAATGTGGTCACCTAATTGTATATATGTTCACCAAGAGAGTCAGCTGGGAAGCCCTTTTGAGAAATGTGGCAGGTCAACAACAATTGATAGGCAAGATGCAGATATCGTTCTGCAACATCATTCAATGAGATACATGAGCCACAGTAAACATATTTTCTCTAAGGGTCCCATTTCAGCAAAAGCTTGCACTTATTTACAGCGAGAAGGGCAAGATCTTCCATCACTCATTATAGCATCACAGATCCTAAAGTCCCACAGATTGGCCATCTGAATATTGATAAGGAGTGCATGGAGACTTTGATGCCCAAAGCTTGATATATGATATGATATTTTATTTATATCATGCTCGTACACAGGTGTTTCAGAGCGCGACCAGGCAAAGGGAGGGGAACAGGGGAGAAAAAAAAAACAACAATCTTACTAGGCCCAGTGACATTGAGAATGCGCAAGTGCATGGGGAACGGAAAAGGGGGAAAGTGCATGGGAGGGGGAGAAATTGGAAAGTGCAGAGCATAGGAGAGAACAAGATAAATAATAAGTAAATAAATAAATAAATAAATAAATAAGGTGATCAAAAAACAGTGGTAGTGCAGCCTGTGGGTGGCAAAGTGAAGGTTAGTCAGATAGGGTGTATCTGAAAAGTGCAGAAGAAGAGTGGGGGCGCTGTATGGGTGCAGATACATGCCCCAGTGCAAGGGCTGGCCAGGAGGCAGTGCAGGAGGGTGGCAGGGTGAGCAGGTGCCGAGAGAGAAAGCAGATCAGCAGAGGAGAAGAGGGGCAAAGGCAGAAGCAAAGAGGGAGGTCTTGAGGAGCTTCCGGAACCGTAGATGGTTCTCTTCAAGTTTAAAGGCGGCAGGGAGGCAGTTCCAAAGGGAGGCCCCAGCTGAAGACAGTTCCCTGCATGTTTCTTTGAAAAACGACTGACCCTGAGGGAGTTAGAGGTAGAGGAGCGAAGGGCTCGAGAGGGGAGGTATTTACGGAGGGATAGTTGAAGGTATTTTGGACGCAGGCCCCAGAAAGCCTTGTGGACAATGCAAAGGGCTTTAAATTTAATCCAGCATCCACTGGGAGCCAATGAAGGGATTTCAGAGCTGGAGAGATATGATCCCAGGACTTGAGGCCATGGACAAGTTTCGCAGTCCTGTTCTGGATTAGTTGTAAAGGGCGGAGAGTGGAGGCAGGTAGATTTAGAAAGAGGCTGTTACAGTAGTCCAACCTAGAGAGAATCAGAGCTTGGGAGACAGTGAGCTTCTGAGGGAAGGAGAGGAAAGGAAGAGTACCTCTAAGGATGTGCAGTAAAAAGTTTGTCTTTTCAGAGAAGTCAGAGATGTTTGTGGAGAAGGAAAGTGTGGAGTCAAAGATGACCCGAGGTTCTTAGCTTCGCAGGTAGGGGCAAGAGGAGGGCCAAGGGAGGCCGGCCAGAGAGTGATGAGAAAGGATGGAGAAGGTGTACCAATGAGGAGGATCTCAGTCTTGCTGGCATTTAAACAAAGCTCATTGGCGGCACACCAATTTTGAATGGTTATTAGACAGTCAGAGATGAGGGAAGGAGAGGAGGTGGCTGAAGGAAGCCTGAAAATGAGTTGGGTGTCATCAGCATTGCACTGGAAATTTGAGCAGAAAATGGAAATGCAGTGGCGAGAGTTGCCAAGTATTGGTTGAAAAGCCAGGGCGAGAGGTTAGACCACTGGGGAACACCACGGGTAGAGAGGGAGATAGAAGATAGGAAGGATCCAAGTTGTACCTGGGAGGGTCGATCAGAGAGAAAAAAGGTCAGCCAGGCCAGAGCCTGATCGGTGATACCCAGGTTGCCACTGAGACGATTGAGCTCGGTGGTATGGTTGACCATGTCAAAAGCAGAGGAGAGATCAAGTAAGATGAGGACAGATGGAATGTTAGAGTCAAGGTTTGAGAGAAGGTCTTCACGGATGTTCAGGAGAGCAGTTTCCATACTTCTGGTAGCTCTGAAGCCGGATTGGTGGTCATGGAGAGAGCCAACAGAGTCAGAATGAAGGTTAAGCTGAGAGATGGCAACTTTATCCAGGAGCTTACTCAAAAAGGGAGTAATGGAAATTGGGCCATAGTTAGCCGGAGCAAGAAGGATCAGCTCTGGGTTTCTTGAGGAGAGGATGCACAAGGGAGTGCTTCAGAGGGGAGGGCAAAGATCCAGAGGCAAAGGAGAGGTTGCAGAAATCAGCAAGAGCCAGATCGAGGGTATCAATGTGACCCTTAATGGTTTCAGAGGAACAGGGATGGACCTGTTTTGATGAGGCTTTCATAGATCGGACTTGTCTAGCGACTTCATCAGGGGAGAAAAGAGGGAGGGCTGAGAAAGAGATAGGGGGGTAATTGAGGATGGGTCAACAAGCAGAGAAGGAGAGTGGAGAGGAGCAGGAGAGGAGGAGAGTGTGGACAAGATGTCCTGGGTTTTAGAGATAAAGTGTGAGGCAAGGTCATTGCAAAGAGCCTCAGAGGTGAGAGTAGGGGTGGCTACTGCAGCAGGGTTGGCCAGCTCTTTGCAGATTTTATAACATTCGGCTGAGTTGTTATATGTTGCAGAGACACGAGCTTGAATATGGACTTGCTTCTTGGTGCTTTCAGAGAGTCGGTATTGCCTTTGGAGCAGGCGGCAAGCCAGTTTGTCAGAGGCTGAGCTAGAGAACCTCCATTTCCTCTCGCCCGCCTTACACTTACGTTTAAGTGTAGCTAGGTCACAGTCATACCAAGAATTGCACTTGATTTTGGGCTTCAAACGAATCCTCATGACAGGGGCAAGAGCATCAAAAGTAGCAGAGATAGAGGAATAGAGCAGAGACAGGGCTGTGTAAGGGTGTGAGTCAGCCTGGAGTGAAGGAGGGGGTGAGCAGGTGGCAGCGAAAGCCTCGACTGACACACGCTTCATGGGCCGGATGTCCAAGAAGGTGGGTGGCAGTCTTGGGATAGGCTTGGCTTGAGGGGAGGAGATGGAAAGATCAGAGGAGAGGAGGCAGTGATCACTCCAGGAGAGAGGAGTGGTAAGGGGAGTACATAGGGGGAGGCCAGAGGAGATCAAGACATCAAGAGTGTGGCCAGCAGAGTGAGTCGGGCCGGAGGGGAGGATAGAGAGGGAGAGTGGATGGCAGGGGTCGCGAAAGAGTGCAGGTGAGGAACAGGGAGAATCAAGATGGATGTTGAGGTTACCAAGGAGGAGGACTTGAGAGGTAGATGGAAGCAGGGGGAGGAGAGGTCTGCCCACTCAGAGAGAAAAGAGGTGACTTGACCAGGGGGCCGGTAGAGATTAGCATCAGTAAGGCAGTGGCTAGGAGAGAGACAGAGCCTACAGACAAGGCATTCGAAAGAGGAGTAAGTAGGATCAGGGCTACAACCCCTCCGGGCCGGGACAAAGCTTGTCCATTCTGACATCATACACCAAGAACCAGAGGAGATTTGGTCATTTTCTGTTACCACAGGTCACCTTCCCATGTTTTATCACCACTCAAGATACTGCCTTGTTTGTTCACCCTCATTAAACATTGTCTTTCACAGTTTATTTCTATGCAGTTTTAAGATACAGGAAATATCGGGTCAATTTTTCTTTTTTTTCTGATCCATTGCTTAACTTCATTAAAGAGTTGCTCTACTATTTTGAACATTGGCTCTGCATGGGAGTTTAATGTGGTCCTAATATGGCTGATGCACTCACCTTCTGAGTATGGTGGTCTTCACTGGATATACTAGAGAGATCATTCCGCTTGCATGTGCTGAACTCCAAGAGTATTGCATTCTACCTGGACAGAACAAAAGACGCCAGGCTCACAGTTTAATTGTTAATTTGTAATGAAAAACAAACTAAAAGCAAAGCTCCACCCAAGTATGGAGTAGCCTGCTGGATATTGTATTGTCGAATGTTTGTTTTCCATATGGCCAGCTGGCCACTAACAAGCAGAGTCCCATCTAACTAGAGGCAAAGCAACACAGTTGCAAACCCCATTTCTGTAGCATAGAATACCTTCTTGTAAGTCTAGAAGATATTGTTCTGGAGCCTGGCACCGCCTCGTGCCAAACTCTCAAACTGCGGCATACCCGCATTGTAGAGGCAGATGGGACAATCTTCCATAATATCTTAATCTTCTGAAAATGTGTTTTATTTTTCCTTTGGCACTGAAGAAGCAGTTTGCCAGGTCAGTGTACATGGGAAGGAATTAACTCATGTGATGCCATTCCCTTTTACTGTTCCAACCCCTCATTGTTTTAGAAGGAAAGTGCAATGTTGCTGAAGGGAAGTGGTCTAATATAGCGTATCCTCTGCCATTCTGGTGAATCTTAACATGGTGTTTTGTAAGAAAACAGGAAGAATGGAGTTGGAGAATTGTGAAAGTAAAGAGCAAGTCAGGTGCAGATCCTGAAATACTGATGGGTGCAGGCCGGAAGTACCTGGTGCTATGTTTATAATTGGTTTCTGGTGGTGATACTGGTGTGTGTGTGGGAACTCCAGGAATTGGTAACCTGCTCGATTCGCTACAAGTGAAGGTTTAAAAGGAGAGCAGTGGTTTGTTTTTGTGGTGGAGAGTAGAAGTGGAGCAGTTATTTAGAGCAAGTAATGCACAGCTCTCCTGGAGTTACTGTAACGTGCTAAGGGATACTAATAGGCTTTCGGTTGCAGTGTATGAAGTGTAACGCGGGAAGAGGAAAGGGATGAGTGAGTTAATGTGATATGATATGATTGGTTATTTATAACGCGCTTAATAACCAGAGGCTTCTAAGTCCGGACCCGGGGATTGAACCTGTGTTGCTCCGTGTCCTCTTGTTTCCGGGGAAAGCACGTTGCCCCTAAGCTATCCTCCCGAGACATAGATGTGTGCACAGATCATGGACTGGGTGGTATAGAGTAATAATAACGAAAACTAAATAACGAATATCGTTTTCAGTGAAAAATAAATAACCAGAAAATTGTCGAATTTCTGATTAAAGGTATATATGGGGGTGGGTTAAGGGATTAAATAGGGTGGGGGGTTAGTGTGGGTAATAAAGCTGGGGAAGCTTAGGGTTTGGGGGCACCCGCCAAATTTAAAAAGAGAAAAGAATTCGACATGTTTTCGTTATTTTTCTTTCACTGAAAACGTTTTGTTATTTACCGAGTCACTATGGACTGGGCATATTTATCACCCTGCATATGATTGGTTTTGCTTCTGTGATGATAATGGGGAGTGTGGTAATTGGAGCATGTTCACTTTTCCCCTTGGTCAGTCTAGGCTGTGCTCATAGCCTGGTTTTGGTGTCCCATATCCGTGATGGAGTGTTCTTGGGTAAAACAGAACAGATTATATTCTGGCACCAGCACAGGTATAGTGCGTCCTTGAGCTATGATTGAGATCGTGTTCCCCTTGTGAAGGGGTGCATGGATGAGACAGCCTGGGCATCTGCTCGAGAGGTGTTGGTGTTGTCTTAGGTCTGATCCGAATGGCACATGTGTCACTTAGGATTTTCGAAAAAGCTTCTATTGGCATTGCTGGTTCTATAAAACAAAACAGATATGCTTGGTGACATGGAGGGGCTTTCCTCTACAGCAGAGGTCGTGTGCCATTCTGCAGCCTGCAGATCAATTTATAGCGAGGAGATTGCTTTGAGAAAAATGTTCCTTAATTTGTGGGAGCCAGAACACTCCCTATATTTAGGACCCGGCCCTACGCAAGACTAAGGATGATGGAGTGGCTCTTTGGTAGGAGGATGTCAATGTAAGAGACACCTCCAAAATGCCTCCCATTTCCACGTAGAGAGGTGCTGTATTTCAAGAAGCAAAGTGGATCCAAATATGAACACAGGTTCATGTTCGTGGGGAGGGATGCGAAGGACTCTGGTGTCAGAAGCATTAGACCTGGGGAATCCAAAATCCATGTAGCTGCAAATAAGATATATGGGGATGTTCAATGCCCCTACAAGAAAGTGAAGAAACTGAATCTATAAGAAAGGGATTTGGAGTGGTCGGGGATTGGTCATGCGGGTTGGAAGAGGAAATCACACTCATACACTTAAAATACATTCATGAAAAATCAGGCCCTACCCAGTCTGCGCATCTGGCTTTTAAGAATGTGTGCACATGTGGATAGATGAGATTCAGGTTAGTAGTTTCTTGTATTGAATCTATTTTCATAGGTCTTCATTCACATTTGATTGCATTATTAATTCTCATAATTGATTTTGCACAATCCTAGTAACTTCAGTATTGCTTTTTCTTTGTCTACCATGCTAATTTTAGTGCTAATATTTTACTCTTCTGTGACTGACCTTTAACTGATTCGCTCTAATCCACAATATAGTTTTCTCTGTGTTCATATGCAATCCCTACGACCCATATTTGCCTAACTGTTGCTCAGTTCTAGACAGGGGTGGACTGGGAATCAAAAGAGGCCCTGGAAATAATTTTCAAAGTGGGCCCATATTACACATTTTCAGCAAGCCCAACCCTTTTCCTATGGGAGAATTCGAAAATGCCACACAAAAGAGGCCCAGGGTGCAGAGGCCAACGGGAAATCTCCAGAGTTCCCTATAGGCCAGTCCAGCCCTGTACTGTGCAACTCCATGCTGAGATTTTATTTGTCACCCGTTTTGGGTAACTGCCTGGCTCTCTGCCCCGTATAAAGTAAAGTTGGCCTAGGAAGGCCCAGAAAATTATTTGTGGTCAATGACAGTTTTTATTTTTATACTTATTAGCTGGCATAGGTGTTCGTAGCAGTTCTGAGCTTCATACCTTACTCAAAAACACTTGTACGCCCCTGACATGTGAGTTACTAATATCCTTAGTGGTGTGATACTTGTGGGGCTTCAAGCATTTGTCTTTAGTTCATTCAAAATTGTATCGTATCATGCACAATACATCGTATAATTAACAGTTTGCCTTGTAAGGTTGTTTATAGAATTTGCGGTATAAGCGGTTGGATTTAAACACCTGCAACATTAGCTAGCAGCTGGCGTTCGTGCAAGTTCTGCGGTTTATACCACATTAACTATTATTTGCCCTTGCCATGCATATGCCTACCGTCCCCAGTGATGTGGGACTCTCAGATCTGCAATTGTCATTTGCATTCGACATTACATTCCAACTATGCACGAGATGTCATTAGGACAAAACATGTTTGCAAACGCGGTTTGTTAGCACAACCTTGTGTTTTAAAAGAAAGAACCCCGCGTTTGTTAACCTAGCAAATACATAAACTCTGCATGATATGTCTTTGTGTTGCCAAAAATGGGCTAAACATATTCCCAAATGCAGTGTGTTTTAAGGATGAAAAAGCTCGGGTTGGCCCTGCTGGGATTCGAACCTGGATCGGCAGGCTCCGCACAGATGTCAAACGCAAGTACTCTACTTGCTGTGCTATCCCATTAGCCCTGCCATTTAATGGCTTGTTAACTTTATTTGGCCAACCTGCCCGCATCGTGATATCACTGTGGCTTTCAATGACACGTGAGGCTCTGATGTGGTGCCTTCTTTCCCCATTTCCTTGACGCGGTATGCTGTGACCCATTTACTTATACTTATAAACACAAATGTCAAAGCGGGCTATCTATGTAGTCTTAACAACAGAGGGACTTATGCGGTGCTTAGGTCTTTACGGAGTGTGCTGTAACCTTTCTCCCTTTGGGCTGTGCATGCCCAGCACCGTGGCAGAAACTTACTTGAATGTTGCAAATCGCTGCGGCGCCAGGTTTCTTCCTCCGAGCGCTGGACTCTCCGGGGGCCTTTACACCTCCTCCCGCCAGCACATGCGCTGTATGTCCTGTGAACCTTGGGTGGCAACGAAAACCCAAGCTTGTCCATGTCGAGATTCGAACCTACGTCTGCAGGCCCTGTACAGATGTCAAAACGGGGCAGCTGTAGCCACTGTGCTACCTATGGCACCTTACAAAATCGAGGGATTTACACTTTGCTTCCCACCTTATGTTCTTCATAAAAGGACGTTCGTAGTGACTCTCAGTAATGAGTCAGAACACTGCTCAACTGTGCGAGCGAAACGGCTCATGCAGTACTGTACCCCTCTGCCATGCACTATGCTGGTATCGCTATGGGGACTTGGAAACATTAGCCCCGCTTCATAATAAATTGTAATCCCTGACGCGTCAATATCAGTTCGCGCCGAGGCTGCTTCGTGGTTGTATGTGTATTTCAACTGAGTCAGTTTCATTGCCGGAAGCCCTTCTCTTGCAGAGCTTCGGGCTGTGCATGCCCGGCGCCGCGGCAGACACACAGTTGAAAAGCATGTAGCGAGTCGCTGCGGCGCCAGGTTTCTTCCTTAGAGTGCTGGACTCCCTGGGGGCCTTCACACCTCCTCCGGCCAGGCACGAAGCGGAGGAGGGCTGCAGTCCGCTCCCTAAGTCCTCAGCCGCTCGTTTCATACCGAGTTCCAGCCGTGACGCCCCGTACCAGGCGAACACTTTCCATGCCCAGCCCTGCTGAGAAGGAAAAAAAATATGAAGCGCCTGCATCGGTTTGTGTTGGCAGCCGGCATTGCAGGCAGCCAATTCCGAGCAAACCACCCAGGCAGATGTGGCGCTCACGCAATGTGTGTCCTTCCGCTCCAAAGAGGCCCTACGGCCAGAGGCCCACCGGGGGATGTCCCGGTGGGGCAGTCCAGCCCTGGTTCTAGAATCCCACATTGACCAGTAGATTCCACCAATGTTTCCATATTCCAGTTGTCTTCCACCTAATGGATATCCTCTTGGTGGCATCTGAGCCAAAAGGCCCGGTCATATGTCTTCTGCTCCTTTCAAGTCACCTAATTAACCCACTACCTAGATCAGCTTTAATTTGTGATTGCTTTCCAATATGTGGCTCTTCTTTATGTACTCTTATCTTGACTTACATGAACATGTTCTGCTTCTTTTCTTCAGTGTTGGGAGTTTGGGATACCTCTGTGCAGAGAACTTGCCAATCAGTATGAGAGCCTTTTCGACTACCAGAGTCTCAGCTGGATACGGGTATGCAAACGACAGTGGAAATTCTCTCTCTTGCAACTAGCACATTTTTCTTGTCTTCATTTCTTTGTGTAATGTCATTTTATCCTTTGCTTTCTTGCTATGTCCTCTACCTTAATTTCATTTTCTTGAGCCCCAAACCTTCTTGCCTCTTTTTCTTCCTCATGATTCCCCGTGCCCTGCCACCATTCTCTACCTAGTTGAGCATAAAGTTGCTTTTCCTACAATATCTCCATTTTTGTTTTTGTCATATTATCTCACCACTTTTCACAGCTGTTTCTTCTTTCCTTCATCATTATTGTATATCTTGAAATGTATCTTACAAAGCTCCTTCCTGCAAGAGTCTGCTAACCTGATCTTTGCTCAGCTGTGCCCTGAATCAGCGTATGTGTCATCTTATGCTAATAAAAGGACTTTGGCTATGTTCTGTCCCTGAGGGCCCTAAGTTATGTAGGCACCCACTTTGACATGAGCAATGTGGCTAGCTAGTATTCTGGGATTGAAGTAATGAGCTTTGTGCCATAATACAGTAATCTACCCATTCTCCATCCATCCATTATTGCCTGTGACGAAAAGACATGTTTTATTATTACTGCTATTAGCACCACTGCTTGTATATCGACCATCTTTTTGTTTGACACATTCCCACATCTGCTGTAGTCCTTTAATTACCTGTTGCAAGCTGGAAGATTTGTGAAAGCCAGTGACACCATCAACCCTATGTCTCTGCTCTCTCTTGCAGAAAATGGAGGCCACCTATTATGACCACATCATGGAGCAACAGCGCCTAGAGCCTGAATTCTTTCGCGTTGGCTTTTATGGCAAGAAGTTTCCTTTCTTCCTGAGGGTAAGATAACAGTGGTGTGTGTCCGTGTCTGTGCCCACCCGTCAGCAGGGAGTTCCTTAGAAATGTATTTCAATAGAAACGCTCCATCCTTAGTTGAGTGGAGGATATCTGCCAGTTTTGAATTATCCAGTGACTCCTCTCCTGCCCTTGCAATGCCTTCACCTCTATTGCTTCGGTCCACTGGTGAAATAGCTATATAGGGAGGAGGAGGGGAAGACAAAGATGGCCCACACAACTTTGTAAATACTTTCTTCGTACTCCTCTAACCAATTGCACAATGTCCATGGTCTGTTTATGTCTACACCAAAAAGTGTTATGGGTCATCCTGTGACCATTTGACATATCCTAGTCATTTTTTACCAATATACGTTTGCGGTTAACATTTTCTCACTGCTCCTGTCTGATTATAACATTGCCATTTCTTAGACAGGGCATTGCCCTCGTGGCCTTGCCTACTTTACCTGGGTGCATATTCGTATGATGCTGGTGTCGAACCTCTAGCAGAGACTGGTTCCTTAAAAGGTTGCTTTCTCACTGCGACATCATACCATATAGTGAGGGTGGGATATCCTGAGCTTTTGGGATTTTATTTACAAAATATCTTTCTGGTTATTCCGTTTCTGAAAGGGAGGTCTGCTAATCCACCATGCCAAAATGATAGCAGAAACATCTGCCTTTGCTGAGATATTCTCTTGACACCCTCAGCACCAACTCTGCAGTGTGGCACAGGGCAGGTTTGAAATGTCACATGTTCATTCCTGACAACACAAAGTGACAACCTGAAGGGGCCCCTGACGGACCCTCTCATATGGAAACAAGGCACAACCACCACACACAAACGGATACACCAGACACAAGGTTGTATTCCCAAAGGTTAGGGCTTATTGCAAAGCAAAATAGTCTCACTTGGCCAACTGGGTCCCACCCCCCGCGACGTGTGTTTCCAGACCTCAGGGGACGCAAGAGAGAGAGAATCATACAACAGTTACATATATAAAAAGCAAGCATCTTACAATCAGTAGTGACACATCCAATACCGCCCCTAATACATTTCCTTTGAATTGGGTACGATGATTGACAATGGTGACAAGTATGACACCTTCAAACATTCATTTAGCAACAGTTTGCAATTTTGGGGGCCTACAGACACAAGTCTTTGTTTTAAAGAACGCAATGCTTCTGTTTTTGCGAGCAAGCTGCGTGCAGGGGAGAGACACATTCCAGGCCTTGCTATCTCCTAGTTTCTATTCGTGTACTGGGAGTCAACTTGCTCTCCAGGGCTCTACAGGGCTCAAAAATGGGGGGCCGCAAAGCAGAGAATAATTCAAGCCATTTACTGTTCACTTTTAACATTTCTACTGTATTAACAAGACTAGCTAGCACCTGTGTACTGATTACAATGCCTTGCTGCTTAATTCCAAGGACTCGTGAGGGAGGAGACCGGGTATTTCAGTCTGGGTTGCTGCGTTATGTTTCAACATGCCTCTCGCGGCCTTGCGTTATACACTAGTGGAGCAGAATAGGTTTTCAGCAAAGCAGTTTTAACAGAAAGCAAAAGCAAACGTTAGAATAAACAAAATGGCGATTTCAGTCACCTTAAAATGGCTGCACTTTAGTCAAGCTTATGGCTATATATTTCTAATACTAAACACATGAGGCGGTTGGTCTTCGGCCAACAAAGTGCCTTGCCTTACGATTGAGGGGTGTCTACTTTTTCTAGACTGACAAACCCTACTTTTGGCCATATGCCAAACGCCTCATCCGTACAGGCGTGAAACACTTGTGTATAGGCGCGTTACAAATGCCATATCATATCATATCATACATTGCATCCTCTTCCGACCAAGTATCTGATTCTGATTCTGAATCTTGCACACTACTGGTCTCCTCCTCATTGTCATCAATATTGATTGACATAAATTCTTTTACTGTCTTTGATTCATCATTACCGTGAGTACTTGATTTAGTAGTGCTATTTTTTCTACCAGTTGTATACACTCCTCGCTTATTTTGGTACATATTATGGGTAAGCAGTGTATGCAACAACAACATGTCATGAATATCCCTAGCACTGCTACTAGGATCACAAATAATTTCCATCCCCATGAGCGTAATACTTCCCAGAACCAGGATCTTATATGTAATTCCCAACTCCCTTCAGGGGGGTGAAGATCAGACTTGCAACTTTCTTATCACTTCGAAAATCGTAGGGGAGGAGTCACTTACAAATACGCAACACGCTGATCCCACGATTTTGCAAACACCTCCACGATCAACCAGGATTACATCGAGAGTCATTCTATTTTGGAGGGTCATTAATCTAATTAATTTTTCCTCTAATGTCATATTGTATAATATATCTGTTTTCCCATTTATCGTTTTCTCTAAAATCCTGGACAGTTGTCTTATATTATACGAGTTTATTGCTTGGCCCCAAAATGGTATGAATGATTTTGCTATGTCCTCTGTGATTAAACCTCCTTCCTCATTCCGCCGTGGTCTTGACCTGGCCAATTTTGCTATGTCTGCTGTTTTTGAAAGGAATACCCCATGGAACAGGAATCCTAAGTAACAAGTACCTGCCCAGTTTCTAGGTAACCAGGGATACGCTTTTTCTCCACATATAAAATAAACAGGATCTCCTACATAAACTGGCTCTACCTCCTTATCAAGGAATGCTATATTCATACATCTAGTGAATGTCCCCACCAAATAGGAACCCTTCTTTCTCAAGCAAAAGGGGACAGAGCGTGGATTGTAATTTACTAGATAGGAGGGGGGCATTGTATCTTTATTTCTTTCATTTGAAACGTGATTACAGATGATTTATAGGGCACATATAGTCTGTCTTCTCGCATCACTACTGGTGTGATCGGCCGCACTTTGTGAAATATAGAACAACCTACGGGTTTCATAAAGATCTCTTCAAATTCATTCATATTTATTCTATGTAGTCGACCAGTATCACTTTCGTTCCATTTCCCATAATATAATGCACTCAGTGATGTGTAACATGCAGAACTCAATGGCAGGGGGTGCACATACCAACCAATTCCTTTACCACCATGCAGCGGCAAGTGGGCATATACCCAGCAATTCTTTTTTCTTAATAGGAGGTGGGTCATATTCATTATTAGCAGTAGTGTGTTATTCCCAAAACCTTCTCTGTGTCTTTCTTCCATTGGGGACAGAATGTAAGTAATTACATGAACCGGGCTTTCAGTAGTGGAGATGTTTCCTACAGGCAAGAGCACTTCTAATGGGTGTATTTCTTCTAAGTACCATAATACCAGTAATTTCGTTATTGGGGCTGTTATACTCATCACACACATGACTATTGTCAAAATCAGCATACAATTTTTTCGCCAATTCTTTTTGTGTAACCTTCCAGTTTCTATGTTTAACTCATTATCAGCAGTGGTGCAGGAGGGGGCAAAATCTGGTTCCGGCATCTTTTCTCTCGCTTTCTTCTTCTTCTCCAACAATGCTCATCGTGAATATCTCTTGTTGTTGCACTCGTTCGAATGTCAATGAGTTCGGTAATTGTCAACAGTCTATTCTGCCAGTTCTTAGCAGCTTGGATTGCTATACGTTGGGCAAGATCTCTGTGCATCTGCACATTGCTCAAAGAACTCCAGAGCAGTTATCAATTGCCTTCGTACCATGTGAGCCCCTCTTGTCCGGGAGTGGTGATCTGTGCATGGATTTTTTAGCACCGAGGGGCCTCGCTTTTTGGGCCGTCCGATTTGCACAACCCTCATGCCGCTCTCCTCTAGGCCTCCGGTTCCTATTTCATCCGTGATAGGAAACAGAGGCAACAAAGATCAAAAGAAATGAGGATTTGATCACTCCTTCTTCCGGTTACGCAAATTATACCGCCTTGCTCCTGGTACCATGTGATCAATGAATAGTGCGGACGCACTTCCAGACTCAAGCTCGGAGTCAGCCTGTGGCACAATGGCAGATGATGGTGGGCGCCAAAGTGATGATGCAGATTTTGTTTCAGGCTGTGGCGCCATGTAAGAGGGTGGGTGCCAAAGTGGTACATGTTTTGTGTCAGACAGCAGTGATTCAGGTTCTGCTGGACAACGTTGGGGCACTCATTGCCCTTCCTCTTTTACAGCAATCTTTTCAGGCTTTATTTCAGGATCAGGCAGATTTTGTGGCAAAGAACTGGCAACCGTTTCTTTTGTTTCTGGGACCGCTGTCTCTTTCTGGTCGTCTCTATCAGTCAGTTTTTCAGACAGTGACGGGACCTTTTTAGCGTGCGTTGCATGAATCCACGCTTTCCTTCCGTCTACACGAATGGAGGTCTGCGTTATTAAGAGTATCTGGTAGGGTCCACGCCACCTTGGTGCAAGCGATGTCTTCCTTTCAAAGTTCTTGATTAGCACCCACTCGCCGGGTTCCAGTGCATGCCCCGGACCAGTGTACTTGATTGGTAATGCCTCCTGCACCTGCTGATGAATCAAACACAATTTTTGGTTTAACAGATTACAATAAATGCTGAGCACAGGGTATTCAAGCTCCCTTAACCGTTTCTGCTGCGGTGCACACCAAACATTCGCCGGCCTCCCCATCACTATTTCATGTGGGGAGAGCCCAGTTCTTGCCTGTACAGATGTCCGCATGCACAGTAACGCTAGTGGTAATGCGTCTACCCAGCTTAACTTGTTTCTTGCACAAATTTGACTTACTTTGGCCTTCAAAATGCCGTTGTGGCATTCAATAAGACCGGCACTCATGGGGTGCCTAGAACAATGGAATCTCTTGTCAATCTGGAGACCTGCGCAAATCTGCAATATCACTGCGCCCACAAAATGCAGACCATTATCTGACCATATGACACGGGGCAGACCAAAACGGGAGAAGTACTCCTTTAACATTACTTTTGCCGTGCTCATTGCGGTACAGTCTTTTAATGGATATGCTTCCACCCATTTACTGAATGCACATATAACCACTAGGACATATTTCAAGTTTTGGCATCTCTCCATTTCTATGAAATCAAAATGGATTACCTCAAATGGCATAGAGGGAGGGCCAAAACTGCCTGTTGGAGTCACCGTTCCCTTCCCCACATTGTGCTGTAGGCACGTGATACAATTCTGGACCATCCTCTCAGCATTTTTCTTTATGTGTGTGTTCTCCCATACTGTGGATAGATGCTGAACTATCTTTTTGGCACAAATATTAGTAGGGCTGTGGGCCATCGTGACCATTGCAGTTACATCGGAGTTGGGCAGCATCCAATTTCTACTCTTCTTGTCCACCCAGCAACCTTCTAGATCTAATTCAGCAGAGCCCTCAGCCCACCCTTGTATTTCGTCAGCAGTGGCTTCTGCCTGCATCTCTAGCAATTCCATTCTCTATCATGCAGGGAACTTCTTCAGACTGTACTGTTAACATTTTGGTATTCAAGTCAGTGGCAGTTTGCTTCGCAATCCTGTCTGCAAATGCGTTCCCTTCTCCCACTTTGCATGTTACTTTTTTATGCGCCTCGCATTTCACTATTGGCAGGCGCTTCGGACACGTAAGTGCAGACAGCAATCGTACAATCAAAGGGCCATGTTGAATTCTGGCCCCATGTGATGCCAAGAAACCCCTCTCAGCCCAAAGTCGGCCAAAGTTATGAACCACGCCAAAGGCGTATTGGCTGTCAGTATATATGTTTACACTCAGATTTTCAGAAATCTCACAGGCTCTCGTTAAAGCTATTATCTCCGCTGCTTGTGCAGAGTTGTAGGGGATTCTTTTACTTTCTACAATACTCTCTAACGTGGTAATAGCATAGGCAGCAGTTGATGTGCCATCAGGTAGTTTAAAACAGGAGCCGTCACAAAACAGTTCTCCATCTAGCTCGTTTTGTGTGGTATCACTTCCTCAGTAACCATTAAACAATCGTGGGGAGGTGATTCATTTTCACCAAGTTTTTCCATGGGCAATGGCATTAATTCAGTAGGATTCAAAGCGCTACACCTCAAAATTTGGATGTGTGGCGCAAAAAGGACAATTTTGTACCTAGTCAATCTAGCAGAGGTGAGATGGCCACACTTTAGTCAAGCTTATGGCTGTACATTTCTAATAGTAAACACATGAGGCGGTCGGTCTTCGGCCAACAAAGTGCCTTGCCTTACGATTGAGGGGTGTCTACTTTTTCTAGACTGACAAACCGACAGAGATGGCTTTTTAATTGTCAGCACCTCTGATTCTAAGTATCATGATTGTGTAAGCTGATCAGCCTGGGGCACATTATATTGTAAATATAAACTATGCCTGGCTGTGATATAGTGGATGCTAGCGCCACACAATTATACAGCCACAGAAATGTCATCTCATACTAGTGTCAGTTTAGTGAGCAGGGCTCAGCTATGACAGGGAATTGTGCATTGGCACTCTGGTCTGGATGCCTCCACAACTGCCATGTGGGACAATGGCCAGGACGCTACCAGGACGCTACTTTTTTATCAGCTTGCAGGAAGGCTACCGCCTTTGTCCCATAGTGCAGGAACCCCCAGGAGATCGCCTTGGAGTCAGTGTTTCAAAGGTAGTATTGACATAAAAAAAAAAGCCAGACTCACACCAGGCTGCTGACCACTGAAGTTCCAATGAAGCCAGCAGACATGGGAAGGGGGCACAGATAGAATATCCAGAGAAGAGAGGCAGGCTGAAAGATTGGCACTCTACATCTTCTTTTCCCCTGTGAAATGTTGCATTTATAAGAATCCGAAACCCCCTCCTTCTTTGATTCATCTCAGACTCTGATTGATTGATTTTGTGATGTACTCTGGCATTACTACCCTGAAGTTGCACAGCGCTTGACCGATCTTATAAAAATAATTTAAAATTGAGTTTGTATATTAGGCTCCATGCTAGAGACCAGTGTCTAAGCACTGGACTGGGTATAACATTTTTAATCTCTTTTTAAACACATGTGAAACCATTATTTCCTAATATCCAGTGACAGCCTGTTCCATACTTGGATATTTATAATGGACTCTCAATACAAGGATTCACTGGACCGTCTGTTAGGAACAGTCAACTCCAGTGTCACCTCCCAGGCAGGTGAAGACAGAAGGCATCCAAGGCAAAGGGAATCTCTACTCCCTAACCACCCTTGAAAAACAGTGGAAGTGAACTGCTGTGGACCAAGGCACCTCTGCTGTCTGTGCAATGGAGCTAGGATTCTGCTTACTGGAGGGCAAAGACCCCCTGTTAGTGCCTGGAAACGTCCTGTAGTGAAAGTGCAGAACTGAAGGACTCACCTTGTCCTGAAAATCATGGAGTGAGCCTCCTAGCAACTCAGAATTTCCAAAGAAGCTTGGACTCTGATTCATCCACTCGATATATCTGCAAGCTTGCTTGACCATGCTTGACACATTTCGGGCCACTACAGGACACCCAATGCTGCTTTTGGCACGCTAAGAACCTACAAACCAATTGTTGCACTTTGAGCCCTATAGTTGACACCTACAACCATTGAATTGGACCGCCTCTACTCCCTGAAAGCAACTGACTCGATCACTGACTCAACCTGTTTGAAGCCATTGACTCACCCACCTCAAACACACACTCAACACAGCAGAAGCATTGTTTTGCCACCAACTCGACTGATGTCATGAACCATTTAAAGCCATTGATTTAACCGTCTTGAACACCGACCCTATAAAGTGTGAGCCTGCATTAGAACAGACTCAACACTGATTTGCCAGTGGGACCAAGTGTCTCGACATTGACTCATCTGCAGTGAAAGCACCTAGAAGGCCACATCGTGGCTGTCGAGAACCAAGATAAGAACTAAGGTATTTTGAAGTGTCCCTGTACCATGGTCCATTTTGATGGACCAAAGTATTTTTTAAATCACCCTTCTGTACCTTACAAAGACATATCCTTGAACAATTGACATTGTTGCGAAGTCTCTTGCCTGAACACCTCTGCTTATCAACCCAGAATACCCTTTCACATCAAAGTCTAGTGTTTTCTTTTACTTGGGTGTCTTTTTAGTTCTTTCACATCTAATTGCATTTTTTATTTTTTTATGAAAGTCTGTATTTTTACAGAACATTCATTGAACATTTTCTGTTATCAGAGCCCTCATGAAGAGCTAGCCTACTCTTGGCCCTTTTTACCATAAGGGGCAAAGGAGGTATGCCTGTCAGGGGCGTGCTTTTTCACATTTATGGTTGGGATCATTGCTGGTTTAGTCGTTGTGTGGGGCTGAGGAGGCGGCTTATCCCCTGCTCATCCCTGGGCTCCTGCAGAGCAGTGGTCATTTAGTCACAATCACCTTCCTGTAGACAGTAATTTGCATTGCACAGATCTTGCGGGGGCTATTTGGGAGGTGATCAAGTGCAGGACTTTTCCCCAAATGCCTTTGTCACCGCATTAATGCTGCAGGGCGGAAGTGCTTAAGAGAAGCATGTGAAGGAAACACCATACTTCAGTTATTTGTTGGAAGCATTAGGAGGAGGCGGACACTTTCCTCCCCATGTTCATGTATAATCACCACAAGCACCCCCGCTGCTCTGAGGGGGGACTCTGTGCAGTTTTGCCAAAATCAACCAATTCCATATACCTATACATGTGGCTATAAGTAAACAGCATTTTTACCGCGCCAGCAAACTACACGTTTGGTATTAAAAACATCATTTGTCTGGAGATATATTTTTCCACATTAGCAACCAAAACTGGAAGAATTACCAACTACAAAATCCCCATGGAGTCATATGGACCCTGAAAAGGGGGATTTACACCCCTATCCTGCCACTTGTAAACAGGCAGATTTTGTCTGTTTAGATGTGGCAGTTATGGTAAACAAATTAGGCAGTAATTCCTGCAGAATGTATGTGAAACTGATAAAGCCCATTGTTTCCATAAAAATGTGGTAGCTGCTTTCTGTCTACATAGCAGAAAAATCATGGCATTGCTGTTAGCCTTTTCCCATACAACAGTGCTCACTCATGATCCACCTTTCCTATAGTACAAAGCCAACATTAAGTTGTCCTCCATTTGGTCAACTGTTTGAGCTTGAATGTAAACAGGCCTAACTGTCTCTTATATTCCTTTATTTCCTTTGTACAATTTCCTTTTTAGGTCTGGCGAGAGAGATCTTGCAATCCGCCAGCCTATTGCAGACACATATTTGGATGGAGGCCATCTGCTTGGACATTCATTATGTGTGTTATCTACCGAAAGCTCAGTTCCAACAGCGCAGATATTATGCAAGCTATTTCCACTAGTCTCACCAACCTCACACCAAATCAATATCCTCTTCTGCCCCCTGTTTGATGTATAAATTCTGCTTCTCATACCGTTTTGTGATTTATTTAGTTTCACAATATGATGCCTGTAAAAAAATTTGGTTTATCAGCTCTGCCGAAACATAAGAAAAGGACAGGGAAACTACTGAAACAGGAAAATGACTACATCATTGCCAGGCCATCCAATGTTGTTGTCCTGCATTCGTTTCCATTACTTTTGGTGTTGCCTGCGACTGGTGACTATGCTGACATACACAATTGCATACATATGTGGGATCTATGTGATTATTCTGCAGATGAAAAATATCGAAGGCGAAAATTACGAATCCATAAAAAAGTCAAGAAACGGAAACTGCGCCTTTTTCATATACTTCTTAAATTTACCTATAATATAGCTGGGGAATCCTATTTTTAAGAAATGCATAACTTTCCTACGTCGCCTTGTAGGTTCTGTCTGTCTATGAAGTGATTTCTTCTAGTCAGACGTCCATACCTACTCCTGCGAGAGTTTGCACATCCCAAGTTTTTTTAACAACTTTATTTTTATTCACCCGCAAGACATAACTAGGTCCATTCTTACCACTGCATCCCCAAACCAAACCAAAGAAAAGCAGGGACACCCCCGCAACACCCATCACAGCATGCTACCATGACAGAAAGTGAGTAGAATGAAAGGCGAATGGAAAAGAATGTGTTAAAAGGGCAGGTAACAGGAAGTCGATATTATCGGATTTACATGATTTTTGTCTGGGCATATTTCGAAATATTAGTCAATTCGACCTTTTTTTATAAGAAATATTTAAGTAATACTGAGATGCCCTCCTGCCAGAGCCTAGTGCTGGGCAAAATCAGAGAATGTGAACCCTTTAGAGGTGGACACCACCAGCCCCCACCACAGTGCATGTGCTCAGATTTCTGCCCCACCTATACTTTAGCGAATTCATGAAACATATGCACTGATATGGTACATTGCATGTTTACCTGTAACTGTGGCAGGTGTTCTGTGCAGAGGCATGCAGTGGCAGGTAGACAGGGTGTGTGTAAGGTGGGTTGGTGGGTGGGTGTAGAGAGAGTGGGGATTGGATGGGTGAAGGTAGAGGGTGGGGATTGGGTGGGTGGGGGTATGGTAGGGTAGGGTGGGTGGAGGTAGAGAGAGGGGGTAGCATTGGTTAGGTAGAGAGAGTGGGGGTAGGGTGGGTTGGTGGGGGTAGGTGGTGATGGGGAGGTTTGGTGGGGTTAGAGATGGTGGGTGGGTCTGTGTAGAGATGGTGGGGGTAGGTTGGATGGGTGGTGTTAGAGAGGGTGAAGCTTGGGTGGGTGAGGGTAGGAAATTTGGGGATTGGGTAGATAGGTGTAGAGAGGGAGAGGTAGAGTGAGGGGTGGGGGTTAGGTGGGTAGGAGTGGGTGGGGTTAGAGGGGGTCGGTTGGTGACAGTAGTTGGTTGGGGAACAAAGCAGCTATGGGAAGGCTTGTCAAAAGTAGCCCAAACATAACCTAACCCAACCAACACACATAATGGGGGTAGAGTTGGTAGCTTGGGGTATAGAGAGCGGGAGAGGGGTGGATGGGGTAGAGGGTAGAGAGAGTGGGGTGGGCAATAGAGAAAGTGAGTGCCTTGTAGAAAGGCAGCCTCAGGAGGACAGAACACAGATCTGTCGAAAGTAGCCCCAAAATAACACAAATGGTTGCAGAAAATAGTTGAATATGGAATCACTGATCAGCTGGGAAATGGAAAGCCCAGCACATATTTGTTTCTTATAAATCTGCTGATTGGAGCAAATATTGTCAGGGAACGTCTCATTGAGTAGAAATGCGGAGGAGTTTAGAAAAAGAGATTTTAGTAGTTTGGCAGGTTCATACCATGGCATTGCCCGTTGCTATGCCAACCATATATTCTCAGTTCAGAACCCCATTCCCTGCCGTTCTCTTCTGTACCAATGGTTTCGGCTATTTTGTGGCACCAGGGCCACAGAAATTCACCAAAACCAAAAAGCAAGGCGACATTTGCTTGCTTCACATTTCTCTTTGGAAAAGAGAGTGACTGTAAAATGTAGCAGATGTTCACCTGAGGGCAGTTTAAGGTCATATTTCAAGTATTTACCTTATGCTGCTTGCCTCCGCTGGTATGCAGAGGGACGGTCAAATGATCGGCTTTTGTATTCAGTAGTAAAGATGCACTGCCACAGGCAATGATATCACCAGAATAGGTTCCATCAGGAGTGCATTCTTACATCCATTCTGATCAGCAATTTACAGATCTATGTCATTTACTTGCAGGCCATTTCATGGAATCCCAATTCCCTGTACACCCCTCAGGTCCTCCTCCCCACCACCTTAGCTTTCTATATAGCCCAAACCCCCCATCTACATTTTAGTGGTGAAATATTTATAGGAAATGGCATTCGAAGAAATGAAATGCAAGGAATTTGGGGAATACCTTCAAAGCCACCATAAAGTGAAGGCATGTGAAACAAGCTTAAAGCATAACAGACGAGTTGATGGCTGGAAGGTTTAGAATTAATCTTAATCTCTGGGCAACCACCCATACCCTCATTCCTCAGCCTGCCAAGCCATAATAGAAAGGGGAAAGACTGTATGCAAATCAAGCTTTGTAACTCCCCAAAAGGGACAGTCCAGTCCGAACTACTAAGCCACATCCCTTCTGCACGAGACCGCAAGCATCCCCAGATATGTTTTGGCCTCATCGGGGGTCATCCGAGGAGAGAGGCGTAACGCGTGGTCTCCATTTTCACAAATTCAACTATCCATACATTTATTTTCAACATCCATCCACTCACACAACCATATTCACTCCTTCTTCCATATGTGTACCAACTCATCTATGCATCTACACATACAGTCCTATTCATCTACTCATTCAGCAGCCACCAATGCAACCTTATCAACATGCACTGTCACCCATAGTCCCTGTTACATCAGTTCACCTACACAGCTGGATTCATCCATCCATCCACACACACATGCTCGCAATTGTCCGAGTCCTTCTTCTGGTTCACCAGACCTAGCAGCCTCCCAATCCCCCAGGAGTTCAGGCCCCTTGCAGAACCAGACTCATCTATGTAACAGGGATGAGATAAACCATGGGCAGACATCATCTTTCACTGGTATCATGGCAGGCTAACGAGACACCAGTGACTAATGACATTGCGACGTGAATGGCAAGGCCCGAGCGCCAACTTGTGCAGGCTCCCATTGCACACAGGAGGGCTGATTCCTTCTCACTGAAATCTCCAATACTTCCAGAGAGCACAACGACCTGTGGCTCCAGTGATATGCAAGGAGACCTGCACTGAAACAAGGCTCTATTTTGGACCTATCTGGAGGCATGGTTCCCCCTAAAGTCCTGAGGTAGTGTGTGCCTGATGCTTGGATTGTCCATTCATACAGAAAGACTGGGATTTCACATTAAGTCCAAGGCTCCCAGTGGAGGATTACAAAAAAAGAAAAACGAATGTAGGACAGGGCTCAGAGTTTCAATATTTTGTCGAGTAAGAACAAAGAAAACACATCTTTGAGATGTCCACGATTTTTCCAAATGAGTCTCCTCTCTGTTACATAACCAAGTACCTCTGATGCCACTCTAAAGCCAGAGGCATTCTCACATCTTTTACTTGTGCATATATAATACCACAAATGCAAGGGCCCGGCACCTATTTGACCTCTCATACTAAAACACTAACTGCTACATGAATATGTTGCTTATGTCACCAGACTTGTCATGGACCCTTATACCAACTTTGCATTACAGATATATTCGCCTATACAGGCACTGACACTGCATTGCTGAAGTCCCTCTCGGGCAGAGGGGAACCCTCTGTTTTCAGGAGTTAGGCACCACTAATAGGGGACATGGCTTGTTGTACATTCTGTACCTTTATTCCACTGTTAATTACCCAAAGACAACCTAACACCCAGGACAGTAAACTTACACTATTTTCCTACAAGCAAATACGCGACTCTCACACCCTTTTGTACTCGTGTATCATTGATATCACCCCCACTCCCCAATACATTTATATCTTTTGTACCTTCAGTATGGTTCATTGATGCCAACCTCAGAGCTAAGCTTTCTCCCAACCCGTTTGCTTGTACTTCACAGACATGCTACAGGTCAGAGGCGTAGACAGGGTAGGGCCTGAGTGGGCAAGGCACACCTAATATCTGTAAATGCCCACTCAGCAGCGGTGTGTGGGCATTCACAGATGTTGATATCTCTTTGGTGGGCCCAACTATATTAGCTTCAGACCCCACTTGTTGAACAATCCTGGCTACACCTCTGCGCAGGCCATTGACGATCACATCTGCTGTACATGGGAATTATTAAAATCACCTGATGATTATTCTGTAAATTGTTAGAGTTTTCCTGTATTCCCACTCCCATGGCCGCTAATGAATCTTGAATGCCACTTGTGTTACAGAATAAGGAGTTTGTTTGCCGAGGCCATGACTATGAGCGACTGGAGGCTTTTCAGCAGCGGATGCTAAGTGAGTTTCCACAAGCCATTGCAATGCAGCATCCCAACCATCCAGATGACACCATCCTCCAGTGCGATTCACAATGTATCCTTCATGACATCATAAGAATGGGCCATTAATACATGATGAGTATGTCGGCACTGGCGCGCACTCAAGCAAATATGACTTGCAATGTAGAATTGCTAGAGACACAGTAGATGTTCCTGACCACCTTCGTGTTAAGGCACTGGAGCAACCACTGTGTTAACATATAGGAGATTTTGTTTATTTATTTTTATTTTATTTTACATTTGTAGGAGCCCACCTAACCCTGCTGTGTCTAGGCGCTAGTTACATGCTGGAACAAAAACAGTGAATAAATACTAGGCTACAGTAGTAGAAGTAGTAGAAGAGGTGAGTCTTTAGTAGTTTGCAGAAAGTGCTGAAGGATGTTTCTGATTTCAAAGCAGGAGACAGTGAGTTCCAGAGAGTGACGTCAGAGACTGGGAAGCTAGATCCTCCCGCTTTGGCTCTTTTGAACTTGGGAATAATTAGATGATTGCGGTATACGGTGCAAATAGGCCTGGCGGTGATAGGTCTGGACGGCCTCTGGGTCAGGTATCTCTGTGCATTGTTTGAGAGACATTGGTAAGTAATGATGAGGATTTTTAACTTCATCCTTTATCTGACGGGGAGCCAGTGAGCTTGTTTCCTTGCAGCTGATATGTGGTCATATCTGTTGTGGCCAAAGTACGCACGCAGGGAATTGTTCTGGATAATTTGTAGTTAATTTACGTTTTCTTCCATGGTGCCGCTGACGAGGGAGTTACAGTAGACCAGTCTGGAACCGATGGTAGCCAAGGCAATGTTGAGGCAGTTATCAGGGTTCCATATGTTAATATCCCCGCAACAATTGGTAATATTAACCCATTGAACCTATGGGGGACACCCCTGCACCCCCATAATATTTTAAAGGGAGCGGAGGACACCCCTGCAACCCCTGCTCCTATTTACCCCAACAATTATCCCCACTAATAATATTGCCTATGGCCGTTCCCGACGACCATACATATCGCAATATTATTGGTGGGGATAATATCACCTGATACCAGTATCAAGGGATAGGAAGGGGCAGCTTGGATTGATGAGATTTGTGGCGTAAGCGACGGAAGAGGCAATAGCATTGACATGTCGTGACATGCTCACATTGGCATCTAGTGGAAGCTAAGAGTACTGACAGCAGTAGAGACATGGATGATGTGGTTAGAAGGGGATGCCAAATTTGCATATCATTTTGTGGTACAAGACCAATTCAGTCTTCGAAATGAACATCGCTAGGAAAGATTTTCTTTGCAGCTTTCCCTCCATAGACATCAATGAGAGACAAAACTTGTTCCTACTGTTTTGAACCTGTTCTTGTTTTAGGAGCCCAGTGAAGTCTTTTTACTTCACTGGCCTTTCTAAGCTCATCTGTTTTTGGAGCACTGACCAGTCCTAATGGCTATCATTGCAGAAGAAGTCTCTGTTTATTTTTCCTTACAGTGAAGTGCATAAGGGACTGTAGAAGTTCAGTGAAGGTTGACAGAACCCTGTTGGTTGTGGGCACTGGCAGGGAGTTGGTGTTCCAGTACTGTCGGTAGTTATTCACAGATCAGTCTTGAGTTGTAGTTGTGCAATGATATTTATTATTTTAGGTGCAACATAACACTTGCGGCACATTGTGCCTGGGTGATATAACACACAGCCGACAAGCGTTTCTCAAGGCTGTGTGGGGTGAGCGTTGGTGAGTGATGAGTGAAGTGGGAGAGTGAGCGATGCAGTGACATATTGTTAATTGAGCGTAACGGTGGAGAGGTTCAAATATCATTTCAACTAAATTGGCTGCAGAAAAAAATCAAAACAGGAGTTAAACAGCATGGTATGCGAAATTAAATGCGTGGTGAGAAGTGGGTGATAGTGGTTGGTGCGGAGTGGTAAGGCATGTTGATAGCACATTACATCATTGTTAATACAAATATAGGCAAGGTATTGACACGTTAGGAAGGTCAAATAGACATCAAGTACCAAAGAGAAAGGAGAAAATAAAGTAAAATAATAAAGGGAAAAATGGGGGAGAGAGAAAGAGTTGTTAGGTGAGGGTTGGGTGACCTTGGATATGGTCAGACAGAAACAATGCTGGTTGAGTGCCAGGAGGGCCTGTGCCTACCAATTGGTAGTAATATGGGCTCGCGTTGAAGCGTGTGGCGAACAACCCCTGGATAGGGTGTTGGATCTTGGCTTGTTAGCTCATCTGGAAAGAAAATGAGAAGAGTGGAGTGATGCCATGGTTGCTGTAAAGATCCCAGCTGGGAAAGGGGTGGCATGAGGCGCGAGTGGTGGAAGTCCAAGTGGACCGGGCATGGACGTGTTAATGGACCAGGAGTGCTGGGAAGGAGGTGTGGGCCCGTCAGAATATCGGCGGGTTACTGGCTGGGTCAAGGAAGGTCATGTGTGAATGTCAGTGATGTGGGCCGCTTCTATGGAGGCCCCGGGTGGACGAGAAATGGTGGGGGGGCCAGTAATGGATCAGTGTAGCTGTGAGATTGCGTCAATGGGAGGGGGGTGAAGAACCAGACCCTCCATCTGGGGCCTGAAAGAAGGAGAACCCCGGGGGGGGGGGGGGGAAGGGAGGGGAAGGCACCTCTGTCCGGTGTCCCTGGGAGAGAAATAGCGAGAGATTGGCAGAGGCGGAAGAATCCCGGGCCGGCAGGTTAGGCAGCCCGATTGCTGGACGGCATGGATGTCCTGCTCAGTTGCTGATGTATCGGTAGTTGCGTGAAACACACATTAGGAGGAGCTGGTGTGTCACCAACCTTGGTGAAAGCAAGGCGATTAGAGTTTGGGGGGCTGAAAAGGGGGGTTAGAACTAAGGTATGCAGGCTGCAATGCCAAGCCGGCGGTGGGCCATCATGATAAGACGTGCGGGCTGAATATGTCACGCCTTTGGCCGACCGATGTGTCAGGAATCATGGCCCCGTGGTTGAGGATAGGGGAGTGCGATGCGGGCTGGGACAGCGCTAGCTGCAAGTATGGCAGGAGGCGTGGCTGGGTCTGAAGAGAAGGGGGAGGCTTACCTGAGAGGATATTGCTGTAGCACCGCATGGTGAAGATCGAGGACGTGAAGTCCCGTCTCGTATTAAAGCAACCACTTCCTGGTTGGGAAGGGAAGGGCAAGATCTGATTGGATAAGTATCCGCGATTGCTGATTGGATGCGTGGCAGGGGGCCAGGTCCTGACGTCGGACTGGCTGGGTTGGGTGGGCCTATCTGTCACTCACGGAGCAAGGCAAGGCGCCGTGGTGTAAGTGAATTCCCCAGGTGGTGAGCAAGGTCTTGTTAGCGCGGGGTGTGCAGTGGAGAGAGGGAAGTCCCGAAGGGGGGACAGGTATTGTTGGAGATCAATTATTGAATTGAGGATGAGACAAGAAAGGGGGGAGACGGTATGCCTTGTAGGTGCAATGAGTCAGGGGGATGGGAGGCACCAGAGGTGCTGGTGCTGATGAGATGGTAAAAAATGAAGGTGGGCATGGACGTGTGGTCCCTGAAGGGTTAGGTGTGGATCAATATGAAGAGGCCAATGGCAGAGGAGGACCAAGCTGGTGGTCCCAAGTTAACATAGGGCTGGAGGTGGCAGGGACATGAGGGGCAAATGAGATGAGGCCCGCGGGCAGAGGAGCTGGCGGGCCACCTGGGTGGGGTGACTGGCTAGAAATAAAGCCACGGGCACCTGAAGAGGGGCACAGACTTGGCGGAGGAGAGCTCGTAAAAGTGTGTAAGGGACCTCAATGTTGAGGGAGCAGCATGGCATGGGGCCTGGGAGGTGGTGGAAATTAGTCTGGGGCAGATTGCCCCTGGGGTAAGTTGGTGGGTGGTCAGTTGTTTGGCAAAAGCCCAAAGCAAGGCTAACCGGGGAGAAGGTCAGAAGGCTAGTGCTGGGGGCCGGTCGGCCGGACCATTAGATGGGTACTACTTCCGGTGGTGCGTGTGGGGCACCGGGAAGAATCCCAATAGCAGGCAGATGGAAAGAGGAGGAAAAACTGAGGAAAGGGAAGAGAGAGTGTATTCTCATAGGAAAACATGGAAATCATGATCACTATTGAGGCCAATTGTTAAGCCTCTGTGTTTTCATATCAGTTTAATTTCTCTCTGGCGCAGGTGGAGTTGCCTGTCTCCTCCTCTTGCATCAGCTGGTACAGTTTCGAGTCCCACCAATGCGATTTCCTCTTTGCGGGCCCACTGGTGTTGCTCTTGCCAGTGCACCACCAGTGGGTATTTGGCGTCTTGAGAATGTAGTGTGCTCAAATGTTCTCAAATTCTGATTCTGAGTTCCCTCTTAGTACTTCCGATGTATTTATGGTCACACACACATATTATGGCATAGATGACATATTTAGATTTACAGTTGATAAACTGGTTAATGTCATGTGTGTCAGTGTCACTGAAGTCAATTGTCTTGGTGTTCCTGGCATGTTTGCACATGGAACATGTTCCGCATTTAAAGAAACCCACAGGTTTAGTTCTTGTAAGACAATTGTCATCAGTTTTTGGAGCTGGAGCCGGAGCCATAAAAGACGGGCTTAGAATTGTATTAAGTGTATTGGCCTTGGTGTAGGTCAGGCATGGTTTCTTTGGTAGCCAATGTCTGATGTTGTCATCTATCGTCAGGATGTGCCAGTGTTTTCTTAAGATTCTCAGGACTTGTTGGATGTCGCTGCAGTATTGTGTGATATACCGGATATCGGTGTTGGCATTCGTCTCATCTCTGCTGGCACAGACAGATCGGTCGGCCAACGGCGTGACATATTCAGCCTGCACGTTTTATCATGACGGCCCACCCCCAGCTTGGCATTCCAGCCCGCATACCTTAGTTCTTCCCCCTTTCCACCCCCCCTGAACTCTAATTGCCTTGCTTTCATCAAGGTTGGTGACACACCAGCTCCTGCCGATATGTGCTACACGCAACTACGGATACATCAGCAACTAAGCAGCACATCCGTGCCGTCCAGCAATCGGCTGTTTAACCTGCCGGCCCAGCATTCCCTCGACTCTGCCAATCTCTCGCTACTTCTCTCCCAGGGACACCGGCCAGAGGTGCCTTCCCCTCCCTTCCCACCTCCCTCCCTCTGGGTTTCGCCTTCTTTCAGGCCCCACATGGAGGGCCTGGGTCTTCACCCCCCTCCCATTGACGCAACCTTGCAGTTACAATGATCCATTACTGGGCCCCCCGCCATCTCTTGTCCACCCCGGGGCCTCCATAGAAGCGGCTCACATCACTGACCCTCACACATGAGCTTCCTTGACCCAGCCAGTAGCCCACCGATATTCTGACGGTCCCACACCTCCTTCCCAGCACTCCTGGTCCATTAACACGCCCATGCCCGGTCCACTTGGACTTCCACCACTCGCGCCTCACGCCACCCTTTTCCCTAGCTGGGATATTTACAACAACCATGGCATCACTCCACTCTTCTCATTTTCTTTCCAGATGAGCTAACAAGCCAAGATCCAACACCCTATCCAGGGGTTGTTCGCCACACGCTTCAACGCAAGCCCACGTTACTACCGATTGGTAGGGACAGGCCCTCCTGGCACTCAACCAGCATTGTTTCTGTCCGACCATATTCCAGGTCACCCAACCCTCACCTAACAACTCTTTCTCTCTCCCTCATTTCTCCCTTTATTATTTTAAATTATTTTCTCCTCTCTCCTTGGTACTTGATGACTATTTGACCTTCCTAACATGTCAATACCTTGCCTTTATTTGTATTAACAATTATGTAATATGCTATCAACATGCCTTACCACTGCGCACCAACCACCATCACCCCTTCTCACCACGCATTTAATTTTGCATACCATGCTGTTTAACTCCTGTTTTGATTTTTTTCTGTGCCCAATTTTGTTGAAATGATATTTGAACCTCTCCACCGTTACGCTCAATAAACAATATGTCACTGCATCGCTCACTCTCCCACTTCACTCATCACTCACCAACCCTGCCCCACACAGCCTTGAGAAAGACTTAGGTTGAAACGCGTGTCGGCTGTGTGTTTTATCACCCAGGCACAATGTGCCGCAAGTGTTATGTTGCACCTGAAATAATAAATATCATTGCACAACTACAACTCAAGACTGATCTGTGAATAACTACCGGCAGTACTGGAGCACCAACTCTCTGCCAGCACCCGCAACCAACAGGGTTCAATCAACCTTGACTGAACCTCTACAACCCCCCCTGGGAACCTTGGAGTTTGGTTCCCTCACAAAACCCTGTGCCAGACCGCAGACCAAACCTTGCCAACAGAGAATTGGTTGCGCAGGGGACCAGCTTGTCCCGACATTAAACTCCTTACCCCTTGCAATCATTCTTCAGGGACTGGACCCCTGCAGCAACAGATCAATCATGGCTGATTACCTTGAATCTAGGAAAACCGACTCTAAGAACCTTTTTTCTGCAAAAGGTTCTACTGTGCATGCATTTCCACCCACACTGAGGGTTCCTGATAACTTCAGCCAACAATTTATCAAACTCGAACGACTATGTACCAAGGAGATAAATACATTCTGGGAGAGATTCACTCTCTAGACCTACTTGGAACAGGAAAAAATACAGAGAGGACTTAGGATCATTATCTTTCCAGATTTCACAAACCCTGAGGATGCCGATCTGGCAGCTAAATGGGAAGAAAACCTGAACATGGGTTCTAAAATCATGATGGAGCTACTAATCGAACATGCCGAATGGGTACACAACAGACTCATTATAGAAATTGACCAATTCAAAACAGAGATCGACTCAAGTAATTCTTCTGTAGCCACAAAAGAGAAAAATTACAGGATCATGAATGAGATACTCAAGATTCACCAGGATAAGGTGAAAATTAGGAAATGCAGAAAATTCACCAGAGACGAAAGAGACTACCAGGACAACAGAGTATTTACCTTCCAAGCTAAATTTGACAACATACAAGGCACAAGTTCCAAGGAAAATACTCCTAACAGCTCACCCGCCACATCAGATGCCGACAGCGAAGTAGAGCTAGACGCTGACAGCGAACCAGATCAGGAACCACAAGAACCAGACATCAGCACCAAGGAACCAGTACTGCAGTTCCGTTTTGCTCTCAAAAATTCCCCTTTGGGAATATTGTTTATGACTGATTTTTTATGACAGCTTGAGGCGTGGAGGACAGAATTGACTTCCGTTGGTTTCCTGAATGTTGCAGTTGTCAATTTGCCTCCTACTGGCATGATGGAAATGTCAAGGAAATCAATTGATGTGCTGGTCGATGTTTTGGATAGTTCAAGACCAAATCGATTGTCGTTAATGTATTGTTGCAAGAGTTCTAGTTGTTCGACAGTGCCAGATCAGATCATCAGGATGTCATCTATGTAGTGAAACCATTTATGGACAAACTTATTGAATTCTGCATTAGCAAATGCATGCTCGTGTTCAAAATGATGCATAAACAAGGTCATGTGTGAGGGTCAGTGTTGTGGGCCGCTTCTATGGAGGCCCCGGAGTGGACGAGAGATGGCGGGGGGCCCAGTAATGGATCATTGTAACTGCAAGGTTGCATCAATGGGAGGGGGGTGAAGACCCAGGCCCTCCATGTGGGGCCTGAAAGAAGGAGAACCCCAGAGGGGTGCGGGGGTGGGACGGGAGGGGAAGGCACCTCTGTCCGGTGTCCCTGGGAGAGAAGTGGCGAGAGATTGGCGGAGGCGAGGGAATGCTGGACCGGCAGGTTGGGCAGCCCGATTGCTGAACGGCACGGATGTGCTGCTCAATTGCTGATGTATCCGTAGTTGCGTTTAGCACACATCGGGAGGAGCTGGTGTGTCACCAACCTTGGTGAAAGCAAGGCGATTAGAGTTCAGGGGGGGTGGAAAGGGCGAAGAACCAAGGTATGCGGGCTGGAATGCCAAGCTGGGGGTGGGCCGTCATGATAAGACATGCGGGCTGAATATGTCACGCCGTTGGCCGACCGATCTGTCTGTGCCAGCAGAGATGAGACGAATGCCAACACTGATATCCGGTATATCACACAATACTGCAGCGATAGCCAACAAGTCCTGAGAATCTTAAGAAAACACTGGCACATCCTGTCGATAGATGACATCAGACAATGGCTACCAAAGAAACCATGCCTGACCTACATCAAGGCCAAAACTCTTAACACAATTCTAAGCCCGTCTTTTATGGCTCCAGCTCCAAAAACTGATGACAACTGGCTTACAAGAACTAAACCTGTGCGTTTCTTTCAATGCGGAATTTGTTCCATGTGCAAACATGCCAGGAACACTAAGACAATTGACTTCAGCGATACTGACACACATGACATTAACCAGTTTATCAACTGTAAATCTAAATATGTCATCTACACCATAATATGTGTGTGTGACCGTAAATACATCAGAAGTACTAAGAGAGAACTCAGAATCAGAATTCGGGAACATTTGAGCACACTGCATTCTCAAGACGCCAAATACCCACTGGCGGTGCACTGGCAAGACCAACACCAGTGGGACCGCAAAGAGGAAATCGCCTTCGTGGGACTCAAAACTGTACCAGCTGATGCAAGAGGAGGAGACAGGGAACTCCACCTGCGACAGAGAGAAGCTAAACTGATATGCAAACACAGAGGCGTAACAATTGGCCTCAGTAGTGATCATGATTTCCATGTTTTCCTATGAGAATACACTCTCTCTTCCTTTTCCTCTGTTTTACCTCCTTTTTCCATCTGCCTGCTATTGGGATTCTTCCTGGTGCCCCACACGCACCACCGGAAGTAGTACCCGTCTAATGGTCCGGCCCACCGGACCCCAGTACTAGCCTTCTGACCTTCTCCCCAGTTAGCCTTGCTTTGGGCTTTTGCCAAACAACTGACCACCCACCAACTTATCACAGGGGCAATCTGCCCCAGACTAATTACCACCATCTCCCCGGCCCCATGCCATGCTGCTCCCTCAACATTGAGATCCCTTACACACTTTTACAAGCTCTCCTCTGCCAAGTCTGTGCCCCTCTTCACGTGCCTGTGGCTTTATCTCTAGCCAGTCACCCCACCCAGGTGGCCCCCAGCCCATTCTCTGCCCTGCAGGGCTCATCTCATTTGCCCCTCATGTCCCTGGCACCTCCAGCCCTATTTTAACTTGGGACCACCAGCTCGGTCCCCCTCTGCCATTGGCCTCTTCCTATTGATCCACACCTAAGACTTCAGGGCCCACACGCCCATGTCCACCTTCATTTTTCACCGTCTCATCAGCACCAGCACCTCTGTTGCCACCCATCCCCCTGAGTCATTGCACCTGCAAGGCATCCTGTCTTCCCTCCCCCCTATCTTGTCTCACACTCCATTCAATAATTGATCTCCAGCAATACCTGTCCCCCCCTTCGGGACTTCCCTCTCTCCACCGCACACCCCGCACTAACAAGACCTTGCTCACCAACTGTGGAATTCACTGACACCACAGTGCCTTGCCTTGCTCCGTGAGTGACAGATAGGCCCACCCAACCCAGCCAGTCCTATGTCAGGACCCGGCCCCTGGCCATGCATCCAATCAGCGATCGCAGATATCTATTCAATCAGATCTTGCCCTTCCCTTCCCAACCAGGAAGTGGTTGCTTTAATACGAGACAGGACTTCACATCCACAATCTTCACCATTCGGTGCTACGGCAATATCCTCTCAGGTAAGCCTCCCCCCCTTCTCTTCAGACCCAGCCACGCCGCCTGCCATACTTGCAGCTAGCGCTTTCCCAGCCCGCATCGCACTCCCCTATCCTCAACCACGTGGCCACGATTCCTGACACATCGGTGGGCCAACGTCGTGACAAATTCAGCCCGCAAGTCTTATCATGATGGCTCACCCCCGGCTTGGCGTTCCAGCCTGCATACCTTGGTTCTCCCCCCTTTCCACCCCCCGAACTCTAATCGCCTTGCTTTCACCAAGGTTGGTGACACACCAGCTCCTCCTAATGTGTGTTTCACGCAACTACCGATACATCAGCAACTGAGCAGGACATCCATGCCGTCCAGCAATCGGGCTGCCTAACCTGCCGGCCCGGGATTCTTCCGCCTCCGCCAATCTCTCGCTACTTCTCTCCCAGGGACACCGGACAGAGGTGCCTTCCCCTCCCTTCCCACTCCCCCCCCCCGGGGTTCTCCTTCTTTCAGGCCCCAGATGGAGGGTCTGGTTCTTCACCCCCCTCCCATTGACGCAATCTCACAGCTACACTGATCCATTACTGGCCCCCCCACCATTTCTCGTCCACCCGGGGCCTCCATAGAAGCGGCCCACATCACTGACATTCACACATGACCTTCCTTGACCCAGCCAGTAACCCGCCGATATTCTGACGGGCCCACACCTCCTTCCCAGCACTCCTGGTCCATTAACACGTCCATGCCCGGTCCACTTGGACTTCCACCACTCGCGCCTCATGCCACCCCTTTCCCAGCTGGGATCTTTACAGCAACCATGGCATCACTCCACTCTTCTCATTTTCTTTCCAGATGAGCTAACAAGCCAAGAGCCAACACCCTATCCAGGGGTTGTTCGCCACACGCTTCAACGCAAGCCCACGTTACTACCGATTGGTAGGCACAGGCCCTCCTGGCACTCAACCAGCATTGTTTCTGTCCGACCATATTCCAGGTCACCCAACCCTCACCTAACAACTCTTTCTCTCTCCCTCATTTCTCCCTTTATTATTTTACTTTATTTTCTCCTCTCTCCTTGGTACTTGATGACTATTTGACCTTCCTAACATGTCAATACCTTGCCTTTATTTGTATTAACAATTATGTAATATGCTATCAACATGCCTTACCACCGCGCACCAACCACCATCACCCCTTCTCACCACGCATTTAATTTTGCATACCATGCTGTTTAACTCCTGTTTTGATTTTTTTCTGTGCCCAATTTTGTTGAAATGATATTTGAACCTCTCCACCGTTACGCTCAATAAACAATATGTCACTGCATCGCTCACTCTCCCACTTCACTCATCACTCACCAACCCTGCCCCACACAGCCTTTAGAAAGACTTAGGTTGAAACGCGTGTCGGCTGTGTGTTTTATCACCCAGGCACAATGTGCCGCAAGTGTTATGTTGCACCTGAAATAATAAATATCATTGCACAACTACAACTCAAGACTGATCTGTGAATAACTACCGGCAGTACTGGAGCACCAACTCCCTGCCAGCACCCGCCACCAACAGGGTTCAATCAACCTTCACTGAACCTCTACAACCCCCCCTGGGAACTTTGGAGTTTGGTTCCCTCACAAAACCCTGTGGCAGACCGCAGGCCAAACCTTGCCAACAGAGAATTGGTTGCGCAGGGGACCAGCTTGTCCCGACATTAAACTCCTTACCCCTTGCAATCATTCTTCAGGGACTGGACCCCTGCAGCAACAGATCAATCATGGCTGATTACTTTGAATCTAGGAAAACCGACTCTAAGAACCTTTTTTCTGCAAAAGGTTCTACTGTGCATGCATTTCCACCCACACTGAGGGTTCCTGATAACTTCAGCCAACAATTTATCAAACTCGAACGACTATGTACCAAGGAGATAAATACATTCTGGGAGAGATTCACTCTCTAGACCTACTTGGAACAGGAAAAAATACAGAGAGGACTTAGGATCATTATCTTTCCAGATTTCACAAACCCTGAGGATGCCGATCTGGCAGCTAAATGGGAAGAAAACCTGAACATGGGTTCTAAAATCATGATGGAGCTACTAATCGAACATGCCGAATGGGCACACAACAGACTCATTATAGAAATTGACCAATTCAAAACAGAGATCGACTCAAGTAATTCTTCTGTAGCCACAAAAGAGAAAAATAACAGGATCATGAATGAGATACTCAAGATTCACCAGGATAAGGTGAAAATTAGGAAATGCAGAAAATTCACCAGAGACGAAAGAGACTACCAGGACAACAGAGTATTTACCTTCCAAGCTAAATTTGACAACATACAAGGCACAAGTTCCAAGGAAAACACTCCTAACAGCTCACCCGCCACATCAGATGCCGACAGCGAAGTAGAGCTAGACGCTGACAGCGAACCAGACCAGGAACCACAAGAACCAGACATCAGCACCAAGGAACCAGTACTGCAGTTCCGTTTTGCTCTCAAAAATTCCCCTTTGGGAATATTGTTTATGACTGATTTTTTATGACAGCTTGAGGCGTGGAGGACAGAATTGACTTCCGTTGGTTTCCTGAATGTTGCAGTTGTCAATTTGCCTCCTACTGGCATGATGGAAATGTCAAGGAAATCAATTGATGTGCTGGTCGATGTTTTGGATAGTTCAAGACCAAATCGATTGTCGTTAATGTATTGTTGAAAGAGTTCTAGTTGTTCGACAGTGCCAGATCAGATCATCAGGATGTCATCTATGTAGTGAAACCATTTATGGACAAACTTATTGAATTCTGCATTAGCAAATGCATGCTCGTGTTCAAAATGATGCATAAACAAGGTCATGTGTGAGGGTCAGTGATGTGGGCCGCTTCTATGGAGGCCCGGAGTGGACGAGAGATGGCGGGGGGCCCAGTAATGGATCATTGTAACTGCAAGGTTGCATCAATGGGAGGGGGGTGAAGACCCAGGCCCTCCATGTGGGGCCTGAAAGAAGGAGAACCCCAGAGGGGTGCGGGGGTGGGACGGGAGGGGAAGGCACCTCTGTCCGGTGTCCCTGGGAGAGAAGTGACGAGAGATTGGCGGAGGCGAGGGAATGCTGGGCCGGCAGGTTGGGCAGCCCGATTGCTGAACGGCACGGATGTGCTGCTCAATTGCTGATGTATCCGTAGTTGCGTTTAGCACACATCGGGAGGAGCTGGTGTGTCACCAACCTTGGTGAAAGCAAGGCGATTAGAGTTCAGGGGGGGTGGAAAGGGCGAAGAACCAAGGTATGCGGGCTGGAATGCCAAGCTGAGGGTGGGCCGTCATGATAAGACGTGCGGGCTGAATATGTCACGCCGTTGGCCGACCGATCTGTCTGTGCCAGCAGAGATGAGACGAATGCCAACACTGATATCCGGTATATCACACAATACTGCAGCGATAGCCAACAAGTCCTGAGAATCTTAAGAAAACACTGGCACATCCTGTCGATAGATGACATCAGACAATGGCTACCAAAGAAACCATGCCTGACCTACACCAAGGCCAAAACTCTTAACACAATTCTAAGCCCGTCTTTTATGGCTCCAGCTCCAAAAACTGATGACAACTGGCTTACAAGAACTAAACCTGTGCGTTTCTTTCAATGCGGAATTTGTTCCATGTGCAAACATGCCAGGAACACCAAGACAATTGACTTCAGCGACACTGACACACATGACATTAACCAGTTTATCAACTGTAAATCTAAATATGTCATCTACACCATAATATGTGTGTGTCACCGTAAATACATCAGAAGTACTAAGAGAGAACTCAGAATCAGAATTCGGGAACATTTGAGCACACTGCATTCTCAAGACGCCAAATACCCACTGGCGGTGCACTGGCAAGACCAACACCAGTGGGACCGCAAAGAGGAAATCGCCTTCGTGGGACTCAAAACTGTACCAGCTGATGCAAGAGGAGGAGACAGGGAACTCCACCTGCGCCAGAGAGAAGCTAAACTGATATGCAAACACCGAGGCGTAACAATTGGCCTCAATAGTGATCATGATTTCCATATTTTCCTATGAGAATACACTCTCTCTTCCTTTTCCTCTGTTTTACCTCCTTTTTCCATCTGCCTGCTATTGGGATTCTTCCTGGTGCCCCACACGCACCACCGGAAGTAGTACCCATCTAATGGTCCGGCCGACCGGACCCCAGTACTAGCCTTCTGACCTTCTCCCCAGTTAGCCTTGCTTTGGGCTTTTGCCAAACAACTGACCACCCACCAACTTACCACAGGGGCAATCTGCCCCAGACTAATTACCACCATCTCCCCGGCCCCATGCCATGCTGCTCCCTCAACATTGAGATCCCTTACACACTTTTACAAGCTCTCCTCTGCCAAGTCTGTGCCCCTCTTCACGTGCCTGTGGCTTTATCTCTAGCCAGTCACCCCACCCAGGTGGCCCCCAGCCCATTCTCTGCCCTGCGGGGCTCATCTCATTTGCCCCTCATGTCCCTGGCACCTCCAGCCCTATTTTAACTTGGGACCACCAGCTCGGTCCCCCTCTGCCATTGGCCTCTTCCTATTGATCCACACCTAAGACTTCAGGGCCCACACGCCCATGTCCACCTTCATTTTTCACCGTCTCATCAGCACCAGCACCTCTGTTGCCACCCATCCCCCTGACTCATTGCACCTGCAAGGCATCCTGTCTTCCCTCCCCCCTATCTTGTCTCACACTCCATTCAATAATTGATCTCCAGCAATACCTGTCCCCCCCTTCGGGACTTCCCTCTCTCCACCGCACACCCCGCACTAACAAGACCTTGCTCACCAACTGTGGAATTCACTGACACCACAGTGCCTTGCCTTGCTCCGTGAGTGACAGATAGGCCCACCCAACCCAGCCAGTCCTATGTCAGGACCCGGCCCCTGGCCATGCATCCAATCAGCGATCGCAGATATCTATTCAATCAGATCTTGCCCTTCCCTTCCCAACCAGGAAGTGGTTGCTTTAATACGAGACAGGACTTCACATCCACAATCTTCACCATTCGGTGCTACGGCAATATCCTCTCAGGTAAGCCTCCCCCCCTTCTCTTCAGACCCAGCCACGCCGCCTGCCATACTTGCAGCTAGCGCTTTCCCAGCCCGCATCGCACTCCCCTATCCTCAACCACGTGGCCACGATTCCTGACACATCGGTGGGCCAACGTCGTGACAAATTCAGCCCGCAAGTTTTATCATGATGGCTCACCCCCGGCTTGGCGTTCCAGCCTGCATACCTTGGTTCTCCCCCCTTTCCACACCCCGAACTCTAATCGCGTTGCTTTCACCAAGATTGGTGACACACCTGCTCCTCCCGATGTGTGCTACACGCAACTACCGATACATCAGCAATTGAGCAGCACATCCGTGCCGTCCAGCAATCGGGCTGCCTAACCTGCCAGCCCGGCATTCCCCCGCCTCTGCCAATTTCTTCTCTCCCAGGGACACTGGACAGAGGTGCCTTCCCCTCCGTTTCCACCCCCGTTGGGGTTCTCCTTCTTTCAGGCCCCACACGGAGGGCCTGGTTCTTCACCCCCCTTCCATTGACGCAACCTTGCAGCTACAATGATCCATTACTGGGCCCCCGCCATCTCTCGTCCACCCTGGGGCCTCCGTAGAAGCAGCCCACATCACTGACCCTCACACATGACCTTCCTTGACCCAGCCAGTAACCCACCGATATTCTCACTCACCAACCCTCATCCCACACAGCCTTGAGAAAGACTTAGGTTGAAACGTTTGTCGGCTGTGTGTTTTATCACCCAGGCACAATGTGCCGCAAGTGTTGTGTTGCACCTGAACTAATAAATATCATTGCACAACTACAACTCAAGACTGATCTGTGAATAACTACCAACAGTACTGGAGCACTAACCCCCTGCCAGCGCCCGCAACCAACAGGGTTCTGTCAAACTTCACTGAACTTCTACAACTCCCCCCTGGGAACCTCAGAGTTTGGTTCCCTGACAAAACCCTGTGCCAGAATGCAGGCTAAACCTTGCCAACAGAGAATTGGTTGCGCAGGGGACCAGCTTGTCCCAACATTAAACTCCTTACCCCTTGCAATCTGCATAAGGGACTGCTTTTGTCCCTAGAGCTTTGATATTTGTGACATTTTGGTGACAAACATGAGGAGGTGTCCAAGACGGGGTGGTGGCAGCCGATACTTTTATACCATTTTTGTTTTTATTGTCTCATACACGTTTGCATTTTAGAGCTTAATTCCAAATCGAGCCTGTCCTTCGGCCATCTGGTTATATGGCTTTCTTCATGCTCTCAAAGAACTGGACTTTGATGTATTGAAACCCCTTTCTCATGGAAACGTCTTACTTCTTGAGCAAAGTGGTGTTTTGTGTTTGTGGCAGATGTGGGGGCTGGGACTTTCTGGTCCTAACACACATCCATGCCAAAATGCATCTTTTGCTGGTCAGATGTCTTGGCCACAGGCTGTCCAGTATTGGACAGCCCCTTCCAGTATGAATCGAGCAGATCCTTACCATTGATAGGTTTGGAGGAGAGTACAGCTTGAATCCTGGATATAAGGTGGACTGGTGCAGCCATTCATCACATCGTCATTGGAAGCAAGGCCTTTATGGAAAGGAGAATCCTGCTGAAAACTTGGAACTCCTTGTTGGAAGCCTGCCAGCAGCACTTTCTTAAAACTTCTAGGGAAAGCCGTGCTCCTTTGTTGACCCCGGAGGCCTTCATCTTTTATGAGCTTCATGCCGGAGTCCAGCCTCTCAGTGCAGGACCGGGTTTGGTACCCATGCTGCTCAGTGTTGTCTTGCTTCCAAGATGAGTGTGTTGCCCCTGAGCTATCCTCTTGAATACCTATCTCCCTGTCATTGTCCCGAGTTGAACCGTGGGACTCCTCAGATCCTCAACTTATGAAATAAGAAGCATCCCCCTGCAGTTGCAACTCTTCATCACAAATTAGGAACATTTTCTTTGTTTCCAAGACAAGGGTTGATCTTCTGCCATTTCTTCAGAGTGGCCATCTCTGATTGCCACCTGCATCATAGCCTGAGGGTCCGGTGTGATCGTTGCCAGAGTGGTCACCTTTATTTAGCCCATTAGAGGTGTCCAGCAAGCCAGTTTCCAGTACAGATCCATTGGTGCGCAGAACAGCTAACTAGTCAGAGCCAACAACCCAACACCAAAAGTGACCTCTGCAGCCAAGACCCTGGACTTCCTTCAACAGACCAAAGAGTGAATCAGTGTGTAGAGGGTGTGTGGAAGCATTCCTATTCCTACCCCTGAACCCGATATGGTTTAATGGGCATAAGGCCCCTTACCGTACCTAACCCCTTGCCTGTCATTGAACAGTGGTGTGCTGGTCAAGTATACTCCCGTGGGTTTCCCCTAAAGTTGACAGATTGGAAGAAGGGATGCTAAGAACTTTTCTTCATTTATTATCTATTGTCAACTCTGTTCAGACTCCTAATAAGACCCATATCCTTCTGAAGAGAACTCTAGGGCACTATGCCCACTCTTTTCTAGCTAGGGAAGTACCTAGTGAAGGTGTAGTACCTTAATGTTTAAGGCTTTGTATGATGTTTATTTATAACTTCTTTGTTTTCAGCGCATACGTTCTCTAACTAATGGTTACTTGCCTGGTTCTTTTACTCGCTTGCTACAGATTTAAATGTACTCTAAAAGTTATGTTTGAGTGCTCTTAGCAGAGCAAACCAAAGTGAATGTGTGCATAGTAATAGTGGATAATGTAGTGTGGTAGTTACATGTATTTTTTTATTGCTATATTTTTGCCTAAGGCTTAAATAAATAACTGTATTTGTATACATTCTGCTTAATTTGCATTTTTAAGAATGGTATGTGTGTGCTTAACGGAACCCTTTACCACTCTCCCTCTTATTAAGTCTAGGCCTTGCTGTTAAGTCACACTACCTAGATAGAGTTTGGCTACATATTAGTGTCTTTTTCGGTTCACCAGAATAGGGTTGACTCCCAGAATCTGTCCACAGGTCTGATTCTGAAAATCCATCTTAAGAAACAACAGGTTTGTTCATCCATTTGGAGTCAGGCAATTTCTAGGGATCACATTCAGGTTCTGTACTCAACAGAAGTGGAAGGAGGATTCCCTGCAACCTATCGTGATTCTTCCTGGGAATGGTTTGTCCGCATGGAGGGCAACAGGTGTATGTAGTGCATTCCCTGTCACGTGCAATGCCTAGAGCATGCAGAAGGAGAAGAGGCGCAATGGTTAATTTAATTCAAACACTTGGTGCATCTGCTACATGCTAAATGTATGCAATCCGTGACCCCCATAATAACTATTTGTTAGGCTGATCATGGTGTCATGCATAGGGTTTGCCCACCGGCATGACTTAGGCGTGTATTTTCCCCAACATACTACAGATAAATAGGGATTCTTCTCACCGCAGAATGCATGAGTATCTGGATTAAACTGAGCCGTACATAGTGTCTCACCATTTCTATGTTCTCGGACCAGCACCCGCTGGAAACCATTGCCCTAGGAGTACAGTTGCAACCCCTTTCTCAAATGGAGCCCTCACAGGTCACAATTACTGTCCTTCTGTGGGCACGGCATGTAAATGTATGCAGGCTGTTCTATCAGCTAGAGGGGCACACAAGTCTGGGCTTTATGAGATATCAATTGGTCAAATAAACATACTATTGGACATTCAAAGCAATTTAGTGGAACATAATATAGTTTACTGTTGTGGTGTTATTTAGATCAATACTTTACTAAGCCACAATGTGATGTGGTAATTAAAGGGCAACCTGTTTGAAATGGTTCGATATGGTAGGGTGCAGAGAAGGAAGGAACCGAGTGCTAGTGAACTAGACTAATCACGCCCCATGCTTTAAGCCGTTAGCTGTAGATGGATGGGTGACAGTTCAAGACAGAGTACTTTTGCTAAGTAGACTAATGGGTGCAGAGATTTGCATGGGAGGTTGATTCCTATAACTGACACCTGGGGTCAAGGTGGCACACCTGTGTCTTTTCTCAACAAGCCCTACTGCACTTGTAGATGGAGTGGTCCAGGAGCACAAAGATTCTAAGAAATCTCTAATGGTGGTGGTGGCCTGGGTGAAGGACTACTGTTGGACCAGCCCTCCCATTGATGGCAGAGCTTGGGAGAGAGCAGACACAACAGAGGGCTGCTGTGAAGAGGAGGAGCCTTTTAGGAGTGCATGCCCTGTCACTCTTGTGGATTGCGTGGGAGGCATAACATTTTGTCAAAAAATAATTGCAAGGTTACATTGTTGGTATAATTTAAAGAAGGTCCAAGCTGGGCAATTGCAATGATTTTTGCCACCATAGCTGACAGAAAAGATTTACATCTCAAGCACTGCCCAAGGCACTGCCTGCCCCAGGGGTCACCTCTTCTGATTGTACTCACACTCTGGTGCTGTGCTGATGGTAGGGTCATGGATCCAGAATGCTCCTTTGGCACAAGCCACATGAAGATTCTGGGACCTATTGAATAGGGGTAATTCAAAGGAAGGTAAACATCCAACTTTGTTGCAATCACCGTCAATCTTATCCTAAAAAGGAAAACAATAACCTACCTACTTCTCTCGAAATATCTGATCTTCCCACTTTTAGTAAAATAATTATTGCAACAGGCTGCTTTGACCAAACGGCAGCATGTCGGAAAGTAGCACATGCATACATTTGCACATGAGCCCACAGAGCCAGACGCAGCAGCGTGACTACAAAGGTGAGAAGTATATTGGGGAAGTGATCATGGTGGTGGAAGGGTTGGTGAAGGTGGGGTGGGAAGCAGAGTCACAGGGCAATAAGGAGAGTTGCTTTGTAGGAGACAGAGGGTTGTGGGGCGTCTCCCTCATGAGATGAGGGAGTTGAGTATAGCAGGAGAGACACCTATGGCGGTTGGTGGGATGTTTGCCACAAATGAGAAGGGTACGGGACAGAGCAGACCCTCAAAGGCTTTCTCCACAGCACAAAGGAGGACTTCATAAACATGTTTTGGCATGCTAGCCCATGCACCATTCGCAGCTGCCTCCTCGTCATCTCCCCCACAGCAGAAGTGAATACCAACAGAAAGCAGATTCTCGACTAAAGGTGGAACCGGCCAGCCACATTGCCTTATGGCGGAGTGATGTCTGGACGAGCAGGTCCACTCCAACTTGTAGACAATATTATCCCCATCAGATCCAAGCCTACTTCCTGGGAGACATTAGTTCAAGTGTGGCTCAAAATGTATCACCATATTTCACATTTCATCACTGTTGGAGAGTCAATGTTGAGGGGCCTGGCCATTAACATCTGCCCCCGCGACCATCATGGCCACAGAGCTTTGCTATTTATTAGCTCTCACTGGGCTTTTCAACAGCTATGGGGAGCAAGCTGCTCCTTCCAGCATGGCTGCTGACTAGACCCCGAGGTCGGCAAGACTTTGGCCTGTGAAATGCCCACCTCTGCTGTTTGTGGATTGGCCGAGGCATCATTGAAACATCTCCTCCTCTGGGAGGCCTCCTCTAAGGGCCCCATTTAATGGCCTGGTTGTAGCTCCTGTCTGGACCTGGGCATTAACATCTGCCCCACTGACCATCATGGCCACGGAGCTTTGTTATTTCTTAGCCCTCGTTGGACTTTCCAACAGCTATGCAGAGTTGACTGCTCCTTCCAGAATGGCTGCTGCCTTGATCACATGGCCAACAAGATTTTTGTCGAACGTGAAATGCCTGCCTCTGCTGTTTGTGGATTGGCCGAGGCATCATTGAAACATCTCCTCCTCAGGGAGCTGGCAGCCAAAGCCAGCCCCATTTAAGTGCTGCATTGCAGCTCCTGTCTATTCCTGTCTGGGTGCAGACGGTGCACTGGAAACCTTCTTCCACTTTTGATCCTTTACTGGAGCCCTCTCATCTCCTGCCATCCTGCTCAAACAGAGGTAAGGAATCCTCATTGCAGCTCTGACCGCCTTCTCATTACTGTTCGGTGAGGCATTCTACTAGTTCCCACTTCTTCTGTCTCTATTATTCCCTTCTGCTTGCATGCAGTACCATCACTGCACCAGCCATGCCGACACGGTCCTGTTGGTTTGTGCTTCATGTGCTGGCTGCTCACCCCTTTTCTCGCAGCCTTACTGTTTTACTGTCCACCCCGCCACCCCCACCGTATCTGCCTCCCTACTCACTGAGCAGGACGAGGCTTTACTGACCAGCACATGCCCTACTTCCCCTTTTGTCTTCCCTGTGAATGTTGCATTCCCTCCTGCCCACCATGATTAATGTGACCCCCAACAGGCAGCTGTTGTAATCTCACATTTACAATCCCTCATCAGACTATGGCAGCTAGCATACCATGCCGACAACCCCCTTATCTCTCGTCAGCCTTGTGTGGCATCCTGCTCTCCTACCTGTCTGCAACTAATGACTTCAACCTTTTATCCAGCCTCGTGCTGCCTTTGCTTTATCTGTGTCTGACTGCATGTTTGATGTACCCCCTGCTCCATGAGGTGAGGCTTTTGCCAGTATGTATTCATTTACCTAGCGCTCCCCCGAGGCTTTGCCAGTATGTATTTACTTACCTATTGCGTCCCTTGCCTGTCAGCACTGCATTGTCAATCCTCAGCACTGTACGGTGCTTCACAGTATCCCTACCTGAAACCTGTTTCTGTTTCCAGTATTAACATTGTACTGTTGCGTATTGCAGCGCAGAGAGATAAAGCACTCTGTTTTTTAATATTCATATTCGGAGCTGAATGCTCCGCTTTGAACTTCAAATCCCATGTTCCCCTGTGTCGCTTAAAGCGAAACGTCAGGCACTTCAGTGCCTGCATTCCTAAGTCAAGCCGATCTTTGCTGGTCTGCACCTTGCCTGCTAGTGTCGGCACTCCACACTAGACTTTTTCTTGAACACATCCCAATCGGTTGGTAAATTACTCATTGACATATTGAGCTTTCTTTGTTCTACCCAGAACTAGCTATTGTAATAAACATATTGGTCATTTTCAATGCGCTCTGGTTCCCCTTGCTCATCTCCTCATACTTGGTGGCTAATGTTTAGTTGACTGCCACGCGCGACTTGCAAGGGGTTTGTGACCTCTCTCTGGTTGCACAATGGGAGTCCATCCGGAGCTCTCCCTGCTTTTCGTGGCACAAAAACTGCAGCGAGAGAAGCTTATTCAAAAATACACCTCTAACCTACAAGAACCTGTGATTGACAATGAGCATGCAACAGTTAGATAAAACAGTGCACATAACATTGACGTACCCATGACACAGACTGCTATCTCTTCACCATAGGCATTTTCCTCTGAACACATAATTAATTTGAACAGGTCGATAGAATCAGAAGATTTGCCACCTCAGGAGTGTCTTGCAATTAGCACATGTTTAGATGCCTCCTTGCACGGACTTAATAACAAAAAAGCTGATCTTGATTTTTCTGACACAGTGTGTTCGGCCAATCAAGCCATCTCATGACAAAGAACTCCAACTACCATCTTATCTTTTAGCTCCTTTTAATAAACCCAATGGTGTCACCATGTTGTTGGGGATTTAAATTGCTGGTTGAAAGACGATCTTGATAAAGAAGCTTTAGATTTAGAAAGACACCTAAGAAATATGACTTAACACTAAAGCCACCCATTCAGGGGAAAAAATCCTGGATTGGGTTGCATCAAGAAATATCTCTATTGAAATCATCGATACCAAGGCATATATTTGATCAAACCACTCCTTTGTGAGGAGCTCCATTGAGCATCCAGGTAAGGTGGAGATAACATGCAATCCTCCCAAAAGAAGAGTTAGATTAAACTTGAACAGGATTAAGTCAGATAGTTTAGATCAATCCCTCAAAACGATCACAGCTCATACCACAGACTCTGATGTCTCTGATGTACTGGTACAGGAATATAATACACAGCTAAACTCTTTTTTGAGCAACGCTGCTCCTATGAAATCTAAGGTTGTCAGCGATAGTGTGAAACATCAGAGTTGGTTTAACTTGGCCCTTACTACACTCAAGAGGGAGAAAGGGCAGGGAGAACGTATCTGCGAAAAGAATAAATCAGAAGAAAAAAAGTTAGCCTGGAAGCAGTTACAAAAAATCTAAAAAAATCAAATCTATGAAGCAAAAAGAAACTTTTTTACCAAACGAAATTGAAAATGCAGAAAATGATTCTAGAACACTTTTTGGGATATATAGAAAGCTTGAGAAGCCTTATTCTCAGTACCAGTCTTTTGCTATATCTGATGAAGACTGTAGGAAGATACAATCAACCTTCAAGGATCGAATAGATGCTGCTTGTGCGAAAATAACTTCTAGTTCTAATAATAAGACTTTGTTACATTCTCAGGTGATGGAACGTATGGAATGTCCTCATTTCAAATTCAATCAAATGGAAATCATCAATGTGTCCTACTTCGAGTCTGGGCGATATTGTTCCTTCGAAACTTATCCTGGCCAATTTCATCATCTTTGTTATGTTCCTAGTGCATTTTGTAAATGCCTCTTTCAGATGGAATTCAGTACCTGATGCCATAAGGTTTGTTGTGGATTCACCATTGGTCAAGAAATCAGGCCTAAATCCTAAAGATCCCAGTAATCTACGCCCTAGATTAGAAATACCCATTTTCTACTAAAGATTGTGGATAAGATAGCTACATCCAAACTTCAAAAACATCTTGAATGCTCAGGTATTTTTCAACCAAATCAATCAGGGTTTAGGAGAAATCATGGGACAGAAAGTGCCCTCCTAGATCTCCAGACTAACGTTCTACAAAGAAGTTGTTTGGGGCTGTTGATCTTATTGGATTTGTCGGTTGCTTTGATTTGGTTGACCATGAATGCCTTCTGAAAACGCTAGCCACCATGGGATGCCTCTGACAGGATGTGCTCCTTTTTGAGTAACAGGCTGTCCAAAGTATGTTGGTGTGAAGCTAGCTCAGAACCAGAACTAACATACTGTAGTGTTCCTCAGGGAGCATGTTACACTGTTTAACCTATACATGCAGCCCCTTTATGACCAGCTGACTGCTATGGTAATCCATTTTACAAACTATGCCGATGACACCCAGCTCCTGATGGAACTGAGTGGGGTTCACAGCAAAGACACTGTTAGGTTGGAATAGACTCACCGGTTAATAAAAGCATAGATGTCCAAACATTGGATGTACCTAAATAGTAAAATAATGGAGTTGATGATTTTTTGGCTCTCTGCAGGTCAGAGCCAAACTTGCCCCAGAATTTGCCAGCATGGCAATTGATGGCAACTGAATAAAGATTGCAAACAAAGTGAAGAGACTAGGAGTCCACTTGGAAACGACACTTGATGCTGATACGCAGATGGATGGTATTGTGCGTAACTTTAAATACCATCTTAGGGTTTTGTGAAATATTAATCCTTTCCATCACCTAAAAATTGTGAGACCATGGTGAGAGCCGTTGGATTATTGTAACACGCATCTGATTGGTGCAATAAGAACTGTATAAACAGACTCCAAATTCTTCAGAATGAAGCACTTCGTGTTGCCTGCGATATTCCAAGAAAAGACCATGTCTCTGCCGCTAAGAAGAAGCTCCATTGGTTGGCTGTAAAGGAGAGAGTACACTTCAAGACCCGTTCCCTGACACACAAATGTATGTATGGCGACGCACCTGCATACCATAAAAACACGTCTGAAATTGTATGACCCTCCGAGATCCCTCCGCTCAATTAACTGCGTGTACCGCTCTATCCCAAGTGGTAAACGAGCCAGCGGTAAAATGGGCGTTCTTTCCCTATTTTAACAGCCCATTCCTGGAACTCAATACCTTCTGGGCTCCGCTTGGAAAAGCATCTGGTGACTAAGAAATTTCTTTTTGAGAAATCGACTTCTGGCTTCTCCCTATGAACGTCTTTCCATTAGAGCTTCTATTCTGGTCACGTTAATCTGGTTAGCATCCCGTTTCACTTCTTAGCATTTTTGAAGGTTTTTTGTTGTCCCGTCTCACCTTGTCTCTGGTGTCTGTGTGGCCCCTGATGCCTGCGGCCTTCAGCACATTATAAATTCTTTTAAAAAAAACACTGGATTGACATTTTTGTCACCCCTGCGCTGTGTTTCCCATTTAACCTATCTTTAAGCACTGGATTGGAATTACCCAGCCCTGCACTGTGTATCACATTTAACCTACCTTTAAGCACTGGATTAGCATATCCAAGACATGTGCTGTGTTTCACATTTAACCTACCTTTAAGCTCTGGATTGGCATATCCAAGACATGCGCTGTGTTTCACATTTAACCTACCTTTAATCTCTGGATTGGCATATCCCAGACCTGCGCTGTGTTTCACATTTAACCTACCTTTAAGCTCTGGATTGGCATATCCCAGACCTGAGCTGTGTTTCACATTTAACCTACCTTAAAGCACTGGATTGGCATATCCAAGACATGCGCCGTGTTTCACATTTAACCTACCTTTAAACTCTGGATTGGCATATCCCAGACCTGCGCTGTGCTTCACATTTAACCTACCTTTAAGCTCTGGATTGGCATATCCCAGACCTGCGCCGTGCTTAACATTTAACCTACCTTTAAGCACTGGATTAGCATATCCAAGACATGCGCTGTGTTTCACATTTAACCTACCTTTAAACTCGGGATTGGCATATCCCAGACCTGCGCTGTGCTTCACATTTAACCTACCTTTAAGCACTGGATTAGCATATCCAAGACATGCGCTGTGTTTCACATTTAACCTACCTTTAAGCTCTGGATTGGCATATCCCAGACCTGTGCTGTGTTTCACATTTAACCTACCTTTAAGCACTGGATTGGCATTTCCTAGCTGTACCTGCATACTGATGTAGCCCCCTTCACCATGAGCTGAGGCTCTCCCAATTATGCACCCATTCTAACGTGTTCTTCTTTGCCAGCCTCGCACTATCTTGTACATGTTCATTGTGCACTCAATGTAACCTCCTCCCCCTTCCCATGTACTTTTTGTTGCAGCACTTACAGGATCCAAATGACTCAAGACCTAGTGGGACCGTACCTGCCCCCCCTCCCCCTCTTTTGCCATGAACCGACTTGGAACACCATTTGCTGTATAGGCTGATTACAAATACCAAATAAATAAATAAATAAATAAATAAATAAATAAATAAATAAATAAATAAAATGTTAATTATCCCAGATGTCTATCCTCTCTACAATTGACGGTTCATCGTTGAGAGGCTCAATATCATGTCCATCAGTGTCAAGGAATATTACAAGATGGACGTTTATCAACTTCATTGTCAGGCCTTCATTTCCGCCAGATAAGGACGCAAAGGAGTTGGCAGGTGTGGGAAGAAAAATGTACACAACATTCTCTTTGAAGATCTGGGTATTAAATGCCACCATTATGTCAACATGTTGTGACAGTGATCGGTGGGAAAGGGTTCTTCATTAATGTTTAGCAGGAGGCACCTGATATTGGGAAGGAAAGGCATGTTGACCTCTCATTTTAACACGAGGGCGTTTCAGGTTCCATGAGTAGTGGACATGTTTTGCAACGTCACTCATGGTTTAGATTATGACATTCCATTACAATCTGCAGGCTAAGGTATTAAGCATACCATTCAAAGAAAAGCAGCTCCTTCGTGAAGACATTGAAGCTGCATTGAAGATCATAAAAATCTGATAGTAACACGGCAAAAGCAATGGGCCGGTCATATTGCTTTCAGTCCAGAAGATGCCATCACTTTGGAAACGGGCACATTCCAATGTCATCTTCCACCTAACAGGCGCTCAAACATCAGTATTATCAGTAGCAGCAACAGGCCTCACAAAGGGTTTGGCAGCACCACAGGCTCCCATATTGTGATGATCGGAGGGCACACGGTGGTGGAGTGCGTGGCCCCCCGGTATCTGGGCCCTGCGCGCTGCTGCGCCGCGCAAGAACCCACAATGGAGACGTCCGATTGCTCCGGCTCTCCGGCTCCAACTGCCGCCGGGCGCCGCCTTTATTCAACAGCTGCGCATGCGCCGGCTCGAGGGCCGCGCATGCGCATTATGTGTATCACGTACACAACATCCCTCCTTTTTCCCCTCAAACAACAAAACATTAAACATGGGGGCCAACGTGGCTCAAAACATTTTATACTTAGCAGACTTTGTTGCTCATGTCGCTGAGTCCATAATGAAGTCTTGGAACCTTTGCGGGGGGCGGCGCCCTTCCCTGCGGGGATACCGGGGCGGGCCCCTTTCGAGGTTCTCTGGCCCCTCAGGGTCTCCGGCCGGCTCAACGCTCTCCGGCGGCGCTTCTGCCGCCTGCCTTTGGCTGGGGTCCGGTTCTTCTTCAGAGACTGCTGGTCCTATGCGTTTGAAGAAAGACACATTTCTGGTCACCGTCCCTCGCGCGTTCGCCGCCGTGATCATGGATCCCTTGACGTGGGTAACTCCCATCGGGTGTGTTTCATAAGTCATTGAGAGTTTCCCCTCTGGCTTCCTGTTTCGGACCAGGACGGTGTCACCTACTGCTATCTCCTTTTCCGGCAGCTTCCGCCTCATTGTCTCCTTCTCGTTTCTCGCAGCCCTGTCCGCTGCCACTTGTGCGTCATCAATCACCCCTGGGCGCCGTTCACCTGCTTCCGGTATCAATCCTCTGGGTATACGTTTGAACAGTGCTTCGGCGGGCGCGATTCCGGTGGACTGATGTGGGGTGGACCGGTACTCACGGAGGAATTCGATCAGGTTGTGGCGCAGGTCTTCCCCACCATTGACAGAGATGCGAAAAATTTTGTTAAGTGTCCACATGAAACGCTCAACCTCTCCATTGGCCCTTGGCCACAGCGGGGTCACTTTACGGTGCTTGATGCCTCGTTCTGCGCAGTACCTGGCAAAACGCTGCCCTTGGAACGGGGCACCATTGTCTGAGCATATCTCGAGCGGGAAGCCGTGGGTGGCGAAGATTTTGTCCATGGCCAGGATGGTGTGATTGCTGGCGGTGGATTCCACGAGTTCCACCTCCGGGTACCTTGACCACTGGTCAGTCACTACTAAGAAGTATAGGCCTCTGCCGGTCGAGCCGAAGTCTGCGTGGACGGTACCCCACGGCACGTCGCTCCGTGTCATGGCTTGAATGGGTGGGCTCTTTTCTGCCGGACTTGCGGCTTGGCAGGGGATGCAGGCCTTTACGAATTCGGTCACCCGGTGTTCCAGATCGGGGAACCAGACTTTCAGCCGTAGGCGCGCCTTCATCTTAGCCATGCCTTGATGTCCTGTGTGGGCTAGCTGGAGGACCCTCGTGACCAGGGACCTGGGGATCACGATCTGGTCTCCCCTCAGTAGCAGGCCGTCCGTGGACACCGAGAGCTCGTGTCGAGCCTTCCACAACGATTGTAGGTCTCTCTGCGCCTCTGGGTTTCTTCGGGCGTTGTTCAGGAGGACGTCTCGCCATTCCCCCGTGGCTACCGCTCTTTTCACCCGCAAGAATGCCTCATCAGAGTTCGAGTCATCTGCAATGTTCTCCCTCGACAGGGCCACTGGTAGGGCTGATTCAACGACGAGATGCACAGCGTCCCCAGCGTCTGACAACTCCACCGGATTCTGGGCGTCCCTCGTGCCTGGGTGGCGGGACAGGTAGTCCGCGGGGTTGTGGGTGCCTGGGCGGTACACCAGCCTGACGCTGTATTCGATGAGCGATAGCATCCATCTTTCGATACGTGGAGGCGGCTTGGAAGAAGTGCCGGACAGGATGGGAATCAGGGGTTTATGGTCTGTGACCACGACGACAGGTTTGCCGAGGATGTATATCCTGAAATGTTTGCATCCCCATAGGATGGCAAGGGCCTCTCTCTCGATTTGTGAATAGCGCCTTTCCGTGTCGGTGAGGGCCTTGCTAGCGTATGCTATGGGTCTCATTGCTCCCAGTTCATCGGCCTGCATGAGGACTGCCCCACGTCCTACAGGGCTGGCGTCAACCACGATCTCTGATTCCCGGCTGGGGTGGAAGTAGGCCATTGTCTCCTGCTCTGACAGGGCCTCTTTGATGGCATTGAATGATCTTTGTTCCGTCGCTGTCCATTGCCACGGTACGTCATTCCTGGTAAGTGCTCTCAGTGGTTCTGATAGGGAGGCTAGGTCTTTGATGAATCGACCGCAATAATTGACCATCCCCAAGAAGCTCCGAACTTCTGCTGGAGATGTGGGTGGAGGTGCATCTCTAATGTCTTTTACTTGGCCGGGATCAGGTGAAATGCCGTTCGCGTGAAAGGTAAACCCGAAGAATTCCAGCCGATCTTTAAGGAACTCACACTTTTCTTGGTGCAGTGTTAGACCTACTGCCTGGAGCCTCTCGAACGTGCGTTCCAACCTTTTAAGGTGTTCGCTCTCCGACTTGGCGAAGACCAAAATGTCGTCGGACATGTTGATGACTCCCCTCAGGCCGGACAGCGCTCCTCTTATGGCGTTCTGGAAGACCTCGGCCGCGGATGAGATCCCGAAGTTAAGTCTCTTGTATTGGTACAATCCTTCGTGCGTTGTGAACGTAGTAATGTACCTCGACTCGGGGTGTAGTTCCAGTTGATGATAGCCGGATCTGAGGTCCAGTTTGGAGAAGACCTTGGCGCCTTGGAGTTCACCGACGATATCATCCAGGGTGGGCGTGAGGTGGCGCTCTCTTTTGATGGCGGCATTTGGGAGTCTCATGTCCACGCAGATGCGCACAGCCCCTGGTTGTTTCGGCTTCGGGGCTACTACGATGGGTGAAACCCAAGGGGTGGGTCCTTCTACCCGTTCGATGATGTCTCGGTCCATTAGCTGTCGCAGTTCTACCTCCACTTGTGCCCTCAGGTGAAATGGAATTCGGCGGTGTTTGAGGGCTGTCGGTCTTACGGAGTTGTCGATGTGCAAGCGAATAGGGTCGGCGTTCAGTTTGCCGATGCCCTTGAAGAGACTCTCGAACTTGTATAGCATGCCTTTCAGATCTGCGTGGTATACCCCAAATGTGAAATGGACAATGTCGAGCGCTTCTGACGCAGCACAGCTCAGCAGAGAATGGGGGCTGACGTCGGTGACGAAGAATCTTGCCTTGATGGAGTTCTGTCCATGAGATACTGGGGCGATAAATGCACCCTGGATGGGTAAGGGGGTGTCTCCACCGAATGCATATATCCTAGCCGTTGATGTTGACAGTTCTGGTGGGCCTGGCAGGGCTACGTAGTGTTTGGTGGCTAGCACGCAGACTGATGCTCCGGTGTCGAAAAGAATGGGGGTGGGAGTGCCCTTGATGTTGACGGTGCACTTGGGTTGGCGCTTCGAGCTAGAACTGTTCGCGATGCTGGAGATGAAGAAGACTTCTTCCTCCTCCTCCTCTTCTTCTTCCGCTAGGTCAAGGTCTTGCAGGCCTTGATCAACCGAGGAGATGCCTCTCACTCTGCGAGTACCGCCTCGCCCCACTCTCTCTGGTCCTCTCGCTGTTGGAACAGGGACAGCCGCACGGCATGTTCTGGCAAAGTGACCCGGCGTTCCGCATCGGGCGCATGTTCTCGACTTCGCCGGGCAGTCACCGCTGTGTGGGAGGTCGTACCCACAGTTCGAGCACGATGGGGCGTTGCTTGGAGTGGATGCGGTGTCAGGCCTTCTCGGCACCCATCTCGACCTACTCGCCGCCGACCGTCCTACTGCAAACGCGTCTTCGTTGTGTCCTGGTCGCGAGGCAGCGTCCATTTTCGCGCCTCTGGCCTCTGCTAGCTCATGTGCCCTGCCCAGGTCCAGAATCTGCTGGAGGGTCAGGCCAGGCTCCCTCAACACTTGCCTCCGAAGTTTTCCGGAGCTGCACCCCTGCAGTAGTTGGTTGCGGACCATTTCCTCTTCGTCGGCCCATCTGCAAGAGGTCGCCAGGTGTCTCAGGCGGGCGCAGAATTTGTCTAGGGGTTCATCGTCCAATTGTTTCTCAGCGCCCATGACAAACCTGTCAAAATCCACATTGGCCATGGGTAAGAAGTGGTCTTTGAGTGCCTGCTTGACCGCGTCGTACGTGACCACGGGGATGACCAGGGAGTCGTAGATCTTGTGGACTTCTGCGCCTGCCGAGTAGATCATGGTTGCAATCTTTTCGTCGTCATCGTCAACCCCAGCTGCCCTAAAGAACATGTCCAGCCTTTTGACCCACAATAGCCACTTCGGGCCTAGCTTGGAAGGGGGCCCAGTGGCGTCGAATTCCGGCATGGGGGCTAGGGAGCTGCGGGCTCTGCGGGGGATTGGGGCTGCAGTACCCTCATCGTCAGCGCCGTCACCCATTTTGGTGCTGGGTACTCACGGGTGGCGGTCTCGGGTCTGCGGTAGTGTTGGGAGCGAAATCCCCTTCTTTCTTCTTAGTTGCCACAGTCTTGCGCCAGCAAGACTGTGGGCGTTCCAAAAATTGTTAATCTGTTCTTCCGACGCCGTTAGCGAGTGGCGCACAAGCACCCTGATGGGCCGCAACCACGATCGCCACGTGTGACGGGGCGGGTAAAGAAAATGGCCGCCGGTGCTCCGTCGGTCCGTAACACGGCGGACCTAATCACTCCGTTGCTGCCGGGCACGGGAGTGGGCTGTGGCTCCTCCTCGTCGCCAGTGTGATGATCGGAGGGCACACGGTGGTGGAGTGCGTGGCCCCCCGGTATCTGGGCCCTGCTGCTGTGATGCCATGAATCAGTCTATTTGTGTGGTGCAAACAAGCCATCTATGCTTTACATACTGACTTTGAACAAGCAAAAGGTTTAAAATACTTGGGTGGGGTTAGGACTGAATACAGAGTGCACGTGTGATCTTGTATGTGTTTCACGTGTATGACTTTGCAAGGCCTATTGGGAACAGTAGGTTTAATATAATGATCACTTTCATGCTATCTGGTAGTAGAGCCATAACCGCTTCATTCGTTCACTACATGCAAACTGGCAGTCAGGAAGTCGGGCCTGCAGCATTTATTTGGCGTCCATCTCTCATCTCAGAGATAACAAGGCCACAGCTCAACTGAAACTAAATCACAGATGTATGTAAACACAACATCCTCACATACGTGTATCAGGGAGATAGAAGACTTTAATAAAACAGAAAGGAAAAATCCATCACTTTGATTCACATGTGTAGGTGCCATTTAGGAAAAAAAAAACTGCTTAATGGACAAGTTGCACTTTCAAGTTCCCTAACATCAAAAAACATGTTTTCAAACTGACAGTTCAACTTGCACGCCAAGATAACAGATAGGAAAAAAGGTTGTTAAGTGCACAGTCCAAAACATAAACCACAAAACGAGAATGGAAAGGATTTTTTTTTGAGTGACCTCTTCACAAGACACACACAACGATAAGAGAATAGCCGATAAAAGTTACTAAAGGTCGCAGGAGAGAAAGGACGCAGGCATTTTAGGGGAGCTGCGAGTCGTCTTAAGGTTCATTTCGAGAGGTGATGGTCGTAGTGCAGTGGATGTCGTAATTGCAGTTTTAAGTAGCAGGCTACGCCAGAGGGAAATTCCTAGCTCAGCTACTATTTCATTATGTCACATGAAGCCAAATATGAACCATTTCAGTGCAAAGCCTGAAGATTCTGTTTTTCTGAGTTTGAATCACAGGAGACAATTTTAATTTATTTGTAAGTGTTAACACTACAGTGAGCTGTGATAGAAACAGCAAAGGGCTACACAAATTGCTTAACTATTGAGATTCTGTTTTTCTGAGTTTGAATCACAGGAGACAATTTTAATTTATTTGTAAGTGTTAACACTACAGTGAGCTGTGATAGAAACAGCAAAGGCTACACAAATTGCTTAACTATTGGTATATTCGTAATCTAAGGTGAGCTATTACATAAACAGTGTAGTGCCTACTCCAAATGAACTATTAGTATAGTCATATTAATAAGATGAGCCAAGCTGGGAATATCCGAATGGAGTAGAACATGCGTGCATGTATGGACGCGATAGAATTGAGGCATTTTTTCATTTAGAAGCTGGTATATTTTGTGCAAAGAATAAATGTTGATTTGAACTTTGCTGTTAGATCAAACAACTAAGGTTAGGTTTTGTGCCTAAAAGCAGCTAGCAAGAATGTTCTTCTGAGTTGAATAGAAATTGTAGATATCATTGTTTTAGACAACAATGCTGGTGTTTAGTAGTATACAGAGCCAGGATGGTAATCACAATATTCGGAAGAACAAACGCATTTATAAAATGACAGAATTTGATTTCAGTGAATCGCGTAATGTTTAAACTTCTATTTTTACTATACTGCTTTATAATAAATCATTCAAAATACACATATGAAAGTGCTCCTAACATAAGACTGATTAAGAACCCCACTTGCCCCATTTATTCAAAATGGGTTGTTGTGGGGGAAAGTGCATGGTAAGCATGCTTTTAGATGGGAGTTGATAGAACAATTGATCACTTGCTCAATGTCACTATTTAATGACAATTGGGTTAGCAGAATTTTCATGTTAACCATTGAGTTGACTTTTTCTCTAATACTAATAGCTTTCAGAGATGCGAGATATTGTAATGTCCGAGTGAGAAGGAAGTTCCTTTCTTCAGAGCAAGAAGTCAAAGGATCACCAAGGTTAAAATACGTGTCAGTGACAGCATGGGATGCTGCAGAGTTATGCCTGACTGCACACAATCTTCTTTCCTCTGAATTCCACAAGTAGGTGTTAATATCACCAACTTTGCCGCAGAGTGGGAAATGACTATGCGTTGGTCCAGAAGAGTGTACACCAAGGAAGCACGATTCTAAGTGATCCAACCGCGGCTGATTTTGCCAGCTTTTTTGGCTAGTAAGCGGGGTGTTGCTGGGGAAACCCATGCAGCCCTTGTTTTTTTTGTTTTTTTTTTGCGGGTGTGCTATGGGGGCCCCCGCAACACCCTGCTCACTAGCCACACAGTATAGTGAGCGGGGTGTTGCGGGGGATACCCCCGCAGTCCCTGAAGTCTTTTTTTTTTTTTACTTACCTACAAAGCTACTACCAAAGGTTCGAACTTTTGGTGTTCGAACCTTTGGTGGTAGCATTTTTCGGCCGATTTATACGGTCGGACCTTTTTTTTTCGGTCCGATCTTACAAAACCAGGAAGCACTGGGATTTGACTGCGGTCCTTCTCTCCAGCTCCCATTGCATGTTTATTTGAACATTCTCAATACAAAAATAAAATGCTTTTACAGAAAGATGTGATTAAAATGACCCCCAGATAATGGGGACAAGGAGTGTATTCACCTTACTTGTTAATAAAGAAACCAAACAGTAGCATGGGACCGATCATGGGCCTCAGGAATCTAAAAAAAACATGAAGGAACAAAAGTTCAGGAGGACCATCGTGGCTGACATCCTTCCACTCCCGGAGTGTTTCCTGGATCTCAAAGACATAGTTTTCCAAGTACAAATCACTGAAGATTTCTGAAATTCTTGGTCCGAGGAGAAAATTGACAATTGAAGGTTCAGTCTTTTCTTGAAATGCCTGGTACTTGTGTCTGTATATCTGCACAGAAGAGCATACACATTGTGGTGAATCACAGGAATTCATCCCTTCTCCCCTGGGCAAGACCCACCCTGAAAGGCTATGGAGGTGAGCCCGCTTCACAAGATCCTCCCTAATGGTCAAGGCATGTGGGACCACTCCAGGAGGAATTGGGAACAATGGAAGGCTGCTGGGGAATCATTACCTACATGGAGGAAATTGTCCCAGTCCTAAGGATGAAAGAATAACCAGAAAGTTGAATGATTGGAACTGTAAAAATCTAAGAGAATGAATAACGAATAACAAATAACGCGGTGGGGAAAGACTGGTGGTATATGAGGAGAGGAACTCATCCCAATCCTGAGGATGAAATATTATTGAAGACCCCAGTTAATGATGGAAGTGAACACAATATAAGAGGGAGATTTAAACAAGCCAAGTGGGGAACCAACAATAACTGGGGAGAGAACCCCTGGGAGGAAGGGTAAGAACTCTATACATTCAAAGTTGAAGCCTGGAGAAAGGGTAACCCTGAAACATATAACAAGAAAGAGGAGGTAAGGCTTGCAATTGAACAGGATAAAAGAACAGTGAGCGTCAGAGAGAGTATCAATGGCAAAGAAAGCCTGAGAGGAAACCACAAGTACATATAATTTGGAGAAGGCTAAGCAAATAGTCTGTGAAGAGCATATATGTGGTGACAGGTATGGAGTTGATAAGAAAGACTATCAAAGGAGATTACGCTAAGAAGTATATAATCCAAAAAGAAACCTGTATATAAAAGGACTATCCAGAACAAAGAGAAGACCAAGGGAAGAAGATACATTCTCGTGTCCTATTGAATTTAGTTATATTTAGTGGGTCACATAGAGTTAGTTTGGACAGAGGACATATTTACTTTGGCATCTGACAAGCACCTTTAGTTTCTTTAGATAGGTGGGGTATTCCCTTTGCCCATAGGGAGAGATAAGCCTTATTCTTTCATTTAAATAAAGAGAGTACAGAATGTCCTCAACATGTCCTACTCCTCTTCCTGACCCACCACAACATCTACCTGTAATTGGATGACTGTCTGAATTGTTTATAGTATGCAGTGTGCTTCCCCCTTTTTATAAATAAAAATACAAAACTGCTTGTGTACTGGGACTGATTCATGTTGTTTATAGATTCCAAAAGAGTGTACAGCAGCATTCCTTTGTCCGCCTTTCCTTGTGTTGTGCATTTATTCTGACCTAGTGCTTCTTCATTGGGGTTTATAATATTTCCACTACTAATGCCTTTCCTGACCCTGTCCTTATCCTAGAGTGGCAGGGAGATCCAGGAACTCAAGCAGGCGGGAGTGCCTGAGACCCCCTAGCGACGCCACTGCTAATCAGGCACAGCAGTTCAAGAGAAGGAGAAAGGTGGCAGGAATCAAGAGGTTGATGAGAAGAGAAGTGACCTTGCCCTTTTTGTCCCAGACCTGCGGAAATTTCGAGGAGGAAAGCCTAAGACCGCGAACTATAGCACAAGTGTCTTGCCGCAGATGTCAACGGTACACAGGGTAAGACTACGCCGATAAACCGGAGCGAGTGAAGCTTCTGCGACCGTGATACCGGCCTTCACTCCAATGTAGAAGAGCCAAGCTGTTCATCACAGCCAGTGAGTTGAAAGGAAAACAATAAGAACCGGGCTGTGTTGAGTGTGAATCGCAAAGTGGCAAGTTCTATGAACTGTGAAAAAACTGTAACACGTATTAAAGGAAAAACCAGCTGCAGAGGGAAACCGACACCACATGGGTGCTACTCTGGTCGAGCCCCATATGAGAGAAACGACAGATACCAGAAGGCCATATGAGAGCCAGCGGAATAGGCCATGGTGGTCATACTGAGGGTCACGCAAAACCCCTGCACAATCAAAAAGTGAAAGAAAGGGGAGTGAATCCTGCAGTGGGAGGAAACAAGGGAAGCAAATCCCAAGAGGGGCAAAGTCTAAAGTCCCAAGAAACAGTGCGTTGACAAACATGAGCCCGGCCGAGGGAGTCCGCTGGAACTGTTTAAAAAGACATTACGATTTGTGAAGAAGGAAAATCCATAGTGAACCCAACCGCAGGAGGATAAGATTTGAGAGTGGTCAGCGCCCGGAAGAGGGGGACCCAAGGGTAGAGAATCCTCACCCTAAGTGAAACCAAGAAACAAACTTTCATTTGTTGAAGGAACTTTTGTTTTATTAGTTTGAAAACATCAGGTCCTCGAAGGCAAGAGTTGAAGCCTGGAGAAAGGGTAACCCTGAAACATATAACGAAAAGAGGAGGTAAGGCTTGCAATTGAACAGGATAAAAGAACAGTGAGCGTCAGAGAGAGTATCAATGGCAAAGAAAGCCTGAGAGGAAACCACAAGTACATATAATTTGGAGAAGGCTAAGCAAATAGTCTGTGAAGAGCATATATGTGGTGACAGGTATGGAGTTGATAAGAAAGACTATCAAAGGAGATTACGCTAAGAAGTATATAATCCAAAAAGAAACCTGTATATAAAAGGACTATCCAGAACAAAGAGAAGACCAAGGGAAGAAGATACATTCTCGTGTCCTATTGAATTTAGTTATATTTAGTGGGTCACATAGAGTTAGTTTGGACAGAGGACATATTTACTTTGGCATCTGACAAGCACCTTTAGTTTCTTTAGATAGGTGGGGTATTCCCTTTGCCCAAAGGGAGAGATAAGCCTTATTCTTTCATTTTAATAAAGAGAGTACAGAATGTCCTCAACATGTCATACTCCTCCTCCTGACCCACCACAACATCTACCTGTAATTGGATGACTGTCTGAATTGTTTATAGTATGCAGTGTGCTTCCCCCTTTTTATAAATAAAAATACAAAACTGCTTGTGTACTGGGACTGATTCATGTTGTTTATAGATTCCAAAAGAGTGTTCAGCAGCATTCCTTTGTCCGCCTTTCCTTGTGTTGTGCATTTATTCTGACCTAGTGCTTCTTCATTGGGGTTTATAATATTTCCACTACTAATGCCTTTCCTGACCCTGTCCTTATCCTAGAGTGGCAGGGAGATCCAGGAACTCAAGCAGGCGGGAGTGCCTGAGACCCCCTAGCGACGCCACTGCTAATCAGGCACAGCAGTTCAAGAGAAGGAGAAAGGTGGCAGGAATCGAGAGGTTGATGAGAAGAGAAGTGACCTTGCCCTTTTTGTCCCAGACCTGCGGAAATTTCGAGGAGGAAAGCCTAAGACCGCGAACTATAGCACAAGTGTCTTGCCGCAGATGTCAACGGTACACAGGGTAAGACTACGCCGATAAACCGGAGCGAGTGAAGCTTCTGCGACCGTGATACCGGCCTTCACTCCAATGTAGAAGAGCCAAGCTGTTCATCACAGCCAGTGAGTTGAAAGGAAAACAATAAGAACCGGGCTGTGTTGAGTGTGAATCGCAAAGTGGCAAGTTCTATGAACTGTGAAAAAACTGTAACACGTGTTAAAGGAAAAACCAGCTGCAGAGGGAAACCGACACCACATGGGTGCTAACTCAAGAGACTCTGGTCGAGCCCCATATGAGAGAAACGACAGATACCAGAAGGCCATATGAGAGCCAGCGGAATAGGCCATGGTGGTCATACTGAGGGTCAAGCAAAACCCCTTCACAATCAAAAAGTGAAAGAAAGGGGAGTGAATCCTGCAGTGGGAGGAAACAAAGGAAGCAAATCCCAAGAGGGGCAAAGTCTAAAGTCCCAAGAAACAGTGCGTTGACAAACATGAGCCCGGCCGAGGGAGTCCGCTGGAACTGTTTAAAAAGACATTACGATTTGTGAAGAAGGAAAATCCATAGTGAACCCAACCGCAGGAGGATAAGATTTGAGAGTGGTCAGCGCCCGGAAGAGGGGGACCCAAGGGTAGAGAATCCTCACCCTAAGTGAAACCAAGAAACAAACTTTCATTTGTTGAAGGAACTTTTGTTTTATTAGTTTGAAAACATCAGGTCCTCGAAGGCAAGAGACTTTCAAGTGAAACGAGACTTGGCCATCGACGGTCCTGAGAACTTCCATTAGAACTGTTGTCTCATGCTGGAGAAGCCAGAGACTGTACTGTGCTCCAAGATCCCACCTTACCCTGTGCTCAAAACGTGGGGAAGGGAGACCCAGGCTACCACTTCCCGACATATTATTTAAGAGCACTTATTTCTTTTCTTGAGAACTATCCCACACCCTATTTTGTATTAGTTGTAAGGTTTGGCAATAGGTTTCTTAGTATAGGCCCTTTTATTTGACACAATGCCACTAGGACTGCCTTGTTTTTCATTTGATGGTTGATGCTCCCATATTAGATTTAGGTTTAGAATAGGCATTTCTTCCAACCTGCACACAGCATACATTGCCACTTGTGTCTGTCTTACTTGTTGCCACCATGAGTTCCTGACACCATCCAGTCCCCTTTCAATATTGTCAGCCCAGGTGATGAATCTCTGGAATTGTGTCTTTGGGAGACTGGAACCAATGCTACACAGACCCAAACTTGACACTGAAAATGACATCTGCACGTGTGGCATCTGGACCATGTACACCTTGACCAAAGGCGTGAGTAGTTGGCCCCATCATTGCCTAATAAGCACGGGGTATTATTTTGGCCAATAAGAGTTTGTGGGCCAAGTATATGCCTGTGGACAATTTCAGTAGGGCATTGGTAGTTAAACTATCTGGTTAGGGAAGGCCTTCTTATGCTTTTAAGACTGTCAGACTTTACTTCACCGATGATCCCTACTAAGGGTGATACCGGTACATGGGTTTCAGCAGCCTTGAGAATGGTCTCACTTGGGTTGAATAAACTATGTATAAAACAGCACTGCCCTGCGAGACAAAGATCATTTTCAGAGATTAAGGCTGCATTTGGGTTAATTTGCATACCCAAAATGCTTTGCATTTGTTGCTGTGAAGTGGAGGTGAACTTCCAGTGATGGCTACTGGATGGCACTGTGGAATGTGGGATTTGGCTCATAGGGCATATCCTTCACTATAAGGTAATAACTATAATTATGCGGTATATGTTTTTTGACTTACCATTTTTCTTTCCCCCACTTGATTTAAAAGAGTAGTTTAATTCTTTGCATTGGTACTTGAAACTGTGTGATTGTAGTGTTATGATATGATATGGCATTTGTAACGCACCCATACACAAGTGTTTGAAGGCACGACGAGGCAAGGAAGAGAGAACAGAGGGAGGACAGAGACAGTGATCTTACTAGACCAAGTGATATTGAGATTGCGCAAGTGCAAGGGACGGGGGAGATGAAAAGTGCCAGGGGAAAGAGGAGGAGGCAGTGCTGTGCATGGGATGAAAACAATGACAAGAAGTGCGGCCAGCTGGTGGCAGGTACAAGGGTAAGTGCAGACATCAGGTGCCCAAAAGTGCAGGTAGGGGGACTGTAGGGTTACAGATACAGACCTAGGTGCAAGGGTTGCCGCTAGGCAGTGTGGGTGTGCAACTTGGCGGGCAAGGACCTGGGCCCAAAAGCAGAAGGTAGCCAGGTGACCAGTGAAGTATCAGACAGGAAATCAGCAGGGGAGAGGAAGAGAGAAGACAGAAGCAAAGAGGAAGGTCTTGAGGTGCTTCCGGAGATGGCTCTCTTCAAGTGTCAGAGAGTCAGGGAGGCTGTTCCAGAGGGAGGCCCCAGCCGAAGAAAGAGATCTACCACCAACTTGTTGCTTGGAGAAGCGACTGACCCTGAGGGAGTTGGAGGTGGAGGAGCAAAGAGCTCAAGTAGGAAGGTATTTACGAATAGAGAGTTGGAGGTATTGAGGACCCAGATTCCAGAAGGCCTTGTGGACAATGCAGAGGGTCTTGAAATTAATCTTTGCAGCCCTGGAAGCCAATGCAGAGATTTAAGTTCTGGAGAGATATGATCCCTGGGCTTGTAGCCAAGGACAAGTCTTGCAGTCCTGTTCTGGATGAGTTGCAGAGGGCGGAGAGTAGAAGCAGGCATATATAGAAAAAGGCTGTTGCAGTAGTCCAGCCTACAGAGAACTAGAGATCTAGAGACAGTGAGCTTCTGTGGGAAGGAGAGGAAAGGAAGAATACCTCTGAGGAGGTGCAGTTGGTAGTTTGACTTCTTAGAGACGTCAAAGATGTGAGGAGAAAAGGAGAGTGTCGAGTCGAAGATGACCCTGAGGTTCTTAGCCTCACAGGTGGGAGCAGGAAGAGATCCAAGGGAGGCTGGCCAGAGAGTGACAGGAAAGGAGGGTGCAGGTGTGCCGTTGAGGAGAATCTCCATCTTACTGGCATTAAGGCAGAGATTGCCTTTGTGTTGTGTAATCCTCCTTTGGGATGCCTATGTTGTATCTTACTTATCTACTAGGTTGGCCTTTTGGACTTCCAAGCAAGTGCTGTTTCTGAAAATCCCTCCTACCAGCTAACAGCTGCCAGCCCAATCCAGATCACATCTCAGTGTGAACCTCAGACTAGAGCCCAGCCCATGGAGCACCATTTACACACACAGGCAAGTTGACTGTAGATTAAAAGTCAACCCAACACAGCCCAGAACCCAGCCAAATATGTAAGGTAGCTGACCTCAGACATGGTGTCCAGAGGCCAGCCAAGGCATCCTGATTTGAGTGGACAGAACCAATTCTGCTAGACCACCTACTCTATTACCAGCCTATCACATTTTTTGCAATAGGTTTTTCTTTATTTTATTTCAAATAATATTTAGTTCTGTGTTTCTCTATTCCCGATAAGTTCAAAAGGAATTTAAATCCCTGAAACCCAACTCTTCATTCCTATATCACCAAATGCCTACCCCACTCATGGAGCACAGATGAACATGGGCACCCTCAGCAATGGCAAATGGTTCCATCCCATGACTGTCGAAAGAGTCAATAAGCCAGCAAGTCTGGGATAATCTGAATGTCACCTATGCACTCTCTACCCCACTGGCATACACCTTCTCCATCTCGTAGGGCTAAACTCCAACCAAATTCACTCACCACACCTTTAGATCTCTCAGGCGTACATTCACATGTGCCCCACTCCCATCACAGACCCTCTCAAGCCACAAACACTCCACTTCTGCTCACAAAAAGAGAAATCAATCGCCCCATATGCCTCTCCCCCATGCCCATAGCTACCGGCAAACCAAGAGGGGTGGAGTGTAAAGGGTTTGGGATCGTGAGTGAGTAAAAGGAAATAAGCGTTATGAAGGGATTATAGACTGATCCCAACCAGCTCTTTCAATCTCTCGTGTTACTTTCAAGCCGATGTCAACCAAATCTTCTTTTCCTTCTCTTCATTCTCTCCCTTGCTTCAAGATTCTCTTTCCTCCTGTCTCTCTGCAGTCAAGGAATGTATGACATCCTCTTTATTCATCTTAACACTTGTAAGACTGAGGTCCTTTGCTTTCCTCATGTCTCCTCTTCTCCCTCACCTTTACCCCTTGGTCATTACTTTCCCCACCTGTCCTTCGCTTCTCCCACTCTGCTTGCAATATTGGGCTAATTTTAGACCCCTCACTCTCGCTCTTCTACTACTCGCTCCGCTCGTATTCATCTCTATAGTCTTTATGCCCATCTGTTCCTGTCCTTTCGAGCGACAAACATCATGGTCTACTCTCTAGTCTTTTCTTGGCTTAACTATTCTGTTCTTTTCCTTGGCCATCCCTCTTCTCATCTCACCCCATTGCGTTCCGTTTTTAATTCCACTTTTCGTGTACTCTTTCAGCTCCCTCCCCGCTCCTCTTTTACTCCTCTTATTTCGGCCTCTCTTCTCTCTTTTAATCTTTTCTTCTTTTTCACTTTCTTTGCTTTGTATATAACTAGTTGCATGGTCTTGCTTCTCCCCATCTCTGTTCTTTGCTATCTTTATATACCCATGCATGCTCTCTTCTTCTCCTCCTTTCACGCACCGTGCAGACAAACACCGGAACACCCTTTCTTTAAATATGTGCTCCTCCTTTCCATGCCTATCGGGCTCAGCTAAAAATTAATCTGCTTCATTCTCTTACCCATACTTACATTCTGCTGTTATGTATTTCCTCATCCTTCATTGCAACTTTGATTCATTTTTCATTGTTGTCAAAGCGCTCTATGAATAAAAATAAATACAAATACAGTTGGGAATGAGGCACAGCAGGATACCAGAAAAATGATCAATTACCTTGATGGTGATTTAGGTTATACACGCTATTGCTATCCACCTCCACAACACCCAGTCTTGCATCATGGATAAGCATAAACTACAACCACCGCTGTGAAATTGAGAGAAAGAAATGGAACTGGGTGGGGCAGTTGGTGCCACATAGGTAAAAAAACTGGGCTTGTGCACAGTGAAGTGCATGCAGAAAGGGTTCTTGCTGTCACAGAGTTTGTCAACCAGCCTTTAGATGCATGTTCTCTCAACCTATTGTGAAGGAGGGAGAGCAGGGGCTCTGGGTAATTCAATCCCCATGAAGGAAGTGTGTTAGATGTTGTATGTGCCTCTATATTTCTGATTGTAGGTCCTATGACATTTTTAGCCAGTTCTTCCGGGATTTGTGCTGCAAAATGCAGCATGTTTTAAAACATGTTTTCATGAGTTGGGCTGAGCCCACCACTTGACCCCCCAAGCCCCTGAGTTTGTTTAGGTTCACCACCTGCACTCTGAATATTTGGACTAAAGTATGTATGCCCCACTTTTAAGATGGATTTCTAAAATGTGGCCTGGTGGACAGACTGAGGTTAGCCAACACTCAATCAAGATAACATCAGTGAGCAGTCTAGGCTTATTCTCAGGAGATTGTGAGTAGGGTCAGGGGCCATCAATGAGTCTACAGAGTATGGCATCCAATGATACAGAGTATGGCATCCAATGATACAGAGTATGGCATCCAATGAAACAATTTAGACAGTAATCATAAAACATATGTATTTATTATAGGCCTAATGAACACACTGGAAATTGAATCTAACAGGTAGTATCATCGTGCAACAATCTATGATGCAAATATGTACAACACTGTCAGTATTATTTCATTGGCAATAACCACATGGAACCATAATGCACTGCAACTGTTTCCCCTAATAGTAGAGGGGTCCATTGTTGAATATCTCTGTGGTGTCACAGGATGCCAATGATAAGTAGCGCAATAGGATTGCTGTTTGAGATATATGTTATGTAACGACAGTTGGAGCACTCATAGAAATGTGTGTCTGGGGTACTTGTGATGAAATAGCAGATGGTACATTAACCGAGCTGTGTGCATCTTCCCAGTATTAGAATAATACAGGGTTAATTGGCAATGTTGTATGTGTAACCCAATATTGCCACAGCAGCTGGGAGAGCTGGGAGAAGCCTCTTAACCATAATGGCCCTTCAGTTTGTCTGCCTGCTGTTTTCTTCTCTGCTTTTCCTTGACTGTACTGTGCAGATTTGCAGATTTACGCCGTTACTCCTATCCCTGAGAACATTGACGTACTGCAGATGGACCGTGTCCCTGATCGCATAAAGAGCTTCTACCGTGTAAACAACATCCGGCGCTTCCGCTACGACCGGCCCTTCCACAAGGGTCCAAAAGACAAAGAGAACGAGTTCAAGGTAAAGGTGGACTACGCAGCTTGGAAGGGGAATTACCCCGTTCATAAACTACATTACAGTTTGCAGCATTCAAGCAAATATCTGTTAAATCACGGCCCTCTCGCAGAACAAATGCAAAGAATGAGATGGTTTTAACCTGATCTCCATTTGCTATATAAGTCCCCATTTTCAGCAAGTAAATTTCTAAATTTCAGCTGCATTTAAAGTGCATATTTAGACATCATTAAGTCATCTGCGTGGTGATGCTTGCGTTATGCCTTTATTGGTCAGACACTGATTTACCTGCCCATCTGAAAATCCTCCCACCAATCTGTTGACTCGCCAGTTCATCAGTCAAACCATACACCCACATCCTTTCCCATATCCTTTAGAGAATCTGTCAACCATTAACCAGCTCAATTATCCAAAATCAACCTTCTTCAATATACCAATCAGGGCTCAAGTCGAGGGTAGAGCCGGGTGGACAGAGTCCCCCCACTTTTTTCAGAGGGCACCGTGATATGCTAATTTCTGGAGACACCACATTCAATTGGTATGTTAACGAGTCCCCCACTTTTTTTTTAGGACTTGACCATGACACCAATTTAGTCTGCAATACATTAGGGGAGCCACCAGTTTACTTACCAACCCATCAAGTAACCTGCCACCAACTCCGTAATAACGCATGTTTAGTCAACAGTCACCCTACGTCTGTTTCATTCATACTCCTGACTCAGATATCCACATCCCATTCACAAACCCACTGCCAGTCCCTATAGCCTTCAACTATACATCCATTAACAACACATATTTACATTTTCCAAGATGTAGACCACCCACACAGTTTTCAAACAATCCACCAACATACCCACCCAGTCAAAGATTAATGTGTTTAATGTTTTTATGCAGCTCAGCAAACTTCGGTAGCCATGCTATTATGTCATCTTAGCCAAGCATGAAATCAAGGGAGAGAAATCCCATTCCATGGATCTTGTAGGCATTTTGCATCATGAGAGTATTCTTGCAGTACTCCCCCTTCACATGCCAAATCATCCACACATGAAATCACAATCCGACCCACCCATCTAGACAACCATCAAGATTTGTAACCACTGATTCATTAACCCTACCATGCATTTACTGCAGCATTTCATCCACTAACGTCTGCTTAACAACTTATATAACCACTTATATTTTAGAGCTGTTTCTTTAACAGCCATTCTCTTCCACAATAAAAGGCTTTATTCAAAGATAGTTTATTGTTTCATTGTTGTAAAGATCAATTAATTGTTTGAGATATAATTTTTCTTTGATGCACTTTTAAGGACGTCACTGAAATAGGTAGATGTTTTTATTGACATTATTTTGTAAAAGTAATTTGGCGAATTTATAAAAGTACATTTTGCTTGCCCAGTTTGCCTTCTGGGCTCTTAGGAACGCATCACCTCTCCTCACCATAGTACCTCGGTTGCATTGGATTTGTTCTCTAGTATCATGGAGTTTTTTATAGGCTGATGGAAAATTGTGGAAGAAAAAGACCATAAAACCAATGTACCCTCCCCAAACATTATTATCTTTGACTATACATTGGTTTTCCAGAACTCTTACTGCCCTTGCTGGGCATCAAATGCTTTTTGAAACTTGTGTTTTCTTTGCCATCCACCACTTTTACATATTCCAGATAATCATTCTTAACATTTCCATGTTTGTTTCTTACTGCTCATTGCCAAAGATAGGCATGCACGATCACGCTTTACATGCATCTAATGCTCCCTAACATGTGAGAGCTCCCCTTGGATGAGCCAAGTGAGTTCAGTTTGTCATGCATACAGAAGCAAGCATTGGAAATGCCTACAGGCGTGGCGTTCCCGTAAGCAGATTTGTTCACCCATTCCGTGATTAACGTTACAACTTTTATACATCTCACTTTTCTACAAAAAATTCCTAGAAAATGAATAACATGTTACTGCTGATCTTTACATTTGCACTTTAGAACAAAGGAAAAATAAAGTGCCTTGCATTTTATTTACAAAAGATTGTGGTGAGTCAGAGGAAGGACAGAGGCTCTCTGAAGAAATGTCTTGCCATACGTTTATTAAAGATTAGAAAGAATGCTTATATTTCCCTATCACTATGGGGATATCCCTTCCTACTTTACTAACTAAGGTGCTCATCAGTCGTGAATAAATATCCAAAAGAATCAGTCTTCTGACCAAAGCTAACCTAACTGATCCTACCACTATTGTAATCAACTAAAGTGAGGATAATGTTTCCCGTATGCTTATGCACTTATGTTCTCTACTTTCCACACATCTGATCAGTATACAATCCACAAATAGTCTTTTGCTATTCTCTGTATTAGTTCCTTGAACTCCCTTAAGGGATAGATTATCATTTTCTCCCTTTTGTTAGGGTTCTTCCTTGCTCTTGTCAGAATCATTTTCTTTTTATTATCACATTCAGAATGTACTTGTATCGTTGTCCTTTTCTCTGGGGTTTGTGTTGTCCAAATGCTTATGGTTCCTCTTTTCCCAAAGTGAGACATCTTGCATAAGGTTTCTTAGGGACCTCTCTGGTCCTTAGTTCCCAAGTGTCTCTCTTTAGTGTGTTCCACTCTCTGTCTCCTGGATATTTGGTAATCTTCCCCTTTACCCCAAGGTATAAACACTCCAATCCTATTCATTTCACTCTGTGTAATATCTGTGTTGGCAATGTACCATTTCTATTCCTCTCACTCTTTGTGATATCTGTATTTAGCAATGTTCTGTTCTATTTCTCTCAATCTTTGTGTTCTTTGTTTTTCTCTTTACCACATTAATATAGTTTAACTTGTTTTCCACACTTCCGTCATTTGTACCGGGATGAATTTTGTTTGTTTCCTAACTCACTCTCTGTGATGTCAGTTTTGTGTACATTTCTGTCTCCTGTTTGGCTTCTTGATACCGCGGTAGGTAAATAGTTCCGTGTTTCCTCTCTGAGGTAATGTTGGCATTGTGGAGAGGGCAGTGTGAGGGGTCTGTAATGCGAGGTGGAAAACTGCATGTAGTTTCCTCAAAATTGCATGTAGTTTCCTTCATGTAGTTTCCTCAAAATTAGACACTGTATTATGTTGCAAATAAAAACGTGCTTGCCCTACTCTATCAGGGAATTCCCTACCTATTCTAATGGCTAAGCAAACGATCTCCAACAAGTGGTAAAATGGCCCTCACTGTAAACAACCAACATTCAAAATAAAGTAATAAGGCAACACAAGATAATAAACAATAATTAAACAATAATTAAACAATATTTAGATGACCATCACCTGCCTTGAAACACTTGAAACGCTTGTGTATAGGCGCGTTACAAATGCCATATCATATCATATCATATCCCTTCCCCAGGTTCTAAAGTCAGCTTCACTATGTTCAATGGAAAATAAAAGTCTTGAACCAGTTCTTATCAGTTCTCCAATTGTCCAAAAGAAAAGAAAAGTGTTGTACCAGTTCTTATTACTTCCAAATCAAACCAAATGTTCATCAAACAAAAACTCACTGGCAGCAGTTCTCTACTTTCGGTTGAAAAGATACCCATCCAATTCCAGCCAAGAAAACAGCACCAATGGTAATCCTGGATCTCTTCTTTCAAAGATTATTTGCCACAGTTCCAAAAATAGGTATAGAACTTCTTCATCTGCAACTTTACAATTTATTAGGACTTCTGCAGTACATGTGGTACATTTATCAGGATCCTTCGACTATAGTTACTATGAGAACAGTCACTCTTGCCCCACAGTATGCCACTTCTTCATACCACTTCACTGTGACATTCACTGACAACTTTATACACCGCTGCAGTTCAGGTAGTCCTACCTCTACTGTGTACTTCAGAATTAGTAGGCATGTAAGGACAAGACACTTCAACCTGTACGGGTAGGCAAGGCACGCTTCCTTTCTATAAATTCCAAGAAAGGGGGCAGCCTCTTCGCCTCTTCAGACTGTCTTACTACCACCAATATAACCTGCCTCTGCCCCACAACAGTCATCCTCCCAGCTTTAACAGTCTTCAGCATTACAGGCTGCTTCCATTATATTCTTCACGAGCACTTATCTCCCTTCCTCACGTTTACTACCACCTTCTCTGTTCAAGTCACTGATCACAATCTATAGTGCCACGCTTTCAGCTTCAGCCTCAGATATCAGACATCACTGGGTCATTAGCAACTTCCCAAATTAGGTGGATGGGTTTAAACAGGACTTGTGTTACTAGGGAAAGGGGTTGCCTCTTGCCTTGGCCAATGCTTGTTCTCCTCATCAATTTAACAGCTTCTTGAAATAAGGAAGGACAATTCAGGATACCACAAGGTTCAGTCGTTAAATCAGGCACATGTAGCCACTCTTTAAGATAGATCTTCAAATTTAAAGGGTTGCAATTAATTGTATTCCTATATAATATCACAGAGATGATTTTGTACTTCTCTCAGGAAACACAATTAGCCACACATGGCCTTCCGTTGATGCTCTATTAACTTGTAACTCTTGTAAGAAGTCAATGTTAGTTTTTCAGAATGGTTTTAACAAGTGTTCCCTTTTCAATTAAGGACACTTGACCACTCTGGTAACAGAAAGAATGTTCATCAATGGATGAAATGTTCTTCACTTCTCATGGGCATGCTACAACTTTCACAATTAGTGTATGTGCTACATTTCCATTGTTAAGAATTGTCTTCAGAGCAACAAACAACTTTTACTCACTTTTAAGCATACACAAGTTACTTTAAAGCTGGTTACAGTTTCTGGCAAGGCTTGTTGCGTGAACCTGAATGCAGAGTTTCATTCACCGTCTCCAGGAACAGTGTGGTTGTGGGCTGCTATGCTTTCCTGACTTCCTAAACTTCTGCTACTACTTTGGGCTCACTTGGGACCCACACTCTTCTCCAGCATGGGCGTCTCTGGTCCAGCCACATTGTTTGGGTGTCTCCTTTAGTCTGCAGTCCCTCGGGTTGCCTTCGACTTCTGACCTCGGGCTCTACCACGGTCATGGCTCTGTAATAACAGCAACATTGGTGCACATGGGGTAAACTTCACTCTTAGTACGTCTTCCTCTATGGTTTTAAGTTCACAGGACGCTCTCAGAGTTTGCAGGTGAAGTCTTCTGTCTCCACATTCCGAGGTCCCTTCTGTGCTCCCACTTCCTCGTAAATTGCCAACCCGGGCTTCTCGTCTACTACTACTTCTGCCAGCCTTCCAACTCCTGCTCCTTCCTTCTCTCCTTTCCTGCTGGGGCCTTTCATGCTTCACTGGTTTTGCAATTGGCTTCATCTGTGCGATTAATTTCAATTGCCTGATTCTTGCAATGATTTTTAGGCCTAATTGCCTGACTACTACATCTACATGCTTCTTCAGCCCTTTTCCTTGTTGGGAGGCACTCCCAGGTATGCCATAGTATGGCTGGGGTCCGCTGACTTCGAGGCCCCAACATCCTTCACAAAATGGATGGAGGACTCAGCCAACAGCGGTTTATTACCAATAAAACCAACAGGGATCAATACAAGAAAACAGGAATTCTCTGCTATGTCTCATCGTTCCATGGTGTGCAGCCTGGTTTGTGTGAATCTGGCGTCATCCCTTGGGTCCTTCCCCAAAACTCCTATCAGTACGAGGGATTGGGTATTGAGAGTTCTATAACCTACACAGTCTCCTATAGATGTTATCCTATTGGCTCTTGCATGTGAAGCGGTTGGCCTGTCTCATCCCCAAGAAACTATCTATTACATTGTTGCAGAGTAGTGGGCTTACCATTGGTTTATGCCGCTTGCCATCCACCCCAGGGTTTCTAAACTGTGATTGATTAGAGCTGATCACCCCAGGCCTGGAACTCGATCACGTTTTCAGCTCGCTGTGCACCTCTTTAAGGGGATGTTAACGATTATTTGTCTGTATTGTAACGTGTGTATACCAACTTTGCCTATGAGAATATGCTCCCATGTCACAACACTTGCTGTAGTCTGTGCCTGGCTTGCTGGGATCGGCTCCCTTTTCCCACCATGGATGACTATCCATTTTCTCATCTGGATGCACAATGTGTTTAGAGACTACAAATTTGAGCTCTTCAGTTCACATTCATGAGGATATATTCTGTTTTCCTGCAGCTGGTCCCTTTGTTGGCTGCAGATTGGACTGTGTCCTAGTATCTCAGACCTTGGCTCTGTGCTTGTCTTGCACGTCTTGCTCTCTGTGCAGCCTGAATCCGCTTCTCTTAGTCTCATGCTCTGTGGCTTGAGGTCTGCTGTAATTTCCCTAAAACTTTATAATGCAGTTTCTACGTTGTCCAATGTTATGTTGAGTTCCCTATAGGTTAGCTGTACGTGGTTCGATCATGCTCCATATATACTCCTGTATGTCCATGCGGCCATTGGCTTTATGTATCAGCAAGCTTGCTCAGGATCTATTGTGCCTTGCACCTTTGCGTTGCTGCATTTGGCTAATGGCAAAAATAATAAAAGCATTGACTGTATGTATATGTATCTGTCCTCTACCTATAGATCTATGCCTTTATGTTCTTCATGTGTATGTGTGTGTGTTTGTGTGATGCACAACTTGTGGGACTGCAAGTGTGCGTCATGTCTAACACTGCTATGTTATGATGTCACTAATGACATCAACACCATGGCTTCTTGGTGCTAAATTGAGGCTGTCCTTATAGGTTTCTCTGTCCATGATCTCTGGTTCTTCTCCTACACACATAAACAATTGCATTGCATTTGGCTTGTATGGCTGGCTGAGAGGATACCTTTCTGTATACGTGTCAATCATTAGTGCACTTGGGATCTGTCTGACATGAGATGAATGGTGGCAAGCGTTCTAGCTCTTTGTCCTGACATGAACCTGGGGGTGAGGAGGGGCAACTTTGGGACCCTCTCTTCAGTCACCCCTCTGGTCGACCTGTCAACCACATCCCGATATGTAAGCCCTTTAGCTCTTGGTTGCCATATTTTTATAATTCCCTTGGGTTGTCCATATTAATTCACATGATTGTCAAAAGTCCATTCCATATAGCTGCACACTCCTTCTGGGTTGCACCATACCCACTTCCCTTCATAGTACTTCGCATGAAACAGATTATCTAGCTTCATTGCCTCAAGTGGGCATAGCAGACTCTTTGCTACTTATTCTCTCAGTGTGTCTCTCTCCTTCACTATCTTTTCCTTTGCTCCTCCTATGTTCACATCCATCAGGACCTTCATTCCAATGGTTTCTTCTGCTGATTTTCGGCACTGGACGATGCAAATCTTCAATATGCATAATGTCACTCCCACCAATATTATTGCTCCTAGTATCACCTTTAATCCATCTGATAGCCACAACGGCATCCATGACAATATGTATGCTACCCAGCTCTGGTCCTTTCCAGTCCCCTTGGCTTCTTCCTCCATTTTTGCATACATTTGATATAGCTGGGTTTCCTTCCTCTGTCAGTGTGCCGTTATTGTCGTCTTTGGCAGGAGTAAACGTGCAACAGGAACTCCCAATTTTTGCACACACTCCTCCTTCCGTCGCTGTCAATAAATCCAGAACGTATATATCCTGGAGCGCCATTAACCTTACTGCTCGGAGCTCTTCCTTTATTGTGTTGAACCCTTTCATTGTGGAATTTATCGTCATCATCAGCTCCCACCGGGTAATCTGCAGCCTCTTCGGATTTGTGTATGTCTATGTAGCTGGAAAAAATGATGCGAAGAACATTTGTGTTCTGCTAAACAACCTGTGTTCTGCTGGCACCTCATCCAAAGCTGCTTCTGTGATTTTAGTGAAAAATAGTTGCTTCTCTTCACTCTACTCATTTCCAACGGCTTTTCAATCTTGCCTGTTTTTTCATCTTCCACAGACCTTTTCTTCCTTTTGTTGGTGTTCATCTTCGGGAAGTCATCGAGCTTCACATCCTTCTGTGGCACGACCAATGACAGCATATTTATCTGTACCAACAAGCAAGCTTCTCCCCAGTTGGGTGGCAGCTAAGATCTGCATACTCAGTAGTGATCCCTCAGTACTGCAGTGGCTATCTTCATCGCTGCATGCTTTTCTATACTTTGGCATCCTGTATTTTCTCCCACTTCTACCTCACCATCATTTTGGTAACATAGTGCTTGCATTTTCAGGAGTATTATAGGCATTGGTCCAGCATTGTCCACCCAAGTGAGCAATTTTGCACTCACATCCCACTCCTTCAGCCACTGTTCGTTTTCTTCTTGTACCTTGTTCACTGGTGATTGTTCTAGGGTGAGTTTCTTGCTTCCCACCACTCCATCCTTCCATCCATCCTCCATGTATAATTGACCATACACAAACATCTGTAGTTTTTCCCAGCACACAGGTTCTCCTCCTATCTCCTTCACCCTCGTCCATGGGCAGGGCAGTTCCTTCAACGGTATAGTCTTTGTGTCTCCCTTTTGAGGCCCATTAGTTATGTACTGTATTGCTTCATATAACTTCCAGTAATTGTTCATCATGTTGAGAGTCTTTATGTAATTATCTTCATATGGGATTGTTGCTCGAGACAGCCATCTCAATGTTGCTTTTTTCCCTTGAAATCTTCCTCCAGTCATTACCATCGACAGGTACATCAGGCATTGAGCTCTTGTTGCTGGTATTTCAGTTGCTAAAAATGTTCTGGAGGCACTCATGGCATAGGAGATTCATGATCAGACAAAGGCTCTACCAGGTATTTCCTTACCTACTTTAGTCATGTGTTTATACGGGCTTGATATCCACCAAATGGGTCCAAAAGTGTTTTCCTGTCAATCTGGCAGCTTTCTCTGCTATCGCCTCTACACCGTGGGGTCCCGTGAATCTGGGAGCATCCCACCTTCTCACAAAATCCTGAGAAGGACGATATCGCCAATTTTAACATTGTTTTTTGTCCCACAGTCTTTTGGCTCATTGTCACTGTTACTTTTTTCACTGTCTTCTGGGCCTCCCCGGTGTCGCTGTATCTGGCGAGAGATAAAAGAGGGACTAGCATCAAGGAAGTAATGTAATCATACATTTCCTGACCTAACACATCTGCTCTATTCTCTCTGTCTTTCAGTGCTCTAGTGGGAGGAGCCAGTGGGAGTTTCATGCATCGTCCCGTCCCCACCTCGTGGGGTGTTAAATGGTGGTTAGACCCAGGCTTATTGCATAATGCAAACAGTACAAGGGATAGGAAGTGAAGCCAGTTCTTCTTTGTGCACTGCTTTGGTTTAGCTATTACCTCCTTCCAAAGGCCATTCAGGCGTTCACACACCCCATTTGAATTTGGGTGATAAGCACAAGAGAACTTGTGTCGAATGGCCAGCAACTTGGTTATATGCTTGAATATCTCACTGGCAAAGTGAGAGCCATTGTCAGACCACAGGACCTCACACACTCCTCAACATGGGAATACTTCCTGGACCAAAAACATTGCTGCTCTGAGAGCATCAGGATATGAACAGGGGTCTGCATCAATCCATAAAGAGAATGGGCACACAACCACTATCATGTAGCGGTATGCTTGACACACTTGGATCATGCCAACATAATCGACATTTAGGTGCTGAAATGAGCCTGCTGCCAGAGGTATGGCTCCTCTCACAACCCTCAAGATATGTCCTGCAGTGAATTGCTTACATGTCAAACAATTGCTCATAAATTCAGACATGTGTTCTGCCAAATTAGGACAGAACCATGTTTCTCCAATATGGGTAGCAATTAACGCCTTTCCTTTGTGCGTTGGTGTCATGATCTCTGCTTCCAAAAGGTCAGGGTTTTCCCAACTCCCTTGGAAGCAGATCCATAACCCAGGTTCCGAGGGCCAACCAGTCCCAATTGGGACCTTTTGGACCCAGTCCTGGCGCCAGTGGCACCAGGCTCATAAATATGCCCAGTCCCAGTGCTGGAAGCGCAGGGCTCATAATGCTTGGGTGGACTTACCTGCAGCAGACCATGCTGCTTACTTGCCTGCCAGTTGAGCCTCTGATCCTCTTCTGTTTGGAACTACTTTTCCTGTTGGGTGGGGCAGGAGCCACTCCCTAGGTTCAGAATAATGGAACTCTTCTGGAAAGCAGGAACTCTTTTCTTACCTAGGCGTGGCTGTGGAAGGAGACACCTAAGCACTACAGGAGGCTTTTTAAACCACACCCGATGGATGAATCTTGCTTTGCGTTATTCTGCATCCTCTGCAGCAGAACGCTCATCGTGTCTTCTGCATCTGATCCGGGGCCTAAGGAAAAAGGCTTACCATCCTGAATCCAGTCTTCAGCAACACCTATAAAGACAAGAAAGAACAGGTTAGCATTACGGTCTTCAGTGACAGCGCTTCACTTACCTGGTCCATCGGCTGTCATCAACGCCTCGCGCTGCATTCCGGCATCTGAAAGACAAAGGCTTACCTACTCTTTGTGCGCTCCGGAGGTCTTCGCACTGCATTCCGGCATCTGAAAGACAAAAGCTCACCAACTCTTTGCACGCTCCGGAGGCCTTTGGCGCTGCATCCCGCATCTGAAAGACAAAACAAGGTGCGTTTAAAGACATTGGGGAACTTTAATACTCACGTGCCATTACTCCTTTCCACATCTAACCCAGTGGGTATTCCGGCACCCTGCAGCCGCTCCGAACTTGTACCTGCAAAATAAAAAGACAGTTAGAGCGCATCGTGAAGCAGGCAACAAGCGCTTACTTACGTGCTTCCAGGCGCTTCTATTCATCACACGGGCTCCATCTTCAACTCACTTCAGCCCGTCATCCGCCATCGTCGGAACCCTGCAAAACAAGAGACATCATTACTAAAGACTTTTAAAGACATTAGAATTACTCGAAACTTACCGTTCGTGCAGTAAACGACGCACAGCAGTCCTCTTAAGTCAAGAGGCCTGCTCCCCTTATCCAGTGAAGAAACTGGTTACAGCACCCTGCCCCGAGGCAGATGGAGAGCACGGCGTTCACTTACCTAAGGTGAGAGCGTTGACCTTTGGGGTTCTACAGGAGAAGAGAAAGGGAAGAAGAGAGAGACATTCAATAACCCAGTTCATTAATCCCATATTTTCTATCTGCAGACATCTTACCCTTCGAGTCAGACATACAGTGCACAGAGGTCCAGCCCAAAGAGCCAGCCGTGTGTTACACATCACCTTTGAAGATACGGCATACGCCCAGTCAAGACCGGCGCCTCTACGGGAATCAGGTGAGCGTTACAGTTGGATAGTGTAACTGTGTCAGTGCCGTGTTCAATAGTGTTAGTGGCATCACCACCTTCCCTGTGTTATTCTGTCACCATAGGGCTTCTGTCAGAGATACTGTACATCTATTCCTGGTCCATAGTTCTTTCTCCTCCCTGGGTACAGCATTTCTGGTAATGTGTTGTACCCTTCCTTCAGTACCATGTTGCTTGCATAATCTCGAGCACGTGATGCTGTCTCCATTTCTAATAGCTCTCCAAAATATGCTGTGCATTTTGCTTCTGAGTCCGCTGCTTCATTTCCCCTTGAGATATGATCTTCCCTTACGTGTGTGCCTGGTACTTCACTATGGCTATCTGCGGGGGGTACTGTATAACTTCAATCAGTATACCTAATAAAAGTTCATGCTATATCGGTGTCCCATCTGCTCTCTGAAACCTCTCCTCATCCATCGCTCCAGTCCTGAGTGTACTGTTGAAGTCATGTACGCAGAGTCAGAGTACACTGTCACTTCCTGTCCTTTGCTATGCTCCAGTGCTAGTTTTAGGGCCGCTAACTCTGCTGCCTGTGCTGAATAATGTGATGGAAATCACACACTTGCCACTGCCTCACTTGTCCCATCTTCTCTCAATCTCTGTATGTGCAAACCCATCAGCCCGGTCAATTGTTGAAGACCTGTCAATGTACAGCATGTCTCATCCCTCAGTACGTCCTCATATACTTTGCAAGTGTCACTGAATTCCTGTATGTTTTCTCCACAATCGTGTGCATAGTCCCCGTCTTGTAATATGTCTGCTAGGAAAATCGCTGGGTTAACAAGTTGGCACCTTACCACCTAGATGGATGCTCTCTGTGTTTTCAGTGTGTTCTTTGACTTCTGCAATATCACAAAAAGGGTGTTCTACACGTACAGAGTGGTATCGCACCCCATGGTAATCCCTGTGGATTTCTCTACCGTGGAATACAGCAGCAGCCAAAGCCTGTGCACTGTGGTAGTGTCCTCTCATTACTGGATCAAGTTTTCCGCTGTAGTAGCCTATGGGTTTCTGCCCTAAATGCATCTTCTGTGTCAGTACTGCCTTCATCACTACTCCGTCAGTGTGTGAGAACAGGAACAATTCCTTTTTGTAGTCTGGGATCACAAACACTGGAGCTATGCATTTGGCTTCTTTGAGATCCTCAAATGTCTGAGTCATTTCTGTTGTCCAGTTCATTGCCTTGTTCCCCTTTTATGCTTCCTTCAGAGTGCCCAGTAAAAGTCTTGTGTATGTACTGTAGTCAAAAGGCCATGCTCTGCAGTAATTGCACAACCCCAAGAACTGCTGCATTTCTCTCACTGTTGTGGGCTTGGCTGTCTTGCGTATTGTCTACGCCCTTTCTGATGTGATCTGTCGGCCATTTTGGGAAATTGTCTGTCCAATGTACAGCACTTCTTTCTAACAGTACTGCAGTTTGACTTTGTCCACCTTGTATCCCTTGTCAGCATGTGCACTGATTCATTTCTGCACTGGTCTTCTGTTGTGCTGCAAATCAAAATGTCATTTACATACTGCAGAACGTGTGCTCTCCATCTGTTCATTGTCTAAGTCTATCTGGAGGACCCTGTTAAAGATAGATGGTGACTCGCAGTACCCGTGAGGAAGTGTTGTATATTTCCACTTATGGTTTCTATGCATAAAGGAAGTCAAGTCTTGTGAGCTGGGTGGAATGGTACAGAGAAAAATGCATTCTTCAAGTCTATGACCGTGAAACAAGCAGCTTATGCTGAAATGCTGCACAAAAGGGAAAGAAAGTATAACTCAAGCATGTGGCTTAGATACTCTAATCGGCCATTACAATTGCAGGCATTCTGTTGTCTGCAAAATGACCTTGAAATCCAAAGAGGTGGATATTGGAACTAGCAAACCTTGGAAACAAACACATTTTTCCAATTACAACTCTGAATACTTACAGGCCGATTCATGGAATAATTAGCGCGGCGCAAGTGGCCAAAAACGTGCGATTCGCAGTGGAATAGCGAAAATCGCAGTGCAAGTGCGAAAATCGCACGAAAAGCAGCGCACATCGATTCATGGAAGGCCGTGCGCGAGAAAACTATCGGATGTGCACAGGCCACAGCGAAAATCGCACATAGCGCAGCGCCCCCAACAAAAGTAGGCGGAACACAGGGCGTAACACTCGGAATGGGGAACAACTTGCCAAAATGTGGGCGTCACGGGGGAAGTACAGGGTGCAAGTGCGCGGAACGGCCACACGCTCGCCTACAACCCGTATTCATGGAATCGAATAGGGCAAAAAAGCGCACGGTCAAACCAGCGCACAGGCACAAACACGACCACCACAAGAAAGCAGGCGGTAGCGTCTCTGCGCCTGTAATAAATGTGCACCAAAAGGTGCGCCAACAAATAGCACCTATATACAGCCATGATGAATGTCCTATACTGTGGCCCTCCAGGACAAATGACGTGCAAAGGGGTACCCACAAACACGGACACCCGCTGACAGAAAAATAATGTGTGCGTGTATTCCGGGGTGCGCGGGAAGTCTCACACGCGATTTGGCAGGGTACGTGGATTTCAGGGGTGCGCAGGAAGTTCCACACGTGATTTGGCCGGGTACGTGCGCGGGAATTTCCACACGCGATTTGTCTGGGTACGTGGATCTCAGGGGTGCGCGGAAAGTCACACACGCGATTTGGCTGGGTACGTGGATTTCAGGGGTGCGCGGAAAGTTCCACATGCGATTTGGCCGGGTACATGCGCGGGAATTTCCACACGCGATTTGTCTAGGTACGTGGATCTCAGGGGTGCGCGGGAAGTCTCACACGCGATTTGGCAGGGTACGTGGATTTCAGGGGTGCGCGGGAAGTTCCACACGCGATTTGGTCGGGTACGTGCACAGGAATTTCCACACGCGATTTGTCTGGGTACGTGGATCTCAGGGGTGCGCGGGAAGTCTCACACGCGATTTGGCAGGGTACGTGGATTTCAGGGGTGCGCGGGAAGTTCCACACGCGATTTGGCCGGGTACGTGCGCGGGAATTTCCACACGCGATTTGTCTGGGTACGTGGATCTCAGGGGTGCGCGGGAAGTCTCACACGTGATTTGGCAGGGTACGTGGATTTCAGGGGTGAGCGGGAAGTCTCACACGCGATTTGGCAGGGTACGTGGATTTCAGGGGTGCGCAGGAAGTACCACACGCAATTTGGCCGGGTACGTGCACGGGAATTTCCACACGCGACTTGGCTGGGTACGTGGATCTCAGGGGTGCGCGGGAAGTCCCACACGCGATTTGGCAGGGTATGTGCGTGTGAATTTCCACACACGATTGGGCTGGGTACGTGTATGACAGGGGTACGCGGGAAATTCTACACGTGATTTGGCTGTGTGCTCCCAGGTATTCCCTGTACACCCTCCACGGCCCCTGCAGGCAGCCGACACCACAGGGGACTACCCTGCACACCTGCTCATGTCACCCAGCACCCCCACCGCCAGCAGTGCAGGGGCACCCTCCACCAGGCCCCCACTCATGTCCCCCTGCACCCCGACCCCCCAGCAGTGCAGGGGCACCCTCCACCAGGCCCCCACTCATGTCCAACTCATGTCTCCCACCACCCCCACCGCCAGCAGTGCAGGGGCACCCTCCACCAGGCCCCCACTCATGTCCCCCTGCACCCCCACCCCCCAGCAGTGCAGGGGCACCCTCCACCAGGCCCCCACTCATGTCTCCCACCACCCCCACCCCCCCCAGCAGTGTGGGGCACCCTCCACCAGGCCCCCACTCATGTCACCCTCCACCCCCACGCCCCAGCATCCAGGGGCAGCCTCCACCAGGCCCCCACTCATGTCTCCCACCACCCCCACCCCCCAGCAGTGCAGGGGCAGCCTCCACCAGGCCCCCACTCATGTCCAACTCATGTCTCCCACCACCCCCACCCCCCAGCAGTGCAGGGGCACCCTCCACCAGGCCCCCACTCATGTCCAACTCATGTCTTCCACCACCCCCACCCCCCAGCCACCATGGGCAGCCTCCGCCAGGCCCCCACTCATGTCTCCCACCACCCCAACCCCCCAGCATCCAGGGGCAGCCTCCACCAGGCCCCCACTCATGTCTCCCACCACCCCCACCCCCTAGCAGTGCAGGGGCAGCCTCCACCAGGCCCCCACTCATGTCTCCCACCACCCCACCCCCCAGCAGTGCAGGGACACCCTCCACCAGGCCCCCACCCATGTCTCCCACCACCCCCACCCCCCACCCACTATGGGCAGCCTCCGCCAGGCCCCCACTCATGTCTCCCACCACCCCCACCCCCCAGCATCCAGGGGCACCCTCCACCAGGCCCCCACTCATGTCTCCCACCACCCCCACCCCCCCAGCAGTGTTGGGCACCCTCCACCAGGCCCCCACTCATGTCCAACTCATGTCTCCCACCACCCCCACCCCCCAACCACCAGGGGCAGCCTCCACCAGGCCCCCACCCATGTCTCCCACCACCCCAACCCCCCAGCATCCAGGGGCAGCCTCCACCAGACCCCACTCATGTCTCCCACCACCCCCACCCCCTATCAGTGCAGGGGCAGCCTCCACCAGGCCCCCACTCATGTCTCCCACCACCCCCACCCCCCAGCAGTGCAGGGACACCCTCCACCAGGCCCCCACCCATGTCTCCCACCACCCCCACCCCCCACCCACCATGGGCAGCCTCCGCCAGGCCCCCACTCATGTCTCCCACCACCCCCACCCCCCAGCATCCAGGGGCACCCTCCACCAGGCCCCCACTCATGTCTCCCACCACCCCCACCCCCCCAGCAGTGTTGGGCACCCTCCACCAGGCCCCCACTCATGTCCAACTCATGTCTCCCACCACCCCCACCCCCCAACCACCAGGGGCAGCCTCCACCAGGCCCCCACCCATGTCTCCCACCACCCCCACCCCCCACCCACCATGGACAGCCTCCACCAGGCCCCCACTCATGTCTCCCACAACCCCCACCCCCGCAGCAGTGTGGGGCACCCTCCACCAGACCCCCACTCATGTCTCCCACCACCTCCAACCTCCCCAGCATCCAGGGGCACCCTCCACCAGGCCCCCACCCATGTCGTCCCACCACCCGCACCCCCCACCCACCGTGGGCAGCCTCCGCCAGGCCCCCACTCATGTCTCCCACCACCCCCACCCCCCAGCAGTGCAGGGGCAGCCTCCACCAGGCCCCCACTCATGTCTCCCACCACCCCCACCCCCCAGCAGTGCAGGGGCACCCTCCACCAGGCCCCCACCCATGTATCCCACCACCCCCCCACCCACCATGGGCAGCCTCCGCCAGGCCCCCACTCATGTCTCCCACCACTCCCACCCCCACCCCCCAGCATCCAGGGGCACCCTCCACCAGGCCCCCACTCATGTCCAACTCATGTCTCCCACCACCCCCACCCCCCAGCATCCAGGGGCACCCTCCACCAGGCCCCCACTCATATCTCCCACCACCCCCACCCCCCAGCAGTGCAGGGGCAGCCTCCACCAGGCCCCCACTCATGTCTCCCACCACCCCCATCCCCCACCCAACATGGGCAGCCTCCGCCAGGCCCCCACTCATGTCTCCCACCACCGGCACCCCCCACCCACCATGAGCAGCCTCCGCCAGGCCCCCACTCATGTCTGCCACCACCCCCACCCCCCAGCATCCAGGGGCACCCTCCACCAGGCCCCCACTCATGTCTCCCACCACCCCCACCCCCCCAGCAGTGTGGGGCACCCTCCACTAGGCCCCCACTCATGTCCAACTCATGTCTCCCACCACCCCCACCCCCCAGCCACCAGGGGCAGCCTCCACCAGGCCCCCACCCATGTCTCCCACCACCCCCACCCCCACCCACCATGGGCAGCCTCCACCAGGCCAACACCCATGTCTCCCACCACCCCCACCCCCCAGCAGTGTGGGGCACCCTCCACCAGGCCCCCACTCATGTCTCCCACCACCCCCACCCCCCCAGCATCCAGGGGCACCCTCCACCAGGCCCCCACTCATGTCCAACTCATGTCTCCCACCACCCCCACCCCCCAGCATCCAGGGGCACCCTCCACCAGGCCCCCACTCATGTCTCCCACCATCCCCACCCCCCAGCAGTGCAGGGGCAGCCTCCACCAGGTCCCCACTCATGTCTCCCACCACCCCCACCCCCCGCCCACCATGGGCAGCCTCCGCCAGGCCCCCACTCATGTCTCCCACCCACCCCCACCCCCCCAGCAGTGTGGGGCAGCCTCCACCAGGCTCCCACCCATGTCTACCACCATCCCCACCCCCCAGCCACCATGGGCAGCCCCCACCAGGCCCCCACTCATGTCCAACTCATGTCTTTCACCACCCCCACCCCCCAGCAGTGCAGGGGCAGCCTCCACCAGGTTCCCACTCATGTCTCCCACCACCCTCACCCCCCAGCAGTGCAGGGGCAGCCTCCACCAGGCCCCCACCCATGTCTCCCACCACCCCCACCCCCCACCCACCATGGGCAGCCTCCACCAGGCCCCCACTCATGTCTCCCACCACCCCCACCCCCCCAGCAGTGTGGGGCACCCTCCACCAGGCCCCCACTCATGTCTCCCACCACCCCCAACCCCCAGCAGTGCAGGGGCAGCATCCACCAGGCCCCCACTCATGTCTCCCACCACCCCCACCCCCCAGCAGTGCAGGGGCACCCTCCACCAGGCCCCCACCCATGTCTCCCACCACCCCCACCCCCCACCCACCATGGGCAGCCTCCGCCAGGTCCCCACTCATGTCTCCCACCACCCCCACCCCCCAGCATCCAGGGGCAGCCTCCACCAGGCCCTCACTCATGTCTCCCACCACCCCCACCCCCCAGCAGTGCAGTGGCAGCCTCCACCAGGCCCTCACTCATGTCTCCCACCACCCCCACCCCCCAGCAGTGCAGGGGCACCCTCCACCAGGCCCCCACCCATGTCTCCCACCACCCCCCACCCACCATGGGCAGCCTCTGCCAGGCCCCCACTCATGTCTCCCACCACCCCCACCCCCCAGCATCCAGGTTCACCCTCCACCAGGCCCCCACTCATGTCTCCCACCACCCCCACCCCCCCCAGCAGTGTGGGGCACCCTCCACCAGGCCCCCACTCATGTCCAACTCATGTCTCCCACCACTCCCACCCCCCGGCCACCAGGGGCAGCCTCCACCAGGCCCCCACCCATGTCTCCCACCACCCCCACCCCCCACCCATCATGGGCAGCCTCCACCAGGCCCCCACTCATGTCTCCCACCCCCCCACTCCCCCCAGCAGTGTGGGGCACCCTCCACCAGGCCCCCACTCATGTCCAAATCATGTCTCCCACCACCCCCACCCCCCAGCCACCAGGGGCAGCCTCCACCAGGCTCCCACCCATGTCTCCCATCACCCCCACCCCCACCCACCATGGGCAGCCTCCACCAGGCCCCCACTCATGTCTCCCACCACCCCCACCCCCCAGCAGTGTGGGGCACCCTCCACCAGGCCCCCACTCATGTCTCCCACCACCCCCACCCCCCCAGCATCCAGGGGCACCCTCCACCAGGCCCCCACTCATGTCCAACTCATGTCTCCCACCACCCCCACCCCCCAGCAGTGCAGGGGCAGCCTCCACCAGGCCCCCACTCATGTCTCCCACCACCCACACCCCCCCAGCAGTGTGGGGCACCCTCCACCAGGCCCCCACTCATGTCTCCCACCACCCCCCTCAGCATCCAGGGGCACCCTCCACCAGGCCCCCACTCATGTCCAACTCATGTCTCCCACCACCCCCACCCCCCAGCATCCAGAGGCACCCTCCACCAGGCCCCCACCCATGTCTCCCACCACCCCCACCCCCCAGCAGTGCAGGGGCACCCTCCACCAGGCCCCCACTCATGTCACCCTGCACCCAGGTCCTCGCAATCCCCAATCATGTGCGTTATGGTCAGCCTCCACAGCCAAAGGGCCCTACCAAGTAACCCATTCACACACATGGAAATGGAAATTACATGTTACACCCCCATTGTTCATAAAGCAAATTAACCCATGTCCGTCACACACAATGGTTGCAATTAAATGGGAAAACACCCAACATGACATGCATGAAACCAATGAGATGATACCACACAGTGAAGTATGAAAACAAAAATTTGTATTAAAAAAAATTGAATGCAAATGAAATGAAACAAACTACAATGGCAATGAAAAAAAGATAAGCTGCATGTCCGTCCAAAAAAATAAAAAATACAAATCCAAATCCAAAAAAATTTTGTCCAAAGTCACATTAAAAATAAAATCAATCAGAGAGAGAAAAATAAATGCAAAGACCATTGCTCCATGGTGAATAAATAAAAAAAAAAAATAATCAAACAATCAAATGAAGAACTATGTACAAAACATCCAAGGGTCCAAGAGCCCAACTGAACAAAGGAAACCTACAAAAAAACCCTAACTAAAATGCAACTATATACAAAAAGTGGATCAGTGTCCGTCGACTCCAAATCATAAGAAGAAACAAAGGAAACCTAAAACTAAAGAACTATATACAAAGGCGGCGGGCAAGTCCAGCGGCTCACTCCGTGGTGTTCCGGGCCAGGGCATCATCAAACTCCTCGTCTATGTCCCAGAGGCGGTCCTGTTCCATGGCCCCGAGGGTCCGCAGGGACGACGCCATCTGCTCCTCCAACCCCCTGCGGATTGCCTCGAGGCACTCGGCCCGCCTCAGGGCCCTCCGCATGGAGTTCTCCGCCCTAACCATCGTGAGCCACGCCTCTTCCGCCCGCCGCTGCTCCGCACCTATCTGCTGGCCCAACCGCAGCCACACGGAAGACACTTCCTGTCCTGGGTCCTCCTGCCCTCTGGCCGATGCCTGCCCCTCCGATGTTGATGGCCCCGAGCCATGATGCCTCCCACGTTGACTCTGCTGCTGCCTCCGACGCAACTGCCTCTGCCAGCACGACGGCATCCAGGCTGATGGAATCCACCGACGCCGTCGTGCACGTGCCCTGCCTGATGATGCCGGCACATCCTCCATCTGCTGGGGTAAAGTTGCTGTGGTGTCCACCCCTGCTGGACCTCCGACTCCCGACTGTGGCAGGGATGGGATCCCCACCGAGCTGGCTGCATTGGTCAGGGCCGGTCCACAGGGGGCCCTGGTGGCATCTGGGCCGGAAGACGGCAAGGAGAACGACCGGCGTATAGCCTCCACAGAGGAGGAGAGGGCCGCCAGATTGGCCGACACATGCAGGAAACCCCCGAACATGGAAGATCCCAATTGGGCCACGTCGGCACGGTGCTCTTCGTGATGACGTGCGTGCTCCTCCCGGGAAGCACGCACGTCATCACGAATTGCACCCGCGCGCATCGCGACCCCAATCAGGACCTTCTCCATACGGCCACGGGTCCCCTCGTCCGCAGGAGGAGGGGAGTCAGGTGACATGGACATCCCCTCTACCTGCGGACGGGCCTGGGACGGGGCATCCCTGCTGGTGCATGGTGGTGCACTCACAGGGTCAGGGACAGCGACATGCACAGGCCCCTCCACGGTGACCTGTGCTGCCTCCTGCCCCTGCCCCTGGACTGCACCACTTGCACCAGCAGGGATGCCCCCACCAGGCCCCATGTGTGCCTCAGTGGCGGCCTCCTCCTCCTCTGTGGAAACCACCAACCTGGATGGCTCCTCACCGTCTTCCGCCATAGCAGGCCCCTGTGGGGGCTCACCCACCCCTTCCGCTGCAGCCGTGGGGGCATCCCCGCCGCCTTGCTCCACAGCGCCGTCTCCGCCCTCTTCTTCACTAGCCGCTGCGTAGAGGGAGACATAAAACACAAGCATCAGGGTACTGTTCAATGGTCTCCTAGACAGGAAGCAATAGCAGATGAGTACCACTGTCAAAGTACACTTCCATCATGTCCCTCCACAACACATGGGTCAGTCCAGGCAAAACACACACAGTAACAGGCATGGTGCATGCCATGGACATTTCCATACATGTCCAATGGACTCTTGAAACATACAATGATATGGAACTCACATGCATCATGGGTCATGCCTATCACATGCACACACTTCACCTCAGTCACATCCATCTGGCCTCATACACCCCAAACACAGCGGATGCAAGGATAACTAGGCTGCATCTGTGCATTGTCACACACATGTGTCATGCATCCATGGCATTCACAAGTCACAGACACGCAGGTCAGGCACACAGACATGGCTACCATATATGTACCTGGCATCAGCACCCATCCCTCACCCCCACCCATGTCCAGGAAGAGAGACTGGCATGCCCTCATGTGTAAAATCTGCACCGGGCTCCCCATGTCGCATTTAAACACATTCAACAACCATGTGGTTCACACATCACTGGTCGCACATGCATTACCATGATGTCCCTGCACACATACATGCATACATGGCCTATGTCACACATACAGGCAAGTATCAGACAACCAGCACACCGCAACATGCCCTGTCTCACACAGCAATGCTTGGACACTTACCGCTCAACTCCAGACGGGTCTCCCTCTCAAGGATCTGGGCGTGGAGCGCTGGGCGTACGCGTTCCAGGACCCTCATCTGGATGGAACTCATGCGGCCCCGGCCCCCCTCCACGAGGCGCCGGGCCTTCACGAGGGTCCTGGACCTCAAGTCCTCCCAGCGCTTCTTGATCTTCTGGACGTCGCGGGTTGCCACCCCCTCCTCGTTGATGGCAACCACACAGTCGGCCCAGATCCTCTCCCGTCCTTCCTTGCTGGCGCGGGACGATCCAAAGAGGGCATCATACTGCCCCAGGACATGCTCCACCAGGACACCAACTTCGGTGGCAGTGAAGCTGGTGCCCCTCTGCCCCTCTGGCCTGGGGTTGCCACTGGTGCCAGATGTGGAAGTGCCCGACATGGCAACCCCAGAGGCAGGAGTGGGTGGGCAACTGGGTCCTGGGGCTGGGCTGTGGAGCGATGTTATCCCAGTCGGGAGTCTTCAGTTCCAGCAGGGGTGGACACAGCAACTGGACCCCTGCAGATGGCTGATGTGCAGACACCAAATGGCAGGGCACGGTGGCAGCAGGCAGGCAGGCAGGCAGGCAGCAGCAGCAGATGGCACGTGGGAGGCTGCTCGGGGCACTGGGGGGCAGTAATTCGGCCTTCTGGGCAGGAGCGTGGTCTTCCGTGTGTTTTCGCGTGGCCAGCTTGATACGGAGTGATTTGGCACGTGAAAATCCTGCACGTCAGCGTGAAATTCGAGGAAAGGCCCTTAGCGCGTAAGCGCGTCAGCACGCATACGCGATTCTATTGGACCAAAGGCCCTCAGCGCGTAAGCACGTCTGTGACGTGACCCGCATGGGTGTTTCCCTCATAGCACGTGATGACGGAGCATACGTGGAAAGACTGCACGTCAGAGTGTCATCGCGTGTAATTGGACAAAAGTGCGCGTACACGCGATTGGCCTATGTACGTGTATTCCGGGGTGCGCGGAAATTTCCACACGCTATTGGCCTGGGTACTGGATTTCAGGGGTGCACGGGAAGTTTCACACACGAGTACATCAGCGCACGTGTATTCCGGGGTGCGCGGGAATTTCCACACGCTATTGGCCTGGGTACTGGATTTCAGGGGTGCGCGGGAAGTTTCACACGCGAGTACATCAGCGCACGTGTATTCTGGGGTGCGCGGGAAGTTTCACACGCTCGCCTACAACACGCGCAAAGAAACACGTACGCCAGTAGGAAGCAGGCATACGTCGACCCGCGACGCATAAATTTGCGCGCAAAAAAAAAAAAAGCTCAGACGCCAGGATGAATATACCGTTCCTAGCAGGAGTGGCCGTGGGCTACCAAAGGAGGAGGAGGAGGATAGTCAGGGCCAGAATATTCACACCCAGAACCAGCCTTTTCGGGATGCCTGATGACCAGGTATACGGGAGGTACAGGTTTCCACCACACATAATACTGGACCTGGTGAGTGAGTGGTAGGATGACCTCACATCACCCACCCTGTGCTCCCAAGCACTCAGCCCCCTGGAGAAGGTCCTCAATGTACTGCACTTCTTAGCCACTGGATCAGTTCAGTGGACAAGTGCCATAGTGGGTGGGGTGTCACAGGCCACGCAGTCACGCTGCCTACACCAGGTCTTGAACATCATCACTGCATGCCCATCAGTCCGCAGGCACATATACCTGCCCAGAACACATGCAGAAAGGCATGCTGCCGCCCTGGATTTTTACGGTGTGGCACGATTCCCCAAAGTGCTAGGTGCCATCGACTGCACCCATGTGGCTCTACGTCCCCCCAGGGCATCTGAGCACATCTATAGGAACCGCAAGCACTGGCATTCCATCAACGTGCAGGTAGTATGTAATGCCAAGGGAATCATCACCTCAGTATATGCCAACTATCCCGGGTCCACCCACGACAGCTTCATTTACCGAATGTCCACCCTAAGCCGGGACCTAGAAGCTGGGCGGCATGGCGATACATGGCTGCTTGGTGAGTATGAATGCCACTGCACATGCATGCATGTCAGATACTGAGCAAGGTCACAACCCCACCAATGATACCAATCACCACCTCCACAGGGGACAGTGCCTACCCTCTCAGCCCCCACATGATGACGCCAATTCGGAACCCCACCACGCCACCCGAGGTCAGATATAACACAGCCCACATTGCAACCCGGGGCATAGTGGAGCGCACATTCGGAGTGCTTAAGTCACGCTTTCGCTCCCTTGACCGTTCTGGCAGGCAGCTGTTATACGCTCCCCCAATAGTGTGCAGGATCATAGTGGCAGCATGTGTCCTGCACAACGTTGCAACACGCCGGGGCCTGCCTGTGGACATGGTGGTGCCCCCACATCCCCAACCACATGCACGTCCGCTGCGCATGGTAGGGGAAAGAGCACGAGGGGAAGCAGCCCGTACACAGCTAGTGGCTAATTACTTCACATAGAAATCACACCCCTGTGGAGTGCACACTGCCCTGGCACATACCATCTGACAATCAATGATGACTCAACCTGACACTGATCCTGAATGTCTGGAGAATCAACCGTCAAAACCATATCAGCCTGAGATTGTTCACCTGGAAGTGTTACAATGTGTGCATCTCTACCTACACAGACACCACCAATGCAGTTTTGTGAAAAAACCCATTCATGCAGCTAAAATGAACACCCACTTGCAAAATGCAACATGAGGACACTGCCATGTCACCCAACCCATCCCCAGCACCGCCACACGACACACCGTGCCATGTCATGCTATGTGCAGGTAAACAAAGTAATCCCCACAACATGACACAAGTGTCACAATGTACAGTGTCCCTAATTGAAACTCGCGACACCTGAAATGCTCACAGTAATGCAGGACCAACAACACACTTGAGCAGGTATTTCGCAAAAACACTTATCATCTACTGACCCTCAAAACTACCATTAACATGAAATTACGAATGTAAGGAATTAGTAGTCTCACCACCTGGAAATCCCTGCACTCCCACCACTTCCAACTGTATGGTGTTGCCGCCATGTAGAGTAGTAGGTGCACTGCTGCCAACATGGACCCCATCTCCAATGTAGAGGGCCTTGTGTAGACATGAGGAAAGGACCTGCAAATTAGGAGGTAGACACGGATGATGAGTTACACATCAATGCAACATGCAGTGTACAACACAACAGCAATATGCACTAGGAATGTATACACAGTATTGACTAGACTGCCCACACATGTAGTGGGAGTCCAATGTCACCATGTACGTCAATGTCACTTGGGCACACCCTTTGCAAGCCCATGGAAACGGGAAGCAGGAGGGGTGTGTGTGACATAAACCCAAGCATCTGAACCAAATACATGACAAGCCTGCATGTGCCCAGCCACAATGCAGCGTATGCCCACAGGAGCCACACAAGGCAACACATTGTCCCAAATAAAATAAATAAATAAATAAATAAATAAATAAATAAATAAATAAATCAAAATGGCCATTAATAGGCCCGGGGGGGTTGGGGAGGCCACCCAGGAGGTCCGAGGACAGGGTGCACACCAAAACCCACCTGTGTGGATCTTGCTACCCTATTGTGGGAGTATCACTGCTGTCGCTATTATCACCCTGTGCAGCTGCATCCAGAGGTGGTTGCACTATGGGAGGCAGCCCACGCAAGGCCCTAGTCTGTTCCTCCATGGCTGCAAGCATGCGGGTGTGGTAGGTCTCGTTCTGGAGGATGAGTGTGCGGAGGTCCCCATGCAACAACTCACGGGATGCCCGGACCTCCGCCCTAGTTGCCTGCATCTCAGCTGGGAGCGTACGGGTGAGACGCTCCAGCTGCTGTTCTGTCCTTTGGTTTGTTGAAGCCTCAAGCTCAACAAGAGTCGTCCTGAGGTGAAGGAGTTCCAGCCTCAGGGCTTCCCTGTGGCCCTGGGACTCTATGGAGATGGCTTCCTGCAGAGTCGCCAGTGCCGTCCGCCTGTCCCTGTTGGACGCCAACATGTCCTCCCTGTGTGACTGGCAGATGGAGTCGGTTGCCTGCTGTAGTCGCTCCATCAGCCTTTCGGGGGGGACAATGGAAGTGGCCACCCTATCCATGGCCTGAGCCATCATCTCTGATGATGCTGCCTGTTGGGTTGCCATACCATAAATGGATTGCTCCCATGCGGTATTGCCAGGTGGCGTACGGCCACCACGTCGGCATGCACCACACCTGTCTGGGGCAAGGCGAACTGCGCCTTGCTGTGCCGGCACTGCCTGAGGCTGCAGGACTGCATTCCCCCTCTGATCTGCTGGCCCAGGAACAGGATCAGATGTCGCGGAGTGTGACCCTGCATCCGTAACCACCAAAGGCGTAGCTGCCAACACTGACATCGCCATTGAGGGTTCTGACCCTGGTGCAGGTGGGTGGGACAGAACAGAATCCCTCCCAGGAACACTCACCTGCGACGGCACGTAGGTCTCATCATCTGAATCAACACCTGAGTACAGCTCGGGGGAGGTGCAGCCAGAGACACCCCTTGAGAGCACGACCTGCAGCAGTTGTGGGTTCTCACCCACCACCACACCACGTCCCTCACTGGTGGTCGGTCGGCCCTCGGACCCCTCCTGGGTCTGCACCATCTCCACAACCCCAGCAGTATCAGGTGCGTCATCCCCTGCAAAGACATAAAAGCAAACAAATGGAAACAGGCATTAGCACCATGGCACACAATGAGGGCTGAGAAGCAACAGAACCAGTACTTGATTGACACATGTCCCACATGACTAAAACCCCCCCATGCATGCACCCTCACTGCGTATGAAGGGGAGGCAAATGGCACACATTGATGACACCAAGATGGCACATTTGCTGCATGCTGCCTAGCAGTGGCATCGCACATTGGCCTGTGATTGCCAGGTGAAATACACATGCCATCACACAGATGGCATGTACCATTGCTATTGAGTGAAGATGGAGAGGAGGGCAGCACTTATTCATTCAGTCCGGTTCCCTCATGTAATAGCTTTTCTAATTCAAACAGGTCTGATTTTTCACCTGGAGCTGCCAGTCCAAAATGGTCCGATTGCACAGGGACATGTCTAAACAAATGATATCCAGGTAACAAAGTCACTCCACTTTACCATAGCCATGTCAGACATGTGACTAGAGGACTGAGAAATGCCTAGTAAAAGTGGTGGAATGCAAACAATCTGCCTGAATGAACAGTGAAAAATAAGCAACAATGTTGGTGCAAGGTGACACTTCAAGGGCAACTGGCGTGCTGTTGGGCTATATGTCTACTGTTGGCAGAAGGGATACTGCTATGGCCAAATGCTGCAGCGCAGAATGTATTGCATGAAGCACATGGGTGACCCAAACGACTCAGGCGTACACACCCTCACCTGGCACACAAATAGAAGCCCTCACACACACACCATGCACATGGATGACACACACATGCATGTGCACTCACCGGACAATGCCACATAATCAGGCAGATCTCCCACGCCTTGGATCTGTTCCTCCGTGACGTAGGTCCTAGCGACTGACTCATGTGGAGTGAGTTCCATGTCTTCTACTGGAGACCCAGTCTGCAGCCACTAGAGTTGCGGCATGACTTGAGGCCAGCTTATTCTTTGCCCTGCGCTTTAGGTCATTCCAGCGCTTATAGCAATCATTGGCTGTGCGCCTCACGATTCCAAGGGCACTTACGATGTCCGCAACGGTCTGCCAGTGTGCCTGGCGTTGTGCAGGTGTGGTCTTGGATCTTGCAACAATGACCATCTCGTTATCATGTGCGGACACATACTCGACAAGTGCATTCAGTTCGGCATCCGTGAAGCTGGGCTTCCTCGACGGGCCGGACTGTGTAGCCGTGTCTGGGGTATCAGCCTGTGCCGGACGAGCACTCTTCCTCTTCCGCTTGGAAGGTGGTGGTGATCCTGAGTGTCCTACGCCGCTCTGGACACTAGGGGCAGGAGCCCTGGTGGACTAAGTATCAGGAGTGTGGGATTGCACACTCAGCATGGGAGATGGTGCAGGCATTGTCTCAAGTGTAATGGTGTCAGGGGGAATGTCAGCAGGATGGACTAGGACCGACACTCTCCTGGCTGGGTGTGTGAGAGCATGGGTGGATGGAGCCACAGCTGCCCCTGCAGCTTCTCCACTCTGCCTACTTGGGGCAGCAGATGACCTTGCTGCCCCTGATCCACATGGCCTGATGACATCAACGTGCACCGGCGCACGTGTCATAGTGTTAAACGAGTCTTCACGAGATCGTTGGTTACCTTTTCTTCCTGTAGACCGTGGAGTTGAGGTTGCCAGTATGTCGATGTATCTATAGCCGATGAAAGGGTAGCGCGAGAAATTAGCCCAATCCCCTCCTGACGATATAAGGCAGGACGGCACTGAACCAACTCCCAACGCACGGGTGGCACTTCTCAGAATTTGCGTGACGTCGGGACAGTGTTTCCACTGGCTGAGAAGGCTTGATGAAGACACCGATGATAGCGGAGCTGAACACAGGAACTTCCAAGAAGGCAGAAAGGCACAGGTACCGGCAGGGCACAAGACAGGCAAAGGAGAACAGACTGCAAGGAAAAGCAGTACAGACAGGGGAATCCCCACTTCCTAGCAGCTAAGACGATACTAGGAACCCAGACAGGACCTTCCCTACCCTAAACCAGGAGGCAGGCAAGGGCCCAGCAATACCCCTTAAACAAGGAGGCAGGCAAGGGCCCAGCAAAACAGGGAAGCAAGGGTTAGGAGGACCAAGGAGCAAGAAGGGGATAAGGGGAAGAGGCAGGGCTAGGCAGAATAAGGCAGAGCAGGGAACTGGAGGGCTGGGGCACGAGCGCCAGGACTCCAGCAGCGCATACACAGTAACAACCGCGTTGAGACGCGTTGTCCCTGCGTATGCAGTGCCCTTTTAAGGTCCGGGGTGAAAGCGAGGCTTGGAACGCATGTTCCGATGCTGCGCATGCGCGGGACGCCGAATACTGACGATCCGCGCATGCGCAGATCCTCGCAAGGTGGCGGCGTCCACGGAGCCCATCCGGACCGCGGGTCGGCGTGAGGAGAGACGCCACCGCGGATACAGCCTCCATGAAGGAGGAGACCGCTGCGGCCGTGGACCAGGGACCCCAGGAAAGGTAAGTGACGCCCACGAGCGAGCACGCGGCGTGACTCCATACCCCTCCCGGACAACCCCGGAGCACCGGGTTTCCAAGGGTAGCGGAGATAGAAGTCCCGAACCAAGCGCGGTGCATGCACGAAGGAGCGTGGTTCCCAAGTGCGGTCACAAGCAGGATAACCCTTCCAGCTGACCAGGAGCTGCAGAGCACCCCGCCAAATCCGTGAATCACATATCTCCTGCACCTCAAATTCAGGAACCCCCCGAACCAAAACCGGGGCAGGACGGGAAGAGGTACGACCCATAACATCGGGCACATAGGGCTTCAAAAGGGAGACGTGAAAGACAGGATGGACCCTCCAAGAACGAGGCATAGACAAACGAAAGGCAACAGACGAAATACGCCCAATGATGCGAAAGGGACCAAAAAAGCGGGGAGCTAGTTTCACAGGTAAGTTGCGTACCGGTAGATTCTTGGAGGACAGCCATACCCTGTCCCCAACATGAAGAACAGGCTCAGGGCTCTGTCTCTTGTCAGCCCGCTCCTTCATATGTGCTTGTGCCACTGCCAAGGTACCGGCCGCCAGACGATGTTGATCGCGGATCAGGGACACCAGGGCATCTGCAGATGGTACGGCACTGGAAGATGTAGGATGAACTGGCAGCAGTCTGGGATGAAGACCAGTGGAGCAGAAAAAGGGGCTGAGTCCGGTAGCGGAATGAACAGCGTTGTTGTAAGCTGCTTCCGCGGTGTCCAACCATTCCGACCAGTTTTCTTGGGTAGCATTGGCATAACAACGTAGGTATTGCTCAAGGGTCTGATTGGTGCGTTCCGTCTGCCCATTAGTCTGCGGATGATAGCCGGAACTCAGGGCTCGCTGAATGTCCAAATGCCGACACAGTTGGTCCCAAAAGGAAGAGATGTATTGAGACCCCCGGTCTGATAGAATCTTCTCCGGAAGACCATGAAGACGATACACCTCGTGTAGAAAACGTCGTGCCATCTGGGAGGCAGTGGGCAGCTTAGGAAAGGGCAAGAAATGAGCAGTCTTGGTGAAACAGTCCACCACCACCATTATACACTTGAAACCACCAGACAGGGGCAGGTCAACGATGAAATCCGTGGCGATGGTATGCCAAGGGTACGGAGGCGTAGGCGTGGGTTTCAGGAGACCAATGGGCCTTTTGCGAGGTATCTTGGTCTGGGCACATACAGGGCAGGAGTCCACGTAGTGCTTTACCAGAGTGGCCCATCCAGGCCACCAGTACTGCCGTGCAACCAGTTCTTGTGTTGTGCGGACTCCACGGTGACCACAAACGACGGAATCATGGCAATTCTGTAGACCGATTTTCTGGAGTTCCAAGGTGGGAACGTACAGACGGTCCTTGAAGAACAACAAGCCGTCACGTTCTCTGATGTCAGCGCGTTGTAGTATCTGTGATTTTGAGGGATCCGTACGTGTGGCCTCTATCAACTGTTGGAGTTGGGGAGTCACCATCGATAGAAAATGTTTTGACGCTATCAGAGGCTCCGGTTCCTTGGCACCTTCAACGTTGTTTTCCAGAGACCAAGACAGGGCATCAGCCTTAGTGTTCTGGGAACAAGGAATGTACGTGACGGTGAAATCAAACTGCGAAAAGAAAAAGGCCCAATGAGCATGACGGGAGGTTCTGCATTGCAAAGAGCGCAGGAACTGTAGTTTACGGTGATCTGTACGAACCACCACCGGGTACCTCCCACCCAGCAAGTGATGTCGCCACTCCTCGAAAGCAGCCTTTATCGCTAGTAATTCCTTTTCTATTACCGCATAGTTTCTCTCGCTCACTGACAATTTCCTTGAGTAGTAAGCCACCGGGTGCTCTGTTCCTGTGATTGCATCTTGCTGTAGTAAGACCGCACCAATTGCGTAATTCGAAGCGTCTGTTTCAACCACAAATGGCTTTTCATCATCTGGATGTCTAAGAACAGGAGCCGACATGAAAGATCTTTTCAATCCCAGAAATGCCTCCTCGGCCTGCGTGTCCCAGAGAAACGGCACCTTGGTACTGGTCAGGCGGGTTAGGCTGTTGGCCAGTTGAGAAAAGCGTGGAATGAAGCGTCTGTAAAAGTTGGCGAAGCCCAAGAACCTTTGAAGCGACTTCACGCCATGTGGCGGTTTCCATTCCCGTATGGCTTGCAGTTTTGCGGGATCCATCTGCACTCCTGTGTTGCTGATCACATAGCCCAGAAATTCCATGCTTTCCCTATGAAATTAGCATTTTTCTATTTTGGCATACAGGCCGTTGTCGGTTAGTCTACGGAGAACTTCCTGAACATGCGCAACGTGTGCAGTACGAGTGTCAGAAAAAACCAGAATGTCATCAAGGTATACCCATACAGATATTCCAATAAGGTCCGAAAAGACATTGTCCATGAACCGCTGGAAGAAGGCCGGGGCGTTGCAGAGTCCAAACGGCATCACCTTGTACTCGAAGTGACCAATAGGTGTTTTGAAGGCCGTCTTCCACTCAACTCCCTTCTTAATCCGCACCAGGTGATAGGCCCCTCTTAGATCCAGCTTGGTGAAGATTTGTGCGGATTTCAGGGATTCGATGATGTCCCGGATGAGTGGTAATGGGTACCTGTCTTTCCTCGTGATCTCATTTAGTTGACGGTAGTCGATACAAGGGCGCAAAGTGCCCTCTTTCTTCTTGACGAAGAATAACGGGAATCCTGCGGGGGACTTTGATGGCACTATGTAGCCCTTGTTGAGGCAATCCGTAATGTACTCCTGTAGGACGCCTTTCTCGAGTTGAGTCAACGAATAGATCTTGCCGTGGGGAATGACCGCACCAGGCAGGACGTCAATGGAACAATCAAAGTGCCGATGGGGTGGTAATGGTATGTCCTCAGGCTTGGAGAACGCCTTGTGGTATCCAGCATATTCTTGAGGTACCGATTGAGTGGCACATAAACGGGCAGATACGTCAGCAGGATTGAGGGACTCCAAAATTGCAGGAAAGGTTTCGTGAAGTACACAGTCCCGAGGACAACGTGCGAAGAGAACACCAGGGAACGAGCGGTCCAGTTGACCTGAGGATTGTGATATAACAGCCATGGTAAACCCAGCACCACCGGAAATGAGGGAGACTTGATGACGTCCAATGAGATTCGTTCGAGATGCCCTTCCACAGAGAGCCACAAGGGATCGGACTGTTGGCAAACCGGACCAGAAGACAAAGTAGAACCATCGATCACCTCGATCACTGTTGGTCGTTCCTTGTAATGTAAACGGATCCCATTGGCAATCGCGAACGAGGCATCGATGTAGTTGCCGGATGCTCCGCAATCCAGAAGGGCCCAGGTTTTCATACACTTCCCTAGCCAGGCAACACCAACTTTCAGGATCAACAAGGGTACCGGGTTCATGGGAGGAAGGTCAGATTCAGAAAGGCGGCCCGCTGCTGCCTTCGCCTCAAACAACGGGCCTGTTAGTTTTCCTGTTTCTTCCGAGGGCGTAGCGGACAGGTGCCTAGAAAATGGCCAGAACCACCGCAATACAAGCACAAGCTTTTCTGTCGTCTTCTTTTCTTTTCGGTCTCGGACAACGGGCCTCGGATGGCACCCAACTGCATGGGTTCTGGACCCACATCGGTAGGAACAGCCGGTCCGGGGTTCTGTACTGGAAGGACCGGTTGATACCTGTCAAATCTGCGACGTTCACTCCGTCGTTCGGTTAACCTGTGGTCAATGCGTAAGACTTGTTCCACCAATGCAGGCAACGTTTCTGGCTCCGGAATGTGCAGCAATTCGTCTTTGTACTCTTCTCGTAGTCCCCGACGAAACAAGGTTTTTTGAGTAATTTCGGGCCATTGTGAATCGGTTGCTAATTGTCGAAACCGACTGATGTAGTGGATTATGTCACCTGACCCTTGTTTGATCTCCATTAATTGATTCTGGGCCATGGCTGCCAAATTGGGCGGTTTAAAGACGTCCAAAAAGGCTTTCTCGAAGGCAGCGAAATCACCCAACAGAAGACTGTTGGTAGAGACCAAAGGTGCGGCCCAAGCAAGTGCATTGCCGGTTAGGTTTCCAAGGATATTCCCGATCTTAGCCTTGTCTTGACCAAAATGAGTTGACCTGAACTGGAAATGGATCCGACAGTGGGTACAGAACTCTGCCACTCGACGCGGGTCACCATCATACTTCATCGGAGTAGTGTAAGCCATGGAGTTCTCAGGCGGTGTAGCTGGTTGTGCGGGATTAGCCAAACACCGGTCCAACGCTTGTCTGAGGGTGTTGTTCTCCTGGCGGAGGGTGGTCATTTCAAGACGCATGGCACGCATTTCTTCACGTAGTTCCTGCATGTCGTCCATGTCGAGACTGGGGGAGAGGCGTCTCAATCTGTTAAACGAGTCTTCACAAGATCGTTGGTTACCTTTTCTTCCTGTAGACCGTGGAGTTGAGGTTGCCAGTATGTCGATGTATTTATAGCCGATGAATGGGTAGCGCGAGAAATTAGCCCAATCCCCTCCTGACGATATAAGACAGGACGGCACTGAACCAACTCCCAACGCCACGGGTGGCACTTCTCAGAATTTGCGTGAGGTCGGGACAGTGTTTCCACTGGCTGAGAAGGCTTGATGAAGACACCGATGATAGCGGAGCTGAACACAGGAACTTCCAAGAAGGCAGAAAGGCACAGGTACCGGCAGGGCCCAAGACAGGCAAAGGAGAACAGACTGCAAGGAAAAGCAGTACAGACAGGGGAATCCCCACTTCCTAGCAGCTAAGAAGATACTAGGAACCCAGACAGGACCTTCCCTACCCTAAACCAGGAGGCAGGCAAGGGCCCAGCAATACCCCTTAAACCAGGAGGCAGGCAAGGGCCCAGCAAAACAGGGAAGCAAGGGTTAGGAGGACCAAGGAGCAAGAAGGGGATAAGGGGAAGAGGCAGGGCTAGGCAGAATAAGGCAGAGCAGGGAACTGGAGGGCTTGGGCACGAGCGCCAGGACTCCAGCAGCGCATACACAGTAACAACCGCGTTGAGACGCGTTGTCCCTGCATAAGCGGTGCCCTTTTAAGGTCCGGGGTGAAAGCGAGGCTTGGAACGCATGTTCCGATGCTGCGCATGCGCGGGACGCCGAATACTGACGATCCGCGCATGCGCAGATCCTCGCAAGATGGCGGCGTCCACGGAGCCCATCTGGACCGCGGGTCGGCGTGAGGAGAGACGCCACCGTGGATACAGCCTCCATGAAGGAGGAGACCGCTGCGGCCGTGGACCAGGGACCCCAGGAAAGGTAAGTGATGCCCGCGAGCGAGCGCGCGGCGTGACACATAGGCCTGCTGACCTGGAAGTCAGCCATGGAGTCAGCCAGGTCTGGTGCCACAATGGGCTGGTCCAACAAGGGCTGAGCATGGATGGTGTCAGCCACATCAGCCTCAACCGGGGGGGGGGGATTATGGGTGCCCTTGACTGGTCCTCCACACATGGGAGGACAGGGTCACCCTGCAAGTAACGACCACGTCCCCTACCGGATCCACCACGGCCACCACTTGTGGCTCGTCCACCTTTGCCACCCTTACGGATTCCTCGCCTCCCAACCATGGCACTGATGTTAATGTGCGTATGGAAGTGGCTGTAAACTATTGTCCTGGGCAATTGGGGGGCAAAGGGGTTGGGTACCAGATGGTAATTGTACCCTAGTGCTCTAGCAAGGCTGAATGTGACCCCTGGGGAAAGATGACGGGTCACGCAACGCACAGGAAGCCCAAAAAAGGGAGATGACGTGCACGCAACCCCTCCTAGACCACGTGTGCGGAAAAAAAAACCTGCACTACGCTGTGGCACCCAGTAACACAAGAATGAACGTATGCGTGTCACACGCAGCCTAGAATGACCTCTGAAGGGGTAGGCTACACACGGGGCAAGCACAGATGTTAGATACGTGCGTGACTCACCGTCTGCCAGGAAATAGAGCGTGAAAAAGAAGCGCGTTTGGTTGGCAACACCCCCACCAAAAGAAGATTTGTACGCTGTCTGAGGAGACAGGACAACAGTAGAAGGGAACACTGTTTGAGGGAACAGGCCCAGGAAAACCAGAAAAAGAGAAAAAAGAGAAAAAGCTGTCAGAGGTAACAGGGAGTACGAACTTGAAACGCCGTGAAGTAAATCGCGTGTGAAACGACAAGAAGTACAGAATTCACCCACTCGCTCTCCACGAAAAGCACGTACAAGGAAATGGTGTTCTACACGTACCTTTTATGCAGGCCCACACGTCCAGCGTCACTTACGCGGCGTGTACGCGCTATGGCCATTTCCACCAATTACACGCTTTCTCACTTCTGCGTGTAGGGCCATTTCCACCAATTACACGCTTTGTCACTGCCGCGTGTACGCGCTAAGGCCATTTCCACCAATTACACGCTTTGTCACTTCTGCATGCAGGGCCATTTCCACCAATTACACGCTTTGTCACTGCCACGTGTACGCGCTAAGGCCATTTCCACCAATTGCACGCTTTGTCACTTCTGCGTGTAGGGCCATTTCCATCAATTACACGCTTTGTCACTTCCGTGTGTACGCGCTAAGGCCATTTCCACCAATTACACGCTTTGACACTTCTGCGTGTAGGGCCATTTCCACCAATTACACGCTTTGTCACTGCCGCGTGTACGCGCTAAGGCCATTTCCACCAATTACACGCTTTGTCACTTCTGCGTGTAGGGCCATTTCCACCAATTACATGCTTTGTCACTGCCGCGTATACGCGCTAAGGCCATTTCCACCAATTGCACGCTTTGTCACTTCCGCATGTACGCGCTAAGGCCATTTCCACCAATTACATGCTTTGACACTCGGACGTGTCTTTCATTTTTTTAACACATAACATTTCCAACGTGTGCCCTATTCAATGTGCACGTGGCTTCATAGACGCGCATACGCTGGTGACGCGTTTACGCGCTAAGGGCCTTTCCTCGAATTACACGCAGACGTGTTGGATTTTCACGTGCAAAATAACTCTGTATCAAGCTGGCCACGCGTTCACACACGGAAGACCACGCTCCTGCCCAGAAGGCCAAATTACTGCCCCCCAGAGCCCTGAGCATGCTCCCACCTGCCATCTGCTACTGCCTGCTGCCCACGTGTCCTGCCATTTGCTGCCTGCACATCAGCCAGGGGTGCTGTTGCTGTGACCACCCCTGCTGTAACCGAAGATTCCTGACTGCTTTTCCATCGCCCCACAGCCCAGCCCCAGGACCCAGTTGCCCACCCACTCCTGCCTCTGGGGTTGCCATGTCAGGCACTGCAACATCTGGCACCAGTGGCAACCCCCGGCCAAGGAGGCAGAGGGGCACCAGCTTCACTGCCACCGAAGTTGGTGTCCTGGTGGAGCATGTCCTGGGGCAGTATGATGCCCTCTTCGGAAGGTTGCGCGCCGACAAGGAAGGACGGACTCGGATCTGGATGGACATCGTGACTGCCATCAACGCAGAGGAGGTGGCAGTCCGCGACTACGAACGTGTCAGGAAGCGCTGGGAGGACTTCAGGTCCAGGACCTTCAACAAGGCCCGGCGCCTCCTGAAGGCAGCGGATGCTAAGGGGCGCCGGGGCCACTTGTCGGAAGATCAGATGAGGGTCCTGAAACGCATATCCCCAGCGCTCCACATCCAGGTCCTTGAGAAGCAGACCCGCCTGGAGTCGAGCGGTAAGTGTACATGCATACTGATTGTAAGCTGTGCGTGTGGTGGTGTGCCAGGAGTGTGCAGGTTGAACATGTATTTTTATGTGGCCAAGTAGGGGGGGTGTACAGGGCCGTGAGGGTGACACATGCGAGGGGTCTCATGTGTGACACATGGATGGTGCTTGTGTGTGTGGGCTTGCATGGCACAGGATGTGGAGGAATGATTGTCAGGTGTGACATGGATGTCGATCAAAACACTGCGACAGTTGGCGGAGGTGTACACATGCATGCAAGTTTGGTGTTGTGTGTGCATGTGTAGTGTACTCCCTATGTTGCATGTGATGTGTGGATGACCTTTGGCTGCTCATGCTGTTGTATGTGAATGGATGGTGCTGGCTGTTGCAATATGGCTGTGATATGGCTCATGTGTGCAAGTTGAAATGACATGTGTGTTGGGGATTGTGATGCCATGTCTGAGGTTTACCAATGCCACTCATGTATAAATAACTGTCATGTGTGTATGAGTCCATTTTACAGTGCCCTGATGCCTGTGTTTTCTTTCTCCCTGTCTGCAGCGTCAACTGATGAAGAGGGCGGAGAAGGTGCTGTGGAGCACAGCGGCAGGGGTCGCACCACCAGCCGGAGATGCAAGGGCCGGATCCCCTCCCAGGTTGTGATCTCGTCGGGGAGTGAGGAGTCCGGTGCCGCATCCCAGGCCGCAGCTGCCGAGGGGAGGTCCAAGAGGCGGAGGTTGGAGTTGGACTCCTCGGCAGCAGAAGGGGCAGCTGGGACCCCACAGGGCCCAACGGAGGAAGATGGCACGGAGTCATCCAGGTTGGTGGGGGGTTTGGTGGAGGAGGATGCCGTGCAAGCGACAGTGGCGGGGTCTGGAGGTGGGGATTCCACTGGTGCTAGTGGTGCAGTGCAGGATCAGGGACAGGAGGCAGCACAGGCCGCCGCGGAGGTGCCTGTGTGCAATCCTGTCCCTGCTCCTGTCACTGCATCATCTTGCACCAGCGGGGATGCCTACCTCCAGACCCGTTCTCAGGGAGAGGATTGGCTTACAACACCTGGCCTTCTTCTCCCTGCGGATGTGGCTATCCTGCACCAGGTTGAGCCTGTCCAGGGTGGGGTGGCGTTGCGTCAACGGGCCATGCAAGCTGACCTGCAGTCTTTTCATGATGAGTCTGCACGTCTTCTGGCATGGCTCGTTGACCGTGTTGACCCACTGGGACAGCTCACCAGGGCTGGATTCCTCCGTTTCCTGGACCTTGTTCCGACCCCCTTCTCCACAGAACCCCCTATGCCCCAGTCGTCCTCCATGCCATCTTCCCACCCATGTGTCACCTGGGTGCCCTGTGGAGCTGCCTCCGACCGTGCAGCCAGGCTGGTGGACAACAGATCCCTGCCACAGTCAGGAGTCGGACGTCCAGCAGGGGTGGCCACATCAACGACTGCACCCCAGCTGGAGGAGGATGTGCAGGCACCATCGGACAGGGCACATGGACAGCAGCAGCTGCAGCAGCAGGAGACTGTAGGTGGGAGCCACGATAGCTCGGGGCCTTCAACATCGGAGGGGCAGGCATCGGCCAGAGGGCAGGAGGACCCTGGACGGGAAGTGTCTTCCGTGTGGCAGCGGTTGGGCCACGCCATAGATGCGGAGCGGCGGCAGGCGGAAGAGGCGCGGCTCACGATGGTCAGGGCGGAGAACTCCATGCGGAGGGCCCTGAGGCGGGCCAAGTGCCTCGAGGCAATCCGCAGGGAGTTGGAGGTGAACATGTCGGCGTCCCTGCGGACCCTCAGGGCCATGGAACAGGACCGCCTCCGGGACATAGATGAGGAGTTCTATGATGCCCTGGCCCGGAACACCACTAAGTGAGCCGCTGGACTGGCCCGTCGCCATTGTATATAGTTATTTAGTGATAGGTTTCCTTTGTAGTTTATTTTTATTTGGAGTCGACGGACACTGCTCCACCTTTTGTATATAGTTCCATTTTAGATAGGTTTTTTGGTAGGTTTCATTTCGTCTCTTGGGATGATGGACCCTGAATACTTTGTACATAGTTGGACTTTGGATTTGGATATTTTTTTTACTATGAATATTTTTTCCCATGGAGCAATGGTTTTCTATTTCTTTTTTCCCTTCATTTCCTTTTCATGGACTTGAACTTTGGAAGATATTTTTTTGGATTATCATTTATTGATTTTAATTTGAAAAGGGACAGCCAGCTTAATTTTGTTATTTTTTTACTTGTGTATTTTGGTTAATTTTGATTGCCATTGCTGTTGTTTTTAATACATTATTTGGACTTTTTCATTCTTCAATGTGTGGTTTCATCTCATTGTTTTCATGCATGTCATGATATGGGTTTTCAGGTTCACTTGCAACCATTGTGTGTGTGTGTGAGACACATGTGTTGATTTACATTGTTTCCATTGGAGTAGTATCATGGGCACATGTAATACTTGGTTGTGTCTGTGGGCTGTGGTGGCTGGCCATGAGGCACATGCTTGAGGATTGTCAGGGCCTGTGGGCAGGGGGACATGAGTGGGGGCCTGGTGGAGGCTGCCCCTGGATGCTGGGGGGTGGGGTGGTGGGAGACATGAGTGGGGGCCTGGTGGAGGGTGCCCCTGCACTGCTGGGCGGTGGGGTGCAGGGGGACATGAGTGGGGGCCTGGTGGAGGGTGCCCCTGCACTGCTTGGGGGTGGGGGTGCAGGGGGACATGAGTGGGTGCCTGGTGGAGGGTGCCCCTGGATGCTGGGGGGTGGGGGTGGTGGGAGACATGAGTGGGGGCCTGGCGGAGGCTGCCCATGGTGGGTGGGGGGTGGGGGTGGTGGGAGACATGGGTGGGGGCCTGGTGGAGGCTGCCCCTGCACTGCTGGGGGGTGGGGGTGGTGGGAGACATGAGTGGGGGCCTGGTGGAGGGTGCCCCTGCACTGCTGGGGGGTGGGGGTGCAGGGGGACATGAGTGGGGGCCTGGTGGAGGCTGCCCCTGCACTGCTGGGGGTGGGGGTGGTGGTAGACATGGGTGGGGGCCTGGTGGAGGGTGCCCCACAGTGCTGGGGGGTGGGGGTGGTGGGAGACATGAGTGGGGGCCTGGTGGAGGCTGCCCCTGGTGGCTGGGGGGTGGGGATGGTGGTAGACATGGGTGGGAGCCTGGTGGAGGCTGCCCCACACTGCTGGGGGGGTGGGGTGGGTGGGAGACATGAGTGGGGGCCTGGTGGAGGCTGCCCCTGGTGGCTGGGGGGTGGGGGTTGTGGGAGACATGAGTGGGGGCCTGGTGGAGGGTGCCCCTGCACTGCTAGGGGGTGGGGGTGGTGGAAGACATGAGTTGGACATGAGTGGGGGCCTGGTGGGGGCTGCCCATGGTGGCTGGGGATGGTGGTAGACATGGGTCGGGGCCTGGTGGAGGCTGCCCCTGGTGGCTGGTGGGTGAGGGTGGTGGGAGACATGAGTGGGGGCCTTGTGGAGGCTGCCCCTGGTGGCTGGGGGGTGGGGGTGCAAGGGGACATGAGTGGGGGCCTGGTGGAGGCTGCCCCATGACTGCTGGGGGGTGGGGGTGCAAGGGGACATGAGTGGGGGCCTGGTGGAGGGTGGCCCACAGTGCTGGGGGGTGGGGGTGCTGGGGGACATGAGCAGGAGTGCAGGGTAGTCCCCTGTTTTGTGGGCTGCCTGCAGGGGCCGTGGAGGGTGTACAGGGAACACCTGTGAGGACCCACCCAGCCTAATCGCGTGTGTAACTTCCCGCGCACCCCTGTAATACACGTACCCAGCCAAATCGCGTGTGATAATTCCCGCGCACCCCTGTAATACACGTACCTGGCCAAATCGCGTGTGATAATTCCCGCGCACCCCTGTAATACACGTACCCAGCCAAATCGCGTGTAAACTTCCCGCGTACCCCTGTAATACACGTACCCAGCCAAATCGCGTGTGATAATTCCTGCGTACCCCTGTAATACACGTAACCTGGCTAATCGCGTGTAAAACTTCACGCGTACCCCTGTAATACACGTACCCTGGCCAATCGCGTGTAAAACTTCCCGCGTACCCCTGTAATACACGTACCCTGGCTAATCGCGTGTAAAACTTCCCGCGTACCCCTGATATAAACGTTACCCGCTTTGCGTTCCTTGTTTGGCAGCCCTATAAACTGGTCCAGGGTTAGCGCAGCCCTTTGCGATGATTTAGCGATTTTGATGGCTTTTCCTTGCGCGAGGGCGTTCTTGGGGGCGTTACTGGCGCTGCTGCAGGGTCGCTGCGATACTCTGCGCCACGGCTGGTTTGGGAGCTAATTATAGCTAATCCATCTATTAGTAGAGGGATGCATTACAATATGCATCTGTTCCCCCTTAGGAATAGCATGGTAGACGGCCACGCGAGCATTTACAAATTCTCATTTATTGCGAGTTGTTTACTACTTTCGTCACCAACTGGCGTTGTATTCATAGCCATATCTCTTTATCTAGATGGTTATACTCTTCCCTATCCGTGTAACACTTCGGTGTTTTGGGGTTTTTCCCATCTCCTTACTGATAGTAACAAAGGAAGGACTACTTTCCTTCTCCTACCCCAACATGGCGCTCTGAGTTTTTCCGGTTACTATTCTGCTGGCGTTCACATTTTGTGTAGAGTTTACACAAAGGGACGATTTCTACCTCAGGAGTTTCTCGTGACTTCGGAATATATCGCCGACACACACGTGTCTATTCCTCTTAACTTAAGGAAGTAGGTAAGAGCTATCATTCTATGCACAATGTGTTTCCTTTGATGATAGCACCAGGTTGTGCGCAATAGGAAGCAAACTTTTATGTTCACATCTAGTAACCGCTCTGGTGGTTTGAACACCGTTTGATCCACTGATCTCTATTGTGCCCTTCTAGTTTCTATACAGCGGGTTTCATTGAAACACTGCTCTTAAAATCTTTGAGATCTACACACGAAAACACTTAATGTTCCACCTCTCATTATCACTGTATACTAAGACAGCAATTCTACAAAAGATCTGCTATAGGTAAGCCTATTTTTGACAGAGCCATTCTCATTTTTATTAAAGAGATTTGTACGTTGGCATGCACATTTGCTTAACGCAGTTTGCAAATACAGAATAATGCCATCCTGAAATGTTTAATTCGGTGACTCAAGACCACCCTAGAAACCCATACTACATGTATACCTTCAAGACATAAGTGGGTGATACTGGCACTTACCCAGCATAGTCCACATACAATTGATGATTGAATATTGCTGAGGGAAGCCTAAGAGATCATTTTTGAGAGAGAGTACATATGTGGCAGTTCATGTATTAGAACATTCAGTCTTCTTACCAAATTAACATGTATTCTACAGATCAAACAGAGAATTCATTTTCTGCACATGGATGGTATCCTGCTATAATCAGGACACCCTATTTGAGGACTGTATCCAAGTACTGGAACAGGTGATCGTTATACCTGTTCTCTAGCCATAACAACTTTATATTGTGACAAGGAATACTATAAATTAGAGCTTATGCTTTGTTTGTATGTTTTATAAACAGTTACACCAGTCAAAACATGAAAATTACTTAAATGAAAGAAGATAAAGTGTTTTTATTGTATTCATAGTCAAAGGGACACATCTCCTGACGAATGTTCCGTACTAACGTTGAGAACAGAAACATGTTAAGTCTGAAATTCTAGTGATGGTTTAACTAGAATGGCCTGTGAACACAAATTGATTTTGCCAAGAACAGAAAGACCACTATTGACTCTGATGTTGTTTCACAATTAACTGAGCTGTTATAGTGCTCAGCCTCCTATTACGAAGGCTGTATTGTCACAAAGACTATTGTGTTTATTATAATAGTTTTGTTAACTAATTGTATGCACTGTGTTTATCAATAATATGCTATTGCTGTGCTTTTTAATTATGATATTCTAAATAAAATGTAATTACTGTTGATAGTATCTAACTTCCTCTCACATCTATACTATTCCTGATGTGGAGCAATATATGCCCTTGTCTGTGAATGAGATTGTCATGTTCAGACTGCTCATAATGGCTCGTCCCAATATGTTTACAGGTGTCTGTCTGGAGTAAAGTAAAGGTAGAGATAAATCATGTTCTTCTATACAGAGGGAGATATTGTCTGTGAAAGGACCCACTTCCCGAGCCGCAGAGAATCTTTGAGTATTCATGGCATCGCCTGACAATCTAAATTCTTCCTCTTGAATGGAGGACCTAGGAGCCCTTGTATCTACAAGAAGGGAAAAAATGTTGTCACCTACTGCCATCCCTATGCAAGGTTCCTACGTAGGGTTGGGTGTGATCAACAGGATGGAACACGTCAAGTACGTGTGTGGGCTGTCCTATTGAGAGTATAAGCACATCCCATTCCCTGTAAATGGGTCCTTTCCCACCATGGTGACCCCTCCCAATTTTTGAATGGGGGCCTTGGCCATGGAGTCCATGTGTGACATTGTGCTATCGTTTTGCTGCATGCTGTCTTGCATCTGTGGCACCTGCTTTGTGCTACCTTGAATCTGTGGTGCCTGTAAATACTGTGGTATGGGTGTTTGCATCTGTGGTATCTGTGTCACGGGCTGTTGTGCCTGCTGGTGCACACCCTGTGTCCGTCCTCGCTGTAACTGTGGTTGGTCCTGTGTGTATTAGTCAACCTGCTCCCCCTGATATGTCTGCTGGTACTGTGCTCCCCAATTCTGCTGCATCCTCCTGCTTCTACAAGTTCTTGAAATGTGTAGTATCTGCCCGCACATCCAACACTGTGGTAGCTCTCTCCCTTGCCCCTGAAAACCACCCGCAAAATCCCCTGGACCCTGCTGCACCTGCGGCCCATATCTAAAAACCCTCCTGATAAGCTCCATTGGTTGTGGTGTATTTGTGGCCGAACCTGTGTCCTCTCGATGGCCCTCCCTCTTCCTCCAAACCCTTGCTACATGTTACCCCGCCCCAGGAACCCTCCCCCCATGGATGGTGCTGTGTACTGCTGCTGCTGTGTCCCCTGTGTGCTTGCGCTAGTTGGTACCACCCTTCCATGGCGTACTTTGATAGTTTTTACTGCACTAGTTTTGCCTGCTCTAACATTCTATAGTGTGCTTTATTCTTTAGCTTGTCTTGCAATAGCCTACAATGATGAACGATTGTAAGCTGTATTTCCAGCCAAGACTTTGCTTCCATGCCTACCATTTTTCTTAGCTGCTTTTGAACTGGCTCTGGTAACCATTGACATAATATGCAGTAAAATACTGCTACTGTGTTGTCCCACGGTTCTCAAGTTTCTAGGCGCCAAAGCTCTTGGATCGCCTGAAAAAAGTGTATGGGTTTTTTTTCCTCCATTTTGCGTGACATAATTGCTCCAATGTTAGAAGTGTGCGGCATTGTGTCCTTAAGGCTTGCCGTATGGCAGCCCTACAATTTGCAAACAGCAAACCATTATGTGCTATGTTCTGGGTGGTCACTCCGTAGAACCCCACCCTTTTCCATACATCATCAGCAGCTTTCCTGAGGATCACTACTAGCAGTCATTTCACGTCCCCCACTGCTAAACTCTGACCCGCTGTCATCCTTTCCATCTCATATATCCATTTCCCAGCACCCGTTGACAATGGTGGTAGCCTACATCTTATGTTTTCTTTGTCAATATGCTTCCATGGTATATATTGGTGTCACCCCCTTTTCGAGCAGGAGCCTCTGTGTGGACCCTCCCTGTCCATTCACACTTCTAGTCAGTCTGACCTGTCTGTCTGTGTTTCTAATGTAGGTGTACACATCTATTGGTTCTGTTATGGGTTTTCGGATGTCATTGTTGGGTGCCTCGGGGATCCTTTCCATGGAACATACAATAGCTGTCTCCCCCTTTTGTCCTGGGAGGTCTCAGAGCCTCAACATGTATGGTACTAGGTCATCGATGTTATATAGCTTGGTGTGTGCTCATCCTTGCTACCTCCTGTTCCTCCTATACAATTTCCCTCTCTCCCAGGTCACCCACTTGTCTGTGCTTGTCCCTGTTGATTGGGTCCTACATTGTTCCTCCCTCATGTCTCCACTGTTTCGTCCTTCATTGTCATACCCCAAGCCCATGTTACTGTAAACATCATCTACAAAGCTCAGTCTTTTCGTGCTGGTGTCCATGTTGGGTTTCATGTTCATATCAATGTCAATGTCACGTAAAATGTACTTGCTTCCTCCTCCCCAGGCCCTAGCCCTGTCCTGTTCGGTTCTGTGTCACCCCTGTACTGTACTGTAATGCTATCTGACTATGCTCGTCCTCCCCCTTCTATTTTGTCATCTCCCTGTTCCGTTGTCCATTATGTCCCTTATTTTGCGCTCATCCTCCTCTCTGCACGCATTCTCTTGCCAATCTGTCCACCTGCAACTTTCTTTGTTCCCTCTCTATCAACTTGCGTTTTTCCTGCTCTGCTGCCTCCCTCCACCTCTTGATCTCATCTAGCTCTCTTATCCTCCTGACCCGCTGTTCCTCCTACTCTCTCTTCCATTCCCTGCACTCCCATTCTATCCTCTCTTCTCTTTCTTTCTGCATCTGCTCTTTCTCTTCCTCCCTTCTCCTCTCCTATCCTTTCTTTTTAACCGCTCTTCTCTTTCCATCTCCTTCCTATCCACTTGCTCCATTATCTCTGCCCAATCACTGGCTTCTCTGCCCTATCAAGCCTTCCATTGCCTTAGTTGACTCCTCTATCTCCCCAACTGTCTTCCCTTCCAGCTTCAGAAGAAGCTGTCCCCCTATCCATTAGTCCGTGGCTACGCCCCCTAGCCGCTCCTTTTCGTCCTGCTGCACTTCGTCACTTGGTTCTAGCCCAGTGGTCAGCTGCCCTGCGCCTCTCTGCCCCTCTTCCCTAGTATACGATGGTGGCTTATACATTGGATTTGAATACCCCTCTGCTTGTAATGGGTATATCCCCTGCTCATCATCTGTGTCATCCGAGACCATACTTGGAGGGACATGTGGGGGAGCAGAAGGTGGGGCGCATGCCCCTGCACCTCCTGCTGGCTCAGCATCCACTGACGACTCACTGTGTCCCCCTCAACCTCTTGGAACATTCTCCAGAGCTCAAATATAGCCATGCAGCTTGCAAGCGTCTTCCCCTTATAGGTACCCTGTGTGTGTGTCAGTAGTGATTGCTGCACATTCTTTGAGAAACTTCCGCAAGATGGCAATAGTTTAGTTAACTTCCCTTTGGTGCCTTTAGACCATTCTATGCTATATTTGATTATCTTGTCCTTATAGGGTGGGACCGTCTTACACAGGTGCTGGAGGGGTGTGTCCCCGCGCACTTCCCTTGCGTTTACCTGACCTCAAATTGAGGGTTTCGATATCCGCTGTTAAGGGAGGAATCACAATGTAATCATGATACCTTTATAAATCACTATAAGCGTCTCCAGCTCCTCAACCTGTCATGCATGCTCGGCACACCACCCCCTTCACACTCGCTGCTTCCTCAGGCACGCCCACAATCTTGCGCATGCGCCTTCCACATATCGCCACTTGTTCAGCTTGTCTGTCAATCCCAAGTTTTCCAATTCTAGCTCCTCACCGTTTTGTGCTCTCCATGTCCTATGTACGAACCTATGGGTGACATCACCAATTTACTAACCAGATAGCGCTGAGATGTCAAATACTGCACGCACAACATTGTAGCCGGTTATCCCAAAACACACAAAACTCCAACACAAACCTCACAGCTGTCTTCCTTCCTCCTAGCAGAATATACCAATATTCTCTCGTGTTCGATCTGTACCTGCTGTGTCACCTAGCTAATAATATGCCTCTTCTCGAGACTTAACCAGTCGGATCACCTTCCGCAATCTAGGCCAGCTCCCTTGCTAAGCATTACAGGGATACCGTCATCTATTACCGGAGCTAAAACCTCCAACCCAATGGAAACAACAATTTACATATTTCTGTCATCTGAGCCTTTCGAGTTAATAGTGTAGGTTGTTCACCAGAACCGTTTACCTCTAAACTCAAATGAGCCCTACCGACAAGTAATGATGTCTACCTCCGCTCCTGTCCCTGCTACATTTAACAATGCTAAACAATACTTTGACAATACTCAACAGTACTCAACAATACTCAATACCCTCCCTCACACCCAGGTGTGACTGGGTCAGTACTCATACTACATGATCTGTTGGCGCTGTTCAGCTGCCATGTCCTGCAAAGCTGCCACTTCCCCACCGGGTCCGCCTGGACACCTCGCTGACCTTGGGCAGGATATTTACCAAGTTGGCTCCTGGCGGCTTTTCCACAGGTACGCGTTCCCCATCATTCTCGAAATAATGCAATGTTCCTGCAGTCTCTCAGTTTCTGCTGTGGAGGAGACGGCTTGGTGCCGGGCTGGCGCAGCCAACCATCAACTCTTCTACTGACATGTTCGGAGGGACTCCCAGGTATTCCAGAGTATGGCTGGGGGTCTGCCGACTTCAAAGGCCCATCATCCTCCCCAGAACAAATGGAGAACTCAGCCAACGACAAGTGCAAACTGCGGTTTATTACCATTAAAACAAATAGGGATCAATACAAGAAAACAGGAATTCTCTGGTGCGTCTCATCGTTCCATGGTGTGCGGCCTGGTTTTTTGTCACTCTGGCGTCATTACTTGGGCCCTTCCCGAGGGATTGGGTATTGAGAGTTCTAAAACCTATACAGTCTCCTATAGATGTTATTCTACTGACTCTTGCATCTCAGGTGGTTGGCCTGTCTCGTCCCCAAGAAACTAATACATTCTTGCAGAGTAGTGGGCTTACCATTGGTTTGTGCTCCTTGCCATCTATCCCTCAGTTTCTAAACTGATTGGGTAGAGCTGATCTCCTCAGGCCTCGGACTCAATCGAGTTCTCAGCTCGCTGTGCACCTCTTCAAGGTGATGTGAACGATTATGTGTTTGTATTGTATTCTCCTCATCTCATGCTCTGTGGCTTGAGGCCTGTTGTAATTTCCCTAAAACCTGCTTTCTAGATTGTCCATGTTATGCTGAGTTCCCTATAGGTTATCTGTACGTGGTTCATATATACTCCTCTATGTCCACGCGGCTATTGGCTTTAAGCTTCAGCAAGCTTGTTCAGGATCTCTTGTGCCTTGCATTTCTGCGTTGCTGCATTTGTCTAATGGCAAAATAATAAAAGCATTGACAATATGTATATGTTTCTGTCCTCTAGCTATAAAACTGTGCATTATGTTTTTCATGTTTACGAGTTTTTGTTTGTGTGATGCAGTAGAGGACTGCGAGTGTGCTTCATGTCTAAGACTGCTATGTCGTGATGTCATGGAACTTGTCATGATTTGGTGTATTAGATAGTTCCATATAGGCCATCACATGGAGGGCATCACAGGAGATGACCGGTGAGGTCCCACTCGCCTCGACCCCTAGGGAGGGTGTTGGAGAGCGGCTTCACCTCCCTAGCCCCACAGGGAGAGTAGAATGGACGAATGTGCCTGATTTGTCACAAGATTTATTAGAAATTATGTATGAGACATGCTAAGTGTATTATTTCAGTGCTGTGTGCTGCGATGCTGTACTGCTTAGAAATTAAGTGGCTGAAGGCACAACCGATAAAGACATTTTAATTACACCGGATGGTGCTTGATATCTGCAATATACCTATAACCTTTCACAGATTCTTTTTCAAGCAGTATGAACATTCCATAACAAGCACACACCAATAACCCCAATTCATCCTTCTCTCTTTACAGAGTCTCTGGATTGAGCGTACCACGTTGTCACTGACGCATAGCTTGCCTGGGATTTCTCGATGGTTTGAAGTCCAGAAGAGGGAATTGGTAAGTGTCTTTAGTATTAATAAAAGATGTATAGAACAACGCCTGGTGAAAGGATACAGCAGGCGCCAATCATGTGAAAGAAGTCTTAACGTTTGCAATAGTCCTTTCCTTATGTGCTGCAAAATAGGGCACCAAAAATTCAATGCTTAACACATATTCTTTGTCAGTCACAGAAACATGAACCTAGTTATGTAAATGTTATATGTGTTGCGAGACCGTCCTTAAAATGGGGAGTTCCTTCCCCCCTAATTAAGGTGTCAAACAACACATTCTGTTATTTGTATTCAAGCCAGCCCTGTCTATGACTCACACAGAGCCACGCGAATCCCTCCCCCAGTGCCACCAATCAGCCACGAACCAGGCTGGAGTACAGAAAGAATACATGTATTAAATAATAGGTTTCATGAATATTCACACTAAATGGTTACACACCACCTCCTTATCTGTGGCAGAAAACAAAGCTTCAATACAATGCTCACTTTTCCCCGTCTTTCACTTCAGGGTGTCATGTAGATGGTACACATCTCAAATAAACAATTGAAACTTCTTGTCCTCCAGAGCCCCTTTCTGTCAAAATTAAACAAAACCTTGGAACATTTGTAGATCATGAGTATTAGCATTACTTGATAATTTTAGATTTAAATCAAATGCAACATTTTCTGTTTTGAAAAGCAATCTCACACATGCAGCACTTTGTATGTTGTATTTCCCTGTGCACAGGAAAATGCTAGCAGTTTTGAAATCGCAACATACTTTTTATACTACTTTGGATTGATAGAACCCTTTTTCTTTCTTCACCCCAAGCAATACAAAATCTTCTATCAGGGTCACTTTCTCACTCTCACGAGAGAGTGCACATTTTTCAATTAGGAATTACACTTGGTTTCACTTGGCAACGCACTTCTCTACCTGACATCAAAAACCCTGACTTGAGTTACATTCAGTACCCCTCTGCTTAAAGGCCAGGTCTGGGAAGTGGTGACAGTAATTTCGTTTTTAGACAAAGACACCCCCCAAACCCTTTAGGGAATTCTGAGGTTGACAATTAAAATAGGTATACCCAATTACTTTAAGGGACTATAACTTGAATTAGCGCTAGGAAAGAGGGTGTTGGTTGTGAACTACCCCGAGCTCTCCCTCTGTCAGTCTATACGGGAGTTAATTAAATGATTATTCAGTAAAATATTCTAAGGGTCTACTCAGACCGACTATTAAGGGGAAGAAATGAACTCAAACAGATCCCCAACACACTTGCATCTGTTGGACAAACTACTTACATTGGGCATCTCAGTTTTGGTGCTCATGAAAGTCAGCAGGGCTCCTCTTACACGGACAGGACGAGGACACCAGAAACCACCCCCACCCAGGGATATTCTCCAGGCTCAATCGCTCTATTCAACCCCTGTCCCCTCTCCTGGCATGGGTCCCAGCCGGCTTCAGTATTTACAAATTGCTGTCTCCCAGCCAAAGTTAACCCTTTCAAGCCAGATGATATTTAGGCAGTTGTCTGAGGATTCACCCAGACAGTTTTTAGGCATGTCTTTTTTTCCCCCATTATGCAAGGCCTTGTTACCCTCTAATCCACCCCTCCAAAATATTCAAAAATTAGGAGGTGCACGTTTATTGCTTCTGACTTTTCATTGGAGATTGATTCCCTTCCCCTACCCCAATATCTAACCCTTCTCTGTGGACAGGCCCCCTGGACTGGGCTCAATTGATGGGACAGAGGTACACACTTACTTGCATTTACATTTTTTGCATGTCAGTTTTTGCACTCAACGCTGGTTTTACAAATAAACATAACAACATATATAAATATATTCTGATTCAGGTGCTCGTGGCGGATTTATTACAATTAGTCCCATCTCAGCAGTATTGTTGCATGTGGTTTTTCACCATTTCCACTCAAATAATAAAAGTTATTATCACCAAACTTTAAACCCAGTTGCATGACTCCAGATGCGACTACCTCCCCAACTGTTGGTCTTGTGACACTTTCTGAGGAGTTAGAAATACAGATGTTGATACAAATTGAATCAACACGACAAGCTCATAGTAAGCTTTAACGTTTCTCAAAGTATCATGGTTCAAAGGTTAACAGACAGAAATGCCTGTCGCTAGAGCAGATATTCATAAAGTCACACAGAGACCAGTAGACCCCTGACACTCCAAGCAAGGCCCATGTAGGAAGGGACTCTTCGTAGTAGGTATGCCAAAAACCTCAGCGCCAAAGAAGGTGAAAGACGGCTGAAGTGACCGCCTGGAGGGAACTCTAGACAAACTTTAGACAAAAGTGTCAGTAGAGTGAAGTTTACTGAAAACCCCATCTAGTCTGGTGAATGCATCACCTTGTCAGAGTAATCTGTAAAACAAAAAATAAGTACTCACCTTCTTGCTCTTGACAAATGGCCATCGCTCACCAGCAGGAGGGAAACAAAACTCTGCGTGTCAGTGCGCTGAAGTCACCTAAAAAAGACAGCAAACTGGTAGTGTCTATCAGAAGAAACACAAGGCCAAAAATGACCCAGACATCAGAGGAAATGGGCCTCCAATGCCAGAAACCCTGCGCTGCTATTAGTACAGCATCTAGATCATGGATGGTGCATCAAACGCAAGGAACAAAAAGAAAAAACAAACACATATGGTAAGCATGTTAAAAAGAAAACAGAATTCTGCTGCTTGGCCATACTCCCTCCCCGTCCATTGCAGAGAAAAGAACTGATGGTGTGGCCAGTAACATGCTGGGAGATACACAAAGGTGTGTCCAAGCATGTGTGCCAGATCCTGCTAACGCCCTATCCGATTAATAAAATGCTGTTTTGCATCATGCACCAGTCCCGCCTACTTCAAAGGGTCAACTTGAGTATTGAGAATAGATGTGAAGGAAGTGAAGTAAGATGTACTTTAGGGTAGTAACAGGTCACAAGTAATTTACGTGAAAGAGACATCTGGTACCAATGTAAAGGTATCATCATCACTCAAGAAAAATCACTACCTGACCAAATCTTGAATGGACTGCAGGCTGCAATAAGTTTGCAGGTATATGCCGAAGCTGATCTAACTGCGTTGGTTTTTCGAGACATGGACAGGGAGGCGTCTAGATAAATACCTAATGTTTTGGTGTCGTTAGAGACCTTGATAACGTTGCCATCAATGATGAAAGACTGATAGTAGTGCTCTAATATATTAAGGCATTGAGTGGATCCCCAGATAAGGAGCTCCGTCTTGTCATCTTTGAGGCAAAGTTCGTGTTGGGCCATCCAGGCCTATATGACCAGATATATGTCGTTCAAAGCCTTAGTGTCAACTGTGTAGTGGCCTGTCTTGGGGATGAGTATCTGGGTGTCGTCAGCATAATCTGTGTAAGAGAAACCCAGATAATCAAGCACATCAAAGAGCGGTTTAGTAAACACATTGTAGATTGTAGGTGACATGCAAGAGCCTTGTTGGACACCACATTGAATTGGAGCAGGGTCAGCGGCTGCAGAGGGGTAGAAGACCCTCATGGATCTATTGCTCAGAAAGGAGTTGATCCATGCAGTGGCTGAGTCAGAGAAGTGGGCAGCAGAACGGGGGTGCTGGTACAAGATTTGCTGATTCTCCTAGTCAAAGGCCGCAGAGAGATCAAGGAGTAATAGCAAGGCTAATTTCCCATTGTCTTTTAGGACTTTGATTTGTGTTTTCAGATCTATCAGTGCCGTTTCCGTCCCATGCCTAGGACGGAAGCCAGATTTTCTTAGACCTAGGAGATTGTTAGATTCAAAATAGTCTTGAATCTGAAGGTATGCAGCACGGTCTAGTATTTTAAGCATGAAAGGGACGGTGGTAATAGATCTATAGTTAGTAGGTATGCTTGGGTCTAAGGATGATTTTTTAAGCAGTGGGATCACCCATGTGTCTTTAAGATTGTCTGGAACAATGCCTGTTTTAAAGGAAGAGTTAATAAAGGCTGTGATGAACGGGGCTAAGTCATGAGTGGAATCCTTGATAATAGCAGCAGGGCAGTCATCGCCTTGACAGTTAGATGGTTTGATCTTTTTGATGATGTCTCCACCTCGGCGATGGCAAGAGGCGCGAAGGCAAAAGGCTTGAGGTTAGGTGTGGTCAAGGGGGCAGCCATTACTCAGGTGGTGGGACGATTGTCGGACTTCAAGCCATTTTGCTTGTCTTTAATTTTGGATTGAAGGGATGAAATTTTGTTCAGTAGTGCTGACTGGATGTTTGCACACCATTTATTGTCTTTAATACAGGTGTCAGGAGGAGTGACGGGAGATTCAAGTTCCTTTAGGATCTTGAATAGTTCTTTAGTATTTGAGTCTGCTTGCATGATGCGATTGTTGAAAGACTCCTTTTTTGCATGGAAGATGGCATCTTTATAGTTGAGGGAGGCTAGGATGAGACCATCCTTGTGAGCATCCGACGGATGACATTTCCAGCGATTTTCTGTGCAGCGTTTAGCTTTGTGAAACACTCTTAACTGAGGAGTAAACCAAGAGTTAAGATTAGCATGTGGTTTGGGCTTCCTGAGTTTGATGGGAGCGATTGAATTTAGGGCTGAGAGCATTGCATGGTTGTATGTGTCCACTAGGATTGTAGGATCTGAACATGAGTGGGTAACTTTGTTGAGGGAGGGTAGTAACAGAGGGAGTAGTTTCTCTCTAGTTATGTCTCTTTTATTTCTCGTAGGCAGGGCTGGCGCCATTGTTGGAAGAGAGCATGGGTCTGCTTCAATATTAAAGGTGATAATATGGAGGTCAGACCATACGCAAGGTGTGTTAGAGAGTGCGTTAATGTTGCCGTTAGTGTCAGCTAGCCAATCAAGTGTCCTCCCTTTGGTGAGGGTAGGTTCTTGGATGCAATTGGTGAAACCGAAGTCGGTTAAGGTATTAGCAAGGTCAATGGCGCTGGGGTCATTAGGGTCACCATGTCCCAGATTGAGGTCCCCTAGGAGAATGATTAGCGAGTTAGTTTTAGATTTATCAAGACGTAAGGTGGAAATCTCGTCTGCAAAGGAGGATGCTGGGCCCGGGAGGTCTCTAAATGAGGTGAAGGGTGGACGTTTGGTTAGGCGTTATCGGCAATTTGACCGAGAGTAAATCTGCAGACTCAAAGTTGGTATTAGGTACCACTCTTAAGCCAAGTGAATTTTAGCAAAGACATCCCTCCGACCATGTTCCATACCAGTTGCAGTGGCCAGGCAAACGTAAAAGGAAGATTGAACCTGTTCATAAACAGTCACCATGAAAAACAGCAGCAAACATTAAGATCCTGTGAATCCTCCAGTCTCTGAAGTGTACAGAGACTGGAGGCGTATTCCCTAAAGTTAGACGTCGAGAAATAGCTAACTCATGTTTATCTGCGTAGCTGGTGCACACCAACTCTCTGAAGCAGCTGACCATGAAACAGACGACTTGGACTTACTTGCTGGTGAAGTTTCCCCTGCACTTTGCAAGTCTGCTATAAAATTGCACCTTTATCTTTAACTTGTTGCAAAGCCCATTGGCGACTTTACATTACAGCATGTTGATGCCAAAATTGCTCACACATCCACCATCTCTCTGAGTCTAGCCTGAGGTTGCTTTATTGGGCTAAGTATCTGATTGACTGACACGCCAAGCTCATAACCGTCGCCACCACTTGAACTCCTGTTGTCCACTTTCAGTTTTATATTAAAAGGTGTAAGGAAATTGGGTAAGACTCGGACACAAGGGCATTGTGGTGGTTGGTAAAGACATATATTAACATAAAAAGAGAGTTGGAAGAAATGCTATCTTGGCCTATCAATAAGAGGAGTTTTCCCTGCCTCAAAAAAACTGAAGGATGTCTGTGTCAGAATATCCAATGTAATGTTCTCTGTCCTGTGTCGTAATCCTAACCTGACCCTTACATGCTAAACTCAAGATAAAGTAAAAAGGGATATACAGGGTCATTACCAGCAGGATACCAGGAAACTGACCTACCATTTTCGCTTCCTGATATCACGGTATTACCAGGTTATTTCAGGAGGCAGAAAGGGAGGTCATTCCCCAATTCCATGCAGTCCCAAAGGACTTCAAAGAGGGTATTGCCAATATTTCCGGCACCGGTATTACCAGTGCTGGTAATTCTGTCATTGTTTTGCTGGTGGGGACCTGATTTACCTCCAGCTATTTGCGGGAGGTAAATCAGTGACCTCTACCGGCAAATGTGTGTTTTCCCAATGCTGTAAAAATGCCAGTACTAGATTTACTGACATTTTTACCCGCATTATTACTGCACCAGGAAAGCTGTAATGACCCCAATAGGCTTTCAACTGGTCATCTGCAGCTCTTTTCCAGAGCTCTAACATAAAGCTCCAAAAGGTGCACAAAGAAATAAACAAACAAAGTTCCCTTCTCCTGTGTTTCACAGACTCATTACAATTCACAGTTTCAAATGGTGTGGCCCTTCCCTCCCAGCTCCCCTGCTCAGGTTTAACCAGTTCACATATCTGTCTTTTAATGGTTTGCAGTATACACCACAAAGTGCCCTGCTGTCCCTTCTCCTCTGCAATTTTCCCTAGAGGCTCGCTTCCTACTTTTGCTGGCGTCCCGTCAAATCTCTGCTACCCGCAATGCCTCAGCCTTCGTTCCACAGCTTCCTCTGCTCTCGCCCTCTGTTTGGTGAACCTCTGACTTCTGAGCCTCTTGTGACAGCACCTCTAGGAGCGCTCTTGCTTCCTGCTGCATCTTGCTTCCTCTTGGTTTGCCGACCCACATCGGAAGTAGTGGTTCTCCATGTTTCTTGCTGCTTCATGTTTTTAAACATCCTGGCACCTAACAGATCCATCCAAAAACTAGAGGATGTCTCTGGTTTTGCGGCTTCAGTGCTCTGCATTGCTGTTGTGCTCTTGCTTGTCTATTTTACAATAGGCCATTCGGGATTGGGAATTTAAGGAGTAGAGAGGGATACCAGTTTCCAGCTAGTGAGTCCACCTCCCTCCAATCAGGGTTGCCTCCCCCGTATGGTCCTCTCTCAGATGGCCACCCTCAGGGTAAGTATCAGGTAGCGGCTGTCTTTCCCTGGCCATAAGAAGAGAGTGTCCCTGTAGCTGCTGTGATGACATTGCTTGATCCATCAAAAATGATACATTGCCAAATGATGTGCTTTGGATATTCATCACCCTTGCCCAGTCTCATTCTGCCAGTGTACCACACGCTTCAGCACATGAGGCAAGCATTGGCAGCTGATCGCACACACTCAGGCAACCAGTCCAGTAACCTGCAAGTGGGAGATAATGCCAGCCCGGGCTGAGGACAATAACACAGCCAAATAAGTCTGGAAGTAATCCAAAAAGACATTACACACCCGCGGCCCTGGGCATCCGTCGCCTACTCAACCGAGACCAGCCATGGATCAAATCATGAATGTACGCTGGAACACCACCCCACTGGTGCAGTAAGAGATAGGTGACGAAAGTCCAGGCATCTCCCTTGCAGCTTTCAGGACCCTCTCCTTGGTGCACACTATGATAAACATCACCAGAATTTGTCTGGGCCTAGCAGGAATGCATTTCTGAACCCTATACCGATAATCCACATCTGTAGCCTACAGCGTGTCTGGACCACACACCTCCAGCAAAACACTTAAAACATAATTCTCCAAAAACTTGTCAAACTCCTCTCTCTCCTCCAGACCAACCTACCGCAAATTGTGATGTCTGCCTTTTAAATATGGATCCATGCTCTTAGGCTGTAATGTCTCCAGTTTCAGCTTGATGTAATTTTAGGCTCAGTAGCTGACTGATAGCTCAGTGACCACCCCCCGACACCTCTACATTCTTGTTAACTCTACCCTCTAGAGTAGGGACCTTCAACGAGAGATCTGTTGAAGTAGATTTCATGTCCCCAACATCCTGCACCACCTTCAGTAGGCGAGCATAGATGTGTTTGGGTCCTGGGGTTTCCTCCATGTTTGCCTTTAATTTTTTAGGGGCAGGGTTGTCTGCTGCATCAAACTTCTTCTTGCTTATTGTCATATTCATTTCTATAGTCACTGAAAAAACTTTTATTAAAGTGAAGTTAAGTTGACTAGATGTAACGCAACAAAACCATTGAAATTCAGTGAATGTGGGAAGTCATGACCAGCGTAACGCGGCGTGCTCCTGTTGATGTTCCCCATAATGCCATTTCCCCCATAATGTCATTATGTATGTCATTGTGAATCCTTTCTCTTACTTCTATGTCCCGTCCCCTTTCCTCCATCCTTTATGGGCATCCATCACTAGGGACGGTAACAAAATCTTTTTTCACCAGAAAAAGAACACTTTTCCTTTAAATGTATATGTGCGCTGGGGTGCGCCCCCGGGAGCTTGCACTCCCCTAACTCCCGACCACCAGCACCACACCCCAGTCCTCTTTTCTGTGTCAACAGGAACGGATCGCTTTCACCAGTATTTCACTCCTCACTGACCAGGAACTCAATAAGAAGAAGAGCAGCTCACAGACAGCCAAGTTCCTGGCTGTTCTCATCAAGCCAGCAGCTAAGACCTTCTCGCAGGGCCACTCTTGCTCAGACAGAGACCGATCTTTTGGTGGCTTCCGGGGCATCCAGGACTGCCGATCCAGGTATCCAGACAGGTCACGCAGCCAGCACAATGGAAATACCCGAGGCCTTCGCACAAGGGCTTTTTTCAGTCCCCCTCTCAGTCATCTGCCTCAGACCCAAAAAAGAAATGATGGCTCTTCTCAGGTCCACAGCACCCCAGTCGTGGGCCGTCTGGCCCTGCACAGTCAAACTTGACGTTCACTGTTCGTAGACTGAAGTGTGATTTCAGTCGTCACATCAGGCTTCTGAATTCCACTGCCATCCCCTGCTCCCCCCCCAGATCGGGACTGTCTCACTCTTGGAGATTTGTTCCCCGGTGGAGAGCGAAGTGGTGGAGGAAGTTCCTCTCCCTCAGCAGGGGCAGTGCTTTTACTCCTGCATCTTTGCCATTCAGAAAAAGAACCAGGCGGGCCTGCGAGTGGTCCTAGAGCTTTCCTTCTTCAATTTATACCTACCTCTGCAGAAGTTCGAAATGGTGACGACAGTGCTTATAAAGGGCATGCTGTGTGGGAGGGACTGGACATGCTCCCTGAATATGAAAGACACATATTTACATGCCTCTATCGCCCAGCACAGTCGATCATTTCTCAGTTTCCGAGTCATGCGTTTGCACTTTCAATATAAGGTGCTGCCATTCGGCTTCAACTCAGCACCGAAGGTATTCAGAAGACTGATGAACACGGTGGTGGCCCTGCTCAGATCGGATCCATGTGTATCCGTACCTTGACAACTGGTTGGTCAAGTTGGAGTCCCCAGAGCAGGTCAGGTACTCAAACACCAGACTCATGACTACACTCTATGAACTGGGGTTTTCAATCAATTTCAGGAAGTCGTAGCTCTGCGCTATACAAATTCTGGTGTTTCTGGGGCTGCTGTGGGACAGAAGCTGTTCCCCACGAGGGAGAAGGTAGCAGCGATCAAAGCTTCCATTACTCACTTCCTCAGCATATCAGCAACTAAGGCCTGGAAGTACCAGCACCTGCTGGGAGTACTGGCGGCATGCCTCCTTGCTATCCCTTACGCCAGACTGTGAATGAGGAGGCTGCAGCTTCATTTTTCGGCATCCTGGGAGCAGGAGCGGGTCATCAGGGAGCCCTGGTCATGATACCTGCCTTCCTACAGTAGGACCTCATGTAGTGGAGGCAGGAAGTGAACCTCATGGTGGGCTGACCATTTAGACTGCCACCTACAGATCTTACTATGACTACCGACTCCTCCCTTCAGGGGTGTGGTGCTACCCTCTAGGCTCACTCATTACATGGTCTCTGGTCCAGGACTGACCAGCAAAACCACATCAAATGGCTGCAAATTATAGCATTTGGCTCACACTCAAAGCATTACTGCCCTTAATCAGGAGCTGTACGGTTTGCATTCGGGCAAACAACTCTACCTGCATGTATCACATAAACAAGCATGGGAACACCAAATCCCCCCTCCGATGCAGACTGGCCCTCAGCATCTGGGAGTGGGCTATTTAGCAGGACATCTGGGTCTAAGCGGTCCATCTGCCAGGAGAATTGAACCTAGAGGCAGACAGAATCAGTCGGATGTGCTCTGACAATTATGAGTGGCGGGTAAACACCGGAATCCTTCAGGAGATTTTCAGCAGGTGGTGTCACCCTATCATAGACGTGCTTGCGATGGAGAGCAATGCATTGGTCAGCAGTTTGGCTTTTGGGGGAGAATAGGGGGTGACTCCCTCTGGGACATGCTCCAGATCCCCTGGGGTGGGATGTGGGTGTACTCTTTTCCTCCTACCCCGCTCATCCACAATGTTGTTCGCAAGATCAGACAATCCCGGCGGCTGTGTCTCGTCCTCAAAGCTCTGCAGTGGCCGGCGAGGGTTCTAGGCCAAAGTTTCAAATGCATAGGTCCTCCCCCAAACCCTCATTTTTGTGGTAAAAAACACTTTTTTTTCCAAAACGGAAACCCCCAAAAATATATATAAAAAAACAAATGTGACCCTTTTGTTTTAGGTCAAATTGAGTCGACCCTTTGGCATTTGATCCTTTTGTATTCGGTACTTTGGACACCGCCGGCGAGGCCTTATTTCTCAGACCTGCGGCAGCTGTCTACCCAACCAGAAGTCCCTCTCCCGCTCGGGGAGGGCTCATTCCTGGTGCATCTCGGGGTTGGGTGGCAGTGATTCACCCTTGCCTGGAGAGGCGAACCCTAGCAGTCTGGTACCTGATCAGGTGACTCTGCAACATCTTCAGTTTTCCCAAGACAACATAGAGATCATACAGGGAGCCAGGAATAAGGAGTACAGGAGCACAGGAAGCAGGTTTTGCTTCGGGTCCAAGGAAAATATCCTTCACTCTGGACCAGGTGTTGTCTTTTTCGACATACTTAGCCAGATCAGGGTCCAGGTAGACACCCGCAGAACATACCTAGTGGTTATTGGTGTATAAGGGAACTCAGACAGGTTCACTTTTTCCTCGGCTAATCCAGTAGTGAAGAGGCATCTAGCGGGGTTGACCAGACTTTACCCACCTGTCAGACGCCTGCACCCAGTCTGGGATCTTAATGTTGTTCTTAGCACTCTTGCACACAAAACATTCAGGCCCACGGCCACAGAGGACATCAAATGGTCACGCTCAAAATGGCACTAGTAGTGGGGCTTACTTCAGCTCACAGAGTTAGTGAGATTCAGGCTCTGGTGGCTTCCGAGCCCTACACTATCTTTTATCGGGACATGGTCATGCTCCGCATGCACCCCAAATTCCTACCAAAAGTGGTTTCCTCTTTTCCATATTAATGAAGACATTGTGCTCTCCACTTTCTTTCCAAATCCCAAGGAAGATACAAGAAGGAACTCCACTGTCTAGACATGAAAAGAACTTTAAAATTCTCGACAGGACCAAGGCCGTTTGCAAGACTGATGCCTTATTTGTCACATTTGGAGGCTCAAGGCCTGGACAACAAGTGTCCAAGGCCTCAATAGCCAGATGGATGTCTGCCGCCATCCAGGAGGCATACAGGGCTCAGCAAAAGGAGTCTCCTAGGGGCATGCATGCTCACGCTGTAAAAGCCAAGGCAGCAGTTGTTGCCTTCCAGTGTCACATACCGTGGTAAGTAATTAGCAGAGCTGCAACATAGTCCACTCCATCAGCCTTCTGCAAGCACTACTTTCTGGATACCAGCGCCAGGGCTGACGCAGCATGTGGCCAGTCAGTCCTTCGTAATCTGTTTGCATAGAGTATCAAGCTCTCCTCCCAGGGTGTTTTCAGCTGTTGTAGTCGCCCATACAGGATGGAGGAAAGGGGACGGGAAGTAGGAGTAATTGTGCTACTCACCGGAGTGACTAAGGTACTCCTAGTCCATCTTTCCCTTTCCTTTATACGTCCCACCATCCTTCCCCCTACATAGGAGCAGCGAGGTTGAACAGTTCAATACAGCTAACGTGTCAAAGGGGACTGAGGTGTGGCACTGGTGGGCAGGGCCGCTCCCCCGCGCATGTATACATTTAAAAGGAAATAGTTATTTTTCTGGTGAAAAAAGGTTCCGTTCCCGTCCCTAGCAAGGGACGCCCATACAGGATGGAGGAAAGGGGAATATGGACTAGGAGTACATTAGTCACTCTGGCGAGTCATACTTAATTATAATATGTATTTGCTCATGGGCTTTGGAATGAGAGCGCACAATTTTTTCAGTGAATTTCAAGTATTTTGTTATACCATATTTATTTTACAGCGCACTAGCCATGGCTTTAGCCATGGCCAGTGGCCACAGTTTTCTGCCGTGTCCACTGAATATGTTCCCTCAATATGTTTCTTTTACACCCACTAGGTGGCAACGGCCTTAGGCCATGGCAACAATACATGCCTTTTGGGCTCACTAAGCAGGACCTTTGGTCCTGGCCAGTGAACATGGGCTTCGGCCGTGCCCACTGTATATTTTAAAATACTACTGGGCCACTAGCTAGCAATGGCTTTCGCTCATGGCCAGTAGCCATGGTCTTTATCCATGTCCACTGTACATGTTCCCCCACTATGTTTCTTTTGGACCCACTAAGTGGCCACAGCCTTCGGCATATCCGTCATATGAGTCAAAAGTTATTATCAATTCATTTTTTCGGATTTCCATTAGAACTCACTACTCAACTATAGTGCGGCAACACTTATAGTGCGGAAACACTTGTGTATAGGAGTGTTATAAATGCAATATTATATCATATCATATCATAGATATCTGTAATGTGGAGGGCAGAAGTTCCTGGCTTAAGCAACTGCTTGGTCAGCCAACATTCCTAATATCACATATAAACTTCTTGAGCTAAATCCAATCGTTCTAGCACTGAAACTGGTCTTCCCTCAGCTACAAGTCCCCCAAGCTGTCATGGAAAATGCAACTGAAATGTCCAGCTTGATGAAGCTAATCAGTGACCAAGATTTCAGAATGGATACTTTTGCATCACTTGATGCTGCTGGCTGTACACTTAAAAGGGAAAGAGAAATAATATCACAGCAGACACTCTGAGTACATGTCATCACGTTACGCGTGGCAATTTGTTATCAGCACTTTAATTTGTTATGGTGCACCATGTGCAATTGAAAAAGAACTAAATCTAAAATACAACACATTTGTACGAATCTGGTATTATTTCCAATTGCTATATGCAGAAAGCAAAGTACCCTCTACATGGCACCTCTGACTTAAAATTCTTCTTGTTGTTTAGTAATAGTACCAGAGTGAACCACCTGCCTGTGGACTCACTACACAGCCCACCTTAAGCAACTTTGCCTCCCAGAGGGCTCCTTTGGCGAGACTTACCTTAATCCTCATGAGAGCACCCACAAGCCCATAGTGGCCCAGATGAGTTTAACACAGTAGTCAATCGCTAATAGGCTTATTTGCCTTACTCTAAAATGTCAGGATTCACCAAACGTTTACTGACCGGATCTCTGACGGGATTCACTAAGAGGTGTTCTTCTTCTGAATTAGTTAAACAAGACAAAATGTTTCCTTCCACCTCCTCTGATTCAAAAACCTCTTCAAAAGCTCAGGTCATCAGTCAACTACTAGCTGGCTTTGATGGTTTTGATGTGGCCTTGGCAGAGATGGCATTCAGATCTAGCTAATGACAGGTCCGTGACACTGGCTCAAGTGACAGTTCTACTTACTCAACAGAAAGGGTGCATTCCCCACCCACCCTAGAATTGCATCAGTTAGGGGCCTGTTGCCTGCATAATTCCTATATTCTCGCTTTTGCATTTTGGCTGAACCTTTGCCCATCATGGATGTAGGAAACGAAGAATCAACTGTAAACATTACACAGGTGAATTGCTTTATGTTTGTTACTAGGTTGTTGATAAAAAGATGAACCCTCCTCTTGTTACATTATGTCCTTCATTCAGAGTTTGGCTGGTAAAGGCATCCTTGTAGACTCCTTTGGATTTTTCCTTACAGCCATTGCTATATTCCTAAATTCTCCAGAGGATATTTTTTTCTTTCAAATATAGAGCATTGGAGCGCTTACAAATGCCTTGGATGCCATATATACTTCACGGTATTGTGATGATTTCTTTGATAAGGGATAGGCGATTATGGGAATCTTTTCTTCCAGAGTGACTGCGTTTAGGCCTGGAAAGTTGAAAAGAATTTCCAAACCTTGGTTTACCCAAGACATTTTGACATTACGCAAGCATCTCTGAACAATGGAACAAAAGTGGAGGAAGCGCAGAACTTCGACTAATGCTGAAAGGGTGAAGCAGGCTCTTAAAGCATATGAAAATGGAATCTTTAGAGCCAAGTCAGACTTTCTGATTAAGAAAATAGAGGTGTCTAAAAACCAATCAAGCAACTTTTTCTTGATTATGGCTAATTTTGTGCAGCCAAAATGTTTATTTTCCTCCGTACAATCGTCTTTGGATCAGGCTAACATCTTTAACTAATTTTTTCATAGAAAGATTGAGCTGATCCAGGAAAACATTTTACTTAACTGTCAGCAACACTCTGATGGCACAAATCCTGTTAGAATCTTCTGGAGCAAGGGAACCATGAGTTTCCACAAGTGGAGAGCCTTTTTCTTTCTCAACTTTTATGGAGGATACAGTATTATTGTTATCGGGAAATCTGAACCCACCGACATTAAATTTTTTGCCATCCTGTCGAGTGCAGCAAAGCGGTTGGCTCCATAGATTTTATCTTTCATGACACAATTTATAAATATATCTTTGTCATCTGGGTCTGTACCCTCTGTGCTAAAATAGCCCATGTTTACGCCCCTTTCAAAAAAGTCTAACCTAGACCCTGAATATCTGCAGAACTACCAACTTGTGGCTGGTTTACCCTTGCTGGGTAAGATACAGGAGACGATTGTTACATCCCAACTACAGGAATATGTAGAGAAAGAAGCCTTATTGGATCCTCTCCAGTCTGGTTTTCGGCCACAGTTTGGGACTGAGACTGCGATGATGTCTGTGTCGGATGATCTCCTGGAAATGGCAGACCAGGGAGAACTATCCTAATTGGTTATGTTGGATCTCTCTACGGCCTTTGAAACAGTGGATCACCATATCCTACTTAGACGCATCAGAGAGACCGGAAACATCTCTGACCAAATCATCAAATGGTTCAGATTGGCAGCAACAGGTGAGAATGGGTGGGTTAATCTCAGACTCTCTCCCACAGGAGTGTGGAGTCCCTCAGGTTCCCCGCATTCCACCCTTCTATTCACCTTAAACCTGCGCCCCCTGATGGACATAATGAGGAGGCATGAGGTTAACCTCCCCTCCTATGCGGATGACACCCAGGTGTTCAACAAAATAGGAAATGTGGATGAGGCGTTTCAGACGGTTGAATGATATTTGGAAGATGTTTGGGGGTCGATGTCCTCTAACTCAATGCCAGCAAAATGGAAGTAGAGCTGTTCGGGCCTCAACATCTTCTCAATCATAGTAGGTGCCCAGGTCCACCATGCTTCTTGGGCTCAGACTTATCCTTCGTCCCCACAATAAAAAATCTAGGCTGCATTTGGCAGGAGAATTTGGGGAGTGAAGCTCTGCTGAGCGCCAAGGTGCAGTCAGTGTTTGGCACCTTGTGCGTCTGGTGATGGGCTCCTCCGTTTATTCTGGCAGAGGATCATCCAGTGGTGGTCGGAGTCTCGGTGAACTCTCATCTTGACCACTGCAAAGGTCTGCTCGCAAGCATTCGAATTACACAAGTCCAGCGCCTGCAAAAAGCACAAAATGCTGCAGTGAGAATGATTTTTAGAGTAAAGAAGTCCTCTCCGATTTCAAGCTTACGGCTATCTTTACATTGGCTCACCATAAAGGATTGAATCGACTTTAAAGTCCTGTGCCTAATTTTTAAATGTGTAAACAATCTGGCCCCACCATACATAGCTAAAGAAATCTGTAGTTATCAACCTACCCGTCGGTTGCGGTCAAGTGTCAAACTGTTTCTGCAAATTCCCCTTTCGAACTGTGTGTCTGGGGGATAGCAGATTTGGAGTGTACAGGCCAAAGTTGTGGAACAGTCTCCCTTTGGAGATTCGGGCCCTTAAATCTCTCTGCCATTTTTGCAAGGTTTTTAAAACGCACCTGTTCAAGTAATTGGGCGGGTTGGGAATTTTTGACTGAGAACAGCTATTCTGTTTGGATTGACCCCCCGGTAACTAGTGTTTGGGCTTTCCTCGCTTGGTGCTCTTTATTTTCCAATCTGCGCCTAGATATGATTTAGTTTGTCTTGTGCGCTATACAAATGCTTCAAAATAAATAAAAAAAATCAATCCATTTCAAAGGCTGTAACCTTCATCCTCCATCTATAGACCCTGCTCCTCAATGGGCTCCAAACAAAGTACTGGCCTCTGTAAAGCACAAATCATTTGAGCCCGTGGCTTCCTGTGAACTACGCTGTCCTGTAAAACTGTTTCTTGTGACTATAACATGATCCAAAAATATGAGCAAACTTCAGGTAATTTCTTCTGAACATCATGGCACTATAGTTCATATGGACGTGTATCGTTCTCTCCTTTATCCTAGAAGGTCATTCTGACTTTCATCTTCATCAAGAGACATAATGTCAGCCTACATTTGTAGCCCACCATTCATTTAGAAAGTATTTTCGGGGCAGGCGATTACCAAACAACTTCGATAAAGGGAGAGCAATGACCAGGGGCCTTGCTAGCTCTGGAAAAGACCCAGGGCTAAGCTAATGTCCGAACTGTTGGGACTGGGGGCCAGCTAGCCTTTTGGTTCTAGCTCCTGAGATTCTATGCAGGGCTACAACCAAAAGACCAGGGGCCATAGCCCCCTTACCTCCCCAAACCCCAATAGCAACGCCACCATCAAGGTGTTTTTACCTGGTGCTCACAAGTATTGTGAAATGATCAAGGGTGCATAATGTTCATACTGTGTAGAATGTATATAATTGCTTATTTGGTAAATGTAGGCCTTAATATCAAGGTTATCTCTCTCCCATCACAGGTAAGAGTTGGAATATTCAAGTACAGGATTGTGCTCTCATAGAGGGCAGTATTAATGACTGTCTTCTAGCAAGAAAAGGAAGCTTTCACAGGACATGTGTTATGATGATTTACTTGAATGTAAAAGCATGTTATCTGACAATGAACCTCGCGGTGATCTTGGCTTCCCTCTGTCTAACAGACATAAGAATTCTATCTCAGCATTTTTGCAGAACACTACATGGTAGTGACAGAACGTTTTTGAATGAGCAATGAATGACCAGCTTACGTGACCTCTACCGTGTAGGAGATTTTTATTTGACGTCCATTTTAGCTTTAAATCAGAGGAGGTTAAAAGAGAACTGTTCAGCAATAACACGCTCAGATGTGACTCGGTTTTCTTCTTTGCGTACAATACAGATGTTCTGAAGTTCAGTAACATGGAAGTGACCTGGAGGAGGCGCCGCTATTAGCCGTGTTTTGCAAAAGTGACAATGTGATTATTTTGCAGGTGGAGGTGAGTCCCCTGGAGAATGCGATCCAGGTAGTTGAAAACAAAAACCAGGAGCTACGGACGCTCATCAGCCAGTACCAGCACAAACAGCACCACAGCAACATCAACCTGCTGAGCATGTGTCTGAATGGAGTGATAGATGCAGCAGTCAATGGAGGCATTGCCCGCTACCAAGAGGTAAATGAGAACGTCCTTGCACATGCATTAAACAATATGCCTTCACCTCAGGGTTATACGCTGGCTTTACAGCCGAGCATTTTAGGGAGTTGTTTCCAGTGCTCTGTAAATGCCAACATTATTCATTCCATTTGGGAGACGCTAGTCCAGTTCTGGTTTTAACTTTACGTTCTGGGACATGTCGTCCTGGATTTATAATGTGGAAATTCAGGACTGCAAGTCCCAGAATGCAAAATGTAAAGGTGGCCTGGATTGAAATCGACTGAATGGAATGAACAAAGTTGGCATGTAAGATGCTATCATTAAACACTACATTTATTCTGGCCAAGTCTTTTATCTCAATGCTCCCCAATGTAGTCACTGCACAGAGCTGTTGCTTAGACATTGTCAATGTTCTGATAAAATAATATACAAATAATGGTTATTGTTTCATCATACTGATCAGAGTTAACATGACACCTGGAAACTAATGTACTGCCGGTGCCCTGCACAACTTACTCATACATATTTAAAATGTTTCCATACTGCACTTGATGCATAGGTTTCGCTATGACCTCAACTAATATGTTGTGTGTGTGAATGGGCATACAGATGGGGACTATTTAATATGAGTTTGCATGCAATTCAATTTTTTTTAGCGTTGGGAAGTGATATAATGTGCATGTTTAGCATTTCTACCTTGGAAGGATATGGACCACTTTAGTATACTCTTAGTTCTTAAATGGGCTCGGGCAAATGACTGGGATTTGAGAAGCCTTAACAATGTAGGCATCATGCTTTGGGTGATAAGTCAGTGCACTATGATGGCAACTACTCGAGTATAGCTGCTACACGTCCGGCAACAGTTCCTCTTGAAATGCAGAGATGTTGGGGCTTCGTCTTGACAACTCTAATTCAATTGGGATTTTAAATTGCCTCATTTGGCCTCCAGGGTTGCATAGCAACATGTCACTGGCTGTAATGCCTATCTGAAATGCACACATACCTTGCTGCCGATCCACGTAGGGACTGCACTGTAGACATCTGTGCGCTTTTATCTTTGACTCAAGCTGATGTGGCATGCCAATTTAACATCCCCCATTTATACATTCCCACCACTCAATTGAGGCCAAGGAACAGACACTGTGGTATTCAAAAGTGAAATGTATTTAAAAGAAAGCAACTTCAACTAAGGTGGTCTCCAGCTTTTCACCGTGGAGATCAGCACAATATATGTGTAAGAAATCCAATACCAACCAAATGGAACCACATTGTCTGCCTATATGAATCTCACTATTATATGTCCTCAGAGACATTCACTCCTAATAGTGACAGTTCACATATAAATATTGCATTTTAAAAACATACTGGACATTAGAAACATTCTACTCTTCATTGGCTTCACTCTAAATACTAACAATTGCTTAATAGATAACATTTCAACATAAAGCAAGTGTGTTTAAAATATTTGATTTTCTCCAGTATCAAGACAAGAATGGTATTAGAGAAAAACGATGTAAATCAATAACATTTATTCCCATCTATCTAACTTAGTTCCCCTGTACACGTCTGGGGTTGTGAATGTATAGGCTGTGTAGGCGCAGTACATATATATAATGGATGGTTTGCATTGGCTCATGCTGGTTTACATTTGAATTTTCTCTCAGTGATTTATTTACTCTGCTCTGAATCCACACGTATGCTGTGTTCTCAAAACACATAGGTGCAGTTCTCCCTAAGCAACAATAAGGCAATTCAGAGGTTTGGTATGTCACACAATTCTCAATAAATAGAATTAATTTTCTCAGCATTCATTTTGTTGTGCAAACATCTGATCTGCGGCTATGGCTTCGCTTGGCTAAATGAATGTACGATATGATCTTAGGTAATGATATTTTCCAAGGTTATTATGACTCACAATGAATGTGGACTGCTTAGAACACAAATTATAACTATATTATAAAAGTGAAAAGTGAAAATGTGTGGGTTTGTGGCTGTTTCACCAATCTGCACCACATTTTGCATAGAGACCTGTTATGACCCTCTGGGCAATACTGGCTACATGACATTTGACACCCCACCCCGTTCCCCGGATTTCAGCAAAAGTTAAAATGTATTTGCGGGTGTGTGGCTTGGAAAAGCATTGTGCCTTAATTCACACCGTTTCACCAATCTGAACCAAATTGTGCATAGTTAGGACCCTCCGAACATTACTGGCTACATACCATTTGGATACCCCGCCGCTTTCCCCAGATTCCAGCACCTTCACACATGAGAAGGTTGCCTGAAATCGGTGAAGCATCAATGTGTTCGTAGAAGGCCCAATCGACAACCCTAGAATGCACAATTGCTGGGACATATGCACCGCAATGCACCGCAACAAACTGCACCATGCCAGGATGAGGCAATAAGTGGGGAGAGAGCACAGTAGGTCCCGGTATGAAGCATCTCACCAAGTCTCGCCTCTCCCCAAAATCTTCTCTGGAGTATGTCAGTCAGCCACACAGGCCATTTCTCAGTGCAGTTTACTTCAGGAAACAGCAACCTAAAATATTTATGCTAATACAACATTGATTCCGCTATGATTCTTCATGTTAATTTAAGTAAATAAAACATCTGCAAGTACAGTCAATGAAATTAAAAGGCATTGGGCCTCATTACACGGTAGGTGGTAAGGGTTTACCGGTACCGGTAAGGGCACCGGTACCGGTAAACCCTTACCGCCCTACTACGAGTTCCCTTTGCGGGACCCGACCTTAACGGCTGGTTTTACCAGCTGTTAAAGTAGGGTGCCGCAAAGGGACCTCGGTGCTAATTATGGTACCGCAATTTGCGGTACCGTAATTAGCTCCTTCCCCATTCCCATTATGCCCTATGGGGCAAAAATGGGAATGGGGAAGTGGCTTGGTGAATGGGGAATTACCGCCCCCGCTCATCTTAGAGTAGGGCGGTAATTCCACCATCCACCAAGGTGGACACAGTAAAATACCGGCAGCAACCATGGCGCTAATAGCCCCATGGTTACCACCTACCGTGTAATGAGGCCCATTATCTTTACCGAAGACTGCACTAGACGTTGCATTTTTACAATTTTTTTTGTACTCAAAATGCATGATAAAGACAGTCCTTAAATGCAATCACAATCAAATTGGAGATACATTTTCCGTGCACATGACGTATACAATACAAATTGCTCATCTTTGTATCCTGGGAATCCAGGAACCTGGCACTAGTGACAATATCCTAGACTTTTCTGTATTTGTGTCATGTTCTTAGACACACATTTTGAGTCTGCTGTATTCATTGAGAAATAAATGCACTTCTTTAGCAAGTGTACAGATCTTGGCCTTGTCTTGGTATTGTTACATAAAGAAAGTTCCTGTTTAATTACACTTAATTCCCGAAATGTTATCAGCATCAATATTATTAAATACATGTTTTGGTACTGTGATATATTGAACTACAAATAAATACTTTTCTCCACATTTTTTTCAGCTCTGCTAAGCCAGTCTTTTACTACTGTGGATCATCCTTTTGTCATAACAGTGACGAGGATGCATGTATTCCTAATAAATGACATAGCTGGGGACTGGTCCCGCTCTTGCTCTCCAGAAAGGCCTTTTTCAATTCACTTTGTTGTAGGCCATTCGTATTTCTTCCATTTATTGTTACATCATCACATACTTGGCCAACCTACATCGGGGTAGAATTGTGCCCTCTGCAGGTATAATGCGCCATAACCCTTGAAGAGTTGTCATCAGCACATGCAGGCGAAAGAAAGGGGTCCAGTTCTGTGATGACAGTGGATTTCCTCTTTAATTGTTATGCTTCAGATGTAGGAGCAGCAGTTTCTTTACAGCCCTCTGCACCAGAGGCCGGAGGGTCTGTCAGAACTGTGCAGATAGCTGCATCCTCATTTTGTAGACTATCTGAGCCCAATGGTTCTCGATCTTCAGCACACGTTTATGCTAATCCTAGCAATGTGCATGGTATGGTCATCAAACCTTTGTCATTGGACGTCCATTTCCCTGACAGATAAGGTTGTTATGGTTACTGAAGTGTGGCCTGGATATCCACTCAATACAAGTCTTGCCTACCCTGGTGTTGGTCAGCCTCCAGCTGAGTCCTCTGAACGAATTGTATCACTTTTCTTGGTGGTACAGAATTCCTTTGTTGGCAACGGAAAGTGCATCCTTTTCTTCTAGAAGAGGTCCAGACTTCCACCGAAACACTGTGAAGGAAAAGCACAACTCAGGGCTCTTCCATCCTCTGGAGGTCGAGTACTGATCCCTCCAGGAACCCAATTCTTCACCACTGGAAGGATCTATGTCCTACAAGATTCCTCGGTTGTCACCTAGAGTCTGCTCAGGTTCACAACTTGCAAGGAAAATGCAAGAAGAGAAGGAACCACTCATGGTACCAGACGTCAATTACTGGTAATAGACAGGCGGTAGCCCAAAATACACCTCCCGATCCCCCCAGCTGCCTGCTTCTACCCTGGTACATAAAGCAGCATACTGGCTGCCAAAAACCTGGAATGGATCCAGAAGGGAAGTAACATGGAAAATAAGGTGTTAGCACTCCCAATTCACCACAGCACTGTCGCATGAAGTCCAGAAGGAAAGTCCAGTAGGAAACAAACCCCAAATCAGGCCCCCAAGTGGCAAGAACGGAAGTGAAGGGAGCGACTGGTGACAAGCAGATGCTACAAAGTCTTCTGATTGGCACATTTCAGATACTGGTACTTGAGCCTCCTGTGATCATGAACATATTTTCCCTGGCAGAAGCATGGTGGAGGTCACATTTACCACCAGTGATGAGCAGTGACTCAAGACCAATGGGTCTTTCAAATCTTCACACATCTCAACCTTGTGAATCTTCCACAGGATCCACCTTCGTCATCTCTTTGTCTGCAGAGAGTGACCACCAAACCCTTGCCTCCAGCTGCCATTGTTTAGTTTCCAGAACATCCGAGGGTCAGAGATTGTATTACCTGTACTACTTAGTCCCCATAAAGTCAGGTGGGATACAATGTCATTTCAAAATCTCTTCCTCCTTTTGGAAATTGTCCACATGTTATATGACACTTGTATAGTGCCTACTGCCAGTTATGGCTTTGAAGCACTGTGGGGATGAGCACCCTTTGGAGGATTGTGGTCCGAGATGTGAGATGTGAAGGAAGGATTGTTAAATGTGTGTTTTAATTTTTAGCCAGCATGAAGGTAGGTAGGGAGTGGCTAGCTCCCTGAAAGCATCTCATGGAAATCAGATGAGAGCATGCGACAGACTGTCAGGAGAGACGGAGTATCAGGAGGACTGATTATGTGTACAGCTGGGCCGGAATTCTTCATGGGAAGTGGTGATGTGTGTTTGGATAGGTGAAGTTAAGCAGGGGTTGTTTGCAAATGTATGCTGGTGAGTGACTGGGCCACGGGAGGGGTGCAGCTGTGCTCCATTGTGATAGAGTGCTAGACCAAGCAGTGAATGAAGGCTGACATCTAGTTATAACAATGTTTTGCAGAGCATATCATAAGGAATCCTTATGACTGGTATCCTTTCAGTGCCGACTGGGTACCACCTTTTCGACTCATCAGGTGCCCCCACATTCCTCTCTGGGGGTACTGGTTCACCCAGAAGAAGGACTAAGTCAGTCAGTCAGGATGCATACGGGAAAAGCCAGGTTTCAGAGCCTTCCGGAAAGCGATGTGATCCTCTATGCTGTGGATGGCGAGTGGAATTGAATTCTAGATGGTGGGTGCTTGGACTGAGAAAGATCAGCCCCCTATTCTGGGTGATGTTGCCACTGGAATCACCAGGAGAAGTGCTGTGCCTGATCTCATGTTTCTGGTTGTCCTATAGAATGTGAGTTTATGTTGCAGGTATTCCAGTCCTGTGTTGCAGAGAGCTTGATGGGTGATGCACATTGCCTTGAAGGTGGATCATCACCCAATCGGCATCCAGTGAAGGACTTTAAGGGCGGGTGTAATGTGTTCTCTAAGGCCTAGGACAAGAAGGAACCTTGCTGCAGTGTTTTGTACACGTTGTAGTTTTCTTAGTTGTGATGTGGGTGCCGCCAGGAACAGGCCGTAAGCATAGTACAGGCGTGAGAGGACAATAGAAACGATTGCTATGACTCTGTGTGGGAAGGTCAGGTAGGGAAAGATGGGTTGGAGAATGCACCTATGTAGGAAGCAGCTTTTAGTGACTGAATTGATATGATGTTATAGTGTCAGGACCAAGTTCATAATTCTTCCAAGGTTTTTTACTGTGTTGGGGGTAGTGCGGGGTGGGCCTAGAGAGAGTGAAAATGGGTTGGGTTGTGGGAAGAGGGAAGTCTTTCTGCAGAGCATGATCTTGGTGGTGTCTGGGTTGAGAAGGAGGTGGTTAGCCGTTGTCCAGTGTTCTATTTCTGAGCGGCATGATGCAAGATCGGGGAGGAGGGGCCCTTTGGGATCTTGAAGATGATTTGGGTGTTATCTGCATAGTTGTAGCAAGATAGGCCATAGAATTGTATGAGTGCAGGGAGTGGGGGGTGAGGTACAGGTTAAGCAGCAGAGGTGAGAGATAGGCACCGTGTGGCAATCTGTAGGCAACAGGGCGGGGGTTTTGATGGGAAAGGAGCCATGTGTATTATTTGGGATCTGTTAGAGAGGAAAGAGATTATCCACTTCAGAGCTGCATCCCTGATGCTGAGAGAGTGGAGTTTGAAAGGGTGTGGTGGTCAGTGGTGTCGAACGCTGCCAAAAGGTGGAGTAGAATTAGCACGGCGCAGCCTTCAGAGTCTGAGTGTCTTGTAAGATCATCCCAGATGGAGACTAGACATGATTCAGTTCCTCTTAGTGGTCTGAAACCGGATTGGACGGAGTCGAGGAGTTGGTTGAATTCTGTGAAATTCCAAAGTTGGGAGTAGACTGTTCATTAATTATGCTATAAAATGGTTGTTTGAGATGGGTCTGTAGTTGGTAGGCACAAAGGGGTTGAGATAGGGCTTTTTGAGCAGGGGCTTGATGTACGAAGTCTTGAATTCTGCTGGGAAGGTACCAGAAGTGAGAGATGTGTTAACAATAGATCTTGCAATGTCGCCGGCATAGGTTGAAAATAAGAATTCTTTTAGTAGAGTCCTGGGCAGGAGTCTGCAGATCCCAAGTGGTGGCTGTGTGGTAGTAGCATTAGAAATTCACGGTGTGAGAGAGGAGAGAAGGAAGAGAAGAGGGGGACGGTGGAAGGTGGATCTGATGGCCAGGTCACAGTCGCTGGGTAGGGGTAGAGGGGTGTGAGCGATGCTAGTTTGGAGATGATGGCAATGTTTCTTTCTAGGGCTATTTTTTGAAAGTGGTCTGAGATGGAATCACAAAGAATTTGGGTATGGGCGGTGGTAGAGATGGTGCATTCTGGGGAATTCAATTCGGAGGTAAGCTTGTTGAATTCCCTATATGCAGTTGAAGCATTGGTGATTCTATTCCAGTAATTGATTTTTTGGTCATGTGTATTTCTGCCTGGTAAGCTTTCAGCTGGTGGGTGTAGGCTATTCTATTTGGTGGAGAGGGGTCTGCATGTTATCTGCATTCTAGGATGTGGTTCTGGGATTTGAGAGATTTGAGAGCTGAGGTGAACCATCTGGGGGAGAGGCCTTGTCTGCTAGAGAAACATCTGACATGGGTAATCGAGCTGAGAGATCTGAGGGCCTGAGATCAAAGTAGCAGATGGAGATCTAACCCGACTGGAGTGGTGTTGAAGTGAGGGAGGCAAGTAGGAAATCTGCCGGGTCAGGAGTTACTTTGACTTTCTTCCAAAGAGGAGAGTGGGTAGATGCCCCTGGGGCTGCCGGGGGAGGGAGGGTCTACAGTCAAGAGAGTGCAGATGACTAGCGTGTGAGGTGGCAGTGGGGTGATGACTTTTGGAGAGTAGAAGATTGCATCTAGGGTATGGACTGCAGAGTGGGTAGGGCCTGATACTAGTTGTGTTAGATATAGGGTTCCCATGTTGTCCAGAGGAGATTGTGTCATGGGATTATGTGAGATATCAAACTGGGTATTGAAGTCCATTAGTATTGCAAGGAAGGGGGTGGAAGACCAAGATTGCTGCTTAAGATTCATTAAGTGTTTCTCCATAGCATCTGTTGTAGCCAAGGGGCCTAGATATAAGCAGGAATCTGTGAGTGTCGGAGGGGGTGAGCAGACATTTTACCAGGAGGGATTTGCAGTGAGTTGTAGGCTTGTTCCTCCGAGTGTGAAATGGAGAGGTGGGATTTGCATAGGATGGCAATGCCAACTGCCCCGCTGGGTGAAGATTCCAGACTTATTTGGTCTCTACAAGAAGTGGGCTCATTTTTAAAACATTATTTTATCAAGTGTATTATAATAGACATATAGTTTTCAGTTGAGAATGATTATTTAATGAGCTAGTTCTGACATCCAAACTCACCAATTATAGTGTAATCGGCCCATTAAGATATCATCACATTGTACTTGATAGACTCTGTTGCACGGCTCTCCCCATCTTAAATTCACTTTACCAAACATTTGGTAGGTCTCTTGCACATTAACTAATGTGGCCTATCCCGAGACCGAAGTCCATTTTGCCATGAGGCCCATGCCTGCTCCAAAACCCATCTTCACTCAAGGCCTAACACCACACGCCCGATCCACACATTGATGCCCAATCTCGGTCCACCCTTATGCCCACCAAGCTGTGAAGCCCAGCCCTTCTCTGAAGTCCATTTCCACCCAAAGGGCCAACCCTGCAACTAGAGAAGTATGTCAAATTCATGTTTATTTATAACTTTCAAAGGAAATCCATTCCGATTACGTTGCTATTTTGGATAAAAGCAACAGAAAATAACATTTTTACTTACTTTGTTTTGGTGATATAATGAACAACATATCCCCAAGAGCTCTATAGTCCCAACAGTAAGTCACCTTACAGTTTTGTGTATAAATATTGGTGAAATGTTATTCAGTGATCGTTAATTACTCCAGAAACGCCAGACTATACAAAACAATGCCCTTTGCGCAGCCCTGAACTTTACCCACTCAGAGCACACATCACCTGCCCGTAGAAAGGTCCACTGGATCCCTATCAAAGAAAGAATCACTTTCAAGACTCTTGCCATCACTCATAAATGCATTTCCAAGTGTGCCACCCCTTACTTGTCGTACAAAGTCACCATGTTCTACCCCTCCAGACCCACCAGAACTCTTTACTCTCACAGGTGTGTAAAACCCAAATTCAAAGGTGCGAAAGCTGGAGGCACAAGCTTCCCAGTCATTACAGCCAAGCGATGGAACCCCCTACCACCTACCCTCAAAGCTGAAGGTTCCTTCTGGGCCTTCACAATGCACTGAAAGCTTGGTTGTTCAACTAAATCTGCCATGTAAACTAAACTGTAACTGCTTGATACTGTATAACGATGACTGCTCCTATGTAACCTTATGCCTATCGCCTTCGGGACCCATGTAAGTGGTTCTATAGCGCCCTGATGCCTGAGGGCTTGTGCCTGCTTTACAAGTGAAATAAATAAATAAATCATTTAAGATCTATATACTGTAAAGTTGGGGCATAGATTGTATACGTTTGCATTAATTGATTATCTTTGTATCTGGAAGTACGGACTTGTTTTTTATGTGTGTGAGAGGAGATTGGTTGGTTATGTTTCACACAAGCAAGGCCCATAATTGGTCTCCCTATTCGACCTGTACGGTGAGAAAACTGGAATCCTGGAGGGATTTGTGAGCTTGGAGACTCTAAGTCAAACACTCCCATTGAATTCGCCTTACCTCTGTATCTTGCCCATATCGCGGACACTGGGGGAGGAAGATGAATCCTCTGTTTTGAGCTTACATATGCCTGCGGAAATCGAATACCCTATCCTTTTCCTGTTCCCTATAAAGGAGCTAGATGACGGTAAAGTAGTGGAAGCAGAAGACATTGTTCAGTAGGTGACCTTCTCCCAAGTACCAATAGGTCCAATTGCCTAGTGTCGTTGTGATTGAGTGCTTTCCCCCCTACGAATTGACAGCAACCGACTTTCCCAACAAGGCTTCCCATCCCTGCACAAGAAATGAAAATGTCCATTTAAGGGCCACGGAAGATCTATGTGAAATTTGATGCACAATCCCGATAGACTGTGCAACTGGAGTAAGCATTCATATCAGTCAATCTGTGCAACTTGCATGTTTTCTAGAGTCACCTCTTGTGTGACTGAAATTACATGGCTGAGAGTTCATGTGTGACGTCTGTCTGACCAACCTGAACACAATGGAGGTGTTACATTGTCTCAGTCGTTGTGCACTTGTGCAGAAAAAGAGATGCAGTCCCTTTTTGAATCACCACTTAAGAAAAGTCTGCAAGAAATGTTTTTTAAAGCCCAGGCAATACCATTACCATAGCCAAATATTAGTGGCTATCCTACAGGATAGCATTTAACAGCTACTCCCAAGTGAATGCACTCTGCTCAGATCCCGACGCTGAAAAAGTCAAATACTTACGGCTAAATGCTGAAAGTCATTCCTGAAAGCACCTCACATTGAAGATCCTGAGGATAAAAATCATTGTAACTTAAGACAAAGAAATACAACTTAGCGAAGAAGGTTTAGGTGATGAGACATTCGGCTTTTTTCTTTTCAGCCAGACACATACTCCTAAAGGATTTTCTCAATGGGGGCTTCTTTAAATATCCAGGGATGTGAGGAAGGTTGACCTTTTTGGGACCAAAAACTGTCTTGATGGACACCTGCTCTAATATATAGTCATAGCCTGTATCTGTAGCAGGGATTCCCAGACACATTTCTTAGGTGGGGCAGGTTGGGGTATAGATAGTAGATGGTTGTTGGAACTGGAAGGTTGTACTTGCTGGTTTGAAAGGACTTGCCCCAGAGTTGCCAACGCTTCACTGCACATGATGTTGTCCTCATGAAACTCAAGGGAAGGGGCAATTGGCAGGGCTCTAGGGAACCCTCTCCTATTATGTGACTAGGTCAGAGACCTGACACTGCTAAGAGAGGATGGGACCCCTCTCAACCTACAGTGTTTGGCGATAGGAGGGCTCCAGTCCCTGTCCCTTTTACCTGTGCCTGGCTCAGTGAACTAAGTACCACCTTTTCTTGCCCCATACATATTGGGCACAATGCTTGGCAGTCCTTTTTTGTTTGTCCCATAGTTCTACATTACCTAGATGTCCTGGCAGTGGAGCAAGCAACCCAACCGGGAGAGAGCTGGTGAGGAACTGCTAGACTGTGGAGCGATCCACTCATCAAACCAGCAATCCAGACACCCTATGTGGCACAAACTGTGAAATTGATTATACCTTCAGCAGGACCGCAGAGCTGTACACATATCAATCCAGCAATACAGATGCTATGTTTAGTCTTGATATAAACTTTGAAATGTACTATACTGTACGTACAAAAAGGGGGTGGGACTTAAATCATGCTATATGTGTATGTACACCTGTAACCCAGCTTCTGGAGAAAAGGAAGGCAGTGGTTTGCTCGGGGAACCAGTTGAGGGAGAGAACCAATGGAAGGGGAAGTATATAGGGGATGATAACAATAGACCTGAAAATCAAGGCAGCTTGGGTTTTGCAGGAGAGGTCAAGGGAGGAGAAGGACAAAATGACAAAGCAGAGGAAGGACTCTGCAGAAGAGTGTGGATAAGGATTGATAAATATTTGCAAGGTGAGGTGTTCGTTGGTGGCAGAAAGTGGTACTCGGGTGTGAGAGTGCATGCATGGTGAGTGAGACTAGCAGAGGGGAGAGTAGGGGTGAATAAGGAAGAATGAGATGGTGACTGGGAGAGTGAAAGGAGAGTGACTGGGATAAAGTGTGTGTGGAGTGTAGAGTAGTAGAGTGGAGAAGATGGAATGATAGAGTGGACTGTGGAGAAGGGAGAGTTATAGAGTGGAGAGTAGAAGCAGAGAGTGAAGGAGGATAGAGTAGAAAGAAGAACATCAGAGGGATAGCTGGAGGAAGAGAGGGGTAGAACTCAACGAGAGTGGGATGAGGAGAGGGGACAGAGTAGAGGAAAGCAGAAGGAAGGATAGAACATCAGGATGAGGAGTACAAAAGAATAAAAATAAAGGACTGAGTGAGACCTGGGTGGTTGATAGCATTATGATTGTGGGACCCAGGTTAGGATCCACCTAGAGTATTCACATAGGAAGTAAGATTGAAAAGCCAGTCAGTCAGCTACTAGACAATAGGGGCTACCAATCTCTAGCAATCGTCTTGAAATTCAGAGATGCCTGTGATAGGGAGGGTACCGCCAAGGGGAGACAAGACAGTGAGCGGTACGAGCCAGAGATAGCCCCTTCTCTATACTTTTGATAATAACACTTGAACTGTCTTTGAGAGCGTGTGTGTTCTTCAGGCCATCTGTGACATATATACCTTCTTCACGTACCTATTCCCTTGCAAGGTGTGCTTCCCTGGTCTACACCACAGTAGAGAGTTATTAAATGTGACTTTGTCACAGGGGGATTACAGGACCCCCACCCCCCACCCCAAGGACTGACCTTGGAAAATTAAAAGCAGCAACAGTGTGCCGTGGGTGGAATCTAACTCCCTAATTTTAAAGTTCATCATAAATTAATCATAATGCAAGACGCTTTCATTACAGCTGTTGGCAAGCCCCCGAATCAGTGGAAGCACAGAGGCGTACACATGAGTAGCAGATGAAGAGAAGTCAAGTGCATCTGAAAGTGTTGGGTTCTTTGCCATGCATGCTTGAAATTCACAAGAGTGAGGACGTTGCTGCTGTTAGATGTGACGTAGACAGGGGAGCTGTAGCCATCAGGAAACCTGCCACTATTTACTGGCTGCAAGTTAAACATTCAGCTATATCCAATGAAGATGGCCAGAGAAGGTCAACAAGGTCAACAAGGAAGCAGAACAGCAATGCAGAGAAAGAACCTACCAACACTGGCATCAACCAACACCCAGGATGAGACCACCAGCAGAAAGGAGGCCATGGTCCATGGATGCAGCCTTGGAAATGAAGATTGTCTCAGAGGGCTGTGTGGAGGGGCAGAACAAGATTCTAGGGAGAATGTTAACAAGTTGACGGCCTAGAAGAGGGAGCTGGCAAGAGGCCAAAGTCCAGAAGATACCAAGGAGGGAACCAACTCATGATCTGAAGTGGGAAGCAAGGATATTGGCGAGAGAATAAGGAGGAGGAGTCTAGATTGCTGACTACTGGTATTTATAGTTCCAAGGCCAGCAATCGTTCACAAAGAATGAAATAGTAAGGAGTCATTTGAATTGTATACTGAGAGGTGCAGTCATCAATCCAGACTAAGAGAGTCTAATACATTGAGGAGTTATTTGAATCATAAGCTGAAAATTGGGTTCTTAAGATCAAGTGAGAGACTGATATAATAACATATAGTGGAAAGTTGGAGGTGCACGCTGTAAAGAGTGGTTAAACGATAGAGCAATAGACATAGAAAGTCAAATGTAATGGAAATCCATTGTGAGTTCCACACTGGGAAGTGCTTTCCAAAGCAACAGTTAGAGACTAAGGAGTTATAGCATAATACGGATACATTTGATTTGCATGCTTAGAAGTGTGGTCCATAGATTCAGCAAGAGAACAGGGAACTTTAAACTCGTGAGAAGTCATTTAGGGGCCGATTCATGGAACAAATGTGCGCCAAAAAACTTGGCGCAAGCTGGCGCAAGCGTGAAAAAGCAAGCGTGCGATTCATGAAAGGCCCTGCATGTGTTTCCCCCAGGAAGTGCGCCAAATCCGTGCGTGGCGCACACGTCATTGCAACATCCAGAACGCTGTGCGCAAGGCGCACAGCAAAAGTGCACAACATTAGCGCAAACACCAAAAAGGGGGCAGAAAGCAGGGCTTAACGCACGGAATGGGGAACAACGCATGAAAATAAGAGCTTAACTGGGGATGTACTCTGGGAAGTACACGGAACGCCCACACGCACGCGAACCCCACATATTCATGGAATCGAATAGGGGAAACCCGTGCACGGCCAAAGACACGCACAGGCCTAAACATGTCCGCCACACGAAGGCAGGTGGTAGCTTCCCTGCGCATTACAAAGATGTGTGCAAACAAAAAACACGTATATACAGCTATGATGAATGTCCCATTCTGTGGCCCCCTAGGAGAAATGACGTGTCACGCAATGCACAGGCATCCCAGAAAAGCAAGAAAAAGAGATAAGCGACCCCTATTGCCCACGTGCATGTAAAAAAACACACGCAGTATGCTGTGGCAGCCAGGAGCCCAAAAAATACGTACGTGATCAACACGCAATCTAATATGCCCATAAGAAAAGGGGTACGTGACAAACATGGACACCCGCAGTGAGAAAAATGGCATGTGTGACTCACCGTCTGCCTTGCATGGAGAAGAAGAACGCGGAGCCAACACCCACCCGCTGTGAAGTAATCGCGTGTGAACCTTAACGCCTGGAAAACACATGCACCGCTTCCCACGAAAAGCACGTACAGAGCGATGGAAACCCACGTTGGATCTTTAACCCGTGCCAGGGAAACACCCGCGCGTGTCACGTCACAGACGCGCTTACACGCGAAGGGCCTTTCCTTGAATTACACACTGACATGCAGTTTTTTCACGTGCCAAATCACTCCGTATCAAGCTGGCCACGCAGCAACACATGGAAGACCACGCTCCTGCCCAGAAGGCCATTTTCCTGCCCCCTGAGAACCCCGAGCACACTCCCACCTGCCATCTGCTGCTGCCTGCCTGACTGCTGGCCACGTGCCCTGCTATTTGGTGCCTGCACGTCAGCCATCTGCAGGGTTCCAGTTTTTGTGACCACCCCTGCTGGAACAGAAGACTCCCTACTGGTATTCCATTGCTCCACAGCCCAGCCTCAGGACCCAGTTGCCCACCCACACCTGCCTCGGGGGTTGCCATGTCCATCACAACACCATCTGGCACCAGTGGCAACCCCCCAGCAGAGGGCTGCCAGCTTCAGTGCCAATGAAGTTGGCATCCTGGTGGAGCAAGTCCTGGGGCATTATGTTGCCCTCTTTGGAAGTTCATGTGCCGACAATGAAGGATGAAAGAGGATATGGAAGGACATTGTGGCTACCATCAACGTGGAGGGGGTAGCAGCCCGTGACATGCAACACGTCCGGAAGTGCTGGGAGGACTTCAGGTCCAGGACCCTCAGCCAGGCCCGGTGCCTCTTGAAGACAGAGAATGCTGAGGGGTGCCGGGTACGCCTTACCGGCAACCAAATGAAGGTCCTGGAACATATATACGCCCAGCACTCCACCTCCAGGTCCTTCAGAGGCAGACCCGTCCAGAGTCAAGCGGTAAGTGTACATGCGTACTGATAGGACGCTGTGCATGTTGAGGTGTGGCAGGAGTGTGCAGGTTGGACCTATGTCTTGGAAGGCTCATGTATGGATGTGTATGTACAGGGACATGAGCCTGACGCATGTGAGTCCAGTCATGTGTGAGGCACATCAATGGTGTATGTGTTCAAATGCACGGTGCCCAAATGCATGTGTCTGTACACACATGTTTAAAATTATGTGTATGTACTGTGGCATGGTTGTGGTGTGACACATGGATGCTGGTTGCACCTTCATGTATGTGCACAATGTACAGGCTGATTGGAAGATGTGACATAGATGCCGATTATTTAACTGCGGCAGGTGGTGGAGATGTACAGATGCATGTATGTCTGGTGGCGTATGTGCATGTGTTTGGCACTCCCCGTGTTGCATGTGATGTCAGGCTAACCTTCGGATGCTCATGCTATTGTATGTGTATGGATGGTGCTGCCTGCTGCAACATTCCTGTTAATTTGCGCATGTGTGTGGGTTCAAATGATAGGTGTGTTGGGGATTGTGATACCATGTGTGAATTTTGACACTGCCAGTCATGTGCAACTGTCATGTGTGTATCAGACCATTGTACAGTTCCCTGATGCCTGTGTTCTGTCTCTCCCTGTATGCAGCGTCAATTGATGAAGAGGGCGGGGACGGTGCTGTGGAGCACAGCGACAGGGATCCCGCTGCCAGCCGGAGACGGAAGGCCCAGCTCCCCTCCCATGTTGTCATCTCGTCAGGGAGTGAGGGGTCTGGTGCTGTGTCCGCAGCTGCTGAGGGTAGGTCCAAGAGGCGGAGGTCGGAGGTGGACTCCTCGGCAGCAGAAGGGGCAGCTGAGACCCCACAGGGGCCTATGGAGGAAGATGGCACCGAGTCATCCAGGTTGGTGGAGGGTTTGGTTGAGGAGGAGGCAGTGGAAGGGCCACACACAGGGTCTGGAGGGGGGATTCCAGTGGTACTAGTGGTGCAGTCCAGGGGCAGGGACAGGAGGCAGCACAGGCAGCCGAGTAGGTGCCTGTGTGTAATCTTGTCCCCGATCCTGTGACTGCATCATCCTGCACCAGCAGGGATGCCTTCGTCCAGACCCGTTTTCAGTTAGGGGATCCGCTAACAACAACTGGCCTTCCTCTCGCAGCGGACGTGGCAATCCGGGACCGTGTTGAGCCTGTCCTGGCTGGGGTGGCGTTACGTCAACGTGGCATCCGGGATGATGTGCAGGGTTCTCGTGAGGACTCTGCACGTTATTTCGGATGCCTCATTGACCACGTCAACCTACTAGGACGGGTCACCAGTTCTGGGTTCCTCCGTCTGCTGGACCTTCTACCAACCCCCTCCTCAACTGAACTCCCTATGCGCCAGTCGTCCTCCGTGCCATCTTCCTGGCCATGTATCAACTGGCCACCCAGTGGAGCTGCACCTGACCGAGCAGCCAGGCTGGTGGAGGACACATCCCTGCCACAGTCGGGAGTCAGAGGTCCAGCAGGGGTGGCCACCCCAATAACTGGACCCCAGCAGGAGGAGAACGTGCAGGCATCAACAGGCAGGGCACATGCACGGCAGCAGCAAGCTCAAGGTGGGAGCGATGATGGCTCGGGCCATCAACATCAGACGGGCAGGCATCGGCCGGAGGGCAGGAGGACCCTGGATTGGGAGTGTCTTCCATGTGGCAGTGGTTGGGCCAGCAAATAGATGCAGATCGGCGGCGGGCGGAAGAGGCACGGCTCACTATGGTCAGGGCGGAGAAATCCATGCACAGGGTGTTGAGGCGGGCTGAGTGCCTTGAGGAAATTTGCAGGGAGTTGGAGGTGGACATGGCTTTATCCCTGCGAGACCTCGGGGCCAGGGAACAGGCCCACCTCCAGGACTTTGAACAGGAGTTCGATGATGCCCTGGCCCGGGAAAGCAACAAGTGAGCCGTACGACTTGCCCGCCGCCATTGTATATAGTTCATTAGTGTTAGGTTTCGTTTCTATTTTTCTTTCATTTGGGGCGCATGGACTATGCCCCACCTTTTTGTGTATAGTTATTTATTAGGTAGGGTTTTTTTGTAGGTTTCATTTAGATTGTTGGGCTCATAGACCCTTGGATGTTCTTTTGTAAATAGTTTTCGAAGTGGATTTCATTTTCTTGGACCCATGGTGGAATACTTTGCTTTTTTTGAACTGTGATTTTTTTTTTATGGACAGACCCATAGGAGCCATTTTACTTTGGATCTTATTGGTTGCAGCATTTATTTTTTTGGATCAATTTTGGAGTTCCGGACTTGGATTATTTCTTTTCATTATTGTGTGATTTGGTTGTATTCATTTCGTTGATTCTTCAATACACTTTCTTTCTTTACTTTACTTGTGTGGTCTTCTATCATTTGTTTTGTGCATGTCACAATGTTGTTTTTCACAGTCATGTGTCACCATTGTGTGGGTCTGAGGGACATGTATTCATGGGCATGCTGGTTATGTATTTTTTATCATGACTTTGGGAATTCAATGTGGGGTGTTTGGACTGGGGTGGCTTGAGGTGGGATTTGGGTGGCCATAAGGTCCATGGGTCTGGAGTGTGATGACGTGTCGGGTGGAGGGAGATGAGTCGGTGCTTGCTGGCAGGTGCCCGTCACTGCTTGGACGGTGGGGGTGCAGGGGGACATGAGTTGGGGCCCATGTGGGTGGGACAAAGACTGAAATGCAAATGGATATTTCCCATCTGTGAAAGGTACAGTGAGCAAAAAGCGTGTGCTGCAAACTCTCACCTCAGAACAGGTTATCATGCCATGTTCTCTCTGGAGAGGAGCGCCTGCTACCTTTTGTGAAATATGTGTAAGGAACTTGGGGTTGGTCACCCTAAGTTACCTGGGGACAACCAGACGTGGTCTCCCTGCTCACTGTGCTCAGAGAGGCACAGCTTCACCTCACTGATGAGGCCCAACAAAGCTGAAACACGTGTATGGGGTTGCTGTCGGTACTCTTGTTCAGAGAGGAATTGCCATAGCATTTCGGTGCTGGACTGCCCATGTGGGCGGGACAAAGACTGATATGCAAATGGATATTTCCCATCTGTGAAAGGTACAGTGAGCAAAAAGTGTGTGCTGCAAACTCTCACCTCAGAACAGGTTATCATGCCATGTTCTCTCTGGAGAGGAGCGCCTGCTACCTTTTGTGAAATATGAGTTGGGGCCTGCTGGCAGGTGCCCGTCACTGGGGGTGGGTGGATGGGTGGGGGACATGAGTCGGGGCTCACAAGTGTGCTCACAAGTGCATGGTGCCATGTGGGCTGCCTGCAGGTCATGGTGAGGATTGTAGGGTAGTCCCCTGTGGTGTGGGCTGCCTGCAGGGCATGGGGAGAGGGGAACCGCACACCCGCGAGGGCCCACGATGCCAAATCACTTGTGAAACTCCCTGCGTACAGCCCAAATACACGTACCCTGCTCTCGCCTTGAGTACCACGTGTGAAACTCCCCATGTACACCCCAAATACACGTACCCCGCTCTTGCCTGGAGTATCGCAGTGAAACTTCCCGCGCAACCCCGAATTACATGTACCACGCTCGCCCAAGGCCTATCGTGTGTGAAACTTCCTGCATACTCCCCAAATACACGTACCGCGCTTGCACAGGGCCTATCGCGTGTGAAACTCCCTGCGTACCCCTCAAATACACGTACCCCGCTCGCACAGGGCCTATCACGTGTGAAACTTCCCGCGCACTCCGAAATTCGCTCAGGCTGCCCATCCACCCTCCCCTTGCCCCACAGGCAGCCCATCCACCCTGGCCATGCCCCACAGGCAGCCCACACCACGGGGGGACTTTTTCCACGCAATTTACCTGGCGCGAGCGCACCACAGACTGTGTGCACCACTTGTGTGCCGAATTCTATGAATTACCCCCTTAGTTTCATGTTGGCAAGTGTTTTCCAAATATCCAAAAAAAGTCTAAACCTCTCATTTCAAAAGAAGAGCTAATAAACCAGAAAGGACTGCATACACAAATACATTAACATCTGCATAGTGATAAAGATATAGGATGAGTTCTGTGACTTAAACAACCCTACCATAAAAAAAAGAAGTACTAACCCTGGTTCCTCTATACGTGCAGGACGACTGGCAATTGGGGGTCATTACGACCCGGGCGCAAAGGGATACCGGGCACCGGTAATGACACTGGTGCCGGTAATCCCTTTGTGCCCTATTCCGAGGTCCCTTTGCGGGTCCTTCCTTAACACCTACTTTTAGCAGGCATTAAGGACGGGACCCGGAAAGGGACTTCAGAGCTAATAACGGTACCGTAATTTACGGTACCGTTATTAGCACCCTCCCCATTCCCATTGAGCCCTACGGGGGCTCAATGGGTATGGGGAATGGTATTTTCAATGTGGACTTACCGGTCCCGCAAAGGTCGGACTAGACCGGTAAGTCCCCATTGAACCAGGGCGGACACGGTACCGGTAATGATGCTAGTCATGGTGCTAACAGCGCCATGACTAGCACCAACCTCGGAATGAGGCCCAATGAATCTCTATAGATTCCTCATTGTTTTACAGGTGTAAAAGGTACATGCAGTCAGAGATGTTCTGCTTTGAGGAGAAGCACAGACGAAGTAGATGTTATGCTCTGTGACCTCACTTGGTGCAAGAAATGTAATCAAAATGACGTGCAACATAAAAGACTGGTGGAGTGCTTGTCTCCTCCTGTGTTTAATGCTCGGAGTCATATTGTTGTGCAATGCACATTTGCCTGCTAGAAGATCTAATACAGGAACAAGAGATTTCACTTGCTTGCTGGGACGTTTGGACCAAAGATCTACCTTTTTAGATAAGAAAGTTTAAAACTGTGAGATTTCATTTGACTTGCACACTGTGAGGTGTGGTCCAAAGATGCTGCAAGACTCTAACAAAACCTAATGCAGTGAGAAGTCTTTCGAGTTATACACTGGACAGGGTGATCCAGAACCCCAATGCAAAGACACGTACTATGTTCTCTGCAAAGTTTTATTCAAAGACCCAGTGAAAATCTTAGAGCGATCAAGGGAGTTAAAAATGATCTTGCATTACCTGCTTGTAAATGTGACACAAGCCTACAACAGAAACATACTAGCACAGAAACCAAAGGTGCAAGATCTATCTCAGACCAGGGAAAATATCGTTTAGAAAATCGAAATAGACTATGCAGACTATGGCAACATTCGCTGGTATACTTTGCAGTGCGTAAAGACCCCAAACTGGAGATGTCCTTTGAAGGCGTGGAAATTAATGGGCATTATAACATTGGTGGTTTCTGCGATATAGCACTTTAACTATGACTACCAAAAAGGTATCTATAATAGCTTTGTTGTGAAACATTTGATGACCCATTGAGTATACAATGCAGGAGAAGTTGACATTGATAAATGAGATGCTAGTAATTTGATTGTTCCTGAAGAAGATGATGTGTTTCTTTCAGGCCTTCTTTGACAAGGATTACATCACCAACCATCCTGGAGATGCAGAGAAGATCACGCAGCTAAAGGAACTCATGCAGGAGCAGGTACTCACTGTATAGGGGCCTCTCGAACAATGCCTCTAAAATTAGAGTAATGTTAAAACTGGCTGTCATGGGGAAAATGTGTTTTGCAGAGGAAGTGTTGAAAAGTTTTAAAAAAAAGAATTAAATACATGTTCCGTTGGGGTCCATGACCCCAAAATAATGTCAATCGGAAACAAAATTATGGAAAATTTGCAATGTCGCAAAACTAAACCTAGGGAATAGCTTCCCTGTTTTTCTATTTCAGATTATCCTTTTACTCCACTTTTTATCTTTATTACTCTCTCCCGTACTGCTGAATCTGAGTATCTTTTTTATTAAACGAAATGTTATCGAAATATGGAGCTGACGCAATGGCTCCAGAATGGCTCTGCTTGATGTAGATCTGATTTAGTTTTGATCCTATCCAGAGAGATTATTTGCTGCCAAAGAGCTTACCCTCATATGCGTTAGTTTCCAGAGCATGAATAAAACCCCAGGAGGTGTCTTAGATTGCTCATTGACACCATGTTCAATTCATCATGTTCTATGCTTTCTTCTAGGTCCAAGTCCTCGGTGTGGGACTGGCAGTGCACGAAAAGTTTGTGCATCCAGAAATGCGTCCCCTTCACAAGAAACTGATAGACCAGTTCCACATGATGCGCTCAAGCCTGTATCATGTAAGCAACTGCACAGTGCAAAGTATATTGTAGACAGTTTACTTCCTGCCCTGCCACTCCACCACTCCTTTTAACTTTCATTTAGTTTCCTTTGTAAACTCCATGTATCCTGCCTGATTGATTATATGTTGGCCTTTCCTACTTGAACCCTTCGCTCACTGTCATTCATGGGGGGGGTGGTTGTTTCTGCTTCAGCCCTCCCTAATTTTGTTCTAATAAAGTTATTTTCTTTATAGGAACTTCCTGGTCTGGACAAGCTGAGCCCTTCATGTTCTGGGGCGAGTACTCCTCGGGGCAACGTCTTGGTGTCACACAGCCCAATGAGCCCAGACACAATCAAACTTATGCACAGGCACAGGTACTATATTATTTTACAGTACAGCCTATGAGGGAAGGGGAACATTCAATGAGTGGCTCAGATAGGCTTTCATCCTGGGGGATTATAAAATTTAGAACCTGTTGCACCGGTTTACAAGACAGAGGGCCTCATTACAATGAGTGCAGTAGAGGGTTAACGGCGCCAGTAGAGCTGCCGGCGCCGTTAACCCTCTACCGCACCATTACGAGGTCTGCTCGCGGGTCCCGATAAGGACGTCTGGTAAAACCAGGCGTTCTTAGCGGGACCCGCTAGCAGACCAGGATGCTAACAACAGGCCTGTCATTAACGGGCCCGTTGTTAGCATATTCCCCATTCCCATTGAGCCCTATGGGGCTCACATGGGACTGGCGATGTACCGGGTCCAGGTTCCCTGAATGGGGAAATACCGGGCCCTCCAAGTTCGGAATGGCCCGGTAATTCCCCATTCCAGGAAACCAGACACGGATCTGGTACCCGGTATGGGGGTAGCTATGCTGCTAAAAGCGGCATGCCTACCTCTATACTTGTAATGAGGCCCAGAGTTTTTGAAGCTTTTCTCGCATTATCAAATCAATGAAAGAGAATATCTGTACTATTAACTGGGCCCACAAATATGGCATTAAGTCCTGAAAAGGGAAAGAGGATTTAACTTTTGAGGAGCCTCACCTGTATAACTGAACAGTCTCCTCTTATGTTTGAAACAGATCATCTGTATACCATTTGATGGCTGTAAACAGGAATCTGTGACATCTCATTGACTGCAAACTCACCGTCCGCTCAAATAGTTGAATCCTTCTCAAAGTAGGCTACCTGCCTAATTTATGATAGTTCTGTTTTTAATGCTACAGGCAACTCTTCTTCACAGAGAATTGGAAGTTTCCCATTTTGCCGCCATACAGTGATTTGCCCCATACCCCCCAACGCCCTCCATGTTGAGCTTATTACAGAGAGGCCCATTTTCCCTGCTTCATGCTCCTTCAGCTTACTTCCCTCAACTCGGTCTTCCTCTGCGCCATATTTTAACTTCCTCGCCCTCCCGTTCCTCCACAACTACCCTCTTTCCATCATACCATCCTTTCATTTTTATTTTTCATTCATAGCAGCGCACAAAGCCCTGAGGCATCTCGGTGCTAGTTACAGTTACTAAGCAGTTACAGGTTACAAGTTACAATGTTGTGAGACTGTCATAAAGATAGAACATTTAAAAGCAGTTACAGTGAAATACATGACTCGAAATTAAGTCTGCAGGTAATCAACTTAAAGACATAACCTGCTTGCTGGGTCCAGATGAAGCATGGTGGGCGCGCGCGATCACATCAAGCCAGAAGGGGGCAGTACTGTAGTGGCTCTCCAGGCGCTCACCGGAAAAGACTCAGCCCACGCGGCTGGGGGCTATATCAGCTGTGCAAGGCATTACTGACAGGATCCAGTTAAGTATAGTGTTCCGAGAGCGATGACATTTGCAGGGTCTGCCTTTTAGGCACATTTGCGGGCAGACAGAGATATGTGAAACCTAGGGCAGCCCCTGGGTAAACAATGGGGTTGACAGGTAAGAACAGTCATAATAGTAGGATATTGTTGGTAGTAATTTCGTGCCAATAGTTTTAAAAGTTTTAATAAATGCAAGAAAGAGCGCATACCTTACAGATTGGGCGCCTGCCGGGACGCTTGCTATGCACAGACAGGCTCCAGCCTTATCCGGCGGCCTTCTGTGGCAGACAATGCTGGCTTTGCCTGCCAGCTTAGATGAGACCCGGGAATACGAGCTACGAGCTAGCCAATCAGGTTTGCAAATAGGAAGGACTCCTTCTCTGCCCCAAGGCAGTGATGCTTGGCAGGGATGGCCGCAGGCCATCTTCGAAGGGGGCATCAACCTCCTGCTAGCAATGGTGATCACATCCTGATGGTGAAAAGTAAAGACCCCTAAATCTGTGCAGGGCAGAGGGGTCATGGTGGAGGAAAGACAACTCAATGTGCAAGAATTCTGGGCACAGACAGGCTCCAGTCTTATCCGGCTGTCTTCTGCAGCGGACAATGTGGGCTTAGATGAGTCCGGGGAACTTAAAGTTACCATAACTGCCGAATTTCAGGGGTTTTCCGGTTTTACTTTGAACCATAACGTCCCTTTAACAAAGATTTTTCACTGTATTTCATAGGTTTTTAGTAGCGCAACTTAACCATAACATCCCTTTAACAAAGTTTTTTTACTGAATTTCATAGGTTTTTAGTAGCGCAACTTAACCACAACGTCCCTTTAACAAAGTATTTTTACTGAATTTCATAGGTTTTTAGTAGCGCAACTTAACCATAATGTCCCTTTAACACAGTTTGTTTACTGAATTTCATAGTTTTTTATTAGTGTAACGTAACCATATCGTCCTTTTCAATGGAGGAAGACCACTAGCATCCTAGGTTCTCAAAGTGGGAACCCGGGGTGGTAAAAAAAAGATTTTTCTTCCCAAACCAGGACACCGCAGGCAGGCGTCCCGGTGTAGGAAGGAAAATCTTTTACCAAGATGGACACCAGGGAAAGGGAAGGCAGGGTGTATAAAGAGAACACAACAGGGCATCGGCAGGGGGTCGGGAAGACAGGAGAGAGACACGGGGCATGAGTGGGGGGTAACACGAGGGAGACACGGGGCATGAGCAGGGGGTGGAAAGAAGGGAGACACGGGGCATGAGCGGGAAAGAAGAGAGGCACGGGGCATAAGCGGGGGGTGGGGGTGAACAGGGGAGACACGGGCCATGAGCGGGGGGAAAAGGAGGGAGACAGACACGGAGCATGAGCGGGGGTGAACAGGAGAGACACGGGGCATGAGCGGGGGTAGGGCAAGGTGGGGCCCCCACCCCCGCTCATGCCCCGTGTCTGCCCTGAGCGGGGGGTGGGGGGGAAAGAAGGGAGACACGGGGCATGAGCGGGGAGTGGGGGGGAAGGAAGACAGGGCATGAGCGGGGGGTGGGGGGAAGAAGGGAGACACGGGGCATGAGCGGAGGGTGGGGGGAACAATAGGTCAACAAGGGGCATCATAGGAGGGGGTGACAAGAGGAAGACACGGGGCATGAGCAGGGGGTGGGAGGGAACAGGAGGAAGACACAGGGCATGAGCGGGTGGTGGGGGGTACAGGAGACAGACACGGGGCATGACCAGGGGGTGGGGGGTAACAGGAGAGAGACACAGGGCATGAGCGGGGGGTGGGGAGAACAGGAGACAGACACGGGGCATGAGCGGGGGGTGGGGGGAACAGGAGACAGACACGGGGCATGAGCCCAGCAGATCAATTCTGCTCTGTGCGCCACACCCCAGTGCACATCGCCTGCTGTTTAGGGAAACGTTCTGAAAGTGTGAGTTTCAACTTCATCCCACACTATTTTAAAATGAAACCGCTCTAGAACAGTTTCATTTTAAAATAGTGTGGGGTGAAGTTGAAACTCGCATTTTCAGTGCACGGCACTGCACGTTTCCCTAAACAGCAGGCGATGTGCACTGGTGTTCGGCGTGCCAAAACATCCCGTCGCCAAACCGGCGACACCGAAACGGGGTGTACCGACGGGGCATGTGCGGGTGGGGGGAACAGGAGACAGACACGGGGCATGAGCGGGTGGGGGGAAACAGGAGACAGACACGGGTCATGAGCGAGTGGGGGGAAACAGGAGACAGACACGGGGCATGAGCGGGGGGTGGGCGGGAGGGAGGGATAGAGACATGGGGCATGAGCGGGGGGTGGGCGGCGGGAGGGATAGAGACACAGGGCATGAGCGGGGGGTGGGCGGCAGGAGGGATAGAGACACGGGGCAGGAGCGGGGGGTGGGCGGCGGGAGGAATAGAGACACGGGGCATGAGCGGGGGGTGGGCAGCGGGAGGGATAGAGACACGGGGCATGAGCGGGGGGTGTGCGGCAGGAGGGATAGAGACACAGGGCATGAGCGGGGGGTGGGCGGCGGGAGGGATAGAGACACGGGGCATGAGCGGGGGGTGGGCGGTGGGAGAGATAGAGACACGGGGCATGAGCGGGGGGGTGGGCGGCGGGAGGGATAGACACACGGGGCATGAGCAGGGGGGTGGGCGGCGGGAGGGATAGACACACGGGGCATGAGCAGGGGGTGGGCGGTGGGAGGGATAGACACATGGGGCATGAGCGGGAGGTGGGCGGCGGGAGGGATAGACACACAGGGCATGAGCGGGGGTGGGGGGAGGACAGAGACACACGGGGCATGAGTGGGGGGGTGGGCGGCATGAGGGATAGACACACGGGGCATGAGCGGGGGGGTTGGGGGTTGGGGGGGGAGGGGAGAGACACACGGGGCATGAGCGGGGGTGGGCGGGAGGGGGAGAGACACACGGGGCATGAGCGGGGGGTGGGTGGCGGGAGGGATAGAGACACGGAGCATGAGCGGGAGGGAGAGAGACACACGGGCATGAGCGGGGGGTGAGCGGCGGGAGGGATAGACACACGGGGCATGAGCGGGGGGTGGGCGGCGGGAGGGATAGCCACACAAGGCATGAGCGGGGGGTGGGCGGCGGGAGGTATAGACACACGGGGCATGAGCGGGGGTGGGCGGCGGGAGGGATAGACACACGGGGCATGAGCGGGGGGTGGGTGTCGGGAGGGATAGACACACAGGGCGGGGGTGGGCGGTGGGAGGGATAGAGACACGGGGTATGAGCGGGGGGTGGGCGGCGGGAGGGATAGACACACGGGGATTGAGCGAGGGTGGGCGGCGGGAGGGATAGAGTCACGGGGCATGAGCGGGGGTGGGCGGCGGGAGGGATAGAGACACGGGGCATGAGCAGGGGGTGGGCGGCAGGAGGGATAGAGACACGGGGCATGAGCGGCGGGAGGGATAGACACAAGGGCATGAGCGGGGGGTGGGCAGCGAGGCTGGGATAGACACACGGGACATGAGCGGGGGGTGGGCAGCGGGAGGGATAGACACACGGGGAATGAGCGGGGGGTGGGTGGGAGGGAGGGATAGACACACAGTGCATGAGCGGGAGGGAGAGAGACACACGGGGCATGAGCGGGGGGTGGGCGGGAGGGGGAGAGACATACGGGGCATGAGCGGGGGTGGGCGGGAGGGGGAGGAGAGACACATGGGGCATGAGCGGGGGGTGGGCAGGAGGGGGAGAGACACGGGGCATGAACTGACTAGTCCCTAAAACTGAGAGACTTCGGGCCTGATAGTTACAAACATGTTTTCAATGGTACTTTCCCATGTTAACATTTCTGTAAATCAGGTCCTTCATCTCTTCAGGAATTATTGTATTTTTACAATTGCGCACCTCACCTTGCAGTAAGGATACTTTTGTTTCCTCATAACCTTTTACCTCATAACTTTTTGATTGCTCTAATGAAGTGTCTAAGACAAGTTGGTGGCAGCCGTGTGATTTTTAACACTTTTAGCACCCTTAAAGGGTCATGGCTGAGACTTTTGCTTGCTCTTCAGCAATCTTGTCCTTTGGCCTTCTTCTTGCCTTCTCGGGTCAGGAAATGCCATGTATGGTAGACCATTTCCCGTTGAAAGCTGCTGCCTTTGCGGGCAAGTGGGCTTTGTTTTTGGGAGCCAGAGAAGTCCCCATCCTCAGGCGTCCAAAAGTCTGTTGCTTAATGGATGTGATGACTAGACAACGCATGGCTGTTTTTTGCAGATCCTTACCATTGGTGGGCTTGCTCCCGGACTGAATCTTTAATAAAAGGAGAGCTCCTGCAGCTAGTCGACAGACCATCATTGGAACCAAGACTTCTATGAGGAAGAGCAGCCCACTGACGGCCCGAGGACAGCTCCTGCAGCTGACCAGTATTGACTCTACTGATTGGCCTGTATAGCCATGCTCCTCTGCCTGATCCCAGAAGACCCTCATTGGTGCTTTGACCCTTGGACTAGTGGGAACAACCAGTATCGACCCCAGCTAAAGGATTTGTGCTTTGGAAGCCTTTGGAAGTGTTGCTGGACCACCCGATGGAAATGACCAGCTGCCTTTTGGACTCCCTCTGTGCATCCATCGTCGTTCTGAGCGGAGCCTTGGGACTTGCAAAAACATCAGCTTATGCCATAATTCACATGTCCTCGCATTGTCAGCCATCTCAAGGGAAGCTGTGCTAGGACTACTTCTGTGTTCACTGCTGGAAGATCGTATGTCACCGCCTGACTGTGGAGACCACCGTTGAAACATTTTCTCTGTATTCCCATGAAGTATCCTGAAGTTCTGCACTTCTGAACTCTCAATCTTTTCTTCATTTTGGGGTCTTCTTCAAGAAGCTGCCTGGAACCGTTTGGTGAGAACCACGACCAGGTCTGACCTGAAAAGTGACCTCTGCACCTGTGACCCCTGGACTTCCCTCACCCAAACCAAAGACAGAGAACTGTGTCCTAGTGCAAATTCTGGAACACCTGCATTGTCACATTGAAAAATCAGAGTCAGGGGGTTAAGTGAACATGCCTGTTTCTGTCTGCCACTGTCTTCCATAGGGAAGCATTGGGTGAAGAGCCCTTGTCCCTAAACTCCCTTTGGTCTGACCTTTGGTCATCAAACCTGGGCCTATGATCCTTTCCTAAGGTTTACCCTGGCAATAGTATGAAGTTGGGTTCCTACCTGATTTGAAGAATATACTTACCTAACTTTAAACAACTTTCAAAGCACTATCACAGCCCAATGCATCAGTTCTGAAATACCTTCCCTGAAGAAATCATAGTTTGGAACCTTTGGGAAAAAAGGCCCCATACGTCTTAGTACAGGACTTCATAAAACAGAGGGAACTGAGTTTGTTCTTATTTTAACTGGTTTTCCTGCATTTGATTACTCACCTGTTGAACACTGGTATTTAAGTCATATTCAATTCTATTTCTAAGGGTCAATGTATATGTCTGTTATATATGGTTTTTGATTATATTCCTTACCTGTGATTTGTATATGCTAAGTGTGTTCATGAAGGCCTAATAAATAATTGTATTTTTATATGCTTACTGACTTACTTGAATTTTGGTGGTTTTCTTTGTGCCCTCATTGATATGATATGATATTTTATTTTTATCCCGCTCATTAGACAGGTGTTTCAGAGAGCGACGAGGCAAGGGAGGGGAAACAAAGGAGGACAAAAACAACATTCGTACCAGGCCCAGTGACATTGAGAATGTGCAAGTGCATAGGAGAGGGAAGGGGAAAAAGCGAGGGGCAGCAGGGGGGTGGAAAGTATGCACATGAGATAGAACAACAACAGGTAGGGCGGCCAGCAGGTGGTAAGTGCAAGAATAAGGTCTAGACAACAGTTGTCTGATAGGTGCTAGAAGGGGACTGTAGGGTTGCAGATACAGACCCATGTGCAGGAGTTGCTAGGAGGCAGTGCAGGTGTGAGGCTGGGAGGGCAGGGAACTGGGCCCAATATCAGAGGTTAACCAGGTGCCTGGTACCAAAGCAGAGAGATTAGCAGGGGAGAGGAAGAGCAAAGGCAGAAGCAAAGAGGAAAGTCTCGAGGTGCTTCTGGAACCTAAGATGGTTCTCCTCAAGTTTCAGAGAGGCAGGGAGGCTGTTCCCGAGGGAGGCCCCAGCCGAGGAAAGGGATCTACCCCCAACTCATTGCTTGGAGAAATGACTGACCCTGAGGGAGTTGGAGGTGGAGGAGCGAAGAGCTTGAGAGGGAGGGTATTTATAGAGGGAAAGTTGAAGGCACGAAGATCAAAAGTAACTTCTTCTTCATACATTGCAACACAGTGTAAGGATATACATGGAGAAGCTTTCAATTAATAGGGAGAATGACATTATTTATTGTCACTTTATCAATGGCTCAGGGAGTATAATATCCAAAATTGTTGAGAAATAGCACAGAAGAGGCAGAAAGATAATGGTCAATACATAGAGCCAGGGAACAATGAAAGCATTGAACTTAAAGGGTTGGTGAATACAACTTCACTAGGAATATGCACTGAATTGTCTCAGGGCTCACATGTCTGACCTTCTGAGCATGAAAGTATTAAAGGGTCTCACCGTAACTCGAAGAAAGGAACAGTAGGAGCTATTCTATTGTATGGCTTGGACATGACCATGGCGGACATTGGTCCATACTTGAACATCATCCAGGGCAGGGTTTGGAAAGAAACATTGGGTCTTGCTAAATCCATCCCGAATTCAGTATTGAGGCACAAACTGGGGTTAACATTGCTTCATAAGAGGCACTTATGGAGGCAATTGTCTAGTTACTCAAAATCCCTTTTCCCTCCCTGAAAATTCTCTATACATCGACTTGAAAATAATAATAGCTGAGAGATCTGTAGCATCTATCAGTGCCTTTAAGATCAGCATGACAAATCTCTTGGATCATATCTGTTCTTCAAAAAACAAACTCATAAATTGCCCTGCTTCTAGTAAATGTAAACTGTTTAGGGCTGACTGGTGTGAGAGCATCAAGCAACTTAGAGAGATCTTCTGAAATATCGTCAACTATTTCCTAGTAACAAGGCACACTCGATGTACCTTTGCCTCAACCAGTTGCCCACACTTGAGCATACCAGCCATTATAACATGCATCAAAATCGGCCCCTGGTTTGCCGTGTCTATAAATGCTTGACTACCTTAGAAACTTTAAGACATCTGGTTATTTCCTGTCCCACTTTGAGTAACACTAGTAGTAGACATTTCAAAGAAATTGCTTTGATAGATTTTGGCCCTAGGAGGACATATTTTGGTCGCACTGTAAGTGACTTCAATCCAGCACTCCATCTAAGTCAACGCCTAGTATGGGATGCCCAATGGAAGCCCTTATTTATATATTTTTATGTCAAAGTTCTTTAAATCTGGATGATGAACCCTTATATAACGCCCCTCTCTTTGAATCTCTTTGAATCTCTTTGAATCTCCCGACCTCACTGAGCCAAGAAGTAGGTTTGTTTTGCAAATTAAGAGGTTTATTTGAAGAATTGAACAATATATATCACACTTTTATGAATAGAATAATATCTGAATAGCACACTTATGAATATGTACAGTGAGCAGCAATTGGTAATATTACAATATCAACAATCTCTTGAATCAGTTAGGAGTAGGAATAGAAAGGATAACGTAGCAAAGAATACTTTATATGATTGAAGGAAATGCAAGGATGGGAAAATATGCTAAAATTATTTTAATTCACTAAATGAGATTCAGGATAAGTGAGAGTTACTTTGGATTGGTTCAGGTCAACACTAGCAATGATTCATAAATGATTATCAGATTGAAAACAAATTTGAGCAGTTGAAAACAAGATACAGCTATTTTGACATTTGGTGAAATAGAGCTAAATTGCAATTCGCAGCAATTTTTCCACGTGCGTGAGACGCGATTACGGAAAAACTATAATGAATTGTCATTTTAGGTTTGTTGGAAAGCTTAGGAACTTAACTTCAAAATGACAGTTAAATCCCGGCTCTGGGACGTGCGGTTCAAAAGTTACAGGGGTTTTTGTAAAGGTAGATTTTTCAGAAATATAGTCAAGATTTCAAAATGACAGATTGCGCTTTAAAGATTTGGACTTATACTAAGGTGTATGAAACTACAAGATACCCAACGGGACAACCACCAGAAACAGGGCACCTTCTGCTCTGATTGTTGTGCGTCAAGACACTTGAAAAAAATATCAGCGCATAGATGATTATCGCTACAATTTATCAAGAATTATGTGGAGGAGAGGAGAATTTAGGATAGACAAAAGAGGTTCTATAATGCAGTTCTGGATGGTTGAAATGGTTGGAATAGGATTACTTTAAACTAAGATATTGGCTATGTACAGTTCTAGACAGGTTACTCACTCACATGGCTTTGGAATGGAGTGGGCCCCATCAAAGATCTGGTCAAGGGTTTGGCTGGGATTCTCTCGCCACGAGACAGGTCTCAGTTCTGCTCTCAGCACTGCACTGCGGTCTGTGCAGTCTCTTGGACTGGATCTAATGGGTTCTGGATACAGCTCTGCTTTCTGGGTCTGGATCTTGATTTTAGCACAGGGTTCTTTGCTAGAATAGCAAAACAGTACAGCCCGGCTGTTGAATGTGAGAGCCCCTTGGAAGTTTAGGGGTTAGAATCAGGTTGCAAAAGATTCTGAAGGCCTGCTGAGAAGGGTTCAGCTTTTGGGTTAGGCCTCTCTGCTTCAAATTTCTAGAGTTTGGTTCTAGAGACTCTGTCTAATATTGTCTGGATCTGGTCTGGATCTTCTTGCAGGGTGCTTCGCCAAGAAATCAGTTGAGTAGTGGAAAAGTGTGTGTCTTGCCTGTCCTCAGCAGTCCCTATTTATGTATTTCCAAAGCGGGTGGGGAGGCTGATTCTACAATGCCCAACCCTCTAAGGATCTAATAGGTCAGGGAATTTCCTATCCCCTGATTGGAGAAAGGATCAGCATGTCATCCTGTGTCATGTTTATGGCTTAGGGGAAAAGACTCCCCTTTGTCTCTGTACAGTATATCTTATTTTTAATAAAACACATATTTACAAGGTTCACAACTTGTTAATACTACATGAATTACATGACAGATTGCCTAAGGTACATTTCTGTTCAACTCTCATCTTCCTAGGAGATTTGGTTCAGAAATGACAACGTTTTCACGCTTTTGGTGGGTTTCTCAATATTAGTTCTGCAGCAATTTTTAGACATGCATTCACACCCCATCTGGACACATTTCTGTAATTTTTTATGTTCATAGCATAAACACAGTGGCTACAATATGAATAATTCCGGGGTTTGGTCTCAGAACATCGCACGGAGTCCAGCTTAGTCTTAAACTCTGAGCAAATTTTTATTTTAACAATCTCAAAATTTCACATTTCTGTCCGTTTGTTACAATATTTTAGAAGCATTTTCCTTAAACATATATTTGCTGTGCTTTATGAATCCACACAATGGTTTGTCTCCACCTCCAAGGTCTGGGCTGATTCAGAAGTCACGTCTCTCCTTCCTGCCAGCAGTTTGTTGTCAGTCACACCCGAATTAGCATTTTCTATTCAGCCGAAGGATTCCTTTGTCTGCACTGAGAGCAAGAGGCCAGGGTTCCTCTCCTAGTTCCCTTTCACAACAGACTATCAATCTCTTAGCCAAGGGCAGGGGGAAGTTTCCCTTGTTCAGGGGAAAGGTGTGGAATTTGTTTGAAGCAGAGGGTGGGAAACTTTAACTCGTAAACCCAATGTCTAAAAATTGTCTTGCCTTATAATATAATTCTCATTTTTAACACATACATCAAACAATTTCTTACTTCAAGCCTATTCAGAATATAGTTTTAAATTGTATCTACCTCTTAGGCTTCTGATAGCAAGTCTTTCTTTGGCATAGTTTGAGCTCAATGTACAACTTTACCCAAAATGGTTTTAAAACGTCGGCTTCTGGTAGAGGTGAGTAACGGTATTACACCCATTTTTGACAGATTTCTTCTAACAAGCAATCCTCAAAAGCTTACTTTGTTCAGATATAGAAACACTTCTGTGGACCTTATATTTATGTAGATTCTTGCGGGAGAATGATGTTGACCACCCAACAAAGAGGTTGGATCTTTTTGGGTGGTTTGTGAGCCATGATTTGTGCAAATTTGACACCCTGTGGTGAAAGGGCTGGACTTAACAGCTGTTAGGCTGTGGCGAGTGAAGTGGAGTGGAGCATCTTACTCAGCGTCCACTGGAGAGGTACGTGTGCCTTTAAGGGATCAAGACCGGCTGACCAGCTGACCTTAAAAGGCCGCCTCTAGCGCCCTTGTGGCATAAGCCCTGTTGTGAAAGGGCTGGACTTAACTGCTGTTAGGCTGTTTGGCGAGTGGCGCCAGCGCGGACAACTAATGGCCACTCCCTTGTCTTGAACACGGGCACAGAAGAAACCTAGTAAGGACGAAAATGGAGTCCGCAGCACTGGAAACCAGCCTCGTGGCAGAAAAGTAAGTCGATTTTATTCATGCACATCAACGAGTGAAGAGCCATGTGCGGATGTTAATAACACTAACATTAACAATTCTAGCAATACCACCAATGTGGGCCGTGTAGGTGCACTGCACCATCAATCACCAGAAAGCGGTGAGGAAGATGCTGGATTGGAAAAGGGCCCAACGCCGAATAGTAATGCTAGCAATGTTAGCCATCATCAGTCTCAGGGACATGCTCCTCGCCTCATGGACAGCAGTATTGCTGACGGGTAGGCCCCCGCCAGAGCTCTAGACACTCAGATGAACACAAGCTCAATCACTGCGATTACTTACCCGGGGTGTCGCCAGTCCGGGGTGGCGTGTGCACACTGTTGAGTGTTCAGGCACCGGGGTTGGAGTCGTGTGGGGGGGGTCCAGTGTACGGGTCCACCGGTGCACCTGGCTGTGGCTGGGGGCGGTGACGGTGGAGGAGCCGGTGGTGGATTGCGGGTGGAGTTGCACACGGATGACGATATGCGCGTGCTCGGTGCGCCTGCTGACGAAAATGCAAATCACTCCGTCCACGGTACACCACGTCTGGGAGGGATGGCTCCTCCTCCAGGATTAGGTAAAGACGCGGTTGGAGCAGCGGAGTTCGCTGGAGAGTCTCCGTTGTCAGCTGGGAGGGGTGGGCTGGTCCGGGGAGCAGACCAGACCTCAGGATTATTGGCACCTCGACCAGAGACAAGATCTGAGGTGCGATCCATTGAGAATGTCCCGGAAGAATGTTACGATGAGGTATTCTGCTCCTCGACGGGACAGATAAAGAATCCCTGTACATCAGAATGGCAGGTAAGAACACTAGCAATAGAAGAGCTGGTGGGTCCCAGGCAAGATGAGCGCCAAGACTCGATAGAGGTTGTGAACAACATACTGAACAGCATGATTGTAATGAACAAAACATGCAGTAACAAACTGAAAAAGGGTCACACTTTGCATGACGAAATACCACAAATGCAGAAAGTAGCCCTAAAACGGCAGAATACTCAAATAACGGAGCCTAATGAGTATATATGGGCAATTGTTCACTATAAACGTACGTAGCAGTCTATTTGCGCCCCAAATGAGAGGATAAGTGAGTCCTCTGTGCAGGACTCGTCATTTAATCAAATGAATTCTCAAAAGAGAGCTGTTAATGCCAAACGGCTTGAACCAGAATTAATGAATATGCAAAATTCACAGCCTAGTAGTTGTACGAATTCATCAGCCAATTGTGACCCGTCTGATTCGTCCTTCATGGAAGACCTCTTTCTGAAAATAAGGAGGGGCAGATTTTCTAAGCAAAAGAAAGTAAAGAAGCGTATTACCAAGGCCAAGACCATGGAGGTTAATGAGGTCGGTCTAACAACGGACCTACAAGCCGTTATAATATCCTCACTTGCGATCTCTATGGCCCCTTTCATGAAGCTATACGAAAACCTGAATGAATCAATGAAGGACTCTACAACTCTGATGGCACTATTGAACACTAAAGTTGCTCATTTGGACAAAATATGCAACCAAACTTCCTGCAAGGTTAATGAAGGGTTAAAAGGCCTGAATGTTTCACTTAAAGCTTTGGTGAGCAAAAGAGAAATGATTCCTTGGACAAAAAACATTTGGTAGAAGTTGCCTGGGAAGCACTAGCCTTATTCAAATACGACGGCCTAACTCGTATAGGTCCTCAACGTGATAATGACCTAAATAGTAGTAACACACTACGAAGAAGCACAACATTACCTCTAACTGTGTGCCCTGAGATAAAGCAAGCGAATGCTGGAGGCAGTAGTGACGCGATTTCAAGTGTAATGGAGAAGCTACCTCAAGGGTCGGAGGTGTTTGCGTCATCTGTTTAGACACACGTGATCGACCTTACCAATAGCAAAGATCTGGTTCAAGTGAGTCAAGTTCATTTGAATCCAGCGGGGGCCGTGATAAGTCCACGAGGACATGAAGAAAGTACCCCATTCGAGTGTGAAAAAATTGTTGATGTTTCATTCAATACAGCCTTCGAACAGGCGAGGGCCTGCAAGAGGCGGTTGGGTTTTGTAGACCAAAGGCCTTCAACATCTAACATAGTGCCTCAATCCAGTAAGGAAGAAAACGCGCTAATCACTAGTAAGGGCGCAGAGAAGCAAAACGTATTCTCGATTTTTGGAGGTACACCAGCAAATTGCAAGAACCCAGGGGAACCTAAATCTGAATCCACAAAGATTGTCAAAAAATCAAAGAACTTACTGATCAAGAGAACCAATAAAAACACGGCAGCAAGAACATTTTTGAGGAACTTAAACTTTGTTCAAATAGTAACAAAAGATTTAAACAAACCCAAATTGAAAGAAAACATCCAAAGACCGGAACCGACAAAGGAAGTGGTCCCTCTCCAATCTGTGAAGGAGGCTGATAAACCGCCGGTTGACATCGCTGAAGAGCTCCTGAATATGTCTACATATGACGACTTGGAGGAAGTGGAGGTTACAAGAGGACCCGAAAAGTGTTCTCGAAAAACCTCTGTAGACATACAAGAGGGCTTATCCAATGATCGCCCAGTTCAAATAGAGGGAGATACCTCCATAGTCCTAGGCTCGAGGGCACGGATCTTGGATCAGGCTGCCTCACCGCAGATGATGAGAACAAAGATTTCCAGAACGTGTCACCTCGTCAATGAACCCGCGAATTCAGAGGTGGATCTTAAAATCCTGAGAAGTCCGCCGTTCATGACTTTGCACGAAAAAAGGGCTAAATTATGTAACAGACTAAGAGATGTACAAATGAGTGAAAGAGAGGATCCCCAAATCAGCACGCTCAGCAAAGAGATATCAAACATCAATGAGATTCGTGGAGCTGTGACTTTGGTAGACAGAATCTCTAACAGAAAAATAAATGAAACTTCATCAAACACACAATTGGATGCACGAGTGGACTCCCATGGAAGAGACAGAGGCATGGATAAAAGAGAGAATTACATGGAACTGGTCTTTAAGGTTATGATTGAGAGGATTGATTCGAAGGATAAGCTGATCTTAAATCGTGCAAACATCATTGGGTTATTTGACTTGATTCCTAGCTTACGTGCTATCATGTCTAAAGACCTAAAGATTGTTGAATTTCCTAATGAAAACTGAAACGATAAAGTCATTCTTCATGTCTCTTCTTCATTGATAGCTAACACAAACAATGAGGCAAATGTCGTGCTATTTTCACTGGGATTCGAAGTTTACATGTTGGATTTACTTAGTCTGAACCATCATGTACCGGACACACGAGACAAAGGAGACACGTTAAGCTGCCTGTACCAGAGCACTGTGTTGCGCTATCTGAATAAAAAGGAGTCCTCACAAACCAAAATTACGGAAGTAAGGTCGAAGACTGGTGGCCAACCGTTGAGACTAGTACGCAAAGGCAATCAGACAGACGAATCAAAACCTAACACTAAGATGACCAATGACATGAGTGCATCTGAGGCACTTAAAACAGAGATCAGAATCACCATAAGTGGAAATCAAGGTTCACAATTACCAATAGCCAAAATACACAGTCGTATAAGCACAGGCAAGGAAAATGGCGATTGGAGCTGGCTCGCTGCCACGCTCAACACAAAAGAGTGCCAATAATGCCAAGAAGAGTCAACCTTAGATGAGTGCTTATTGGCCTCCTGGAACACGAGAGGCTTTATACATCTTTTTAACACGAACTGGCTGGAGGGTTTAGCGGTCGTATGTTTGCAGGAAACATGGTTAACTGAAACGCCACTTGTGAGTAATTTCGAAGTGGCCTTGAATCCAGCAATAAAACTGGCGAAAGCAGGACCAATGGCGGGGCTGCTAACATTGGTAAACAGGGCCTCGGCCTTTAGGATCTTAAAGTCCTGTAACCACTCCCTGTTTATTCAGGAAACGACAATTACAAATCTGAAACTGGGTCTTGAGAACGATGATGAAATAACACTTCTAAATGTTTACTGGAACCATCAGAAAGTAGGCAAATTGGAATTCATAGAGAAAATCGCGGAAATTCTGGACTTCCTGCACGAAGGGAAGGCAAGGGTGAACATCCTGATATGCGGGGACCTTAATATCGATTTCTTTAAACTGGCAACAGAAGATAAAAAGGCACTCGCCAATGACTGGCTTGAAGAAATGGAAATCAGGCAGTTGCAAATGCTGAATGGGAACACAATTGGGGACATGCCACCTGCCTCAACGTGGCAGCATGCCGATTCTGTATCAATAATTGATTATGTCTTTGTGTCAACTGATTTGCATGCCCGAATAAAATCCTTTGAGATCAAGAAGCAAACAAACAGTGATCATAACATGTTAATAACGAAACTCTTAACAGCACCAAAGGAAGGCCCTTTGAGATGGCAACATAGTATCTCGGTTGCAGCAAATAGGGTAAGACTGCGTCTCGAAGAACAAGAGGTCGCTCAGTTGTCAACAGCTTAGCTTAATGTCAGGATAGTGCTAAATTAGAATATGATCATCTTCTGTTCAATTTAAAACCAAGAATGTGGGGTTGAAAAATTCAAATTCGGTTCGAAAACACTGGTTTGACCCCAAAATTCAGAAACATAAACGGCAGATGCGACATGTCATTCGACAGGCTCGCTCATCAGACTCGAATGCTAGAAAGACACAAATTAGAGCAGCCAAACAGTCATATAAGAACTGGCTGAAGGCCCATGTACACCTGACTCTTCAAAGCGATGCCGAGATAATGTTATCCATACTAAAGAACAAAAATGCAAAGTGTAATAATTTGCACTACCCATGAAAGAAATCCGCAAATTCCAAAGGGCAAAGACCTGTCAACCAAAGTCCATGAACGATGTTCCTAAATATCTCTCTCTCTCTGTCTCTCTCTCTCTCTCTCGCACGCACGCACGCACGCACGCACACACACACACACACACACTCTCTCTTTCTTCCTCATGATACTCTCGATTAACATGCCCCCTGGCTGAATTCCTACCAGGCCCTGGGAAACTAATTCCAGATCTGGGACAGTCTGTGAAACTGTTTGGTAAGTGCAGATGCAAAGTGCATGTATGCCATATGTGATGCAACGCATGAAAAAAGGCACTCTATGTCAATGTGCATAGGACTACTATGTGGAGTTGGGTGAAGCAAGAGGCAGCTAGAAAAAGTGTATTGTCAATAAGTGCTGATGTGAAAGTGAACATACCCTGCTGTACATATATGTCTAAGCAGAATAGCCCAAACGTGATTTGCTCATCGTACAGGCTGGTCCAAACCACATACCCCATGTGTAGGACAGTCTGCCATCAGTACAGGTGGAGGTATACTGTGTCCCATGTGCAGTGCGTGCAGTGTTCCAGTGCCTCCAAGACAATATATCTGGAGAGATGTCTACTGACAGACATCTTTAGTGAATCTATGGGTGTTGCCGAACGCAATTGAACATGTCAGTGTTCCCATGGGTACATTGGAATAATATCCAATACCATGTGCCAATAGGTCTGGCATTGATGTGAGAAACTTTCACGCATACTATGGACACCTTTCACCTCAATGTGTAAACATTGACTGTATCCCCATAACATGCAGCAATGTGCGTTGTAGTCGTAAAACAGGAAGCTAAGGAGAGTGTGAATGGCCACCCACATTAACTCTATTGCACCAAAGGACCAGAAAGGCCACACACACCACAATTAACTGTTTAAAAAGTGGTGACCATGCGACATAAACACCAAGAGCCCACACCTGAATGGGGCTTGTGATGCAGCAGCTATATACAAATACATCAGACATTGGGTGCCTGAATGGCTCACCACCTGTAAGTCAAACCACCATCCAACCCATGCTCTTGCCTACAGGCCCTCAGTAAGTCATCTGGCCTTGTCATGGCACCACAACTACATCACTTTGTAGTGTGACTGACCTGTCAGTAACCAAATAGCATTATTTGTGTCAACCCTTCCCATTCTCTCTGTCCAGCAGCTGACTGTGTGTTGTGTGCTTGTCCAAAGGAAGAGAAAGAGACCGTTGAATCGTTGGATGGGAACTTCAGTCACATGGCCCAGAAGTGAGTGCCCCAGCAACCTGCGCAGCTCCAGGGTGTCATTAACACCTGTCACGTTTTCACTATTCAAATCTTTATTTCAAAGGTTAAAACTCATCAAAAAAGGGTACAATACAAATGAAAAACCACCATATTAACCATCTCTTTCTTACTATACACAGAAATCACAATAATACAACTCATACAGAATATATAGAAATCAAATTAATTGTTATGCCAACATTCTTCATTAAGTAATAATGCTGTTTCAATGAATGCATTGACAACATAAGCAGCTTGTTTTTTCGGCACAGAGCACAGGTATTTTTTTTGCATCAGTTATTGTTCTACAATTGTTTTCTTTTTGTAGTGGAATTAAAAGCCCGGACTTAAGGTTATGTGATAGCGAGCAGAAAACATTAAATGCTTTGAGGACGACCAAGTGTAGAACCACGTGTTGGCTGACAGTAAGCAAATAAATTACGAGCACAACTACACTGACAGTGGAAAATAGTGCACTAATGTGAATTGTTTTCCCTGAAGAGTTGCAAAAAAATGTTAATGCTGCAAAAGAAGGAACATGGTGAAGCTTTTGTAAAGTTGTTTTAGTTGGAGGTTACCACTGAAGCACATTTTATTTTGTGAAACGCTGTTCGGGTAGGTGAATATACCCGGATGGCAAACCTTTGAACCATTAGACTTGGCATGGGAGTAAACCAGTTGGCAGTTGATGGTGTGCTGTAAACTGGTCCTAACAAAGAATATTTGTGTTGTTTGTGGTGCTGAAGGAAGAACTGTATAAACCTGGTGTAGAGGAGTTACTACATTTCTTTAGAAGTATTCAGTTAAGACAAATCCTCCTGACAAAAACAATTATTGTTGCTTATGTGAAGAAGAGAATTTTGAGGCTCATCCTTGCTCAAAGAAAAGAAAGAACATTCTATTTTCTTTGGTATTTCATCGAAGTGTCAGAACTTTCTGTTGGCAAGTTAAGGTTACAAGAACTGTTTTGGAACGTTGTTACACACCAGGATTTCCTTATTTCTTTTTTGAACTGTGGCACAGAATCCTGCTTAAATCTGGGGAAGGATAATTCACCGCGATCATAAGAAGAGACTGTGGTCATATTACGAAGTCAACAGTTATATCAACTGTGTTGTTTTGAACTGCCATGCATTTCCTTATTGATTTATTGAATGTATAAGTGTAAGGGACAGTTATGCTTTGTTAGTGATTCCTCTAGTTTATTTCAGGCAGGGGAATCCTTGTCAGGATAGGGATAGTGAGGCATTTACCCAACCTTTTTATTTAATGAAATGGCAAATTTTGAAAACTCTTCACAAAGTTGTGAGCCTCACATTTCTGACCCCTCATATACCACATAACAGTCTTCTACTTGGTATGCTGTAGCCTAAGATCTCTTTCTGGCCTTGTTAGGGCAGTGGAAAAGAGTCTCTATATGGTTCTGCATGTAATGCAGTGGTGTACAGTTTGCCACCCTATGCCATCCGGTCACACTTCTGATGCAGTAACCCGCATGAGATGGGGACAGCATGTTGGCTGTCTGAAGAGGTGTCTATGCCACTAGCAACACAAGAATGCAGTTGTATTGTTTTTCCTAGACATGTCAGTTGTTAGGTTTCATTCTCTTCCTTTGTGCATCAACACTTCACATCCCATGAAGGTTTGGGGGTACCAATTCTGAGATCTGGAAGGTATGCCTTCTGACATTGAATCATTGGTGCATCCCAAGGGATGGGGCAACAGGTTTGTGAACTATAGTGTTAAGGCAGAAAGTGGTCATGGAGATATTTTGTCATTGGTAGGGGGTGCTACTTCTGCGTGTAGGAGACATGATTTTGGTGACATAAGGTTCCAGAGATGGCACATTGTCTCACCATGTGCGCCACCATGGGCCTTCTAAGACAGTATGTGTTTGCCCTATTCCATCAGGTAACTGCAGGTTAGTTATCACTGTACATGTATGTTCCAATGGGTATGTGATGCTGTCCCAGTCATGGTGTCATAGTGTGGCCAGTATCTGGCCCGTGGGCTTCCTGGGTGATTGCTTTCCCGGGTCCATGCGTCATCCACTTCACTTTCTCAGCACGGCATGCACCTGCTTTTCCTGACTGTTCTGTACCCTAGCTCCTGCATGTGGTGCTCCCACACTTGTCGGTACAGCACTTGGTAGCCCAGGATTTTGGCCTCTGGATTACTTCAGATACCTTGGCCACTTTGGGCTGGACAGGACTGGAAAGGTGTGTGCAACCCTTGCGGCTGGTAATGGAATATGCTGATCAGATGAGTGCATGCTCTGCCTCCAGACCCATTTCTGAAGGTGGTTTGTGAGGCATTTCCGATGCATGCCTTACTGTTTATATGAGGGGGTTGGTCTTTGGCCTTCAGGGACTGTGGACTCCCACCCCTGCATTGTTGATGCCTGTCTTATTGTATGACTGCTACATGTTTGGGGTGCTCTACAGGCAACTGGCATGCTGTTTCCTTTTAACCTATTTGTCTTCTGGCTGTCAGTGCTACCTCTTTTTGGCCAGACGTGTTTTTGGAAGACTTTTGGCTTAATTTGGGGTGAATTTCCAACTTGTAATAAGGTGGTATTTGATGCTTGTCATATTTCGCAATATGGCAGTATTTCTCCAATTCCATTGCCAGAATTCTCAGATTTCCCACCAATGGACTTCTGACAGAGTAAGCCGACCTTGAATCAGGCGATCAGTAAAAAAATGTAGTATTTGTCAAATACCACTGCTTCTACTGTTAGACTATTAATAACCACCTGGATCAATGTCTTTGTATTTGGTAAATGTGGCTCTGAGACATCAAGCAAATCATGTCTGATCAGGCTCAAAATATAATGTGCCAAGAATTCTTTTGTGTTTGGATATCATTTTGAAAGAAAAAACACGATACACAGTCGATACATTTTGAGTCACAGCCATCAGGTTCAACGTTGTTCAACACAAATCACTCCCTTTGGTTCCATGTCATCATGTTGCCTGGAAAACGTTGCCAGGTGGGTGACTTTTTTTTCCTAACCACTAAAACACTTTCCCCAAATATTCTAGAAGGGGAATAACTCTTTATTATGAACTCCAATGCTAGAATATTTGGGGAAAGTGTTTGATTTTACTGAGGGTACATTTTTGGGGAAAATACCCTCCCTTTTTGTACCTGCCTGCTGCCTCTCAATCAGAAACAAGCATTGACCAGGTATTGTTCTTGATCTCTGTGTCAGATTTTTTAATCAGTTCTCCCACTATCGTTTACGTTCCAGCATAATGAGTTGCATCCCCTTTTTGTGTCATCAGTGTATAGGCAGTGTATCATTTAATGGAGCCTTTGCAATTGGGGAAAGGCAGTAATTTTCCATCAAAGTGGAGCTACAGTACCTCTAAGATTCATGTTTGGAGGAACAGTGGTTCAGGCCGTGTAGCGGTTCTTCACTGGCACAATGTGGGATCATGAGTAAGTCACTATCTTGCTCATTATGCATTAGAGAGTCCCGACAAGGCTGAAACACGTGTCTGGATTTTCAGATGGTAATCATGTTCAGGGGAGAATTGCCTAGTATTACGGTCCTGGACTTCCCTTGTGGGTGGCACGCAACTTGTTATGCAAAGGGATATTTGCCCTCTGTGAAGGGTGCAGGGAGCTAAAACATGGTTCAAGACCCTCCTGAGTGGAATACCTCAGGTTATTTGAATAATCATCAGTAGAGTGCCTCACACACATTTGTTAGTCACTATCCCGGCCTGAACAAAAACACTGTAATTGATTTCTGCTTAGAAACTGATTATTCCATAATGAGCAGTTATGCAAGGAACTTCATCAAACCATAGTTTGAGCATCCTTATCCAATTTTCTGTTTCAGTCCAATGAACCTCCTGGGCTCTGTTCGGTACTCCTCTTCCTCCCTTTCCTCACACACGTCCAGTGAGATGGGGAATTTGGTCATCCTGACGGACAGCTCTATGGGGGAGCCCCCGGAGGATATCTACCAGATGCAGGTGGGTGTAGCTTTCTGTTTTTCCACAGTGCCTGGTTGCTTTGAATAAAGTGCAAGAGTTGTGAATTTCCTAATAATGTCTCTTTATGTACTCGCATGTCTACTCATTACTCCGTTCAATGTGATATGCATCAGTCGTTTTTTTTTTTAATTCTGATTAGGGAAGTCTCCTCCCGGGTACGTTCAAGTGCCTCTAGTGGGAAAGCTAACAAAATCGTAACCTGTTGTATGCCAACAGGTGGCCCCAATATGCACTTAGGGGGATAGAACAATCCCAGTCTCTAGTGGGAAAGCTGCACGTCCCAGAACCAATCATAATGTGGTAGTGGACAACTACGTCAAACCTGATTATATCACCAGGTACAGAAAAAGGACACCCAAGGTTTGGCACCTGCCATGCAAGCACGGGGCACCTTGCTGCTAATCTTCAGCTACTCCTGAAATTCATCATCATAAACAATAGCTTTTTTTTTTTTACATTGTGTCCACCAGTCAATCAAATAATATAATAAAATCCATCAGTACAATACAACAGTTAAAACATATAAATAAATAAATATATATTTATTATAAATGTTTATAAAATACTACACATTTAAAAGTCAGGAGGTCAGAAATAATCTATCAAATTTAGTGCATCAAAATTACAATAACCAAGAGTCATAACATACCAACTAAATATTTTCTCTGAAAACTCCCTGGTCATCTGGGCTTACCTAGGCATCTCCTGCCTTAAGCATCTCCTGCCTTTTCAGTCAGGCCCTATGGATATATTAGGAAACCATGTAAACCACATTTTTATCTCTTGACAATTTACAGAAACACATTGTATTAGACATTGGCATATATTGCAGGGTTGCAAATTAAGATTCAATGAACATGAAGTCAAACCAGTTCCTGGGTGTCAGGCCTCACCCTATAGGCAGAAACTGCATCAATAGAACCAGGAGCTACAAGGAGATACTGCTTTACCTTGTTTCCCATTATCTATGATCCATTGTGTTTACATGGGTATTAGATGTGTTTTAATTCTTCTTTATCAACCTTCTCAAAACTCAAAATTTAGCATCCCAAATACATGTTTCCAATTGGCCAGTTAGTCTGAGGAGCCAAATGCAGCTCCTAGTATCTGTTGGTTTCGAGCTATCCAGGCTCTCCTTGGCTAGAAGCAGAAGCTAAATAGCTCCCGGCACTTTGAACCCTCTATAGTTACTGCGCAGTATGGGATTCAGATATAAATTACGAAGTGCCTCATAGTCAGGGCAGATGAAGAGGAAGTGTGGCCAATCTCCCCTTTCCCTCGCAACATGCCCAAATGTCGTCCGTCAACACACGCCAATAATGTATAAGTAGGGCAAAGAGGAGTGTGTTGAGAGGGAAATCTATCTATAGTGAATGGGCGAAGTCCAAATACTCCTCAAAGCCAGGTTCATTCTTAACGCCCCAACATGCTTGGCGTAGTGCTGAGTTGAGTGTTCACGTAACGCCTTGGAGCATTCTGATATATGGGTATTTTGTCCGTCTTCAGTATAGATGTTGTCTTTGTATTAATACTGCCTGGAATAAACCATAACTGGGCAAAACCAAGAGTAGTCAACATGTTTTTGATATGCTGGCACCACGGAAGAGACTCTCCTGCTCTCTTGTGCCATTATACCCTGGAGTGCTTTTTTTATTTTTACATGGGCAGGTGATGCCAAGAGGCGTATCCAGTAAAAAATGTGCTTAATCCCTATTTCAGCGGTAACACTTCTAAGGCTGATTGAAAGAGGTATTGGCAAGTTGCGTGTGCTTTTTTGTAAATTCGGGCTTGTTGTGTGATCACACCCTCACAGCTCAGCATCATAAAGTGCCGCCGCCGTGGCCTGCAAGTCATAGGTCTCTACAGTAGCTGCTAAAGCCCACTGTGGAAATGCACACCTTGCAATCACAGTGCTTGTGCGTTCAATGGTGGGGTTAAGCTAACCCTCCTACAATCGCTTGTAAACCTTGACTCCAAGTAGTCGTAAATTGAAACTTGCTCTAGACCTACTCCATCCATTGGCATTGCCTAGCCATGGGGTTTCACTCGTAGCAGAACCTGCTTCTGCTCATAGTTTCTGGAAATGACCCTGCACATGCCGCAGTAGCCGCCGCAGTCAGGGGCAAAGGCAAAGGCCAGATACTCAGCCTTCAAACATGCTCAAAAGGCGGGCAAAGCTTGAGAGAATTGGGGCAACACATCTAGCAGAATTCCTGCATCAGATCAATGCTCGGACAATTATGCCCTGTTGTAAATTTCAATACGGGAGATTCCTGCACATATCTGCAGATGTTTACGCCAATGAATGTGGCGGATACATTTTCCTTATGGCCGTCAGAAGGCAAGTATGCAGTCTTAATGCAAATAAACAATGACGTGGCAGATACAAATGCAGTTTGCATGTGGAGACATGCTTAATTGAGCACGACATTCCTTATAGCAGACAATGGGCCTCATTACGAGTCCGGTGGTAGCAGAAAAACCGGCAGGCTGCCGCCGGATCCGTAATACCATTCCGCCTCCGTGATTGCCGGAATCCCCGGGGCATTACAACTTTTAAGATCTTAATAAATATTAATAGACCCTGAGTAACTCAAAAGACCGGATGTAGTTTTCCCTTTCCTCAGGGGTCTCTGTGGCCAGTCGTGCCTCCCGCAATGCCCCGTAGAAGGGGAGTAGCCTTACCGGAGGTCTCATGAGCAGCCTTGTAGTTGAGAGCCTTGCCACTGACTTCAAATTCGTATGTGACTACTGCTTTTAAATAATGAATTTCCCTAAATGTTGTAAACAAAAAAATCATTGAGACGGTCTGTCTTCTAAAAGTAATGCACCGGCCTGGTGTTTTCAGCTTAGTTCATTTTTTTAACAGTGAGGTTGGCCTCTCTGGAAACTTAACACATTTTATCAGCTTAATTAGTCGTCAGAAAATCTGGTTTTAATCAGATCTTTTTCTTGACGTCTTTCAGTTGGCCTTTAGGAGCAAAACTTTGTGGGGGTAAGGAGTTTTTTCTATTTTGTTTCCAAAAATCTTTTTCTGACATGCATCTAAAGGAACATATCATCTTTATTCAATAAATGTTGCTCCTGTGAAGACTAAGAGCATGGCTGAATGTGTCTGTCAAAATTAAGTCTGTATCTTCAGGCTCGTGGCCACAGCCATCAAAAAGGCACAGGGTGGTTTATTCCCATTCCCCCTGTCTCTCTTTGGCCAGTCATCATGCCCTTAAAGGTCTGTCGGAAGCGGGGTGGCTCCCCTCTGCCACGGTAAGAACTGATTGATGTTGAGAGCCTCGCCGTCGACTTACTATCTAGAGGTCACTTAACAGGGATAAGCCCCTCGCTTGGTTTGCTTCATATCTCACACTCAGACACTTCCAGGAACTTACCTCCCCACTCATGCCCGCTTACTGTTGGTACTGCTGATTACACTTCTTTTTTACTCTCTATACTGCTGCTCTTGGCCCATTGATCTCCTCCTACAGCTTCTCCTATTAACTCTTTGCTGATTCTTCTCCTTTCCCCCACTATCTATGAGACAGAGTGCAAAGTATGAACTCATTCTCATCATCTTCAAAACTTTACACAGACTTGCTCCAACCTACCTATTGGACCATCTCACTCCATACTCTCCCCCCGCTCCCTACGATCCTCCTTGACTCACCTCTATGCCTCCTCCCTGCTTGTTGTGCTCCCTTTCGTTTTAGCACTCTCCCTCACCTTGCTCACTTACTATGGAACAATCTTTCTCACCCTCTCTGCACTACTCTTACTCTATCACTATTTAAATCAAACCTCCTGAGTATCGTCCTTTCTTAAATAACACTTTTATAGCATTCTATGCCACCACATTGCCATGTTCCCCTTTCCCCCTACCTCTCTACAACAACCCCACAGCACTTTTCCCTTACCCTATCATCCTAAACTTAGCACTTCCTCTACTATCCCTTTCCTATATCATGCTCAACTGTCCTTGTCCCTGGCTCATGTTTCTACCTCCTGTGACTATTCATGGGATGACATCAGTTCTAGCCAGGGGGAAGGCCTTCCCTGTGAGGCTAGGGAGGTGAGACTACTACCCAAAAGTCCTCTTAGAGGTGGTAAACAGCGGGAGGACCTCACAGAGAGAGACTTCCCTCATGGGGATAAGGGCTCAGTTCTGAGAAGGAACTCTCCAACCCTAACACGCATACCACCTTCAAAGGCCCCAGAAGGTGCTATTATGCATTCTGGTAACATTCCCTCCCTTCCCTACTTGAACCCGTGACACTGCTGATATGAGGAGGAACACAAATGATGGCATAACATTTGTTTTGAGTACTGAGAAGAGGTGTTCTCAAGGAGGCATGAAGAGCATTTCCCAAACTGATCACAGTACTGAAAAGAGGTGGCCTCAAGGTGGCATGAAGAGCATTTCCCAAACTGATCACAGTACTGAAAAGAGGTGGCCTCAAGGTGGCATGAAGATCATTTTACCAACTGATCAGAGTACTGAGTAGAGTTGACCCAGAGAAACAGAATTATCAAGTTACCAACAGCAAAGAAGGGATCTGATCTTGCACTTGAAAGGACCCAGCTATTGGCCATAAAAATAGAGAAGGGACTTTCCGACAGAGAAAGCAGCAGGCGTGAAGCCAGCGAGGCCCAGGAAGTTCAAAACCAGGGAGGAAGAGTCAAAGAGACGATCCGTGAGCAGGTGGGGAACCGACTCACTCGACGGCTGAAGAAGACCAGGCAGTGGTGTGACCTCTAGGAGTTGGACAGTGCAGTCCGCATACAGTGCCAAAACCGTCAGCTCCAGACCTATGCGAAGCCGCGTCAGTGAATAAGAAGCTGAAGAGAAAGACGCTGGATGCGTCGTTCGGCAGGCAAGCAGCCCACAACCCCGGGAAGAACCGGTGATGTGCCCCCACCATGAACAAGGTAACAGGAGCAGCGGGAGACCCTGGATGTGTCCGGGAGCATATAAAAGCCAGTTCAGAAGTGAAGATTCAATCAGGAGCAATCTCCCTTGGCACAGTGAATATTGAAGCAGAGGCGTAGCCACGATTGTCTAATAAGTTGGGCCTCAAGCTAAGTTAGTTGGGCCCCAGGAAGTGACATTAACATCTGTAAATGCCCTATGGGGGCTCAAATGCGAATGGAGATGGACCTGGTCTGAGTTTCCTGAATGGAGAAATACCAGGCCCTCCAAGGTCGGAATGGCCTGGTATTTACCCATTCAGGGAACCCGGACCTGGTACCCGGAATTGGGGTAGCCATGCCGCAAAAAGCGGCAAGGTTTCCTCCTTCCTTGTAATGAGGCCCATAGTCTTCGCTTTTCAAGCATGTCACTGGTCGCCTTGCGGTAGCCTCATTACGAGTTTGCCGGTCTGGATACAACAGTACCTGTAAGCTTGCCTGTACCGTTTTATCTGGACCGGCAAACTACGAGTTGTGCTCGCGGGTGCCTTTCATTTTGTCAGGTCTGACCTGGCGGAATGAAAGGCACCCGCGAGCACAGCATGCCTGTAGCACAGGCACCGTTATGGACAGTGTCGGTGCTGCAGGCATCCCCATTCCCATTGAGCCCTAATGGGCTCAATGGGAATGGGGATCACACGATTCCGGCACCCGCGAAAGGGCAATTACCAGTTCCGGCGGGCCAGAATACCCTGGCAATTGCCCATTCGCAGGTGCTGGACTTTCTTGCAAGTTTGGAGGTAGCCTTGTCGGTTTACCGGCAAGGCTACCTCCAACCTTGTAATGAGGCAATTATCTTCATGTAGCCTGAAACAAGATTAAAAAAATTCTGGGGCTGGAACATAAGAAGGATTATAAGCTTTCCTTTCAACAAGAGGGGACAGTATTTCTCACAGAGAGGACAGGATATTAGCAACATTTCCAGGAGCAGCAACTCCAACTATACGAAAAAGGCCCACTTCAAGCATAACAGGGGAAGAGGTGGAAATTCGGCTACGAGTAGTGGTGAAGGAATCTCCCCAAGAGCAAGCAATAACTCCTTACCACTTTCCCTGCCACCAAGTACCCAGAATGGCATGGCAGTACAAGACATAAAAAATGTTGGGTGCTAAATTTTGTCACAGAGAAGTCCATTTCATATTGTACCTTCCAAGCACACTTACAAGGGGGTGATTCAGAGAATGGGTAGTACATGAGGTTTCAATTCTTTACAAAATGTAGCCAGAGAGAAAGACCGCCAAGTCACAATGGGCAAGAGATTTCTCGCTACTTTCCAGTAGAGAAGAAATGCTCTGCTCGACTGTGGCCTATCTTGAAACTGAAGATTAAGATCAATTGGATGACACTTCTTTGCTCTCCTTACTTCAGCTCTTTCCCAAGTTTTGTCTGAAGGACTAGCTATGTGCCACAGACATACAGGATGCATAATTGCACACCGCAAAGTCCTCAGGTCTGTAGTGAGCAGATGCAATTATTACAATGTTCTTGAAGGAAATGACGGTGATGGCAGAATGACTCAAAAAGGAAAGTCTAAGAAAACGTTAGTGCATCCTTATTTGGGGGATTTGCCCATTAATGAAAACTCCCATCATTACGTTTTGAGAAAGTCAGAATCATGCTTGATCTTCTCCTCAGCATAAGGGCCTTTGAAGCCAACCATCAACAGAACACAACTATAAGGACTTTGGTACCCACAAGAACTGCACATCGACAACAGGACCATCCACATGCAAGACATTGGCCTCGTTACAAGGTTGGAGGTAGCCTTGCCGGTTAAACAGGCATGGCTACCTCCAAACTTGCAAGAAAGTCCAGCACCCGCAAATGGGCAAATACTGGGTGTTCTGGCCCCGCTGGACCTGGTAATTGCCCTTTTGTGGGTGCCGGAATCGGGTGTTTCCCATTCCCATTTGAGCCCAATAGGGCTCAATGGGGTTGCCTGTAGCACCCGGCACTGTCCATAATGGTGCCTGTGATACAGGCATGCTGTGCTCGCGGGTGCCTTTCATTCCCCCAGGTCAGACCACTCAGTATTGTATCTCTAGATGACAGAAACCATGATATGGACAGGTCATGGACAGTCTTGAAAACAATAATTCCAAGAAAGAGAAAACAAGAGAGCAAGCCTTCTTTACAATGCTCCACTACTCTGGATGTGGTATACAAACACACACAGGAAAGGCGCCCTCATGCTGCCCACCCCATCTCATCATCACACCCGCTTGTCCCTTACCCCTCCACCATCTTAACCTAATGGTAACAACAGTTAAATGTAGGTTCACTATAAACATATATTATAGTAGATGTTCCATGCATATCATACACCACTCACGTGCTCTTGCCCCCTCTCCCTTTCTCACTCATACTCTCTCTGGCACACTTTTTATTCTCTCTCTGGTTTTTTATGTCTCTGTCCCTCTCCCTCTCAGCGGGCAAGAGTAATTAGAATCTGACAATTAGACATAAGCAACCAGCCAACCATTAACAAATAATTTAAAATAAATGTGGGTGGGGGCTCATACTTGGGAATGGAAAGAAATGGGAAATAGCCACTGATGGTAAATGGTAAAAGGACAGCCAGAGGAAGACATGATCCTGATCCAATGTCAGCCATGAAACAACTACCCCAGCAATAAGTACCAGACCAAGTCCAGGGAGCATCAGGACAGCCATGCCGCCAAGGGCAGGTATTTACAGGAGCTCATGGAAGACTCTGCAATCCGGTGTCCAGACACACTATGGAAGAAGAAACAGTGCGATGGAATAGGCAGTGTGCTCACCAGGTTCAGCTCAGACATGGACATGGCAGACACAGCCTCTCCCTACCCTCCCATAGCAGTGGATAGCGCAACTTGTGCAAGTCCATTGAGCCACGACCAAAGCCCATAGGCCACAAGCACAAACCATAAGCAGTGGTGGAAAGTGGCCAAACAGTTCACCACAACACAGAGTTGATGCTCGGCAGGAGAAGCAGTGGCATGGCAAGAGAGGAAGGCACATTGGCTGTGCCACACCTCACAGCCCATGCAGACTCCACCAACAACCACCACTGCTCTGCCTCCCCTCTGCTCCACTTGCAGCCCAACATTAAGAAACAGGTCTTTTGACGGTATATGACGGTATAGAAAGAAGGCATGCTCGACGCAGTCGGAGGAATTGAGCTGCTGAGTGAAGCTTGAAAAGAGAAGCGGGGCATTGGGGGTGCTAGAAGCCTGCTGGTGCGCTCAACTGAGAGGTGACACAGGAATGACGAAGGGACAGTGGGGTGTTGAGGAGAGAGCGGTGGGTGAGGGCTGGGTGTGAGATTAAAATTATCAGATTTGTTGCATTACTGGTTGGCGGACCAGAGAGGCATTAGTGATCCCTGCACCTACCCCCACCTCACCCTGTGAGATAGCCCAACCATCCCGGTGATGTGATCCTTGGAGGCAAGTGTGAATAGGAAATACTAAAATGTGGCTACTGTGTGGAGGGCCATTTGAGTTGCGGACACCGCTGGGTTTCTGAAGAGACTGGTAGTGAATCGCCCTATATCTACCCCATGCTGGGTCATATGTCACATGCTTGCACCAAGCAGGTCACATGTCACATGGTCACATGCTCGCACCAAGCAGGTCATGATGGAGCAGTTTACACAGAAGAGACAGACACAATCACTGGGACAACAACCCCTGCTTCGGAGTCTAGGGACTCGCTGCAGGGTACAGTGACAGGCGAGGTGGCTATACTAGGGGTGATTACGGATCTTCGATCCTCACTTGAAAACATAATAGGTGAGGTAAAGGTGTATGTTTCCCTTTTGTTCCAGGATAAGCGCATGCTGGCAGAGAGAACTAGTGGTAACAATCACCCAGACAGATAAGATGCAATTTTGCTGCGTAAGACTCCAATATTAGAGGTTAAAGTTGAAGATGCAAAAGGAAGGGCATGGTGGAACAATGTCCGAATCCTGGGTCTGCAGGAAGGTGTAGAAGGGAACCGACGTACTTCATAGAAAATATGGTTTTTCAGGAAATAGGCCCCGGGAAACTATTGCAGGGGTTCACTGTGGAGACAATTGTACCTCAACATTTCATATTTTTTCCTCTTATTTCTTATATTTTCAATGTATTGTTGCACTCAATGCCTCAAGCAAAAGCTCTTGACTATCTTTTTAATAGTCAAAAATGTGTAATTTATTGGTTATTTCTTTACCATTTCATCTTCTGCATTAGTTATTTAGTGCAAAAGGTATTTCATATTTAAAAGTCAAATATATGTGTTGTATTCAAATGTCCCCTGGAATTTATCATTTTTTCAAACCAGTAGGACTACATTCACATTTAGAAACAATTCTACCATGAGCCCTAAGAGCTGTTTATACAGCCATCACCACATTGTGAGATGCAACCCACTAAAAACGCATACAAAACACTGTTAATTGTAACCAGATCTATATCTCATATGGAAACAATGTTTTCAAAAAGGTGTGTTCCTTAATCAGTCAACAGACTTATCGGTGTGCCTGTGGTTCTACCGGTATCAGATAATAATGTCTCTATATAGATGGTCGCCATACATAATGTCGCCGGGAAATGTTTGTGGCGACACTGTATAGGTGACCATATATATAGGGACAGGGGGAGCCAAGCCCCACTCCCTTTGAAATAAAAGGTTTGGGGTGTTGCAGGGGTGCTCCCCGCATGTTCCAGGTAATAATGTCTCAGAGAAAACCAGCCATTTTCTGGTGAATTATTTCCATGGCGGCATTTCTGCGGGGACGTTATCACATGGAACCGGTTCTTCCCCCTTCCTCAGGACCATGTCTTTTTGTCTTTTGTAAGGACCCTGGAAAGCAACAACAATAGTGTGTGAACCTAATGTGTTTAAAAACCTTCAACGTCTAAAATGACTGAACTAGTTAATGAGTCAGAGTTCCTACTACTTTGTAATGAAATCCCTATAATACTAACCCTGCTCTGTACGTTTTATCCTCCTGTTCTGTAGATTTTAGAGGCCTTGATGCTTCCTGCTTCTGGTCTGTGACCTATTAGCAATGATTGTGATATACAATCACTTAGTCTAAATGGGTTATGTGGCCATGTGGCAGCATGTAACCCTGTTTCTTACTCTGTCAGGGGTTCCCTGGAGAATTTGACTTTGAGTAATCCATGGGTCTTGAAGGTGGCGGAGACGTGTGTCCCGCTGTTCTGGTGCAGTCTTGGATTCTAAGCCTTATATCTAAAAAAAGAAAGTAGATCTATGTCTGTATGTATTTACAACTCTCAACCAGGCTCTTATCTCTATTGGCCCCGACGAATCTTGATGGTATATAGGAGAGTTCTCTTAAAAAAAGATAATGAAAGATATTAGTTCATCAATACCTGGTGTTCTTTGCGCATGGAGCAGTTTACCTTAATAAATGTGTTCTAGGTATTCAGTTTCCTCTTTTCTATGGAACCCCTGACACAGATGCCTTTTTTAGTGTGTGCAAGGATTACATAAGAAAGATTGTGTAAATGAAACAACCTCTGCCTCATACTGTGTGTCATTTCTGATGGATAGTTTTAAGTTATTACACGTCACCCAAGAACATTTTCTGACAATGAATCACTGTGTGTTACAAACGTATGCTCGTCGTCGCTCTCCTCCTCTTCGGCTCGCTAGCAGCGGTGCCACACACATGCATCTATTTTGTTAAGAAAGCAGTGTCACATTACCGTTGGCAACCCAAACACTGCACCTGCGTGACATGCAAAATGTGTCACGTTGCCTAGGTGACCCGATCCTCTCCTCACGCTTAAAACTACCTGTGCACTGCAGAGGCCCGGATCCATTGCTCAATGTGTACTCCTCGCAAATGCTATGGATGTGTTATTGAACCCACCTTTGAGGAGTATAAACAACGGGAGTTTTTTGGAATCCGGGTTTGACAGGATTTGGCCCATATAGGGGAAGAGTGAGATGTTAGAGCCCAATGCAGAAATGTCAGTTTTCAATTTGTCTGATATCATGTTAATCAATGATGAGTTGTCGATACTATCGAAAGGACTCTCATTTGTCCCTACAGGCCCAACAAACTGGCATGCAACTGAATCAGAAATCAGAATTTCTTTAGAACAGTTAGTTTAAAGGTTTTCTTCAAAACCATGAAGACTGTGATGATCTTGAAGAAACAGGCCTACGTCTTAAATTTGCATTTAATCCAACAGAGATGCAAATGCCCAAGCAGGTGGTTAAGTTCGAGGGATGCGTTTTAAAGGAAATCCAAAATGTAAGAAGTAAGAAAGCTAAATTCAGACACAATGTAACCAATCAAGAAAGACAGGCACTTAAAAGTCTGAGCTCAAATCAAGAGCTGGATAAAGACAGAATACAAAGTAGGGGGCATTGTGGTCCAAAGCAAAGAGCAATACTGGGTAAAGGTGATAGCACTCTTAAATCAAAGTCCTACCCTACAAAGGGGCCATTGAGAGAGAATTGGGAAGCGTTTAAGAAGCAAATGACACAGGTGTTTGAGAAGGCAGCAGCTGAAATGGCTTCGGCCTCAATGCCGCAGGCGGACTTGCCTCCAACTGTGTCTGGTTTGTTTGAAGTGAAGGCAGCTTGGGGAGGTCGAACGCCCACCTGCTCGACCTCAAGTGGGAAACCTCCATCAGTGCCAATGCAACCATTGGCATCCACCTCGGGTCACTGTTTTGCTTTTCCAGGAAAATGCAGGGGCCTCGGATTTCTGCACCCTGTTACCCCGACCAAAAGCAGCAAATTTGGACTCAGTGAGGCAATAAAACACACATAGACTTCTGGTTATAAAGATAAAATAAAAGGCTTGTTATAGGCCCTTTATTCACACCCAGTGAACATACATATAACTAACACATATAACATATACAGAATTAGATATAAACAGGAATAAGGAACATCACTGTACCAGTAGTTGCAGAAGACACCTTAATCTCAGCCTCCTGAACACTGCCTAGTCCCAAAAGCAGGTAGGCAGAGAGATCACTCGTGCTAACAGGGTCTGGACCGGAGTGTCCTCCCTCTCAGTGAGACTTCATCACCCGTGGTCCAGTTCTATCTCTCCTCTCTGAGCAATATATTAGCTCTTTATTGGGATAAATCTGTGCCGCTTCATGGTTGCACCGGCCCTCGGCCAAAGAACAGACAACAAGCATTGGGAGCACTGAGTGGAAAAATCCAGATAGAAGTGGAAAAACCCAGCTTCTCTCTCTTGCATCTCTGTTCCCAGCACCCCTTATCGCTGCACCCGCAGAGCCCCACTCCCTCCTCAGCTCGTACTTCAGTGGACAAGACAACAAGCATTCCTTCCCGCTAGCTCATCTGAGATCATCCTGACCTTGCAACCGTTTGCAGAATTCACGTTTACTTGCTGAGCCCACAAAAATGTAGGCTTTCATTGCAGTGATGGAAGTGAATGTCCAAAATGGCTGCACACCATCACCATGTTGGTTAGCTCAATTTTCACACACGCACTACAGTCACGAAGCCCCTCGCCCAGTTGAAATAATGCAGGACCGAAGCTATGAGCCATAGTCAAGAAACAAGTTCTTTGACTCAATGCAGTCTATCTTAAAAAAGGGTAAACTGACCCCTTTTGGCCATGGACCTATTACCCGACTTAATGGCGGACCAAGCAAGTCTATTGGAGTTAGCAAGGGTAAACTAACCCCTTTTGGCCATGGACCCATTACCCGACTTCATGGCGGACCAAGCAGGTCTATTGGAGTTAGCGGAGAGCCTCCCCGACGCAAGCGGACTTGACATGCGGCCCTGTATGTGCATCTCATTGCCCAGTACCGCACGGTGGTCGAGAAGGTTGCGTGGCACTCAGTCTCTGCGTTCCGTTGAAAACATAGATGCAGTACGACTTAACCAACATTCTTGATGGAGGATGACAGGTGGGACAAGCTCTGGACAATGAATTCTAACGGTACACTGTGGTGTTATAACTTTCATAAGACTGTTGTGTCTTTAGTTTTGAGTTCTAAAGAAACGCAAGCCTTATGAAACTTATAACATGGCTCTGTCTTTGCAGTTGAAAGTTACTTTAAAATTCAACTGTTAAGAAACAGCAAACATATCCTGTCAGGGGTGTCACACATGTACTACAGGAACTTGTAGCAGCGGAAAAATCTTGGGACTAATAGAGCACATTTTCTAATCATTTTAAACTCAGTCTTTCTATAATCTTGGGTGATTGAACCATAAGGGTAACCCATTGTGGTTTTCTAGGCTGAAAAAATATACTTTAACAGGGAATCAAGGGAGTCCTTGCTATGTCGTTCCATTAGACTACCCAAGTAGCTGATCATAGTTTGAAATAATCACACTCAAAATCAAAAAAAGTCCACTCACTTTTTCTCAAACACCTTCATAGCTTCCTGTGGCTGATCTGCAACCCCTTCCATTCCTAGCACATAGAAACATATGTATAGTGGCATTTAAATAAGTGAAAAATCCTTATTTTAATGTGTAGCAATACTCTAAAAAGGAACAGACCCCGAGGTGGCATACTCATTTTAACCAGGTTGATGCAGCCAACCGGAGATTATTGCATCCATCCAGACAAAGAAGTGATTATAAATTGTTTTCCACAGGAGTTTTGTAATTGGATCTATTAAGATATTTGGTACTTATTGTATCTCTGTTATCTTGAATTATCTAGGATAGGAATACCGCATATCATTTTCTAAAACATATTCTTTCTTTTTTCATTCATATCTTATTTTTAACAAATGATTACTATATTAATTTCGGTTAAGCACAATCCTTCATCTAATAAACATATTGAAGCATGACACATTCATACACATATAATTTCAAATACCACTTTTAATTAACAGTATTTTTAAAAAGACATAAAAACATTCTCAATTTACATAGGATTGAGCTATCATGAACCACCAAAAAATATCAATTGATCCTAAGTCAATTATTACACGACATCATTAACTTTAAATGTAACTCTCAGGTGCAAAACATTCAATTATAGAACAAGTTCAACCTATTAGCAATGATAATGTAGCTACATGGTGTTTTTTTTTTAAAGTATATTACTTTGTCGCTCCCTTTTTCATGGCCTTCATCAGGACAAATTCATTCTTCTTTTTCTCAATTAATGTAACCCATGTAATCAGTGCCAATCTGAAATAATTCTGAAAATAATAATTAATATGACACATTCAGTATGCAGGCCAACCCCAAAAAGAATTCAACCACTAATTTGGGAATGAAATGGCCACTCTAGTCAGAGATGTAGTGGTTCCTTTCCAGATCTGGTTGTCCATGGTTTGTAATAAAGCAGCCTGTTATCAAACGAGAAAAGATCACTACATTTTGTTTTGATTACTTCCTCACTGTCATTATTTAGAGTACTTTGGTCATTTAATTCATGAAATCCTGATGCCGAATCTCAAGGTGGGCTTCAAATCCTGTAGATACTCCTTGAGATAGATGTTGGTCCCCGGCCCCCAACATGGCCCCAACATGGTTTGTCTTTATTGCCTTAGGGAGGAATTTGACCAGAGGACTGCGGTTCACTCCAGTTCATTCATGAAGTAGACCTGTGGTAAGGTGCCTCTAAATTGTATACCTTCCTTCACAAGGGTGGTAAACACATTCCCTCCAGGTCTCCCGCTTCTGAGCCCTCTTCCAAGTAGCACCCTTATTTTGAGGAGTAAGTGGAGGAACACTGGTAGGGGGAGGACACAAGTTGAGAGGAAGCCAGTTCACTTGAAGGTGCATGGAAAGAAAAAAGCAAGAAGCACCACGAGAGGTCCTGTTCCCCTAGTAAACTGTCTGGGTGCCACTGTTCCTACTCATCCTCCTTAAGGAAGTGTCAACACTCCCATCCATCCCACTCCCATAAATCCTACCTTTGAAGATAACATTTCCCATTTGCTCTTTTAAAGCAGAGATTTTGAGGAATAGCCACCATTGCCAAGGCCCTGACATCATTGGCATCGTTCTCAGCACCATTGGTGGATTAAGGGCTCACTGGGCATGCACAAACTGGCAGAGACCCCTTCAGGTGACAACTACATGTATTCTGACTTGATACTTGAAACTGATTCCCTCTTATACCAGATGGCTCTGTCTACGGGCATTATAGCACCAGCGCCACATTCTTTGGCTTCTGCCCACCCAAAACCTCTGCAGAGTTTACTTCTGCTCAGAGAGCCCAATTATTTACTAAAATGGGTCAGGTCTTTGAGGAGTGTGATCTCATCCCTTATGGGTTGGCAACCCTGGATTCAGGAGAGGTGGAAGACTTGCCAGAGGCCTTCTTGAATCTGAAGCTGCCCTTACCAATCTAGCTTCCTACTTTCGGGATGCCAGTAGTCTGGACACTTCCTCTGAGTTGGAATTCAAGGAGGCCTCTAGATATGGCAAGACTTATTTCAAAGGTCATTGACATATTGGGGTTGCGTGATCTAGTGACACTAGTAGTCGAGTTTCACCTCAGAGACATTCTTGACCAAGGGCCCTCGAAAGAGACCCTTCTGCTCTTTAATACCGCACTGGCTGCCTGGTTTCTAGCTGCTTGGTTGAAACTGTTCTCAACATTCACTGCGAACCATGACCTTATCAAAAAGCATTGTCCAGCTACCACAGACCTGGGCTTCCTTTTCACACACTCCACAACCAAGATTCTAGTGTTTCCTGCCTCCAAAGTGGGTTCAAATTCAGCTACATTCTCATCCTTGTCCACAGATATGGAAAACAATCATTTGCACATGTTAGGCTGTAAAGTGTTTGCATCAGACAGTTTGGCAATAATGGCAGTGAATGCCACCTGGGACATTGACAACTGCACCTATTATTTATAGGGTTATCATGCCTATGATGAAAGGGGGTTAACCCTGTTAATGATAGAAATTAGGCAGTTTGCCAGATCCTCCAGCTGGACCAGTACGAGGCAGACTATGTAGCTACGGCCATGTCTATGGGCTTTCTCATCCATTGACATTTTGCACCTGATGTCCAGGCTAAACTACTGGATATGCCGCTCGAGAGTGATGATTTTTCAGGTTAAAAGCAGACGATTTTCTGAAGAAATTCAAACCCTCCAAAGCCACAAGTCTTTCTTCCTTGACACACAGAGGAATTATACAAACAAGCTGCTGACCTGGCTGACCTAGCTTCTGATTTATGGGATGCTAGCAGGGTTGGACACCTGCCCAGAACTAAATGTATTTGTACCAATACCTTTGGCAACCCTCATGCTTCTTACTAGAAAACTATATTCAAGATGGTAGAGTCTCTGAGGCCGGGTGCACCTTCCAGTCCAGTAATCTAGTTTACATTGGCAGACCATTTGGGGAGGGGCCTCTCGAAAAGAGGCTCTGCTTCCCTTCATCCTTGCTGTGTCTGGCAATTTATTGCAAAATCCTTCTTCTGTTTCTTCAGTGGCTGTGATCTTGCCATTAAACGCAGGCCAGCTCCCTTTGATCCAGGGCTTTTGCCCTCACACCCAGCTCCTGAGAGCCTAGTAGTTGATGCCTCTGCTGTGGGGTCAAAGTCAGCTGCTTTTCCTTCTCTACTCCCGACAAGAAGAGCAAATAATTGGGTAGATTGGGCTACAAAGTTTTTGCCTAGGGCAGTTTGCCCATGAGAGCTATTAATGCCACTTGCATCCTGGCACACATGCCTTCTGCGATGTAATCTCCAAGATGTAGGAGATGTAATATGGGTTTACCTCTCTGCTGGAGGGTGGAAAGGAGGCCACATATCAGACGCTACACCCTGTTCTTGACATGACAGACTGCATTGCGCGTGATGAGTAAGGGGTCTTGCATATGCAGGCACTGCTCTAGTCTCAGAACCTCAGGGTTTGCCTTGGATATCCAAGCCAAACTGCTTGATATGCCCTTTGATGTTGACCGCCAGTTTAACATAAAAGCCAATCGGTCCTTGGAGAAATTTGAGGCAACCAAAGTCATGGCTGTGCAACAACCTTCTACTTCTGCAGTGTTTACTCTTGGAAAGGAGCACCACCAAACTGGTGCCTGCCATAACACGAGGGAAGGTCTGGGGTCTCTGTATTTTCTGGTGCCATAGAAGAACAGGGGCCTGCCTCCATAATAGATATTTGATGTTTGGGTATGTAGGATGAGTGGCTGGTGTCACTGGAACTGTATGGCGCATACTTCCATGTGCCGATCCATCAGAAACATAAGGAGTACCTGAATGTTTGTTGGTTCCCATTACCATTACTGAGTTCTACTGTTTAGCCTTTTCTTGGCACTGAGGTTTTTCACCAAGATGCTAGCTATGGTGGTCGCTTGTATCAGGAGGGGGAGGATTCACATATCCCCCTAAATAGATGATTGGCTCATTGGAGCATTCTGCTCAGAGTTGGTGATGGCACATCTGCACCACACCATCTGGCTTTTGCACAGCTTAGGCCGCTCCCTGAACACCAAGAAGTCCCAGATTTTGCCATACCAGTTGTTCCAGTTCATCAGAGCAGTGCTGGACTCTCATGTGGAAAGGGTGTTTCCTCCTGAGGAGCAAGTAAGAAACATCTTGCATATGTATAGCATCTTTCTGTCTCTGATCCCGGCCTCTGCCTTTGTGAATCGTCTGGGCCTCCTGCATCCTGCTGATGCCAGAGGCTTAGTTGCAGATGGAGTCTCTCTAGTGACTGATTGGAAGTCAATGGTTTCAGTTTCAGGGCGACAAGTTGGACCTTTTGTTGATCTCAAGCAAGGTGTCTGTCTCTGGACCTGCAATGGTAAACCCGAGGGCCAGTTTGCTAAGGGCAGGAACCTCAAAAGCAACCCTGTCCTCAGCAGACTATAGTGATGAACCTAGCCCTAAGTATATGGAGTGCCCAACTGGGTGATTTGACATTGCACAGTCTTTGGTCTCTGACTGAAGCTGGGGACACATCAACCTTCAGGAAATATGGGCCATCAGGTTGGCCCTGGTGGCTTTCCTTCCCTTGGTGCGGGGTACGTCTCTCCTGGTTTTGACAGACAACACAGTGATCATGTACTATGTAAACAAAATAGGTGCAGTAGGGGTCCTGCCTCAATGCAGGGAAGCAATCCAACTGTGGTTCTGGGATCTGCAGAAAAACATGACTCTGTCCACTGTCCATTTTATTGGAACAGAGAAGGTGGTTGAAGATGCTTTGAGCAGACAAATGGTGACCGTCCATAAGTGGGAGCTCTGCCAAGAAATTATGGATTGCGTTCGTACCATGGGGTTAGGTGGACCTCTTAGCCTCCAGTATCAACAGGAATTGTGAGTTGTTCTGCTCCAGGGAATTTCCTTGTCAGGGAGCACTAATATACTCTTTGTCATCTGGAAATTCAATCTCCACTATGCATTCCCACCAATTCCAGTCATCCCACTGGTCCTTCTGAGACTGCAGATGTTTGGTTCCATCATGATCCTGATCACCCTGTACTGGACCAAGGACATGTTACTCTGAGCTTTTGGATATGGCCACCTGTCTGCTTTGCCACCTCCCGTGAGGGTGGATATGCTATCCCACATAGGTGGTCAGACTATCCACCAGAGCCTCGGTAGCCACTGCCTTCATGTATGGTTGCTGACAGGTAAGGTATAAGGATTGAGACTTGTCTAACAATGTCCTGGAGGTACTCTTTTCTGCCTGGAATCCCTTTCAATAAGTCCATCTATGCCTGCAGGTAGTGTATGTTTTCAGGTTGGTGCTGGGAGTGTGGTTTGGAGCCTTTGATCTGTCCAACATCCTCTGTGCTTGGTATTCTGTTTTCATTGGCCAAGTGGGGGCTTCAGATTGCCACAATGAAGGGGTATATAGTTGCTTTTTGGGTCTTTAAAAGTACCTCCAGCAGAGCATGTACTTCTCTATCCCTACTGTTATGCAGTTTGTGCTGAGGCGACCATGTTTTCTCCAAACCAGTGTTTTTTCTTGCTGGAGATTTGAAACTTTTTCTTGCATATCTTGTGGCATCTCTGTGTGAGTATTTGCATTTATGTTCCTAGAGATTGCTCACTTTGAAGTTGGTAGCCATCACATCTGCTAGATGGGTGAATGAGCTTCAGCCTTATCTGTACTGCCTCTCCACCTTGTTTACTCTGAGTTAGAGGCAGACGTTTTACGGAAAATTCACCTCCAAGCGTTCCTCCCTTTGCCACACTCTTCTAAGACAGAGGAGCGGTTTAATCTTCTGAACCCCAAGAAGGCTCACAGCTATTATGCCTCTCGAACCAGGGACATCAGAAAGGATGACCAGCTCTTTTTGAGTTTGCTGGCACCCGAACAGGCAGGTCTGTAACCAAGCAGACCCTGTCCAGGTAAATCGTCCTCTGTATTTCAATGTGCTATGACTTGGCTGATGTCTTCACAGCCCATCCGACCAGGAGTCTATCAGCTACCTCATCTCATTCCTGTACTGAACATGTGTCAGGTAGCTACATGAGCCTCCATGCACATGTTTGCCAAGCATTATTGTCTGGATTCTTTGTCAAGACGGGATGCTTGTTTTGGTCAAACAATCCTCCAAAGTTTCCTGGTGTAGGTAATGTTCTTCCTCGTCTCCCTTACACAGGTTCTCTACTACTATGGGAGTCTAAGATGAGCAATCTGTGGGAAGAAAGAATCCATTACAAGAACAAATTATTTACCTCTCAGTAATGATCTTTCTGATGGCATTGTCCTTCCTCTCTCAGATTTCTAATGGCACTCCTGTTCTGCAGCACTTGATGGATATCTTGCACACCTGCTGTTCTGCATTCCCTCTGCTGTAGAGTGCCAGGGAAAGTTGCAGAACTGAGGTCATGGGGCATGGCTTGCTTCATGTACACTGGCCCTGATGTCACTTTGGTCTTAAAAGGCAGGCAACAGCACCGGAAGGAGCAGACAAAGAGCTGTGCTGCACTACCTGCTGGCTGTAAAAGTTTCACAGGCTGCTGCCGCAGGAGATCTGTCTAAGATGAGGAATTTTTGGGAGGAAGGCCTAATCTATCAGTAAGAACATTGCCAAGAGGTATGTTGTTTGATCTCCCTTAAGAAGAGTTGCAAGTGCATAACCGTCAATAATCAGTAGAAGTTTGTAAATCCATATGCTGTACAATGCTAAATCTGTGGTTTGTTTCAAGTTGATTACATGCATAGAAAAAGAGAAAAAAATAATGTCAAACTGCTATCAACACCCATATGCCTTGGAGTGCTATTTCGTCTTGTCTGGTGGATGTGTTAATTCTGATAATTTACTTTAAATTACGAAAGTGTGTTCCATAATCTCAGCCACGCCAGCCAAGATGGGTGGTAAGGAGCAACGAAAAACTCAAATGCAAGTATCGATCCTAACGGTTACTGTCTGCCTCTCATTTATGTATGTTTCTGCCTGCAGCTTGTCTACCCTCACTCAAGGTATCAGGGATCGATCACCAATATGTCAGTGCTATCCTCATCCCAGGCCAGCCCCTCCACCTCCAGCCTGAGTTCCACTCACTCGGCACCATCTCAGCTTATCAACTCTGCACCTTCTAGCACTCGCGGTAAGAATATCAATGATGCCTGCCCATCAGACTTAAGCATTGACAATATTAGTAGATTTTAAAACCTAACCATATCACTTATTGAAATGTTTTACAGAATGTCTCTTAGTTGAATATCTTCTTTTGTCATTTATTTTATGTCCCTTTTCTATGTCCTCGAAGAAATCATAATGTTTCTCTTTTCTTTTACCATTTCTGCCTTGTACTATTTTCAAATTCCACACCTGTGAGAGGTATCTTGTTAGTCTTTGTTTTTCATTGTTTATATCTTCTCAGTTTGATATTTTGGGTTATTGTATGAACTGTAATTAAATCTTCACATGTGTGGCACCAGTACTTGTGTTAATCAAGAAATGGCAGTCCTGTTCATTATAAGTGGTAATGTACACACTACCGTGGTTAGTCATTATGTGACCCTCCAGATGTTTTGGACTAAAACTCCCATAGTCAATGTTGAAGGATCATGGAGGTTGTGGTCCAAAACATCTGGAGGATCATATGATAAGTAAACCATGAGGTAGACAATCCATGGAAGATCATTTTCCTCATCCAGTGAGTGGCCCTATCAAAGGTGCTACAGTGAATTGCATTCAGATCAACCAGTGCCATTTTGAAGCTTGCTCTACTCTAGGCTGCATTCTCAAATGAGTCATCTATGTCACCATAGTCTTCATGTTCAGAGAAAATATATCACTCCAGTAGCATTGCTCCAGCTGTGGCCTCGCACCAGAAACCTGATTTTAGAAATGTAATGGGACCCTGTGTAACGGTTGTATCTAGGGCTTCTTTAGAGCATTGTGTACTAGCATTCTCAATGTACATGGGGGGATCCAGCAACAAAACACCTTACTCTGCATTCCCATGAGCTTGTTACATGTAGCATAATATCACTGTATTTATAGACTCTTGTACAGCCTTATATTGCACCATTTCACGTTAGAAGTGTATCCTTATTATCTCCTCTGAGGTTGAACGTGAGGCTAGAGACTTGGAGGAAACTCATTAAGCCTACCACGTTAGATCTACAGCATTGCCTCCAAATGCGCCACAAATGATTTCTCTACTGTCAGCAACTATTGCCCATCATGTCCTACTTGCAGAGACCTGACTAAAGTTCACAACTTTTTTTCAAGCCTTTAATCTTTGGGCATTTCATGTTATTTTGACTTGGCATTTTTAGGTTATGGGTCCAGCCTAGTGGTGCCAAACTATTAGTATGAATAGAGATTAAGGGCAATTGTTTATATTTGGCTTACTTATATTCAATTATTCTCTCTGTATATATGTTTCTTACACTGCAATTTGGTCGAAGGTAAAAATTCCGTATGGATGCCTTTGTTGCAATTAGTTCCTACTGCTGACAATTTGATGGAAAGAGTGTGTGTGTGATGAAGGATCAACAGAACACACTATAGTTGGACATGAAGTTAACATGACCTTTATTAATTTGGTCAGGATGGGTGGGGATAACTCCTGCAGGTTCTAGGGAAAACTTCCTAAAGAGCGTAAGGGATACTATCAAAGGGCACAGGATTGGTTAACTCAGCTTATATAGTTTCTACCTATACTGACACCAGTTCTGCTAATGCAAGGCATGCGCCTTTACCAAGAGCTGTCCTACTGTGGACGTGTACTTCCGGACTTGAAATTCTTCCCTTTAAGTTATCAGTGAAGAGACCATCAAACAAAATAACAGTCAAGATATTTGCAAGTGCCAGAAATCCCCAAGGATGGTATGTTTGTAACTGCCTAGGACATCAAGGGAAACGTTAGTTATGTTGTGATTGGCAATGCGTTATAGGTTTATAAACTGTATTATCCAACTTTTGAAGATAATGGGCCTTGTACGACCCTGCCACGTGGTATGAACGGTGCTGGTAAGGTACCGGCACTGTTCATACCGGGCCGCCACATTACGAGTTTGCTCGCGGGAAGTGGTACGCACGTCTGGTCTGGCCAGACGTGCATACAGGCACCCGCGAGCAGATCAGGATGCTAACAACGGACCCGTCATTAACGAGTCCGTTGTTAGCATCCTCCCCATTCCCATTGAGCCCTATAGGGGCTCCAATGGGAATGGGGACGTACCGGGTCAAGGTCCCAAAAAACAGAGAATTACTGGGTCTGCAAAATTCAGAATGGCCCGGTAATTCCCTTTTTTCGGGACCCGGACACGAGTTTGGTGGTAGCCATGCCGGTAATGACGGCATGGCTACCTCCAAACTCGTAATGAGGCCCAATGTCTATACCTTTCCCATATTCCTTTCTTCAGTCTATTCAAAGAATGTAAACACTCTGAAGTTCATTCAGCTCTTAGCATTCTCATTTTTCTCAGTCGAAATAAATTCAGTGTGCCATACATTTCAGATTGTCATACTTTTTGATTTTCCACTCTGAATGCTAGAAGAACCTATGCATGATGATGTCGTATGTCACGAAGCCAAATTGTTTGTATCCACCATTTTTTCCCCTGAATTTTACTTCAATTTCCATCCAATTGATTTTTAGGGGGGTGGGGGTGCATCCTTTGCCACTACTTCATTGCTGTTACCTAAAGTGAACGGGCTGGACACAATTGACTTGAAAGTTTGGTTTATTTAGGTATCTTCAAATGAAGCCCATCAGCAGCGCAGCGTCCATCAATGCAGCTTCCTTTCTCTCAGCCACCGTCCCTCACATTCTAGATCTTCCATACACACAGCCTTCTACACTGCACGTCATGGGACACCCATCAGCTACCAGCCCATTATACATCTCCCTCCCATTAACCTAACACAACATCTTTGAATCTTTCTGGAGGGTTCATAGATCTTAGCGTCCTGCAGCTACAGCCACACCACCATCCACTTGTTCCCTCACACCTTGATACTCGGCTCTCTCATTGTTCGCTTCTCTCTCATTCACTTTCCCAACCCTGTTCATATCATAGGTTCTTCTATCTTCTGTCTTCACTGAGTTGTGGAAAGTGCTCTCTACTTTACATGGTCGGGCCCACTGCATAGGACCTTGCCTCAAAGCACCAGGTAATTTGATCCTGACAGAATCACCCTTTTGCACTGTCCTCTCTTTGACCGACTTCTTCACATCATACCTGAATTTATTTTCAACCTGTTGTTCTCTTACAAACGATCACGCCTGCTGAACACTCTCCCACATTCATTTTTCCCTCTTCACCCATGGAGGGTAGAACTCATAATTGGGAGTTCTGCCCCTGCATAACTCAAAAGAAGACATACCTGTCGTTGTATGTGGGAAAAACCTGTGTGCCACCATCCTGCTCAACACCACCTCTTCCCAATCGTCACCAATGGCCCAAGTCCACCTTATGCAGTACTTAATCACTTTGTTAAAGGGCTCTGCCACCCCGTTTGCCTGGGTATAATAATTACCAGTAAACTGTGTTATTTTTTTTTATTTTTTTTTAATTTATTTAAAGTGTTTATTGGTTAATTAAAACCTTATACACTACAGAAAAATATTATATCAACCAAACACAAATACATATATTATACATACAAAAAGCATACATCATATTACTCGCTTCCAAATATAAAAAGCTGCCCCGATATAAACCTTAATCTCTCCATCATAAATAGCTGACCAAAATTGGTCAGTTTCAATCCTTTGCATGTCCTCTACAAAATGTGCATACCCTTTAAAATAACATTCCCTTAGTTTGGTGCATGAAGTTAAAATATGTCTTGCTGTCTCCACCTCTATATTACAATGCCTGCACAATCTTTCTACACGGGGAATATTTGTTCTTGCCCCGATAATATCATTACACGGGAGAGTGTTCAGACGTAGCTGCAAGATAAATCTTCTCAGAGCTCTACTTCCCGTGTTTAGCAGATATTGTCTTGGGATGGCAGGTTTGAGGCCTTGGAGAGCATAAACAGAGTATCTAGACTTGTTATAGAGATAAGATTGATTTTCGCATAGATCCCAAATAAAAGCCTTATCTTTAAGACTTTTCTTAATACACATTCTGTTAACTTTTTCCATGCATTCATTATAGCCAAGGGCTTCTAGAAAAGACAGAGCTGTTTTTTGAAGGTTAAGCATATAGGAATTCTTAAAGCTGCCTTCACTTTTATTTTGTCTTATAAGGTTAAGCAGGCTTCCTTCATCCCCATCCCCTGAGATAATTCTAAAATAGAGTTTACAACATTCGATTTTCCACAGAGTCGAGAGAGATATGAGGCCCAGTTCACATCTTATAACTTGTATTGGTACTGAGTTAGGGAGTCCTAGGGCTGGTCTCCAGATCTTCCCTTCAAGTAAGTGTAATTTACTCAGATATTTACTTTCTACTGTTTCCAGTGCATACAGAATACCAGGTATAATGCAGCTTTTGTATATCTCAAGTAAACCTTCAATTGAGTGGCCGCCTTTACTAGTCATATATTTCCTTATGACTTTCCATTTCTTTAGTACCTTTAGATTAACCGCCTCCTGGAAAAAATTTATACAGGGATTGCTCAGAATGGGCATCCCCATATATGGATAGGCATCAACAACCTCCAATTTAATAGAGTTTATCTGCCATCTTGAGCAAAGTTTTTTCTTTTCTAACTTTGTGGCTCCGAATACCATTACCTTAGTCTTATTAATATTAATACTAAGGTTATTCGCTTCAGAGTAGGCTAGTAGGCCATTCAACATTCTTTGTAGCCCTATCGGAGTCTTATCCAAGAGGACGGTGTCATCTGCATACATAAGGCCACATATGGGTTTCCCCGCCACTATTGGTGGAAAGTTATTTATGGTGGTAAAGCTTTCCCACATATCTGAGACATACAAGTTGTACAATATAGGTGATGTAACACATCCCTGCTTCAGTCCAGTATTCGTAGCGATCTCAGGTGATAACATCCCTCCTTTACCCAGGCATATGGAAACAGTAGTTTCCCTATACATTTCTTCCAAGAAATGCAGAATGTTGGGACAGATCTTTTTCTCTCTTAATTTCTTCCACAAAAGCCCCCTATTAACACTGTCAAAGGCTTTCGAATAATCAACGAAGCACACATATAATTTTTCCCCCTTATCCTTAGCCCCTGCTATAATGTGTTTCAACATTATTATATTATCGAGGGTGCTATATCCTTTACGGAAGCCAGTTTGTAGAGCAGACAGAAGCCCCTTTTCCTCTATCCAGTTATTTAAGCTGTCAACTAGCAATGAGCAGAAGATCTTACAGCTGCTGTCTGCCATAGCCAGTAATCTATAATTATCTGGCAATTTTCTGTCCCCTTTTTTAAAAATAGGGACTACTATAGCTTTCCTCCAGCTATCCGGTATGCGGCCTGTTTCCCATATAGCGGAAAATAGCTGGTGCAGAGTCACTGCCCATTTCATGGGATTTTGTTTTATGACAGCATTAGCTAACCCGTCTGGGCCGGGGGCACGTGATGCTTTCATTTTAGAGATCATTTTAATTATATCCCGAGTACCAAAGGGAAATATATTATAGCTATATGGATTTGTACCAGTAGGGATAGCAGACATATAACTAGTCTTGAAGTAGAGATCAGTAATATACTGTTTCCAAGCCTCCTGGCTCACATTAGTATTTTCCCTGCAATCTTCCTCCATCAGGAATTGTCGGTATAAGTACCAACATTTTTTTGAGTCATGGGTTTTGCATATCTTATATAAGCACCTCCAATTAACATTATTAGTACTATACTTATAATCCTTTAGCCAGTTTTTATATTGCGTCTTTATATTACTGATTCTCTTATCTCTTTCTTCATTATCTGAGTCACATGTCTGTTTTAATTTGCGGATCTCACCCATCATTTCTTTTTTCCTGTCATAAATCACTTGATCAAATTTGTGGGAATGATTTTTTCCCTTTTTATTTTTCACTATAAGGTTGCTGTTTGTCCTCCGTATTGTTCCCAACAAATTCGTTATCAAATTTAAGCCGTGTCGTGCAATATCCAGGTCGTCAGTGATCAGGCGATCAAACAGCTCATTAAAGATAATTACATTTTTATCCGACCAAGTGATCCTGTTTCCACCTACAGTAAATTGGATATCCATGACTTTGCCCACATCCCAACTTTGCTTTATCGGGCCATTGTAGAATTTACCCCTGATGGGTGTGTGGTCACTCAAAATGATATCTATATGTTCAAAATGGATCATAGATTGGCTTAGTTTTTTATTTACAAACATATAGTCTAGCCTATAGCCTACCTTCCCATTAGTCCAGGTTGCCCCAGTGCCTGGACCTATATTAGGATCCAAGTATTCTAGCCCCCAGCTAGACATAAGGTTCATCCACTGACATCCCTGCACGGAATGAGTATTTAATCCATCAACCAGGTTACCCTCCTGTGTTATCAATGATGCGGTAATGAACTCTTCATCCCACAGTTCTTTGCACCTATTCATCACCCTTACAGCAGAGTCACAGTGGGCGTTAAAATCACCCACTATACAGATTTCGGACTGAGGAGAGTCCAGGGTCCAGCTTTCAATAATATGGTTTAGAAACTCCCCAATCTCATGGACATTATCCCCCCCTGGTTGGGAGTAGATGTTAATAAGAAGGAGGTTCCCTGATAGTCTTCCCCTATCTATGATTGCACACATAACATTAGGTAGGCTCCCATGCTTCTCATAAGGTTTAAATGAAAGATGGTTTTTTACCCCAATACAAAGCCCTCCATACGGCCGTCCCTTATCACCTTTGGAAGCAGCTTTACTCCAAATATTATATCCATCGAGTAGAATTTCTCCAGTTACCCAAGTTTCTTGTAAGGCAAAAACATCACTCTCCATCAGCAATTGGATACCATCCTTGTGTAATAGGGAGTTAAAGCCTCTACTATTCCAAGAGAGGAGATTGAATTCATTAGTACATACCTCGTCTCAATTTTGAATAGTAGTATTACCCTCCAAAGTGTTTACTTCTACCTTTTTATTTCTTGCTTCCGTAGTAATAGGTGAAGCTCCCACCAAATTCATGTTTTTGTTTTTCAGATCATTATGAGTTGCGGAGTGGCATATTACAATTTCATATTTATTGCCCCATATTCCATTAGAGTAATCCCTAATGAGGTCAACAAAAACTGCGGATCTAAATTGGACAATGACCCAATTATCCCAGCTCCCATATTCCGGCAGGATAATAGATTCAATATCCCCTGAGTTAATATTCTGTAGCTGTGGGATGTGTGACAGTTTATTCAGTAGCCAAGTCCGATTTAAAAATGGGCTTTCGTCCGAAGTGGATTTTTCTATGATTTTAATACTTTTCCCCACTATAAGTTGGGGTTCTTCAGTTATTCCCACAGATTTTGCCATGCTTGTTTTTTGGTTACTATGCATAGCCAATCGCTCCATCTCTTTGATATATATTTCCCTCTCCCTTTTTGTGAGAGGCATAATATTGTTATTATATGGAATTTCAACATATTTAAAATTATTTTCTATGGATACCATATCCTCACTTTCACTTTCCTCTAATGTATTATCCTTACCCTTTAGCCAGTTTTCTAGTCCCTTACTTTTAATTACCACTTTTTTCCCACCGTCCGACTTCCGCTGATGTTCAATAATTTCGTAGTGGTTCCCCACTTCTACGCATTCAGAGTCTAAAGGTGCTGTATTTGCTAGGGCCAGGGAGTTTTTTTTAATAGTCTTAGTAGTTTTGGTCTTGTCCATAGTCATCCTCTTACGGGTGGGTTTTTTATTTTTTCTATTTCGCCTAGTGCGCCTCCTATAGCCTTGAGTTGCCCTTATTTCTACCTCTCTCACACTGATAATAGTCTTATCAGCCGAGTTTTCCCTTGGATTAAGTTGTTCCATGGGGGAGATATTAGTTTGTACAGAGGTATTCTCTTTTTCTTTTTCAACCGCCAGAACCAACTCACTCAAGTCTCCTAACACCTCATTAGACCCCATAGTATGCCTTTCCCCCTTTTTAAAATCATTTCCACAGCAATCTTCTATCATAATCCCAAGAGATCTTGTGTTATCAATATTCTGCAATACCAATGATTTTGTGTCACTCTGTTCTTTAAGCAATTTAGTACAAATGGTCAAGACGACATCCATCATGGTAGTAAGGGCATCCAATTTTTCACCGGATTTAAGTGAATATTCAATTACCCTACTTCTATCACTGTTAACAGAAATTTCAGAGAGGTTACCCATAGAATTATAAGACTCATCACTCGAGTTAAGTTCCACTTCTCTCTCGGCAAATTTATCCAAATCTGGAGAAGCTGACAAATTTGTACCGATAATATTATTCATATCGGTATCCTCAACTACAGAAATTTCCAGATTTGTTCCTGTTCCCATAGATTGACGTCTGAATTTATGTACTAATGTCAAAAGCGAATTATTATCAATCATAGAGCTGTTAGCGGGAAGAGGGGGAGGTAATAAGTTGTCAATCTTCGAGCTATTAGGGGGGGGGGAGGGAGAGTACATTATCAGCTGCCAATACTCTTTCTTTTGTAGTAAAAAAGCTGGGTATCTTAGGTTGTTCCAATGCTCTTTTAGTCTCACATATAGGCTCACTCTTACTTCCCTTATTTTGTTTTTTCCCTTTACCAGGCTTCTCGGTTCCTAATTTAATATTAGATGTGGATACGCTTTTCTTCCCCTTTTTAGATCTCAGATTGTGTGAGCATGGACTTTGGGCCATGATAATAAAGTGTTAAGGGGGATGTATATTAATAAAATGTGGAGGATTAGTGCATAGGATTACCTATTAATCCCTAAGGCGGCAAATCACCCAGAAATCAAAGCAGTTCTATCACAAAAAAACTATAATAAAAGTACCTAGGTCCTAATCAATACAATAGTTATTATACACTCCGTTTCTCAGGAATAGCCGGGGAGAAGAAACCTTCGCAGCCCCTCAGATAAATTAAGCTAATATCAGGGATCAGCAGATAATAAAACTATAAAATGAGCAGCCAATACCATCAGTTAAAATGGGAGTAAGTAAAAACCAAAAAAAAAATACAATTTCGTGAAAAAAAATAATTAGTTTGTTAGGTTAAAATTATCATCACAAGTCATATAATAGTGAATGGTTGAAAAGTAAAATTATAATGTCAATGAATGTAATATCAGAGTGTCAATCCGAACAAACCACCCGGTAAGGGAACGCCCGACAGCTTGAGGAGCGGCCTTAGTCCGACTCTCCCCCCCAGCCAGGTGGTACCAATGAGTATTACACTGAGATAGCTGGTTAGCTTACTTAGGATCCTGCAGATTAATCTTCCTTCGGCAGCTTCGGCACAACACGCACAACAGCCGTATAACAGCCAGAGGGCTTATCTCCACAGGGCTTTACGCCGCAAGGGTGGTTTAGGGTTGGTTTTAAAGCCCGGTGGATGTCACGTGATTCGTCACGTGAGGCTGCAGTGCCCCGCCTCCTCCAGGAAGCAGGCACCAATGTAGCAAGAGCAGGAGGCTCGCAGTGCTACTCGAGTGCAATTTTAGGCAGCAGAACGTTGGCGTCTGAAGAAACGCTTTCACACAATTCAAGCAGCACACACCCCACGGCTGGATTAGGGCTGGTTTTAAAGCCCGGTGGATGTCACGTGATTCGTCACGTGAGGCTGCAGCGCCCCGCCTCCTCCAGGAAGCAGGCACCAATGTAGCAAGAGCAGGAGGCTCGCAGTGCTACTCGAGTGCAATTTTAGGCAGCAGAACGTTGGCGTCTGAAGAAACGCTTTCACACAATTCAAGCAGCACACACCCCGCGGCTGGATTAGGGCTGGTTTTAAAGCCCGGTGGATGTCACATGATTCGTCACGTGAGGCTGCAGCGCCCCGCCTCCTCCAGGAAGGAGGCACCAATGTAGCAAGAGCAGGAGGCTCGCAGTGCTACTCGAGTGCAATTTTAGGCAGCAGAACGTTGGCGTCTGAAGAAACGCTTTCACACAATTCAAGCAGCACACACCCCGCGGCTGGATTAGGGCTGGTTTTAAAGCCCGGTGGATGTCACGTGATTCGTCACGTGAGGCTGCAGCGCCCCGCCTCCTCCAGGAAGCAGGCACCAATGTAGCAAGAGCAGGAGGCTCGCAGTGCTACTCGAGTGCAATTTTAGGCAGCAGAACGTTGGCGTCTGAAGAAACGCTTTCACACAATTCAAGCAGCACACACCCCGCGGCTGGATTAGGGCTGGTTTTAAAGCCCGGTGGATGTCACGTGATTCGTCACGTGAGGCTGCAGCGCCCCGCCTCCTCCAGGAAGCAGGCACCAATGTAGCAAGAGCAGGAGGCTCGCAGTGCTACTCGAGTGCAATTTTAGGCAGCAGAACGTTGGCGTCTGAAGAAACGCTTTCACACAATTCAAGCAGCACACTGCTGCTGTTTAACACTGTGTTATATGCCATTCTCCATATGATAATTTCACAACTCTTTTGATTTAAATTGGGCACCATTATCAGTTAATAACTCACAAGGATATCCCTCACGTCTGAACACCTCCTCCATAAAACCAATCACATCTTTTGTCATTATGGATCGTGTTATCTTCACCTTCACCCACTTAGACAGCACATACACCGAAACAATGCAGTACTTGTCAGCAGCCTTTCCATCAATGGGTCCAACAATATCCATACCACCCTTTCCCAGGGTATTTGTGGCCCGTGCACTGGTGTCATGGGATTCTCTCTTGGCACTAAAGTCTTCTGACTCATGATGCATCAAACACAGTTTCTTACCACTCTCTCCACCTCAAAATTATACCCAGGCCACCAGAATTTAGCTTGCACAGCCTGCTTTGTCTTAGTAATGCCCTGATGGCCCTCATGGGCTATTTTCACAATTCTCTTCCTCACGCCACACGGGGGGGATGACTCTGTCCTCCCTCATCACAAAGCCTCCTGATATGATATGATACAATATGATGATATGATATGTCATTTAATATGTGCCTGTACACAAGTGTTTCTAAGCACGACAAGACAAGGGAGTGAAGACAGATGGAGGACAAGACAAACAATCTTACTAGGCCTTGTGTCATTCAGATCGTGCAAGTGCGACAACCCAAAGTGCAAGGGGAAGGGAGAGGGGGTAGTACCAGAGAAAGGAGGGGGGGGAGAGCAATCAGGGCAGCATTGCTCTGAGTAAGTGCAGCCAAGGCGGCACAGCTCTGGGTAAGTGAAAGGAAGCAGGAGACTTTAGAGGATCCCGTTACAGCCCCTAAGTGTGCAGTATGCCCAGAGGCAGTGCAGGGGAGACTGATCATGGAGGAGCCTGGTAACCAGTGAGATCAGAGGGTCCCAAGCAACTGGTCGACGCAGCAGACAGGTAGGCCAGCAGGGGATGGAGAGAGAGAAAGCAGAGTAGAAAAGGAAGGTTTTGAGCTGCTTCCGGAACTTTAGGTGGTCCGGTTTGAATTTGAAAGTGGCAGGGAGGCCATTCCAGAGGGAGGCATCTGCAGAGGAGAGAGTTGGATGTAGCGCAGGCCCAACCTCTGAATGCCTTGTGAATGATGCAGAGGGTCTTGTACTTGATTATTGCAGGCACGGGGAGCCAGTGGATAGATTTCAGGGCTGGAGAGATACAGTCCCTGGGCTAGAGGCCAAGGATAAGACTTGCAGTCCTGTTCTGGATTAGTTACAGAGGGCGGAGAGTAGGGGAAGGCAGATTGAGATAGAGGCTGTTGCAGTAGTCCAGCCTAGAGAGAACCAGGGCTTTGGCGACAGTGATCATCTGAGGGAAATTGACAGTCAGGAATGAGTGAGAGAGGAGAGGAGACTGAGGAGAGCCTGAAAGAGAGCGGAGTGTCATCTGCATAACACTGAAAGTGAGAGGAGAAGGTAGCGATCTGGTGGGTAGACATTGAAGAGCCAGGGTGAGAGGATAGAGCCCTGGTAAACACCACATGTGGAGAGGTGGTAGCGAGTAATAACCCAAGTTAGACCTTGGAGGGTCAGTCCAGGAGGAAGGAGGTCACCACTCCACGGCCTGATCCGCGATGCCCAGGTTCTCACAGAGCCGATTGATCAGGATGGCATGATTGACTGTGTCCAAATCAGAGGAAAGGTCAACAAGGATGCAGACAGAAGGAAGTCTCGAGTCAAGATTAGAGAGCAGATATTCATGGGTGTTCAAGAGACCAGTTTCCATGTCGCTGGCTGCTCTGAAGCCAGACCGATGGTCATGGAGACAACCAAAAGATTCAGTATGGACAGTAAGCTAGGAGATGGCCATCTTTTCCAGTAGTTTGCCAAGGAAAGGAGTGATAGAGATCGAGCATTAGTGTGCCGGACAGGTAGGATCAGCTGAAGGCTTTTGAAGGAGGGGGTGCACAAGGGAGTGTTTGAGGGGAGAGGCAAAAGAGTGATTGAAGAAATCGGCAAAGGCTGGAACGAGGGTATTAATGTGGTCCTTCATGGTTCTGGACAACGCTTTCATAGATCGGACTTGTCTAGAAACATCCTCAGGGGTTGTCAGAGAGAAAGAGGAGAAAGGAGGTGGAGATGGAGAGGCAGCCAGAGGGGGGCTGAGAGAGGTGTAGGGAGAGGAATAGGAGAGCGAGGACACAATATCCTGAGTGTTAGTAGTGAAGTGAGCAGCAGCGCCGTACAGCGGGTCTGGGAGGCGACAGGAGAGGCAGAGACTAGAGAAGGACTGGCCAGCTCCTTGCAGATTTCAAAGAGTTTGGCTGTGGTGTTAGAGGCCGAAGAGACGCAGGCTTGGATGTGGACTCTCTCTTGGACAGGATGGAGAGTCTGTATTGCCTTTGGAGGAGTCGTTAGGCCAGTTTCTTAGAGGATTTGTATTTGTTTATTTATAACGCGCAGACCATCAGGCCCGGGGGCATCAGGGCGCAATTTGTACAGGGTTGCAAGAAAAGAACATACAGGGAGATAAATTACAATAAAAGTATACCAATACAGCATAATAACAATCTTAATAATTACAAATATTTGTATATGCACCCAAAGCCCTCCACTTCCTCTTCCGTTTCAGGGCAGCGAGTTCAGAGTCATACCAAGAGTTGCACGTGGCGTTAGGCGTCAGATGGATTCTCATGACAGGGGCCAGGATGTCTAGAATGCTAGAGATAGAAAGATGCAGGTTAGAGATGGCTGTGTCAGAGTGTAAGTCAGTCACAGAAGTAGGAGGAGCAGAGAAGGTAGAGGCAAATTCATCCACTGACACTCTCTTCAGGGGCCGAATGGCTGAGAAGGTGGGTGGCAGTGCTGGGATGGGCTTTGCCTGGGGGACGGAGAGTTTCAGGTGAGAGAAAAGCAGAAAGTGGTCAGTCCAAGAGAGAGGATTGGTGAGAGGGTTAGAGAGGGGGATGTCTGAGGAGATGAGAACATTCAAGGTGTGTCCTGCTACATGTAACCCATCTTTCTCCAGCATGGGCTCTGGCATGAATTCACATGCTCCTAAATATTCACTGTGCCATGCTGGGAAGCCTCAGGAAAAAAAAACAAGTTTTACTTTAGCCTGGAAACTGCATTTTACTCTATATACAATCACTGTCCTTTGGGTCATACTGCCCCCATCCAATGATACCCGTCTCCCTAAGCTCCATCCCTGATGGCCATCTTCAGTTTTTACTGCACGTTTCAGTGTTGGGAGCCTTGCTCTTCAAGCCTTTTTGATATTTTGTGTATTTTCTATACAATATAGTATTTTTGGGCTGTTTATGTTCCATCGTTTGACCGCATGTTGACTACAGGCAGTGGGATCCATTGCCAGAGAACATCAACTTTCATCGCAGATCTTCGTTTCAAAGTTTTCGAGAGGCCCAAGCTTGGGCCTACTTTGCACCGTCCACCATGTCTGAGGAGAAGAGGTGTCTCTTCAACATATGCGCGCAATGTGGACTGAGAAATGTATATGTTGAAGATCGATATCACAAGTGTTTGTATTGCCTGCATCTGAACCACGATGAGGATGGATGCGAGATTTGTCATGCTTTTTCAAACAAGATTTAAAAAGACTGTTACAGCAGGTTAGCAGCATGGCTCAAGTTTGGCAAGGCCACTGATTCCGTCTGCGGGAGCAGTCATGCTTCATCCAAGACCGGCCGGTTCCATGAGTGAACTCCCTCTGAGAAGAGGTTGAGGTCCTTTGAGGACCCCCCGTCCTGGGGCTTCAAAAGAAGGCCAAGCTCCACGCTATGGGTCCTGCTGGGTTTGTCCCCAGGACGCAGATCACAGTTCAGGAAGGACATGATCACTGTCGCCTTCTACATGCACAGTGAGCCTGCCAGTGAGGGGCCTTCCCTCCAAGAGGAAGTCCTTAACCTCTTTGAAGCTTCATTTACCATCTTTGGACAAGCCTGTAAAGGAGAGGTACTCGGGTGGCTCCTCTCATCCCCCATCAACGACACCATCTGTGACCAAGACAACGACTTTGCCGATGACCGCTTCACCATCCAGGACATCCACTTCATCGACAACCACAATCTCAGAGACAGGAAAGCTTCAGTATCCACCTCGTCGACGACCCCACCCATGACTCCGTCAACAAACATCACGACTTTGTCGAAAGTGGGGCCTAGCAATGAAGGTTGTCTCTATGATCATGACAACAGCAACTCTATGAGTAGCCTTGCCACCACAGTGTACAGCTTCTGCAGCAGCGCCGCCAACAACACTCTACGAGTAACTTTGCCACGCCTTGTGCGGCTTCTGCAGCAGCGCTGCCGACATCCGCTGACACCCCTGTGAAGGTGGCGGTTCTTATTGTCAACCCACTCCCATAGGTGTTGGTGAAGGACAAGGAGTCAGAGAAGGACAGGGAGTGGCTACCACCCTTGGACCCTCCCCCCAGGCACGGGAGAGTGTCCCTGAAGATGCCAAAGAATGCATCAAGGGAGCCTGTGCACATCTACATGAGCTCCGAAGATGACAACTTGCCTGAGGACTACTACTCGGACCACGAGGGGGGTCGTGAGACCATGTCCATAGAAGGGTCTCCTCAGGATGAACCCAGATCATCATTTAACCCAAAGAAGTGCTTCAGCCCGGAGCCATTGCCGTGCCTTCAACCACCTGTGCATTGGGCCTTGACCCCCTGTAATGGAGGAGCCCATGCACACGGATACAGACACTACAGTGACTCATAAAGATGAGTACGATTACTATCTTCAGGCCGACAGAGAGCTGCGGAGAGCTGCTGAGTGCCGACGAGCCCATCAGGGCTTTGCCGCTGGGTGCTGACGAGCCCACCAGGGCTTTGCCCTCGGATGAGGTCGGCTCCTGTCACACCACAATATCGAGGGCCTCGACCCTCTTCAATTTGGTGCTAGAGCAGAAGAAAAAGGAGGGGGTCCTCTACCAGGCAGAAGACTGTTGATTCTTCTGTTGGATGCTGTCTTGGAGGAAGGTTTGGCCTTAATGAAGGCACTGAGTATCGCCCCTCCCAATCGTGATAGGCTGGAGAAGAAGTAAAGGGTTCTGGACTTGGCCCCCAGGTGCTGAAGGTCACAGACTTCTCCTGACTCTGTGGTTTCTGCCACCACCAGGAAGCACTCAGCGAACCCTTTGTCTTCGGCCATGGTACCTCCTGACCAAAAGGGGAAGAAACTGAATTAATTGGGCAAATGCTTAATTTACATTGCAGTCTCTACCATCAAGGATGTTAATGCCCTGGCCATCTTATCCCGCTACGATAGGGAGCTGTGGTATAAGCTCTGACCTCTTTTGGACTTCCTGCCGGAGGACAGGATGGTTGAGGTCCTGGTCCTGGTCCAAGAAGGTGAAGTGGCATCAGATCACAACATCCCGGTGTCTTTGGACATCGCGGATACCGGTTCTGCCAGGTGGGCAACGGGGTGTCCGTTCAATGATAGGGTTGGCTGAAGGCCACCAACTTCAGGGCAGATGTCCTGTAAAAGGTGGTGGAAATGCATTTTGATGGGGACAATATTTTTGCAAGACCGTGGACGAGTTTCTCCAGACAATTAAAACGGAGATGGCACGCTCACTGGGAACATTGCAACAGCCAAGGTCTTTGTCCTTTCGATCCTCAAGATGGAAGTCTGTCAGATCCTCCAAGGGGTATAACACCCCCTATTGTCAACCCTCCCGCTCCATGACTCAGGAGGCCTACAGAGGCCGCTTGCAGGCCTACAGCAGCAGAGGACAGCATTGTCATCAACCGCAGGCCAAGATGCCCAAGCAGGCCTGAACTGGCAGTGGATCCGGGCTTGCACCTGCACACCCCAGTGGGAGGCCGACTAGGGAATTTTGTCAACGAGTGGAAGCCCTTCACCACGGACAAATGAGTGCTGGCCTAGACTTAAGACACCTCAAAAAATACTTGAAATCCCAAAAGTTCAGGATGGTCACGTTGCAGCACATGCTTGGCCAGCTGGAAAAAGGGGATTTCCTGCCAACCTTGGACCTGGAGAATGCCTACGTTCACATATCCATTCATGCAAAACATTGTACGTTCCTGCTCTTCGTGGTCCTGGGGCGGCATTAGCAGTTCAGGGTTCTGCCGTTCGGCCTGAAGTCAGTGCCAAAGTGTTCATGAAGTGTTTGGCTCTAATGGCAGCACATCTAAATGACTGGCTGATACGCTGCCACTCTCACACGCTGGCAACCCAGCACACCGCGGAGACCATTCTCATTCTGACGGATCTCGGATTCTCCATTAACTATCAGAAACTGTGTGGAGCCATTGCAAAACCCTCTGTTCCTGGGTGCCCGCCTCAACACGTTCACAAACCTGACTTCCCCCTCGGAAGAGAGGATGATGGCCATCCTGGGGAAAGTGCAGTGCCTGTCAGCACAGAACGCAACAGTGCAAGCCATCAAGTTGTTGTCGGGCATGATGTCCTCCTGCATTCAGCTCATCCCGTTGTGCAGACTTCAGATAAGAAATCTTCAGGAGTTTCTGGATTCACAGTGGCTGCAGATCACAGGCACTTGGATGGACAAGGTAGCTCTGAACCAGGAGTTCCGACAGGCTCTACGATGGTGTGGTTCCATATACCTCCATTCAAGGCCACAGTCCCCACAGACGCCTCCCTGGATGGGTGGGGGCCCACACGGACAGTCCCGTGCCAGGGGCCTCTGACACCCGGAAGAAAAGAAGCTCCACATCAATATCCTGGAACTCCAAGCAGTCTTCTGGGCCCTCAATTCGATCCTACCTCATCTGAAGGGGAAGGTGGTGTGAATGTTCACAGACAACACCACCACCATGTTCTACATTCGAAAGCAGGGCAGGACAAGCTCTCCTGTGCTTTCCCAGTAGACCCAGGCCATGTGGCACTGGGCCATTCTTCAGGGCATGTTCCTCATACCCTTTCCCCTGGCACACATCAAGAATTCCATTGCAGGCTCGCTCAGAAAGGAGCTGCGGTCCTGCCATGAATGGAAACTTCAGCAAGTATATGTTTCTCATCTCATTAGCAAGTGGGATCGGTCCAAGTGCCAGAGGTTCATCAGCCGGTTCCCTCACACAAGCGGTCTGGGGGACACCTTCTCGTTCCCATTGGTGGGGCTCTTCCTGTACACCTTCCCTTCGATTCCCCTCCTTCTGCTTGTGATCAACCGACTCAGACAATGCCACAGCAGGATGAGAGTCATTGCTCCGGTGTGGCCACGAAATATATGGCACTTGGACCTGCTCCGTCTGTCAGTGGCTCCGTCCATCCATCTAAATACAAGTCCCTGCAAAGTAATTCTTGCTGCCCCTCACTGTGTTGTTGTGTCCCTAGAGTGTGCTGCTGTAACACCTATCTAGTGTGAGGGATAGACAAGAGACTCACCCTATCCTCTCTCACTACTTTTACTAAGTGCTAAAAATGTGCACACGGTTTGGGAGTCGATTATTCTACTTTATTGTTATCGCTTGCAATATGTGTGTCTTATATTTCTCATAAAATACTTGATTTATCCTAATCAAGTGTTTAAAACACAATTCTATTTTTTCAATTGTTCTTCAATATTCCTAAAAAGTGATGTACTGTAGCCAAGCTCACAAAGAGTGTTGTGTGTCTCAGGTCATCACACCTGAACCTTCATCTTGTCGACCGGTTTCAGTGAGTTTGGGAACCTTTCCGCTTTCTTTAGGACATATATAATGACATTAGTTCATCATATTATAATGCAAAGGTAATTAAAAAAGACAGTCTTCTCATTCTTTGTCTTGTTTTCCATGTGTTGGATTTGGGAGAGCGTCACAAGGTTTCTCTGATGGACGTTTTTGTTTCCTTCCACATACCCTAAAAGGGGAAAGTACAAAAGGGGGACACCATAAGTATCTCAAATCTAAAAATCGTGTTTCTTTTTGGCATCTATTTGGTTAGACCACAGAGAACTTTATAAATTCTTACCTGTTTTCATATATTATTTAGCACATTCATTTCTTGTGCATTCTGTTCTGATTTCAATGATGGATTTATAAGTCAGAGATCTAGATTTACTATCTGTCCATTTGTCGTTGACTCATGCTGGATCTCTGGCAGTGAACTGTAAAAGCCCTTACCTGTCTTCATGTAGTGTTTCCCACGCACATTTTGTGTGTAGCCTGTTGTCTGTTCAATATTGTATGAGAGCAACCTGCAAGTTAAAGAACTGTGTTTACTCTCTATCCATTCGTCAGTAAAGGGATGCATATTTTAAAGTTCCCATAGGTTCTTACCTCTTCTTTAATTCATATGCTCTTCGACATTATCATATTCTTCGGCACAGAATTTTCTTTCCCTCTCTGTGAAGATTTTCAGGTTAGTCTTGCCTGAAATGAGAATACTGTGTGTTATGCCCACATCTAGGTATATCGTTGTTTTGGATCTCAAAATTAGTTTCCCAAGTCCCTTATTCCAAAAAGGGGGGTGGGGGGAACTGGTCGATCTTACTCAGAGTGTTTCGCTCTGTGTATGCGCAAAATGCTGCATCTATCCCTATTCGATATTTATTTTCCCATGTCCCTTATTCCCAAAGTAGGGGGGACCACGGGTCAAAATGACTCCAAATATTTTGCTCTGTGTATGCGCACAGCGCTCAGTGGTGTAACACAAAATGTGGGGGGCCCCCTGGGAGCCATGCTGGGGGGGCCCCCCCAACTCAGCAACAAATCACTGGTTGCGCCACACTCTGGGCAGGCATAGATTATCACGCTTGCGCAATACCCACAAACGTGCTGCTGAAGGGATTTGCCGCACACTGCACTAGCAGAACGATATAAATATGTGTTTTAATGCACACACCCTCGCTCCAGCCTTGGCCGATTTCTGTATCCACTCCTCAAGAAGCTGTCTGCCGATCCTGCCTGCTTGGCCAACTATCACCCAATCTCCATCACCCCTTTCCTGGGCAAACTGTTGGAAAAGCTGGCCATCTCCCAGCTTACTCTCCACACGGAATCTGTTGTTTGTGCTCCATGATCTTCAGTCTGGCTTCAGAGCTGCCAGAGTCACAGAAACTACTCTTCTGAACACCTGTGAAGATCTGCTATCTAACCTTGATTCCAGCATTTCTTCTGTCCTCATCCTCCTTGATCTTTCCTCTGCTTTTGACACGGTCAACCACGCCATCCTGATCAATCCTGATCAATCGACTCCATGAGAACCTGGGCCCTTGAGTGGCTGACCTCCTTCCTCTTGGACAGCCCCTCCCAGGTCCAACTTGGTCCCTTTCTCTCTGCTCCATCCTCTCACCCTGGTTTTTCAACCTCTACCTGTCCCCTTTGGCCCACCTGATCTCTACCTTCGCCTCTAACATTCAGTGTTATGCGGCTGACACTCTGCTTTCCTTCAGGCTCCCCTCACACTCCTCTACACTCTCGCTCCTTCCTGACTGTCTATCCGCGATTCAGGATTGGTGTGCCTACAATGATCTCTGCCTTAATGTCAGTAAGATGGAGATCCTTCTCATTTGGACTCCTGCCCCTGCTTTCCCTCTCTCACTCTGGCCACCCGCCTTGGGCCCACTTCCTTCGACATTCTGTGAGGCAAACAACCTTAGTGTCATCTTTGACTCCACTCTCTCTTTCTCTCCTCACATCTCGGGCGTCGCCAGGAAGTCCCACTACCAGCTGCTCCTCCTCAAAGGTACTCTTCCCTTCCTCACTTTCCCCCAGAAGCTCACTGTCTCCAGAGCCTTGGTTCTCTCTAGGCTAGAGTACTGCAACAGCCTCTTCCTCAATCTGCCTTCCACTACTCTCCACCCTCTACAACTAATGCAGAACAGGTTTGCGAGACGTATCCTTGGCCTCAAGCCCAGAGATCTTATCTCTCCAGCCCTGAAATCTCTCCACTGGCTCCCAGTTGCTGCAAGGATCAAGTTCAAGACCCTTTGCATTGTCGACTAGGCTTTCTGGGCCTGGGGCCTACACTACATCCAACACTCTCTTCCAAAATATCTTCCTTCTCAAGCCCTTTCCTCTGAAGGCCTACAACTCGCTAAGGCTTAAACACTTTTCCAGGCTGAGAGTGGGTGGTAGATCTCTCCTGCCGGCGCCTCCCTCTGGAATAGCCTCCATGCCCCTCTCAAACTTGAGCCAGACCACCTGACGTTCCAGAAGCAGATCAAACCTTTCCTCTTCTCTTCTGCTTTCTCTCTCTCCCTCCCCTGCTGGCCTACCTGACCTACCTGTCTGCTGTACCGACTGGTTTCTTGGCTACCCTCAGAGTCTCACTGAGTCCAGAATCTTTCTTGATCAGTCACCCTTGCACTGCCTCTGGGCCTACCACGCACTTAGGGGCTGTAACTGTAACCCTAGAGTTCCTTGTTCTCCTTGCACTACCCAGAGCCGCACTGCCCTGGCTGCACTTACTCGGAGCATTACTACCCTGTTTTTCACTATCCTCTCCCTTGCACTTCCCTCCTCGCTTTCCCCTTGCACTTCTCATTCTTGCATTTGCATGATCTGAATGACACAAGGCCTAGTAAGATTGTTTGTCTTGTCCTCCGTCTATGTTCCCGCCCTTGTCTTGTTGCGCCTAGAAACACTTGTATACAAGCGCGTTATAAATGACTTATATCATATCATTTGATCACAGATGCCCAGAAAAATATACAAAGCCGCAGTAAGAAGCGGCTAGACTGGCAACACCCAAATCGCAGTCTAGCCAGGTAATTCACTTAGCAGGACTTGTTTATCAGAAATGCCCAGTTAAAAAAAATGTCATACCAAACTGAGGAATTACTAGACTGGCTACACCAAAATGCCTCTCTAGCCACTAATACCACATATCATGACTTTTTAGCCTGGACATGGACAGCCTTTATGATTTGTTGCACAATCCCCCCCCCCCGCACAACCCCCTCTTCCTCCCAACCCTACCCCAACCTCCATACTCAGCTCCTGAGCCCAGAATTACCTCCACGTCCCTCTTCCTTGTCCCAGAGCTTACGTATGAGGATCCTTGCCTCATAGGGAAGTACTGGGATGAGGAAAAGTGGGCAAGGAGTAATGATGATTACAGGTAGCTAAGTCAGGCATTACCTCCATGTACCTCATTCCAGTACTTGTGTATAAGGCACTCTGCCTCATACACAAGTACTGTCTCATACACACTGGGACGAGGAAGAATAGGACTAGTAGTAATGAGTAATCAAGGCATTAAACACAGGTATTGGTGCAACACAATTGAGTTGACTGGGATTCAGCACTCCCTCCCCCATCCCCCTGAAATTTTGGGCTATGATGACTCAACCTGGTCGACCTTTAGAGCAGTTGCCAGACATAACAGGACACAGACGTTAAATGGCACCTGGGTTTTGCTGTTAACAAGAGCCCAGCAATTACTAACATAAAGCATTTCACTGTTAGTACCTGCATTCAAATGCCACATTTTTTAGGCAATTGAAATCGTGATGTGGGTGTAATACTTGCATTCGAGGGGAGTGATTGGAAGGGTAGAGAGGCAGCAGGAGACCACTCATTCTCAAAGCAGTCCATAGTGGGTGCTTTCAACCTTAGAGGAGAGAGTGAACTGCTTGTAACATTGAAACTTCACTAGAATAGTTTCATTAAAATGCGTAAAGAAATGAGATGCCCCAAAACAAATAAGTTTGCCCCTCCCTCACTGCCCATGAAGTTAGCGCCTCTCCCAACATTTGAAGGGTTAGCCCCCCAAAATGTAGGTTTTGTTGCGCCCCTGAATGCAAGCACACAAACCATTCAACATATACACACACGCACACCCAGCCATCCTCACATTTAAGTGTGCATTCTTTCACAATACAGGAACACCCAAGCAGCCATCCATACATTTAAGTGTGCATCCTTTCACCATACAGGCACACCCAGGCAGCCACCCATACATTTAAGTGTGCACCCTTTCACCATGCACTCACACACATACACACGTCATGGGGTTGAGGGGAGCCCTAATATTTCCCAAAAAAGTGGGCCTCATTACAACTATGCCGGTCTGAAAACAACAGTGCCAGTAAGCTTTCCAGCACCGTTGCTTCCAGAACGGCATATTACAGCTCTGCGGGCGGTTGCCAGGCAGGTCAGACCAGGCCTGCCAGACGGAAAGGCACCCACCCGCAGAGTTTTCATGGAAGCACCGGCACCGTTATTAACGGTGCCGGTGCTTCCATGGACTCCATTCCCATAGCGTCCAATGGAAATGGGGACTTACCATTTGCCGGCGCCTGACTTCCAGGACCACCGGGCTTGTAATCCCCTCGTGTTCCCGGGAAGTTGGGCACTGGTAAATCATTACGGGTCCGGCGGCAACCTGCCAGTAGCACCGGCATGGTTACCGCTAAACCCATAATGAGGCCCATTGCTTCTTTTTGAAGTCACTCTGACTTCATAAAGAAATTATTTCCGTTAAGGACCGAACCATAACAGCAATAATTTCTTTGGCAAGACAGAGTGACTTCAAAAATAAACTATTTATTTTGTAAGTCATAGGATTCCCTCCACCCCATGACATGGAGGCCTCCAGCCTAGGGTCTTCCATGCCATGGGGGGTGGAGCCCTCGGACTTCAAAAAGAACATTTCTTTTTGTAGTCACTGCCTTCATAAAGAAATTATTTCTTTTACAGAAATCATTTCTTTATGAATGCAGAGTGAAATGATTCTTTTGAAAAAAAATATTTTTCTTTTTTTTTCCTCCAGAGGGGTCCCCTCTCAGTACATGTGCTGGCGGGGCCCCCTGCACCACAGGGGCTGCGGGGCCTCTGTTACGCCAGTGACAGCGCTAAGTCTATCGGAGCCGGTCGCATCATTTTTTTTACGTTTGTGTCGTCTATTAGGTTTTTGTTTTTTCAAATCTAAGTGCAAATGCGATACTTTGGTCCTCTGTGTGTTTCTCTGTTTGTCTCTCTGTTTATTTGTCATTGATCCAATTCTATTGACTCATATGTATGTTGTAGTTCACTCTGGGCATTTAGACCTGGACGTTTCTAGGTAATGTCGTTCCATGTCGTGAAGTCCCTTATATCGCGCTTGATGTTACTCAAATGAAGTTCAGGTTTCAAATGTTCCATGAATCCCTCTATATTAGGTGTGAATTAAGTTCTAATTATTCGTAACAGTGGCAACAACAACTCACACGTACAGATTTGTGCGCGTCATGACTACTCCCAAGGTGTTCTGGGTACTGTAGTTCCAATGTTCTTTAGAGTCTAAAGTGGCGAATCATGTATGTGTTCTGATTCATACCGTGCATTTAAACATTTCTGGGTGATCTATTTCTATCTCGTATTATTCCCTATGTCACACTTGATGTTTCTCAAATAAGATTTAGATTTTGAACGTTCCATTTTTCCCTCTGTATCAAGTGTGGATTGGATTCTGGTTATTCCAACTCACACGTACGGATTCATGCTCATCATAACTGTTCCCCAGAAGTTCTGGATAATATAGTTCCACTGTTCTTTAGAGCCTATGATGGTATAGTTGGGAGACCGAATCAAATTCGTTTATGTGTGCCCTTCTAGTATTTATTCTTAATGACCCTCCCATCATGACTGCTGATGTGCTAATAGTCATTGATTGTACAGTATTTAATTATACCACTGGATCATTTATACAGAGGTTACCTTTCCCAAACTCATATGTCCTCATTCAATTGGGGTATTATATTTTTCCTCTCTAGTTCTGTTGTTATTTGAGTAACCCTATTTTCGAGCTTTTCTTACGCCGCCGAGCAAGACGAGGCACAACCTAGTCTGATTGTGATTTTATAGTGTGGCTAGGGTTTGTCAACAGATTTCTTCATTCAGGCCTTCTCAATGGCTTTTAACTCTGTATATCCACATCTGTTTTCTTCTGAGTAGCAAAGCTCCCATATTCCCACCTCTCTTTGGGACCACTACTTTCTCCAGTATCGTCCAGCTAACGTCATTCTCTGAGTGGTTTTTCTGTGTGAAATGGTCGACAAGTGGAACTGTTATACGTCTGGTTCTGATATTGGACCTGTGTTCACATATTCGTATTCTAATGGCTCTTGTTGTCATTCCAATAAATATCTTGTTACATGGACATTTAATGAGATACACTACATTTGTAGTATTACAATTTGTGAGCGATCCGTGCACCCATGATGTCTTCCAACCTATGTCAATCGTAGTAGTACGTTTTGTGGTATGACATACTGATCATTCTCCACATGGAGTGTGTCCAGTTGCTCTTGGTAAATTCCATAATGTGTGCTGGTTATCAGACTCTTTGCTTCTTTCCTCATATGTGTGTTCCAACACATCTCTGATGTTTTTCCTTCGCTTGATCGCAAAAAGTGGGGGCTTCAAATTGGTGTCTCCTACGATGAGGATATGCCATAATTTTCTTACTTCCTTCTTGTTGCGATTGACCCAGTGGTCCCAGTGAGTGGCTAAACACGGCTGTTATTTGCATTTGAAAGGATATCATGATTTTTTCATTGTGAAGATTAACATGTTACTTGAATTAAATTTGTTAGCTGGTTACACAACCCGTAATCTTTTTTTAAGAGCATGAAGGAAGCACGTTGCTGTTTAGTAGTATACTGTAATGTGTTCTGGTTTATTAGGAGGGCTTTACTGTTTGCTCTGATGTATTTGGTCCATTAGAACTCTACACAACTGCTGTAGCATTGATCCTGATATAGCTATCACCCTGTGTCAGTGGCGTACATGACATTTATGACTCTTTACACCGCCCCGCAAAGTGGGGCGTTACCTATTTGTAGCAAGGAGGTGTTCAGGAGAAGCACACATCAGCCTGCTACAGAACAATGGTTTCCTTCACTTACTAGGAAGTTTTTTGGGAAATGTACTAGCGTTTTGTTTACGCCTTGGACACCTATGAACAGTTTTTTCACTGTATTTTAGATGTAATTATGTGTTTGTTCAGTTCTATGGTTATTATGAATTGTTATGCAGATAATAACACTTAAATATTTTGCAAAAGAAAAAGCATCAGCGAATTAATAATAAAAAGCTGATAGTTTCAAAAACTAAGTGACATGTGTTCATTAGCAGCAAATGTTTGTTTCTAATGATGGTTGCCCCATGAGGATGGGCTTCCAAAAGGGTTTAAACCAGTTTGCATTTAAATGTCTTTGCATGTTCATGAATCATAGAGGGTAGGACAATCCCCCAGTTATAGATTTACAGAACAATGTTAAACAGAGCATGTTTTCAATTGCTTTTCATTATGTGTCTGTTTTCGGTTTGGGGGACGACAATAGGAACACATTTCCCATGTGTACTGGTGCCGGTTGGAGGGTGGCTTACTGACTGAGGAACACAAAGGGCAGCCCAACAGGAGGCTATATGTAGCCCAGGGTAGACCAATACTACTATAACCCAAATCATAGTTTTCACCGGGAGGCCCTTTTTGCTTGTTTTACCATCACCCCTACTTTATCAGTCTCCATTTTTCAACCAATTTCTGGATGATGCAGTGGATTTACAGCTCCGTCATTCCTGTCTCCTCATCACTGGTGATTTTAATTTAAAGTGTAATGATCGCCTTGATCGAAAAATCCAGAGATCTGTTCAATCTGTGAGCAAACGTGCCCTTCCTCAGCTCATATCTGGTGAAACTCACCACTGGGGCAACACTCTCGATATAATTTTCCCTGCCATTACTGACTTTGTGGTTTTTCCTGCCTTCCCCACTGTCTGGTCTGACCATTATCTCATCCCTTTTTCTTGGGACCTCTTTTCTCCCTTGCTCACAGTTCGCACCCCACCTTGTTCTCGACGCAATTGGCGTTTGGTCTCTCATGAGACAATATCCAATTGCATTCCATTCTCTCACTCCACTTAAGCCGAAAGTTTGCACTTCGCAGCCATGGTACTCATCACAACTCTGTGTACTTCACTTGGTCTGCAGACAAAGAGAACGCAAGTGGTGTAGGAAGTATGACCAGGACGACAGGTCCTCATTCTGTTCTGAATTATCACACTACCATAAAGCTATATATACTGCCAAAAGTCTTTATTTCTCTGAACGTATTGAGAAGTCTATCAATACACCTAAAGACCTGTTTAAGGTTGTATGCTCTCTATCTTCCACTCCTGTGGAACCCATACTTCCTTCCAGTCACTCTCCCTTTCTCTCTCCACCTACTTTATTGAGAAAATTGTCAAAATTCGGGCTACGATCAGCGCTTCGGTTTCTTCTTTCTCGGCCACGCTGCGGTCGCTCAAACCCCTGTCCCTACATCACGTTGAGACTCTTTTCCTGTCTTCACTACCACTGAAATAGCATTAGCTGTTCTCAAATTAAAATGTACCTCCCCTATTGACCCTTCCCATTAGCTATTGTGAAAGACATTTTGCCTGCTATTTGCCCATTGCTCACTTCCGCTATTAATAACTCTCTTTCCTCTTAATCGCTCTTTGGTGGTCCCACTTTTTAAAAAAAAAGCACACTTTATGCTGCGGTTTCCTGCAACTATCACCCCTTTTCTTTGCTGCCCATTCTAATGTAACTTCTGGAAACTTTAATTGGCCTACTTCTTAGGTCTTTTCTTCAAAATTCCTCTTTCCTTCACTCAGCTCAGTACAGCTTCCACCCCGGGCAGGGCATAGAAGGCATGTTTGTCTTGGTGGTCCATGACCTTACTATGCTCTATGATCAAGGTGGGGTCAGAGCCTTATTGCTCCTTGACCTTTCCACCGCTTTTGAAACCATTGACCACACGATTTTACTTGCTCGCCTCGCCCTGGCGGTATCTCTGGCACTGATCTTTCTTGGTTTTCTTCCTTTCTGTGAGATAGAACTCAGTCCCTTTCTCTGCCCCCTTTCTGCCCCCAACCGTCCTCACTTTATTATGCTGTTCCCCAAATCTCTGCCCTCTCCCCTGCTTTGTTTAATGCCTATATACAACGCTGATCAAGCTCATCTCCACCCATGCCCGCAGTGGTTATTCCTATGCCGATGACACCCAAATCCTGGTTCAATTGGATCTCATCATTCACGATACTGCCACCAGATTTCAGGGTTGTCTTGAAGTCGTGGTTGAATAGTTGTCATCCAACTGGCTTAAGCTGAACGGTGAGAAAACTGAGGTGTTGGGTCCCCCTTCTGCTACAGAATATCGGGCATCAAATGTTTGCCCCCCTAGTCTTGGTCCCTGCCATTCTCCTGTTTCTCCTGTGAGGAATTTGGGCATAGAAATATCCTCCTCCCTTTCCGACGACCTCGGAATTGGCGCTATTTGTCAAAGAGGTTTCTTCCAGCTTAAAACCTTGTGCAAAATCTCAATGCCGTGCGCCAGTTGTTTCCTCCCTCGACTATGGGTTATGGTCTACTTTTGGCACAGGGTGCTTATCTTTTACACCGCTTGCAAGTGTTGCAAAATACGGCTGCCAGAGTCACCACCTCTACATCTAGGCACCTCTACATCTAGGCACTCCCATATCTCTCCTGTGCATCACCATCTTCACTGGCTCCCGGTGGCTAAGCAAGTGCATTTTAAATCGCTTTGCTTGGTCCACCGGGCTTATTATGGTGATGGCGCAGAATACCTGCGGGCTAAATTTTGCCTGTTTATTCCTGCACGCACCCTCTGCTCGGCTGAGGCCTGTTTGATTTCTGTATCTCGCTTCAGACTGTCTCGCCCTGGCAGCTTCTTTTCGGTGGCTGCCACCCTGCTTTGGAACTCCATTCCTCAAACATTGCGAGCCACTAGTGCATCTTAAATTTCGCTGGTTATTGAAAACGTATCTTTTTTAATATAATTCCTTTTGCCCTTTCTTACATCAGACAGCACCATGCAGCCTTTACTGGTGACCCACCGTGCCCTCAACAAGTAATACGGAAAAAGAAATGCTGTTTGTGGGTTAGTAACACAGACAACTGGTCACAGCCCTTGAGTTTTTCAAAGGCACACTTATTGAAAAGGGCCGCATAAGGCACATATGCCACCAGTCTGCAAAAATAACATTTTTGGAAGTTGTATAGGGCAGTGAAACAACAGCTGCCACTAAGCAGACAAAAATATATTTAACTAATGTAGGGCTGTACCAAATAGTGAATGTACTATTCAACTGAATACCGATTAGTTTGTCCAAGTATCCGGCCTGAGCCGAATAGTCTTTTTTTAAACCCCTGTTGCAAAAGTACGGGGTCTGTGAGGGCAAGGTCCGGCGACACCAGCCTGCAACCAACAATTGCGGGATCGCCTGGTCTTCCCCTGGTGGTCCCCGATGCTGCTTTTTTTAAAATTACCTGGGGGTGCCGCTGGGGAAGGCCTGGTGACCCCTCCCAGCGACCCCCAAAGCTCCATTTTTTTCATAATAAGCGGAGGGCCACCAGGCCAATGCCTGATTCACCCCCCCCCCCCTAGCTACAATTGGGGGTGGGGGTAATGAGGCTTTGCCCTTCCGGCCCCTTATGCTGCTTTGTTTTTAAAAAAATGCAGCAACAGGAACTGCCAGGCCAAACCCCAGTGACCCCTTAGCAACAGGGGCATGGGTGAAGGGGGGGTCTTACCTTACAGCATTGGTTCTGGAGCAGGCTGCAGCAGCCAATAAGGACAGACCTTACTTGGCTGCTGCAGGTTGACTCTGCTTTCTAGGATTGGCTATCTCTCTCTCAAACACAGAGAGATATAGATAATCTTTAAAATTGGACTAGACCTTCGGATTTAAGTGAGTATTTTGGCTGAATACTCACTTGAAGCCTAAATTCTGAGAAAAAAAAACGACTAATGTGGCAGCAATAGTGAGAGGAGAAGAAAGGAGGGACAGACTACAGTGGATTGGAAAGAGGTGGGTGAAAAGGAATACAAAAGGGATTGGAGAGTTTTTAATATGAACTAAATTGCATAGTGCTATTGAAAACGATTGAAAAGTTAGAAAAGAGGCTAGTGGTATTATTAAGTAGTGCATGCTGATGAGACAGTGGAACAGGTAGTAAAATGGACAATGGCAGGAGGGTGAGGGTGGAATGGTGGAGCCTATGAATGGGCGCATAAGTACTAGTAGATGGGGAATTAGATATTAGGGTGGACCATTTGGCGCGATACGAGGCAAAGGTTTGCCTATTATTTGTGATACAGAATTCACTCTTGAGACCAGTGACTCACGTTATTTCTCATGTGTTAAGGCCAGCATTGACAAGTATTGGAACGGCAGAGGCATGCAGACAGTTGGGCTCATTACGAGTTTGGCATTGCAGGAACAAAATGGAGGTAATTCCGTTTACCTCCATTTTTTCAGCACCGCCAAACTACAAGTTTTCTCCTAAACTTTGCCTCACAAAATCGGTGATATTACCATCCAGTAATACCGTCAGAGGTAATAACGGAGACTCGCGATTTTTCAATTAAAAATATTGCTATTTTTCACTGTCTCCCGCCTAAAATAATTAAATCCCCAAGACAATCGTATGTGGACATTAATGTCTCCTGCTTTCTTTGGCTTTCAGGTCCACTCTTCCATCCACCTGATTAGCTGAGCTTCCTTCGATGGGTGCGAACAGTGTTTATCCAATTGGAAGAAGCGTTTTTTTCAGAAATGAATGTGTAAACACTGCCTGGTCCAGGATGCGCTAACACATTGCTTACTTCCGTACTCCATTATCTCTTACCTTGTCATGTTACCGGTGCACGCTGAGAGGTCATTAATGTCTCTCATAGCAGTGCGACTCCCTCCTGCGGTTATCGGCAAACGATGCACGGCTCAGATTAATTCCCGCATATCCTTCATTTGAACACGGGAAAGGGTGCTCAGCCAATCAGGTGGTGGGAATAGCGGACAAGAATATAGTATGTCCCGCTCGTTCTTTCCAGCCACCCAAGCAACTTCCCTGGGTGGCGCTATCTTGGAATGAGGGGAGGCAACAGGGGCCCTGCCCCCACTTACCTGCTGAACGGGAGCTTTGTGCTCCGATCCCAGTGCTCCTTCCACCCGTGGCCGCCATGGAAATGTTGAAGAGAATAAGTCCCCTTTTCTATGGCAATGGCCATATTTTCTCTTCTTCTCAGGAATTGGGTTCACGCAATAACACTTCCAAGGGGGTAAAAATGATTTGCATCCCAGGCAAACCCCAGGCTGCAAATAGCAATCACGCCTGGTCCGTGGGTCGTACAGGCCGGTAATGGGCCACAGTCCCGGCAGAGGGTTGATGGGCCATTACTGACCATGTACGCCCCCAAGCAGGGGGGTAATTGCGTCATTATGAAACAGTGTTCCCTTGTTGCTTATGTAATTATCAGACTAATAATATGGATTTGTAGAGTGTTTCTAAATACCAAACCTAGCTCAGAAGTGGCAGAGTACTGTAAAATAGAGGGGCAAAGTAAAATAATCAAATATAGTTAGTACATGGGGGCAGGGAAAGTAGGGACGACGGTCCTACCAGACTGCCAGGCAGCCTAATAATGGGACGTTCTATGATGGGTATATTGCTGATTTCGGTGATGAAGTGCAGGTGTGAGGGAGCCATCAAGATGTGGGTTGGGATAGTATGTCAGGCTCTAAACGCCTAGCAAACAAAGCCGTGTTGTTTGTTTCTTTTCGTGCATTTCTAAATTTCCAAACGGGTGATGTTAACACTTCTTGTGTTGCGCTGGGCTGCAAAGATGGCGGATTTATCAACCACTTAGGTTGATTCTTTTTTCATTAGTGCCTCATACATAATGCAGGCTATGTTCATTGTAATTTGGGCCTGTAGTGGCAGTCTGGACAGTGTCTTAAGGAAAGATGTGTTGTAGCTGAATGGCATGCTGAATGGGTTTCATTGGGACCAGGCCACCAGTGACGTGGATGTTGCAACCACCCTGATGGGAGAGCATAAGAGCATGGACGATGGTCCTGAACATAGGTTTGAAAAACGGGCAGGCTATTTCACAGAAGAGGAGGTGGGTATGCAGGTATGAAATGTATAAAGGGTAAACCTAGCTGCAAGGCAAGGTAGTACTGCACAAAGTCAACAATCCTTGGGGCGGGGGTTCCAAATGGAATACAGGAGTAGCAGAGGAGCCAGCGGGGTAGACCCACAAGGGAAGGGAAGGTGGGACTTTAAAGGGGATAATAGAGTTGAGTGGTGCAATAAGCAATTGGCAAAATGTTCCTTGTAAAGTAGGGTCTTCAGGTTCTCTATGATTTGTAGGATGGAGTGACCAGTCTTCTCTTAATTGGTACTTTTGCCAGAGGCAGGAAGCATAGCAGGAATATACCAATTGCCAGTTGTCTTGATCTTGGAGTTCTTTGTTTTCTGCCTGGTGATGTAGTGGCTTCTGATCATGTAATGACCTTCAGATTTGGTGAGATTCTCTGCAAAGTAGAGTGGAGTTTTGGCTCAGACTGCTTTGTAGTTGATGCAGGCAGTCTTAACAATAATGGTCACTTTAAGGCATAGCCAGTGTGATTTGAGCTTTCCTGGAGATCTGAGCCTTGAAGAAGAGGTTAAGCATCAATGGTTATGCCAGGTGAATTGGAACTGTGAGAAAGTTGGATCTGTCGTGCTTCATTTCAGATAGGAACTGTTGGCCTTTTGCTTGGTTGGTTGCAGTGGCGTTGAGGATGGATACAGCATTCATGTAGTATAACTTTAGGTAAGCATTTGACAATCTTCTCACTATTCAGGCAAGTCAGATATTTAGATAGAAGATGTCAGTGCAGTTGACCTTCAGGTAGGATGGTGGGTCATTTAGGTACCAGTGTAGCTTGATGCCACAGTTAGTTAATGGGTCCATGTCGAGATTAAAAATGAATAGGGAGAAGGTGGACACCGGTGACACTGAAAGTAGTGGGTCGTCAGAGTGATCTGTTGTGTCCCATCGGATAAGCAAATGTCTGATTGCCAAGAAGGTTGCAAACCATCAGATGAGAGCTTCATCAAAGCCCATGCTGTAAGTCAGTATTTGATAAGTATCTGGAAAAAATCATCAATAGTTTTTGCACTATATCTTGGATGGAGTCCAGGATGATAGGCATAAAGGAGGATGTGTTCTGCTATACTCTTGCTTTTCCGCTACTGTTTTTCTATGAATTTGCCAATGATAATGAAATGAAGACAACTTGTTTTATTGACGTTAAGTCGGTCAACTTCAGCCCCAAGCCATCCAGTATCACTCATCCAACAGAGCCAAAAAACTCTCCTGGAAACTTCTTACCTCTCCGCTGTGGCTTGCGTAAAGCTGCACTGCTTTGGAAAAGCACCACCTCTACCCACCTTACAACACTTTCAATGCTACATTCTTCCTTTAATTCATTGCAAAACAATCATACTTTTCTGAACTTACACTTTCTCTATCTCACCACCTGCATCGTCTCTATCATCTCATGCACAATATTCTTTTCCCTAAAGCCCCTGATCCTTCTGCTTTCTTCTCCCTTTCTTCTTCTGATTTCGCTAACTACTTCACACCTTAAGTAGCTAATCTGTGACAAGCTTTTACTCCTACTCCTTGTTCCTTTTCTTCTCCTCCTTCTGTTTCATCACTGTACTCTCTTTCATCGTTCTCTCCACTTACGGATCTTGACTCTTCTGCTCTCTAAACACATGTTCATCAAACAGCTTCTCCCTCTGAACCTCTTTCTTCTTCTCTTATTTTCCAAGTATATCCCCATCTTCTTCCCTATCTTACTTCTCTCATTAACTCTTCCTTTCTACACTCTTGCTTCCACACTGCTTTCAAGCATGCGCTTATTCTCCTAATTCTCAAAAAACTTTCTCTTGATCTTCATTCCCTGGCTAACTTTCGTCCTATTTGCCTCTTACCTTTTCTCTCTAAAATTATTGAATGGGCTGCTTATTCCCAGGTAGCCCGTTATCTGAGTGTTTATTCTCTTCTTCCCCCCTCTTCTCTTTCTGGTTTTTGCCCATCTCACTCCACCAACAGCACTTTATGTTTATAATTCTCTACTCACTGCTCACCACTGAGCTTTCGTCTGAGCGTTTGACACTGTGGATCACTCCCTTCTTATCTCCTCTCTTTCCACTTTGCATATTTCGGGGTGTGTTCCCAAATGGTTCCGCTCTTATCTTTCGCAATGCACTTATTCTGTTACTTGGGCTGGACACTCTTCTTCTTCACTTCCCCTTCTGTATGGGGTCCCTCAAGGTTTGGTACGTGTTCCTTTTCTTTTCTATCTCTACACTGCTCCTCCTTCTGCTCTTATCTCCTCTTCCAACCTTTCCTTTCATCTTTATGCTGATGACACACAGCTCTTTCTTTTTCTTCTTTTGATTCTGTCCTACATTCTGCTGTTTCTAACTGTCCTTTAGCTGTTCAGAACTGTATGTCTTCTCTCTTACTACATCTTAATCCCTCAAAGACTGAGGCTCTGTTCTTTCCCTCTTCCATTATTTCTCCCATCCTTTCTTCTCCCTCTCTTTCCTTTCCTCCATCCACTCCTTCCTTTTCTCCACCAGCGCGCAACTTGGGCGTTATCTTTGATGATCCTTCTCTTTTTTTTCTCTACATATCGTTTCTATCACTCGTTCTTGCCGCTATCCTCCGTTTGACATTTGTCATGCTCGTGCTTATCTCTCTTTTCACAACAATAAACTGCTTTTTTTTCTCTTGTCTTTTCTCAGATCAACTACTATTCATCGTTTTTACTTGGTCTCCCTGGTTGTAATCGTTTCCCTCTTCGTTCCATTTTTAACTCTTCTGTCTGCCTCTGTTTTCTTTACCCCCTCGTTGCCCTATTACTTCTTCTTTACTTTCCATTGCACTACTTCCCTTTGAATTCCGTCTTTTGTATCACTTTCTGTTGATTGTTTTTAAGTGCAGCCACGGTTCGGCCCCCCCTTAACTTTCTTCCTTACTTTCGTTCTATGTCCCTTCACGCCCTTGCGATCTCCGAATCTATTTCTGAGGACTGTTCCTAAGCCACCTTGTGCTTCGCCCCGTTTCCGCTCATTTTCTCTTTCAGCTCCTACGCACTGGAAAGCCCTCCCTCTCTCACTTCGCTCCTCCTCATATCTTTGCATTTTCCAAACTAATCTCAAACTCCACCTTGCGTGTTTAGTTCTTTCAAAGTAAAGACAAAATGTTCTTTGTTTCGCTGTTGATGTAAATTTGTATTCATTTTTTACATTTTGATTGTACTGTTTTTTGGATTATTTTATTAGACAGCACCTTTGGCAAAAGCCGCTTTATAAATGTAATAAAATACAAATACAAATACTTTGCATGACAATGTGTCTGACAATGTTCATCAAATGGTAAAAGAAAGATATCAAGTTTCCGCTGGTCTCTGGATGCCTTATCTATGAGCGATTATCTGACCATGAGTGTTTGGAAAAGCATTCCAATCCACTTGAAAGATGGACTCAGTCAGGTGTGTTTTTTTTCCAGTTCACACCCCTTAAATAAAATGAGCTTTAAAAAATGAATCCTTGGATTTTATATCGAAGCAAATGAGTGACATACCTAGGGTGAGATGGGTGAACAGGTTCTACTGATACAAGGGTCAGACTGAGATCACCACATTTGTCTTCCCATTAATAGAGTTTATTTCTTGTGTCTAGGTTCTCCCTCTTTGCCTGATAAATATCGCCACGCTCGAGAGATGGTCATGCTATTGCCGGCCCACCGTGAACGGCCTAGCAGTGCGATGTATCCCGCTGCAATTATGGAAAATGGACAGGTACTGGTTGAAAGCTGCATGGGCTGAAATAACAGAATGGTGGGAAAATGATGCAATAGGGTGGGCTTTGTTTCTGTAATTCACTCATATGAGAGGTGATCTTTGTGATAACATGAGCCTGAATCTCTCAGAAGGCATGCACCTATTCTGGGATATTGTTCTGTGTAGGTGTATTAAAGTGAACCTGTGTTAGTGTGAGAGTATGCCCACACGATGGCAATGTGAAGCTGACCATGTCTCTGGGCACGGGAGCACGAGTTTGCGTATGTCTCATAACAAGTGGCCATGCACACATGATAGCTATGGTTTGTGGTGATATGATCCTCTGTACGACAGCACGTGAGCATACCTACATTATGTGTATGACTGATGACGTGAGCACAGCACATGATACTTATGAATACATGATAATGTGAGCCTCTATATGTTTAAAAACACGTGGGTCAAAATACACAATAGGTATGCCTATGTGATAGTGTGAGTTAGTATATATGTAATGACATGTTGATCTATCTGTGTGATAGTTTTGCATGTGTGCATTTCTAGTAACACGTGGCCATGCCTAGATGATGGGTATGACTGTGTGATAATGTGTGCTGGTGTATGTCTCATAACATTTGGGCACATCTACATAGAATGTGTGGTGCCACAAATCCGGTGTATGTGTAAAAACAAATGGGTATGCTTACATGATTGGTATAACTGTGTGATACCTTGAGCATCCATACGTCTAATAACAGATGGTCATGTCTACCTGATTTTATATCTGTGTGGTAACATGAGCCAGTTTCTGTCTAATAATACCCAGGTGAAAACGTTCCTCCATGTCTTCACTGCACTACAATGTTTGATCTTACCAACATTTGCTCAAGTTCTGATGCCTCTCTGTAATCTAGCTTTGTTTTGCAAGACGCTTATTTTCAAAATCGGTTTCCCAAGTGTGATCATATTGTGGCAGTTATGTGCACAGGTCATTCAGCAACTATACAATCTTGTCTTAGTCCAATCACATGAGCCCTTTATTTCCTGATTGCATGATCTGATCTCTTTACAATTATGTTTTCCTGTTTCAGTTTTATGACTTGAGCCAAAATAATATTGGTGATTTGTGCAATTCCTTCCACTTCTCTAGCCCAAGCACAGTGCTAATGGCTTCCTCATTCCCACGGATTCCTCATCTATGATATCCTATTGACAGCACTGCTGTTCTTCAGAAACATTTCAGCCACCACGTGGCGCAGCTCCACACCAGACATGATGTTAGAACCAGAATATATCGAGGCGCTTGGACCCTGGACATCAGTTCCTTTTAACCGTGCGTTCTGGTCGCTTCAGCAACATGCGTATCAAGCCTTTTTTCGAACATTCTTCTACATCATGCCTAATCCTACAAAGGCCTTGGGTTGGAAACCTTGCAAGGATTGTGGCCAGCAGTTGTTGGTAATGGATCCACACAGGATTTGGCTTTACTACTTTCGCGAAGACCACAACACCGAGGATTGAGGGTTGCGCCGGTCTATGCTCCCAAAGTACCTCTGAGAACGGGCAGTAAAAATCTTCACCTATGTCCACAAGACTACGGGAGAGGGCGTGCAGTGCGCAAAGTTGATCCGTGACTAATCTCCGCCACACAAGGAAAAGGAGAAATATAAGAATAAAAAGCATTGCAAGAGATCTTACTCACTGAGCAGATCTTCACACAAGCATTCCTGTTCTAGCTACTAGGTGGTCCAGGTACCTTTTCCGGCCCAGTGCCTCACACCAGAGAAATGGGAAAATGTTCCCCTCAAGATGCTTGACATCTTCGAAAAGGCGCCAGTGAGGTTAGCGCTGATGCCTCAGACAATGACACTAACAGCCTCGGTGCGGACGGGACTCACCGCTTCTTTTGGGACCAGCAGGGTACCCGCTGGGGATCACGTCTGTGGTCTCGGCACTGGACCCAAAAAGGGACAAAGTCACCCAACACCGACAGGCTCCACCTTCAGGCGTCAAAGTCTTGGAGCCACCCAGACTTTATAGGCTTCTTTGATGCTGGAGCCCTTTTGGAATATGATCCTCTCCCTTTAAAAACATTCATGCCGAAGATGTATGACAGCTACGGTGAAGAGGGAGACCAGGTGCTCTTTGTGTTACAACCTTTTGTCCAAAGATAGAGAATTCTCAGAGGAGTTCTATGAGGAGGGTGAAGATGTCCATGGGCTGGCCTCCATGAGGCCAATGGTCTGTACACCTCCCCTGAGGTGGACATTCTTCCACCCACTGCTGCCAAACCTCAGGCATTTTATCAAATACTAATGGCTAACGCAGCTGATACTCTGGGGCTCTCTGCACCAACCAGACCCAAAATTAAATTCGAATGAATGGACATTCTGGATGAAGGCCCAAAAGAGAAATCCTGCTACCCTTCAATATGGTAGTGGATACCCCGAACCTAGAGGTGTGGGAAAAGCCTGCCTCTTCACATGCAGTTGACAGGGAGCTTGATAGAAAGCACGATCCTGCGCCCTCGAGTCCAGCCTTCTTGTCCACTCATGCTTCCCCCGAGAGCTTGGTGGTACAGGCCTCAACGGCAAACCTGAAATCATCCACATTCTCTGCCACCTGACAGGGAGATTAAGAGGCTGGACACCTGGGGAAGAAGGTTTTCTCTTTTGGCCTATTGTCCACTGAGGCCAATGCAGCTGACCACAACACTGAGGTGGTGATGAGAGAGGGCTTTCTGTCTATGGCCTAGGACCGCAGAGATCCCTCTCATCAGATTCTGCAGTCAGAAGTGGTCACAACTGATAGTGTGGGTCGATCCATGGCCACGATTACAGTGCTCAGGTGTACTCCTGGATGAGGACGAGGTCTGGCTTTGCGCATGTTCTTCAAGCTAAGCTTTTGTATACGACTGTTGATGGACAAAACATGTATGGGGCTAAAGCAGATTAGGGGTATGGGTGCCCCAGAGGTGGGCCGTCTGCGTCCCCTGTCTCCTCAGCACCACCAGGTGCAAAACCTCTGTGATATCGTCTGCCGCAAAACTTTCCCTGTTCAGCTCAAAATGGTCCAGGATCACCCCTGATGCTTGGGCCTTACATGCCGTCCGACAGGGCTTCCATCTCCCTTTAATGCAGTGTTCCTCGAACCATGGCCCTCACACCAACACCTTGCCTCCGGGTCCAATCCTTTCTGATGAGGTCTATCAGCCTCTCCCAAAGAGCACAATAGAGTTGGTACCACACTCGGAACTAGGCAATGGGTGATATTACACTTGTTTTGGAGTCTCAGGAATATATCAACTTGTTGGATTTGAGAGTGATCAGGTTGGCCCTGGTCGCTTTCCTCCCCTCTGTGAAGCACATGACTGAGCTGATTTTGACATACAGCACAATGGCCATGCATAACCTCAACAAGCAAGGTGGAGTGGGGTCCTTGGCGCTATGCAGAGAAGCAGTGTGACTTTGGTTCTGGACTCTGGGGAACAGAGTCTCTCTAACAGCTGCTTTGACAAATTTGCAGACATCATTACTAAATGTAACGTCATTAAAATTCATCAAAAGGGCATGGCTTCTCTGCAGGTTCTAGCTTTGTTCTTAAAATGTGGTTCGAGCCAAGATCTTCTTAAATCAGTATATTTCGGGCAAATCAACATAAAATGGAGTAGATTTTCTTCAACACCATTTCCACAGCAGCAGTACTTGGAAACCCCCCACCACTTTGAACGCGCCTGTTAATACATTCAGCTTGATAATTAACAATATGTTCTGTGTTCAAGAGATCTTAACGTGGCTGTATCAGAATTACAGCCTTAGGCATAGCCAAAGAGTGAAAGAAAATGCAATGAGCTGAGTTTATGGCCCGAAAGGAAGTCATGGTATCAAACAGTAAGACAGACATAAGTGATCACAGTTCAAGGGTGTATATTGCACTTCAACCGGGTTTGAAAAAAAACTATCTAATCCTAAATCTAAAGATCGGAGCAAGATACAACCATCAAATAATGATAACTCAGTTCTAGTCAAGTTTGTCAAAATAAAAGTGCCTATACTAATAAACATATTGCCAATCCTTACTTCTAAACACAAATAGTGTGGGAAACAATGATATGCAATTACAAGTGTTCAAGAAATGGTATGTCAGTATCTTTAAGCTGTTGGCTTCCCTCCCCCACGTTTTCAGCACGAGACAAGGCGGCACACTCGAGCTTAGCACACTCACGCGCTTCTCTAGAATGAGGATTCAGTTCCAAACTTCCACACCAGGGCCTTCTGTGTCAAAGTCTCTTTGCCATTCAAAGTCTCTTGATTTAGAGCTAATTTTATGTAAGGGCTCCCAGCTAAACCCTGATCTACCCAAGTGGGTTAACAATAATATAGAAAAATGACCAGGGTGACTGAACCCTGTGTACACACCTATCACAGGTGTCACACAATAATCAGCATTGTTTCAGATTGATTGAACAACATCAGCACTTTTAAATAGACACGTTTTTCTTTTCTATCCAGTGATTTAATACATAATGAATTGTTTTTGTTAAAAATTATTTACAAGACCCTTGTCAGTTTAGAAACAATATCTCCACATGAAACGTTAATAATAATCCAGGTCTATGTGCCTGGATCACAGTGCAAACCATACATTAAACCCTTGTGTCAGTAAGGGAACGCATTTAGACAAATGAAAATGTAGACAGGGTAAATTTGATTACAAAACTTACATTCCATCTTTTGTGGGTCCCAAGAATCCCTTTGATCCTGCTGATCTTGTTTTTCTTGCTGTCCTAATGTAGACCTAGGGAATCGAGCCTGCAGGCCCAGCTGTGACTCCCTCTCTCCAGATTGTATGGCTACTAGGCTTACAGGATCCTCCACTGTTCTTCTCCAGCAATGTTCCATCTACTAATCCCACATGATTAATTTATTCAATTCTAAATCATCCTATTCAAAGAGAGGCGGTATCGCAGTTATCCATTACAACTCTTGGAAGACCTCACACCTAGATCTATTTACTTGGGACGAGGACTCCCAAATAGGGCAATTTAATTAATGTCTCTCCCCTATGGTCTCCTTTAATATCATTTTTTATTGTGTTACAGACCTGCTGGCCGAGGCAAAAATGGTCTTGCTTATTTTGACCCCTTTCTTGCAACCAGAGGTCTTAAATATAATAACTTAGTATGTGTTGGTGATTTTAATATTTTGGCTGGATGAACCTTCCATGGCCGACGCAGCTGAATTGTGGGAGATACTAAATAATCATGGGTTATTTACTCTCACTATCTCTTCATCTCATCAACATGGCCATTGTCTTGATCTCATTATAGCACGTGGCTCTGGCATTTGAATGCTCAATGCTCAAATAATTTCCTGGTCTGACCATTCTATTATATTTTTCTCTTTCACTACAAATGGGAAGACAAGGAGGACTGGTCAAGCAAAGACTATGTTTAAACTCTGTAGCATTAAAGATGTTCTTCAGATCCCGAGTGGGAATAAGCACTCACCCTAGCATCCGTTAACACCTCTCTAGGATGCACTTATTAGTTTAGATCACCCAAAAAACAGTAAGGCCATTGGTATTGCCCGTCTATAGCATTGTTGAAAAAAATGCCGGAAATTAGAAAGACAATGGAGAAAATCTAAAAATGCACTTTAATGAGTTGAAAAATGCCACTAAAATATACAAAATTGCCATCTTAGAGGCTAAAACAAGGTTTCTCCATACAAAAATCTAATCAGCTCTGTATACACCCAGAGAACTCTTCTCGACCATTTTGAAATTCCTCCAGCTTAGTTGTGTTTCTGTTGATATTACACCATCTCTGGAACAGGCTAATGTGATTAACATGTTTTTTGGGGAGAAAGTCACCACTATAGAGGAGAAGATTGTCCAGAGTGTGTGCCTTCAAAACCTTGGACAGTCGTCTCTGTGTAGGTAGCAGCACATTTTGATTTCAGACCATTCTCCCAGGAGACTATAATCTCTCTCATGACAAAGTTGAAACCAGCTAATGATTTGCCGCTATGTGCTATAACGGCTTGGGTAGCACAAAAACATGCTTCAGCTATCGCCAAATTTATTACAGTATTCACTATCCATTATTTAGAGCAGGACACTGTCCCTCTGAATTAAAATTACCACTATTAAAAAAGCCTCTGCTTGATACAGATAATCTGCAAAATGACCACCCAATAGCTGGCCCTGCTTGGCCAGCTAAAATCCTAGAAAAGGTTTTAACTTGCCAGCTCCAGACAGATGCATTGCTTGACACGCTTTAAGTCGGGATTTCTCCCAGTTCATGGAAACGAGACCGCCTTGTAAGCGGTTTGGGACAATCTTAACAGTAGCTGATAATGGTGTATTATGCCTATTAGTGATGCTAGACCTCTCAGTGGCTTTCCCCACGGTGGATCAAGAGATCCTGCTGTCTCGATTGGCATCATTGGGTGGAGTATCACCCCATGCACTACAATGGTTGAGATTATTTCTTTCTAACCGGGCTAAGCGAGTTAAACTAGAGGGCCATCATTCAGATGTAATACCTTTGAACTGTGGAGTCCCTCAGGGATCTTCTCTATCCCATTTTTTGTTTAACTTTAATCTACACCCACTGATGGGTATCTTCAGGAAATTCTATTTGAATTTTCATTTGTATGCTGATGATACCAAGATTTATGGTAACGTCAACAAGACAGTAGAGTCACTACACAAAATGGTAGAATGTCTATAACAGGTGGGTCGGTTGATGTCGACAAACTGACTTCAATTGAACCCCACCAAAACCGAGGTGATTCTGCTTGGGCCAAAAGATCTTGTGTCAGATCAACTAAATGTCTGCCGGCTCCTTGTTTTTTGGCTCTTGGCTGACATATGCTGCAAAAGTCAAAAACCTGGGGTGTAAATAGCAGTTCAATCAGGTTCCTTCTCTCTTGAAACACTTGTGTATAGGCGTGTTGTAAATGCCATATCATATCATATATTCGTTTGGTATGAAGCGCTTAAGCCTAAGTGCTATATAATAACACACACATCTTCATCATTTGGCCTTAGACATCTGCTTATATTCACAGTAATTTGTTAATATGGACCTATACACACTGATGTTAACGATACATATGGTGATCCATTCTTGTATCAAATGTATATCACATTATAGTAATATTGTAACCATATTTTTCATGGTATCGTTAGGAACAATGCTATGTGATGCCACTTCCTGTTTTTTCAAGCGGTGAAAGGTTGTGTTCCATCGCTTCCGGTGATGTCACTTTGGGATGGGGTCAAATGACACCACTTCCTGTGATGTCATCAGAGGTCAAGGCTCGTGTGAGTCACGTCCGCTACTCCTTGCATTTTGGTGAAATGACGTCCCTGAGTCTGAGTGCTGAAATGCTTGGGTATTTGTTACTTTGAGTGTTTACGTTTGAATGATCTTCTAGTTTAAAACATGTGCTCATCTAAATCTGATCAAGAGTAGCGTGAGAGTAATTAATTCATGGCTGCACCCCAGTACAGTGCTTAAAATGTTAGTGGCTTTCTGAAGACTGCTGATTCCTTTTTCCGTGCCCTTTACAGCCTCCCAGCTTCCAGCGCACACTTCTCCATCAGGTTATTGGACCATGCAAGCCATGCAGTGATCCCAACCTCTCTGTTGTGGAGAAAGGTATGTTATTGTTGCTGCTTGCGCTTGTACCTAACTTTGTCGAATCAAGAGGTCTGTTTAAGAAAATGTTCACCAAGCTCCTGCTGCTCTTAACCATACAAGGAATTGATGTGTGAGAGTGTTTTCCAAATTTAAGTTAATACGAAGGAATAAGAGCGCTCATAGGAAACCTGCACAAGATGACCAGTGTATTACGTTATATCATCTTAGCAGTTGCTATGAACAGCTTCATATACTCCCACCACTAACATGCTAAATCACAACCATGATGAGTAACTCTTGTTGAATAAGGAAAATCCTTAGAGCAGGGAGCGGTGTGTTCCAGCGTCTAACTGACTACTCATTCTCTTTTCCTTAAAACTTGAGTAGTTGAGGCAGAAAAGCAAATGTTAAACAAGGAGAGTCTGGACAGGGGCAAAAAGAAGGAATGCATTTCTTTGAACAGCATGGCCAACGTCATTGTAGAACTGTAAGCCACTTCAGACAGGCACGCTTTAGTCTACAGCATCAACCACTTTCCTCCACAGACGTGCAACCACTGAAGGCAATACATCATACATCCCTTGACCGGAGGACCCTAATGTATGTTATTGGCACAGCATGTTTAAGATATTACCCCGGTTAGAATTCCTTGGATCTATGTAAATATGTCAACAGTGCAAAGGGACTTCTTGGTTCTTGCAAGAAGAAACATGCTAAATTGGTGACTGCTATGATTGGCAATAGAAGTGATAAATCTGCACCATTGTAGCTCTGCAGGATTATTACAACTGCCAACTCTTGAAAGGGCTAACTTCCACTGCGACAGCCGCTACAATAATCTTAGCTTTTGATGTGTTTGTTTTCAAGTCGGTTTTCACAACACACTACTTGGGGTGGCAGAAATTGATTTTTTAAGGCCAAATCTTAACAAAAGGCTAAACTTCCATTGCGGCACCTGCAACTATAATCTCAGTTTTGGTAGCATTCCTTTTCAGTCTGGTTTTTGCCAACCGTTAATCTATTTCTACTGGACATGATATATTAGAGGTAGTATAAGATAAATACAGTCTAATGAAAAATCGTATAGTTAAAGAGCTCATACAATTGATTAAGCTAGGAATCAAGCTACCCACAACATCTTTAATAGCTATCTGCACCTCTTGCAAAAATCAGATGGTGTTTCATCTGACATGCATATGCTGGCAATGCAACAAGATAAAACAAATTATAGGGGATTAAAATCGTTACAATATGTGAACCATTTGTATGATTGTAAAAAACCGAGGTACTAAACCATTTGTATTGCATAGGCCAACAAATGTTGTATGAACTAACTGACATAGGATCCCTTTTCTTGTGTTTTGGATATTCATTTCCACTGATCCCAGTGTTGCCAATGTTCTAGTGGAAGACCTCATGTGCTTGTTTGTGGGACGACCACAGCCACCCTGAGGAGTCTGCTCGATGGCAATGAGGAAATGGGAAATGGGAAGGCTGGTGGTTGCTCTATTCTGACTGGATTACCCTGAATATGACTGAAGTAGTGCCTTTCTTGCTGACTGGATGCCAAGCGGTCTCCACTTATCCCGACTTGGAAACACAGGGAGCTTGTTGCGGTGGCATCCTGTGGTGGAGTTCATGGGCAGGAAGAGGTCTTCTTGAGAGGAGATGATCGGGGTAAGTCCCAAGAAATCTCTACAGGCCAACACCATGAACAGATACACCCTTGAACGAGGGAAAGGCCCTAAACCATTACAGAAGATGGTGGTTCTGAGGGATGGGGGTGCAATAGAGTGGGGAGAAGGGCAATGGGGGTCAGAGGAACCCTATCTTTCCTTGATAGTGGACGGAATATGTAGCAATCGGATGTCTTTGGAAACTAACATGGGCTAGAGAGGGACCAACATCATGCTTCTGCAGATGGACCTCAGGAAGATTGCAGATCGGACCAGGCAAGCGGAAGATCGCATATCAGTACCGGAGGATAAGGTGACAGCCTTAAATGGTCAGGTGCCTCAATTGCAAAGTAAGTCTGGCTGGCTTGAGAGGCAAGCAGAGCAGGCAAAGGATCATTCAAGGAAGAACAGCATCTGGATTGTGGGCCTACCGGAGCAGATAAATATTAAGGCAATGGAGCTTTACCTGGAAAGGTGGTTAGTAGAATCATATGGGAAGAAATAATTCTCAGCATTCTTCTCAGTGGAGATAGCCCACTGTGTTCCCTTGAGACCCATCCTGGAGCCTTTTCAGGGGTTACCATAGCAAGACACTTGAACTACAATGTCACAGGGATGCTATCTTACAGAAATCCTGTTGGACAGGACCTGTGGCGGTTGGGAACGACATGGTGTCGTGTTTCCCGACTTCATGTTAGAGGTACAAACGCAACACCAATCCTATGAGGGTGTGAAGCGAGAACTGAAATATAGAGTCTTACTATACTTGCTTCTTTTCCAGTCAAGCTGAAGGTGATTTACAAAAACAAGACATGGTTCTTTTGTTCTCTAAAAGGGGCCTGGAAACAACTCAAGAAACAGGAACGGAAGTATAGTAACTCAAATAGAAGAGCTGAGGATGGAGGAGGCCCTGTTCACGCTTTGGAACAGAGGCAGGGAGGATCTAATGAGATTCTGGTCTCTGAGTATGAAGCGGGACTATCAGGGAGAGTATGTGTGTATCCAGAGGATAGTACTCTTGCCCTGGGCTCACTTGGGGATGAGACTTGATTAAAGGGCCTGGACAGAAAAATATCTGATGCTGCACACCGGTCTTGCTCTGGGCAGGTTCTAGACCTTGTCGGGAAGGGGATGGTTAGGGACTTCACTGGGGCAATTGTGAGATGTGCAGAAGGCTATTAGAATGCTTTTCGTTTAGAGAGTTGGGATCATTGTTGTATAAGGAGGGTGACAGATGCTTCTTTGTGCGGAGGATGTTTGAGGAGTGTTGACATTCTATGGTTAATGGGGGAGGTTTTTGCGGAAGGGGCACCACGAATTTTGTTGGGGGAGGACTTCAAGCACACACTACCAAAGCCCCTTTGTAAGTCACAGATCCCTGAAGCAATCATCTTTCTTAAGGATGAGTGAGGCTGTCATTACATGTGTGTCTTGGAATGTCAGTCGTCTGGGAGATGAGGTTAAAAAAAAAGAGGTGTTCCAATTACAAAATCACAATTTGGTTCTGCTCCAGGGAAACCACTTGTTGGGAAATAATTGCCATATATATATATATATATATATATATATATATATATATATATATATATATATATATATACTCTCAAATGTACAACACACAGGCTTTACAAAAGGGGGAAGGGGATTGGTATCATGGTTAGAAGATCAGATCATTGAGTAACAAAATATTACAGGTATGTTAAAGAAGGGGAAACACTTGCATTTGAGGGTAGATTGGACAGGAACGAGTTACCTTTGTCAACCTCTATGTAAACCTCTGGTCAGGGAGAAGCTGATGGATAAGTGATAAGGCAAGTAACCCTTAATGCTAAATCTAGACTCACCTGTATATCTTGGGGTTTTAATGATGTTATGGATTGGGAGAGAGACAGGATGGGGTCACAAAGGAGGAGGCATCGTGGCAGCACGAAATTGAGTGATTGGGTGCGTTTGATGGGATGATTGATTTTTGGAGGAAGTTAAACCCAGAGGACAGTACATTTTCATTCCAATTGGAAGCTCATGGTTCTTTCTCAAGACTGCACTATGTTATTTTCTAGAGAAGATGTATATAGAGTCAAGAATATGTATACCTTCCTTGGGGCCTGCCGTAGCACTCTAGCATGCTAATAGTATTGGGGATGGGTAACAGGAGGCCAAAAGGTTGTGGTGCCTTAACTCCTATTTTCTGTTGTTGCCCATTCTTGGAGATAGCTTGAAGGAGGCTACAGAAAAATTCTTCCAAGAAAATGAATGTTCGGTTGCTAGTGCCTTGACTTGTGGGAAGCATATAAGGCTGTATTAATGGGGAAGGGCAATGGCAGAGGTTGGGAAAGTGAAAAGGGAGAGATGTAGAAAATCTGAAAAAGAGGAGGTAGAGGTCACTGAAATGGAGGGTGTGTTTGTGCGAGTGAATATGGCCCAACTCCATCGAGGCTTGGGGAGGGCACAACAGGACAGGCTATGGATGCTCTCACTAGATGAGGCTAGGAATTTGATCTGGATGAGTAAATGTCCTTACTACTAAAAGGGATTTCCCTTCCTAACTGAACTAAGATGCTCATCTATAGTCCAATAAAATAGTCCTCAGTTCAAACCTATCAACTAAACTGGCCCTACCACTTATCATAAACTTTAAAGAAATAGGTTGCACTCCCGGTTCTTTACAAAGGTTTCTCTGGCTGTCCCATGAATCCCTCCTGCATTTGGATCCAATTGTTAGAAGCAAACACAAGTTCCACTCAAAGAAAACAGTTCTTCTCAGTCTATCAAAAGTTCCTTAAAATTCCCCAACGTTTAAAAAAAAGTCTCAAGTTCCTGGAAAAACAAAATGCCCAAAATTCTTCAGGTGGAGGGATATTTCCCTGATCCCCTTCCACCAACTTGGTTGATCTCTCCCCACTTCGACCAACTTTCGGGTGCCTCTGTGGTCCTTTGGTGTCTACTTTTCACTCTGTTTATTTGTGGACCCTGAGCCAATATCTCACTTAGTTCTTTAGGGTATCCATAACTAATGCTGGGTGAAATTCCGTTCCACCAGCTGCAAAAAAGCAAAATCTGTAAGATTTTGATCTGTTTCGCTGCAATCCACCACTCAACCACCCCTGCGTAACGAAAAGAGCACTGTGAAGTTTCTCGTGCCGTCTCGTGAACCGAAACAAACCATGCAATCTTTGTCGTGCCGCCGGTATGCTCAGGGGCAACCTGCTCACCTTGGAAGCTAGATGACACGGAGCAACACAGGTTCAATCCCTGGGGCTCTGCTTAGAATCCTCTGGGTATTAAGCGTGTTATAAATAACCAATAACAATTACAATTCTCGTGCCGCTGCGTGAACCTATCCCTATTCCTAGGAGGGGTTTCCCTACCTCAATCAAAAAGATAAAGTGACTGTCAGGATGTCTGACTCAAAAGTGTCCACTGTCCTGTGTCAAGAAAACCCTTACTTCTGTCTCTTACACTAAAAATGAAAGAATAAGGCAGTACTGGTCTTGTCCCAGGAGAATGACTCCCTTCTCCTGGGTTAGGGTTCTGGTTTATCCAAAACAATTACCAAGCCTTAGAACAGTTTTATGTCTCCACATGTTGTCGGGGGGAATGATTCCCTTGGCCTGATGGTAAAGTTTGAAAACAATACTGGTTTCTCCACTTTGGACTGGCCCACTTGTTTCACTCTCCTGCAAGTATTACAATGAGGAAGATGACTCTTATCTTGTTTAGGGTCTCTCCTGACCCTCCTTTGGACTTATTTCTGACTCTGTCGTGAGGGACACTCCCTCCCAATTTCTCTTTATGGTGCTTGTGGTCCTTGACCCTTCCCTGATCATCAACAGGCGTTGTGCCACCAATGTCATGAGGAGGAGCGAGTTTGTAGGCATCCTGCCATTCCACCCCACTGTTGGGTTTGCGCAGGTCCTAGGAACAACTGCATGCGCCCTCTTGGTGTACTGCCCTGTGTCCCCTGTGGATATCCTTTGCCACCCTTTACCTTGTCAGGGTTTTTGGGACGTCGCAGGGCTTTGCGTCAGCGTTCCCTGCTGCCGTCTGCGTTCCTTCCACCTCTCGACAATGCTGTGCACAGCTTTGCTCCCTCGGACCTTCTGATCATCAGATGTGGCAGACTGCCAACATGCTTGGAGCACTTTCCCTTCGGATCAGTGACATAGGCTTGAATCTCCCGTGTTCAGTGTGCAGCACCCCTGCAGTCTCTCATAGGTGCCTGAGGCCCTGTGTCTAGTCCATTGTCCATCTTTATACAATGTTGCCTGCAGTGTCTGCGCCCACTGTATACGTCCTTCGTCTCTTTCACAGGATCCGTCTTCATTACTATGTGGGGCTAACTCATCCCAGTATCCCAGTATTTGGATTACCTAGGTTCCTGTTGTTCTTCTTCATGTCAGTATTTTTAAGAACCATGAGGTGCTCTGCCTTATAACAGTACATATGTCTACTGTCTACAAAAAGATTTGTAGGGAGAGAAAGGGCTAGAGAATGTGGGGGTTTGATGTTGTCATAAGGGCTGTACCCTAGGTGGCATCCTTATCCCCAGCAGGGAAGTCCCTGCCCGTGAGATCCTCCCATGTTATACTAGCTTAAGGGGGACTGTCGGGTAGCAGCCTCATCACCCTAGCTTCATGGGAAAGGGCTCCCCTCTGGGGGGAAGTGATGAGAGTAGGTGAATCATTCTTGAGTTCTATCGATGTCATTGTCTTTTATGTGCGCCTCTTTGTCTAAGGGCCGCAGGTGCATTATAAATAGAAAATAAATACATGAATTAAACAGGGTGCTGAAGATCCTCGCTGAAATTCTCTCCAGCAAACTACTGCCAATTCTCCCCCACTTGATCCAACAGGACCAGAATGGTTTTATGCCGGGAAGATCCATGAGATGGAATCTACGCAGATTATTTGTAGCACTCCCTGGGTCCCTTCAAGAACAACTTTTGGTGCTTATGGCCCTGGATGTATACAAGGCCTTTGACACAACTGAACAGGCATATCTGAAAAAGCCCTCAGCCCACCCCCATCTGGCTTCCAACTTTCGCCCCATCTCTCTCTTGCCCTTGCTGTCAAAGCTCTTGAACGCCTTGTCTATTCACAACTCTCCACCTTTGTCTCCAACCTCTCTCTCCTCCCTTCTACTCAATCTGGATTTCGTCCCAACCACTTCACTGAAACCGCTCTTATCTCTGTTCTCAACTCCCTCCTTTCCGCCCGCTACACTAAACACTCGTCAATTCTCATTCTTCTTGACCTCTCTGCTGCCTTTGACACCGTAGATCACCCTCTACTTCTTGACTCGCTCTCTTCCTTTGGTCTCAATGGCTCTGTCCTTAACTGGTTCACCTCCTATCTATCCAATCGTACCTTTGCAGTCTCATGGGGCGGCTGCACCCCCCGCCTACTCCCTAAACTATGGTGTCCCCAAGGTTCTGTCCTCAGCCCTTTCCTCTTCTCACTCTATACCTCTCTTCTAGCTACACTCATCTCCTCCTTTGGTGTTTCTCACCACTTCTACGCCGATGACACCTAGTTTTTCCTCTCCTTCTCTTCCTTTACCCCTGACATCCATCTTAAGCTCTCTTCCTGCCTTTCTGCTATTAAATCCTGGATGTCCTCCCACTTTCTTACCCTAAATACTGACAAAACCGAACTCTTATTCTTTCCCGCCAACACCCGCCCTTCCCCATCCCTTCCCCCCCTCCATCCTCTTTACTCCTTCCCAACTCAGTATCTCCCCCCCATGCCCACAATATTGGCCTACACTTCGACTCTGACCTCTCTTTTACTCACCACATCTCTCTAACCCCCAGTGCCTGTCGCGTCCATCTCTATAGCATTTGCAAAATCCGACCCTCCCTCACTTTCACGGCACTAAACTCCTTATCTCTTCTTTAATCTTCTCTCAAATTTTCTACTGCTCCGCTCTCCTCTTCAGTCTCCCTTCCACAAATTTAACCCCCCTTAAATTCATCTACCACTCTGCCATCCGCTCTCTCTACCTTCTCTCTCTTCACAATTCCATTTATTCTTCCCTCACCTCGCTGGGCTGGCTCTCCTTTTACTCCCAACTCAAATTCAGCTTCCTCTGTATTGTCTTTAAATCTCTCTATGGTCCTGCACCACCCTAACTTTCCTCCCTCCTTTCATTTTACTCTCCTTCTCGCCTACTTCACTCTGACGATCATTTCCTACTCACTGTTCCACCCGCTCCCTGCGCACTATCCTGCTTCCGTTCTTTCCAACTTCTTGCTCCTTTTCACTGGAACAGTCTCCCTCTTCCTATCCGCTCCACCACCTCTTACTCCTCCTTCTGCACTTCCTTTAAATCCCACCTTCTTCAATCCCCAACCTGACACCTCTCTACTGTTCTCTTTCACAGCTGTCCTGCACATGTTCACTCGTATATCTCATGGTAAATTGTTCTGTATATTGTTCTCAGTTACTTGATTTATGACTTGTCATGTATTGCTTGTAATCTATTCTCTGTTTCATGTAAACCGCTTTGGTTTTAGGTGCTATATAAAATGTAATAAATACAGATACAAAATGGGCTTTCGGGGTTGGTTTATAGGATGGACAAAGGTTGTAAACAAGCCTTTGATAGCTCGGGTAATTGTAAACTGTTCATTTTTCCCTTTTCTTTTCACCCTGATAATTCAGCCATTGGTGGAGCGGGTTAGTTGTAGTCCCCCTCTTACAGGCTTTGCCTCGTTAGCGAGCCACGAGAATAAAAGGTATTTATTTGCAGACAGTTTGCTTTTATTCTTCAATGATCCTGCAGTCTCAATGCTAAAGGCAATGGACATAGTGAACGCGTTTGGTACATATAGTGGACTTGGAATTATCTGGAAGAAATCATTTGCGCTGTGATTTCGAATGGGGAGAAGAAACACATTGAGGACAGCTGCAGTTTACAAATAAACCGTTCAGAAACTTGGGCATCTAGGTCCAGGGAGGAGTAAAATGGGACCCTCCAACGTTTACATTTTTTGTTTGTTGTCAAACGATGGTTTAACAACGCTATCATTAATGGGGAAGATTCCTTTATTTAAAATGATAGTTTTTCAAAAATGATCCTCTTCTACACCATTTGATATATCTGCTGAAGAGTTAAATAGGGTAGAGCGTGGGATTCACAAAATGCTGTGGGCCTCGGCGGTACCGAGAATAACCCTTGACAATATATCCAACTCGGTCTGGGAAGGAGGTCTTAAACTCCCTAATACAAGAAGATATTTCTGGCCATTTCAGCTAATGGTCACCAACAACTGGCTCTTTCATTAGGAAAACCACCCAGACATTAGGAAAGAAAGATGAGCCATGGGCACCTTGCGAGCAGATCAGGTCCCGTGTGGGATGGTGAACTCCGGTGCACTGCCCCCGGCATCTGAATTTATGGTCAGTTATTGACACGTAATATTGGACAAGACGGGATGGTCCAATAAACCAACAACTATCTAGTGTAATAGATTACGGCCAAGGTTAAGCTACAACCATGTGGTGGAAGGGCAAGGCTGCAAATGGTAACACCAAGTCAGGTGACGTTCTGGGGCACGATGTAATAGTGCCATTCTCCAACCTACAAACCAAGTTCGGGGTAAATAGGGGAAAGTTCTATCAATACTTACAAGTTTGGTATGCTCTGTGTAGGCTATTGGGAGGATTAGTTAACCTTCCCCAGGACTCCCCCCTAGAATGACTGGTGACCTTGGAGAAGTTTGATGTAAAATTATATCGACGGCTCATAGGTGGATGACCTTGGGACTGTACAAAATATTAGATCGTCTCAGAGGTAAATGGGTGAGGGACCTAAGCCCTCTAGATGAGGCTGACTGGTGAGAAGACTTACATTCTTCAAGGGAGATAACCACCAAAGTTGACTATTGGATGATACAACTAAAAAGCTTGCATTGGAAATACTACACCCCAGTGTACTGCACAAGGTGGGGCGAGGGATATATACCCAACATGTTAAGAGGGAAATAGGAACTTTCACATGGTTTGGTTGTGTTCTGCTATTCATAAATGTCTGGAAGAGGTTTTGAGGGACATAAATAAAGTGCTTGGAGGGGGGCTGGAGGCAGAACCCAGGGAATGTTTGTTGGGGAATTGAGGATAGTCCTCCCTGAATGGGTATGAGAGGGCCTTTCTTGGAATGGCTCTGTTGCTGGCTAAAAAGGACATTGCAGGTCTATGGGGCTCTGAGGCAATTCCATCAGAAAGGGACTGGGAATAGGGTATGGATAAGAAGCATGGAGATGAAACAACTGGTATATAATCATGCAGGGTGTCCATAAAAACATAGGAAGATTTGTGAAAAGTGGCTGTCATGTAAGGTTTACTTTTACCGTACTGAATTTGCAAGTACTCGGGGGGAGACTGAACTTGTGGAAGGTGCTAGGTTTTGCTGAAAGAGCTGAGGACCCTTGAATCTCCAAACATTGGTGCTGCAGGGGTGGTTAACGGGTGGGCTTGTTGGGAAGTTGTGATTCCCTTTTCTTAAAGGATGTACATCTCCAGAATGAAGGAGCGTCATTCATATCCCAACAGAAAAATATTGTTCTTTATTTACACCAACTCCACACACCCTTTATCCATTTGAATGATTCTTCTACTGGTCACCAAGTCAAGCAATGAAATATCCCTGCTTGTCAATGAAAACGTCCAGCCTATTCTGATAGCCACAGGCTTGATAGCATTGGGACTGGATCTACCCGAGTGCCTATACCAGTACAAGATACACCTTTGCCCACTGCACATGTGCCATAAAATGAGTATAGTTTCTAATTCTAGGGGAGTTCAAGAGCCCATTTTCTTACTTGTCTGTTCCCCATTCTGTCTGATTATGTCAGAGATTTTTTCTATTCTAATGCATCTCTTTCTTGTGCAACACTTTGAGAAAGAGGGGGATTTTGGATCCATGCATTTTTCATAATTTGATATACTTATGTAGATGATACTTAGATAGTTAAACATGTTTTCTGAGGATTGATTTGATTTCAATTTTGGGATTTCTAACGTGTAAAACACTGAACTAGTGTCCCAGTCAGAAATCACTGCAACCAGGTGCAGATATAACCAAAATAAAGCATCGAGCAGAAATAGAGAAAAGGAGATTTGGGTAAAAAAGTAAAGTTTTCAAAGCCCTGCAAAAGGTAAGCAGACAATTGGAAAATCGAGATGTGCTGGCAGATTATTTCAAAGGGAGTTTCTGCCACAGAAAAATGTTGCCCACCTCTCATGGTACAACGAGAAGAGGGGATGGTTAAAGGATGGAGCTGTGCTGATTTAAGTGTACTTGAAGGTCAGTGAAGGCGAATTTTCTGCATATGATACTGCAGAGCCAGGCCATGTAGACTAAGCAAAGAATCTTGAAAATAATCCATTGATAAATAGCCAATGCAAAGAACATCTAAAACCAGAAATCGAAGAATGTTTAGAAAGATGAAAAATGAGTTTGATGGCTGCCTTTTGCGTGATTTGGAAATTCTGTATCTGATGGTTTGCTAAACCTACATATAATGCATTGGAATAATCCGTTTTACCAACACACCCACCGCTGTGGCAGGGTCTGATTGGTAGAATCATGGAAGATTACGCTGCAAAAAACGAATGCGGTTCAAGACTGATTTAGCTACCTGGTTAATTTGTTTAGGATGAAAGTTACACCTTAACATATTACCCCAATTTTGCTCCAGATCAAACTATGGGCTCCTTCCCTGACCAATTTCTTTTTTTCCAATGCCGCCTGCACTTACTGATGCGCTGTCTTTTTTTCCCAGCTATGCCGGCAGCACCCAGCAGCTGGAGTCTAGACAGTGGAACCCGTGATACACTGCCATTCTTGTCCACCCACGTTGGGAGTGTGCTAGCACCACCAGTTCCTCCCCGCAGCCTGCCCCATGGTAAGTAAATTAAGCTAAGCCTCAGTTTGGTGACTTTGCAGAGGAATAACCCAAGGGTTGTGACTACTAAAAGATGCTGAAAGTTTAAATTGTCCTAACCTGAACTAAATATAGGCTATGGATTCTTAATTTAGGGATTATATCAGCAATGCTAAATGAGATTTCTTATATTTCTGAGAGGGACAAGCTTTGCATCATATCACCCTAGTTCAGGTTGCATCCTATTTCACATAGGCCTTGTGTTTAATAGTAAGATTCAGGAAGTTGTAGGTTTGAAATGTTCCCGTTTAGCTTCTTCACCACATTGGTGGAAATAGATATCCTGAGGACCTGTTAATGTTGAGAAATTGAACCATCTTCCATTCTTGTCTCTGTTTTCATAGAAGATTCCTCCTAGACCATCATATTTTGTCATATGTTTAGATTGCTTTTCATAGTGTCTTAAGCTGTTTGGTAACTGAAAGGTGTGTTTTCAGCACTGGCCCTGCATGGTTTAATAATTTAATGTGGGAACATTTTATGTACAACTGCCTTGCAAATTCTTCAAAATCCACTAGACCTGCAGGGCGATTTCCTTAGTTTACATACTTGACCTAAGAGAAATGCACTTCCATGGTGACAGGGACAAAATATTTACCAGTGCTTTCTGTAAAATGGTGCATGTCACCATAAGCAGACTTCATATTTGTTGAAATGCTTCCACCCAACGGCCAGCCATGCACAGTGAAACTTTTATTTGTCATTTTCTGCAAACAATGTTTGTAGTAAATGTAAAATAAATGTTTAAACATCCCCATACTGGCGAGCAAGATCAAGTACCATGCAAATGGTACCCGCTCTTCATAAAATCTCATCGCCAAAGCAAGTGCGGTAATAGATTTTGCGAGCCCTGTTCAGGATTTCAGCTGACACAAAACTAGGGCATTGGAGTCAAAGTGAAGTGGCCTTTTAACGTTTGCTTCAATCTGAATATTATTGTATGGTTCATATTGGCATCAATTGCAGCAGTATAGAAGAGTATGAAAGATAGTGAAATGAATCTCATCTTCAAATTCTACCCTACCATCCCACGAATGATTGCATTGTCTTGGACCAACTACCGGATCCCACATTGCCAACGATTTTGTGGCAGTTAGTCTACTGGCACTTTTTAAAAATTAATTACACACTTTATCACCATATTGACAATAAAAAGGGAATTTGTCACCATACTTGAGTCCAGACTAGTTTCCATTAAAAGAAGGTTGATGGTAAATATTTTCAGCATGTCATGCACCCGGCTCATTGAATTTAGCAATGATGAGTACAGTGAGTACAAATGGTCTATCACAAGGTTCGAAATTGGCTTTATTGGCAAGATACCGCCTTTGGAAGTTTCTAACATTAAATTAGTTTAAACTGATTTTGTTGGATGTGTATGCTATTGGATTGAAAATAGATGTTCGTTTTTCACATTTTTATTTGTTGTTTAAATCATCTGTTCATTGAATGCAGTGACTCTATTACAAATAAAATACCCTCTTGGAGGTGTGGGATAGAAGACGATTAAGGATGAAAGGGCATCCATGCCACTGGTCACGGCCTTAAAATATGTACCGGGAGTTCGTTTGACCCTTGTGAACATTCATAGGAACTATAAATGCAATGTACACTCTGTGTGCACTGGTGATAAATCCCAGAAAGTGGCTAGAGACATGACACAATTGGAAATATATGCATGTTTCACATATGTGCCATTACACTGCTACTTTCCTTATCTGCCTGTTAGCTTTGTACAGAGCATATAGGTTAGGAATCTATGATGATATGTGCTATCATTTGGGTGCAATATGGACATAAAATAAGAACTTGCAGGCTTTAATCTATGAGGAAGGTAGTTTGTGTCCAATGTTTATTGTTGTGCATATATAGATGGTGGACTAAATGTGTATGTTGTACCGTTGGCGGATTTAGGGTGTGCAAGAACTGACTTGCTTGCTGTATGCCCTTGAAATCCCACTTGTGTCAGTTTCGATGGATTAGCCAAGGTACCTTTTGGTCTGTTCTGCCTTTTTCTAGAGGCAGAACTTTACGTTTTGCATTATGTTGGCCATGATTTCATATACAAGTGCTCAACATGTATGGGTTATATTGGTGGTGTCCAGCTCCCATGGTATACTGTAGTTGGGAACCATGCTCCTTTTCTGGGGTGTGGGAATTCAGTGAATTGCAAAGCAGGCTTTACCCCTTGTAGGCACCTTCATCACCATCTCTGATCCTCAGCCAGTGAGCACCTTTTCCCTTTAGTTATTTTAATGGGGGACACTGTGAGCATCCAATAAACAATGTCACAGATGGAACTCTGGTGTCAGAGTTGAGAGGAAGTTCTGAGTGCAGCAGTTAGACGCGAGATGGAGAGCGGATGGATGGATCACCAGGTGCTACATCAGTACTACCTTGATACCCACTACTAATGTGTTAACCTGATGATCTAGCCATCTAAGGAAAAGAATAAAATGAACTACAACTGAGATCTGGCTCCAGACTTGTGTAACACTCAGCCCAAATGGCGCCCTCTCTGATATGGTGTTATTTACAGGGATATGTTTTAGGCTTTTAAGGGGAGTAGGGAGGATAGTATAGACAGATGAACATAAACACATACACACATGCAGCAAAGGGTTATATAAAAACGTCTTTATTAATGTGTATGCAATTTGTACTTTGTCACTGGACTAACCTGACTGCACTGAGGCGTCCCCATTGCAGGGGTCAACTGGAACATCCACAGACTAAGGTCTATTGGCAGGATTCCCCTGCCAGGAAATATAGACTTATCTGTGCTGAAGATTATATGACAGGAGCTAAGGAATGTTGGGGCTCCGGAAATTTAGTGAGATGGGTCGTGTATAGCAGCTGTGACCCTGCGGTACCCAAAGCACGGGGGATGAGGGTTTGGAACACCCTAGTCTACTAAAAACGGCCATGGGACCAGAATGGGTGGTCCAGAGATGACCCAAGGCCCGGAACACATGCACGGTGCAGATTGGGTGAAGAGGCGCCTCGACCTGGGGCCATGGAAGTGGAGCCACCCTAGGCACGGCAGCAGGGGCAGCAGGGCCTGGGCCTGGACCTGTCCCCCAGGTACGGCATACCTGGGGGACAGACCAGGGTTGCCATAGGAGAAACAAGACCCAGGCTGCGCGCATGGTGTGATCTGGGTGAAGGTGGCATGGCCTGTCCTGGGCCATATCGGGCGGGTGGTGAAGAGTCCACTAACGGCTGTTCGGGCTGCGTGGGCGGTGCAGCCTCACAGCCAAGGTAGCCTATGAGTCATCCACCCACCCCCTGGGCCAAACAGGATGGACGGCAATGAAGGGCTTAACTGGATCCCCAGACACAGTGTCCAACGTAGCCGGGGAGCAATGTAGACATGCGTCCAGACCTTTGGCAACACCTGCAGGTAGGTGGGACCTGGGTGGGGCTGAATGAAGGACTTGCTTGCTGGGACTCGCCCACATGGGGTAAATCCCGGGCAGTGTGAAGCCTGGGTCTATTTTATCTGCACTGGCACAGTGGAAATTAACTTGTCACAGCCACAGAGAAAAAAGGAGCTCCGGTCCTAGTAATATAAAAACACTGTCACAGAGGAAAATTGGGCACATAGTTAAACAAGGCCTCTATCCATGAGAGGACATCAGGTTAAACTGGTTGCAGCTACCCTCAACAAGAGTCTTGGGAAAATCTGTGCACTCTATTGTAGTGCTCATGGGACTGAATCAAGATTGGCTTTGGCGAACGTCTCAATTCATTCTACTCCCCAGAGAGTACATGCGGAAAAAGCTGGCTCTGGTCGCAGATTCTGCACTCTTTCGGTTAGGCGCCCTTCTGGCAGTCACTTGGATGGTCAGCGATGGAATCACCACATAAACATCAAGGAGCCGAGATCTGTCAAACTTTCCTTGTTTCTTTCCTCATGACCACCTGGGAGCTATGACTGTAAATCATAGCAGAAAAAAACTACCATAATAAATTGCTTTCAAAATGAGGCAGTCTATCGGGAAAGAAAAACATACTGCGTGTGACCTGGCCAGATATGTGAGACTGCAGCAAAAGGTTATCAAAAACCATGCTTGCAATGTATTGACCAACTCCTCTTGTCATGCAGTGTATTAAGGGATTGGGTATGTTTTGCTTCCTGTTCAATCTTGGGACTTGAACTCCCTGCAGGAGGCCACCAGCAATCTCAGACATGCCATTACCGGAGGACGATACCCAGTTGCTTACCATGCCTGTTCCCACTTCAAAAAAGCAGTCAAATCTCTATGTTTCAACTCTTCTGCAAAAGGCTCAGTCTTCCCTCAAGAGAATCCTTGTTGCCCTCTGTGACAAAGCCCTTTGCTGGGTGCAAGGGTGAACCTGGAAGCTATTCACTGCTTCCTGCTCCATTGTATAAGCCTTGAAATGGGTGTACAGAGGAACCACCATGCTGTGCAGTCCATCTCAAACCTTGTATTGGTTCCCCAAAATATTGCCTCTGGACACCCTGAGCAGAATAAGGGTGTGTGGCGTAGTGCACAATCAAATGGAATAGTAGGGAAAACAGGTAGTCCATGGAGCCACTACTGTAGACATCCACACAAATTGCTGTTAGTGAGAATTCTCAGAAATGTGCTAATTCCTTCTACCTTAGAGACCCCCCAGCAGCTTCGCTTGATTTTGAGGACTTGATGTTTTTAACCTGGAGATAGTGAGACCCTTTTTCCCACTGTCTCTCTTGTATTTTAATGTGATTTTGAACACTGTGTTTCTTTTGGTTATGGAGTCTGACAAACTCCATAGGCATCATCTTTTACATTGTGTCACACAGCACCTTCAGTGCAGTGGCACAGGGAAGTCTTCCAGGTTTCCCAAAGGTGTAAATACCTTCTCTGGGATAAACTACTGTTTCCCAGAGCAGTAAAGTGAAATTGACTTTACTTACATTTGTAACTTTCTAGACCCAGCACACACTAGCTTACAAAAGGGTGCTGGAGGGGCTACTTAGTATCCCCATTGTCTAGCTTCTCATGTAACCATTTTATGTTACCCTTTCCTCAATGAATGGTTGGTGGCAGTGGTTTAATTTTCACTACTGTGGTGTGCATTTACCGTGGGCTGCATTTGCAGCTGCAGTAAAGCACCCAAGTGTGCCATTTTTGTCAAACTAACACCAGTCTTCTTTTTTCCTCATTTCTTTGTGTAAAGGTCCTTCTTGAGATTTACTCTGTGCGCCAAACCAGGTTTAGTCCCTTTGTTCACTTTGCCTTTGGCGCGATTCACGAGTTAAGCCCGCCTCTGGCTTTGGGGTGTCTGGGGTGGGCAGGAAGTGAGGGAGGTGCCTGAAACTCCCTGTGCTTAGTCTCCTAGGAGACCCAAATTCACTATGTAGTGATTGGCCGGCTGACTGTCTGGCAAGGACAGCCACCCTACTGGGTGACTGACAGCTAGGCTGGAATGAATGGGAGAGAACTGAATAAAAGGCAAGGCTTTTTTCTTGGAAGGCAGAGTAGACCACTGGATGAAGGAACCAAATAAGAACTTGAAGAGGATACCTGCTGCAACTCCTGGACCATTGCTTTGCCCATTGAAGCCCTGCTGCTGTGCTGAAACTCCTAATTCGTACTGACAGAGAAGTCCCTGCAAGGACGACTTCTCCCCTTGAGTTGGTGGGACCAATCAACACCAAAGTAAGCCACCTGGACATTCTCTCAGAGCTGGTTGACTTTCCAAAGAGTTGCTGCTGGAAGCCGAAACATCAGGGAGAGGAACACCAGATTGTGTGCATTGCTTTTATGCTGGTTAAGACCTCCAGGAAGATCCTCCAGACTCCCAGGAAGAAGGACTGACCGAGCCTGAGCCCCCTCAACAGAGTGTGGGACCCCAGAAGCAAGTAAAGCCCATCTCGGCAGCCAGGAACCATGCTGTTGATATTTGCGGTAGAAACGAGGAGCTGAAACACTGAACAGCCACTTGTTGGAAATTGCTGGTTGCTAGTGGTGACCATCCCATTGCAGTGCAGGCGTCCCCAGAAGTCCTTCCTCTTGTCCCCATGACTGAGGCCCAGGAAAAGTGAGATCTGCAGAGCTGCTCAGGAACAGAAGTCATCTGCTGCACTTTTTCTTCAATACAAAGGTACTGTAAAAGTCTAAGAGAACTTACCTATTGCTGTAGAGTTGCCTGCATCTTCTACTAATCACATATTTACCTGCAAAGAAGTGCTTCAGCTCATATAGACATTTGACCATTGACTTTGGCTTAGCCTGTTCTACTGAATGACTCTTATTAGGGAATCTGAAAGTTTTTGCCTGCATAAGAATATTTGCGGTCTTTTGTATGTTCTAAATAACCTTTTCCTTTGGCTTACTCCTAAATGATTCTAAATGCAACAATGATACATTAATGTCCCCAACAGCCTAGCTACTGAAGTCACCTGAGGGTGTAGGTTGTGTCTGTGGGCCATCCCAAAAGGGTACTCACTGATTTAGAGATGTTAAGAGTGTGTATTTTGTGAAGTATATTTGAGTGTTACTGTTATATTGCTCCCTTCTGAAGAAGGCTTACCCTAACTGACTGATAATAAATTAATAATTGTTTATTCAAGAAACCTTGTGTGTGAGTGTTTAATTGAATACTTGTCACTGTGGATCGCTGTGTTTCTCCCCTACAGCTCACATTGACCCCTCTTGAGATAAGCCCGCTGCTCAACACGCTACCAACCTATGTAGTACAACTTATACCAAAGGTCGGGTTCCTATTGCCAGGAGGTCAAGGTTGTTGTAGTGCACCCAAAGAGTACTGCATATGATCTTGCATAACAATTGCCTACCAAGCAAGATAGTTGTGTTTTTGATTGGTTAACGCAGGACCATTGTGTGCTATTGGATGCTAGAAAATCAAAGAGATATGCATTTCAAAGACATGCTGTCCTGTCAGGCAGGGAGGACCACTGCAATCTGTGATCTGACTTCCAGATGGAAGCTTGTGGACCCGCTAGGCACACGACCAGCTCATTAGAATCAGCTGTTACATTTGTAGTCCATTTCCATGTGTCCAATTCCATGGTGTGTTAGCACAATCATGCTGGCCCATATAGACGAGAAAGAAAAGTGGCAGGAATGGAGAAATGTTTGATGAGAAAGGAGTTCAGAGTAGACATTTGGATCATGCCAGTGCAGCCAAGTGATAGAAGTGGAGATGGTGGCAGAGAGGGGGAGTGGCTAGAGGAAGGCTAAGTGAGAAGTGGCAATTGCAATAGAAGTAAAGAAGAGGGCCATAGCAGAGTAGGAGAGAAGACGATGTGAAGATTGGTGCAGAGTTGATACTAAAAGCCTAGGAGGGAAGGAGAAATGTGGAGGTGACAGTAAAAGTGGAGATAAGAATAGAAGGAGCAGAAGTGAAAGAAGATCAGATGAGGGAAGTTGAGGAGTAGAAGTGAAGGGAGGAGAGGTGAAAAGGAGTAGTGGAGGAGGAGTGTGAAAGAGAGAAGATAAGGTGTTGGGAACAGAGGTGGTGTGAGGAGGAGCCGTAGGAGCAGAAGGCACATGAGATGAGCCAACAAGCATAAGAAAGAGGTGAATTGTGGTGTGGAAAGGTGAGGTGGATGCACAAGCTACAAGGCGAAGAGGAAGCAATATAAAGAGAGTGCCAGAAAGACTGTAGACAATTTTGCCGCAAATCGATTTGCATTTCAGACAAACAACCCAAAATGCACCTTTAACCCCGAACCCCTCCCCTACTTACCTGCTTGGTCGCTGCTGCTTCCCCTGCAACCCTGCGGCGTAAGATCCGTCCCTCTACCGCAGGTCGGATCCTATGCTGCAGGGTCCCTCTTTCTTTTTTTTTTTCAGTCCCTCGCCTCCAAATTTGAGGAAGCGGTGGACACCACTGCAACCCCAAGGCCACAAATACCAAACATAGGAAGCCGGGGACACCCCCGCAAACTACGCTCCATATGTTTGGTATTTTTAAAAATAGATCGAATGGTACTGGCCGGAATCGGTCAAATTGTATAATTCGATCCATTCTTGTCAGTCAAAATGGGCAGTAGCATATTTACCAGGTACATGTGAGGCATACTCCATTGGAATCCATTTGTTTTATGCCCGCATTAAAATCTCATGCAGGTGTAAACCCAATTGCTCTTCCAAGACAGAGGAGGAAATCAAAACGTAGATGCAAACACCGCTTTGCTGCCATCCCATGCATGGAACAGCATGAAAATGGGGCAGAGTGTTAAAATGGAGGTGCAAAAGCATCACGTTTCGCTTTTACGCCTCCATTTATTGACGATCCCCAACTGGGACACCTCCACACTGCTACTCAACTGCAGTATTTGGGATACTGACATTACTTGCAAATTGTGATGTACTCTTTTAATAGCTGCTAAAGTATGAGAAAAGGGCATTATGATTTTTGCCAGATTTTAGATGTTCTTTTGAGGCACAGCAAAAATACGACAGGGCATCTTGAAACTGAATGAGTAATTAGCCCCCTGTTTTCATCCAAAACAGCTTCCAACCTTATTGACACAGGGTTTAGTGCGAATTGTGGTTCTTTGTTCGCAACCAGCAATCAATACTACATTGATTTCAAGTGGCCATGAAGTGGATTCTAACCGTGCACTTTTTGAATTAGATTGCAGAAAAAGCAGGAGGTTTGTTTTCTTTAACTTAAAGCAGTCTAATAAATGTAAATTGTTAGTGCAAATAAAGTGATACAAACCTACATGTATGTGCGCTTTAAAGAATTATACGTAGTACTACACATTCATTAAATTAAATCAGTGCGTGTAAATGGAAAGCCTTACATTCTAATTGTAAACATTTGCAAAGACAGGTTTGCATGATTAATATGCCACATAAACTATTCATATACAAATTGTGTTACAATTTAGACAAAAATAAATCTCTAATTATTTAAGATAAGACAAATGCATTGTTACCTTGTCAAGCAACGTTATTGTGTTTACAAGCTTACTTTTCATTTGTATTGTTCAGCACAGTTGAGAAATGTGACTCTTTTTAGCAGCCACTAAAATTGAGTGAGAAGCATGCTTGGGCCTAATATTTGACTGACGTAATGAAATGTTTTCTCATGTACTATTAATTCTTTCTTTTGTAATGGATGAGAAATGAGACACAATTGATGTATGGAGGAATGTGCAGTTCAATGTGTATTTTTATCATCTCTGTTACTACCAGTCCTAGTTGCAGCGATGATACAAATCCATGTTCATGGTGATTGATTTATAAGATGTCCATATCCAGTTTGCAAAATGAGCTCTTTCACAAAGATGAGAAATTAAAGGAAGGGAAATGATATCCATCAGAAAGAACGTTACTAAGGTGATTTATTTGTTGCCTAGCATCACTCACCAAATCCCTTCATCGAAGAAGTCAACTGTTCTATTTCTGACCAACATATGGACGACAAAGAACAAGAACATGAATCACAAAAGGAATGGGATGATTGCATGTAATTGATATAGAAGGCTAGTAAAGTGTTGGTATTTTGTGGATGCAATACGTGTAGGGTTTACTAAAGCTGATTGATTGCATCGCACTTGTGGTCTCTTTTTAATGTTGTAGCCTTGGTCTGGGTATGATGAGGGTTTTTGTCACGGTCTACTTCTAAAATTAGCCAGCCCCACAAAGTTGACCTACGGGAGGAATGTTTATAAGAAATCATGCCAAACGTCTTCGTTTCTCCTATATTCCTGCACAATATATTCCTTGGCAAACGTGTCAACGCAATAATTGATGTCAGCTTGCCTTATATTGTACTTTGTAAGCCAGACATGTTAAAGTATTAGGGGTCAATTGGAGAGTTGTGAGCTTGATTATTATTATTTGCATAATGTCACGATTTACATGTTAGATCCGAGTCTTCCAATCATGTTGTTTCGCCTGACATAAATTCTCTTTGTTCCCTCAGGTCATTATTCCATACATTTTGATGCTTTTCATCACCCTCTTGGTGATGGACCTCCAGCTCTGCCTGCACGAACGTTGCGCAAGGTAAACTCATGTCACATTTTTGTCACTCTCCACACACAATTGAGCATCACATACTCAGGCTAGTGGAAGCATTACCCTTCTCCATTTTACATACTGGTTTATGTCCTCCCCTCTTAGTAATTTATTTGATTCCTTTTTGTTTTCCTCTGCCCCTCTGCCCCTTTCCTTGCAGACTTTGGCCTGCAAACCACTGGTGTGTCACATACACCAATTTTTAGGCAAGCTTTACTGCTTTGATACTAGAGTGGTCAGTTGGTGCAGTACAAAAAAGTCCTAACTTTTTCATGTACTAGCCTTTTATCATTATATAATCATTAGGTGTACAAATTTATTAAGCATAAGCACGCTATTGATAATCATCCATAAGCACACACAATATATAAAATACATTTGATCATAAAATAATCAATAAACCAGTCAGTAACCACCATATCACACTAATAATCACATGATAAAACACACACTTACACATTTGACAGAATACTCAATTCATAGATAAATGAAAAAAGAAGTTAAGTGGCATTCTCCTTAAACAAACTCTGTGTAAACATTTGGAACCTGCAACAACAGTAATTTCATCATCTGTTCTTTTGCAAAGATGCATGGCAGCCATAACAAATCATATTATATAAAAGATAAATCTTTGTTTTAAATACAATTTTCTAAGATGAAGGTGCAACGGGCAAATGAGCATGTCGTGTACATTGCTTTAAATTATGCTTTCACAATATGGGCATTTTTCACATACGTTACTATCCCATCTACCCATGTGATGTGCAAGGGATATAATCCCAAATCTGAACTTGATATGTAATGATCACATACATTTGGGTTTCATTAGATTCAAATATTTTTCATATCCTTGTTGTGGTTTATTCTCTCAATTCATGGATAATAATGCATACGTGGCCATTTTGTGCAACAGTTCCCAATTCTTTCAGCATGAACATCTCTTGATACACTGGCTTTTTAGTTCAGATGTTAATATCTGCTGAATTAGTCCAGAGTTCTGCATGTCAAATTCAATACAGTGTATTTTTAACACGGGAACACCACAGTATCAAGGCTCCACCTTCTTGAACCAGAAGAGCAATTATTGAGGTTCAATATTTGCCTAACTCAGTAGAGCTACAAAGTCTAATCCAATATAGCACAGGCTCCAGTGCAGCAATATAGCACAAATGTAGGTCCCCATGCAAAGGGAGTGTTGGTGTACTGTTCAGGAGACCAAGTATTCTCTTCAGGAATCCACTTTCCGTTGCACCCAAAGATTTGAAATCAGTTTAATGCCAGACATCTGCTCCAAAGTGGGCAGTCTACCTTGCTTGGAACTTCAATGCCTCTAATGTAGGTCTTACTGCCCCACGTCATTTCTCCTTTGTAAAGGTTGCAATTGCTCCACAGTACCTTCACAATGTAACCCCAGCTTTCTCAAGATGACCATCACATGTTCCTACATCCGAAAATCTTATGCCTAGATAATCGTATTTCTTCACTTGCTCAATATCAGTCTCGCCTACAGTTAGGACAAGAGTAGGCTTTTTTCCTGTTTGTTGTGAAGACCATTGTTTTCTTTTTATCATAGTTAATTTTCAAACCCTTGTCTTTACACTTGGGGTCACTGGCACAGGGATGCTTATCATGGTTTGTCCGTCTGTTGGGATTGAAACGGTTTTCTCATTCCGTCCATTATTAAAAAGGCAAAATATGTAGACAAAACGCATCCTTGATGCACCCCGATTCAAACGACAAGTGGGGACATTAGCTCACCACCAATGCCCCATCTTACCACTGCATTGTTGATTGTGTATGATAAACGCAAGGCTGATAGCAAACCATGGGGTATTTCCAACCCTCATGGTGTCTTGCATAATTCTGCGTGTAGCACACTATCAAAGGCAGTCTGGAGGTCGATAAACATTACATCCAAGCTCATCCTTCCAAGTGATATATATTTCTCGACCAGCACAGGCAATCTAAAGCTCTGAGAAATTGTGCCGATGCCTTGCTGAAAGCCAGCTTGGAGAGGGTTAACAAAATGAATAAGATTATTACTGCAAAGTGTTAATCCAAAGTTTCACTGCCAAGGGGCATGAAAACAACAAACCCTGAGGGTAATGTCCTGCCTAGGTCTTTTCCCCAGCAGGTTAGCCAGCAGTTTATCTACTACACAGAGGGGGTCATTACGACCCTGGCACTAAGGGATTACCGGTACCGGTAAGGGTACCGGTACCGGCAATCCCTTAGCACCCAATTCCCATAACAGCGGCCGGAACCAGCCGTTATTGCAGGGACCCGCAAAGGGACCCTGGCGATAATTACTGTACCGCAATTTGCGGTACCGTAGTTACCGCCTTTCCCCATTCCCATTATGCCCTATGGGGCAAAAATGGGAATGGGGAAGGGCCATGGTGAAATGGGGAAGTACCGCCCCGCCAACCTTGGAATGGGGTGGTACCATGGCGGACTTGTTACAATACCGGCAGCAACCATGGTGCTAATAGCGTGATGGTTTAGCGCCGGTGTTGTAATGAGGGCCAGAGTATGTTGTCCGGGACCTCCAGCACAGAGGGACTTGAAGACCTTGCCCTTTGAAATACCAGTGGCCTCAGTAGAAGTGGATGCAGTAAGAAAACATGGAAATGCCTGCTGGAAGCCTGTATAGTCATTTAAAATTCTTGCCCAAGGGAATAGTTACATACATTGAAAGAATTAAGGAAACACTACTTTTTGGAAAACACACACACACTAAGTCGAATAAATGAGCAAAGATTAGATAAGCAGCGAGATGCCAACTCACAAAGAGTGCAAAAGGATGTGGGGTAACTCCCATTGAGCATGGTATTCGTTTTCATAATCACTATTTTCGGCAAAAGAACACACTTTAAATTGACTGGTTGAAGGTGCTAGATTTGTTACCAAAGAATGCAAATATAATAATTTGTAGATGTGTTTGCCATATTCCGTGGACGCCATACTTGCAATCCAATTTAAAATGAACACCTACTATTTATAGCATTGTAAACCAGGAAAAGAAATGAGTATATTGAATGCATTCAATAACAGTTTGTTCCTGGTTTGCAATACTGTCAATAGTAGGTGTTAAATTGGGTTGCAAGCATGCCGTCCACGAAATATAGCAAACACGTATACCATACACACCACTATTGTGATCTGTGAAGGCATCATGAAGTAATACACAGACAACAGATTCAACTTTCTAACCAAACGCATTATTTTTCTTATATGTCAAGATGGAGTAAGGCCTAACTTGCCCTATACTAAAGTGGGATTTCCCTACCTAAAGACAACTAAGGATAGTCTGCTTCAGTAAGTTCAAATCAAAAGTCTGTCAGTGTCCAAAACTTTTTCTGGCCCGCACAACTAACTATATACAATATCTAGGGATGTCAGCAGCAAAAGTGATAGGGCCTCATTACGACCCAGGCGGATTTCGCGGTGCTAAATGCACCGCGAAGCATGGCGGAAAGCCGCCGATAGCGCCATGGGGGTTGGCGGATTTACCGCCCCATTCCGACCTCGGCGGAGCGGTAAATCCCCAATCCCCATTCTGCCCTTCCCCATTCCCATTTTTGCCCCATAGGGTATAATGGGAGTGGGGAAGGAGTTAATTACGCCACCGTAAAATACGGTGGCGTAATTAACAACGAGGTCCCGTAGCGCCATGGTTTTCTCCGGCTGGTAAAACCAGGCGGAGAAAACCTCCATGGCGCTACGGGAACTCGTAGTATGGCGGAGAGGTACGCCATGCACTACGCTGGCGTAATACCCTCTCCGCCAGGGTCCTAATGAGGCCCATAGTGTTAAAAAATAAACTTCTGAGCTTCTACCAGCTCTTCGTTATACTTGCTTCCCCTTCCCCAAGTCCCGAACAGTTCCAAAAAAGGTCTCAGGATTTCCTTCCCCAAGAGTTCACCACAGTTCACAAAGTCTCAGGGCTCCCTTCCCCAAGAGTGCAATTCTTCCAGCTTTCAAAACCAATATCAGTTCAAAATCTTCCAGCTTTCAAAACAATACCAGTTCAAACCTTTGGTCATCCAAGCTTTTCAATAGTTCTCATAGTTTGCTCTGTTTCTTCCTTTTCAATTCACTTCAACAACTGTTGCCAAACACAACCTTCTTGGCATTTGCTTTCCTTGGCTTGTTTCAAGTAGGGGTCAATCGGTCTAGGCCCAATTGTTAAACCACATGGTCCACCCATTACAGGTCCACACGGTCCACACATTACAGGTCATGCAATCGATGCCACTATGCACTTCAATATGCTTTCTGTATTCCTCTGGCTTCTGCCAACACAGGTTCTCTTTCTCTTAAACTGTAGTTCCTTGGTATCCTTTATATTTGGCCAATGCTCAGTTTTCAGACTCATATCTTTATTGGCAATCTTTTGAATTCCACTCTCATTTCATAGCCTCCATGATAGCTTTCTGGCTTTTCCACCACTTGTGGCTCACACATCACATGTCATGGTAATTTCCATTTGTACCACCTTGCTTTTATTTCCTTCCTAAGTGCTCATCACTTGCTTTTGTTTTATATGGTATCCAAATATACCATGAATGTCTTTCAGTCACTTCGCTATTTAATGTTACTTGTTTCAACTTTCAAAACCTCTTGTCATAGTTCGCAGCTGGTTTGGTATTCAAATATACTTGATTTGGCCTTCCATAGTACTTTTAACAATTCTCAGCTTGTTCAGCATTCATACACATTCGTTTCCAGTCCCCGTAGCTCCCCAGTACTGGTATTCCTCTTGTTTCACTCAATGGTAGTATGTGGCAGCTCCTTCAGGTTTCTCTGCTTCGCTTCCCGGATTCGCTTCGCTTTGCCTTCTTGTCGCGGGAGCCACAGCGAGCAGCGGGAGCCGCCCTGTAATTCTTCAGTGCATAGCTCCGCTCTTCCCCACTGTTACCTATAGAGTGTTTTCACCAAAGCAAGTTATATAGAACATATGTATAAACAATTATTATTGCTAAAACTAAATTGGTACTCGTGTAACAACCCAGAAGTATGAAAGGCTGGGTTTGGCCTTGCCGGATTCAAACCTGCGACCTGCAGATCAACCACACAGACCTCAGCAGTGAGTGCTTAACTCGCTGAGCTATCTTTCTGATATGTACTAAAAGAATTAGATAGAAATTCTGAGGTGGCAGGCGAACTACCTCAATGTGAGACTGGTCCAGATACCTCTCCTGAAGTTTAAATATTCTAGTTTGCTCTTGGAAAGATTGTAGACTGATGGGGTTGGAAGGCTTTCATTTAACCATGCTCAATGGCAGCTAATCGGAGCAGCTTTCCATGTCATTGTTTTTCCACCTGCTGTTCCATTACAGAAGGGTAAATAGGGTATGCAAGCTTTTTCAGGGTTACCCAGGAATATGTAAGCAACTCCGTTCAGATCCACTACGTTTAAAAAGAAAATGTAAATATCGTTATTCAAGAATTCAAACAAACCAGCAATTCCACAAAAGTTACAGAGAACCCCGTAACGGTAGTTTGGTTGCAGGATAATCACAGTCTGACGAAGAATTAATGTTGGTATATATGGATCCCAATCTACCTTACCCTCCCACCCATATTAGTAGAAAGAAAAAACCTGCACCCAGCCAAACGGATCCGACCCAAAAACTAAAAACACTGGGAAATGGTCCACAGAGGTATGCATAGATTGAGAGCCCTGCAATAAAAACACCTATGCATCATATATTACATTCAGGAATACCTTCCAATATCTTCTATCACAAGGCTCGTTGGTGGCCAGAGCAATAGGGTGCTTGGTACATAGTACGGGGGAGTACAGCTTCAAACACACTGGCCAAAACTAAATAAGCCACCCATGGTCAGATCATCCCCTAAGACTAAAAAAAGTAATAAGTTGGACAGACTAGTTGGAAGTCCTTGTGCACACTTAGTGGGCTTTTCTACTGTATATTGTTTGTTCTTTGATAACAATTTTGTTTTTTTTCCTTCTTTTTGTAACAATTCTGTTTTATGCTTCTTGGAAACACATTGAAAATTGACTTTTTGTATTCTGACAACAACTATGTTTTTGTTTTGTTTGGAACACAATTTTTTACACATTTTATTTTTTTAATCAAATTCTAAAAAGAAAACTTTTAAATTTTTGGATCATATTGATGTTTACATTCAGACTCACAATGAGATATTTTTGAAGGGATATCCGCTTAGTGGAAACCTACATTAAAATAATTACAATTGAATTTGAAAAAATTATATTACTGCAGCTTCTGGGAATTACTTGTATCTGATTTTCATGACCCCCACCATAGCTGCACCACTATAGAAGCTCCCCTACCGTTTGTTAGCAAATGATCCCCAAAAGCATATCAAAATCCATTGGTTCCTTCTAAGGGTGCATAGTCCTCCTAGAGTCTAACAGAAAACGCAAATACCTCAAATCTGCCGAAGTTCAACATTAGATATATTGTTAAAAAAGATCCCACACCCAATCCGATCTAGGGGCTCCAACACGATTTCCATAGGAATGTCTCTCAAACAAGCATAATCTGGAAACTAGACCCTCCCATATACGTCAATCAGGTGGGTTTGCTGTTTTCCATTTGATCAGGATAGTCATGCGGGAAGCAAATAGCATAGTATGTACTAACTTTCTATGTGCAATTTCCTCATACCATTCCTCCACTTCCGTCCGAATAGCATGAAAGTAAATGTACGATTCAGAGTGGCCCCTGGAATTTTTGTGAGCTTCGTAAATACTATCTCCCAGAACGACTGAACCTTGGGGCCTGACCAGAGCAGGTGTCCCAGTGTCCTGTGCTCCCCACATCCACTCCAACGAAATGGGGTTTTTAAAAGCTTCATCACAAATAACTTTACTGGGGTAAAGCTATTCGAGAAGCTTTGAATAATCTTAAATTGAATCTCCCTATTACCCAGATTGTATGACACTTTGTTAATCAAAGCAAAAAACAAATATATATTTATACTATCCAGTTGGATCCCAGATTGTCCGCCCATCCAAACGTGAGCACTGAATTTCTCCCCAAATTGTTTGGAATACGTAGAATATAAAATGTCTTGATTTTGGGAAAGACAGAAGACTCCCAGACCCACTCCGGCTCACAGGGTGATACATCTCGACTGTGTGTGGCCTCTGAGATCCAAGACTTAATCAAAGAGAGCAGTGCTTGATATGACAGCCATGCCGTCAGAGCCAGGCCTAGAACGACCCTGGCCTCCACAAAGTGTAGTGAAGTATGACCATAAAAAAGGTCCATAATGTGTATGTGCTACCATTCTTCCTCGCGGCTGAATTGCGGTCGTCTCTCTGAGTGGGTTGTCAGCAAAGCTCGGAGGCTAAGCCAGGGTGGGACAGTATTCACGTTGTGTCCCCCTGAGCTTTAAGTAAATGATACCAATGGGTTAGCAGAGGCCCTACACTAGGATGTTTCTTTATTTGATTTGGTAGTTGTGTACGATTGATGGATATACTCACCTGAGGAATATATGGTTGCAGGATAGCTAATACAGTAGCTCGCGAACTGGACACATCATCTGGGTTACACAATCTCTTGACCCATCACGCCTGCACCACCAAGAAATAAGACATCCAGGAGAGAAGTGCAAGTGCCCCATCTTGCTTGGTCGCCTGTAATATCTTATTATTCAACCTAGCCTTTTTATGCCTCCACATTAAACTTCCGAGCTGCTTGTCTAAATCCCGAATTTCATTCGCAGACTTAGGTAGAGGAATCATCTGTGCCAGATATACTAATTTCGCGAGGATATTAATTTTTACTGCATGAATTCTTCCTGTAATGGACAGCAGAAGAGTGTTCCATTTGAGGAGATTAGCTTTGATACCGGTCAGTATCGGAGGGTAGTTGTTCCGGACAAGATCACTAATCTGATCCGCCACATGTACTCCAATATATTTCATTGTCTTAAGCTGCAACCTAAATGGGACAGCACCACCCTGGTCCCAGGAATGTCAGTCCTCGAAGGCAGCACCTCTGACTTGTGGTAATTTTGTTAATAACCTGCGAGCGGGCAAAATTACTGCAGTATATTCCAGATACGCGGGAGGTTAACAGGCCAGTCAGTGATGTAAAGCAGAACATCATCCACATACAAAGAAGCATGGTGCTACACACCAGTCCGAGTGATACCGCTCAAGTTGGCATGCATTATGATCCTGACAGCCAGTGGCTTGATGGCTAGAGCATGCTGCAAAGGTGACAACGGGTACCCGTGATGCATTCCCGTATATAGCAAAAACGGAGCAGACATATAACAATTAGTTACCACTGACGCCTTTGGGTTGGAATATTGCAAATTGATCATCTCATGAAAGTACCCCTCAGTGCCGACTTTACACAGGGTATAGAACATATAGACCCAACGGACTTTGTCGAATGATTTTTTGGCACTTAGGGATAGCACTATATCTCCTTGATCAGCCCGACTAGCAATGGCATTCAACAGGCATCTCATATTGTCCGTAGAATGTCTGTTGAAAATGAAGCCTGTCTGATCCTGGTGGATGAGACAAGGTAAAACTGGGTCCAGACGTCTCACCAGACATTTGGGCAGCATATTTGCATCAGAATTAATGAGAAATATATGGCTGTATGCGCTTCAATCCAAGGAAACCCTACCGGCCTTGGGGAAAACCACTATATTGGCTGTGAGCATCGATGCCGGAAGATGTCCCGCCTCCCTTGCTTCATTAAATACTGCAGTCAAGCTGGGCATGACGATCTCAAACGCAATTCATATAGGTCAGTTGGGAGACCATCTGGTGTGGTAGCCTTCCCAGCTGTGAGTCCCCTAATAGCAGAAGCCACCTCTGCTTCTATAATTGGGCGTTCAGTGAAAGCAGGACTGCAACATTGGCTGTTGGCATATAAATCCCATGCAGGAAGGCTGGAATTAAATTAACTGTGATAAGGGGAAGAGGGGCATAGAGCCACAGATACAATTCAACATATCGGTCATGTATAGCAGTGGTACCGGCAAGCATCTTGCTGGTCTTATTCTTGATCTGATCAATGAAGTGGGCCCTTTGCCGACCCTTCAAAGTAATAGCCATAGACAAAAGAGTTCAGTTCCCTTCCTCATCAAATGATTGGGCCCACTTAGAAAAGTATTTTTGTGCCCTGGTAGTAGTAACAGTCTTTTTTTTTTATTGGCATTTCACAAGTTTACATAAGAATCCCCCATCCAACCCGGCACCCTTACACACCCACCCCGTGCCCGCAATCAGCAACACATTATAGAGGCATTAGGCAATGTCCAGACACTGAATATTTTGTGGGCACCGTTGAATACGATAATCTTCCTTCAAGTATTCCAATAGTGCGCCCCACAATCTGTCCTAAATTTTCGTTCTCCCTGCTGTAAGTTGTACGTAACCCATTCCATGGCCAAGACACGCCAAAGTTTATGTAGCCATTCATGGCAGGTTGGGGCCCCCTCTTTCTTCCAATACGGCGCAACCACTGATTGGGCCGTCACAGTCAGAACCATAAATGCCTTTTTATGTGCCTTATCTCGTGGAGCAGCATCATTTAAACAAAGGCCCAGAAGACATCCCTCTTCCCTCACAGATGTATTTGCCCCAACCACCTCCTGAAGTGTCTTTCCAACCTGATCCCAGAATGATTTCAAAGCCGGACAAGACCACCAGATATGGAGCCAGTCCACCTGCCCTTTACACTTACACCAGCAGTCCGGCGGTAACCCCTTAAACATCACTCTGAGTATCTCTGGTGTATAGTGCCATTAAGTGAGAATTTTATACCAAATTTTTATTAGTTGGATAGATCGTGTTAGTTTCAGATATTCTGAGTGTCTCCCATTCCTCATTAGATATTTGATGATCTAATGTACCTTCCCTTTTGCCCATGCATGTATGGCCACTTTTACCGGGGACCCCCTTAAGATAGCAAAGTATAGAATGTAGAGATGAGTGTCGCCTGTATGCGATGTGGTATATTTCTCAAACGTAGTAAGCTATTTGCCGGCTTGAGTTTTATTAAGGGGTGCATAACCCAGCGCCGAAGTTGATAGTAGCTGAGTCAATCCTTCTCCGTGAGTGCAAGATTTTTAAAAATGCTCGAATGTTTTAATTTCTTGGCCTAACATTACATCTTTAAGCCTTACACATCCTGCTCCCCTCCATTTCCAAAAAGCTTTCACTTCCATTCTGGTAATGAACTGGGGGTTCCCAAATATAGGTGTAAAAGGCCCCGGAATAATTGATATATGCTTTTGCTTCAACGCTTTGTCCCATACTTCGTCCATTAGTGCAGTTAGTCACAAAGCTTTCATACTCGTCGGACTGTCAGTCATAGGCAACCATACCACTTCATCCAATGGACCCCCCACCACTACTCTGTCCATATACACCCAATGTTTACTATCATCTCCTGAAAGCCATTATTTCAGAACCCTCAGCTGGGCTTCTCAATAGTAGTTTCTAGAATCAGGGAAGGCTATACCTCCCCTATTCCTTGGGGCCATTAAGGTCTCGAAGGCAACCCACAGTCTTTTATTATGTCATATGAAGGTAGATAGGATGCGGTTGAGTGACTTAAAATAACTTCTGGGGATGGAGACTGGCAAAGTCTGAAAATAGTAGAGAAAGAGGGTTAGTGTCACCATTTTTATTGGAGCCATATGCCTCAGCCATGATATTTATAGAGGGTTCCACCTTTGCAGGCACCCTCTCAAAGCTTTAAGAAACTGAGGGTAATTCGCCTCATGCAGTGTTGCCACAGATTTTGTAAGGTAGACCCCTAAATGTTGAATTTTTCCTTCTGCCCACTGAAATTGGGTGGACCCCCATAATTCCTCTTTTGTATCCTTTGATAGTGTGAGGTTGAGTATTTTGGATTTCTGTTGATTAACCTTTAAACCCGAAACGTCCCCAAATAATCGGCGAACGCCATTATTTTATATTCCCACCCCCCAAAATGTACCCCTTTCCCACCCGATGTTTACAGTATACGTTGCAGGAAAGGTTCCAGATGAATCGCATATAGCAAAATTGGACAGCAGGCATCCCTGTTTGGTTTAACTCTCTAGTCGAATTGGACACAACAGCCATCCATTGATGGACAGACGAAGGGTTGTGGTTTGATAGTTTGCTTGTATCCTGTGGAGAAAGCGCTTGCCAAATCCCATTTTCTTCATTGTTTGGAAACAATCCCATATTGTGTTAAAATCCCCTGTCATCAGAATCGGACACAACAGCCATCCATTGATGGACAGACAAAGGGTTGTGGTTTGATAGTTTGCTTGTATCCTGTGGAGAAAGCGCTTGCCAAATCCCATTTTCTTCATTGTTTGGAAACAATCCCATATTGTGTTAAAATCCCCTGTCAGTATTACATGAACTTTATTTTCGAGTGCCGCTAAAGTTGCCTTCAGAAAACGTTCCTATCCCAAGTTAGGTGAGTACACTGTCACAGCCGTAAATACTTCCCTCTTATTGCAGAATGTCACAATTAGGAATCTCCCCCGTTTATCATATACCGAGTTCAAAATCACCAGATCAGGATTATTTCTAAACGCTATCTGGAACCCCGCCTTTTTCTCATTCAAATTTGCTTGAAAGATCGGTGGGTAGCCTTGTAATCTAATAAACCATTTATCTTTTCTACATATGTGGGTTTCTTGAAGTGTGTGGATGTCCGGTTTCTCGTGACTCAGGAATTATCCCAGCCTGCAACGATTTGCTGAGGAGTTTAGTTCTCGGATTTTTTATGTGATTATTTTAAAACCCATGCTGAGCACCTATTCCAGCCATTCTCATTACCTTCCGCTGGGCCTTTACCTCTAATCCCCCTATGGATACGACTATTTGACATGGGCCTCGTCTTCCTCAAGATAGAATGTACATATATTGCATGTTGGGAGCTTTGAATCTCTTCTTTTCCTGCCCGCCTCCCCCTGTTGTATATCCGCGTTTATCCTGCTGATCCCCCTCCCAGCCCCATACCGGCCCTGCCTCAACCCCCATTGCACCCACCCTTTCCCTTCCCCACTCCCCCCTCCAAACGTTAAGCTAGGCCGGTACATGTGTCCTAGTGACAACCACCGCAGTACCCGTCCATGAACCGGCAAACTACCTGGGAACAACTAACTGCAGAGAAATGTACTAACCCTCTCCAAGAGATCCCAATCCAGTTCCCCGCTTCAACCCCCGGTCTCATCCCGGCCTTCCATTTCCAACTCCGTTCTCCCTCCCCCTTTTACTTTCGAATGTCCCACCAATGCTCTCCAATGTACCTGGTTTATCTGCCCGCCTTCACCCCTCAGCATGTGGCATGTCCTTCGACTCGTCCCAGCCTTTCAGAGAATGAGCTTTCCTGTTGTCTCGCTTTGCCATGGACCACTCCCACTGTCGACTATGTTGGGTGATCTCTCTTCCTGCTTTCGATGTCCCAGTCCGATCTCTACTTTCCGATGCTAGCCCATCGAGACCTTCTTTACATGTTGTTACTCAGAATTGTCTGCTCTTCCAGAAAGAAAGCAAGCCAAAAGGGAAGGCCCACCTGTACCGCATCTTCTCCTGGTTGAGAATGCTAGTGACCGGATTCAAATGCGTCTTTTTTTGAGTAGAGTAGAAAATGCCAGATCTTGATAGAGCTGTACCTGAGCCATTAATGGTTAAGGACAAACCTGTTTGTGCTGCCGTCAGAACACCTTCTTTCAGCCCGAATGATGTGACTGCGATCAGCACGTCCCGGGGTCGACCCTTCAGTTCTTTCCTGGAAGGGCCCATCTTGTGAATTCTGTCCAGAAGAACATTGTCTGAAGGAATTTCCAGAAGTAAATCCGCACAGACGCTTTGCATTGAGCGCTTAAGAGCTTTATCAGCGATCACCTCTGGGACGCTGCTGATGCAGATGTTTGATCGCCTTGACCTGTTCTCGAGATCTTTGCACTGAATTTTCAAATTGTGCATCATCCGTGCTAATTCTTCTAGAGTTTTGTAATTTTTCCTTGAATCTTCTGCCAATTCTTGTAGAGCTGGTCCAGCAGTGTACGCACGTTCTCCTAGCTTTGAAATGTCCCCTTTTATTTCTTGGACTGCAGTTTTTATACCTGATCTTACAGCAGTAATCTGTTCTTGAATAGACTCCTGGAGCGTTTCCTTTAAACGCTGTTGATGATCAGCTAAACATTGCATTAGTTCCTCTTTAGTAATTGGCATTGCGCCTACATGTTCTTTAGATGCTGTGACTGGTGTCCGTAGTATTGGAGATCGAGTCTCGCTGGGTGTGCCTTTCACCTCTGATTGCCAGCACTTAGTGATTGTCCCCTCGAGTGTTCACCTTGGGGGGTGCCGGGGTACCTTTAGTACATCCTTTCCCTTTTGCACTCGACATATGCTTCCTTAGGCACTCACCACTGAAGCTGCACTACGTTAATTGACTGGATCTCATGGGATACCCACTTCACTCCGCCCTGTAGTGCTCAGTGGCCTCTGCTTCCACACCCACCATCAGTGCCCACTTGTTCCTTCAACTAAGATCCAATCCACACAGAGACAGATACCTATCGCCTTCAGTCCTTTATCTTTCACTCAAGGTGGGAGGCCGCACATGCAACTATAGTATCAGTAAGCCCTGAGTCTTTCAATATCTTATGCGCCTAATCTACAATTACCTTGTCGCCCAAAGATACAGCCCCAGGCCTCCTGAAGCTCTCGGGTTATTGTGGGTCTTGCCCTTTAATTGGAAGTTTTGAAGACTGCAGGGGATCACGTGGCTATCTGTTGAATCAATAAATCCCCAGGGCCTCCACACCCCTTTCACAGCCTCACTTTACAGTCTTTGGTTCACCTGATCCTCAGCTCCTCCTCACCTTTATGACTCGTGCTGCTCAGTTGCTGGTTATGGGGGTGGCTGGTTTGTTTGTGTGTTTGTTTATTAATTTGTAGGGTGTACCAAACCCTTAGGTAACTGGGCGCACAACATAACAAGAATACTTAAAGCTTAGTTACAGACATAGGGCCTCATCACAAGTTGGCCGGTAACGCCGGATCAGGGGTTTGGCGGATTTGGAAATCCCCATTCCCCATTGAGCTCATTCGGGAATGCCCTATTCCCCGTTGACTCAATGGGGAAATTTCGCGCTCATACCGCCAGTGGATTTACCGCCGGCGGATTTCCCGCCGGCGGTATCAGCGTGAATCAGCTTGAATCAGCTCAGAGCTGGGGAGAAATCTGCCAAGGCCCTGATTTGGCGGCCCCTAAAATCCGGTGGTAACAGCACTACTGCCGGATTTAAGGGTTACCGCCAAACTCGTGATGAGGCCCATAGACAGGAGCAACAAAAGTGCTAAATGCAAAGTAGACACTAGTACAAGTAAGGGTCATACATGTATACATACAATTGTGATCATAGTCTAAAGGTCATTAAGGCGTAGCCAGGTGAGGTTGTTACATCTGAAACTGTAGTAAGACTCATCCTTTTTGAGCTTGATGGGTAGTGCGTTCCATTGTTGGGCCGCTTTTACAGGGAAGCTGTTGCCACCTGATTTATTAGGTCTGAATCTGGGTATTTGAAGGCAGTAGGAGTTGGTAGTTCTAGAAGGCAGTGCAGAAGTTTTTCTGATTATTCTTTCCCTCAGGTATGGGGGGGCTGCGTTATTAAGACATTTGAAGGTTAATGACAGAGTTTTAAGGAGGATCCTATCACTAATTTTCAACCAAAGATGGTTTCACCTAGCATTGGATATATGCTCTCTGGTAGGGAGGTTCAAGGCTGTTCTGAGCACATTATTTCGCAGTGTTTGTAATGTGTTGGTGATATATTTGTTGGCCCCGAGGTATAGTGCATTACAGTAGTCCAATTTTGATAAAATGAGAGCGTTAGCTAAGATAATGCAACTTGGTAGTGAAAGGAAGGGTCTTCATGCTGTAATACGTTGGCCAGTGTAAGCAGTGGAGGAGGCCAAGGAGTCTACCTGTTTTTTTAGAGTTAGCGTGGAGTCCAGATAGAAGCCAAGTGTCTTCACTTCTTTGGCGACTGTAATTATGTTGCCATCAATGTTGAAGGCGCTATAGTTAGTGTCAAGTTTTTTTAGGTTGTTGGCTGAGCCAAGGATTAGGATCTCTGTTTTATCGTCATTCAGGCAGAGGCCATGGGTTACCATCCATGCCTGAATGAGGATGTATATTTCATTTACTAAGGCTGTATCTGAGGTGAAATTGCCCGAAAGGGGAATGAGGATCTGGGTGTCATCAGCGTAATTTGTATAGGTGACACCCAGTCTATCCAATTTGTCAAATAGAGGTTTAGTAAAGATATTGTACATGGTTGGTGAAACACAGGAGCCTTGTGGGATGCTGCACGTTGTTTGCATTGGGTCTGCTGATGCTGAGGTGGAGACAACTCGCTTATTTCTGTTGTCTAGGAAGGATTGGATCCAAGCTATGGCTTCATTTGAGAAGTGGGCAACCGATGCTAGGTGTTTGCATAACACTGCATGGTCCACCAAGTCGAACACTGCCGACAGATCCAGGAGAAGCAGCATAGCAGTGCTTCCTTTATCACTGAGCTCGTCAATTTGCGCTTTAAGGTCTATTAATGCTGTCTCAGTACCATGCTGGGGTCTGAAACCCGATTGGCGGGAGCCTAGAAGTTGGTTGGTTTCAAGGTAATTCTGAATTTGAAGATAGGCCACTCTATCTATTATTTTGAGGAGGAATGGCACAGTTGTGATAGGCCTGTAATTTGTTGGAATGGAGGGGTCTAAAGTTTGTTTTTGGAGAAGGGGTAGAACCCAGGATTCTTTTAATCTACTTGGGAAAGTGTTGGATGAGAAGGAGGCATTCATGAGTTTAGAAATGAAGGGGGCTAAGTCTCTAGCCGCATCTTTAATTATTTGGGCTGGACAGTTGTCTCCTTTATAGTTTGACAGTTTTAAGGATGCAATGATTTTTTCAGTTTCTTGAATGGAAACTTTGGAGAATTTAAATGGAGCCAGGTCAGGCTTGTCAGTGGGAGTGGTATTGGTTGGTATTTTGGCTAGGGAGAGAGATGCTTTTTTGACTGTGATTTTAGTTTGCAGTGTTTTGATTTTTTTTGCTAGGGCATTTTTAATACTAGTGCACCATTGCTTGTCTTTGGGTACATTATCTGGCTGAGGTATGGGTGATTCTAATTCCCGTAGGATCACAAACAGTTCCTTGGTGTTGGAGCATGCTTTTGAGATTCTTTCATTGAAGACTTCTTTTTTTGTTTGGATAATTTCTTTTTTGTAGTTATTGGTGCACAATTTCAGATTAGGTTTATTTTCTTCCATTGGGGAATGTTGCCATATGGTTTCTAGTTTCTGTTTTTCAATCTTAGCTCTTTGAGGTGAGGGGTGAACCAGGTAATAAGGTGAGTCTGTTATTTACTCTTGCGTATCTTTAGTGGGGCAATGGTATCTAGGACCTTCGCCATGGTGTCATTATAGGAATCAACCAGAGTGTCTGGGTCGGATTTGCATCGCAAGGCGTTAATCACAGGGAGGAGGAGAGGAAGGATGTTGTCTGGTGTGATATTTTTCTTTGATCTGGTGGGAAGAGTTGGTGCCATAATTTTATCTTTATCTAATTGCTTGTTTAGTGTTAAGCTAAAGTCAATTAGATGGTGGTCAGTCAAAGACTGGGGTGTTTTTTTGCTGATAGTTGTTAGGCAATATAAGGTGGCTACCCAGTCTAGAGTCCTACCTTTATCATGGGTGGGGGAGAGGACTTTTTGGGTGAGGCCATGTCCAGTGAGCATTGTAGCTATCGCTTGTGCTTGTTTGTCATCTGGATCGTTAAATCCTAAGTTAAGGTCACCTAAGATAATTATCGGGGAGGAGTCTTTTGTGTTGTTAGCTAAGAGGCTAGATATGTCCTCTTCAAATGTACATATAGGTCCTGGTGGTCTATATATGAGGTAGATGGTTAATGTGCGGCATGGGGATATAGACAATTTCGCCCAAAGTAACTCGCATGATTTTAGTGGGGGTAGCGTGGATAATCTTAAATCCAGGTTAGCTTTAGCAATGATGGGCAAGCCACCTCCTCTAGTATTGGGTCTGTCCATGTTTAAGAGTTGGTAGACCTCTGGTACCACTATCGTGAGCGCTGGGCCTGCTGCCTCATGCAGCCAGGTTTCTGTGACTGCTAGGAGGTCAAGGTTGTTGGAAGTTAGAATATCAGCTATTTCAGTGGCGCTTTCTGGAGTTATTGTCCATAGATGAGTGGGAATAGGTTCCACTCACTTCTACTCCATTCTCTCGCCACTTCCTAGGAATCTGTAGATGTTGTCCGTAGATGTAGTCCTCCACAGGGGACCGCTGTCCCTGCCCACCTTTCTGGCACCAAGGAGTATGACCTTTGATCTCCAAGGGGTGTTGCTCCCTGCAAAGTGCTCTCTCCTCTGGTGTGTGCAAGGTGCTCCTGTTCCACTATTATATGCCCATCCCTGCCACACCCACTGACCCACGGAAGAGGAGGGTAGCACTTCCTTTGTCACCCCCAGCGTTCCTTCTCCATGAAGACGTCCCGTGGGTATAGCCACGCTCTTTGGAAATATCCTTCTCTTTATCAGTGGCTCTAGATGGGATGGTGCCATGCTCTGTGTCTCTTACAGTCTGCTGTCTCGCAGCTTCACTTTACAGCTCTCCCGTGCACCGAGCGGGTCTCTGCTTTGCTATTGGGGGTGGGGGCCATCAAGCACTCACAATCCCATGAGTGGGGGAGGGAGCAATCAAGCAAAAAAGCAAAACATTCTCCTTTTAGATGGGGCCGGAGACGAGCTATATTTAGCACGTCCCCCCCCTGTAGGCAGCCATCTTGGAATCCATAGTAACAGTCTTAACATTCGCCTACTTTTTTTCACTTGCAAGAGAAGGGAGGGATCCCCAGAGCATTTATGTGCCTGTTCCGCCTGCCGCAGCGTATCCAACAACTGTTGTTCATCCATTGCCTTTGTTTGTAGCCCCATCTCGAGATACAGTGACTGCTGAGGAAAGCCTATAATGCATCCCAGCATCTTAAGGAATTAAAGTTGTCCCCTAAATTCTCCTCCCAAAACAGTAAGAGTGCTGCGCTAAATATTCCACAAAATCTGGGTATTGCAGAGTTGCCAGGTTTAATCTGCAGTGGAGCAGACGGGACGTCAACCTGCAAAACCACTGGAGCATGATCCAATATTGTGATAGGGAGGATCTCACATTGGTCAACCATAGACAGCATAGCAGACTGCAGGAGCCAATAATGTAACTAGGTGTAACTTTATGATGATGTGAGTAGAAGGTAAAATCACTCCATAGTGGGTGAAGTGCCTTCCACACATTGACCACTCGAAGATCCTCCATGGGAATCAGAAGTGTCTTAGTTTTCTGAGGTAGCGCAAGATGCAGATCAAACTCTGATTGCCTAATAAATGTGTTGAGGGTGTGAAACATTAGTATCCCCACCCAAACACATGAGAGAGCCCATGTAAGGTGCACATTTAGTATCTACATGCGCGTAGAATCCTGCATTGTCCTTCGTAGGCCCATTTATATTAAGCAAAGTGATACGCTGTAGATATAGAATTCTCTGGGGCAATAGATATCATCCCTCTGAGTCTACCACCACATCCTGAGTAATAAACGTAACATGTTTGTATAGAAGAATCAAGACCCCCCTCTTCCGATGGTATGGTGCAGAAACACTTGACCCACCCATCATCTCAACAATTTCCCTGATTCGACCTTGTCTAGGTGAGTTTCCTGCAGAAATATGATATTGCCTCGAGCATCACTTAGAGAGTTCAACAATCTACGCTGCTTAATCTAGTCACCCAGGCCCTGAATATCCAACATTATGAACTTGAGTGTGAATATATCAGGAGAGGGAAGGTGCACCAAACATTAAGACACCCCCACCCCTACTACGACGTAACCCTCCCATGGACCAGTTCCACTGCCAAGGGGCCCAAAGTGAGCACAAATCCCCCACATTAAAAATAGCACCCCATGCATAGTGTGTTCAACAATTAGTGTGACAGTCTGTAGATACAGCAATGCTGCAAAGAATCCAATCCCGAACATTTGTCCCCTGTATGATCTGTGCAAAGCCCCAAATAAAAACATCCACCAGTGAAAATAGCAAAACCCCTAAAACATTGGGACCCTATAGTAGTAGCCCAATAAAAAACAGGTATAACTAATGCACAGGTGAAATGCGAGACCTGAAAAATCACACCAGTACTGCACATACATATTTGACCAATATAGTAACACATCCAAAATGTAGACAGTGGGGGTGGGGGGAAGCCATCAAGAGGCAAATAAAAAGAACAAGCATTGGCAACGTTAGAAATCCCTAATGGAACTTCATCAGCCCCCAGTCCCGAACGATTCAAGTAGCTGCCACAGGCACCCCTGCCATAAACGAGCCAGCCATTACACACCGTGCATGCTGTACGACCACAGGAATAGCAGGAGAGTCAGACAAAACTTCTAGTGCCTCAGCAGTATAGCATATCCTGTAAGATCCCATCCCGTACAAAGAATCTGTTTTCTGGCCTCCCCGGACACCCATAAAGGGTATGTCGATCAAGTATCCTAGCCTTGTTGCAGGCCATCAGCTGTCACGCGGGGGGCCCCCTAGGCTGCTGGCCAAAGTTTTTCCAGTGATTCTGGTGCCCATACTGTTGTCGCTGTTAGGCAGAATTACATGCAGTACCCTTTGGGAACACTACACGCAATTAAGACTACAGGTGTACGCACAATCTCACCTTTTATATAAGTCTGTAGTACACAGTTGTGTGGTAGCAGGTCTGAGCAGACAAGCCTATCTCAAGAGGGATGTGAGCAGTACAAGGTGTTACACAAAGGACTTGCAATCACAGTGGTTCAAACAAACACTTACTCAAGGTTTCTTGGTAAAACAATATAAATGTATTTACACAGTTAGTTAGAAACAATTCCACTAGCAATAAGCAGCTCAATATCACACTATAATACACTCCAGTGCTAAACCAATAAGTTTCTGAACAAGTTAGGCTCCCCAGAATGGGAGCAAAATGGCACTTCAGTAACTTTAAAAGGGAGTAAAAAGACAAAGCTTATAACAATTGAACAAAAATACTTCCTTGAGGCATGGCAAATAGTTTCATTTCACTACAAGAGGCAGTTCAATTCAATAGGCCTTGACCAAAGCCAATGGATCAGTGTCTTGGATAGGATAGCACAGTTCTGGTAGTAAACAGTTAAGTCTTTGCCAATTTTCTTAGAAGTAGTTTGCACGAAAAAGAGTTATATGTCTTATTACGAGCGAACAAGACTCCAAAGTTGGGAAAGTTTCACGTACTTTCACCGTTGCAGAGAGGATTTCTCAACTGTGTTTGCACAGTACCTTGGTAATGAAGAAAAGCTGTAGCTGAGGCACTTGGTCGTGGCAGTTCCTGCAGATCTCGCTGTTCCTGGGCCTCAGTCATGGGGACAAGAGGGAGGATGTCAGGAGGTTTCTACACTGCACGTGGACGGATCCACAAGCTTGGCAAAACGTTGGCTTAAGGTGTGAGTGCCTTAAAGTCCACAAGTTGGTCTCCTTCTCACTGGCTATCCGGTTTTCAACAGCACTCTGAAGAAAATTCGACAATTATAAAGACAGTTTCCAGGTGGCTTACGAGTTGGTTGTTCCCACCAGCTCAAGGGAAGAAGTTGTCCTTGAAGGGGATTCTCTGTCAAGGGAGTTTCAGGGAATTCGGACCTGCAGCAGGGCTTCACTGGGTAAACCAATGGTCAAGGAGTTTACAGCAGTCGTCTTCCATCAGCTTGTCTTCGGTTCTTTCATTCCAGTGGTCGACTCTGCCTTCCAAGTTCAGAGACCTGCTTTTAAAAAGTTTGCTCCCATTCATTCGAGCCTAGCTGCCACTCACCCAGCAGGGTGGCTGTCCTTGCCAGACAGTCAGCTAGCCAATCACGCCAGAGTGCATTCAAGTCCCCAAGGAGACTAAGCACAGGGAGTTTCGGGCACCTCCCTCACATTCTGTCCACCCCAGACACTCAGGCGCCAGAGGGGGCTTCAGTAGTGAAGCCTGCCAAAGGCAAATGAACAAAGGGACCAAACCTGGTTCAGCGCACAGAGACAAACACTAGAAGAACCTTTCCAAAAAGAAATGGGGAAAAATAGTCGATCGGAACCTGTTTTTACAAAGGGGGGTCAGACGCCATCTTGAAAAACATGGCACTGGTGGATTTTAGCTACCAGAACGTTTAAATGGGTCACGGTCGGGAAAATCATGGTAATACCACTGCCACCAGCCATTCTGAGAGGAAAGGGTAGCATTTGATTGCTACATGAGTTTTCTAGGCATATAGAAATCTAGATACTCCCTCCAGCACTCTGCTGTAAAGCAGTGTGTGCTGGGTCTAGCAATTTAAAAAGATAGCAAAGTCAATTTAACTTTAAATTCACTGGGAGACAGCAGTCAGTCCCACAGAAAGTGTTTAAACCTTGGGAGTCTGAAAGACATCCCTGTGCCACTGCACTGAGGGTGCTGTGTGACACACAAGAAAAGATGATGCCTATGGAGTTGTCTAAAACTCCATATCCAAAGAACACAAAAGTGAAACCCACATCAAAATACATGAAAGAGTGGGAAAAAAGGCTCAAACTCTTTCCATGTAAAAATGAAAGTCCTAAAAATCCAGCAACGTTGATGGAGGTTTCAAAAGTTAAGGGAAATTAGCACATTTATAAAAATTCTCCCTAACAGTCGCCATTGACTCTCAGCGTCAGCCATGAATGGATGGGCGTCCTGGTCAGGGATATGATCCAAGTCAAGGAGGTCATGACGCCTCAAAAATTGCTATGCCTCACCATGGGATTTAAACATATGCCATTGCTTCTTGAATTGAAAGCACCAAACGGCAGGGAATTTCAGGTAGTACCAGTGCTCCAAACCCTTAAGAGCTTCAAAGATCAGATTGAACTCCCTATTTCACCTGGACACCTCTGCTGAGAAGTGGATGAAAATGTGAATCTGGGCCCTATCCCTTTGTGATGGGACCATCGAGCTATAGGCCTTCAAGACTGCCAATTTGTGTTGAAAGTTCAAGAACCGCACTGTTGTGATTCTCGGTCGTTCTTCTTTGGCGGGTTTAGGAATGAGGGCCCTGTGTGCTTGTTGAATAATATACTCTTGTGGGGTCACAATATGTAGATTGTCCTGCCACATAGAATACAAAAGCCTTCCATGTCACCAACTTCCAGGTTCTCAGGAACACCAAGTAGTCTGACATTCTTGCATCGGGACTGAATTTGCTGGTCCTCGATTTTTGCACTGAGCCATTTAATCTCTTTAATGGCTGCATCAAGTTTAGTTGTGATGATCTGTTGATCATCTTCAATAGTGCTGATGCGTTTTTCATTCTCTGTGGTGCTTTCGGACTGCACATTGATACAGCTATTAATATATTTTATCTCCTTCATGATATCCTGCACTGTGGTGTTAGTTTCCTGTTGTTAGGCAGAAACCTGTACAGTTCCCTCTGGGACCACTGCAAAAGATTTAAGACTACAGGTGTTTGGCAGTAAACCCACTTGGTAGCAGTCTATACCACACAGATTCACTTGGTAGCTGTGGCTGAGCAGTCAGACTTCCCTCAAGAAGAGTTAGGCGGTATACAGAGTATTCACAATAGGTCAAAAGAACACTGACCAGGGTTTGGTGTAAAAGAGATATAATTATTTATTTAAAACCACATCTAGAAAAACACACAGGCACTAATAGTAAGCAATTCAAAAACACGGTCACTAAAAGATATACACTCCCTTAGAAGAATATTAGACAAGTCTTAAGTAAAGCCCCACTTATTTTCAGACAGCGGTGAGCGCTTAACGCGGATGGCACTCTATTAATTCGTTTTTAAAAGGGAGAGAAAAGCAGAGAATAAATTGAAACAGTTCCCAACACTTTTACAAGAACACAACAAGAGAGGAAGGCAAAGTAAAACCGTGAAGTTAGAGTTCAGTGGGCTGGATCCACTTTAAGAGGATCAAACGAAATGTGTCCAAGGTCACACGGTTGCAGTGCACAAAAGTCTTGAAAAGGTTAAAAAAGAGTTGGGCCAAAGAAAGGGACCAGTTAGAAAGTCAAGGCGGCCAGCCCAGTACAGAAGGTTAAGGGGTTATTATTACCTTGTAGCAATCTTTAGAAAGGGAGGCTTGGCGGACACGGTACCTTAAAGTGGTGAGAATACTCGCGGGGGCTGTTGTTCCTGGCAGCGGATGCAAGTCGGTGCTTCGTCCGGGGGAAGAGAGGATCTCGTCGGGGAGGAAGACAGGAGTCCGTTGCACTGCCAGGGAAGAAAACCGCCGCAGAGTTTCTCAGGTAAAAGGAGCGGTCCTTTGATTCGCGGTCCATTGGTAAGTGGCTATCCGGTTGCCCGGGTGCTTGGCACGGGCAATTCGACCACAAGCCGGTCTGGGGTGCAAAGAGAAGAAGGTAAACGGTTGTGCCCACCAGTCAGGGGAAGAAGCCTCTCCAGCCAGGAGATCTTCTCTGTCGTCGGGAAGTGGTGAGTCGGTTCCGCAGGGCTCCACCGGTGGTGTCGTCATGGTAGGTCGGCTCAGCTTCTCCCTCGTCGGATTCTCAGGTCCTGTGGCGACTTCTGAAGTTCCAGTCCCCAAAGCCCTGCTTTTATGCAGCACACCCCCATTCACTCAGCCTAGCTGTCAATCAAACATGCTAAGTGGTGAGCCGGCCGGCTCACCACTTGGGCCAATCACACAAGAGTGCGACTTGAGTTACCAAGGTAACTCAGTCTAGGGTGCCTAAACCCCCTCCCACACCCCCTGTGGTACCCAGAGAGAGTGGCACCACTTTTGGAGGCTTCTGTGGAGAAACCCACCAAAAAGTGGAACAAAGGGCTCGACTTGGGTTGGAGTCACAGAAGAGAACACAAACGCCATTTTAGAATCGAGTCCTGGCAAAAAATACCAACCGGCGAATTAATATTAAATAAATAAACCAGCGGTATGTTCGAGGCTATGGGAATTAAATAGTTAAAGTTGGTAGCCTCGAACAATGGGAAAATCCCATAGGGACGTATTCGCGGTCGAATATAAAAAGTAGTATCCACTGCCACCAGCCAAAACTCGATCAGGGGGGACGGAGACGTGCCCCCTCGACTAACACACCCCGGGGCAATCGAATTGCCCCGACCAGTACATCCACAATATGATGGTTTGTACTGGTTTCTGTTAATAATTTGGGACTAGTAAAGCCAATGGTGACTTTACATGCCCTGGGAGACAGTAGTCAGTCCCAGGGTATGGAGTCTATGGTGGGGTGCCACTATGACACCCATGTGTCACTGCACGGAGGGTGCTGTGTAACACACATAGTAAAAACACATGAGACCCTATGGAGTAAAGGACCCCATAGCCCATAAAACACATTAACATTCAAAGGAACAACATAAATCATGTCCAAGAGTGGGAGAAAAAAGAGTCTCACTCTTGGCAGGAGAAAAAAACAAACTCCAGAAATCCAGCAAAGCTGCTGGGGGACTCACTAGGTTAGGAAATTCAGCCTAAAGAGAGAATTCTCCCTGACACCTGTGTGCGCTGGATAATGGTCCTCATCTCTGCCAAGATAGCTTGGAGCTGCAAGGAGGAGTCCATCTTGCCTGTACGCCTAGCTGATCTGTGAGACTGCAGTGATCTAGTAATCTGCTCTTCACCGCACGTCATCTGCTTTGCATCTGACCCAGAGGGGCGAATGGGCGTATCTGGCGGTGACTGCTTAGAAGTGCTGCTGTGATTTCCTCTAGCAGTGCTGAGCCACAAGGAACCAGTCCAAATGCAAAATAGTATGTGTGCTCAGCATTTGGGGCAGTAAAACAGCAACAGATTACATAAGTGGGGGGTGGGTTTTCCAGGGCTAAAACCCTGCCAACCAGACGTGGACTCACCCTGCCCTTTGTAATGAGAGTCCACACTCATCTACAGCACCTCCAAATGAGCTCCGAGGGCCCCTGAAGCAGGAAGAAAGGCCCCTCCCAGCAGTCTATGTAGTGGGTAAAGAAATCCATCCTACCGGCACAGCAAGGCGACAGCATAGGTCATCCACAGAATATTAATTATAGAAAGAGAGCCTACTGGCCTTCCGCATCAGTCGGTCGACAAAAAAGAAGAGCCACCAGCACAATACCAGCAAATCTGTAGCCTGTGTCATCCAGGCAGCGGGCAGCAGCAGTGTTTACTCCCAGTAAGCAGTAATGTGACAAAAACGGCACTGCAGAGCTGTGACAACGTTTATTCTATGTCAGCACTTTGGGCTGACTCCATGCGGTGTGGCCCGCCCCGCGCTACCAACAGCTCCTTCCCCCTCCAGGAGCCCAACGTGCAGACAGTACTGGGTCAGCAGCACAACTCATATCCTCGAGGCTGTGGCCCCACCCCGTCACTAGGTCGCAACGTTGGCTACATCAGAATGTAGACCAGACAGCAGGTGAACCTCACAGTTGGTCAATAAGGGCAGAGGGAACCTTGCGGTCTACCCTCGGTTGAGGTTGCTCAGGACATATTAATTGCAGCAACAATACACTCCTCTAGCTCCATCTCTCGGGAGCTACACTAAAATGCGGCCATCATGCTAGGGCTCTCGAGCATCTCCCCCCACCCCTGATCAACTATGTTAAAATGTTTTTGGGCTATCCTGAAAGCATGAAGTGGATTTTGATGTTTTTGAGTAGCAGACCTGGGTACCACGATCATAAGATCTGTCCAGCCCAAATTGCTAGGTTGCAGATCTTGTGCATGCGAGGGGCCATAAACAAGTGAAAACATTTCAGACACATTTGGTAAACATCAGTGAACTGCATCGTATGACCTTAGCACAGGGAACCTGGTGTGAAAACAAAATCAAAATATCAAGGCTGAGTACCCCAAAAGGAAATACACCGAACACAGGTTACAAAGGAACATACAAAGTACTTTATTTTATACTGAATCCAGTTACAAAAAACAGAGCAAAATCAGATAGCTATCGGCCCTCAGTACAACACAACGAACTCCAGCGTGGTTCAGTGTGTTCAGTGAGAGATGCTGTACATTAGAATGCATTCGCTTTTTATACACTTGGTGGGCGCGATGTCCAGCCCCGCTTCGGGTTAATATTCCTTTTAATACATCACGATCTAGGATTCGTGCCAAGTCTCAAACAACTGCATATAACTGGTTTGCCTTTAATACATGTATCAACAAGCCAATGCAATAACTGTGCATTCTAAGATTTTCCATGCAGGCCTTCTTAAACATTAATACAATGTATGTTCTTCGTTCAGTATTTGAATACAGTGTCTCAACATATGCTCGTGGATTAGTTTCATTGCACGAGTAATCCTTCTACACATAGGTCAACGAAGGACAAGGTCTCAGTTCACAACCTCAACAAGTGGCCTGCAGGCAAGTTACACATTAGCTATGTACAGAGGTCAAAACGGCCATGTTGTATTCTGGAATGACATCGTCCACCATTTTAACTCACAGGGAGACTTTTACACAGCAAATCCTAAAATGGCGGTTTGACCTAAAATGGCGGCTTACATGGATTTAAGGTCAGGACCTTGCAACACGGATTTCTTTCGTAAGCGACTTTTGAGCAGCTTGGAGTAGGCCAATATTAATATATTTATTACAATAGGGGGCACAATATACTTTCTCTTTCGACACTGGGACCCACATCCATGAAGAAATCAAAATACCGATTGGAGCTGAAGTTATTTCCAAAATCCCAAAATACCCAAAGGTCTCAAAGGTCTCTATAAAGGACCACAGGAATGCCATTAAAAGGCTGAGCACAAAACGCAGACATGAGTCCTTTGTCACAAAACCTCCCAGTCCTTCCTTCATCTAAGGATTTATTCTTTGTCCTCAGTCTGTTTTTTATTGATGTGCTTAGCTTCGCATAGCCATTATGAACACTACTAGTATTATCAGTTTATGGACTACAGAGAATGTTATCAGTTTCAATTTTTAGAGATCAGAATCATAGCAGCTCCTATATTTCATTAATTATTAGGTGATGGTAGAAGTGAACTGTGACAAAATTACTACTGCACTGCATGAGTACAGGGATAAGTAGTGGTTAAACCACCCAATCAGTCCCACTCTACTAGTATACCAGCAAATATCCTATCATAACTGTAAAACAGATACAGCCCAACGGATTTAGTTCCTTCTCCTTTTGTGGTAATGTGGGCAAATGGCAGGCTTTACTCTGCAGGAAGGGCATGAAGGGTAAACATTAGCAACCCAAATAACAATAACACAAAGACTCCAAAATAAAAGAATGTACAAAATATACACTCTTTAAACATTAAAAAGACCAATCAACAATTCAACTTTCTACTGCTCTACTCTTCTCTTTGGACTCGCTTCTTCTCCCCTCTTCCCACTCAAATCTGTCTACCACTCTGCCATCCGCTCCCTCTGCCGTCTCTCTCCTCAATACTCCATCTCCTCTTCTCTCACCTCTCTAGGTTGGCTCCCATTTCACTCCCAGTTTAAATTCAAGTTCCTCTGTTTAGTCTTCAGATCCCTCTATGTTCTTGCCCAGAGGTCAAAGTGGGTGGGAGCAGTCGGGAGCGGTGCTCCCATACTTTTTATTTTATGTTTCTCTGTTCCTATACTTTTATTTTAAAAACAAACCGTTCTGGAATGGTTTTGTTTTAAAATAAAAGTGTAGGAAGAAGTTGAAACTTGCATTTCAGTGCACAGCACTGCACATTCCCATAAATAGCAGGTGTGTTTGTTTGGGGGTTTGGATTGTGTGTGGGAGGGGGCGCGGGGATGGGGTTTGTGGGGAGCGGGGCAGACCAGCAGGGAACATAGTTCCACTACTTCCTTTCGCACACTTCGACCACTAGTCTTGCCTCCCTTTACCTTTCCTCCCTCCTCACTTTCTATACTCCTTCTCGTTCTCTCCGCTCTGCCGATCTCTTCCTACTCTCTCCTCCACCCCCCTGCGCCGCTTCCACTCTTTCCAACTGCTTGCTACTTTCCACTGGTACTGCCTACCCATCTCCATCCGCAATACTACCACCTTCCCTAACTTCTGCACCTCTCTAAAATCTTATCTCTTCCATTCACCTCCCTAATACTCTTCCTTCTCCTCTCATGTCTGCTACTACTTCTACCCTCTACTCCTACTCCCTTTCCTACTTCTGTTCCAGCTCACCCTCTCCTTTCACTCTACTCCCTCCTACCCCACTTCTTGCACTTTTCTAATCCTCATCCCTTCTATTCTTCTCTCTTCACCCTCTGTTTCCTCTCTTACTTCTGCTCTCACCACTGCTCATACCTCTAACTTGCTCTCACACCTTGGCCCCTCTCTACTCTCCAATCCTCTTCCATAATGTAAATTGTTTTTGTACTGTTTTCTGGTTTAATTCAATTGTTATGTATGCTTGTTGTATTTGCTTGTTCCTCATGTAAAGCGTTTTGGATTAAAACGCTATATAAATTCAATAAAATACAAATACAAATACGAACTAAAAACAATAGCAAAAACCTGCCCTCGTAAAATGAACACAGAAATTACAGACTGTTATATAGTATGACACTCTGGGTACTTGAACAGATGAATTTAAGAAGGAAATTGCAGTAATGTCATTGTGCAAAGTATGCATTATGTATTTCAACAAAAGGATTTATAAGTGGACTTACAAGTCACTATGGTCCCAGAAAATGACCAGTGGGACAGGGGCTCTTGACAGAATCTTATTTGTTTTGGGTGGTTAAACAGTCTTACACTAGGCTTCTGAAGGCAAGTCCCTGAACGTTCACACCAGAGAAAATACAACCCGCTAGGGAAGAAAGGCCCAAGTCAATCTTGGAAGGATAACACGCTTTAATTTCACACACAGATGAGAGCAACAACAAAGAACTCTGCTGCTAAGAACGTTCTGACAAAAAATAATACAAGCAGAATGTCATGAAGAAACACATCGTCATCAATGACGTAAACATATACAATAGAAACCCATGTGGCTGGTTGGTGTGCGCCTATACATGATCGGCCTGCCCCAAAAGGGATGCCTGTCATTGGTGCCGGCCCAGTCCATCCGTCTTCTATAACGTGAGTGCCAAGGAGATAATCTTTTTCTCACTGACAAAGGTCAAAGAACAAATTAACTACACTTCTAACAAAACGCTACTTATACTGTGCACCTGTCAGGCTTTAAGAATGGCTCAAAGGAGGTTCTGGGGAACTCTAACCTCCACACACACATTTCAATCACTCCCTTCCGCGCCATCCAGCTCCAAAGTCTCCACCCTTGTTTTCAACTATAGTTTATCCCTCCCAGCACCTCGCAATACAAATCATACAATTGTCACTCAAAGACATGAACTATCTATCCTCTTTGAGCAATGCAGGACTTCTTACTTTGTGGCTGGTGGTCAAAGTGCACCTGGTGCCATGGAATTCAGGGATCTTGAGGTTTCGTCAGTTATATGGGCTATAACTCGTGGTCGCCTGGGGATGGGCCGGGTCATGCTTTGTCCAGTGTGAGATACCATGCACACCAGGCACTGGTCTATGATCGCTGCCTTGTAGGGATCTTTGCAGCACTATTAGAACAATAAATTAGCTTTATGGTGGTTGGGGGTGTGAGTTGTCCTCATGGAAGCTCGGGCATGGCTGGAGATTTCCCTTGTCTCGCAATTGGGGCCTAATGCATGAAATGCCGTATTCGCCGAGCAGGCCTTGACTCCAACCTATGGTTACTAACTGTGATGCTGGAAATTCACCGGAGGGACAGGGCCTCCGGATCCTTGTCCTTTACTACTTTCTATCGTGTGTTCTGTCATGTTTTCCACACAGGAGTTCATGTGGGACTCCTGGCGGTGCAGCTCTCTCCTTTGGTTTTGGGGAACAGACCCATGGGATACCCTTTTGGCACCCATGGGTAGGGGTGCATCCCTGTGCCCCTAGTGTATGTTTTTGGGCACCTGTGTGTGACCCACAGAGCAGGGTACGGGTTGGTGGCAGCTCTGTGCTGAATTGACTGGTGCCCTGAGCGTCCTCCATTTTGGGATGCCCAGGCCCTGTCATTGGAATCGGTAGATTCCTGCTGGAGACAAAATGGCCCCCATGGTCTCTTGCCTTCCATCGCCTGTTACCTTGATCTTCCCGAAGTCCCGGGAAGCCCTGACTCTGTCCCTTCCCCCTGACTGGCTGTTGGGTGGAAGTTCCATATATGGTAGTATGGGGAAGTGCTGACCAGACTGGCTGGAGCCTTCCTAACGACCGTATGTTGTGGGTAAGCCTGTGGATGGGACCTGGTTGAATGGAGTGTGTGACGAATACGCATTCTATGTTGTGGGTGTCTAGTAGCTGGTGTTTGACACAATGGGCCTCATTCCGAGTATGGAGGTAGTCATGATGCTATTTGCGCCATGACTACGTCCCATACCGTTACCGTGTCCAGTTTGGTGAGATGGGGACTTACCAGTCCAGTCCGACCTTGGCGGGACCGGTAAGAACCCATTCACCAAACCATTCCCCATTCCCGTTTGAGCCCCCATAGGGCTCAATGGGAAGGGGGAAGTAGCTAATAACGGTACCGCAACTTGCAGTACCGTTATTGGCTCTGATTTCCCTTAGCGGGTCCCATCCTTAACGCCAGGGGGATCTCCACACAGAACTGTGTCTATTGGTACGGGGCCAGCATTCTGCCAATTGTTCAACCATCTTGCTTTCCTTCCTCCCTCTACTGCTGGTTTCCTCTTTATTGATCTGTGTGACATTTTGACAGTATAGTTGATGCACTTTAATGAGATCTGATAATAGTTGTGGTACCCCTGTAGAACTGTATATATTTACCATTGTTGATTTCCTGAGCACAAAGTGAGTTATTGTGATAGTGTACATAACCTTGAATATTAATTAAATAAAGACTGTGTTTTAACCGATACAGTGTGTGGACATTCCTTTGTGGGGCCTTAGGGACTACACTGTACTTAAGAACCAGCCCGCATCACCTCCTGAGAAGCTAGGCCTTTTTTGCTCGACTTCGTTACAAATAATAGAGAATCTTGGCTGGGGTCCTCTGTGCCTCTCCTCTACCATATAGAGAGCAGAAGTACAGACATCCCCTCCAGTCTTTACACTGGTGGCAGCAGTGGGATACTTATGGTTTTAAGAATCAGTGTATAACCGTGCCAGTTATAAAGGATATCTGCACTTTGTTAAATTAAGGTTTAGTTGTGTACAACTGCATTACAAGCAATGGAGTCTATTGCAAATGGTAAATGACTCGGATGAGCTCAGAGGCTCTCCAGAGTGCTTGTGAAGCCAGGGAGTTAGACTTTGTGGATACGTCTAGGACTGAGCTGATAGTTGCCCTGGTGGACTACCAGACTGATTATGAAGCTCTTGAAGGGGGGGATGCAACCAATGAGGACTATACCCCGAGAGTTGTCGCCGAAGCGAATCCAGTTAGAGAAAGCTTGAGTGGAGACTTCAGCTAAACCAGTTGAGAGTGTCAGGTCCCCAGCAACCAAGTTTATGAAAGATTTGGTTGGTGTGTATGCGGAGTGTTCTGATATCCTCCAATGGATTGAAGCGTTTGAAATGGCTTGTGCAATTCATGATGTTGATAAGAGAGATCGGGCTAAGTGTTTGTTAAGCAGAGTGCCTCAAACTGGATATGACTGTATTCTGAAACTGAGTGTGGAAGAAAGTGGTCAGTATGAGTGCATGAAGTCTGCTTTAATTGCCAAGTTTGGCAAGACATCGACCCAATACCTTAAACGGTTCAGGGATTTTAAGAAACAAGAGAATGTGTCTTGGATTGACTGGGTGAGTGCTGCACACATGAACATGATGGGGTGGATTGATGGTTACAAAGTGAAAACGTTTGTTGAATTGCCCCACCTTTTGTTTTTTGAGCATTTTTCAGAAGCCTGTTCACCAGAGCTGCGCCAGTATGTTGCTGACCAGAACATTTTGGACCCCTTTAAACTGACTAGGTTGGCTGATAAGTGGGTCTCCCACCGGATGTCCCCTAAGGACTCCAGTGGGAAGGACAATGACAAAAAAAAGGGGGCCTCTCAGAAAGCTGAGGAGTCCCAAAAGCAGGCATAGTCGGGTAAACCGAAACCTTCCTGTCCTAAGACCCAAAAACCTAGTGGGGATAAGTCTGTTGTGGGTGGTAGTAAGAGTAGTGGTCCGCCTGCTGCAAAGCAGGGTCCCAGTGGTTCCAGTACCGTACCCCGCACTCCCGGTACTTGGGATTGTGGGGCTCTGGATCACCGAAGGGGTGACCCCAAGTGTAAGGTTAAGGCACTTGGAGTCCAGGCTGTCAGCTTGACCTATCCCTACTCCGTACCTGAGGTGGAGGCCACTGTCCTCCCCTCCTCTACTGGAATCACCTTTGGTGCTCCCGTAGAGATTTCCTTAGTGTCCCTCAGGGCCTGGGACCAGTACGCAGAAGTACTGGCGACTATCCCACAGAACACTCGTAGGTTTTTGAGAAGTGTCCTCTTGAATGGCCAGCATTCTACTGGTTTGAGAGACACTGGGGCAAGCATAACAGTGGTGGACAGGACCCTGCTCAAGCCAGAGGAATATGTAGGTGCTACTCTGAAAACTACCAGGTTAGCTGGTGGGCCTCCCAAATTATCGCCTGTAGCCTTAGTCAACATTACGATTGGAGACAAGACAGCGAAGCTTCCGGTCCTGGTTCAGTACAACATGCCTATGAACATTTTGTTGGGAAACGATTTGGTCGAGTTGGGGTTGATCACAGATGGTCTACCCATGGCTGCTGTGGCGGTCACCCGATCGCAGGTCACGCAGGGTCCGGCTGCAAACCTGGTACCCTCTCCGACGGGGAAACCCAAGGCATGAAGGAAACAGAAGAGTAAGAAGGCCACCTCTATGGAGGGATCCCCTACTCTTCCTGCAGTTCCGACAGCACCCATTGGGATCCATGCTCCGGACGGGCTGGATCCAGTGGTAAACCTCGTCTCAACTCCTGTGGGAGAAGAGCCAGAAGACTCTCCTGTGGGAGAGGTTCTCAACCCGGAGGATCATCCCGACCTTCAATGCTTGTTAGCTGAAAGAGGACCCTCCCGGGCGGACTTCTGTAAGGGACAGAGAGAGATCCACTCTCTCGAGGGTCTAAGGAAACAGGCCCTGTCCCAGGCACAAGGAGAAGTGCCTGGGACATTCTGAATTTATTGGGAGGGTGAGCTCCTTGTCAGTGAGCCCACTAAGCCTGAACCTGGTGCCCTCAAGGGGTTGGTGGTACTCCAGATAAACAGGCCCTTCCTGCTGCATTTGGTGCATGAGATGCCCTTGGCTGGTCATTTTAGGACCAAGAAGACTAAGCAGAGGCTCTCTGCCCATTTCTACTGGCCACGGATGGGAGTAGAAGTGGAGTCCCACTGCAGGACCTGCCCAACTTGTCAGTTGTCTGGTAAGACTGGCGGCAGTGTCATTGCCCCACTGCAGCCATTGACAGTGGTTGGCACACGTTTGAGAGGGTGGGCATCGACATTGTCGGTCCCCTTGACCCTCCCACTTCAGGTGGACATCGGTTCATCCGGGTCTTGGTAGATCATGCCACCAGGTACCCTGAGGCTATACCCCTTCGGACTGTTACTGCCAAGGTGGTTGCCAGGGCTCTCCTAGGCATTTTCACCCGTGTTGGATTCCCTAAGGAGGTTGTCTCTGACAGAGGATCCAACTTCATGTCTAGTTACATGAAAACCATGTGGAAAGAGTGCGGGGTAACCTACAAGTTCTCCACCTCTTACCACCCTCAGACCAATGGTCTGGTTGAGAGATTTAATAAAACTCTCAAGGCATGCTAAGCGCTTTGGAAGAGCCCCTAAGGAAGAAGTGGGATCTTCTCCTGCCATGCCTGCTGTTTGCTTACAGAGAGGTACCTCAAGAGGGTGTTGGTTTCAGCCCCTTTGAGTTACTCTTTGGACATCCCGTGAGGGGGCTCCTTGCTTTAATCAGAGAAGGTTTGGAAGCCACCCCTCCAGGTCCCGCCAAGCAAGTGGGGGACTATGTGTTAGGCCTCAGACGGAGGATGACACAGATGATGGGTCAGGCAACAGCGAATCTCAAGGCCAGCCAGGAATTGAATAAGTACTGGCATGACCTTAAAGCATCGCAAGTGGATTGGACCCTGGGACAGGCAGTCCTCGTGATGGAGCCTACCAAGCCTCGGGCTTTGGCAGATAAATGGACTGGACCCTTCAGAATAATCTCCAAGATGGGTGAGGTCAATTATCTGGTTGACATGGGAGCCTCTGGGGTAGCCCCTCAGGTATTCCATGCTAATAGGATCAAGCCTTTCCACAGGCGATCCAAAGTCTCATGTCTCTTGCTAGCTTCAGAGCAAGAAGAGGATGAGAGTGAGCCCCTTCCTGATTTGCTGCATAGCAACCCTCAGGATGGCTCAATGGAGGGAGTACATCTCTCTCCAGATCTGACAACAGAGCAGCAGAAGGCCTGCAGGGCTTTGCTCCGGCAGTATGCCTCTCTATTTTCACTGACACCAGGCCTTACACTGTAGTGTAGGCACGAGATTGACACTGGGGACAGTGTGCCTGTCAAAAGCAGGTGCTACCGTATGTCAGATACCGTTAAAAACCACATCCGGGCTGAGGTCGCCAAGATGTTGGGTCTGGGTGTTATTGAACCCTCAACCAGTCCCTGGTCCAGTCCCGTGGTCCTTGTCCCCAAGGCAAATTCCCAGGCAGGTACAAAGGATTGGAGGTTCAGTGTGGACTACCGAGGAGTCAATGCCGTCACCAAACTGATGCGCACCCATTGCCCAGGGCTGATGAGCTCGTGGACACCATAGGTTCTGCCAAATTTGTGAGCACCTTTGACCTTACCTCAGGCTATTGGCAAATAGCTCTGACGGACCATGCCAAGGAAAAGATGGCGTTCTCAACACCAGAGGGACTCTACCAGTTTAGGGTCATGCCTTTTTGGTTGAAGAATGCCCCAGCTACCTTCCAGAGATTGGTCAACGATGCGCTCAGTGGGCTGGAAGCCTTTTGTGTGGCTTACTTAGACGACATTGTCGTCTACAGTTCCACCTGGGAAGAGCATTTGACACATCTGGATAAGGTGTTGCAGGCCTTGAAAAGGCCTAACCTCAAAATCAAGGCCACCAAGTGCCAGATAGCTCAGGGAAGTCACATATCTTGGTCATGAGGTAGGAGGGAGTCAAATCCAACCTTTCCCCAGTAAAGTACAGGACGTACATGACTGGGAGACTCCCACTACTCAAACTGAGGTGAGAGCCTTTTTGGGCCTCACTGGGAATTATCGCAATTTCATGGCAGGCTATGGAACCATAACTGCACCCCTGACAGCTCTGACTTCACCCAAACAGCCTAGGAAGGTTAATTGGACTGAAGACTGTCAGAGGGCCTTTGATGGCTTGAAAGGAAGTCTGTGTAGGGCACCTGTGTTGTGTGCGCTCGATTACAGCAAGCCCTTTATCGTTCAAACTGACGCCTGCGACACCGGAATTGGAGCTGTCTTGTCCCAGTTAGATGACAAAGGAAGAGAACATCCGATCATATTAATCAGTAGACAACTTAAGGGTAGGCAACTTAGGTGGGCTACTGTTGAAAAGGAATATGTTAGTGTAGTTTGGAGCCTTAGGCGTTTTAGACCCTACCTTACCAGGTCTACCTTCAAGGTCCAAACCGATCATAAGCCCCTGAAGTGGCTTATGCAGATGAAGGGTGAGAACCCGAAACTGCTCAGGTGGTCCATTAGCCTGAAAGGGCTAGACTTCGCTATTGAGCATAGACCAGGGAAGAGTCACGATAATGCAGATGGCCTTTCCAGAAGGTATGTTGACCGTCTGGATGAGGGTGTCGGTCTCGAGGTAGATTAGGCACCCTAACCTCAGTCTGGGGGGGCGACTGTGATGCTGGAAATGCATCTGAGGGCCAGGGCCTCCGGATCCTTGTACTTTACTACTTTTTATCATGTGTTCTGCCATGTTTTCCACACAGGAGTTCATGTGGGACTCCTGGCGGTGCAGCTCTCTCCTTTGGTTTTGGTGAACAGACCCATGGGATACCCTTATGGCACCCATGGGTAGGGGTGGAACCCTGTGCCCCTAGTGTATGTTTTTGGGCACCTGTGTGTCAACCACAGAGCAGAGTATGGGCTGGTGGCAGCTCTGTGCTGAATTGACTGGTGCCCTGGGTGTCCTCCATTTTGGTTTGCCCAGGCCCTGTGTAAGGCTTACCTTAACTCTGCGGGGACACACACGATTGGAACCACTTCACATTGACTCTTCTCCTCAGATTGCGATGCACCTACACTCTCCTCAACTTCCCAATCTAGGACTCCCTAAAAACAACACAGAATTTCCTTAGGGGAGGTGTGAGAGAATCTGCAACCTGACAATACAGCTAATGTACTCAACACTGTAATAATACAAAACACCTTCTAAATTATTCTCTATCTTTACCTTATTTATTTTTTGGATGAGCTATCCACCCTGCATCTGTGCAGGGGTGCAAGTTCTGTAGAGTGGAATTAATGGAAGTCTTCAATGGCGGGAAATGGGGGGGTCGCCAACCTGTGTAAAACAACTATGCACCTGGAACAATAATCTGCGCCAAAAAACAATAATGCCACAGAAAAGACAATAAGGAATAATACTGCCTAAAAATTTGATGAGTATACCTGTGGCCCAGTGGAGCCCCACTGGCCACTAGACGAGGGTCAGGAAAGCTAATATACGATGGCTAATGGCGTATGTAGAAGGAGATGAATGAGAAAACTACGGCACTCCCTTGCCGCTTTTTATTAAGTGCTGAGCTCTAAAATGTAACTCCTTACACTGAGGGCAGAAACACTGCGAGCACAATAGTGCTGCTACCTATGTACACAAACAACGGCTAACTCCTGTCACTGAGAGAGCGGGAGCCTACTTCCTACAGCGAGCGAATAATTCAAGCACAAATGTGTGGATATCAATGAAAAGGCACAATTCACTTGGCAACAGTGTAAACGAAAACCAATACTTGCGGTTTTGAAGCTTCTGACTGGAAGTGGGAGTTACGTGTGAGGAATGCTACTGTGATAATAAAAAACACAGAACTCTCGGGGACAAACACCGTTCACACCTAAGGCTGCAAAAGACATGGGATATCACAGAAGGCACAAAGAATGCTATAAACTACGAATACTGGATGAAGGGGAAGTAACTGGAACAGATGAGTGAACCGCGGTAAGCGTTGACTGAAACAATCGGAACGCGAAGCGCGGAACAGTCGGTGGAAGGGGCTTAAATAGAAGCAGAGCTGTGACAACTAGACCAACCTTGCTCGCAATCCGGAATAAACTAGGCGGCCATGTGTGAGAGTCAGGAAGTGATTATCTATGCCCTTTCAGTGCCCTAACTGTCTTTCCCCTTAACCAACAGTGATGAGCAGAAGACCAATTCCTTTTAGGGGCAATTAAGGAACCCTTATCTGTGATCATGACACCCTGTCATTGGAATCGGTAGATTCCTGATGGAGACAAAATGGCCCCCATGCCTTCCATCGCGTGTTACCTTGATCTTCCCGAAGTCCCGGGAAGCCCTGACTCTGTCCCTTCCCCCTAACTGGCTGTTGGGTGGAAGTTCTGTATATGGTAGTGTGGGGAAGTGCTGACCAGACTGGCTGGAGCCTTCCCAGCGACTGTATGTTGTGGGTACGTCTGTGGGTGGGACCTGGGTGAATAGAGTGTGTGACGAATACGCATTCTATGTTGCGGGTGTCTAGTATCTGGTGTTTGACACAATGACTGAGACAGCCCTGCCTGAAACTGGTATGAATGCAGTGTGGAGTGTTGAATGGCTTGGTACTTGTCCCAATACACATAACTTGTTGTGAGTGTCTGGAGAGAAGTGAATAGCCTGAATGCACTGTCTGCCTGATTTTCTGCCTGCCTGGATGAATGCCCTTCGCCGTGATTGGATGCTTGAGTATGAACCAGCGGAATGAGTGGGAGATCAAAAGTATATCTGGGGACCTCTCACTGCTGGGAATCATGTTCAGAAGCTGAAGTCTACTACGACGAGTAACTGGAGAAACTGAAGTTTGACCTTGAAGCCCTGCTGGACGAGAAGAATTGCTGTTGCTTTCCTTCACAATCTGAAAGCTGCTGTGCCTCCAAGGACTGACCCAGGGAGGACCTGGTAAGGCGCCCTCTTCCCGAGCTACGAGGGACCATCGTGCACCAGCAGATCTTTGCCAAAGCTCCCTGGTAGACAGACCTTCGACAGGCTGCCGACCCGAGATGGGGACTGTCGCAGAATCACAAAGAGAAGCGCCCGGACTGTTGTCCGCCACTGTCGCCGACCCCTGTCGCCGACCAGAGCCGCCGTGCTCCTGTTTGCCTAAGAACTTTCAAATCCAAGGATGCTCTCGTCCGCATCGCCGCTGCCTTATCCCGCTGGAGAAGGCCTGACCGTTGTTGCACCGAGGAGCATCCACCGGTGGGTTTCCCACTACCCAAAGACCACAGAGACGCCGACGAATAAACACCCTTGCTGGGCCACAGTTCTTCAAACTCTTTGCGGTCCAGAACAATCGACAGCGAGGTGCCCCACACGCCTCTTCCTTGCAGGACATTTACGCTTCCCCGTCAACGAGCACCGCTAGGAACGAAGCTGCCACTTCACTGTCGTAGCTCACCCTGCTCCCCATCGGACGTTCGACGACCCGTGACTCCTGCCTTAAAGGGAGGGCACTCAAGAAGGGCTGTCGATTCCCCGCTGAGGAACGCTACAACGCCAGGTACTTTGGGGTTGCAGAACTATTGGGAAGTCTAGTGTGAACAATATATGGACTGGGCTTGTATCTTTATTCTACAGGTTGCCCAGGTGGGGGGAATCTCCACTCAGAACTGTGTCTATTGGTACGGGGCCAGCATTCTGCCAATTGTTCAACCATCTTGCTTTCCTTCCTCCCTCTACTGCTGGTTTCCTCTTTATTGATCTGTGTGACATTTTGACAGTATAGTTGATGCACTTTAATGAGATCTGATAATAGTTGTGGTACCCCTGTAGAACTGTATATATTTACCATTGTTGATTTCCTGAGCACAAAGTGAGTTATTGTGATAGTGTACATAACCTTGCATATTAATTATATAAAGACTGTGTTTTAACCGATACAGTGTGTGGACATTCCTTTGTGGGGGCTTGGGGACTACACTGTACTTAAGAACCAGCCCGCATCACCTCCTGAGAAGCTAGGCCTTGATTACTCGACTACGTTACCAATAATAGAGAATCTTGGCTGGGGCCCTATGTGCCTCTCCTCTACCATATAGAGAGCAGAAGTACAGACACCCCCTCCAGTCTTTACACTAACATCTACACAGAATACACTAACATCTATACAAAATGGCAGTCTTGCTCGTGCCCTTGGGCTATACTATGTGGGTGATTATATTGGGATGGGGTCCTACCACCATATCCCCTCCCCCCTGACCCATCATAGTGCTTCGAATGCCTCTTGCCTTACTCTAAAGCACATAGGTGGGGTCGCCCCCTTCCCATCATTCTTCCCTTTCATTACTTCTACAGCAACAAACTGCTTGAAACCTCAGCACTCCCGCTGTCTCCTCTCTGCTACCATGTATGGCTGTGTTCCCTTTATTGGTACCCACACCCTTCATACTGACCGCAAACTCTCCCCCCTATGCCCGTATTCCTCAGGTGAGTCATATAGATGCATCCCCCATCCCCTGGACCAGCTCCCAGCATACGATTTGCAACCACTTGGCATTTGCTGTGACCTGCACTCCCAGCAAGAGTAGAGATGCAAAAAAGGATTCTGCTTAGCTGAAAAGCCTGTATTCTTCTGGTATTTCAGCAAGTTATGCAGAAGAGTCTTTAGATATGTAATTCAATCTTTTCATCCTCTTTAGTTGCTGGAACTGTCCTTTCTCTGGCAGGATGTGGAGCTCTTGTGTGGACACAAGGTTTTTCTTTTCTTTCTTTCGAATATGGGGGCGCCAGTTCGTTCCTCGGCAGCCAGTTTTCCCACTTCAGGTGTTCTTCTGGGACTAATAGCGCTGAGTGCAGTGTGGCTAGGGACCAACAGCCCCTTCATGATGGCGGGAGGTGCAAGTAAGCTTGTTGGCCACAGACCCAGTAGTAATCCAATATGACTGCCATTACATTCTTCATATATGCAATCAGGAGAGTCTTATTGCAACGTTTGTTCAAGCCGACAAAGGCTGTACCCTAGCTGCGAAAGCACAGTCCATATACTTCTTCCCTGCGCACTCGTACCAGCTTTTCCATTGTTGCAATCCACATCAGCTTTGTGATATGATCTGTCCATATTTGTGCAACAAAATTATCCACTTGTGCTTTCATATCCTTATTATATCTTACCAGTCCTTCTGCCAGGCAAGGTAGTGTGGTGTTCTGCCATTTGTTATCAACATGTTTATGTCCTTTCTCCATCAAATAGGGTAACTCCACACACTTGATGTTGTTTGGATTGTCATTGCACTTCACAAGCTCTGGACCCACCAATTGCAGTTGCACACTGTTTGCCTGGAACGTTCCTTTTATTCTGCATAGCACAAGATGAACTAGGCATTGTGCCTCTATAACTGGGACTTCTTGGAGTACTAACACCTTAGGAGCCCCTGACGCATGTCGAAAGAGTGAACAAACATAACAGCTTCCATTCACAACGTTTCTTCCCACGTCACTCATGTCAGTATACCAGGAGTTGGTAAACTCGAGACGGCGTACATCCTCAATCGCATCCAAACCCAACCCTTGATATGTATCATTTCCCTTTTCATTATTCTATACACACTGTCAGGGGTGCCAGCTTTAAAAGTGCTATTGAAAATAACATCATATTGTTTTGAATTATTAAACAATCCTCGACTTGCTGGAAATAAACTTTCAACTGCTATCCTTATTGCCAGTTTTGCAAATACTCTTGCTATTGTATTGTACCATTTATAATCATCACTAACACTTATATCAACACTATTGTTACTCCTATATTCATTCCCATTGTTATTGTTAGCATTCATGTTGCTACTAATATATGTAAATCCACTAACATTATTAACATGTATATGCACTGTCCCTTTTAAATATACAGTCCCATTCCCCCACTATATAGGACCTCCCCCTATAACATATTCTCGCAATAAAGCCCCAATAGTGCCATCAATATCATACATAGTCCTGCAACAATGGTCATCCCACAATAGTAAGCATAGGCCCATATATTGTCATTTTTGCATTTACACTTCGGATCAGTACTTAACGAACAATTATTTACAGTCATGGGATTCATCATCTCTCCTGAAATAGAAGCAAAAACACACAAAACAAAGAAAAGGAGAGATGTACAAGACATACTGTTACACAGGGAGAGAGAGCGAGCAGGATCGAGAGGGAGGAAGAAAAAAGAGAGAGAGAGAGAAAGATGGAGGGAGGAAGAAAAAGAGAGAGTGATGGAGGAAGGAAAAGAGAGAGAGAGAAAGAGGGAGGAGGAAAAGGAGAGAGGAAGAGAGAGAAAGAGGGAGAGGAAGAAAAAGAGGTAGGGAGAGAGAAAGAGAGAGAGAGAGAGAGAAAGAGAGAGAGAGAAAGAGCTCCCAAAAAAAGAGGAATATGGAGCTAACATCATACACTCAGGATCTGTTGCTGTCGTGGTAGTTACGTCCCGTCTGTCTATTGTCTCAATTCTGGAAGGTGCTATCTGTCGGGAGACACATTTAATTGCCCACGCTAGTGTGGTCAAATACTCCTAGAAGTCATCATTTAACGCCGCTGCTGCCTTATTTGCGTTTGAAGCTTTTCTTACAGGGGATATGGTGGTGTGCATACGCCGACCACTGCCCACCTTATGATGTGACAAATGGTGGTCTTTGCTGGGCTGTGTACGTAGAGTGAAGAGGGCCAGGGGCAAGTAGTGCACCCAGTTCTTCTTCAACGTGGTATACAATTTGGACAATTTGCTTTTGAAGAGCCTGTTGATCCTTTCCACAATGTCACTGAACTGTTGGTTGGAAATTGAACACATCTGGTGCTTAATGCCAAGTAGTGCTGTGACGTGCTGAAACAGTGCATTGAAAAAATGTGTGCCATTGTCTGACCTTAAAACCTCGCACATACCCCTTCGAGGGAAGACCTTGAGTACCAAGAATCGAGCAGCACATTTGGCATCCGGAAGTGCGCAAGGCCTTGCTTCCACCCACCTGGAGAAAGGGCAAACCACTATTATGAGGTATCTGGAGCCATTGCAACGTTCACCCGTATCAGCATAATCTGTGTGTAATTCACGGAACTGCCCAGTAGGGCAGGGCAATGTGCCCCGTAACGTCTGTAGTGTCATCCCTGTACTAAAACTTTGACATGTGGTGCAATGTACAACCATTTCTATGATGAACTCCTGACTGTTTGGTATAAACCAGTCCTCCTGTATATCTACTGCAATGCACTGCTTCGGACTGTAGGACGGATAGTTTAACATTTTGAATGCTGCTGCTTGCAGTTCTTGGGGCATTACTGTCTTCCTGGAGCTCTCCTGTCCCCATAACAGATTCCTATTCATTTATTTGGGTGTTTGGGAAATGCATCACGCCACCTCCCTGCAGTTTCACATCACCTTTCAGCCTTGCACAAAGCTGCATGCAATTGCAAATATGACATAAAACCTGACAGACTACCGCATGACAGACAACATTATATAATGTTCTAGCATTAAAAAAAACAAAAAACATTATGTCCAAAAAATGAAGAGGGATAAACATACAAATATATTTTATCTTTAAATGAACACAACTCCCTTAAAAACGAAAAAAATGTCTTTCGGTAAATTTGGAAGGAATAATTAAAACATGAGGATGAAAATAAGTTATTTACAGCAGGGGATCATACCATTTCTGTAAAACAGTAATGCCTCGAAAAGGTGGATAACATAGATGCCAACATTTTCACCCCTTTCAGTGTCCCCGTGCATTTTTTGTCCTGCTTTGAATGGAGAAAAAAAACGAAAATAAATGTTTGGAGAACTTGTTCTATTTGACATTCTCTATGTGATCTGCCAGTATTCTACCGATATTAAGCAGTATTATTGCTGGTGCCACTCTTATGAATACGTCAGGTGTTAAATACCTTTGAAGCGGCAGTGCAGTGGGCTATTAAAGAGATGATATTTATTTGTGGGCACCAAGATACCATGCAAATGCCAGCGGAGCCTGGAATAAAAACCCCAAAAATAGCACAATGCTGCCTGTTTCCCCCTTGCTGCCAAATGTATACGTTATTTTAAGACTTTTTCAGCAATGATTTTGTTTGAGTTTATAAATAGAGTTTTTATTAAAGTCCTGAAAACATTTTATAATCTCAAACACCAGTGCCATCTTTTCTATAGTTATTGAGGAGTTGTAATGAACCAAAATATGAATACCTTTTTAACAAACAATTCCAAGCATTTTAAAAGAAATTGTTTTATTTATAACTTGTTGACAGTCATTACCAACTTTGTTTAAATTCCTGAGTAAATATAATTTCCCAAAATCCACCCTTTCTTAAAACTTTAGTATAAAAAACAATTTCACATGTTTTAAAGTGTATTTAAGGTACCAATCAATGTAAATAAAACCATGACACTAGCGATATAAAACGTGCTGTACATTGCTTGCTTTTCCTTGTCTTCCCTGTGTCCCTTCTAATGGCATTTCTATACTCTTCAATTTCATTCTTTTCCCTGATTTGTTTTCAGTCAGTGTCTCTCTTCTCTACGCATTCTACGCCTTTCTTGTAACAGATGGTCTACCTTTCTTAATCAAATCCATGTTCAGATTCCTTCTCTTACTTTTCCTGATGAACCGACCTTTGCATAAAGTTTCCCAATCTCTCCATTGGAAATAAATGTGGCAACGTTTGTGCAATTATGCAAGTATTTGTGAATTTAAAATGTATCCTGTACCTTTCATCTATTTTGCTCTCACTCGAGTTCTTCATTGTTTTTTATCAGAACCTCCATTTTTACTTAATCTCACCTTTTGATCTACCATGCACATGCGATTATTTCTTCTTCTCAATTATCGGAGGCGTGGGCGTACCCACACAGGCGCTTCCCCATCCTAAAGGATGATGTTCACCAGACCCACCAATCAATACTTAGCTCACATAAACTCACAACTCCTCCCACCGCCCCGTCTGCCTCATAAAATCCAACATCACACTGCTCCTCCTCCTGCCTCTCACCCCGTCACCTCCCAGCAAAGCCCTCCCACTCAGCTCAGCCACACCTAGCGCAGTCAACCGAACCCTCATCAATTCTTTCTCTTCAACATGTCTCTCACACCTAAGCAAAAAATGTCCCACCGTCTCAGGCACCCCACACACTGCACAGTCCCTCGACTCACGCTTCCCCACTCGAAACAGACAGTCATTCAGCCCCACATGCCCTATCCTCAACCGATTCATGCGATTATTTCTCTGGAACTCTAATTGCCTGTTCCCCTTCACCTTGACCCTCTATATTGCCAACTTCTGCTTATTTATTACTTTCATTGCATTTCATAGAGTGCCTTCTTTCATCTCACTTTGCTTTTCGCTCTTCTTTCTGTCCTCGATATTTCAGATGCATTCATCTACCTTCTTTCAATCTATTGTATCTTTTTTCACGAAGATTAACATGTTTGTCTTCTTCCTACAGTCACCACTGCACCCCATCCCTGCCTCGCCCACCAGTCCCCAGTCTGGTCTGGATGGAAGTAACTCTACATTGTCTGGCAGCGCAAGCAGTGGTGTATCGTCTTTGAGCGAGAGCAATTTTGGTCACTCTTCTGAGCCACCGCCACGCACAGAAACCATGGATTCTGTCCCCAGCCAGGCTTGGAATGCAGAGGAAGACCTAGAGACTGCCTACCTTCCTGTACGCTACAGTCATTCTGAGCCCGACGTTCTGGAATCTATGAAAGTACCACCATGTCGTAGCCACTCAGCACCCACAGGTGTCCTCCCCCCAGATATTCCTGATCCCCCAGCACTACCACCTAAACCATACCACTCACGGAGCTCTTGCAGTGAACACCAGGAGTGTGGACCACAAGAGGAGGAGATCCGGAGGCGTCCTCGGTCACGCAAATCCTGCCAGAGCACCACCTCTAGCTGCAAGGAGGAGCAGGCAAGGGTGGCCTGGGAGCATGGTGTGGGTGAGCAGTAGACACCACAAAGACTGACTGTGAACCAGATGGGGGAAGTTGGGCAGGAAAGCCCAGGGACAAGTTGGTCCAAGATTAGAAATCAGGAAAGGGAGTGTTGAAGGAATCCAAAAGGGTGAGCAATTCAAGGAGGAATAGAATGGCAAGTACCATAGTGGCATGATGGTCATCTTGCACAAGTAATTTTCAAGTTAATGTGATAAAAAAATTCTTAAATTCTCCAAATTGCTCATGTAGTAAATGGATTCATGCCTCGTAGGAGTTCAAAATCTGGAACTCTGAGTTTTAGTTTAATGGTATGTTAATAGACCTACAAACCGTTACTCACTGGCATGAGACATCCACCTTTCAATTGGTTTCTCTTTTGTTTTTCAGAAGCACAAGTATCTTTACACATAAAACATTTTTTTAACGATTTTAAATACTTCTTAAGTATCGTTAATCATGAATTTCGTTTGCTCAAACTTTCTTTTTTTTTTTTTTTTAAAGCCTGATTTTCTTTTGTATTCCATGAAAAGCTCTTACCACCAATGAACTAAATTGAAAAATATTGGCTCAAAGTTGGCTGACATAATTCCATTCAGCAAGGGGCTTTTCTATTCTAATCCACTTTTGATTTCTATGCCCAGAGGATCACCCTTCAGATTCTAACGCTGTTAAGCTCATATGTGGCGTGTGTACTGACGTTGTGCGCGCATGCCATGTCGCTGCTTTTCTTGATATCATTTGGGTAGGGCGGAAACCTTTGGTTCAAGCCTTTCCTTTCTATTTTTTTAAAATGTATTTTTTACTGTTAAAGCTAGAGGGAGGGGGGAGGGGGAAGGTGGAGCCTAATCTCTCCTGCAGTGCCCCACCTATGGGTGTGAGAGGTCATCCTCCGATAAGATTTGGGATGCTTTTGCGTGGGTACAGAAAAGGGCAGTAAGCAGGGTTGGACCAAAAGTGTTGATTTTCTCACCAGCGCTCCCTGACTATTAGAGGGATTGTTTATGCATAAAGAGAAGTGGCCCTAATGGAGGTCAAACGTGTAAGCGGTGGAGCCAAAGATGTGTCAGAGAATGTGAGAGATGAAGAACGGATGTGTGGATGTTGCTGATGGGAAGGACATGCTCTAAAGCGCAAGGTCCTGGCATCGAATCACTATTGTAGTTGGAGTGAGTAACTGTAGTTGGAGCGATTAACGAGAACAGCGCTGGTGGTTAAGCTTGCGGGTCACCTGCTGTACATACAAATCGGAGTAAAGACTATGGCTGTGTGGGCATTTGCTTGCACTTTGCATTTTCATAAGGGGCTGTAACTGCCATGTAGGAAGTGGGAAATGGCACAAGGGTGGCAGCCTGCTTCAACAGCAAGGTTCCATTGCTCCTCGTTTTGCAATTGAACATTCCTGGAGAACAAAAAGGCAGACCCTGTTGGGCAGGCACTCTTTTAACATTCAGCACTTCTCAAAATCTATTTTTCAAAACACTAAAACTATGCAAGGGTGAGGGGCACAAAGTGCATTTACATGGGAGAGGGTCAGAGACACCCTCTGCATCCTGTTTGACTACACAGATCTCTTGTGGCGACCCTTGTGAAGCACATTGATGTTGAGTCAGACTTTACCAAGTTGGAAAGATGATTATTTTGAGTCAGAAAGATAGACAGGACCTAACTCCCTAACAAAATATGCATATGAACATAACATTTTTAAGCAGGACAGCAAAAGGGAACAGTTCAAATTGATCATTTCTCTAGTCAAAATCAGCAAATTCCTTCCAAAGAGGGCATTTTTGAGGTATATAAAAATGAAGTTACATGTGTTCTTTGTGCACAGGCGGCTGTGTTGCACGTATTAGTCTCACAAAAATGAGTTCACTGCGTTTAGAATAGTGAAGATATGCTTCAAATGTATGACAGTTTAAATGCATCAGAGGAACACATTGCAATGCATCTGCAGGTGACCATCCAATAATATTTTTTTTACAAGGAAGAAAAACATAGTGGCCCTCATTACGACCCTGGCGGAAAGGGGTTTACGCCGGCGTAAACCATGGCGCCCCTTTCCGCCTGAGTACGAGTTCCCGTAGCGCCATGGTGATTTTTACGCCTGCTTTTTGCAGGCGGTAAAATCCATGGCGCTAAGGGACCTTGTTGTTAATTACGCCACCGTAATTTACGGTGGCGTAATTAACGCCTTCCCCACTCCCATTATACGCTATGGGGCAAAAATGGGAATGGGGAAGGGTAAATGGGGATTGGGGACTTACCGCCCCGCCAAGGTCGGAATGGGGCGGTAAGTCCGCCAACCACCATGGCGGAGTTGGCAGCTTAGCGCCATGGACCATGGTGCAAATAGCACCATGGATCTCCGCCAAGGTTTTAATGAGGGCCAGTGATCCTAATGTCTTAAATTACCTTGCAACGTCTAAAAGGAGCTCTAATTGAAAATGTGGGAAAGGCAGATCACTATGAAGTGTGATAGGCAGATAATTCACTTCCAGGTTGCTGTAGAACAATCCAGAGCACACATTATCTGAGAGACAGTGCTAACAGGATTCTGGAGTCCAAGCACAGTCTTAAAATGTCTTCTTTTAAAACCCGGCGCTGAGACGCCTCTGTGATTTGGCCAATTCAGACATTGGGCCTCATTACGACCCAGGCGGTAAGGGGTTCACGGCGCCGTAAACAGCGCCGACCCTTACCGCCTGAGTACGAGGTCCCTTAGCGCCATGGCGAATTTAACACCTGCTTTTAGCAGGTGTTAAAATCCATGGCGCTAAGGGACCATGGAGTTAATTACGCCACCGTAATTTACGGTGGCGTAATTAACGCCTTCCCCACTCCCATTATGCCCTATGGGGCAAAAATGGGAATGGGGAAGGGTAAATGGGGATTGGGGACTTACCGCCCCGCCAAGGTCCGAATGGGGCGGTAAGTCCGCCAACCACCATGGCGTAAACGTAGTTTACGCCATGGTGGTAAAGTCACGGCCCAGGCGGTAACTTACCGCCTGGGTCGTGATGAGGACCATTATGTGTGCCACTGCATGGCACGCTATGGCATGTTGCACCTGGTTCAGAGGCTGGCTTCTGCGGGGGGGGGGGGCGGCTTTCTGAGCGCATCTCCCTATTAATCGCGAATTGCCTCATGAATGCACCATGTACACCCCAGACATTCCTCGAAATGGGGTTTTTCTGTTTTGGGCAAAGTACAAGAATAAACAGCTTTGGAATGTACCGATTTAATTTCAGAATCGCCTGAGTGAACTGTCCGTTCAAGTGAATAGTACAAATCGCATTGTGAATTGGCTCTGTACAGTGCTATTTTATCTTCCAGGGACCACATGATCTAACATTTGCATTGGTGCTAAAAATTGGGCAAATGGATTTGGCACCAGTTTTTCTGTTTAAGTAATACAGAATGGACCAATCAGGTTGTTTAAGTAATACAGAATGGACCAATCAGGTTCTCTCTCAATCCTTTGTATCTAAAAACCTTTGCAATAGGGTGAAAATGAATACTTTTTTTGTGCTATGTTTACTGCGTAACAACACATGTTCTTTATACATTTATTTTTGCCCTGGTACAAACATTTTTAGATAATACAGATTAGAACAACGCCTGTTTGCTCCAGTTTGCATTTCCTAAGCAACAAAATTGGTATTAAATTATTTTGCTTCATTTTTGTGACAAGGGCAAAGTTTAGATATTCTGGCTCCATGATCCTGCCGGTGTCCTGACGTTTTCTGCAATCACCCACGCCAAGTTCAACTTGATGTCTCTGACATGGATAACCCATGGGTTCTGGATGTAGACGTTGCACATTATGACTCCTTTTTTTAATATATAACGCATATTTTTAGTTCTCTGTGAATGAAAAGAGGAAAGTAGATACAGATGGATTGGATCTTGCAATTGTACTCAATCCATGCATGGGGGTTAAGATTACAGCCCAGCCAGGTCACCATTTTCAGTATTTAATCATCATTGGCGTCAAAGCCATTTTGACTTCATTCGTAGATCTCAATAAGCGGAACCTGTGACAGGTTTACTCCAAAAGCTCTTCCGCTGAAATCTACACATTAGTGATGGCTTATGAGGGGTCTGGCGTGGTCGCCCCGCGGGCCTTCGTTCACATTGTTGTGCACTCTCGGCCATTCATAAAGTAGTGAAGTGGTATTGACTGGTGCCACACGGAGAGTCCCTGGTTCCTTCTGGCAGTTTGGCCTGCCTCCATTACTGCTGCGGATGGTTTGGTTCCAATAGCGTGCAGTGCCCGCTGCTGTTTGCACTTTGCCTGCATGCAACCAGGGACGCTTCTACAATGCAATTCTAAGCAGCTGCCTAGGGCACAACGCGATGGGCTAGTTGGTCAGCAGAGTATACCATATTGGCCCAAATATCTTTAATATGTCCTCATTACAAAGGGCACGGGGCGAAAATACCACCACAGGTGAAGACTATCTCTTGGCCTTGAGTGACCCAATTCTCATCAGATCTTTGTATCCATCCTAAGCGATCTGTCCCCTGCAGTTGGAGTCACATTTCGAAGCCTGAAGTCCAACAAGCATCTGGGGGCAAAGGTTACTGTGCAACCTTGCCCCTATGACTTCAGACATGGGGGTGTGACAGAGTTCTTGAGTTTGGCCTTGGTTGGAGAGATCTCAGGCTCTGGGTAAGCTAGTCACTCATTCATCGAAGCACGGTGCGCAATCTCACCAACACCATGTGATCAAACCAATGCCGCAGGAAGCCACTCTCAATAGGATTGAGGAAAGAGAGAGACGCATGGGAGGGCGAGTGTGTGTGGGGGAGAGATGCGGGTTCACGAGAATAAAATGCTATCATTTTTAAAGCACCAGCCATCCTGCTCCTATGTAAATATCCCATTTGAATGCTATGTATTTGTACAGAGAATTGAGCAAAAAATGTATAGTCTGTGCCGTTGGCCGTGTATTCTCCTGTAAAAGGTGTTTTAACCTCTGCCATCCTGTAACTTTAAAATGAGAGAAAGTTGCCGCGCTCCTCTATTGTGATTATATGTTTTAAAAAAAAGTGGACCGAAAGAGAAAAAACAGTAACTATATGCAGGGAAAAGCAGGATTCAAAAGAAAAAGTCTGTACCAAGTGACCTGAGGGGTAACTTTCATGTACATAATGTAATCGCATGTTTTCAGGCTTACGGAAAACACCCCTCCGAGTAATTCTGTACGTTTGATGTAAATATTTGCTGTGTATCTTCTTTTTCTTATTTGCTCCTTTCCCAGTCACTCATCGCTGTGTGATGTCGAATTAAACATTAGTATCTGGAAGGAAATCGACTGAGGTTCTCTGTATTTCATTTTGCTCGTGGGTGAGTTTGCTGGGCTTTGACTAGTAGAGACCCGAGGAACGGAAAAAGCGAGTCTGGGGGTTCGAGGAGGGTTGTGGGTCCAAAGGAGGCTCGTGTAAAGGAGTATAGCTCATCATCTTCAATTTCTATTTCCTTATAGAGAGTTATTTGTGTTTTCTGTACATAAAATGTAAATTCCGCATGCCACTAACCTTTTCTTTCTCTTGGAAGTCGGAAGCAATTGTGTAGCGCGCTACAAATTCCCAAGAAATAAATAAACACTATGAGACACCAACGCACAGATGTGCGGCATATCCAGCATAAAGCCTCATCCTCACCCGCGCACTGCTGCCCACCACTGTTATATTTTCTTTTTAGTGACACAGGTGTGCTTCTCTTCAAGACCATTAGTCTTTTGATGGCATCATTCTTGGAAGAAAAAAAACTCAGAAAAACTGACCATGTGTTCCTAAATATGGCAGCAATGGTAGAATATACTATGTATATGTATGTTCTGTTGTGATACTATGACAGTCAATTTGCCTTTCATAGGTAGCTGTGAGACATGATTACACACAGTATAGAAGTGGCAATGTTAACCCTGCATTTGGCATTCCGTCTGGTTGCAAAACGATACAACTTTGGAACACCGAATGGTCCAGGATCTTCACTACGAAACTATGCCTAATCTGTACCCTGGAGGAGGTTCCTTTCTTGTGATGTAGGAGATGGAGTGGGCATTGGCCCAATGTTCTAGGAGTAGCAGATAGGGTGTACCTAGCCATCCTGAGCCAAGGGCAAAAAAGAAGTGTCCCGACAGAAAAAATCATGTGGTTACTTGTGAATTAAGCCACTGTGTGTGTCTCAAGGAAAAGCAATTCATTGGGCCTCATTACACGGATGGCGCTAAGGGATTACCGGCACCGGTAAGGGCACCGGTGTGGGTAATCCCTTAGCGCCATACTACGAGGTCCCTCAGCGGGTCCCGTCCTTAACGTGTGGCCAGACCACACGTTAAGGAAGGGACCCGCTGAGGGACTAGCGGTACCGTTATTTGCTCCTTCCCCATTCCCATTTGAGCCCTATGTGGGCTCAAATGGGAATAGGGAAGGGCCTTGGTGAATGGGGAATTACCGCCCTGCCAACCTTGGAATGGGGCAGTAATTCCCCCATTCACCAAGGCGGAATCGGTAAAATACCGGCGGCAACCATGGTGCTAATAGCTAATAGTAATGAGGCCCATTGTGTTTATTATTTACACATTATGTAAGTCCTTCTATTGGGTTAGAGCAAAAACGGGATCCTAACTATTGTGTTTTAACTTCACATTTATTAAGGAGAGTATAAAATATGTAAAAAAGCATAACATAAATTAATGCACATACAAAGAAACATAGCAAACAAACAAACAAACCAAGAATAACGAAAAAAGAAAGTATGCCAGTGGCATGTATCATCTAGAAAACATATACTGACATCCAAGTTAAATATTTGAACAACGGTACATGAAGAAAATTGTCATCACATTTTATGAGCTGAACATTAATCATAACCATGTGCAAGTCCAGCATGAATCACATTGTTAGTTCATCGAAAGTTGCAGAGAACACACACACACTTGTCCATTACAACTTAAACCAAAGTACTTCTATCGTATTATTTTTTTGGGGTGCTCTATGAAGGACAACCAAGGTGATTGTGTGTCTAGAATGTAAGCTAGGTTAGGTAAATTAGGTGTCTACGTAGGGCGCTGGTGTAAATCCAATACAGCGCACACCTCTGTCGTGTGTAAATCAGAGCGCAGGGGTAATTACGTTTTGGCGGTTGAGGCTTGTATCCACTTTCCTCAGGACCAAAAGAGTGCAGTGTTTTAGGCTCACCCCTCATTGTGAGGTAGCAAGTGCATCAAAAGAATGAAGGATGGCTCTTCAGGGCGAAGAGAAGAGGTACATCTCAAAGCAGTGCAGCAGCTCGCAGGGGCCTCTTTGTTCCCCAGTGTAAAGGAGCACGAGTGAGCCTGTATATTTAGGGCACCCTGCAGGGGTTAACACTGACTTTTAAGTTGCTGGCTGAAAAGACGCACTCCCATCAGCATGGGCGAGAAAGTGGCAAGGTATCAGGCGATGTCCGTGTGACTACGTTGGTGCCATGTGAGTCGACTTGGTGGCGTGGCTGCTGTATGCTTCAAGCGAGGGAGACGCACAGCAGAGTTTGTTGATGAGTTGCCTGGGCAACCGTACACCAAGGACCATGTTATCATGAATATCACCTATCTGCTTAATAAACAAGACCGTTGCTTTGAAAATCGGCTCCTACATTTATTTAGTCTGTGCTTCAGCATGCATGAAGTTGTTGTGTGAATGGAGGGATCTATTCTATGTCAATGAAGAGTGTAGTTATGTTTATGGCATAACAAAAATTGTGGTTTCTGGTAAGACAAAAAATCCAACTTCTGGTTGGGTGTTCTACATTACTCTACTGCAGAATCCACATTAATACAATGTTAGCAAGGATCATATGCTATCAAGTAAAATCACCTTTTTGAAATGTATTAATTCAAGACAGCTCCAAAAAATGGGTGCAGTACCAGCGCTTGACACTAACAGGCGCTAGCGATCTAAACTCTGACAGGAGACCGGTATTTCAGGAGCTAAAAAGGAACCTGAGTTAGCTGGAAACTTCAAAGCCTTGCTGGTCAATGGGAAGACTTCACACCTCAGAACTCCTCACAAGAAGGCAGTTTGATTAATTAAAAGTTCAAGAGGCCTCTGTCCATGGGAAGCATTCCCACCTGCTCTCACCACCAACAGCACAGGATATCGCCTTGACATGTAAATTAGGAGGGGAGGAGAATTTCCCTGCAGTTTAGAGGAAAGAGACAATAGCTTCTTTCAACTGAATAGGATATGCTGATTTGAGGTGTAATTGTCAACAGTTGCTCTGGGGAAGGCAAGACACATGATCTCTGAGTCAAGCCAAGTTCCCGGGGGCGGGGGCAAACAGATGGGTGTACTGAATTGAGAGCAAATGTATGTTTTTTACTAAATTGCTTATAAAATATTGTATTAAGCTGACAGAAATGTACAATTTGGGGATTCTTAATATAAGAAATGGGCCCACAATTCGAGACTAAGCTCAACGTTGTGGGATGTTCTGAGGCTAAACCCCGGGATTTATCAATATTGCAGACACAGGGTTTATGCTAGAAAAATGAAAACTTACTGTAATATGCGTAGAGAGGGGGTGTACCTCTGTGGAAGATTTGATGAAAAGCCAACATGGCAAAACCCACTAAAAGCGCAAAATGTTGTCGTTTCTGAACCCAAGCTCGCAGGAAAATGAGGCTTGAACAGAGACTGGTCTTAATTCATCTTTGATGTGTACATGTATTATGAACCACTTGTATATTTGGGAAACATGTTTGATTATGAAAAATTGGGTTCTAAGTAAAAGCAAAGGGGCGTTTCTTCAATAGATGGTAAAAGGGTAGCATCACTCTGACTCACAACTCAGTTATCCAGTTAAAGGACAGAACATTCTCTAGCCTATCAGGATCCTTAGTGGGTTGGGCATAGAAAGTAAGCCTTCCCACCCACTTTCAAAAGACATAAAAAGAACCACTGAAAGCCAGATAGGGACAGCTCTTTCCACTTTCTTGCGAAGCACTTTGACGGACGACTTCAAATTCAGGCAATATTCAGAGACCAGAACTTAGAAAACCAGACTCGAGATTCCAGAACTTTGAAGCAGAAGGCCTAATGCAAGCTAAAAGTATTCTCAGCTGGCCTTACGTTTTTGCAAACTGATTTACCCCAGACTCCCAAGGGGCACATCAGAATAAAACAGCCGGGCTGTGCTGTTTGATTCTTTGGCCAAGAACTTTTGCCAGAACCAGACCCAGAGAGCAGTGCTGTATCCAGAGCCGCAGACCAGACCGCTGTGCAGTGCCAAGAACTTTTGCCAGAACCAGAGATCCAGTCCAGCAGAGCAGAGAGAACCGCAGCTAAACCTGTTGACCAGATCTGTGACGAGGCCCATTCCTTCCAAAATTAGGAGTGAGTATCCAGCCAGAGCTGTGCAAAACCAATCTCTTAGTTTAAAATAATCCAATTCAAACCATTTCCACCTATTTAGAACTGCATAGAAATAGTGTGTCCATTCTGTGATTTCAAACCTGTGAAAGTGTCATTTGTCATTTGAATCTTACTTTATTTCTGAGAATCTACCTCCACTAAATCATCCGTATCTTTAGAACCGCACGTCCTAGAAGCGAGATTTAACTTTCTATTTCTTATAGTTTTTCCGTAACCGTGATCGACGCACTCGGAAAAAGTGCCGCGAATTGCAATTTGACTCAATTTCTCCACCTGTCAAAAATAGCTGACTTTTGCTTGGAACTGCTGAAATTCGTTTTCAACCTGACAATCCCTCATGAATCACTGATAGTGTTGACCTGAACCAATCTTAAGTAGCTGTCACCTACACTGAATCTCCTTTAGGGAATTAAAATCCTTTTTAGTACATTTTTCACTTCATTGCAAATCACATTTAAAAGTATTTCTGCCTGTTTTAAAGCATACCGGTTGCTCTAAGCTTGCTAGGGGGGAACCGGAATTTGTATTGCAATTTGTTTTCATTCCTGAAAACTGTGTGCTCTCTTTTCCATCTCTTTATATTGCATAGGGGGGGAGTGAATTGTCAAAAGAAAAAGTGATCATATTATCTCTTGTTGAAACCATATCAGTTTATTTCTGTGCTGCATTATTTCCATCATTGCTTTTCCTTGAAACCATAAAAGTATTCTCTGCTACCTTATCCTTTCTATACTAACTCCTCACTGATTGAAAAGAGTGTGCAATTGTAACATTACCCATTGTTGATCAACATTATATTCATAAGTGTGCTATCAAATATTAATTTATTCATAAAAGTGTGATATATATCTATTGTTTAATTTTCCAAACAAATCTTTTAATTTGCAAAACAAACCTACTTCTTGGCTCAGTGAAGTCAGGGGGATTCAAAGAGAGGGGCGTTATACAAGGGTTTATCATCCAGATCTATGAACTTGCCATAACAATATATAAATAAGGGCTTCTCCTTGGGCATCCCAGACTAGGCATTGACTTAGTTGGAGTGCTGAATTGAAGTCACTTAACATTGTCTCCATGACCATCAGTTGGGCTTTAGAGCTGCCAGAAGCACTGAAACTGCTCTCCTGAACATCAGTGAAGACCTGCTCTCCAACCTTGACTCTAACATCCCTTCTGTCCTCATCCAACCCAATTTCTCTTCTGCCTTTGACACGGTCAACCATACCATCCTGCTCAACTGTCTCTGTGACAACCTGGGTATCACTGATCAGGCTCTGGCCTGGCTGACTTTTTTCCTCTCTAATCGACCCTCCCAGGTCCAACTTGGGTCCTTCCTTTCTTCTATATCTCTCTACCTGCAGTGTTCCCTAGGGGTCTAACCTCTCACCCTGGCTTTTCAACCAATACCTGTCAACTCTCGCCCATCACATTGCCTCTCACTGCTCCAATTTCCAGTGCTATGTGGACGACAGTCATTTTCAGTCTTGCCTCGGCCACCTCTTCTCCTTCTCTCATCTCAGACTGTCTGCCTGCTATTCAGGAGTGGTGTGCCGCCAACAATCTCTGCATTAATGCCAGCAAGACAGAGATTCTCCTCATCGGCACACCTTCACCCTTCTTTCCTGTCACTCTCTGGCCAGCCTCCCTTGGCCCTCCTCCTACTCCCACCTGCAGGGCTAAGAACCTCTGCGTCATCTTCGACTCCACGCTCTCCTTTTCTACCGACATCTCTGATGTCTCCAAAATGTCAAACTTCCAACTGCACCTCCTCAGAGGTATTCTGCCTTTCCTTTCCTTCCCCCAGAAGCTCACTGTCTCTCGAGCCCTCGTTCTCTCTAGGTTGGACTGCTGCAACAGCCTCTTTCTAAATCTACCTGCTTCTACTCTCCGCCTTTTGCAACTCATCCAGAACAGGACTGCAAGACTTGTCCTTAGCCTCAAACCTGGGATCGTATCTCTCCAGCTCTGAAATCTCTTTATTGGCTCCCAATGGCGGCAAGGATTAAATTCAAGACCCTTTGCATTGTCCACAGGGCTTTCTGGGGCATGGGTCTAAACTACCTTCAACTCTCCCTCTGTAAATACCTTCACTCTGGAGCTCTTCGCTCCTCCACCTCCATCTCCCTCAGGGTCAGTTGTTTCTCAAAGAAACATGCTGAGGGAAGATTGCTGTCTTCGGCTGGGCTCTCCCTCTGGGACAGCCTCCCTGCCACTCTGAAACTTGAAGAGAGCCATCTCCGGTACAGGAAGCTTCTGCCTTCTCTCTTCCTCTCCCCTGCTGATCTCTTCTGCTTCAGCATCATGCACCTGTTTATCCTCTGATTTCAGGCCCAGGTACTTGCCCACCCTGCCACGCACCCGCACAGCCTACTGGCAACCATTGCACTTGGGTCTGCATCTGTAAGCCTACAGTCCACCCCCCTTTTTTCTGCACTTATCAGACACCCCCTGTCTGTGCATTAAACCTAGCACTTGCCACTTGCTCGCTGCACTAAATGTGTTGCTTTTTGATCCTTTGCTCTGCTTTATCCACTTCTCCCATCCCTCTCCCCTGCACTTGCGTGTTCTCAATGTCAAAATAGTAAAATCGTTGTTTTGTTTTCCCTTGTTCCCCTCCCATGCCTCGTCACGTCTGAAACACTTGTGTATAAGCGTGATACAAATAAAATAGCTTATCATATCATTGCATGCAGCTGTGGGATATCTGACAATTACCACTCTATGGAGAACAGAAAATGTACCTACAGAAAGCGCACTCACAGATGCACAGAGTTCCAAGCACAAGCAAGCCTACTGATGAAATAGTGGGATCCCATGTTAAAAAGGTATGCTTGGTTCACTTGCAAAGAAAACAACTGGAACTGGGATTCAACTGTTAAAAATGTAAGAACAGCCCTGGGTGCCATGCCGACAATAGACATGCTTGGGTGTAAAATGGTAAGTAGAAAATGTGACCATCTGCTGTGGGTAAACCATTTCAAAGGATGTGAGCCGTGCAGCACAGCTGGGTAGTGCCATGCCATGGTGAAACCTTCAGGTTGGTTGGAAGTGTGGCGTCATCTGATTTTCACCTAATGGACACAAGGGCACCGGTAAGAAAAGACGGCGCGGTAAAAGGATGTTGTCGGCTGCACTGGCTTTTGTGCACAAGTAGTGCACAAGAGATGGGAAGAGTGTGAGGAAGAGAGACTGGGGTCAGTGGATGAAACGCCTGCAGGTTGGTAGAGGTTCATAACAGTACAGTCCCATAATGCCTGCATTCCATACAACATGATTGGCTGTGGCCGTTTTCCCCTCCCAGTTGTTGATATAGCATATCATTGCATTAAGAAGAAAGAACCGGTGAGGTATTAAGACTACACTTCTTAATTTCTGCACATCAGCAATTACGCAAGAAATTTAACATATATCTCCTGGGAAAGGTTCAGTAGAACATTTATGTCCCAGAAAGACCTGTTATTAAGTCTCTTCTCTCATATTTAATACTAGAACAGCAACCTTGAGGCAGGTGGAGTGGTAGGGCAGGACATGGGAGTAGTCCCCTTGTTGAAAATGATACCTGTGGAAAATAAAGTACAGATTAATACTATTCCAGGAGGCACCCTTGTCTCCTTGACTTTTAAGATCAGCATGGCATCATACTAAGTAAGAAATGTTGTCTGCAGCCTTCTGCCAGCTGTGGTCATGAATATGGAGAACTTCTACTGTGGCCAGAATCTGCACAAAACAGGTGTTCGGGGCAAAGGCCTCTATGAGCATGCCCAAACGTACATCAGAATTTCAAAGGTGGTACATTTCAATCATGATAGTTAAACAGACAAAAGTGCATGCTATACCTTCGATACCATATATAGTGCTGGCCAAAGTGAAACTAAACTCGCCAGACGCAATATCAGACCAATCACAGGGCAGTACGTCCTAAAATAAAAGCAAGGTTCAAGGAAGTCTGCAAATACAAATATCAGTCTTTACTAAACATAGCGCACACTCCAAAAACACTTAACAACCCACGGCTGCAAAGATAAAGCACTTTATAGACCAACTTCATTTCTGCAGTAGGCAGACTAATTATCTGCGATTGGCAGTGCAGGGGGGAAGTAAAACATTATTAAATAATTAAAAAAAGTAATAAAATATAAAAAAAGTTCAAAACTGTCTTTGGTTAACTAGAATAATAAGGGTCTTAAACAGTCTCAGGAGCCCAAGTTAAGGCCTGTTGGTCAGAGTACCTAGTGGGCCTAAGACTGGCACCTAGTCCACTGGTTCATATAGCTTAGTCGTTGGAGGCCTAATACAAGTTGTCCTGACTGTACTCTGTTACCTCAGCATGTCTTTGGTAAAGGTGCCTTGATGAGCACGTTTTTTTTGTCAAGATTAACGACTCAAAGTGTTAATTAGCAGCACCATAATTGGTTGTTTGAGGTTTATGAATCGGCTCAATATGGCTGTGTCTCTGGGCAACGCCCTTGAATTGTGTGCGTTGAATGTTTTCTGGGGACTGTGAGGCAACAGAAGCATCCGAAATTGGCACTTCTTGACTCTGGAATGTCGGGGGTTCTTCTAAGAACCTCTTCAACTGGAGAATGCTTCTAATCTTCCATCTGAGAATAAAGTCTGCTAAGCCACTTCCAGTTGCACAGTCTCCCTGTGAGTATCTGATGTCCTGAACCTCTGAGTTCATCAGCAGGCAGGTGCCTTGCTTCTCCCAGCAAGTGTCCCCCTGTTGCTCAGGAATTGTGAGCAATTGTCTATGTCTTCTGTCTTCACTCCTATGAATGGAGGCTTTGGAAGCGTACCTCCAACAAGTAGCCAACACAGTGGGCCTTACCCACCTCATTTATATATAAACCTTAACAGATTGATAGTTTCCAAGTCCCCCTCTAAAATACAATGGCGGTGTTTCCCTTGTGGAATGTCCTTTCTCTCTTGCCGTAATCCCAAACGTTCCTTGCTTCTGGTGAACGTGTCCAGTGGCAGACGCTGAGCATGATGGTAGATCTACAATTGTGGGTAGTCATCCTTACTATCCCTGAACACATAAACTGCCTAAGAACTTCCATCCCCCTGAACTACACATGGATCTTATTGCATGTGATAATCATTTGCCCTAATACCCTCCTGCTGGACATGCTCCAAATGCCTGTTAGGGGATTAGTCGAACTGTTTGAAGTCGGCCCAAGTAGTGTGACTATGTCACTTGGTAGAACAAAGGGCCTTCCTGATGTGATTTGGTACTGATATGGCCAGGCCTGGCCATATCAGTACCACCTTTATAATGCCATTTGGGTCTGAAAGGGAAGAAGATATAATGAGAATCTGTTGAGGTTTCCCATGAGAAGGTATCAGGCTATGAGCAGCTTTATTTCCGGAAGGTTGTCATTTGGACCACCTGCCGCTGGTGTGCCTTTTTTCTGCAGAGCAGCAATTTATATGTATTCACTATATGGGTGTCAGTGATTACACAACCCATGTGTCAGAAGCCAGCCTGGCTTTAACCATTGACACCACCTTTTAGCTACATAACCTATCTGCAAAGTGGGTTTGTTAGGCAAATCACACCGCTACAGTGTCCATCTTCACTTTTCCTTCACTTTAAACAACTCAAGAGGCTAAACCTGGCAGACGACATTCTGTCACAATGAGCCACCATAAGTCAAAACTGTGTCAGAGAGTGGAATTTTGGACCAAACCTCAATTTCATTTATTTTTCAACCCAAAAGTTTAATGTTTTCAGCCCACCTCACATTTGCAACTGTAATGCTTTTGGGTTCAGCAGATCAAAAGGTCAGAGGGGAAAACTATGACTGTTATCCGCCTTTTTAGAAATGGCATGTTTGGTATTTTTCCCAAATCTTGAATTACTCAAGGTAAATGGATTGTTGGGGCAACTTTATCTATTAAGGTGTGTGCAATAAAGAGCAGTAAATAATGTGCAACAAGTAGTAATGTGGAAACGTCTCAGAGATCACCCGGATTTCACCTGTGACAAAGCCCCATGTCTCAGGCCAGGGCAGGGGGCATGAGAGACTCCTGGTGCCATTCCCTTACCGTGGCTACTATCTATCGGCCACCTGGTCAAATTTCCTCCTTCCTCTCCGAGTGGGCGGACCTCTCCTCCTCACTCCTGTCCTCAACCACCCAACTCCTCTTTCTTGGAGACTTCAACATCCACCTGGATGCCTCCTGTCCCCCCTCTGGACTCTTTCGCAACCTCTGCGACTCTCTCTCACTCTCTATTCTCCCGTCTGGGCCGACTCATTCTGCAGGGCACACTCTTGATGCCCTGATCTCCTCTGACCTTCCCCTCTCTGTCCCTCTCTCCACTCCTCTCTCTTGGAGTGATCACTTTCTCCTCTCCTCCCACCTCACCCTCCCTACCCCACAGGCAAAGCCACCCCCATCACTGCCACCTTCCTTCTCGGTCATCGGACCCATGAAGCGCGTGTCAGTTGAGGCTTTCGCTGCCACCTTCTTGCCCCCTCCTCCCCCTTCGGCTGACTCCCACCCTGACACAGCCATCTCCACTCTCCACTCCGCTATATCTGATACTCTTGATATCCTTGCCCCTGTCATGAGAATCCGCCTGAAGCCCAAAGCCAAATGTAACTCCTGGTATGACTCGGATCTAGTCACCCTTAAGCGCAAGTGCAGGGTGGCAGAGAGGAAATGGCGTGCTTCATGTTCATCCTCTGACAAACTGGCCTGTCGCCTGCTCCAAAGGCAATACCGGCTCTCCGTTCTCACCAAGAAGAGAGCCCTTATCCAAGCCCGCATCTCTGCGGCATCTAACAATTCGGCCGAACTCTTTAAAATCTGCAAGGAGCTGGCCAACCCTGCTGCAGTCTCTACCTCTCCTGTCCCCTCCCAGGCCCTCTGCACGGCACTGGCCTCTCACTTCATTTCAAAAACTCAGGACATCCTGTCCTCACTCTCCTCCTATAACCTCCCCCCCACTATTCCCTGCCCTTCCTCTGGCTCTTCTGCAGCCACCCCTCCTCTCTCCTTCTCTTCCTTTCCCCTTTTTTCTGCTGACGAGGTTTCAAGACAAGTCCGATCTATGAAAGTCTCATCAAAACAGGTCCACCCCTGTTCCTCCAAAACTATCAAGGACCACATTGACTCCTTGGCTCCTGCCCTTGCTGACTTCTGCAATCACTCCTTCGCCTCTGGAGTCTTCCCATCCCCTCTCAAGCACTCCCTTGTGCACCCCCTTCTTAAGAAACCCTCTTCCGACCCTTCCTGCCCAGCTAACTATCGCCCAATCTCTATCACTCCCTTCCTGGGCAAGCTCCTGGAGAAACTGGCCATCTCCGAGCTTAATCTCCATGCTGAATGTGTTGGTAGTCTTCATGACCATCAGTCTGGCTTCAGAGCTGCCAGAAGCACGGAAACTGCTCTCCTGAACATCCGTGAGGACCTGCTCTCGAACCTTGACTCTAACATTCCATGTGTTCTCATTTTGCTTGATCTGTCTTCTGCCTTTGATACTGTCAACCATACCATCCTGCTCAACCGTCTCCGTGATAACCTCGGTATCACTGGTCAGGCTCTGACGTGGCTGACCTCTTTCCTCTCAAATCGACCCTCCCAGGTCCAACTGGGGTCTTTCCTCTCTGACATCTTCTTCTCTACCTGTGGTGTCCCCCAGGGATCTAACCTCTCTCCCTGGCTGTTCAACCAGTATCTGGCACTTCTCGCCCACCACATCGCCGCTCTCTGCCCCTACTTTCAGTGCTATGCGGATGATACCCGACTCATTTTCAGGCTACCCTCGGCCTCCTCTTCTCCTTCCCTCATCTCTGACTGTCTTTCTGCTATCCAGGAATGGTGTGCCGCCAACGACCTCTGCCTTAATGCCAGTAAGACTGAGATTCTACTCATCGGCACTCCCACTCCCTCCTTCCCTGCTGCTCTCTGGCCGGCCTCTCTGGGCCCTCTTCCTACTCCTACCTGCAAGGCAAAAAACCTTGGGGTCATCTTCGACTCCACACTCTCCTTCTCTCCTCACATATCCGACGTATCTAAGAAGTCACACTACCAGCTACACCTCCTCAGAGGTATCCTTCCTTTCCTCTCCTTCCCCCAGAAGCTCACTGTCTCTAGAGCCCTGGTTCTCTCTAAGCTGGACTACTGTAACAGCCTCTATCTTAATCTGCCCGCCTCTACTCTCCGCCCTTTGCAACTCATCCAGAACAGGACTGCAAGACTTGTCCTTGGCCTCAAGCCCAGGGACCGTATCTCTCCAGGACTGAAATCACTACACTGGCTCCCAGTGACTGCGAGGATCAAGTTCAAAACCCTCTGCATTGTCCACAAGGCCGTCTGGGGCCTTGGGCCAAAATACCTTCAACTCTCTCTTCCTAAATATCTTCCTTCTCGAGCTCTTCGCTCATCCGCCTCCAACTCCCTCAGGGTCAGCCGCTTCTCCAAACAACGAGTTGGGGGCAGATCTCTTTCCACTGCAGGGGCCTCCCTCTGGAACAGCCTTCCTACCTCCCTGAAACTTGAGGAGAACCACCTGCGGTTCCGGAAGCACCTCAAAACCTTCCTCTTTGCCTCCGCTTTCTCTCCCCCTCTCCCCTGCTAATACTACTGAAACTGCACTGAATCTGCAACTGGGCCATTCACCGTTCTCGGCCCAGCCACTCTCCCCTGCACTGCCTCCACGGCAACCCCTGCACTACGGGACTGTGTCTGTATCCATACAGCCCCCCTTCCCAGCACTTGTCTGCACTTACCTCGCACTTGCCACCAGCTGGCCCTTGTTATTTATCCTGTATGCTGTATGCTTATAACCCTGTACTGCACTTTCCCCTCTCCCTTCCCCCATGCACTTTTCCCTTCCCCTCTACCCTTGCACTTGCGCGATCTGAATGACACCTGGCCTAGTAAGATCGTTGTCTGTCTCCCCTTGTTCCTCCCCCCTGCCTCGTCGCGCCTTGAAACACTTGTGTATAGGCGCGTTACAAATGCTTTATCATATCATATCATATCATATCAGGGGAAGCCACCTACAATGCAATTCCTGGATGTGGGTCATGGAGGTTCCCCCAGAGCGCCTCTACCATCCCCAGCTCTCTCAGCCAGAGTAACCCAATGGCCGCTCTTCCTTATTTAAGAGAAATACTTTGTGCGGTCTATGAAGAAGAATAGCGGTCTGCAAACAGGATCACAATCTGGGAGCAAAATATAAGAATTGCACATAGTTGGAGTAAGTGGTCCACGAACTACAACTCAAGACCTCTCGAAAACTATCCACATTTAACCGGGAGCTATCAGAAAGTAGCAAACAGAAGAGGACATTTGTTGGGCGACAGAAATAGCATGGTACGGTGCTGGGAAGCATTGGATGGATGCCAAGATAATAACTACAGACAAAACATCTGTCATGGGCACCACTTTATCAATTATACATATTGATAACTGATAAATAGAATTGTTCCTGTATTCTCAAAAGAGATGGTATTCAGCACACACCAGTATCCACACTTGCACTATGTGGACCATAAACTAGCACACAATACACCAAGAATCACTGCCAAAATAATTCATAATTCATTTCTATTCAGAGAACATTTCATATATACATTGTACAAAATACATCCAGTTAAACAACTACATCATACTGTGTCTTTAGATGTTTTTTTGTTATCTGAGATGCTCATAGATTCCTGAATCAATTGATCTGAAATGCATTGGATACAATTCCCCTATCTCCCTGTCTAGTTGTTTAACTGGATTTATTTTGCACATGTCTTTAAAAACAAAAACACAATGTATATATAACATTTTCTCTGAATAGAAATGCCTTGCTCTGGCAGAGTATATACACTCAAGAGTTACACCCAGTGCCAGGAAGGTAGCTCTTGGTGTATTGTGTGCTGGATGCCACGATAATGCCACCTGATTCCAAGATGGCAGGGGACCCATCTGTGTGTTTGGTCAATGGAGAGACAGCAATCAAAGTGGCATTTAGCTCGGGGCAACCACAAGAGTCCGAGCTAAAAGGGGACGGGCATCTTAATCACTAACAACCTAGGAGCAGTTTGCACCATCATTGTATAGCGGCGAGGGGGGTGGGTCGAACCCAGTTGGTGGGAGACCAGGCTGGGCGTGTACAGCAATACATGTTTCCTTATTTATAAGTTCTTAACCCACTCTGACCTGTCTCCGGCAATCCCTGCTTATCTGAGTTCTGAATCACCCTAAGTGTGATGCTATCGGAAAAGGACTTGATTCGGAGAGACCATATGCTATATGGATTCCTCAAGCCCCGTACGAAGAAGCACAATGTTCTCAGAAGTATGTACCAGAAAAGGAAAGGCAGACAAAGGAGTGCTAGTTTTAGTTGCTGATTGCAATATATACATCTTAGCTTCGCTTCAACCCTAAAACATCAGCAATTTTGTATTGTTTATTTAAAAAGTGGAATCACATTGCAAATTATAAAACATACCTATTCGTAAGCAGCTCCCTTAAAACTAAAAAGAGTCCCTTAAACGAAATATAAAAAAAATATTTTTCAAAGTCCTCATAAAGTACATTTATTTTAACAACAATATATACACAACCCATACTTGTGGGACAGACTGCCATGGCTGTCTCTAGGCCCTTTGTGCTGCAGAGCTTGTCAGGTGCTTTTATTTAATTTATTTTATTTATTTATATTTATATAGCGCGCAAGTAACCCATGGGCATTGAGGCGCTGTTACTTGCAAGAGCTTAGTTACAGGCATAGAGTCATGCAGTGGTACATTATGAATTCGACAAAGCATAGGGCTGACATTTTGGTTGGTACAGTTGGTCATTACAATACAGTTTATGCATTAGGAACATATGAGATGTATTCGACTGGTGCGAGGCATCTTATGTGAATAAGGTGGTGTTCATGGTTTTGCGGAAGGTGCTGAGGGAGGCCTCACCTCGGATTGTGGGAGGTAGGGCTTTCCAGTGAGTGGGTGCGAGATATGGGAAGCTGGATCCGCCCGCTCTGACTTTTTTTACTAATGGCACAGAGAGCATGTTAGTATATCATTTAGATGTTGCAAGTAGGCCATCAGCAGTGTGGATGGAGCCCCAAAGTTCGTTTTAGATGTGATGTGCATGCCATGGGCATCTTGGGATGTTAGCATTGTGGGGGCCCCTTAAGGGAGCCCTAGAAAAGCTGCATATGTCAAAAGTAGCTTAGCATTCAGTACAGGCCCAACTTAGCAGGAGACGCCTGCACAACCACACAACAGTCGCACAGAGCTCGTCTGATTCTCCTTGGGTGCTCACCGTAGCACAATGCAGCCCGTCCCAACAAGTGAAAAGGTCCTCCGGGCAACAGGGTGCTGTGATTATGCAGAGCCCAGGCCTGCAGCCGTGATTTAGAGTGCTGTGCACCTCCTTGCAAAAGGACACCATATCGACAAAGAGGCAGGACCAACCAGGTAATGCAATCCACCAGTGTGAGGGTTGGTCTTTCATCAACTGTCTCCAACGGCGCTCCACTCATGCCGCCTTTAACGTTCTTTGTTTTCCTTTGAAGGCTTTCCAGCAGCGCTCATGTGCTGGTGGATCCTTCACTCTTCTTTTTTTTTGTCTCCCATGAGCATGGGGGTACATACTCCCCCATTTGTCTATTCTCAACCCTTGGCCTGGTCAATTATCTATGTAATGATAAAGGCCACCGGATGCCACCCACTATCCTGAATCTCAGGCACCTCCCTCAGGAACACTGAACCCTCAGGAATCTGCTCTAAAGAAGGAGGAACAGAAAAGGCAATAGGAATCTCACACTGGACCCCTGGTCAATCCTATTTCATTACAGGCCTGATCTCCCTGGTGGAATGACCGAGAGAAGCAGGGTCCTCATCTCAGCTTTCCTCCTAGTTGGGAGGTGCACTGAGTACTATGTCAGGGTCCCTTTCTGCCAGTGTAGAATGGATCAGGTTTCCTCTCCACGTCCAGCGGTGTAGGATCAGGATACAGCTCAGGGAGATCACTTTCAGGTTGGGGATCAGGTTCCCTAGGAGTGAACGCATACCAGTTTCTGATTAATTAATAAAAGTGTGTTTGTAGATGCCAAACTGATCACCCTCTGTATCTTCCCTGGCTTCCAGGTGGCCTTCTGATGGTCTCAAGGTTTCAGTAGTTTAAGTAACTTCCAGGGATTCAACCAACAAAGGGACTTTCACTTCTGGCCTTTGAACACAGTCACTGCTGTCTAGTCATCAGCCCCTTGGGCAATGCCTCTTCTGTTACAGTGGGTACAAACTCAGACTCATCCCGACTGGGAGCAGCTCGTTCCTGATGTTCCTTGGCTGTCTCTCCTCTCACTGACAGTAGACAAGGAGTTCTCCAACTCATGGAACATCATGAACTGTTGTGACTCCCACTTATCCAGTTTATTCCGTCCTCTCTTTCCCAGGCTGCAGAATACTCCATGATCGCTAGGCTGAAGAGCCTGGAACTTGACCTTGGCATTATAGCAGCATTTGTTACCATACGCAATCTTTTCAACAGCAGCCTGGGTGAACTGATGGCCTTGCTCTATTTAGGGCCTCATCATTGAGACATGACCCAATCGCAATACTCTACATCGGCTGAATAGTCTAGGCCAGAAAAACCTTAAGCGTACTAACTCAAAGTTTCTTTCGCTGCTAAGATGTCCGTGCTGGGTGTGGAGTACATCGAATACAGTTGGGAGGAATTGCTGTGGTAGCACCATGCAATTTAATATCCTGCCTCCAACATTGCTTTTCTTGTACAGGACTCCACCTTTCTGTATGAGTTTCTTTCACTCCCTCAGCATTGCAGTCTATTCTGGGTTTCTGGAAACCTCTCTGGGTTCATACTTCCCTATGGTCTTGGAGTTCAGGCACGGAGGTATGCCAGAATCAGCTAGTTGGGACAAACAGATCTCATCTCAGGTAGCTCAGATAACCCCAGGCTGGTGATGTTGCAGTACATGGCTGCCTCAGCTGGTGATCCTAAGTTGTCCACACCCCTAGCTCTGTCTAGCTCCTGCTGTGCTGACTCGCAGCCTGGCAGATAGCTCTGGTGCCTCCAGAAGACAACTCCTTCCACAAGGTGGATCCAACTGTACCAACTGTCTGAGAATGAGGCCTGTGAGAGGGCATTGGTGTTAGTTCGCTCTGGTGAATATTGTACGTTAACATTGTATGTGGACACTCTGGTAGCATTTGGCTTCTCTGACTTCAACACGTACGTCAGGGGGTTACTGTCTGTCCTCACCGTAAAAGTGGCACCACAGAGGTAATCCTGGAACTTCTCTGTAACACTGCACTTTAAAGGAAGGAATGTCAACTTGTGGATTCGGTAGTTCTTTTCCGCTGTGTGCTGTCCTCGACTAGCGAAAGCAACTGGTATCATCTCACTGTTGGGCTCCCGGTAAAGGGCAGCTCCCAATCTTCCCAGATTCAAATCCACATACAATATATAAAGCAATTGAGGATCCACGTAGTGCTGTGGTGACGATCTGCATGAGCTCCTCAAAGGCGTGCTGGCATTGGTCAGGGCACCTCCCACCATAGGGCTCCTGTGGATGGTACAAATGATCTGCAAGGCTTGTGGTAGTCCTTTCTCCTCCTAGTAGGTGGGTACCCTCCATTGAGGTCCACAAGGGAACCAGCAATATTGGCATATCCCGCAATGAACCTCCAGTAGTAGTTGCAGAATCCCGGGAAACTCTGCTTCTCCAGGGTCTGAGGTTGTGGCCAGATGCTGGATCCACGGCAATGCCATCCGTGAAGATAGTGTTTCTGATGTGCTTGATGCTCATCCAGCAAAACTAGCACTAACAACACTGTCTTTTCCATAAGGTGTTGGAAAGTCTCTGTCACACTGTAAATACCCTAAGGCATCCTGCAAATATAGAATCAGAGAGGGCAGAGTAAAGCTGCCTTTTCAGGGTACACCAGATGCATCTGGATTCTGTAATGGCCACTCATTAAGTACAGAACCGAAAACCACACATTCCCTGTCAGGCATTCCAATGGTCTGTTATAGTGCTGGTGCTAAGCTGCTGATAGTCAATGCACATCTGGATATCACCCTTCTTCTAGGTTATGACTCCTGGATGATCTCTGGCTGCAGATGATTTTCCAGGTGGTGGCATCCATTCTCCACATGTCCTGGGCTAGACATTGCAATCACTTCCTGAAGGGTGTCCGTCAGTCAGATAGGTGCAGTGTTTCACTCCTTAGGCCTTGCTGACGTCCATGGGGCTGGTGGAGAAAATCTCAGCTCACAGCATGAGTTGTTCCCGTAGATGGTCCTTGTCCCTTCCTGAGATTGGTGTGTCTGCAAATTCCAAGGATCAGTACTGTCATGGATGGGCTGCTGGCAACAATCGCTGGGGATAGAGAAGCAGTCAGGTGGAACTGTGCTGTGAAGGTGCATCCTTCTAAGAAGATGATCCTATTAGCCAAATTAATAACCAGTACCTTCATGGTCTTCAGGTCCGTGGCATCCATTGTCACCAGGGTCTGCGGTACCAATGTGGAAGGTCGCAGGCCCCCATAAAACAGATTAAGTAAAATACGCAAATGAGGTAAATATTGATGATATGTTGAAATTGGGGATGAATGGGATCATGACAAAAGAAAACAAGGTAAAAAAATGTGTTCCATGATTTGCCATAACATCACCCTTCATGCGCTTGGTGTTTATTATTTTTCTTTAAAGCTCAGCTGGCTCTCGTTTAAGGTATCCAGTTTGTACTGCCAGCAGACAATGCTGTTTGCTGCTGTATCACTGAAAATGCTGACTCTGGACATTCGGATAATCCAAGGTCACTGGGACAAGGCCATCAACTCAATGCCAATGGATCCTGCAGGTATGAACTGGTCTGAACAAAGGATTGTTCATCTGCAACGTAAATGGTAATAGGGATGGAGGACTATGACCCTCTACTGAGGAGGACGTCCCCAAATCAACATCATTAACACCACCATATTTTACCTGGAACTGGCTAGTCAGGTGATACCTGGTGGACATGAACATAAATGAGAGACTAATCCCTACAGACAAATAGAATGATTGTTCTAGAAAAAATGGAAATAGTAGACCACAAAGCCTTTTAAATTCCTTTTGACATTGTGTGGTCAAGTGTATGGAGTGCACAAAAGGAGCTCATCTGCCGTGCAAGGCAGGTTAGTTGGGTCTCAAATGGGTTAATGCTAGGATACTGTATGTCTTGCAAAAGGTATGTTAGAACCATGTATGCAGCATTCACCCAATGAGTATCTTGGCATTAGCTTAGACAGGGAAATAGGTAAGAAGAAATAAAAAAGGTGCATTTTAAACGACCGCCTCAAAGAGAGATGATTATTTTTTATTTATTTTTTATTTGTAGAGCTTACCTTCACCAGCAAGGGCATCATGGTGCAAACTGGGAGGAGGAACTAGAAGAGATAGGTCTTCAGTGCACGATGGAAAAGGAGGTGATCCTGCGTAGCACACAAGGTCAGAGGAAGAGAATTCCAGAGCCAGGCAGCCGCCGCCTTAAAGGATCTGAATACGAAGTGAGGAGGCTGAGCGGAGAAGGCGAGATGGAACACAGAGAGATAATTTAGCTTGTAGATACTATGGACAAGTGCCATAGAATGCCCAGTGCAAATGCTTAAAGTCTTAAACTCCACCCGCTTCACCACGGGAAGCCAGTGTAATGGGGCAAGAATAGGAGAAGCGGATGCCCGAAAAGTTGCCCAGAGCAGAAAGTGAAGAGATTTTCACAGCTGGGCTGCAGCTACCAAGAAAGATCAACCACACATGCAGGCAGCTTTAAACCATGGAACAGAGCCGAGGCAAGCATTTGGGGAGCAGGGGGCACAAGCAGGGATATATGGATGGAATTTAGCCTGTACATTTTCAGCGCTAGTGCCATAGAAGACACAATGTACCAGGCAGAGGGCCTTGATCTGGATACTTTCATTTAAGGGTAGCCAATGTAAATGGCACAATACGGGAAAGATATGTGCCCATCTGGGCATGGAAGTAGCTACCACAGAATTCTTCAGAATCTGAAGCGACCATATCAGATAGGCAGGTTGCGCAAGAAATAAGGCGTTACAATAGTCTAAGGAAGACATAACTAATGAAGACACCACAGGTGCCCGAAGCTGTGAAGGAAGAAGGGGAAGAACCTTGGACGTAACCCTTCTGACATACCACGCCAATCTGAGATTCTGCGAACAGGGGCACAGATATCTTTACCCCTAGGTCCTTCACTAACGAGACAGGGAAAGGAAAAGGGGCCAAGGAGGGCGGCCAGAATAGGGGGGTACAGATAGTAGTGGCAGCGGGAGGGCCCACCACAAGTGCTTTTGTTTTTCGCTGTTTAAATTAAGCCAGTTGTTGAAAATCCATACTCCTGCGGCATCCAGGCAGGCCCTAAATGTGGTCGCAGTCTCAGGAAGAGAAATATCTAAACAGACCAAAATGTGGGTATCATTTGCATAAAACTAACACCGGAAGCCGTGAGAGAAGATGAGTTTATTCAGTGGATAGATATAAATGTTAAACAGCACCAGGGAGATGTTAGTCCCTTGAGAGACCCCACACAAAAGGCGTAGGCGTAGAAAGGAAGGAGGGAGAGAAAGAGATTGGGTGCAATCAGAGAGAAATAAAGAAAACCAGGATAAAATGTCATCGGAGAGGCCGGCTCCAGTGAGACAATCAAGCAGGATGACATGGCCGGTCATATCAAAGGCGGTGGATAAATCAAGTAATAGTAAAGCACCAACACTGCCTAGATCATGCAGCTGAGCCAGATCATCAATGACGGAAACCAGCACACCCTCAGTGCCGCATCCCGGTCGAAAACCAGACTGAAATGGATGAAAAATGGAGGCTTCCTCCTGAAAATAGCTAAGAAGAGGACAGACAAGAGGTTCTAGAAGCTTCATCAGATAAGGGTGAAGCAAAATGGGCCAGAAATCTGCCTGAACCAATGTGTCTAGGGAAGACTTTTTCAAAAAAGGGACAACCGGGGCATGTTTAAGAGAAGCTGGGATCTGTCCAATAAGGAATGAAGTATTAACAGTGTGCAAAACCTGAGGGGCGATCCGCAGCAAAATGTCCTTCAGAACAAGCAGAGGAATAAGTGGGAGAAGCAGATTTCAGCCTGGGCATAGCCGCTATAATTTCCTCAGAGGTGAATACAGGAAACACAGAGCAAGAATGAACACAGGTAGGGACAATAGTCACAGCCTGAGTGTCCATGGACCTTAGTCCAGAAGATCATATGTTCTCCCAAATGTTATCAATTTTTTCTACAAAGTATGTTGAAAGGGAATCACGTCGGGATTGAAATGGACAAATAGGTTCAGATGAAACTGTTGATAAGGAGCAAACACGCTCAGCCTAAAAAATGGCTATATGATACACGGATGAAATTTGGTGCAGGGCAATCTTGGCAGCAGGGCAATAGTCCAGCTGTCATTTGTGTTCGGCTCGCCTGTCAGAATCCGTGGCAGTTGCCAATGAACCCCTCTGAACACACAAGGTGAAGTACAGAGGAGTCAATTAGCCAAAAGAATATGGAACACCAGACGAAAGACCAGACCCTGTAAAGGAATAACGACAGGTTACTTAACAGCTTGTTTCTAGTAGATACGATAAACAAGAGAACCACAAGACAGTGACCATTATTATGGAGAAGCCTTGTAACTGGCCAGTATAGTTCCAGATGGTAGATGAAAATGATATTCTATTGGAAGACAGAGTATATCATGAAGGAACCAGAAACAGGACAACAACTATGAAGCAAAGGGTTTTACACTGAGGTGGATTTACCAAGGGGAACCTGAACGTCTTTCCAGGGCCACCAGAGGCATCAGTGTGTTCCAGCCTATTCTATACACGACGGCATGAGGACACTTATGCGAATAGCACCAGTCTCTAGTCCGCAGTCTACCCCGACAGCACGAGGACGCCTAACAACCTAAGCTCCTGTGGTGGACAGTCTCTAGTTCAAGCGCTTAGTAGGAACACTGTGGTGCAGTGTTGGCAGTTAGAACGTAGGTTCCTGTGGGTTCCTGGAGAATGGTCAAATAGTTCTGGGTTCAGTGTTGTGGAGTTGAAAACCGATCCAAAGACAGCAGGCAGGAGGCAATCCAGTAAACGTTCCGAGTTTGTAAGGCAAATAGCAGGAGGGAGGCAATCCAGTAAACGTTCCGAGTTTGTAAGGCAATCAGCAGGCAGGGGGCAATCCAATAAACATTCCGGGTCTGAATACCAGCAAGGACAATAGATGAAAGGACAAAAACAAGACACGGATTCAAAAACAAAGCAAGGTCACAAGGGACGTAACCACGGTTTCTTTTTGAAATCAGAAGTGGGGCTTTGCAGAAGTCCGGAAGTATTTCAAGGTAATCATGGACACCAAACTCCTCCCCCCAACACGTCACGCTCTATGCCATGCATGCAATGGATGCAAAAGTCGCCATGACAACCTGGGTAAATGGAAGCCGGGACGTCGTATGTGGTGAAAATGGTGATGGGCATCAGGAGGAGAATCTACGTGATCCGAACGCGGCTGATTTTGCCGCGGTCAGGACGTTCGAATGAGAAAGGTGCAAACTAACAAAAGTGCGCACCTTTCTCATGCGAACACACGTACATACTGCGGGGGCTGCAGAGGTTTACCCCACAACCCCTGATCACTATACCTCAGCCACCGTGTTTTTTTTTGCGGGTGTGCTGCGGGTGTGTCCCTTGCAACACCCCGCTCACTATACCATACAGTACAGTGAGCGGGGTGTTGCAGGGACACCCCCGCAGTCTTTTTTTTAACTTACCTGCAAAGCTACCACCAAAGGTTCAAACTTTTGGTGGTAGCATTTTTAGAACTTTTGGTCCTTGCGGACCTTTATTGTTGGTAAAAAAGTACAATCCCTCAGAAGGACAGGAAAAAGCAGTCCTCCCATTGTTCACACGGTGTAGCAGAGTGTGATGATTTATTCTGATTGCGGGAGAACGTGACAGAAGGAAGTGAGACCTGACACCGCCTTTGTTGTAGGTGGAGTGCATGACAATGGTCATTAAACCAAGGATCAGTCATGCAAGCCTTCAGTTTAGGCATTTTTAGAGGGGTATGAAGATCGGCAGTCGCTGTGTTCATATCAGGTGCAGCATATGCAGAGCAGTAAGCATCCATCAGGACAGAAATATCATCACAAGAAACCAGCGCCAGTTTCAACAAGGAGTGAGGCGAGGCATAGGAACTGACGCAGTAGAAATTAATTTCCAAGAGAACGGAGTGATAAAGTGGTCAGACCAAAAGACAGGAAGTGCTGGAAAAACAGTAACATCGAACTTGAGAGCAGAATAAGGTCTAATGTGTTTCCTAGTATGTGGGTGGGGCCAATAACCGAACGAGCCAATTAATTTTTGGCTGGGAAGAATCTGTAGGTGTTTTACCATCTAATGAGTTCTTGGGGTTGAAAGATTGAAATCACCAAAAATCAAAAGGTGAGAATGCCAACGCTGTAGGTTGGCAGCTAGTTTGGTCGCTAGTTCTAAGAAGGTGTTGCAAAAGGTAGAATCAAAACCTGGGGACGATAAACAATCAAAATGTGTATAAACAAAGTTGGAGAGATAACAAATCGGGCAAGCAATGTCTCCATTTGAATATTGTGATCCAAAGCCAACAAGTTCCCTACAAAACAAGAGTTAAAAATAATAGCTACCCCGCCACCAAGGAAAGGGGTACAACGATATAAATGAAGAATGCTAAAGTTAGTGTGCAAAAGCTCGACCATGGCAGGTCCAAATGATTCGCAACACCATGTTTCGGTGACACCGGTAACATCGGGTAAATATTCACATAGTATGTAATGGCAGCGCGCCGCATAAACCACAAGTGAACAGGCATTTTATTAAAATGTGACGCAGGAGGAGAGCAAATGAGAAGGGTTCAATAACAAGGGAGAAACCCTTAGGAAGTATGATAGAAGGGGGAGCTGGCTGCACAAGCAGCAGGCCTGAGACAGAACATCCAGAAGTACTTACAGAGTTTGTCCAAAGAGAATTTTGTGGCAGTCCGGATGAGGCCTGGACAGGCATAGATGGGCTAGAATTTGGTGCAAATTCGGGACGCAAGGCGCGTTCCCGCTGTGCTCGTCCGCTGCACTTCCGGATAACAGGGGACCTATGAATATGCACTTCCGGATAACAGGGGACCTATGAATATGCATGGTATTGCAGAGGTCAAGCCTTGTGTCCCTGAAGAGCAGGTAGACTACAGGAGGTGTTGTGTGCAGGTAAGAAGGCAAATAATGATGGTCCCAAATGAGAACGAGAGCCCAGGGTTTCTAAGTGGCCAGGTACCCACCTGCTGAATGAAGCGGCATACAAGGAAAGGAATTACAATTAAAATAATAATGGAAAACCAGCTGTAAAATGTAAATAAATAAATCAAGCTGAATGTAAGAAACATGACAAGACAGAGTCTAGTCACCCGGCGCGGCCCGGCACTGATCCGTGACCATGAAAGGAATGAAAAAGAACACTAAATGAATCAAAAGAAAAATGAAACTAGCAGAAATGAAATAAAAAACCAGCCGCGCACACATGGCAATAAAGGCAACACCTGAAGGGAAAAAACACTGTACCTGGTAATGAGTAAGTAGGATTATTCTTTTTAATATTTACGGATTGACACAGCGACTCAGACCTGTGACGCTATGTGGTACGGAACCAACTGGAAGGATACATCCTCCCGAAGACCCTGTCTGTACACCAAGAATAAGGTAAGAGTCCTTCATAAAAAAACTCCATGGGATTTGTTGAGAGAAGGTGAAGAAGGACTGTGGTGCTGTGCATGAAGGGCCACTTGTGGAAGCTGAGAGGCTTTCTACTATGGTTAAGACTAAAGGGGATTTATTTATTGGCGATGCAAACATGGATTGGAAATTCTGGGCTGGGTATTATGAGAAACCTGACGGGGTTCCATTCAGGTGGCCAGGGAAGGGCCATCGCTTTTGGATCCCGACCATGGGGGTGTCAAGCGAGGGAGGAACCCCTGAGTGGAGGGTCACAAGGGATTCGCAAGATAGACCTGACGGTGAGCCATGGTATTCCCTCTCTCCCCATTTTCCATCTGAAAACCCTTCCTCAGCTTTCATGGGATATTTTCAATTCCATTCCATCTCCCCTTCCCCATTTCCGACAAAAACTGGGAAGAAAAAAAGGCAACCGAGAGTAGTGAGGATTATCTGTACAAAACACCTTGAGAAACAAAAGGAAGACTGCCACCTACTACCTTAGTCTCGGGAGGATAGCTCAGAGTCAACGTGCTTGCCTTATGAAGCAAGACCACACAAAGCAACACAGGTTCGATACCCGGGTCTGCGCTTCGAAACCTCTGGCTATTAATTGCGTTATAAATAATCTTTCTTATCATATCATGTCATTAGGTTGTCCCATTAGGTTGTCTCGCGCCTTGAAACACTTGTGTATAGGCGTGTTATAAAAGCCATATAATTTCATATCATATCATTAATATGGTCAGGCAGCAAGAAGCAAAGAAGTGAATGTGGAAGAGGTACAGTGAAGGGAAAGTGAACCCAAAGGAAGGTGCCATAGGCACAGAAAAGCAAGAGAAGAGAAAGACAAAGAAGGTGCAAGTGTGCATAGCAAAGTGGAAGATAACTAAGAATGCAAGAAGCACCTAGAAAAGGAAAGGATAGAAGAAAAGGAAGTATAGGAAATACAAAGATGGGCCAATGATCAGAGGGGTCGCACTTAGGAGTAGGGGTGTACCGAAATTCAGCTTTGAGTAGGCATTCAGCCAAATTCCGGCTGAAAATTAGGTATTCGGCTTCAGCAGAATACCTAATTGAAAGCCTACTCGAAGCTGAAGTTACATCCCTAGTATTCAAACATTTTAATTGCAGGTTCATTGCAGTTTTACTTTTCCTCGCCGTGGGAATGCTTGCAGCAGTGCACTTTGACCACTAGGTGATGTTCACGGCTCACTCCTAACGTGGTTGCTGTTTCAAGTCCCCAGCTGTGGCTCTGTGCACGCTGCTTAAACTAGCTTTTGAATCGTGTACATACAAAAGTCCCTGTGAACCCAGAGACAATGTGCAGCTCTGCCGCTCAGCATGCAATCATGTCCTCTTGTTATGGGATAACCACTGCCCAGCTGCCTCTGAGGTCCATGTTAGCCCCCTGAAGTTGCTGTCACGGCGTGTGCGGCTGCAGAAAGAAAAGCAAGAATAGATGACTCGAGTCACAAAATTGAAGCTGCTAAAATAGTGCAAAATCCCACCTATCATTCCAGAAAGCCTCCATCAAATTGTATATAACGCAATATACTGGCTTTTCTCTTAAGGGTATCCTACTGTTATATTGACAATGGTTTGTTCCTGCGTTGACATATGTCCTAGAGGCTCTTACAATTGAAAACATTTTATGGTTGGACAAAATTGGAAAGTTACTTTTGGCGTTCCATATTGGGTCTTCCCTCGTCCTGCCCTATGCAATATATAAGAGCTGAGTTTGGTTTAACATCTCTCAAAGCCTTGGTGATTCTTCAGAGTGATCTCTTGCCTCTCAGGGCTTTGTGTCATCCCTCCAGTGAGTTGCTTTGTGTTATTGGCCAAAATGTTATAACTGTAAGATCGGGAACTGTCCCTATAAATTCTTATTGTGCCATGTGCAGAAAGTCTTATTTAAGTAAGAACTGGTCAATTGAGCGATCAATCTGTGGTGATACAAGGGATTTAAAAAGTCATTTGAGAAGAAATCCTATATGAAAGACTGGGAAGCCACTATCAATCACTTAAGTGGCCTTAAAAACTATTTTTTCCTTGAAGGTATTGTGTATAGCTACTGTACCCCACAGTTGTATTTGTTAAAGTGTCCTAGTCCAGATGTGTGGAGATTTTTACGTTTGATGCATTCTAACCAATTACGTGTAAGAGCCCCTCATGGTTCACAATAGAAACTTGCTCATGACCAACAGATGTGTCGTATCTGTAAAGTGGCAGGCACATCAGAGACAGTGCAACATGTGCTTTCAATATGTCCAAAATTGGAAACCCTTTACAGGGCTCGTTACTGTTGTTATTATCACCACTTTGAATGGGTAGCAAGTACCCATTTCTGGAACGTGTGTCTTAATTCTTCGTCTGAAGTTTTGATTGAGGTGCTAAGTGCACCAACTTTACCACCATGGTGTAAACTACGTTTACACCATGGTGGATGGCGGATTTACCGCCCCATTGCAAGGTGAGTGGGGCGGTAAATCCCCATTTCCCATTTTCCCTTCCCCATTCCCATTTTTGCCCCATAGGGCATAATGGGAGTGGGGAAGGCGCTAATTACGGCACCGTAAATTACGGTGCCGTAATTAGCACCAAGGTGCCTTAGCACCATGGAACTTAACGCCTGCAAAAAGCAGGCGTTAAGGTGGGAATCAGGCGTTAAGGGTTAACGGTGGCGTTAACCCTTAACGCCTGAGTTGTAATGAGGGCCAATGTTTGGACTGTGGTACAGCGTTTGTTTGAGTCCTTTAGTGGCAAATGATATGCAAACAAATGATGAATGGGTGATAATGTTTGGAATAATTTATTCTAACTACAATATAGTGACTAATTGAAAAACAACCAAAAACCTTAATATGAAAAAACTATAGGAATTTCGTATATTCGTATTGAAATATATATTTATATATGATGAATTTGATCTTTTTCTTCTTCTGTTGTTTATGATTGTAAAACTATTTTTGTATGTAGTATTGTAAAAGTTCTTTATGGACTACAATACAACAATAAATAGATAAAATAAAATAAATAAATATATAGCGCCAGCCTTGCGACAGGCAGCAGGTGAGCTTTTTACATAGAGCCCTTTTAGCACTACGACCGTCGTAGCAATTAATCCTTGGAAAACAGGGATAGACAAAGCCATCCCTATGACCCCACCCACTAAACTTCACATAGAAAAACTGCTCTCTTTGCCAGGTGGTCCGAGAAGCCAATGAGAGGCTTTCTCTCTCCCAGCAGCCTACCTGAAACTTTGTTTACCCTTGTCGAGAGCTGAAGGGCTGTGCAAGAGCCGAGATAAAGAGCTCAGGCCTGGCAGCCTCGCCCAGTGCTCCTAAGAGCTGCAGCCCGTGTCCAGGAGATCAGAGGAAGACAGGCAGCATTGACTCGGCTCGCTACTCCCTCAAGTTGGCTCTCACACACACCTACCACTGCACCAGCCACAATACCCCCGGGCAAACCGATAAAGCACGTGAGGCAAACTTTTGTATAAAGCACGTGAGGCATTCCAGGCATGAGGAGGGGCTGTCACTGCTGTAAGGTGAGCGGGAGAAAGAACATGCTGCAAAAAATACAAACAAGTCGTTACCAGGCCAGCCCCTCCACCCCCAGAAGAAAGGCAGAATATGTGAAGAGCAGCCACTGTTATGCAGTTCGGGCGTGAATCCCCAAAGCTTCTGCTGTCTGTGACACCCTAGAATGCGAGCAGTAGGGGTTCGGAGTGGGTGGTCATTCAGATGCAAACCATGGCGTGTTTTCCTCAGAGCCTGTGCTGAGCCCAGTCATTTTGTAATTATTTAATGATGGGTTCCAGTGACAGACTGAGGCTGTGTTTGTATTGAAGCAGTGGTAAAACTTATCAGCAACAGCACGTGGAGGGAGGGCTGTTTATTGTACAAAGAGGAGGTGTGAGATCGATGAAAGGGGGGATTCCCACAGAGAAAGAACGTCTGTCAGTAGATCAAACAGAAGGAAGGCTGCAAGAATTGCTGGGCTTCTCTGGGAGGGTGCAAACTGGTTAGGTGTTAACTGTCCCTTCCTGGCTGCCTATCAAGAAAGTCATGGGGGGTGGTAAGGGACTGATCCCTGCGGCATTGGAACATTCAGGTCAGCTAAGTGCAAGGAGGAGTGGAGGGGGGGTAAGTGCAAGGGGCAAGTGTGCGGCAAAACAAAGGGGGCCGGCAGAGCACTAAAAGCAGCACTCTCTCCCTCCTCCCCTCTCCACAACCAGCAGTGCCCATAATGTCTCCTTCAGAGCCCCCACTTCTAAAGTTTAGTTACAGCTATGATCTATTTATAAGCATGCCCTTCACTGAAGTCCTGTTAAAACAAGCATTGGCAAAGCAACAGTTTTGGCTTGTTATGCATATCTTGACACATTTCCAGTAGTAATGTACTATTCGGTAACTATTCAGCTCCGCCCGAATACTTTAGGGTAACTATTCAGTATTCTGCCAAATCACCTCTACTTAGGAGGAGCAAAGAACCTAGCGTTTTCGAAAGTCTCTGATATTTTTCCCCATGAGAAGGTCATGTGTGAAAGGAACTGTAAATAAGAGAAAGGCACATCTTGACAAGTTGATTAGTGCGTCTGAAACCGAACTTGTATTTGGAGCTGAAAGGGGGTTGTGCTTGGGGAAGGGATCCCTCAGAGGGATCAAAACAAAGTTGAACCCTTATTTGGGGAAACAAGGAGGCATACTCTTTGGGAAGGGAACCCTGGGAATCGTGTAAGAAACAGTGTTATTCTTTTGTTTTGTCTGACACTTGGGATGATTGAAGCTTGCTGGAGGGAATCCCAAGGAACTAAAGACATTGAGGGTTGTTGAACAGAGTGAAAGAACATTGTGGAGAAGAGCTAACCTCTTTTTGACTATGCTGAACTTTGATGACACTGACCAAGTCACTCTTGGTGAGAAGACCACCTGAAATCAGCCTTGGCTTTTATTTCTTTTTGAATCACTATTTTTTCTTAAGAGAGACTTCCCACCACATTTTATCACAGAGTGAGGGCAAGCATAGGTTTAGAGGATTAGACGGATTTTGGTTTTGGACTTGTATACATCGGCGGCCTTTAGAAACATCCGTTGGGGAAACATCCCTTTAGAGTTAGGGCCAGTTAGGTATTACACCAACCCCAGCCTAAATAAAGGTTTTTGAAACTATAACACTTGAGTCTGTGCCTATCTCAATTGTGGCATCAAGAAAGGTAATGAGAGTGACTTGGTAGCCAATGAATTGGAACAAGTTCTCACCAGCCAGGGCTTATGACAACAAATTGAGGAGCCGACACAGACGGAACAGGTGGAGTGGATGGAACAGATACAGTAGACGGAACAGGTGGAGTGGATGGAACGGACTGAGTGGGCGGAACTCACGGAGCGGATCAAATGAATAGGAAGGATGGAACGGATTGAACACATTAAACAGATGGGAAGGATGAAATGGGTCCATGGAATGGATGGAGTAGATCATGTGGATGAAGGGTCGAGTGGATGGAATGGATAGAAGGACTAGTAAATTACATGGATGTAACAGACGAAATGGATGAGCAGACAAAGTGGAATGAACGGGCAGAGTAAATAAAATGGATAGAATAGATGGTACAGATGGAGTGCTCAATCTCAAGCGCTTTACTGATAACCACCATATCACACTACCACGCTTACCCTCTCCGATACATGTTGTATGTCGCGGGTTGCCACCCCCTCTGCGTTAATGGCAACCACAATGTCCAGCCAGACCCTCTCCCGTCCATCCTTGTTGATGCGTCTTGTTCTGTAGAGGGCATCATAATGCCCCAGGACTTGCTCCACCAGGATGCCAACCTCTCCTGATGAGAAGCTGGCAGCCCTCTGCCTCCCTGGCTGGGGGTTGCCAGTGGTGTCTGATGGTGTTTTCCCCCAACATGGCAACCCCCGAGGCAGGTGTGGGTGGGCAACTGGGTCCTGGGGCTGGGCTGTGGAGCGATGGTACAGCAGTCTGGACTCTTCTGTTCCAGCAGGGGTGGTCACAGCAACTGGACCCCTGCAGATGGCGGATGTGCAGGCACCAAATGGCAGAGCACGTGGCCAGCAGGCAGACAGGCAGCAGTATATGGCAGGTGGGAGTCTGCTCGGAGCTCTGGGAGGCAGGATAATGGCCTTCTGGGCAGGCGCATGGTCTTCCGTGTGTCATCATGTGGCCAGCTTGATAAGGAGTGATTTGGCATGTGATGAAAAAACAGCACGTCAGTGTGTAATTTGAGGAAAGGCCCTTAGCGCGTTAGTGCGTATGTGACGTAACACGCTCGGGCGTTTCCACACGTGCAAAAAAATCACGTCCATGTGTGGATGCGTGTAATTCGAGGAAAGGGCCTTAGCATGTAAGTAACGTTACACGCGCGGGTGTTGCTTTCAGCACAGGTTAAAGGTGAGTGCGGGCGAGCAGACCAATGTACGTGCTGTGTGTGTTTACTCTGCTGGAATCACATGCAACAGCGTCTGAAGTCCGTACCTCTTCTTTTGGTGGGTGTCGCCTACGTGCACAAGCGCGTGTGTATTTTTTCCCACTGGGTTTCCCTCTGTGCATGCGTACCATTTTTGAGGACATAGTAGCCCGGGTGTTCCACGCATATGTGTTTTCTGTGTTCCTGGGTGCCACACCCTACTGCTGGAGGTAAAATTCATGCACGTGGGCTACCGGGGTCGTGTGCACAATTTTTTTTTCCAATTTCCTGTTCTTATATTTTTTGATCTTTTGATTTCTTTTTTTTTGGGGGGGGGGTGCCTGAGCATTGCGTGACCTGTCATTTTTCCCCAGGCGTCACAGACAGCCTTGCATAAAGTACCCTGCCCCTTCTAGCCAATTGCCCAGTGAACCTCCCATAGCCTATTTTCCATCAGTCCCATGGTTGGGAGGCCACCAAAGGCTAAGGGTGGCAAAGTTGGGCATCCTCCCAGGGCTGTGTGTGGGCGTGGTCTGGCACTTTGGCACGGAGACCAGGGAGTACAGTGAGTTCAGGGTGGCTACAGGGGGAAGAGGCAGGGGTGCCACTCTGGGACGGGATGCCCAGCCACGTGCTGGTGTAGACCTGCCACCACACCCTGTGGCTCCTGGTGATGCAGCTGTTGCATTACAACCTGGTGCCCATTACACCCAACAGCAAATTACATCTGCTGTCACGGGCCCACCGGTGGTGGTAGCTGCAGGTGCAGCTGTGGCTACCTCCACCCGGGCTCTGGGTCAGGCAGCAAATGTTGCGTTGTGTGACGAGGACTCCCAGGACGATTTCCATTTTTTCCGGAGGTTGGGGTCATGTGTGTCCACTGTGGCTGTGACTGTGGTACACATATCTGGGGTAGTTATGAGTCTGCTGCCCCAAGCAGCCGGGTGGTGGTAACTGCATGTGCAGATGCAGCCAACACCACCCCGGCAGTGAGTCAGACCCAAGCCAGACCTTCTGTCCTCATACCAACAGCAACTGCCTTGGTCCAGTCCACCAGCACCACTGCCCCCACTGATCAGGGCACATTCCCCACTCAGGGTCAGTACCACTGGCCAAAAGGAGGAAGCGTGCACCTGCACAAGATGCTGGGACCCGAGACATGGCTCTGTCCTCCGGTACGTCAAGGAAGAAGCCTTTCTGCAAGCAGGAACTGGACTTCCTTGTGGACTACGTGTCAGAACACCAACACGATATCCTTGTGGGCCCACAGTGCCATACCACGCATCACCAGTGTTGGGTCCACTGGCAGCATGTTGCAGATGGTGTGACATCCATGGGATTCCAGGTGCGCACAGCTCAGGACTGCTACAAGCGCTGGAATGACCTCAGACACAGTGCTAAGCAAAAGCGTGCCTCCAATTACTCCACGTCTCTGGTGACTGGTGGTGGGCCACCACCAGAGGAGGATGAACTCACTCAGCATGAGGAGATCGCTTCAGAGTTCATCCCGGAAGAACAAATACATAGAGTCGGAGAGAGGATGGATTATGATGCATCATCTGTTGAGTATTGATGCGTGTAACTCAATGACATGTGTGTTTGGCATGTGTGACCCGCCCAGCTACAAGCTGGCTCTTTCCTATCTTCAATCTCCCTCTCCACCTGTGTTGTTCACCAGGGGTCTGACCTCTCGGCCTCAATTCACAAAGAGCACCTGACAGCTCTTGACTACTGCATTAAAAGTTTTTTCTACGAGTTCCGGTGCTATGCTGATGACAACCAACTAATTTCCTGGCTTCCCTTGGCCACCTCTGGTCCCTCCCTTATTTCCGATAGCCTCATTGCCATTTGCTTTTGGTGTACTACCAACGGTCTCTGTCTGAATGCCAGCAAGACTGACATCCTCCTCATCAATACACCTTCCCCATCCTTTGCTATCAATCTCTGGCCAGCCCCACTTGGCCCTCCTCCTGCCTCCACCTGTAAGGCCAAGAACCTCAGGGTCACCTTTGACTCAACCCATTCCTTTAACACACACATTTGTGACGTATCTTGAGATGGATTAACTTTGCGCTTCACCTCCTCAAGGGTACTGTGCCTTTCCTAACATTCTCCTACATGCTCACAGTCTGCCAAGCTCTGGTTTACTCAAGGTTAGGGTACTTTGACAGTCTATATCAATATTCGACCTGCCTACACACTCCACCCTCCACCACTAATCCAGTACGTGACTGCAAGACTTGTCCTTGGCCTCAAACCCTGGGATCCTATCTTTCCAGCTCTGTAACCCCTTCATTGGCTTCCAGTGGATGCAAGGATGATACTTCAGACCCTCTGCATTGTGCAGAAGGATTTTTTGGGACTGGGTACAAAATACCTTCGACAATCCCTCTACCAATTCCTCCCCTATTGAGTACTTTGCTCCTCTACTACACACTCCCTCAAGGTCAGTCATTAATTGAATAAATAAGGTAGGAGCAGATCTGTGTGCACAGCTGGGAGCTCACTTTTGAACAGCCATCTGGCCACGTTGAAACTTGAGGAGAAATATATCTGCTTCTGGAAGCACCTCAACACCTTCCTACTTGCTCCTGCATTAGCCCTCTTCTACCCAGCTGAACGGTTTCCTCTGTTGGCCCTGAACCCCTGCACACACTGTGTCCATCGGATCAGATAACTGCTCACCCTGCCTCCCTGCTGCACTGCCTACAGGCCTCCCATATCAATGGGTCCAGTGTGAGCGCCCATACAGTCCAACACTCTTCGTCTGCACTCATCAGATTTGCCCTGTCCAAATCATCTTGCACTTGCCACCAACTGTATGTGTGTGGTATGTGCTACTGACATGTGTGTCCTTGTTTCTTTTCTTTATGTTGCAGGTGATGACGCACTGGCGGCAGAGGATGAAGATGTCATCCCAGACACGGTGGTCAGTTCAGATGACCAACCAAGCACCAGTGGTAGTCGTAGAGTGGCAGCCCTCGAGAACCCCCAGGTGCTCCAGGCCATCGTGTCTAGAGCTGACTCTGAGTCAGGCTCTGATGTATCCTCTCACTACTATGTTGAACCGGATCTGCATCATGACGTGTCGTTGCCGGTAAGTGACCCTGTGTTGGATGATCTTCTATCTGCGACACCTGCAGTAGGGGGCCAGGCAGGGTTGGAATGTCCGCCTGTGGTGGTTATGTGTGCACGGTCATACTCAACACCAGTTGGCCATGTTCCTGGGGCATCAGGTCGATGGAGGTATGCAGTCTTGCAGCCAGGGGCAGCACCAACCCAGCAAAGACCACGGCTCCTTGAGCCCAGCAGGTGTGGTGTCTGACAGCGCGGTGGCTGTGTGCCACCGGGGTCAACTGAGTGGGAGCATTCCATGATTGCCATAGCACAGCAACAGGGGGAAGCAGTTGAGATGATTGCTCAAGGTATGGAAAGTGTGACCCATTCCATCCTCCCCTCTGTAAGGCAAATGATGCTTCAGCAGCGGGCTGTGCAGTCCACGTGTCGCTCATTCAGGCTGGGCATGCCACGTCTGACAGGGCGTGCCAAACTGAAATGGTGGCTCTTCGTGAAACACATAATGCTCTAGCAGAGGCACACCGTGAGGCCCTGAGGGTGCAACACCAAGCCCTCCGATCTACTCTCGCTGACCCCATGATGGATGAGAGTAGGCGGACAGAAGACAGGATGGTACAACTTGAAAGAACCATCTCTGCTGAACTCCATGCAAGCTGGGAGTCACTTGTTTGTCATGTGAGGCCATGCAGGCAGAACTCTGTCTCACACATCAGTCCCTGCAGGAGGAAGCACATATGACACATGAGGTAATGCATGCTGACGTCAGTCTCATTGCCAGCCAGGACCTGGCTCACCAGACCTGCATGCTTGCTGCCATTGAGGGGCAAGGCGCGGCTAGGCGTTGTGAGTGAACTGCGCCACGTCCACCTTCTGATTTACATCCAGAGGGTGATAATGACAACCCATCTCCCACATAGTTGTTATTTTTTTTATTTTTTTTATCTCACACATGTGGGTGTTGTGGTGCACCCTGTACCTCCCCCCTCCTGGGTGCCCCCCTACCCCCTGGGTCATATATGGGCATTTTTGATTATCTTTTTTTCTGCCATTTTTCTTTCCAGCAGTTTTTTTTTGCAGTTTTTTCTACAAATATTTTGGATTTTTCATTCAAATTGTATGGTTTTTGGTAAGTATGTTATCCCTTTATTTGAATTTTTCATTTTTTTCCCTTTATTTTGTTGTTCTTTTACAATGATTTTAAATTTTGTATGATTTTTTTTCAGGTTTTCTTAAATAATTTTGAATTTGTTTTTCCTTCTTTCATTACTCTTTTTATTGTTTTATTTCAATTGATTATTTGATTTAATCTGTATTTTCTTTAGAATTCTTTTTTTCAATTTTATTTTGTCTGTTGTGCATACATGTGACAGTGTGGTGCTTTATGCATCGGAAGGCATCTACAGTTTGTTCCAGCTGGGCCCATTCAGGCTTGCCTTGTGTATGCGTTTTGCTTGGGGTCCTGACACATGTGCTACTGCTGCTTCTCTTTTCCTTGGGCTTGCAAGGATGGCTCAGTGTAACAGCATATCACACATGGGCATTCGGCTTCCGTCATATCTGTGGCCAGCCTGCAGTTCTACTTGTGTGTTCACCCCTTGTGGGTATTCCAGATTGTTTCTCCAATTCATATCTGCACTTCACTTTAGTGAGTATTATGATGAATGTGCATTTCATCATGTTGCTTGAGATGTGTGTTATGCATTGACTGTCTATGTTAATGCACTTCCTGCTGTAGCTGGTACCATGCACCCTTTGGCTGTGTACAACACACTGATGGTAGGTGGGGTCCATGGGCTGTGAATGTTGAATTGGGACAGTTTCCCACCAGTGATTTTGATATGTCACATGAAGGCTGCACGCTGAGTTACCCCTGTCACCACTCATTTCACAACCACCCATTCCTTGCTAGCACCATTTTGGCCATTTCCCAGCACTGACTGGTGTTTGGATGTGCCATTTGAGTTATGACTGCATTGTTCATGATTTGAATTTCCTGTTTGTGTCCTGGACCTGCTCCCCCCTCCCACTGTTTGCACTTGGCCCTTGTGACAATCCAGCCAACCAGGATGCTTGAGCCTGCCACCACTACCAAAAGCCCACAAAGGTGGCCCTGTCTGGACCTGTCCAAATGCCTTCTCAGTCACTTGAATGCCCCCCTGTCTCCCCTGCTCCTGTCAGTGTCCCTCTGCCCCCCCCTTCATCATCACATCCCCTACTCTCCTGCACCGTCGGGTTTCCCTCTGCCCCCTGTGTGTGCTTTCTTTCACTATCTTCCCCATTAGGTATTTTGAGCTTTGCCCCCTCCTCCCTTCTCTCCTCCCTCTCCCTCTCCACCACCCTTTACCCTCTCCTTGTACTCTGGCTGTCATTTTCAACCACTACCCAGTTGCCATCGGCCATGGCGATACGTAGGCACTTGTTCTTTGCAGACATTTACCCTTCTGCCTCCGTCCCTCCACACCCCATCTTCAACATTTTAAGTATCATTTTGCAAGTTACTTTTATCATTAGTCCCTCCACCACTGATTACAGGTTGTATCTTTGCCCTTTTCCTTCTGTCTTTCCTCTCCCCCTCCCCAGCACTATCTTGATTCTTTGTGGACCTACCACAGTTTGTCACTTGTTTTGTTACTCTCCTCACCTCCTTCCCTCCTCTTCCCTCACTGTAACGCTCACCTGGTTCCCACGGGGCGCTGGTCTAGTCTGGATTGCTGTGGCCTCTTCTAGCGTGATGCGCAGGACCCGGAACACTGATTGGACAGGACCTCCGAATTGTGCTTGCCTGGCCCGTAGGAATATCCTTCTGCAGATGAGAAAGGGGATTAACAGTCTGCAGAATAGTGTGCTAGCTCTCCCCTTTCCCCCTTCCCCCTTTGTTCCTCTCTAACTTCCTCCAAACCCCGGTTTAAGCTCACCTTATGGTTTGGAAGGATGAACTCTCCATCCTGTTTCTGGTGCAGGGGCACGTGTTCGTCCAGTTACTTCACTGGTTTTCAGAATGGCGCTGGCAAAATCCACTTGACTTTCCTGAGCGATGCGCCGTAAGTATGAAAGTTCAAAGTTCAAGTGAGGCCCCCTTTATGTTGTCTTTCTAACCTGTGATCTGTCCTTTATTTCAGGTGCAGAATGAAGGCGATGCGTTGAGGGGTTAAACTGCCGAGGTGTGTAGTGATGAGGGTGATCCCTCTAAATGTCCTTATTATTCCCCAGAAATGTCTCTTGTCCTTTCCCCATAGGGGCCGGGGTACGGTACCTGCCAACGGGGCGGCGCCGACCCGAAATGTGGAAGAAAAGCGAGTAAGTATTATTGCAGTTAATCAGGCTTTCCTTCTGTGTTCCTTCTGCTCATCTTTTGTTTCTTCCTCTCTCCCCTAGGTGCAGAGATGTGGCGTCCGATGCTGACAGCCGCGATGGAGCCGGGAGATGTCTCGAGGACAGGTGAGTGAAGCGTGGTGCTGCAGCGAGCAACGCGATGCTTTTAAATGGAACTCTTTCTTCAGGGATGCTGGCGAGAAGATTCCGGATGCAGGTAAGAAGTTTGAAATAGTCCTTGGTTTTCACCTTTCTCTTCTCTTCCTTCCTTGCAGGTCTTCCAGGTTCGAGGCGGGCGTAGCTGGAATCCAGGAGCAGGAGCAGACACGGTGAGCGTTAAGCTGCAGTAAGCAGAACAACGCAAAGCATGAGCTGCTGTCTGGGCGTGGCTTAAATAGCCTCCAAAGAAGTCCCAGGTATGTATCTTTCCCCAACTAGGTATGTATCCTTCCCTGGCCACGCCCGAGTGAAAAAATAGTCCCTATGAAAAAATAGTCCCTTTCAGGTCTCAGGGAGGCCTGAAGCGTGCAGCATGGTCTGCATCAGGTAAGTGCACAAAACACCTCCCTTTATGAGCCTGGCGCCAAAGGCGCCTGGACTGAGTCCAAAGAGCCACTTTAAGGGGCCGCTGGGCTTTTATCCGGGGGCATGATGCCTGCTTCCGGGGGTGCTGGGCCTGGCCTGGTGCTCCAGGTGTAGGCATCATGACAGCACTCCCCCCCAAGGCCCCTCCCAAGGTCGTTCCTTCTGGAGGTTTCGGTTTGTTTGGAAAATTCCCTTGGAACCTTTTTACCAGCCGAGGTGCATGTACGTGATCACTGGGTTCCCAAGACCTTTCCTGAGGCCCGTACCCTTTCCAATCAATTAGATAGAAAAGTTTTGATTTTGAGATCTTAGAATCCAAAATGTTCTTCACCTCGAATTCAGGCTCCCCATCTATCTGAATCGGTTCTGGTGGCTTTGTTAATCTGGTTCCTGGGTGCACTGGTTTCAAAAGTGACACATGAAAAACGGGGTGAATCCGCATGTTAGCTGGTAGATCGAGCTTGACTGCCACTGGGTTGATTATAGCTTTGATCGAGTAAGGGCCTAAATACCTTGGACTAAAAGTTCGAGGCCCCTTGAGTGATAGGTGTTTGGTAGCCAACCATACTTGATCCCCTATTTGGTACGGAGGCCCCTCTCTTCGATGCAGATCCACATTCTTTTTGTATTTCCCTTTCACATGTTGCAAATGTGCAGTGGCATCCTTGAAGGCTTGAGTAATCGTAGAATGCAAATGGTCCACTGCGGGCATTTCAAGGCTCAGAGGTGAGTCCAAGTCTGATGTATGAGGGTGATGTCCATATAGGGTGTAAAAGGGGCTCTGACCAGTTCCAGAGTGTATCGAGTTATTGTATGCATATTCTGCCACCCATAAAATGTCCTTCCAATTACCCTCCGATTGGTGCAACATACATCGTAGATATTGTTCAAGGGTCTGGTTCGTTCTCTCCGTCTGACCATCGGTCTGTGGGTGGTGGCTGGTCGAGAGTCTTACGTCGATTTGTGCCAGTTGACAACACTTTTTCCAAAAATGAGAAATAAACTGGCTTCCCCGATCGGAGACTAGTATGGACGGGAATACATGCAAACGGATGATATTTTCGAGGAATTCTTTGGCAAGAACAAAGGCTGAAGGTAATCCTTTCAACAGAATAAAGTGGGCCATTTTGGAAAATAAATCCACCACGACCAGAATAGTATTGTAACCATTACAAGAGGGCAGGTCCGTGATAAAATCTAGTGACAGGATGTGCCAAGGTGCTGGTGGAATGTCTAAGGGCTGAAGAAGACCAGCGGGTCTTGTCTTTTGACCTTTGTTTTGGGTACAAACTCCACAGGACATCACGAAAGATTTAATATCCTTTCGCCAGGAAGGCCACCAGAATTGTCGTTTAACCTTTTCCTCTGTTTTGGCAATGCCAGGATGTCCTTCCATCAGGGTATCATGATGACGGGAAATAACCAGTTCTTGCAATTCCTTTTCTGGCAAAAATAAGCGTCCTTGGAAGTAAGGTAAGCCATCCTTGACTGAAAAGTTAGAACCCCTTTTGATCCAATCCTGCAAGGCTGAAGAGTCCAGGAATTGTTTCACTCGTGTTTGAATGTCTTCAAGGGTTTGTAAAGCGGTTATCCCCAAAATTCTTTGTTCGGGAATTATCGGCACAGGTTCTGAGTTTGTGTCTATTTCTTCCATTCCAATTGGGGATAGAGCATCCGCCTTACCAATCTTATAGCCGGGGCGGCAGGTGATTACAAAATCGAACTCAGCAAAGAACAAAGCCCATCGGAGCTGTCGAGACGATTGAGCCTTGGCAGTTTTTAAATATTGTAAATTTCGGTGATCACTGATCACGGTGATGGTATGCCGGGCGCCGCGGAGATGATGCCACCAAGCCTGGAAGGCGGACTTAATGGCTAATAGTTCCTTATCGGTGATCGCATAATTTATCTCCGGCGGCGAGAACTTTCTGGACCAAAATGCTACGGGGTGCAGTTGGTTGGTTTCAGGGTCTCTCTGAGACAGGACAGCTCCCATGGCTAAGCTGGACGCGTCGTTTTCGACTATATATTGGAGATCGGGACGCGGGTGCTTCAAAATAGGTGCGGATGTGAACTTAGCTTTCAACTCCTGAAAGGCCTGTTCGGCTTCCTCGGTCCATTCAAAACGTTTATTTTTTCGCAAGAGTGCAGTGATGGGTTGCACCACACGTGAAAACTCTTGGATAAACCTGCGATAAAAGTTGGCAAAACCAAGCATGCTTTGGACACTTTTCACCAAACTAGGTGATGGCCATTTGAGGATGGCATCCACTTTCCGTGAATCCATTCTGACCCCTTTAGGTGTCAGGATGAATCCGAGAAACTCAACCTCGGTGGTATGGAAAACACATTTTTCGAGCTTGGCAAACAGTTTGTGCTGGCGCAGTTTCTCTAGGACGGCCCTGACATGCTTTCTGTGATCAGATTCCGAAGAGGAGTACACAAGAATGTCATTGATATACACGACAACACAGACATCGATGAGTTCCCGAAGGACATCGTTCATGAAGAATTGGAAGGCTGCAGGCGCGTTGCACAACCCGAAAGGCATCACCTGGTATTCGAATAGTCCATATTTTGTACAGAAGGCCGTTTTCCATTCGTCGCCTTCTTTTACTTGTACCAGATGATAAGCCCCCCGGAGATCTAACTTGGTGTATACACAAGCGTCCTTCACCTGGTCAAGCAGTTCAGGGATCAGAGGCAGAGGGTAACGATTTTTAACAGTTATCTGGTTCAATGCGCTGTAATCGATACAAGTTCTAAGGTCGCCTTCTTTTTTAGGCACGAAGAACAAAGCTGAGGATGCCGGGGACTTTGACGGGCGAATGAAACCATTGGCGAGGTATTGATCTAAATATTGTCTCAAATGCAGATTCTCTGGTTCAGTAAGGGCGTAAATCCTGCTACAAGGGGGTTGTGCACTGGGTACCAGATCGATTTGGCAATCGTACGATCTGTGGGGAGGTAACGTGTTGGCCTGTTCCTTTTGGAAGACGTCCTGAAAGTCTTGGTACTCTGGAGGTAGTTGCACGGGGGCAGAGGTTACTGATGCTAGATTAATCTTTGGATTTTCTGGGTAGCAGGTATGTGCACAATCCGGGAAGGTTATTCTCTTCGCTCACCAATCAATTTGAGGATTATGTGTCTCTAACCAAGGGATTCCGAGAATAAGCTGAAACTGTGGAGCCTTGATTACATCAAACACAACTGCCTCCCGATGGCCATCCGGACCTACAAGTGTCACCTCAGCTGTGGAATGCATTACCGGTCCAGAGGCAATTTCGGTTCCATCTACTGTGGTGATGACATCTTTGTTGGTTTTAGGACACAGAGGGAGGTTTATCCTAGAGACCAATTCTCGATCCACATAGTTTCCTATAGCCCCGCTATCGATGTATGCCTTTATAGCATGCAACTGTTTAGGCTGTTCCGGATCTACGAGGACCATTGGCACAATGAAATGCGAGGTCTGAGAGTTAGTTTTCAAGCTCGGCAAGTGGACCCCTACGCTTGCCGGGCGTGGTCGTTTCCCGATACAGAGTTTCCATGGATTTTATCAGCCGCTCCTACCACCTTCTTGAGCGGCTTCAACCGGACAATCTCGTAGAAAGTGTCCAGAAGACCCACAATAAAGGCATAATTGCATCTGTCGTCTTCTTTCCCGTTCTTTTTGAGTTAGGGGTCCTTTAACACCTCCGATTTGCATAGGCTCCGAGGCATCAGCCCCCTTGGGGTTAGCGTGGGTCTTGGCCAACACCCGGGTTTCAAACTTGGACCAATCTGCTTTTCTGTTTTGCAGCCTGTGATCCAATTGGACCACTAAGTCTATATATTCAGTGCATTCTTGGGGCAGATTTACAACTTGTGCCAGGACATCTTTAAGTTCTCCGCGTAGACCTCGATAGAATAATGTGATTCTTTTATCCTCTGGCCAACCAGTTTCCACAATTAGTCTATTGAAGGTTGCAAAGTAGGATAGAAGGTCTTGATTGCCCTGTCGCAGAGATAGAAGTTCGTCATCCAGAGCCTGTCCCTGGGAGTGTTGAGCAAATAACCTTTCCATGCTTGTTTGAAATCCTTGAAAATCACGAAGAATCGGGTCATCTTGAGTTACCAGTGGGACTAACCAATTGGCAGCACAGCCGCTGAGATATGACAACACAAAGGCTACCTTGGTCTGATCATTAGGGAAGGCCCCAGGTCTGCATAGGAAGTGCAAACGACACTGATTCATGAATACTGCAAATCGTTTGGGGTCCCCAGCAAAGCGTTCAGGTGGGGCCAGCGGCATGTTTCCAGGTAGATTAATCTGCACCGGGTTACTGGAAACCACAGGAGCGGGATTCCCCCCGGAACCGGGCAAAGGAGTTTGTCCAGCTTGACCTTGCAAAAGCTGTCTAGCCAGGTCATCAGCTCTATTCTTTATTACAATCACTTCCCTCCTGAGGGCACTAGTCTCTTGATGAGCGGCGTGTACTTCGGCCCGTAATTCCCCCAGTAATTGGGCCAACTGGTCAGTTTCGGAAGTTTCCATAGCGCCTGGGTGGGAATTTGTAGGAAGGCTTCGCGTTCTGTAACGCTCACCTGGCTCCCGCGGGGGCGCTGGTCTAGTCTGGATTGCTGTGGCCTCTTCTAGCGTGATGCGCAGGACCCGGAACACTGATTGGACAGGACCTCCGAATTGTGCTTGCCTGGTCCATAGGAATATCCTTCTGCAGATGAGAAAGGAGATTAACAGTCTGCAGAATAGTGTGCTAGCTCCCCCCTTTCCCCCTTCCCCCGTCGTTCCTCTCTAACTTCCTCCAAAACCCGGTTTAAGCTCACCTTATGGTTTGGAAGGATGAACTCTCCATCCTGCTTCTGGTGCAGGGGCGTGTGTTCGTCCAGTTACTTCACTGGTTTTCAGAATGGCGCTGGCAAAATCCACTTGACTTTCCTGAGCGATGCGCCATAAGTATGAAAGTTCAAAGTTCAAGTGAGGCCCCCTTTATGTTGTCTTTCTAACCTGTGATCTGTCCTTTATTTGAGGTGCAGAATGAAGGCGATACGTCGAGGGGTTAAACTGCCGAGGTATGTAGTGATGAGGGCTATCCCTCTAAATGTCCTTACAGTATCTGTCAACGGGGCGGCGCCAACCCGAAATGTGGAAGAAAAGCCGGTAAGTATTATGGCTGTTAATCAGGCTTTCCTTCTGTGTTCCTTCTGCTCACCTTTTGTTTCTTCCTCTCTCCCCTAGGTGCAGAGATGTGGCGTCAGATGCTGACAGCCGCGATGGAGCCGGGAGATGTCTCGAGGACAGGTGAGTGAAGCGTGGCGCTGCAGCGAGCACTCTTTCTTCAGGGATGCTGGCGAGAAGATTCTGGATGCAGGTAAGAAGTTTGGAATAGTCCTTTGTTTTCACCTTTCTCTTCTCTTCCTTCCTTGCAGGTCTTCCAGGTTCGAGGCGGGCGTGGCTGGAGTCCAGGAGCAGGAGCAGACACGGTGAGCGTTAAGCTGCAGGAAGCAGAACAACGCAAAGCATGAGCTGCTGTCTGGGCGTGGCTTAAATAGCCTCCAAAGAAGTCCCAGGTATGTATCCTTCCCCAACTAGGTATGTATCCTTCCATGGCCACGCCCAAGTGAAAAGATAGTCCCTATGAAAAAATAGTCCCTTTCAGGTCTCAGGGAGGCCTGAAGCGTGCAGCATGGTCTGCATCAGGTAAGTGCACAAAACACCTCCCTTTATGAGCCTGGCACCTATGGCGCCAGGACTGATGTCCAACATGAGCCTGGCGCCAAAGGCGGCAGGACTGAGTCCAAAGAGCCCCTATAAGGGGCCGCTGGGCTTTTACCCGAGGGCATGATGCCTGCTTCCGGGGGTGCTGGGCCTGGCCTGGTGCTCCGGGGGTAGGCATCATGACACTCACTCACCTCCTTATGTGACTCCTGCACTGCAACATTTGCCGTCAGGCATAGGAATGTTGATGCTAGTTATGTCATCCACATGTACAAGACACTGGCACTCACTTAATTTCACGTTCATGTATTCTAGGCATGTCCGTACGGATTAAATACACTTAGGCAACACCCCCCCAACTACATTGACACCATGCAAACGCGTGCACCCAGATTGCCTTCTCAAGCATGCTGTGTCACGACACTTCTGAGTCATTGATCGTGTGCATGCATGACAGGGTACTATTTGGTTGAATGCCATCTTTTAAAATGATTCAGAAGGGTTTTCACCAATGCAATGCACTCTCACTGTGCTGTCCAGTGTGCGGTGTTTGATATGGAAATTTTCAATTGTCCAATGTGCATGGCAACAGGTATTCTGACTTTCATTGGTTTCACCACTAGTGGCATGCATTTGTGCCACCATTTTCATGGTGTGAGGTTTTGGTCAGTCATTTCTTCCGATTCCATGTCAGATATAATTGTCTGGTGCCTAATTACATATCTCACGTGGAACTTCATGACTATTGTGTCATGTGTTGTGCATATGGTTGGAGGTTTTGCCATTGCATACCATGGTATGGTGTGGCAGACAGGGTTCAGGAGTGTTGGGAGGGTTTGGGTGGCAAACCAGTTCTTTCATGACCTGTTTAGCAAGGGTTGGGGAATACCTTGCATGTGTTCCCTTTGGTCACAATGTATTGGTTGTGTTTAATTAGCTAGTGATGCACACAATATGGCACTTCCATGGACACATTCTCAGGGTGGTAAGGTAGTGACAGTTAACTGTCCTTTTTCATCATCGATTGTGACCTGGTATGTGCCAGGCCTGTGTGCACTCCGCAGGGGTTGAAGTTTAGGTGAAAAATGTGGCCTCAAGCTGGGTACGGGCTGCCTCGCCACATGCCCTTTCCCCTCCCATGCACAGCGGCCATGCGTGTGGTTGGGGATGTGGGGGCACCACCATGTCCACTGGTATGCCATGCCGTGTTGCAACGTTGTGCAGGACACATGCTGCCACAATGATCCTGCACACTACTGGGTATGCATATAGTAGCTGTCCACCAGAGCGGTCAAGGGAGCGGAAGCGTGACTTGAGCACTCCGAATGTGCGCTCCACTATGGCCCTGGTTGCAATATGGGCTGCATTGTATCTTACCTGGGGTGGTGTGGTGGGGTTCCGTATGGGTGTCATGTCGGTGCTCAGAGGGTAGGCACTGTCCCCTGGTAAGGTGATAATGGTTGTCATTAGTTGGGCTTGTGTATTTGTCTGTGTGTGACATGTATGCATGTACACAGGCATTTGTACTCACCTAGGAGCCATGTGTCGCATGCTTCCCAGCTTCCAGGGCCCGGCTCTGGGCGGACATTCTGAATATGAAACTATCATGGGTGGACCCAGGATACTTTGCATAGACAGAGGTGATGATTCCCTTGGCATCACATACCATCTGCATGTTGATGGAATGCCACTGTTTGCGGTTTCGATAGATGTGCTCAGTGGCCCTTGTTGGACGTTGGGCCACATGGGTGCAATCTATGGCACCAAGCACTTTGGGGAAGTGTGCCACCCTGTAGAAGTCCAGGACCATGGCCTGCCTTACTGCAGGTGTTCTGGGCATGTATATGTGCCTGCTGACTGAGGGGTGCGCTGTGATTATTGCCAACACCTGGTGTAGGCAACGTGACTGTGTGGGCTGTGAGACGCCCCCCTCTATGGCATTTGTCTGCTGAAATGACCCAGTGGCCAAAAAATGCAGTACATTGAGCACCTTCTCCAAGGGGCTTAATGCTTGGGAGCACAGGGTGGGTGATGTGAGTTCATCCTCCCACTCCCGGACCAGCTCTAGGATGATATGAGGTGGAAACATATACCTGTCATAGACCTGGTCATCAGGCATCCCAAAAAGGCTGGTCCTGGACAAAAAAATGTGGGGCCTGGCTAGTCTCCTCCTCCTGCGGTGTCCCACGATCACTGATGCATGAAACGGGACATTCATCGTAGCTGTATATGCTTGTTTGTTGTTTGCGCACACTTTTATGCTGCGTGGGGGCGCTTCCGCCTGCTTTTGTGTGGCAGACGTAATTGTACGCGTGCGTGTGTTTTGACGTGCGCCGGTTTTCCCTATTCGATTCCATGAATACGTGTAGTTTTTGTGCGTGTGGGCGTTCTGTGTACTTCCCAGCGGTACTTCCCCAGTTACACCCTTATTTTCACGTGTTGTTCCACATTCTGCATGTTCCACCCCTTGTTCCGCCCCCTTTTCTATTTGCACGCGTGTGCCGGTTTTTTCAGGCATGCGCCAGCATGCATCAGTAATTTCGGCGCACATTTATTCCATGAATTACCCCCTATGTATTAACAGAAACCTTTTTCACATTCAGCATGTAAATTGTTGATATTTTTCGAAGTAGCTAAAACGGTGTGGGGAGATCGAGGAAAGCACTTTGGAATTGGGTATAGACACTGAATTCAGCCTTACAATTTTATTTCTGATGTCCAGAATTTTAGTAGTGAAGGTGTCTTGAAGCATGTCACACCAATGTTCCGAGGGGGTGGCAGAGAACGCAAAAGGGTTTGCTGGTTTGGCTTAAATATTATTATCATGGTTTGCCTGTACTGAAACAATGTGAATAGTTGTACTTGGTTTACTTTTAGGTATCTAGACAATGAGGGGGTGGGGTGAGGGGGAGAAATCAATGTTTAGGGCATGTCTCTTCAATATGCAGGGTATTGTCTTATGGCAAAGGGTACCTCATGCGTTTGTTGATGTTGGAATGTCCATGAGAAATACTGAAATTGACTGATGTCTGGATTCCTCGCCTGATATCCACATCCAGTCAAACCTGGGGAAGATACCTAGGAAAGTTAGAAGATGGTGATCACAAGATGATTTGGTGGCTATCAAAGTTTAAATGAATGGAATCCTCTTTTTTGGGAACTGAGGTGGCAATCAGCTATAACGTCTGCACCCATGCATTGACTACCAGTGGAAGTCGAACATGTGGACATGTCAAGAAGTTCTGCTGGGTTGTATCCGTCCTTTTTGGGTGCGAGGCTCTGCCAGTGTTTTGGCTCAATAGCCTTCCAGGGAGCAGAGAGAGGCAGGTAGAGGTCCCCTTTTCCTATGATCCAGCAGACGATCTCCAGATCCTCTGCACTGAGAGGGGTGCCTATGACCCCTGTGAAGATCCTGACCCAAGAAGGAATGGACATCTGTATCCTGAGAACAACAACAGCAGAGTCTACAACATGTTTCTATGAAAACAATTATCAGAGGTTCTGCCAAAATCATCTGTTCTATAATGTGTGCAGTTTAAAGTTCCTGTGTCCCATTTCGGGATCAAATGGCAAAGATTCCAGGAAAACCACAAAGAACATTTCAAAGACATTAACACGTGAAACCGTCAAGCTCTGATCTGTCACATAGAGCTGATACAAGAAGAAAGAGACCATCTCTCAAGCTGAACTGTAGCACTGGGCATCATGAAAGCACTGGCCAACCTGCTGTATGACAGTAATAAAAAGACTGTAGAGCAAGTTCGTGAATTGTGATCAAAGGTGCAGTCTGGAACTACAGAAGAGCCAGACCAGCACATGTATTCAAGTAACATTGGGCTATTCGCTGAATACAGCTGCTAGCTAAATTGTAGCATTAATCCAATGAGAGTGAAGGACTGCTGCTACATGTATGTATTTTAATAGCATATAGGTTGCCCATTCATTAGAGCCACCTGTGGTGCAATCGATCAAATAACAACTGGTAAACGTCTTCGAAGGACTTTTTGCTACTTTATAAGCAGCGAAGAATTTAGAAAATGTTTGTAGAGCTGAAAAGTAAAGGCACGTTTACCTTTGATCTGAACATTCTCCCCCTTCGGTATTACTCCAAAGACTGTTCCTTCACATTTCTATTCGTGATTCAATGTGAATTACTGACCTGATCTGGCAGATTCATTGAACGAACCTACATTCAGATGAAACATTTGTTTTTCATTTTTTAATAACACAGCATTGAATTTCATTTATTCAATATAATCAAGTGTTGAATTGTGTTTCCAACTCCCCAGGTAATCTCCAAAGAGCTGCTCCTTGGCTGCTCAACCACAGCTACGCTAGGTGATCAGAGGACATCCTGGCGGGGCCAAATGTTGCTTTGCTGACTTTGTGTCCCCGGCAAGTAGTGAGCACAATGGCTGAGTAGATTCCTACCAACAGACTGAAAGGGATTCTGCAATGCAATAGTTTTAGCTTGAATCGTTAACTTCAAAACTAAGTGATCGAATGCTGTTAAACTTTGGCTCAAAGGCCAATATTCAGTCTATGATATTTAAGCTAAGCATGTGATAATTGCGCACTTAAAGTGATTATGTTTACACTGCGAGTTTCCAGCCAACTATTCAATGAATTCACTAAGTGACTCATACATTGGGAGTTTCTATTAAAACCAATAGCCATATTTAATGATTTTACACTGTAATTTTCCAGCACTTAATCATATAACCATGCTTTCTCATCTTTGTTATTTGGCTCAGATCTGAGAACAAATGCACAAGATGGACTGGTAGAAGCAATGTCAATTTTCTTCTAGGTGCTGCTATTTTCAGAATCCTTCATTTTTTGTGCGGTGCAGAACATTGTGGGTGACTTTCTGTTTTCTTTGCCCTCATGTCTTGGCTGGTATTAATTGGTGGCCTCTTGTGGGTTATCCCTCACAAGATTTTTCATCATGGTGTATAATTTGTGTTTCTCCAAAATGTGCTGCAAACCACTTCAGACTTACTCTGTGTATCAACCCATAACCGAGCTGTAGACTTCGACAAAGAGGAAATAGTCTTTGACGAGTGTCAGATGGTAACACAAATATATAAACCTCCAGGCCACACTGGTCATCTCAATTCTTAATGCAGTCCTTTGTATGCAATTTTCAATGCTTCTCAAAAACATTCTTCCTTCTTTTATGGCTTCGACATTTATGAATTTAAAAAAAAAAAGCCTTCAATTGCAATTTTCATTTTCTAAAAAAAAGCCGTTATTCACACTGTTATTCATTATTAGATCTGGGATCGTCTCATGCAAAACATCGGATAGGTGAAGAAATCATTTAAACTAACAGGCTTTAACTTTTTCACTCATAGAGATGCAGGGTTCACAACATCTAGACTTGGCACTTTCCATCATTTTTTCCAAAGCCATTCACAAACATTCAGCTGGCACTGCACCAGCCCCACCAACCTCTCTAAGGCAATGCATTGTTGCCAGTCACTTGCTTGTAACAGCGGCTCGATGCCTCTGAGCTGCAAGTGTGCTTTATAAATCGAAATAAATCTGCCTTTAATAGGCCCCAGCTGAAAAGCTTGCGAGAGACTTGTCAGGGCCCTTGTCCCTAGTCAAGCCCCACCTCTTATTCTTGATTGTGATGTAATACAATCCTGATATGGTATTTGACACAACGTTACAACACTGGGCTCCACGGGTCAATGGCCTAACACATAAATTTGCTGTACATCTCCTCTTTCAGACTTCTAGAGGTACAAGCCTGATATGTTGTTCATTGTGCTACCACCAATCTTGTAAAGGGAATGGCCTGACATACCGAGCTTTAACTGGACTGCACATACAATTGGGCTCATTACGGGTCTGGTGGTAACCATGCTGGTGCTACCGGCAGGTTGCTGCCGGACCCGTAAATGCTTACTGGTGCCTGACTTTCTGATGCCACCGTGGTATTACAACCCCGGCGGCCGGGAAAATCAGGTGCTGGTAAAGTATTGTTCCTCGTTCCCCTAGAGTCCTATAGGGCTCGATGGCAATGGGGAACACGGCTCTGTGACAGTCGGCCTACCGTGGCCGCAGTGACCGGCAGGGACAGCCCTGTCGGGTACGGTGGCTCCGGCAGGCAGACCTGTAGTATGCCAGTCAGGAAACAACGGTGCCGGTTAGCTTACTGGCACCGTTGTTTCCAGACCCACATACTTGTAATGATCCCCAATGACTGACACCTAACCAATCCCTCATGCCTTCCTGAGATCACACTAACAGGGTGGGCTGTTTCTTTGTTTCTTTTTCCTGCTCTCCAGTTTCACTGACCCCTACCCCACTTAACACAGTGTATCATTTAGACCTTGAAGATTGCATTGTGTGGGGTAGTTGAATATCCAATACATGCCTTTCTGAGCAAAACTACAAATCAGGCACAGACAGGCACAGATAACGGGCTATCTGCAGGAGGGGCTGTGAAAGCTGTAATGCTGTGATGTTTTTCAAATGCTTCATTTAATCTCGGCCTGAAGAAGTGGAGACTTTCCACGAATGCTTGCAAATATGCAAAATACTGTCATGACTACTGCTTTCAAGGAGTCAGGACCTACCCAACGTCCTTGGGAGCAGGCTCATAACATGTCTTATCGGCACCAGCAAGTCCCAATAGGGACCTTTTGGACCTTGTCCTGGCACCGGTGGTGCCAGGCTCATAGTAAGGATCCGCCCCGGCACAGGAAGCGCCGGGCTCATATCAAGTGTAAAGGTGCTTGGGTGAACCTACCTGGAGCAGACCATGCTGCTTACTTACCAGCAAGATGAGGCTTTACTCTCTTCTGGCAGGGACTACTTTTCCTTCTGGGTGGGGCAGGCACCACTCCCTGGATCATTGCTGCTGGAACCCTTCTGGAAGCAGGAACTCTTTTACCTGGGCGAGGCTGCTGTGGAAGAAGACACCTAAGCACTCCTATGGGCTATTTAAACCACACCCGATTGGTACCACATGCTTCGCGTTATTCTGCATCTGCAGCAGGACGCTCACCGTGTCAGCTCCAGCGAATCTTCAGCTCCGGACCCTGTAATTATGAAAATTACCTGCTGGGAACCAATCTTCAATCTTCAGCGGCTCCTGCAAAACAAAAGGCACAGGTTAGACAAAGGCAAAGTTAGCGCTTCGACTCACCCGATCCATCGGCAGCATCCAAGATGTTTTTTCTGCATTTCTCGTCCGGCATCGGGCCTGCAAAGACAAAGAACATTGGTTAGCAACGCTTGGTTACAAAACTGCTTACCTGTGTTGCGCTTGCTCCAACCTTGCTCGCACTGCATTCCGGCACCTGTAGAGACAAAAGGGGACATTAAGGTGCATTCTACGGCCCCAAAACAGCCTTCCTACTTACGTGCCTTCGAATTCATCATCTTCTTGTTACGCTCTCTGCCACGAATCGGGGAGAGCATCTTCTTTGTCATCGACAGCATCTGAAAAGTAAAAGACATAGACATTAGGGGAAAAGACATTTGAAGAGAGCAACCTAAAGAGAACTTTAATACTTACAAGTCACGCTCGTGCAGCAAACGGCGGCTTCGCTCTCAACTACCCTCTGCAATCAAGAGGCGGAACTCACATCCAGTGAAGTAACTGGATCCAGCGCCCCTGCACAAGACGCAGGATGGAGAGCTCAGCATTCACTTACTTAAGGTGAGCACAACAATCACCCGAGTACCACGGGAAGAGAGGGAGAGAGGGGCTAAGAACTTCTCCCAGCCTTCCAGCCACTAATACCTTGATTTTCCACTTGCAGACACCTCACACTGCAGGTCAAGCTCTCGGTGAGGAAGGGGTCAAATCCGGGAGCCAAACGAATCCTACGCCTAACGTTGAAGACGTTCTCACCGCCCAGTCAAGACCAGCGCCTCCGAGGGAACCAGGTGAGCGTTACAGAACGCGAAGCCTCACCATACATTTCCCGCCCAGGCGCAATGGAGACTTCGGACACAGACCAATTGGCCCAGTTGCTCGGGGAGTTGAGAGCAGAAGTACACGCAGCTCGCCAGGAAACAAATGCCCTAAGGAGAGAGCTAGTGGTTTCTAAGGAGCGAACAGATGACTTGGCTAGACAATTGTTACAAGCCCAAGCGGGACAGACTCCTCAGATTGGTCTATTCCTTTAGTGACTCAAGATAACCCTATTCTGTATAATTTCCAGGACTTCCAAGCTAGTATGGAAAGATTGTTCGCAAGACATTCTCAGGGACAGGCCCTGGACAATGAACTTCTTTCACTACGACAGGGTAATCAAGATCTTCTGGCCTACATTGCATCATTCAACAGACTAGTGGTTGAAACCGGGTGGCCTGAGGATAAGAGAATCACCCTTTTCTATAGAGGCCTTCGTGGAGAACTTAAAGACGTTCTGGCCCAGGTGGTGAATCCTCCACAAGACTGTTCCGAATACATTGATCTGGTGGTGCAACTGGATCATAGAATACAAAATCGAAAAGCTGATCGTTCCAGGTTTGAGAATCGAGTTTTTTCAAGACCACAGAGCTCGGTTAAAGGAAATGATACTGGGGAACCCATGCAGATTGGGGTGGTGAAAGGACCTCTAACCCAAAAGGAAAGAGAAAGGAGAAGACAACTGCAATTGTGCCTCTATTGCGGGAACTCAGGGCACTTCCTCCAAGATTGCCCAGTGAAACCAAAGAAGAAGACAGTAGGAGCTTCCGATAAGGGTGCCAAAAGTTCAGAGTCGGAAAACGACCTCGCCCGACAAGTGTAGAGGTCCGCTTGCCGAGCGTTAAAACCAGTTCTTTGACCTCGCATTTTACCATGCCAATGGTCCTCGTGAGTCCGGAACAACCCAATCGTATGCATGCCATTAAAGCATACATAGATAGTGGCGCAATCGGCAATTACGTGGACTGTGAATTGGCCGCCAGGATGAATCTATCTCTTTGTCCTAAGTCGGTGAAAGACGTTATCACCACCGTGGATGGTACGGAAATAGCTTCCGGACCAGTTACTCACACCACCATGGAAGTGACGTTGGTAAGCCAAGATGGACATCAAGAGAAGATCGTGTTTGAAGTGATCAAGGCTCCACAGTTTCAAGTTATCCTGGGAATTCCTTGGCTGGAGAAACACAATCCTCAAATTGATTGGCGAGCAAAGACAATCCGGTTTCCAGAATGCGCACCTACCTGTTATCCGCAGCCCCGCACGAAGCTAGCTGCAACTACTTCTGAGAGTCCTCACCTGCCTCCTGAATACCGGGAATTTCAGGATGTCTTTCGGAAAGATCAAGCTAATTCGCTGCCTCCTCACAGATCATACGACTGCCAAATAGACTTGGTTCCAGGATCCACTCCTCCATGCAGTCGAATTTATGCCCTCACAGAACCTGAAAATCTTCACCTAAGGCAGTATTTGGACCAGTACTTGACTAATGGATTTATCCGTCCCTCGAAGTCCCCAGCCTCTTCAGCTTTGTTCTTCGTGCCAAAAAAAGAGGGAGACCTAAGAACATGCATAAATTACCGTGCCCTGAACCAGATTACGATTAAGAACAGATATCCGTTACCATTGATCCCTGAACTTCTTGACCAGGTTAAAAGTGCCTGTATCTATACAAAGCTGGACCTCAGAGGAGCCTACCATTTAGTACGAATAAAAGAGGGCGATGAATGGAAGACGGCCTTTCGTACTAAATATGGACTGTTCGAGTATCAAGTAATGCCCTTTGGGCTTTGCAACGCTCCGGCAGCCTTTCAGTATTTTATGAATGACGTCCTCAGAGAGCTCATTGACGTATGTGTAGTTGTCTATATTGATGACATTCTGGTCTACTCGTCCTCTGAGGCGGAACATCGAAAACATGTCACCGCAGTATTGGAGCGGCTCCGAAAACACAGGCTCTTTGCAAAATTGGAAAAATGCGTTTTTCACGTCACGGAGGTCGAATTTTTGGGATTTATTTTGTCACCTAATGGAGTCCACATGGACTCAAGAAAAGTGGACGCTATCGTTAAGTGGCCCTCACCAACATCAGTGAAAGGAGTTCAAAGCATGTTGGGCTTCGCCAACTTTTATCGAAGATTTATCCCACAGTTTTCTCGAGTAGTCCAACCCATTACAGCCCTCCTCAGAAAGAATAAACGTTTCGAATGGTCTACAGAGGCTGAACAAGCTTTTCAGGAACTAAAAACAAAATTCACCTCGGCTCCAGTTCTAAAACATCCTCGCCCGGAACTTTCCTATATAGTAGAGACTGATGCTTCCAGTCTCGCAATGGGAGCAGTACTTTCGCAAAGAGACCCGGAAACAAATCAGTTACACCCAGTGGCATTTTGGTCCCGCAAATTTTCAGCTCCTGAAATTAACTATACCATTACAGATAAGGAACTTTTGGCTATCAAGTCCGCCTTTAAAGCTTGGCGGCATTATCTCTTGAGGGCCCGACACACAGTCACCGTCATCACGGATCATCGTAATTTACAGTACCTTAAATCAGCCAAAGCTCAATCCTCGAGACAGCTTCGCTGGGCATTGTTTTTCGCCGAATTCGACTTTGTGATAACTTACCGACCAGGCAACAAGAATGGAAAAGCAGATGCTCTCTCCCGAATTGGAGTAGATGAACTCACGACCAATCCTGAACCCGTACCCATAATTCCGGAACAGAGAATCCTGGGTTTGATAGGTGCACAATCCATTGAAGACATTGAAGCTAAAGTTAAAGATCTGCTGACTCCAGCAGAAGTGCAAGACTGGCAACGCAAGGGAAATGATTTCACAATGGATAAGAACCTACTATACTTTCAAGGAAGATTATATCTACCATGTACCGATTTACAAAGACAGGTGATCTCTTGTTACCATGACTCCTTAATGGAAGGACATCCCGGCATTACCAAAACGTTGGAAAAGATAAAAAGACATTTTTGGTGGCCGTCTTGGAGAAAGGACATTAAAGATTTCATTAATTCCTGTGGTGTGTGCGCTCAAAGCAGAAACCAGAAGGAGAAACCAGCAGGCCTCCTACATCCATTAGGCATTCCTCCACACCCATGGCATACTCTCTCCATGGACTTCATCACGTATTTACCACCATGCTCCGGATTTAATACAATCTTAGTGATTGTGGACCTATTCTCGAAAATGGCTCATTTCATCCCATTGGAAGGGTTACCTACAGCTCCAATTTTGGCCCGAGAATTCCTCGAAAACATCGTTCGGTTGCACGGCTTTCCTTCAGTTTTAATCTCAGATAGAGGGAGTCAATTTATTTCCCACTTCTGGCGGAGTTGTTGTCGCCTAGCCCAAATTGACATAAGGCTTTCGACCAGCCACCATCCCCAGACCGACGGGCAGACCGAGAGGACCAACCAAACCTTGGAACAGTATCTACGCTGCATGTTACAACAATCAGAGGGCACTTGGAAAGACATTCTCTGGATTGCGGAGTACGCTTATAATAATTCAGTCCACGCCGGAACTGGGAAAACTCAGTTTTTTCTTTCATATGGAATCCACCCTCGCACCTCAAATCTTGACCCACCTCAGACTCTTGGAACACCCGCTGTAGATCACCTGCATTCGACAATCACTCAAGCCTTTAAAGAGGCCACATCTCACCTCAAGCAGGCCAAGGAGCAATACAAGAAGTGTGCGGATCTACATCGAAAGGAAGCTCCTCAATATCTTGTGGGAGATCAGGTCTGGCTATCCACCAAATATTTACCCCTAAAAGGACCGCGTACTTTCAATCCACGATACCTGGGGCCTTACCCAATCACTGCCATAATCAATCCAGTGGCGGTTAAATTGGGCCTACCTGCCCATATGAAGATACATCCAGTTTTCCACGTCTCACTACTGAAACCCATGCAACCTGGAACCCGTTTGACAAAATCTCCAGACCCTATTCTTGTGGACGGAGAACTAGAATTCGAAATACAAGACATATTAGATTCCAAGATTTCCAAATCTAAATTATACTATCTGATTGACTGGAAAGGTTATGGCCCCCAGGAACGATCTTGGGAACCGTCGGAACATGTTCATGCACCCTGTCTGGTTAAGAAGTTTCATCGAACTTTTCCTGATAAACCAAAACCCCCGGAGAAGACGAATTTGGGAGGGGCCTTGAGGGGGGGTGCTGTCATGACTACTGCTTTCAAGGAGTCAGGACCTACCCAACGTCCTTGGGAGCAGGCTCATAACATGTCTTATCGGCACCAGCAAGTCCCAATAGGGACCTTTTGGACCTTGTCCTGGCACCGGTGGTGCCAGGCTCATAGTAAGGATCCGTCCCGGCACAGGAAGCGCCGGGCTCATATCAAGTGTAAAGGTGCTTGGGTGAACCTACCTGGAGCAGACCATGCTGCTTACTTACCAGCAAGATGAGGCTTTACTCTCTTCTGGCAGGGACTACTTTTCCTTCTGGGTGGGGCAGGCACCACCCCCTGGATCATTGCTGCTGGAACCCTTCTGGAAGCAGGAACTCTTTTACCTGGGCGAGGCTGCTGTGGAAGAAGACACCTAAGCACTCCTATGGGCTATTTAAACCACACCCGATTGGTACCACATGCTTCGCGTTATTCTGCATCTGCAGCAGGACGCTCACCGTGTCAGCTCCAGCGAATCTTCAGCTCCGGACCCTGTAATTACGAAAATTACCTGCTGGGAACCAATCTTCAATCTTCAGCGGCTCCTGCAAAACAAAAGGCACAGGTTAGACAAAGGCAAAGTTAGCGCTTCGACTCACCCGATCCATCGGCAGCATCCAAGACGTTTTTTCTGCATTTCTCGTCCGGCATCGGGCCTGCAAAGACAAAGAACATTGGTTAGCAACGCTTGGTTACAAAACTGCTTACCTGTGTTGCGCTTGCTCCAACCTTGCTCGCACTGCATTCCGGCACCTGTAGAGACAAAAGGGGACATTAAGGTGCATTCTACGGCCCCAAAACAGCCTTCCTACTTACGTGCCTTCGAATTCATCATCTTCTTGTTACGCTCTCTGCCACGAATCGGGGAGAGCATCTTCTTTCGCATCGACAGCATCTGAAAAGTAAAAGACATAGGCCCTCATTACGACCCTGGCGGAATTCGGAAAACGATGGCGGAAATGCAATACCGCCATCGAATAGCGCTCGGTGCGACTATGACCCGTCACCGCAAAGTACGAAGCCATTAGCGACACCGTAGTGAACGCCAACGCTAACTGCACCAAGCACGCGCGCGCCATGCCAAACCGTAAACACCACCATGGCGCAAGGGTACGCTAATTCCGACCCTAGCGGACATGTACCTAACGCCATCAAGCATGGCGGAATGAACCATTCCGCCATGGTGAGAAGTATGGCATCGCGAATCAACCGTAAACGGCCCCACTGAGTGCCTGTACACCGCTCCCTGCCCACAAAGTACAACTCCCCGTAGGTGCAATGAAGTCACAATGCAACCATTGAAATGTACAAGTCACCCATGCATGCCAACGAACAAATGAAACACAAGAGGGGCCAATGGGAGCTGCAGGGCACAGATGGCACGAATACAGAAGCCATCCCAATGGACATGACCACAGTCCCCCACCAAGAAACGCACGCAAACACAGGCACCTGTGACCAGCAATATTCCGAAAATCACATCATTCCACCAGTCCACCTGGCTGACCGGCATCTGTTACACAAAACCCAATCCCCCGCCCCTGAGCATGACAACATTCAAACAGTCATATTGGCAGCCCCCATCCCTGACCTCACGGGCTTCGTAGGCAAACGCGTCCAGTACAGTACCACGCAACTAAACTCCGAAGCTGGAACCCAATGCAGATCTCCTCACAATACATCGCTCCCCAAATAGGAATATGCCACATCACTTGCAAAGAAGAACGCTACACGGGCCAAATCAGAATAGAAATTTAATGCACAACAAAATCACCAAGCCCATACAGCCATCAGGCCATGAACTCCAAAACACATTTCACCATTGTGGGCTGCATCCGCAAGAAATGACCAGCCACTACTTGTGTGACGCCCTGTTCCATCATGGTACACAGAGCCACATTCACGTACGAAAAGGCAACATGGAAGCGCACACAACCGCAGGGCCGTCCCAATGGGGAGGCACTAGTCCAGCTGAAAGGCCGAAATGTTGCTCCGAGCCACCAGTACTGCGTAAGGGCATGTGGCCCATTGGCGATCGTCCCATAAGATCGTAATGCTGCTCCACTGATTAACACGAAGCAGCAGGTGTCGGGAGTAAAACCCATCTGCAGGAGTGGCATACAGATGGCAGTGGCAAAAGGGGAGGAGATACCTGTCAACCAAAAGAAAAGAAAAAGAACAGAATGGCCATCAGAACTACATTCGAACAACTCACTTCAATGATCACACTAAATCCACAGCCATATGCATGCTAGCCCACTCCAAAGGTTCATCACCACCCAAAAACCACTTGCGACTCATAACTATCTATATCGAGGTGTAAACACCATCACAAACGAGTGTACCTGTGCATGCGTCTGTCAAAACAGAATCCATCAGATGGGATTGGTAACGTGCATGGACACAAGTGTCTGAGGGCGCGTCGAGACAGGGAGGGCTCAACAAGGCCAGATAGACGATGGTCCCACTATGGCAGCCCTGCATCACATAGCGTAGGGGAGGCGGATAGATTCCAAGAAGCCCTGTACATGGCAAACTCTGTATCAAATCACCTGCCCATGCATCCATTCATCATTCCCTCATCCCGGGATTAAAACGCCTGAATATTTACTCACATAACATTAGAAATATCCATTGAGTCTGTGCGTTATGCAGCCTGCAAAATCCACAGTGCCCCAGCCCGTAATTCCAGTGTTGTGAAGTAACATGTATTTGGGAACGTCCGGCCTCATCGCCCACGTCGCTATTGCGCATCCCAAACCATTCATATCAATCATTGCATCCTCGCCATGGCCCCTGTCCCAAGGACATTGAACAATAGTACGTTATATTTGCAGTCAGACCTGTGGGCATTTCCTCGCCGCTAGCTGAAAACCGAAAGCGCCGCCCTTCGAATTCCTCATTTGCAACATCACGTCGAAGAGGCATCTGTGGCCGTTTGAAATCACTAATTAATCCATCTAGTGCGGCTGTGTGTGAAAATGGCAACTGCCTTCACCCACAAATGGGACGCCCCGCCCGTCGTTGCAACTCGGTACAGTGATGCATGAGGGCCCACCGTTACTCGAGTACTACGTACCACTGACCCTTCACAAGTCTGTTCGCGACTGCACAGATAGTATGTGAAACAATGGGACCACAGCAGAATGAACATATCAACCAATGTTACACGGCCATCGGGTACAAATACATGATTGCAATAGCAAGATGCCATTCCCCGAATTGCAGCGTTGTGTGCGGGACGTGCTCGGCCAAAGGGGAGAGCAGTTTGCACAGGTGGAATGAATCACCACAATTGGAGGCCATACAGCCTGAAAACACATAAATTGCACAGCCAGTCTCCTCCCACAACCACACCGAAATGCTACCGGCAGGACTCGCGATGTTGGCCCTGGGGGACCTGATAGCACTGCAAGTACTCCAACTCCAGGAAGAAGACGAACACCAACTACAACCGGCCGCACGGAGGAGACGCAGGAGGAGGAGGAGTGCAAGGCAGGGCCAGCAAGGGCCGCCAGCACAGCCACTACCACCACGCAGGCAGCCCGCAATCCCACGCCTGCGAGCACATCCGTTCAACCTCACTGATGAGCAGATCCACACCCTCTACCGTCTGGACCGGGACACCATAGCCGCCATTGTGGACATGACACAGGCTGACCTTGTCAGCATGATAGATAGCCCAACCGCCATCCCACCCCTACTGAAGGTGGTGTCTGTACTCCACTTCCTGGCCACAGGCACCTACCAGCACACAGTCGGACAGTTGCATGGCATTTCTCAGCCACTGTTCTCACGGACACTATTGCAAGTGCTCGATGCCCTCCTGCAGCACGCAGACGACTACATCTCCCTACCACGCTCGGAGCAGGAAATTACCAACACAAAAGTGGGATTCCATGCACTTGCCGGCATACCGGGTTGCATTGGTGCCATCGACTGCACCCATGTGGAATTGGTCGTCCCACATGCCATGGAGGCCCAGTACCGCAACCGAAAACAATTTCATTCTCTGAATGTACAAATGGTGTGTGACTCCAACAGGATCATTACACATTGTTGTGCCAAATTCCCTGGATCAACCCATGATTCTATGGTCTTGAGGAACTCTACAATACCACGCTACATGGAGCGACACGCAGGGAACAGATCCTGGCTACTCGGTGAGTCTCATTACATGCATGATAATGTGGGGTATGTGATTCGGCAATGACCTGGCAGGAAGGGGGGGTGGGTGCGTACGTAGCAATGGCATTCCACATCATACATTTCTCGTCCACATACAGGTGATGCTGGATATCCACTGAAGAGATGGCTCCTCACACCAGTCCGGAACCCACGGGACCAGCATGAGGAGGACTACAACCATGCCCACTCACGTACCCGTGTAGTCATTGAACAGGCATTCGGCCTACTGAAGGGTCGTTTCCGCTGCCTCAGCAGGTCTGGCGGGGCACTCCTGTACCGCCATGTGAAGGTTGCAAAGATGGTGATGGCATGTGTCATGCTCCACAACATGTGCGTACGTAGAAATGTGCCCATGCCCCCTGACGCAGGACTGCAAGCACCTGATGATGGTCATGATGAGGGTGGGGATGTGGCAGCACCTCAAGGAGTCTGCGAGGCACCGGAGGGCCGTGACATTCGTCAGCATCTCATTGATGTATGCTTCTAGCACTCACGCCTGGTGGCTGATACATGGACACGGGACTCGTGCGTGTGTGTCTGGGACATGCACAATATGGACTGTACGCCTATGATGGCCTAGTACACAAAGATCAATGTCCACACATCTCATTGGTTGATCGTGCACTGTTTATGGCATATGTGATATCATGTTGTACACCCTATCGACCCGCCAGCCAAGTGAGCCCAACACACCCCCTCCACCCTCCTACCTCCCCCCCGAACACCAGTGTCCACAGATGCTCGTTGTCAGTGGGCAGTCGCTATTGCAAGCCCCCTCTGCGGGTATCAGGGGCACCCCTGCCTGTGGAGCGCAGGTTCCTCCCAGATCTACGTTGGGGGCTGCCCTGGACGGAACTTGCAACGGATGATGTCTCTGCCTGCTCACGTCCATGCATGTCCCTAAGGGTTTGCGAGAGCTCAGTGAGCACACGGCGCACTGCGGCAAGTTCGGCACATACGTCCTTGGACGTCGCATGCAGTTCCCCCCTCAGGCTCTCGGTGCTTCTCTCCATTTGGACTCCCAGGCTCTCGGTGCTTCTCTCCATTTGTGCCCTTAGTGTCTCTGTACCTCTCTCCATTTCTGCCCTGAGTGTCTCAGTTGATGTTTCTATGTCTGCCTTAGTGCCCCCACATTCATCGGCATGGTCCTTGAGGAGCGTGGCCAGTTGCTGCTGTTGCACGATTAACTGGTCGAGGGACTGTTGCCTCTGCTGGGCCATGGCCATTTGCGGGGGTGTCACAGAGGGGCTGTTGACCTCATGTTGCCTTGCCACAGGGCTTGTGGGGGATGGCCAGTCGTCGTCTTGTGGGTGCCCCTGCGTGGTATCCTCATGTTGTACGGGATGGGACAGACAGGGGGATTGGGACAGGTCATGGATGGATCTGTCTTCGACACCCCCGTCTTCTGTGTCGGAGCATGCTGCCATCAATGGGGTGTCACCTATGGTGCTGCTGCCACCAGAGGCAGTGCCTTCTGTGGCATCCGTTGGGGGGACCTGTGGTGGTGGTGGTGTGGGCATGCTGGCTGCTGGGGTGCCTGTTGATGTTCCCTCCTCTGTGCTGCCACCTGATTTGTGCTGCTGCCGTGTCTTGATGCGTGCAGCTGAGGTGGAGGGCCTTTGGCCGTTGGTCTTGGCCCTCTTTGCAGGTGTGCTGGTAGGGGTGTCCTGAAGCTCGTCGTTTGGATCGGACCCTGTGGTGGAGTAAAGGAGGGCGAGGGTTATTGATGGGTCTGTGGGAATTGGAATGGCATTGTATCACATGCATTGGGGTGGTACCTGAGGGTGATTTGGGTCGGGGCCTTGGAGGTGCTTTCATTTGTGTGTGGAGTGAGGGTGCAGTTGTTTGGCAGCCTGCAGTTAGGGTGTACCTGCTGCACGTGTAGTGCGTGTTTTAGGGGTTTTTAATTATTTATGTATTTATTGTGGGTTTTAACGTGCGCTATCAGGCCGATGTGTGTGGACGTTCTCCTGGACATTTGTTTCTGTTGCACTATGTGGACACATGGTACTTCACATGATTGGACTTTGTGGATTTGGCATTGTTTTATCTGGCCCCCCTACCTGAATCTTCGGATGTCTGCACTCCTTTCTCCATCCCTCCGACTCCCTCTATGCTCTCCATTCCGATGGTGGAAGCACAGATTTCTTCCCAGGGGGTCAACTTGATGGGTGATTCAGGACCTCCCCCGGTGGCTGTGGCAATGTTGCGGTTGGCAGAGAGTATGCTGCGGACGCGTATCCGCAGGTCGTCCCATCGCTTTCGGCATTGCTGTGGGGTGCGGGGTGCGGTCCCCACCGCACTTACCCGCTGTGCCACCAGAGCCCATATGGCCTTCTTGTTTGCAAGTGCCGTCCTGGTCATTTGTGTGCAGAAGACGACGGCAGCATTCTCCTGGAGGGTCTCTGTTAGCACGGTGAGTTCCTCACGGGAGAAGTGGACCTGCCGCTTGCGGTCGCACGCTTTCTTCGCTACTTTTCCCATTTTTCTTGGTTTCGCTAGGGTGGATGACGGGTTGGGGTGTGTCTCAGGGTAGTGTTTTTAGTGGTTGTGTGGTTTTAGTGGTTTTATAGGTGTACGGCGGGATGTTTCCCGTTCCGGGCCCATGTTTTTACTTCCGTTTCCGTATATTTCCGGTCACCGTACTTTCCGGTAGGCGCACACTGCGGTGTCCGCTGTGATGGGTGGCGGTATTGCACCTAGGGCGCCGTACGGCGGCGGTGTGGGCCGTTTTGGGGTCATTTCCGCCATCGCGGACTTTGCACTTCCGCCATGCCGTGGTGCTCGTGCCCGATGGGTCGGAATGGGCCGCACTTTGCTCCTTCGTGCAATGGCGGAAACGCTATTTACGCTGTGGCGGTCCGGTCAGTCACTTTCCGCCAGGGTCGTAATGAGGGCCATAGACATTAGGGGAAAAGACATTTGAAGAGAGCAACCTAAAGAGAACTTTAATACTTACAAGTCACGCTCGTGCAGCAAACGGCGGCTTCGCTCTCAACTACCCTCTGCAATCAAGAGGCGGAACTCACATCCAGTGAAGTAACTGGATCCAGCGCCCCTGCACAAGACGCAGGATGGAGAGCTCAGCATTCACTTACTTAAGGTGAGCACAACAATCACCCGAGTACCATGGGAAGAGAGGGAGAGAGGGGCTAAGAACTTCTCCCAGCCTTCCAGCCACTAATACCTTGATTTTCCACTTGCAGACACCTCACACTGCAGGTCAAGCTCTCGGTGAGGAAGGGGTCAAATCCGGGAGCCAAACGAATCCTACGCCTAACGTTGAAGACGTTCTCACCGCCCAGTCAAGACCAGCGCCTCCGAGGGAACCAGGTGAGCGTTACAAATACATTACTTTTAGCCTAATTAAGGTATTGACTCGTTGACTTCTGGATCAAATATATATATATATATATATATATATATATATATATATATATATATATATATATATACATATATATATATATATATATATATATATGATTTACTAAGCTAAACCAATCGTGTAAGTAAAACTAAATTTACTAAGCTAAACAACGGGTAAGTAATACATACACCAACAAATTGATTAAGTACTCCTTACACTATTTTTGGGAGCGCGGTCAATTCTGTCTCACAAAAGGTACTTTTTTAGCTTAGTAAATCAGCCCCTTATATAATGCAATCTTAGTGTTGTAGTGCACAACACTATGCTACACATCCTTCTGTTAACATATAAAATACATACATTTACAGAAATATATATATAGAATTAATAAGTGGCCCTTAGTCCAAAACAGATTCTTGAAATTAAGACAGAGACATTAATGCATGCCATAATCTTGGAAAGTATTTGGCAAAACATTTAATATTCTGCTTGCCCAAACAATAGTTTCATCCCTATTATCATCACCTACAACCATCTGTATTCACACCTATCACTCCGTCCATTCCCACCCCATCTTTAGCCGTAACAGTATTTAACAAACTGTTTTGTTCATACCAGAAATATTCCCAATCCCCAGATCAGATGCTGCTTCATTCCTTCCAACTCTGTCCCCTCTGACACCATTCATTTGGTCCACATTCTGCCATCTTACAACTCAACCCACTTCTCACTCTTAGCACTTTCTGTGGAAATGCATACATGGGCAAACCTTTAATCACCATACATGGATTTCATATTCTTGCTAATTATTTACAGAGCCTTGAACCCCCACCCTCCTTCCGCTCACCACATATATGTTTTGCTGTTCTTTAGCTCTATCAAGAATCACCTGAAAATAGTCTTGATCAGGAAACTCTTGACCATATTTTCAAAATTGCAGCCTGATCACTGTACACATATTAGTGTATGGCAGTACCTGACGGAAGGTTTATTTATTTGGCTTCACTCTCGTCAGCACCCTACTTTCTGCTCTCCCTCCACTGTCCATCCAACCCTGTCTGACATATTTATCCTCCCATTTCATTATTTGAAATAGTATCAAGGAACTACCGCATACAATTCAAGGCATTAAATATGATGTACTTGATTTGTTTAGAGGACATTTTATGTCCCAGCTGGAGACCTTTGGCACTGATCAGTAAGGGTAAGTAGGGTGGGCATCTTTATCGATCAAAAAGGTCATTTTATAAAAAATGTCTGAACAGTATATGATTGCATTCTTTCTTCAAGTTAATTCAGGACTTTTTCTGGATGGGTGATGCCTAAACTAAAAATGATTGACCATCCCATTTGGAACATCGGAAAAAGTTGCACTAAACCAAATCAATCAATGCAGAATTGTCAATGTAGAACATACTGGGACAAAATGTGTGATCATGAGAAATTAAATGCATTGTGGATTATAAATGTAGATTTAAAAATAATATAAATGGAAGCCATTTAAGTTGCCCAATGGCTGGTCAGATGTGCCATCTCTGTTGAAGATGTAAGGGTAATTTGGAGGTGGTATATCTGCAGTAATTATCTCGAAATAAGGAACACATCCATTATGGTTACCTGGTGAGGAAATGACAAATATAAATATATACATGTCTCTATATATATTCACTGAACATTTTTTGTTAAAGGGACATTATTGTTAAGTTGTACTAATAAAAACCGATAAAATTCAATGAAAAAACGTTGTTAAAGGGACGTTTTACTTGTAATCATAACGTCCCTTTAACAAAGTTTTCTCATTGAATTTCATAGGTTTTTATTAGTGCAACTTAACCATTAAGTCTCTTTAACAAAGTTTTTTCAGTTCATTGTATAGTTTTTTATTAGTGCAACTTAACCATAACGTCCCTATAAGAATGTTTGTTCAGTGAATTTCTTGGGTTTTTGCCAGTGCATGCGATTTTCCAACAACTTACTACTAACATGCACAATTATTTTATAATTCGCCATCTTAGTTTATGGAGCTGGTTTACTGACATTTTCAAAATGCCCTATGGCGGTTTGAAATTGCCCCTTAACACATCTCAGCCTGGGAAGTAGTTTGAAGGGTTCCTAAGATGCAAAGACAATGAAGAAGAACAAGAAGATGAGGCAGAGGAAGTGCCTACCTCTAGCGCCCAGAGAGAATCATGGGTGTGGCAGTTCTTTACCACTGTTGGGAATGGACCAAAGGCTAAAGCTACCAAAGTGAAATGCACTGAGTACTCAGTCGCAGACCACCGGGACAGTACTCCTACGGGACCACCTCCATGCGCTGCCACACCAAATCCAACCACCACAATGCTCTCAGAAAGGTTGCTGCTTTGTTAGCAAGTAGTAGGCTGTCTTTCTACATAGATTTTAGGCCCACTTACCCAATAGGGAGTCAGTGGGTGGTGGCACATCTGCGTTAGAGCAGAGGGTTGCATAGTAAGGGGCGGACCTTATTAGACAAGAGTTGCGCGTAGTACAGGCAATTGGTATGGTTGCGTACTATTTTATTTATGGGTCAAGGAGTATTGAAGTTACAAAGAGAAGGAGAAGAGGCATACATATTGGTGTTTTGTTGAAACTGTGGTAGTTTTTTGTGATAAAGTGAAGTTATTGTGTTGTTTGTTTATTGTGGTTGTGGAAAACGCAGAAGAGCCATATGTCGAATATGTAAATATCGGAGGACCTGTGTAGCATGTGCAGGGAGCACGGTTGACCGGAGGGAGGAGCAATCGAGCCCTTGACACATTAACATAGGGCATAATTATTAAGGGAGCAGGCCTGTGTATTAACTGAAATTATCAGGACGGGCCTGTGGAGGGGGCCAGTGTGTGTAAGTGGTGTGAAAGGGCGGGCCTGACAAGAACGCTGGTGTGAACGAAGTAGGGTGAACAAGTAAGACGGTTTTTATAAGAGTGAGTGAGTGAGCGAGTGTGAGGAAAGGGTAAAAGGTTTTTGCAGATAAGTAAGGAGGCCAAGAACAGAAAGAAAGAAAAGAGTACTCTAAAAATGTTGGAAAATTGGCACAATAATGTAATCCATTTATATGAACACACTCCTTGATCATATGTGCAAATAATTGTCCCAATATCGCAATCAAATATTAAAATATAATTTTCAGTGGATGAATGAAACAGTCGGAAAGTGTTATCAGTGTGACCAGGAGAGGGAACATTTCAAAAGAATATAATCGACAGTATGTATTCATATTTGTCAGCTACATATAAAGGTGTAAAGCTCCTCCTATGGATTGTTTCCATTGTTAAAGCCAACTGCAGGATACACAAATCCTAAACGGGCATCTCCGGGCAGGGATAAAACAAAAAAAAATAAGGCAGAGTCAGAACCTCTGTCGGAGTTTAAGAAAAAGAAAGGGAATAAGAAATACTTAGATATAAAGAAACACACACAACAGCAACTGGATTTAAAATGGATAACTGGGGCAGGACATGGAAGAGGACGAGCCAGACACGACAGAAGGTGACAACACTGCATCGGACTGGGAGGACAGTAGTGACAATGACAGAAGGGATAACAAATTAGACCCTTAAGATTTAACAAGTGGGAGGAGAGGAAGGAGGAGGAAAGAAGGGGAAGAAGAAGAAAGAGAAGAGCAAAAAGGGAAATGGGGTAGTAGGGTTTGAAACAGAAAAGCAAGGATGGCAGTAGCAAAAAGACCATGAAGGGGGGCCAAACATGAAGCGCAAACCCAGTTGCCCCTTCTACAGAAGGCAAAAGGGAAAGTACATTACGTACCCTGGCAGACGATGGATATGGATAACTTGGTCTACAGGTTAACGTCAGTAATGGCAGAGGCCCGCAAGTAGCTATGTGTATTCATGAAGGAGACAGCAGGGATCCCACTGGCCATAGTAGACATAAAGAGTTTATTGGCAGTTTTGGTGGGGGAACAAATTGACAAAATTTGGCAGCAAGCATGGTATGCAGGGGTAAAATTAAGCGCTAACACACATGGCGGAGCACCTTTTAACAATTACTGAGCACATGTGTGGAAAGCTCTGAGAGAGCTGTATCCATACACGTCAGATATGAGATCAATATTAGCACGTAAAAAGAAGCCAGATGATGACAGTGCTGAATACATCTGATCAATACAAGAGATGTGGACCCAAGAAAATAAACAATCATGGGACGATAAAAAAACATTATTCTTCATTTTGGTGAGGGGGCTCCCCACAGAGGCGCAGGCTTCCTTAGAAAAGTAGTAGAGATAAAAGCAAAAGGATGGCCCGGATACAGGCAACCATATTACATTATTGCAAAAGAAGACAGGAAAAAGACAAGGAGGCAGTCGATAACGTGGTAAAAGCAGAAAATAAACTTGTGCAGAAGAAACTGCCCAAAATAAGCATGAAAGGGGCGGTGTTCACAAGACCAGTTAGTGTTCAACCAGCTCATGAGGTTCGGCTTTCAATAACTGCGGTAGTGTGTCATGATGCCTGCCCCCGGAAGACCAGACCAGGCCCAGCAGCCCCAGAAGCAGGCATCATGCCACTTGGAGCATGCCCAAAAGCCCCAGTTAGGGGCTGTTTGGGTACAGTCCTGGCGCCTATGCCGCCAGGCTCATAAAGATAAAGTCAGTCCTGGCGCCATGGGCGCCAGGCTCATTATTGATAACTTACCTGAAGCAGACCATGCTGCATACTCACCTGAGGCAGACCATGCTGCTTGAAGACTCAAGCCAAATGAGGCTTAGGAGGGACTATTTTACTGAAGGGACTATTTTGTTACTTGGGTGGGGCTGTGGAAGAATACTTACCTGGATCTTCTTCCAAGGCTATTTAAACCACGCCCGGACAGCCACACGTGCTTCGCGTTATTCTGCTTGCTGCAGCGTAACGCTCACCGTGTTTTCAGCAGCTCCAGTCTTCAGCCATGCCCGCTTCAGTCCTGGGACTCCTGAAACAAGAAGACAAAAAGGATAAAGGTTAGAACAGGAGTTTTAACTTTAATCCTTACCTGGATCCTGATCCATTTCGCCACAGAACTGAAAGACAGAAGTCTTTGAAGCATCGCTTCACATTCCTACGGCGCCGCGCTGAACTCACGCTTGGCGGTACTTGAGCATTCCATCACGCTCTCTCCATCTCGCAGCCGCCCTCCGACACCTAAGGAGACAAAGACAGCAAGGTGAGCAAGGGGACTCTCTAAGGCCATACAAGCTACCCCCAAGGACTTACCTGATTTACCACGGGAGGTACTCACCTCATTTCGGGTCGGCGCAGTCAACTCTGCTTCATCGCCGTACCCCGGCCCCTAAGGGGCGAAAGCAAGGACAATACCAGTTACCCCCCACAAAAACGTACCTGATTTACCACGGGGGTCTCACCTCATCTCGGGTCGGCACAGTCAACTCTGCTTCATCGCCGTACCCCGGCCCCTAAGGGGAAAAACACAATAGACTTACCTGAATCTTACCGAGTGCCATTTGGAAATCTTCGAGTGGATTAATCGGCAACTTGCAAGGAATCGGACAGAGTGAAGAGCAGACATTTGAACTCTTATGAACATTTGGACTTTAGAGTCAATACTGGAACTCACCAATTCCTCTATGCCAGTGAAGTAACTGGTCATCAGGTCATCAACGCGCCCCTGCGGTCGACGCAGGATGCAGAGCTCATCCTTCCAAACCATCAGGTGAGACTAAGGAGGGGACATCAAGAGTGATCAGTGGGAAGACAACGAGAGTGGGGAAGGTGGGTTGACACTCAATTCCATGGGTGGTTAATTCCTCTTCTCCTTTGCAGAAGAATATTCTTGCGAGCCAGACAAACTAGGCTGAGCGGGCCAGTCCAGTCAGTCATCTCGGTGCCACACGTCACACTGGTGGAAGTAACAGCGGCCCAGTTCCGGTCGACGCCCCCATGGGAACCAGGTGAGCGTAACAGAACGCGAAGCCTACCCACAAATACCCACCTGGGCGTCATGGAGACCTCGGAAACTGATCAGTTGGCCCAATTATTAGGGGAATTAAGGGCCAAAGTGCATTCCGCCCGCCAAGAAACCAATGCCCTCAGGAGGGAACTGATAGTCTCAAAAGAACGAACTGATGAGTTGGCCAGACAACTATTACAGAGCCAGGCTGGACAAACACCTCTACCAGGACTTGGGGCAAGTCCAGCTCCTGTACCACCGAGTAACCCGGTGCAGATAAATTTACCTGGAGCCGTTCCTTTGGCTCTGCCTGAATGCTGTGCCGGAGACCCAAAAGGGTTTGCAACATTCATGAATCAATGCCGCTTGCACTTTTTATGTAGACCTGGAGCTTTCCCAAACGATCAAGCCAAGGTAGCCTTTGCACTGTCATATCTCAGCGGCAGTGCAGCGGATTGGTCCATTCCACTAGTTAACCAGGATGACCCGATTCTTCGAGATTTCCAGGGTTTTCGAACAAGCATGGAAAGACTATTCGCCTGACATTCCCGAGGACAGGCTTTGGACAACAAACTTTTATCCCTACGTCAAGGTAACCAGGATCTTTTATCTTGCATTGCAACTTTCAATAGATTACTAGTGGAAACCGAATGGCCTGAAGCCAAGCGAATCACATTATTCCATCGAGGACTTCGAGGAGAACTCAAAGATGTTTTGGCCCAAATCGTGAATCCGCCTCAAGACTGTGCTGAATATATAGATCTAGTGGTCCAGCTCGATCACAGACTTCAAACCAGGAAGGCTGACCGAACGAGTTTGAGAACAGGGTGTTGGTTAAAACCCACGTAAGCTCCAAGGGAGTAGATGTCTCAGAACCAATGCAAATCGGGGGGGGGTTAAAGGACCCCTAACCCAAAAGGAGAGAGATAGAAGACGGCAACTGCAATTATGTTTATATTGTGGAAATGCTGGTCATTTTCTTCGGAACTGCCCTGTAAAACCACCCAAGAAAGTTATAGGAGCAGCAGACGAAAACCATGTGAAATCTGACTCGGGAAACGTCTACGCCCGGCAAGCGTAGAGGTCCACTTGCCGAGCTTAATGAAGGACACTCTGACCTTGCATTTCACCATACCCATGGTCCTTGTAGATCCAGAGCAGCCATCACGCATGCACGCGGTAAAGGCGTACGTAGACAGTGGAGCCATAGGAAATTGCTTGGACTGGGAATTGGCTACCAGGATGAATCTATCTCTCACCCGCAAGACCACGGCCGATGTTATCACCACTGTAGATGGAACGGAAATCGCCTCTGGACCCGTAACTCATTCCACTGCACAGATGACATTGCTGAGTCAAGATGGGCATCGAGAGGCTATGATGTTTGACTTTATCAAAGCTCCACAGTTTCAGCTGATACTGGGGATACCTTGGTTGGAAAAACATAATCCCTGTATTGATTGGCGAGAGAAGAGACTAACCTTCCCAGAATGTGCTCACACCTGCTCCCAAGGAAAACTCAAAACTCAGTCCTGGCCCCAGTAATTCCAGTAGCCATGCAATTACCTGTTGAATACCAAGACTTTCAGGATGTCTTCCAAAAGGAACAGGCAAACACCTTACCACCTCACAGATCGTATGATTGTCAAATAGATCTTGTACCTGGAGCACAACCACCTTGCAGCAGAATCTATGCCCTTACGGAACCCGAAAATCTTCATTTGCGCCAGTACCTAGACCAGTACCTTGCTAATGGCTTCATTCGCCCGTCCAAATCCCCTGCATCTTCAGCTTTGTTCTTCGTACCGAAAAAGGAAGGCAACCTTAGAACATGTATAGACTACCGCGCACTGAATCAGATAACCATCAAGAATCGATACCCACTGCCTTTGATCCCAGAACTACTAGACCAGGTGAAGGACGCTTGTATATACACGAAACTAGACCTTCGGGGGGCATATCATCTGGTACGTGTCAAAGAGGGTGACGAATGGAAGACTGCTTTTCGCACCAAGTACGGACTATTTGAGTACTAGGTGATGCCCTTCGGACTATGCAATGCACCAGCAGCCTTCCAGTTCTTCATGAACGATGTCCTCCGAGAGCTTATCGACGTTTGTGTGGCCGTTTACATCGACGACATCTTAGTATACTCTTTATCAGAATCTGAGCATGTAAATCACGTCTGGGCAGTCCTAGAGAAGTTACGCCAGCATAAATGATATGCTAAACTGGAAAAATGCATCTTCCACACTACGGAAGTGGAATTCCTTGGATTTATTCTGACCCCGAGAGGAATCCGGATGGATACACGAAGAGTGGATGCCATTCTTAATTGGCCTTTGCCAAGTTCAATCAAAGGAGTTCAAAGCATGCTTGGCTTTGCCAATTTCTACCGCAGGTTTATCCCGGACTTCTCGCACATTGTACATCACAACACTATTGCGAAAAAACAAACGCTTTGTGTGGACAGAGGAAGCCGAGAACGCCTTCCAAGAGTTAAAAGCTAAATTCACATCTGCTCCCATATTAAGACACCCGCGCCCCGAGCTTCCCTACATAGTGGAAACAGATGTATCCAGTTCAGCCATGGGAGCAGTCCTTTCCCAAAAGGATCCCGAAACTAACCAGCTTCACCCAGTGGCGTTTTGGTCTAGAATATTTTCAGCGCCTGAATTAAACTATGCCATAACCGACAAGGAGCTGCTGGCCATCAAGCCCGCCTTCAAGGCTTGGCGGCACTATCTACTGGGTGCCAGACATACCATCACGGTCATCACCGATCACCGCAACTTACAATACCTAAAGACAGCCAAAGCCCAATCTTCGCGCCAACTCCGTTGGGCATTGTTCTTCGCCAAGTTTGATTTTGTAATAACCCATCGACCAGGTTGTAAGAATGGTAAAGCAGACGCCTTGTCCCGGATTGGAATGGGAGAAGCAGAAATAACTTCAGAACCTGTACCCATAATTCCGGAACAGAGAATCCTTGGCCTGACTTCCACACAGACACTAGAGAACATTCAAAACAAGATCCACCAACTCTTTGATTCCATTGCCCTACAGGACTGGGCAAAGAAAGGTCCAGAGCACTCTGTCATCGATGATTTACCTTATTACCAAGGCCGGCTATTTTTACCGCAAAAGGAACTACAGGAACTTGTCATTTCCCATTACCATGACACCTTAATAGAAGGGCATCCGGGTATTGCAAAAACCGAAGCTAAAATTAGGAAGCAATTTTGGTGGCCTACCTGGCGAAGGGATGTCAAGTCATTTGTCATGTCTTGTGGCATTTGCGCACAAAATAAAGGGCAAAAGAAAAAACCTGCTGGATTATTGCAACCATTAGACATACCACCTACCCCTTGGCATACCTTGTCATTAGACTTCATCACGGATTTACCCCCGTACCAAGGTTACAATACCATTCTAGTTATTGTAGATCTTTTTTCTAAAATGTCCCACTTCATTCCTTTAAAAGGGATACCTTCAGCTTCAATCCTGGCCAAGGAATTCCTTGAAAATGTTGTCCGCCTGCATGGCTTTCCTTCAGTGTTAATTTCAGATCGGGGCAGTCAATTCATTTCACATTTTTGGAGGAAATGCTGCCAACTGGCACAAATTGATGTTAGGCTTTCGACCAGTCACCACCCTCAGACCGACGGTCAAACGGAGAGGACCAACCAGACTCTTGAACAGTACCTCTGTTGTATGCTACATCAGTCTGAGGGGAATTGGAAAGACATTCTATGGATCGCAGAGTATGCGTACAATAATATCGTAAACTCAGGAATTGGACAAAGTCCTTTTTTCTCCAATTATGGGCACCATCCTCGAACCTCGGATTTGGACTCACCCCAGCATTTAGAGATGCCCGCAGTGGACCATCTCCACGCTGTTATTACACAAGCCTTTAAAGAAGCAACCATCCATTTGCAAAAGGCTAGGGAAAAATACAAAAAGGATGCGGATCAGCACAGAAGTGAAGCTCCTCAATACCAAATAGGGGACCAACTATGGTTAGCCACTAAACACTTACCACTCAAGGGGACTCGGACCTTTAACCCCAGGTATTTGGGACCTTTTTCTGTTAAGGCAATTATTAACCCAGTGGCCGTCAAGTTGGACCTACCTGCTCATATGCAAATCCATCCCGTTTTCCACGTGTCTCTTTTGAAGCCAGTGCAACCAGGAACAAGGCTAACCACTCCACCTGAACCTATCCTCATAGACGGGGAGCCCGAGTTCGAAGTCAAGAATATTTTGGACTCAAAAAGAGTGAGATCAAAACTCTTTTACCTAATTGACTGGAAAGGTTATGGTCCACAGGAAAGGTCTTGGGAACCTCGTGACCACGTGCATGCACCTCGTTTAGTGAAGAGGTTCCATCGGGAATTTCCAGACAAACCATGGCCAAGGGGGAGAACGACTTTAGGAGGGGCCTTGAGGGGGAGTGCTGTCATGATGCCTGCCCCCGGAAGACCAGACCAGGCCCAGCAGCCCCGGAAGCAGCCATCATGCCACTTGGAGCATGCCCAAAAGCCCCAGTTAAGGGCTTTTTGGGTGCAGTCCTGGCGCCTATGGCGCCAGGCTCATAAAGATAAAGTCAGTCCTGGCGCCATGGGCGCCAGGCTCATTATTGATAACTTACCTGAAGCAGACCATGCTGCATACTCACCTGAGGCAGACCATGCTGCTTGAAGACTCAAGCCAAATGAGGCTTAGGAGGGACTATTTTACTGAAGGGACTATTTTGTTACTTGGGTGGGGCTGTGGAAGAATACTTACCTGGATCTTCTTCCAAGGCTATTTAAACCACGCCAGGACAGCCACACGTGCTTCGCGTTATTCTGCTTGCTGCAGCGTAACGCTCACCGTGTTTTCAGCAGCTCCAGTCTTCAGCCACGCCCGCTTCAGTCCTGGGACCCCTGAAACAAGAAGACAAAAAGGATAAAGGTTAGAACAGGAGTTTTAACTTTAATCCTTACCTGGATCCTGATCCATTTCGCCACGGAACTGAAAGACAGAAGTCTTTGAAGCATCGCTTTGCATTCCTACGGCGCTGCGCTGAACTCACCTGCTTGGCGGTACTTCAGCATTCCATCACGCTCTCTCCATCTCGCGGCCGCCCTCCGACACCTAAGGAGACAAAGACAGCAAGGTGAGCAAGGGGACTCTCTAAGGTCATACAAGCTACCCCCAAGGACTTACCTGATTTACCACGGGAGGTACTCACCTCATTTGGGGTCGGCGCAGTCAACTCTGCTTCATCGCCGTACCCCGGCCCCTAAGGGGAGAAAGCAAGGACAATACCAGTTACACCCCCACAAAAACTTACCTGATTTACCACAGGGGTCTCACCTCATCTCGGGTCGGCACAGTCAACTCTGCTTCATCGCCGTACCCCGGCCCCTAGGGGGAAAAAACACAATAGACTTACCTGAATCTTACCGAGTGCCATTTGGAAATCTTCAAATGGATTAATCAGCAACTTGCAAGGAATCGGACAGAGTGAAGAGCAGACATTTGAACTCCTATGAACAATTGGACTTTAGAGTCAATACTGGAACTCACCAATTCCTCTACGCCAGTGAAGTAACTGGTCATCAACGCGCCCCTGCGGTCGACGCAGGATGGAGAGCTCATCCTTCCAAACCATCAGGTGAGTCTAAGGTGGGGACATCAAGAGTGATCAGTGGGAAGACAACGGGAGTGGGGAAGGTGGGTTGACACTCAATTCCACGGGTGGTTAATTCCTCTTCTCCTTTGCAGAAGAATATTCTTGCGAACCAGACAAACTAGGCTGAGCGGGCCAGTCCCGTCAGTCATCTCGGCGCTACACGTCACGCTGGTGGAAGTAACAGCAGCCCAGTTCCGGTCGACGCCCCCGTGGGAACCAGGTGAGCGTAACAGAGTGCAGCAAGGGGGATATACACAAGCAGCAAACAACCCACAATGGGGAGTACAACAGTATATGGGGCAGTATCAGACAGGAAGGGGATATGATCCCAGGGGAAGAGGATTCAGATATAGATATATTCAGATATAGGGGTATGTGGTCCCAGTTTGGAGGACAGTGCTTTGTCTGTGGAAATGTTGGTCACTTTGCCCACTTATTCAACAAACAGGACAGCCACGAGGAGTGCAGTCACAGCAGTAATACATGCAGACATACACACAACAGACACAAATAATGTTGCAGCAATCGATGAAAATGCCCCCTATACAGACACAAGTCATGCCAACACAGGGACAAGAACGAGCCTTAGGGGGAATGGTACCTGCATTGCAGGGTACCATATGCGTACTTCAGGCCCCAGCGCAGACACATGCACAAGAAAAGGTGACAATATTGGGTCAAAATGAGGTGCCCCATTACACTAGGGGTGGTGACGGGAAGTAGGAGTGTGTCCGGTCCTAGCAGTAACTGAGGACCCTGAAGAGGAGCCTGAGGTAGCAGGTCAAATAGCGCGGGGGACCTTTACTTTCTGATAGATGCTGGAGCTACTAGACCCTGTAAAAAGGAAGGTGGGTTTCCATTATCCAACAAGAAATTGGAAATGCGAGTCTTTTTGGGGGGCCATCCAAGAGGTTCCTCTAATGAAAGATTTACCACTGACAATAGGGATGCAAATTTATTGTGGCACCATTATTGTATTCAAAAGACGCCCCTATTAACATATTAGGAAGAGAATTTTTAAGCAAATTAAATGCCCAAATTTCATTTTCAGAGAAAGGGATGGTGTGCTCCACACCTGGGGTGTACCCAACCAGGGTGGCCGTGTTGGTACAAGCGTACTATGCACACATCACATTGAGAGGGATACCCACGCACACAGAGGTTTTTTTGTATGGAGTGCAGGTGTTGCTAGGATGGGTGCCAGGGATACAAGAAAAGGTCTTTCGACTGTCAAATTAATCTTTCTTCAGACCATGGTGCCCCTCAACCATCAAATCAAACACACTCACACTGCTATACCTAGAGGAAGGAGTAGTGAGAAAAGAAATGGTTATACTGGTTGCTACAGATGACGACAACATGACGTGGCGATCAATACTGTGTATCAATCCTACACTAACACTGACAGGAGAAACAGACACAGTGCTGTTCTCTACAAAAGATGAAGAGGAGAGGGAGATAGTGTTTCAGTTGAGCATACCCTATCCAGTAGAGATAAAAGAAAGAACAGTGCCCCAGATGACACAATTTGTGAAATAGACAAAATACATGCAGAAGGATTTGGAAAAAGTTTCAAAGAATTTATGGACCACAGGATCCCATGATGTCGAAATATTGAATGGGGCGGGAGCAGTGCACATTAAGATAAAGGACGCAGTATATCTGCTGCAAATGAAGCAATACCCCTCTCATGAGAAGCAGATGAGGGCATATATGAGACACTGCATGCGTTACGGCAGCATGGCATCATATAGGGCTCTACGTCGCTGTGCAATTCAGAGATCTATCCTAATAAAAAATCAAAGAGTGGGGCTTGGAAATTCATACAAGAACCCTGCCCTCTTAACAATGTAAATAAAGCAGAATTTCCACTAGTTCCAAACCCTGTAACAAGAGTAGTGGATTTGAAGAATGCTTTCTTCTCCATTGCCTTGCATCCGGACTGCAGGTATCTCACTGCATTTATGTATTGCGGGATGAGATTTGAACACACAAGAATGCTCCAAGGTACTGTGAGGGATCCAGCATATTTAACAGAGTAATACACATGGATTTGAGCAATTAAAGGGTGGCAAGTACAGTGATACAAAATGTGGATGTCCTTTAATTGTGTAGCACAACAGAAGATGAGTGCACAAAGGATTCAGTTACACTACTAACGTTGCTGCCTGACAAGGGGTACAAAGTGGACAAAGATAAATTGCAGAATTGACAAACAGTAGTTGCTTACTTGGGGGCAGATTGTATTAAATAAAACCAGAAAGGATTGAAGCAATACATAAAATACTCCAACCCAAAACAGTGAAAGAAATGCGACAGTTCCTGAGTCTATGCAATTATTGCAGAGCATGAGTATTTGATTATTCCACATACACCAGGCCACTCCTCCAGGCACTTAAGGAAGCTCAGAAAAACAAAAGCAACATAGAATGGACATTTCAAATGAATGGAAATGTTGACCAGCTCATAAATTAGCCTGCACATGCACCAGTACTGGCCACACCCAATTACAAAGAGAAGTTTAATTTGTTTTCTCACTCAGACGGTAAAGCAATGACAGCCATGCTGACACAAAAGAAGGGACAGGCACATAAGACACTGGCACATTACAGTGGATCACTAGACCCAGTGATGCAGGGACCTTTTCCTTGTGAGCAGGCACTTGCTGATGCTGCATTCTCAATTGAAAAGGCATCAACAATAATGATGGCATGCCCAGTAAATTTTTATGTGGAACATGCACTGTTTGCAGTACTAGTGAGGTCCAAATCAATGTTGACAACTCTGAAAGCATCAGGTTATGAAATTATACTAACAAACCCTGCAATAGAAATTGTAAGATGAAGGATGGTGAAACCAGTAGAATTAATTGCGGAACCAATAGAGGAGGGAGACTATACACAAGATCGTGTGGCATACATGGACAGGAACAAATGTTACCCCTTGGTAAAAGAAGAAGTAATTGAGCGGTGGGGACATGATCTCTATTGACTAGTCCTCAATTATTGACCCTTATTTAGAACAGAGGTATTTTGGTTCAGCAGTAGTAGGACACAGACATGGAATACACAAGGGGAATTTGATTTTCTTTTCCCAAACACAGCTACCAGCACACACCTCTGCACGAGCTGTAAAATTAGTGGCATTAATTGAGACACTAAACATGTCAGAAGGGCATGCAGTAAATATATTTTTGGATTCTGCGTATGTCACATCTACACTACATTCAGAAATAGTAAGATGGGAAAGGAGAGGGTTCAAGAGAAGTGATGGCACACCGTTAGAACATGCAGCACATTTGAGTAAATGATTTGAAATGCTATCACTCCCAGTAGAATTAGCAATAACTAAGAGCAAGGCCCATACAGGGGGCTGGGGGGCAAGATTGTATTTGTTTGGGTAACTAAAGAACAGACAGAACAGCAAAAGAAGCAGCATATTTGCCAGAAGGGACACAAGTGCTGTTCCCTGGCGAGAAAGAGAAAATACAACTTGTAGCATTGATGAAAGCAACTAAAGAATGAAATGCACGGCTAGAGGGTTATCTATCTATCTATCTATCTATCTATCTATCTATCTATCTATCTATCTATCTATCTATCTATCTATCTATCTATCTATCTATATATTTTTTGTATTGCTCCACTCACCTAAAGGCCTCAGGGTGCTCACAAGACAGACAACAAAAAACAATGCACTGATAATGCAGAAAATAGAATTACATGGAGAAGCGCCTAATGATGAAAAAGAGCTTTGGAAAAAAAGGGTGCTCTCCGTCTGCAACAGATTTGATGGCAAGATAATACCGGCAAGGTGGTAATGCCAAAAAATGGTTGAATATGGCCCTGGCACAACTTCACTACCCTGCCCACAATTGAAAGAGCATGTGGCTGCAGGGATAAGTTGGGATTGGTTTGTGCCACATTTTCATGAATGCATATCTGAATTTGCAAACAACTGTATGATTTGTCAAAATGTTTTATCTGGTCACACTTTGAGAGTGATTCAAAGAGCATTACAGCAACCCGAAGGGCCCTTCTGGCACTTGCATATAGACTATGTACCTCTTATATATACATGCTTAATGTTTTAAGTATGTTTCCACGTTTGCTTGAGGCTGATCCCTGTGCTCGTAATGATATCCGCTCAGCGGCAACATTTTTGGTGAGGTAGGTACTTCCAAGGTGGGGGGATCCCAGATGAAATTTTCACTGACAATGGTCAACATTTTGCTAATGATTTGATTGGGGGAAATAACTGCCCTTCAGGGAATACGGCACAAGCTATATACCATTTACAGCCTCCAAGCTAATGGCTGAGAGAATTAATGGCTTACTAAAAGAGCTCTTGGCTAAGCTAACACTGATACTCAGTAAGACATTGTTGTACTGCTTACCCCTTGCTCTCTTTGCTTTGCGAAATATGCCTGGAGGAGACCATCACCTTATTCCTCATGAAATTGTTACTGGTTGGAGAATGCATGCACCTATCTCACCAGCACATACAATTTCTAAAGCTAACTCTTCTTCTAACATCTTGGGGGAGAAATTTCATATGTACCACAAAGAACTTATAATATCACTTGCCTATATATCCCAAAAGTCAAATCCATGGATACGGACAGAGCAAGCAAGTGACTAAAAAGAGGGAATTTCCACAAGCAGCACTTCTTTAACACAGAGATCAATTGTTTACTGCCAGATACTACCTGTCCTGAATTATTCCAATACTATTTGACAGTGTAATATGGGCACACCTTGAAAATAAACTTCCAGGCGTGAATTTTGGTTCTAGTTCCACACCTTGCTATTCTTCCGTCCTGCCGATTGTTTCCACTTTATGGGCCCTCAGTGAGCCTTGTCCCACTTCTCTGTAACCCCTCTGTGTCCAACATACTTTCTGTGTCTGAGGCTCTTAGCGGTACCTTCCCTGTGTTTAGGTGGTGCTTTACTTTTTTCTTCCAGTTTGCAACAGCTTTCAGGGGCTCACCCTCAACCAGGGGTGTTGCTAGGCCTGGAAAAGATCCGGAGCTATGCTAATGTGGGATTGTCCGGACACTGGGCTAGCTAGCCTTTTGGTTGTAGCCCTTGAGCTTCTATCTGGGGCTACAACCAAAAGCCACCTCAACCATCCCCACCTGACCACCCAGCAATGCCTATTCCCTCAATTTAGTTGTTACCTGTCTCTATTCTCCTGCTCCAGTGTCTGCATTGAAGTCGTTCCTACCCATCAGTCCACTTCAGTCAGGCAACATGAGACACTGGCTTGTTACTGGCTGAAGGTAACACTTCTGACTGTATCATTTTTTTCTCAACTCATCCACTACTCTCAGGACAGAAATATCAGCTATGTTCACTTCCCCCACGTTTGATTTATAGTTAGCACTTTCGTTCAATCTTCTGCTGTTCGTTTTCGTCTATCTCCTCATGCGTATACAATCTCTCCCTCCAACTGCCCATCTAATCAGCTGGCCTTCTACAACAGCCCCCAAATGATCCCATCAGCCTGTGTACATCCCCTTCTTTTTCTATTTGTCCCTTATAGAAGCCAATAGAACATGGCATAGCCACTTCGAGCTATTGTATAGTTGAGAAATCTCAAATTTGGATTGATATGTATTTCCCATTGATTTGATCGATCATACGGAAGGGTATGGTAATCTATTCTAGTTGCTGCATCACAATTAACATTGGCCGCTCGTTGGATCTATGAAGTTTCAAATTTGACTATTTTGTAATTTTGTTTCAAACCTCCTCTCATTGCTTTTATGCGGCCTCCCTTCACACCAGCCATAGGCCAACGACCCAGGCCTCTAGAACCCCCTATTCCTGTCAAACATCAATACTGTGGGGGCCTTTCAAAAATGAATTGGGAAAACCAATTGTGTAATCAACGAGTTTGTTCTCATTTTCGAATTTTTATCCTCTAATACAGGCAACAGGTTGCAAGTTGTTCACAAAAGATGTAACCATCAATGGTTTCATTTGTCATCGACATGCAGCAGTCTAGATGTCTCTAGATCTCTCTCACTTTGAACACTGAGCACTGCCTTTTCTGTAAAATGTTGCAAGCCTAGGAAATGTTAAGCATTTAAAATCAGTTATCAAGTGTCTTATGTTCATCTATAATAAACGAAATAAAACATGTTTTTCCATAATCTCTGATTTATTTGTAGTCATTCTAAACCCTGTACCTTCTCATGGGATAATGCATTCCCATGATTTGGTTGTATTCTATTTAGTACATCTCAAGCAAAGGCACACGTGGTGGAGATTTGATCCCCCACCCGTCTATGACTCCCAATAAAAGTACTACAAGCTCTCCAAGGAGGAACTGGTACCATTACTAACCTCAGTGGAGGGCCTCCATATGCTAACTTATATACCCAATTGTTAAATGTCACTGCAGCTACAATGAAAACAAACTACCTAAGTATCATAAGCCGACCAAGGATAAAACACAGATATCTTGAACAGGGTGGAGGCGATCTTTATTATAGATAAAAATAGAATGAGCGCAACAGGTATACAGGAAACCCCCAAGGTGGGGGCGTCCCGGTATTTAGAAACATTTGTCCTGCAGGAATGTTGCCATCACACTGAGGGCTGTTAGGCAGAATTATATGCAGTACCCTTTGGGAACACTACATACAATTAGGACTACAAGTGGCAGCACAAATTCACCTTTGGTACAAGCCTGTACTACGCAGTAAAGTGGTAGCAATGGGTGAGCAGCCAGACTTATCTCAAGAGCAAGCGAGCAGTATCAAATAGTTACACAAAGGACAGCAGTTACTATGATTCAAACAAACACGGACTCAAGGTTTTCAAGTAAAGGAATATACATTTATTTACTCTTCAGTTGTATAACATTTCACTAAAGCAAAACAGTTAAAAAATCACACTCTTTATACACCACACCACTCTCAATAGCTTCCAGGCAAGTTAAGCTCACAAAATGAAGTGGGAGCAAAATGGCACTCTGTTAATTTGAAAGGGATTGAAAGACAAAATTAGGTAGAAATGAAACAGTACCAACAAGTAAGTAATCAGGGCAATCTAGAAAGAGGAACTACAGTGAGGAAATGAGTTGCAAAAGACTTACGGCCAAAGTCAATAGGACAAAAGTCTTTTGCTCAAGATCACACAGTTCAGGGGAGTTCGCAGTTAAGTCTTTGCCAAGAGTTCAGAACGCAGTTGGTCAGTAGAAAAGTTGGCTTAACGAGAAGAGAAGGACAAGCCATCGGATTGGCGAAAGGTTCCACAACTTTCCACCGCGGCTGGACGAAACGAACAACCGGATGTACAGTGCCTTAAATGGAGAAGAAGCTGTAGCTGCGGTGAACGTTCCTGGTAGTTGCAGCAGGCTCACGGTTCCTGAAGCAACTGTCGGACAGACACGAAGTAGGAGGACTGGAGGGTCCTTCACCACCCAGGGAAGAAACCAGCAGCAGAGCAAAGCAACAAATAAAAGGTGTGCTCCTTAAAACCCAGGCAGGGTATGACCTTCCCGGCTATCTGGCCCACTGTAGCTCTGTACATCGAATTCGACCAGCAGAGGGGGTCCTGGCTTGGAGTTTGGGTGAACTGGTTGATCCCACAAGCTCAAGGGAGGAAGATTCTTGGAAGATCCTCTCTGTCGTTGGAGTCTGAAGATTCGGACCTGCAGCAGGGCTTCACCGGGCGCTTTGGTCGTTGTAGGGTTCCTCTTCTGTCAGCTCCTCTTCTGTTCTCTCGTTCCAGTGACGACTCTGCTCTTCCAGACTCAGAGACCTGCTCTTTATGCAGTTTTTCCCCCATTCACCAAGCCTGGCTGTCAATCACACATCAGGGTGGCTGTCCTGGCGGGTACAGTCACCCAGCCAATCAAACAGGAGTGTGACCTGGGTTACCAAGGGAACCCGTGGCAGGGGTCCTAAAACCCATCCCTCACATCCTGCCTACCCAGACTTTCAGGTGCCTAAAGGAGGGCTTCTGTGCAGAAGCCCGCGAAAGACGGTGAGCAAAGGAACCAAACCTGGTTTGGCGCGTAGAGACGAACACGAGAAAGACTTTTCCAAAAGGAAATGGTGACTAAACCCAGCCGGAACAATATTAAAATCAACATAAGATAACCGCAGTAGGAAAAAATAGGGTAGTTACCACTGCCACCAGCCAAGTCTTAGTGGAAAGGGAGCAAAACAATGCTCCAAGAGAGACAGACAAAAAGGGATAAGTAGTAATCCTTTCCAGTACTATATGTAAGATGGTTTGCACTGGTTCTGTGGATTTTAAATGACTAGTAAAGTTAATGGCAACTTTACATGTTCTGAAGGACAGTAGTCAGCCCCAGAAAATGGAGTTATATTTGGGAAGTCTAAACGCCAACCCTGTGTCACTGCACTGAAGGTGCTGTGTAACACACAGTAAAACGATGATGCCTGTGGAGTAGGTGAGGCTCCACAGTCTATGAACACAAAAATGTTAAACACACACAGCAAAATACATGTAAGAGTGGGAAAAAGGGCTCACACTCTAACCAGGTGAAAAAAAATCCTAGAAATCCATCAAAGCTGCTGAGGGACTCAATAGGTAAGGGACATTAGCCATATATGGGAATGCTCCCTAACACTCGCCCTCCCGCCCCAGACCAAGGGACAGGAGGATTTGACCCACTCCTGGATGAATCTCTACCTCTAATCGGTTAAAAACATCCTAGAGAGTCCATCAGCATTTTGGTGGTGACATCCTGCTCTCTGCACAATGGTGAAATCAAACCCTTGCAGGCAGATTGACCACCTTAGAAGTTTTGGGTTCTCCCCTTTCATTTGCATTAACCATCTCAAGGGTTGGTGGTCTGTCTGAATCAAAAAGTAGAACCATACAAGTATGGTCTAAACGTCTTCAGAGACCACACAATGACAAAACACTCACGCTCTATGGTGGCCGACCTTGTTTCTGGTTCCTTCAGTTTCCTACTGATGAAGCAAATGGGGTGCTCCCTACCTTTCTCGTCCAGTTTACTAAGGACTACACCTATACCGGTATTGGAGGCATCTGTCTGCACAATGAAGGGTTGGTGATAATCAGGAGCTCTTAGGAATGGAGCTTGACAAAAGGCTTTCTTCAGGTTTTCAAAGGCTTGAGTGCACTCCTCCTTCCATCTAACCTTCTTAGGGAATTTTGGAGAGGAGATCACATTCAAGGGAGAAGTTCTCTATGCAATTCCTGTAGTATCCAGTGAGACCTAAGAAAGCTCTCACTTGGGTTTGAGTAGTTGGGGTGGCCCAGTTTTGCACAGCTTGTACTTTGCTGGGCAATGGCCTTATTTCACCCCCTCCTACCTCATGACCAAGGTAGACCACTTTCCTCTGACCAATTTGACATTTGCTTGCCTTTATGGTCAGGTGGGCCTGCTGAAGAGCCCGCAAAACATATCCTAAGTGATCAATATGTTCTTTCCATGTAGGGCTGAACACTGCAATGTCATCCAAGTATGCCATGCAGAAGTCCTCCATCCCATTCAGAACTTGATTGACTATCCTCTGGAATGTATCATGTGCATTCTTTAATCCAAAAGGCATAACCTTAAACTGGTAGAGGCCTGCTGGTGTTGAGAATGCAGTTTTCTCCTTGGCATGTTTTTTCAGGGCTATTTGCCAATAGCCTGATGTCAGATCAAATGTACTGAGGTACTTGGCTGAACCCAGTCTATCCACCAGTTCATCTGTCCATGGCAAAGAATGGACATCAGTCTTGGTGACTGCATTTAGAGCTCTAAAGTCCACACATAATCTCAACTCCTTGGATCCTGCCTTTGGTACTAGAACAACTGAACTAGATCATGGACCTGTTGTGGGCTCTATAACCCCGAGATCAAGCATCTTGTTGACCTCTCCTTTGATGTGGGATCTCACATGTTCTGACATTCTGTACCCTCTGCTTTTCACAGGGAGACAGTCACCAGTGAGAATATCATGCTGGCCCCAAGGGGTTAAGCCTGGTGAAAGTGAAAACAAGGAGGCAAACTGATTCAACAGAACTTTGCACTCCTCCTGTTGTTCAGAAGTCAGCTGAGAAGAGAGATTAACTCCTTCTATTTTCTCATCCAAAGGTTGGCCTCTGTAGAGGTCAGGTAGAGGTTCATTCTCCTTCTCCTCTTGAGCTGAAGCTAGAAGCAAATCTCCCACTCCTGGTCTCGAGACATAAGCCTTCAAACGGTTGGTGTGAAAGACTCTGGGAGCCTCCTTAGGTTTGCCTAAGTCCACCAAATAGTTTACCTCTCCAAGTTTACCCATAACCTTGAAAGGTCCTATCCATTTGGCCTGCAAGGCCCTCTGCCTTGTTGGCACCATAACTAACACAAGCTGGTTTTGAGTAAACTCAACCATGCTGGCCTTCTGGTCATGCCAATGTTTGACCAGAGCCTGACCTGCTTTCAAGTTATCACTAGCTTCTGCCATCATGTGTGACATTCTCCTCCGGAGACCTATCACATAATCAGTCACTTTGACTGGCTGTAACGCTCACCTGGCGTCCACGTGCACGTCACTCAGCCTGTTCTGACCTCTTACGACCTCGAACCCTTCCCTGGAGTCTATTCGACTGGAGACTGGGCCCGAAACATGGATCATTGTGTACCCAATTAAAGGGTCAAGGGGACCAACAATGTTGATGCCCACCCTCTCAAAAGGAACTCCCACCACTGGGAGAGGCACCAGGGGTGCCACATTCTTGGCTCCACACTTGCCAGAGGTTTGGCAAGTGTGTCAGCTCCTACATAACTTGTCAACTTCTGCACCCATCTTACGTCAGTAGAAGTAGAGAGATAGCCTTTCCTTGGTCTTCTTGAAGCTCAAGTGACCAGCCAAAGGTATCTCATGGGTTAACTGTAGGTACTGGAGACTGTGAGCAAGGGGCACTAAACTTCTTTTGCAGTCCCCAGGGATAGACTCAGTTGGTTCACTGTCGAAGAATCCATCTTCCCAGCTTAACCTGTGCTTTCCAACTTCTTGCCCATCAAGTTGGTTAGCAGCCTGTTGTCAAAGACCCTCAAGAGTAGGACACTCTCTCTGTCCTCTGCTGAAGTCTGCCCTGCTGGGTCCACCTTCTGCCAGTAAAGACTACATCTCAGGATGGTCAACAGAGTCAAGATCTCCAACTAAGACAGTGTCTTCTTCCAGATCTGATTCTTCAGAAACTGGCTCAACCACACAAGGTTGCACCTCACACTCTGCCTTAGCAGGTGGAGGAGTCACAGGTGTGACTTTGGACAATCTTGGGAATGTCCTTGTTGGTAGCACAGGGGTGCTGTCTGATTTTTCTCTTGAGGTCTTGGGTTTCCCCTTTGCCTCATTCTTCCTAGAAATAGCAGTGAGCAACTCCTGTGGAGTGGGAGTGATAGTTTCCTCTATAAACTCCCCTGGAGAGCCCCTCAAGGTCCTCTCCCTTGCGGGCCTAGTGAGCTCCTGTCTCCTTTTAATGGGAGGCCTGGGGGTATAAGTGATTTCAATCCGGCACTTCACCTAAGTCAATGCCTACCGTGGGATGCACAACTGAAACCCTTAATTATTTATTTGTGTCTATAAGTTCTTTTATTCTGAATGATGTACCACTTATATCACACCCCTCTCTTTTAAACCACCCCCCGCACCCCCCCCCCCGGTCACCCTGAACCAGGAATCAGGCTGGTTTGCAAAGTTAAAATATTTACTTTATATTTCACAATATATATATCACTATTTTAATTGGGTACACAATGATCACCAATGGGGTGATGTCACACTAAGCAATCTCTTTAATCACAAGGAGCAATGATGGGAAAAAATGTTGCAGCACAGAAATAATACTTTTGTGGGTTCAATCAAATGGCAATGTGATTACTATTTCCCCTGCACACCCCTCAATCCTCCCAATATGCAATATAAAGAGATAGAATGAGAGAGAACAGGTTTCAGGAATGCAGAATTCAACAAAATATGTCAATCCCAATTTCCCTCAGCAAACACCAGAGAAAAACAGAATTGATTGGCAAACTTGTCAAAAATGGTTTTAACGTTGGCTTGAATGTAATGGCTAAAACACTGAAAATGGTTTGATTCACTGAAATTGTTCAAATTCTAATGGGAGCCACTTTGTATGGTTTCAGACAAGCACTAGTAATGATTAGAGAGTAATAAGCAATTTGAAAACTTAATTTTGAGGTCGGGTACAATGAAAAGCTGTTTTACACGTTATAGATTTGAGCCAAACGATACATTTGCGGCAAACTTTTCTGTGCGCGGTAAACGCGATCGCGGGAAAACTATAAGGAGCGGTTTTGGATTCTTAAGAGAGCTTAGGATGTTAGCTTCAAGTAGACACTTCAATTTCGTTTCTAGCATAAAGTATGAAGAAGTTATGAACGTTTTCATGGAGGTCGTTTTTTCAGAAAGAGGCAGAATCGTAAAACAAGGATGCGCTTTTAAAAGTACAAACAAGGTTTCTTTACACTAGGGATGGACTATGAAGAAACAAACTACACGACAGCACAGCCACCAGATCAGGACGCCTTTGATCAGGTTTTTGGCTGCCGAGACGCATGCCCACTTCAGATGAAATATATCAGCGCAAAGATGATTTTAACAATATTATGACAGAAGGATTATAGGATAAGAGAGAGAGTTCAGGAAAGACAAAAAGGATTTCTAACAATACAGTTCTGGATATAAGAGATTTGATTTGGATAGGGATGACTATGGACAGTACATAGGCTAGTGACAATCCTATGCTATGGATACACACTACCAATGTTTGAATGGAACCGTCAGGGATTCTGGTCAAAGGTTTCTGAGACAGACTGCTGGGCACACCGGAATGGATTGGTCAGCAATCAGCAAGGCCCTCTGGACACTGCACGGCAGGACTGGACAGCAAGGCGCTCTGGTCTGCACTGCACAGCACGACTGGACTGGATCTGCAATGGCTCTCTGGTCTGCACAGCACAGCACGGCACGGCACCAGACTGGGATTTAATCTGCCTTTCTGGTTATGAAGATAATTCTTTGGCAGGTAAGCAGTTACTTCACAGCCTGGCTACTTATTTGGTTTCCCCTTTAAGTGGAGGGATGGGTTCTGGAAGTTAGGCCCAGCTAAAAGTGGTTCAGCTATGCTCTGGAAATGGGCCTTTCTGCTTGCAAAGATTCTATAGTCTGGAACAAGGAGTATGGATGGACCTCCTTCAAAGTGTTTCACCAAATTCAAGATGGTGGGTGGATCAGTGTGTGTTTCTAGGTCCTCAGCTGTCTCTATTTATGTGTTACATAAAGGGGTGTGTATGCTGAATTATCCTAGGTGCTCCCCCTAGGTAGTCTATTGGCTAAAGTCTGCTCTCTCCCTTGATTGGAGGAGAAAACAGAGTGTCATCATGATGATGTGGTTTATGAGGCAAAACATCCTCCCCTTTGCCTTTTGCACATAAAATCTATTTTTGATATAATACATCTTTACATGTGTACAATCTTTATACCCATAACATACATAGATCAAATATTTTGTGGAGCACACTCTCTTCCAATCCTCGATGCGGTGGGATCTTGGCTCTGGATTTGACAAAATTTCACACTTTTGTCCGGGACACAACATCCGATTTGTCCACAATTGTGTACATATGTGTGCCTGATATCTGGGCATAATCGTATGAAGTTTCATGCTTCTGACACAAATACAATTGCTACAAAACCAGAATTTTCACTGTGCCTTCTCAGAACATCGCACAGAGTTCTGGGTCCTTTTAAAATGTGCACAAAAAAATCATATTAACAATACTGTAATTTTACCATTTTTTACAAATTCGCGCAGTCCTTTGTCAGTCCTTTTAGAAATATGCTTTCTGTCATTTGAGAATCAACAAAAATGTCTATCCCCACCTTCAAAGGTTTCTTTAGCTCAAGAGCAATCTCTGCCTTCTTCCTCTGGTAGAGGTCACTGTTGACACTTCCAATCTGCATATCCTTTCAGCCAAGGAAGGTTCATTGTCTTTCCCAGGAGCAGCAGCCCAAATCTCCTCCCCTCTTAATCAACACCCGAGTGTGAGTTCCTGGCCTTTGGTGGGAAGCAGGAGAGATGCCTTTTGTTGGGGAAAGCCGGGGAAAACTGGTTTGGTGATTCTGAGTTCAACTAATTCACTTTCACTTTATAATATTTTTCTTAATTTAAAATAAAACTTGCAATTTTTAATCAAGCAGCTAGAACTCTGATTCCAGTCTCTAAATCATGGAGATTAAATAGTTACAACCTATGTTCCTCTTAATGACAGGTCGCTTAGATTTAAGACATTAGATCTTAATGGTGCAAATTTGCAGTTTAAATGCAAGCTTTTGAAACAGTCACAGGCGGCCGCTGGTACTGCGCCCATATTTTGACAGATTTTCACAGGCAAGAACACTTTTTACTGTGGATATTTTGATGATAGATTCCACTTCCTGACATTGTGGGTTCATATTGATTCCTTAAATGAAGTGACGGGTAAGACCCAGCAAAGATATTGGATGTTTTGTGGTGTTTTGGTCCGGTATTTTATATTTTCAGCAACCAAGAAAAAGGGGTTTAAGAGCAATTTCTGGGTTTCTTGCAATAAAGCACTGCCTTTCCTGTAGCGTTCCATTTTTACTCGGTAGGCAGCCCAGTGACAGGTTTCAGCAGTGAGGTCTCCTTCCACCACTGACAGCAGGCAAAGTAGATTTGGCAGCCATCTTTTCCGGTTTCAAAGTGCAATTTTTCATAGGTTTTGGCGCGCATAGGGCTTTCGTGGCCATTTTGCTGATTCTGGTGCCATCAGCACACAGGCATGTCGCAGGGCACAGCATAGTGGGTTAAAACATCCCACAGGGGTGCTTGACACAACTCCAAGAGTTTTAAGGTCATTACCCAACAGGACTCTCCCAGGCACTTCTTTCTGCATACTAACAGGTATTTTGACAGTCATATCATTACACTGAATGAGAGCTGATACCTGGTGAAGTAAAAGAATATACATTTATTTACTCTTCAGTTGTATAACATTTCACTAAATAAATCAGTTAAAAAATCACACTCTTAATACACCACACCACTCCCAATAGTTTCCAAACAAGTTAATCTCACAAAATGAAGTGGGAGCAAAATGGCACTCTGTTAATTTGAAAGGGATGGAAAGATAAAATTAGGTAGAAATGGTACAGTACCAACAAGTAAGTAAGCAGGGCAATCTAGAAAGAGGAACTACAGTGAGGGAATCAGTTGCAAAAGGCTTAGAGCCAAAGTCAATAGGACAAAATTCTTTTGCTCAAGATCACACAGTTCAGGGGAATTCGTGGTTTAGTCTTTGCCAAGAGTTCAGAACACAGTTGGTCAGTAGAAAAGTTAACTTAAAGAGAAGAGAAGGACAAGCCCTCAGATTGGCGAAAGGTTCCACACCTTTCCACCGCGGCTGGACGAAACAAACAACCGGATGTTGAACAGTACCTTAAATGGAGAAGAAGCTGTAGCTGCGGCGGATGTTCCTGGTAGTTCCAGCAGGCTCACGGTTCCTGAAGCGACTGTTGGACTGACACGAAGTAGGAAGACTGGAGGGTCCTTCACCACCCAGGGAAGAAACCAGCAACAGAGCAAAGCAATGAATAAAATGTGTGCTCCTTAAAACCCAAGCAGGGTCCGACCTTCCTTGCTATCTGGCCCACTGTAACTCTGTACAGCGAATTGGACCAGCAGAGGGGGTCCTGGCTTGGAGTTTGGGTGAACTGCTTGGTCCCACTAGCTCAAGGGAAGAAGATTCTTGGAAGATCCTTTCTGTCGCTGGAGTCTGAAGATTCAGACCTGCAGCAGGGCTTCACACGGTGGTTCAGTATTTGTAGGGGTCCTCTTCTGTCAGCTCCCCTTCGGTTCTCTCGTTCCAGTGGCGACTCTGCTCTTCCAGAACCAGAAACCTGCTTTTTATGCAGTTTTCCCCCATTCACCCAGCCTGGCTGTCAATCACACAGCATGGTGGCTGTCCTGGCGGTGACAGTCACCCAGCCAATTAAACAGCAGTGCGATCTGGGTTACCAAGGGAACCTGTGGCAGGGGTCCTAAAACCCCTCCATCACATCCTGCCTACCCAGACTTTCAGGCGCCTAAAGGAGGGCTTCTGTGCAGAAGCCCGCAAAAGACCGTGAACAAAGGAACCAAACCTGGTTTGGCACGTAGAGACGAACGCAAGAAATACTTTTCCAAAAAGAAATGTCGACTAAACCCAGCCAGAACAATATTAAAACCAATATGGTCAAGTGGGTTTAAGTTTGAGGCTACCAAGATAGCCTAAAACAATACCATGGTTATTTAAGATAACCGCAGTAGAAACAATAGGGTAGTTAACACTGCCACCAGCCAAGTCTTAATGGAAAGGGAGCAAAACACTGCTACAAGAGAGACAGACAAAAGACTAGTAAAGTTAATGGCAACTTTACATGTTCTGGGGAACAGTAGTCAGCCCCAGAAAATAGAGTCTGAGTTGGGAAGTCTAAAAGACAACACTGTGTCACTGCACTGAAGGTGCTTTGTAACACACAGTAAAAAGATAATGCCTGTGGAGTAAGTGAGGCTGCACAGTCTATGAAAACAAAAATGTTAAACACACACAGGAAAACACATGTAAGAGTGTGAAAAAGGGCTCACACTCTTACCAGGTGAACAAAATAAATCCTAGAAATCCAGCAAAGCTGCTGAGGGACTCACTAGGTATGATATGATATGATATGGCATTTATAAAGCGCCTAGGTATGGGAAATTAGCCATATATGAGAATTCTCCCTAACAAGGTCTCATTGCCCATTCTGGGAGAGGTGAAGGGATGCGGATAGGCTCTGCAGGGAGGTGCTGTGGTCTTCACAGATCTGTGAGCGACTGGGAGACCAGGTTTTAAGGTCTGCAACTGTTTGTTCATTTCTATTTTATGTTAATTGTTCGTGTTTGTGCATACTGTTACCATGCCTTGGCATTCATACAAGAAATAAAGCATCGGTTTTAATTGTTTCCAGGAAGGAAGGACATTTTGAGAGAGAGATAATGGTGTGTATTCTTGGCAAATGAAGAAAATGAAGTATGAACAGCAGCAGTACAAGCAAGGCGAAACCAATATTCTGCAGATTTTGCAAAAAACATTGTAAGCTTGCCACACAGCACATATTCAGTACAGACAGGAGTGATGCAGTCTTTAATCATTCTCAGAAAAGATAAATCATTAATATTATTCTTGCAAGTTGTGACAAAGTCACATTTTTTAAAAATGTATTTATTGCATATTTATAAGACGCCTATACACTGCGTTTCCAGGCGTCACAAGACAAAAAGTGGGGGGACAAGGGGATTAAAAATAATAACTGTCCCACTAGGCTTTGTGAGATTCGAATTGTGCAAGGGCAGCAGCAAGAAGTGCAGGCTGGGAGGGGGGGCAGGGGCAGATAGTCCCGGGTTAGGCAAGTGCTATGGGGAGCCAAGGAGGGCAAGTGCCAGGGGATGACAGGGATCACTGTCTAACTAGGTGGACCGGACTCAAGGGGGGGTGCCAACCCACTGGCTGGTCAAAAAGGGGGCCTGGAAGGGCACTGCTAGATTGGGCGGGTGCTGAGGCAGACTGAAAGAGGGGGGCTTGGTACCTTGTAAGACTCATAAGGGGCAATTCTGCCAGTCACAGCAAAGAGACGGGGGGACTAGCACAGGAGGGCGAGAGAGAATGAGGAAGAGAAAAGCAGGTTCTTGAGCCGTTGTGGGAACATAATCAGGTTCTTGAGCTGTTTTGGGAACTTAAGGAGGTCTGGCTCAAGTCTGAGAGAGGCAGTGAGGCCATTCCAGAGGGAAGCTCCTGCCAAAGGTAGCGATCTATCCCTCACTCTCTGCTTGGAGAAACAATGTAGTTGGTGCTAGAGGACTGAAGTGCTCTAGCTGGGAGGTATTTAAGGAGAGGGAGTTGGATTTAGCAGGGTCCCAGGCTCCAGAAAGCCTTAAGGATGATGCAGAGAGTCTTGAATTTGATCCTTGCAGCCACTGGGAGTCAGTGGAGAGATATTACAGCTGGGTAGATGTGGTCCATGGGCTTGAGGCTAAGGATAAGTCTTGCAGTTCTATTCTGGATTTGTTGGAAGGGGCAAAGAGAGGAAAGAGGAAGATTGAGGAAAAGGCTGCTGCAGTACTCCAGCCTGGAGAGAACCAGGGCTCTGGAGAACCTGAGCTTTTGGGGGAAGGTAAGGAAAGGGGAGGTGGAGCTGAAAGTTGACCGTCTTGGCAGGTGCCGTGATGTGAGGGGAGAAGGAGAGAGAAGAGTCCAAGATGACAGCAAGGTTTTTAGCCTCAGAGGTGGGTGAGGGGAGGGGACCCAAGGAGGGCGGCCAGGGAGCAGGCAACCCAATGAGAAGGATCTCAGTGTTACTGGCATTTAGCCAGAGATCATTAGCTGTGCACCATGCCTGAATAGAAAGCAGGCAGTCAAGTATGAGAGAGGAGGAAGGGGAGGAAGAGGAGTGAAGCTTGGAGGAGAATTGTGTGTCATCAGCATAAGACTGGAAGTAATGGCAGAAGGGGTAGATCAAGTGGCAAGTGGGCCAAAGGGGCAAGGTAGATGTTGAAGAGCCACTCCGATAGGATGGAACGTTGGGGGATGCCACAGGTATAGTGTGAGTTGGTGGAGAGGAAAGGGCCCAGTTGCACATGGAAAGGCCGGTTTGATAGGGAGGAGGTCAGCCATGCCAGTGCCCAGTCTGTAATGCCAAGGGTATCACAGAGATGAGTTATAAAGGTGGGATGATTGACCATGTGAAAGGCAGAAGAAACATCAAGGAGGATGAGAGAGGAGGGGGACTTGGAATCAAGATTTGAGAGCAGGTCTTCACAAGTGTTCAGAAGAACAGACTGGTGGTCATGGAGAGAGCCAACAGATTCAGTGTGGTGAATCAGATAGGGGGACACCAACTTCTCCAGGAGTTTTCCCAGGAATGGGGTGATGGATATAGGGTGATAGTTGACTTGGAACAAAAGGTCAGCAGATGGCTTTTTTAGCAGAGGGTGCATGAGGAAGTGCTTGAGGGGTAGTGGGAAAGAGCCCGTGGCAAAAGAGTGTTTACAGAAGTCAGCCAAGGCAGTGGCGAGAGAGGAGATGTTAACCTTGATAGTTCTGGAAGAGCAGAGGAGTACCTGATTGGAGGAGACTTTCACAGAGCAGACTACTCTAAAGACCTCATCTGGTGCAATGGGAGAGAAAGAGGAGAGTATGGGGGACGGATAGAGGGGACCAACAGAGGCATGAGAGGAGGGGTGGTGGGGCAGGGAGAAGAGAAGAGTGAGGACAGGATGTCCTTGGTTTTGGTGGTGAAGTGGGAGGCCACTGCGTTGCACAGGGCCTGGGAGGGCAGAAGAGAGGTGGAAACTAAAATAGGATTGGCAAGTTCCTTACAGATTTTGAAAAGTTCAGCCGTGTTATTGGTGGCCCCAGAGATGCGGGCTTGGACATGGGCCCTCTTCTTAGAGCAAATGGAGAGTCGGCATTGCTTCTGGAGCAGGCGGCATGCCTGTTTGTCAGAGGATGTGCTAGAGGCCTGCCACTTCCACTCAGCAACTCTGCACTTGAGTTTCAGAGCAGCCAGGCCAGAGTCATACCAAGAGTTGCACTTGGAGGCAGGCTTCATGCGGATCCTCATGACAGGGGCAAGGATGTCCAGGGTGTTGAAGATGGAGAGAAGAAGGTTGGCAAAAGCTGAGTCAGTATGAGAGTCAATAGCAGGGGTGGGTGGAGGAAGGAAGGTGGCAGCAAATTCAGTGACTGACACTTGCATCATCAGTCGAATGATGCAGAAGGAAACTGGCAGTGCGGGCAGAGGCATAGCCGGAGGGCCTGAGAGCTCCAGATGTGAGGTGAGGAGAGCATGGTCAGACCAGGAGAGAGGTGTAGTGATATGGTTAGAGATAGAGATGTCTATGGAAGTGAGCCCATTCAGGGCGTGTCTGACCGAGTGTGTCAGACCAGAGGGAAGAATTGTGAGGGAAAGAGAGTCACAGAGGTCACAGAAGAATACAGTGGCCGCATCAGGTGTGTCAAGATAAAGGTTGAAATCTCTGAGGAGAAGAAGCTTGGAGGAGGCGGTCAAGAGAGAAGAGGAGAGGTTGTTACATTCTGAGAGGAAAAGGGAGATGGGTCCAGGGGGCCTATAGATGGTGGCAAGAGTGAGGGAGAGGGTAAGAGAGATGCCGAGTCTACAGACGAGGCATTCAAATGAAGAGTAGGATTGAGTGGGTATGATAGTAGCAGAGACCCACTCAAGGAATATAAGGGCAACTCCGCCCGCAGACCAGTTTGGCCTGGGTTTGGAGAATATTGTGTAGCCATCAGGGAGAAAAGTGTGAAAAGCAATGACACAGCTGGCCTTGAACCACGTCTCAGTGAGAGTCAGGAAGTCAAGGTCTTCAAGGAGGTGACAGATGTCAGAGGAGTGTTTGACAGTAGAGCGTTGAGGGGAGCTAAGTGAAGCTGAAGGTCTTCCGAGGAGAGCTACAGGGGCGGGGTATAACTATCAGAGGGGGCATGGAGGCCAGAGTGGTGTCAGTGGGTGGAGAGGTAAGAGAGACAGGGAAGTTTATGAGAGATGGGCAATGCCTATCCAGAAGGAGGAAATTGGGCTGAGAGTCCTAGGACATGGCAGTGCCATTCAGGTAGACATTAATGATGCACCTCGAGGATGGGAAGTGAGCCAGAAGCACTTCCCATCTAGTTCCACCGCTAATTGGAGAAAGGCAAAGGACAGAGACCATATGAGAGTCCATAGGTCAAGAGAGGGGACAGTAAAGAGGATGTCAGTGATAGTCAGTGATAGTCTGCCTGGAGAAAGCATTGACATGGGTGTCAGCAATGGGCAGTCATGAGTTGGAGGCCAGAAGTGCTTTCTTAAATGTATGTCTTCTAGTCTTCAAGGGAGAGGTTGGAAAGGTGTTAGAGTAACAATTCAGATAGGTAGGAGAGATGGAGAACACCATAGTTGAAGAGGGGATGGAGATCCAATAGGGGGATGGGGCTGCACAATGCACAAGGATCTCACCAGGTGGCCTAGCAGCAAGTCAGGTGAGGAGGAGACAGATGTAACAGAAACAGTATATCAACACTTACTGAGGGATAACACCTAGGTTAGAAAGGCCGTGGGGAGCAAGATAAGGAGGCGCATCCAGTAAAGTGGGCATCAATAAGACAGACAAGGTAAAGGCCTAGCAATTGACACAGCAGTATATAGCAAATAGAGTTCTGAAATTCACAAATTGATGAAAAGCCTTGCATTTTAGCACAAACAAGGGAACTAGAGCAACAGGATTTGCTTTTCAAGCAAGTAAGTATGTTATTTGGGGGTAAGCTCGCTGATTTAAAAAACAGCCACATTCGAATGATCAGAAAAGCAGGCAAAATTTAGCATTTTAAGTAAGGCCAGCAAAGAGCAGAGCAGCCAGATTCGATTTTTAAACATAAAACAGGTTGCAATGCAGATTTAGTGGGGGCCAGTAAGCACAAAGAAGCGAAGGCGAACAAGGAGAGACTTAAGGTGAGGAAGATGAGGCGGTGGTAGGGTTGCAGCCAAAAAATCCCAGGCCAGTCAGAAGTCAGTAAACAGACTGGTGGAGGACCTTAACAAGGCTGTGCAACAGGGATGAGTGGCGTGGGAGACAGCAACAAGCAAGCGTGGGTCGGATTACACAATGGAGTTCAAGGAAACAGCAGGTGAAGGGGGGAAAAAGAAACGTAGTAAGGGAGGGATTCGGGCAAACGGGATATATAAAGAAGGAAGTTCAGTGGGGCCACATCAGGGGAGAAACAGTGCGAACAGTGGTGGGGATCAAGGAGGATCGCGTGCAGAGCTGGGAGGAGGGTCTTACCGGCTCAGTGCGACATGGTGCTCTGGAGTCACATGCTGAGATTTAAAGTACGATTGGTAGATGTAGGCCACCTCCAAGCTGGGACAGGGCCAGACAGGGGTGAAATGGACTTTTTAATGGTGACCCTTTGAGGGGGCCGGAGTCGCCTGCCGACTCCCGGGTCAGTTGATTCTTGTTGCTGGACACAGCCAATCAGGTGGCTCTAGTGCAGGATGTACACAGGAGATGGGTGCCGAGCTTGGTGGCCATGTAAGAAGGGCCGCGCCAAGCAGGGCAAGATGGAACCACCATGTGTTCTGGGGCAATTTGGGGCACGATGATCACAGCCCAGTGGATATTGCAGAATGAGGGCCTGACAGTGGTGAAACAGACCCTTTAATGGTGGCCCTTTGAGGGGGTCAGCGTCGCCTGCTGGCTACCAGATCAGCTGGTTCTTGTTTCTTCAGGCGGCCAATCAGGTGGCTCCAGTGCAGGAGGTAGACATCACAAGAGATGGAGGCTTAGCGCGGCGGCCGTTGCTAGAAGGGCTGCACCGTGCAGGTCGAGATGGAACCACCATGTGGTCTGGGGCAATTTGGGGCACGGTGATCACAGCCCAGTGGATAATGCAGAATGAGGGCCAGACAGAGGTGGAACAGATCCTCTAACGGTGGCCCTTTGAGGGGACCTGTATCGGATTACCTGCTCCTGGGTGAGCTGGTTCTTTTTGCTGGAGGCAGCCAATCAGGCGGATCTAGTGCATGATGTACACATCACAGGAGACAGAGGCCAATCTCAGGGGCCATGTTAGAAGGTCTGCACTGACTAGGTCAAGATGGAACCACCATATGGTCTGGGGAAATTTGGGGCACGATTATCACAGCCCAATGGGTATTGCACGTAATTTGGTTGGCTGAAGGGACTGAAGGAGCCATGGGGCATGAGTGGAAAAACCAGATACATGATAGAGAGCCCTGAAGAGGAAAAAGTTGGCTGCCCCATGTTCACCCTAGACAATTGCACGGAACTCTCAATGAAGTTCCTCAAAATCCTGTCCCTGGGCCCACAGAAAGAATTATCACCAAATTTGCCATGCCAGCCCACCTAGCATGGTGCTACCCAGAGAAAATTCTGGTGAAGAACCTATGAACACGAATAATTGTCAGTGAGTCAGGAAGAGGCTTAATGAGTCTGAGGAATGGTGGTACACCAAAAGGGCACATCAAAGGAACCTGTTGGGTGCTTGTCCACAGGGGATGTGGTCAACTATCAGATCTGGTGGGAGGCTGGAGAAGACAACATGCAGGCTACAAGGTAGTGGCAATGTTAGGAACAAGTTACTTGCCTGTGACTGTTGTTCTCCAGCATGGGTCTGGCATGGATTCACATGCTCATGAATATTCCCTTGTTGTCAGGCCGGGAAGCCATGATAAAGAAAATATCAGTTTCAGTTTCATTTCTGAATTGTCTTTCTCCTAATAACCCATCACTGAGCTATGGATCATACTGCCCCCAGCAAATGACAGCCCTCCACCGAAGCCTCTCCTCTGGCAGCCATCTTCAGATTTGGTAGCAGGTAAAGTGGCAGTAATACCAAGAGAAGAGCCGCAGAGGGGTAGGCTGGAGGGTTCGCATGTGAATCCATGCCAGACCCAGGCTGGAGAACAACAGTTACAGGTAAGTAACTTGTTCCTTCTCTAGTATGGGTTCTGGCATTGATTCACATGCTCATGAGTAAAGAAAACATAGCAGTACACACATGCACAACCATGGGAGGTGGCAAATGCTCACCATAAGCATCTCTTACCTCCTCACCAGGCTCACCTTCAAGCAAACAGGTTGCGCAGCATTGCTTGGCTAGTTCTGGACTCCTCCCTGGAATCCCAGTCGACGCAGTAGAATCTCATGAAGGTGTGCGTCGACCTCCACGTAGCAGCCCTACAAATGTCCAGCAGGAGCACACAAGACAGGAACACCGTAGTTGCAGTGATCGCTCTAGTCGAATGGGCTCTCAGAGTGCAAGGCAACGGTCGATTTTCCATCTGGTGACAATGGGTGATGCAGCCGGAGAGCCACCTGGAAATTGAAGCCCTGGACAGGGCCTTCCCTTGGTTCACAGGGCCACGGTTCACGAAAAGTTGTGACGTTTTCCAGAAACTCTTTGTGCGATTTACGTAGAACTTCAGCGCTCTGGACATATCCAGTGAGTGCAAAGTCCTGTCGGCCGGTGACAAAGACGTCGGAAAGAACACAGGCAACACCAAGGGTTCGTTTAGATGAAAGTCTGATGGCACCTTGGGCATGAAGGAGGGATGCAGTCACAGCACCACCCTTGTGTTGTAAAAAGTCAAATAAGGTGGCTTACAGGACAGGGCCTGAATCTCACCCACTCGTCGTGCAGAGATGATGGCCATGAGGAACGCTGTCCTCCACGACAAAAACTTAAGTGGAACTGTCTGCATAGGTTCGAATGGAGGGCCCATGAGCCTAGTCAGTACCACATTGAGTTCCCACGCCAGGGCTGGAGCCTTCACCGGTGGGAACACACTGAACAGTCCTTTAATAAACTCCTTAACCAGATGGTGTGCCCATAACGATGACCGTCCCGGAGATCAGGTATAGCGGGAGATAGCCGCCAGATAACCTTGAGGAGCTGTGACCTGCAGAGGGTCAATCTTCTGTGCACGGCACCAAACAGCAAAATTCTTCCATTTATGTCCGTAGCATTTAAGAGTAGATGACGACCTGGACTTCGCAAACACCTCCTTGCAATCCGCTGGTAGGTCGGAGCCCCAAACTCTAATGCTGCAGGAGCCAGTCCTTAAGATTCAGTGATCCTGGGTCGTGGTGCAGAATTTCTCTTCCTTCTTTGGTGAGAATATCTGCGACCACCAGAAGCTTCACTGGAGGGGACGTTGACATGTCGAGAAGGTCCCTGTATCATATCTGTCTCGGCCATGCCGGTGCAATGAGGATCATCCTGCATCGGGACCATCTGAGTTGACTAGTCGAAGAAGCAACGGCAATGGAGGGAATGCATACAGAAACAGGCCATCCCAAGGGAATGATAATGTGTTGCCCATCATCTCTGGCAGGGGAAACCTGCTGGCAAACCTCTGACACTTGGTGTTCATCTCTGTCAAAAATAGATCGACTGGAGATTGCCCCATCTGGGGAACAGGTGATCCACATGGTCCTGCCAAAGCTCCCACTCCTGGCAAGAGTGCAGCTCCCTGCTGAGCCAGTCGGCAACAGTGTTCTTCACTGCTGCCAGATGAAACAAAATGAGGAACATCCCCTGGGCGACAGCCCAGTGCCACAGGTCCTGCGCTTCTTTGGAGCACGCCGGGGTGCCCCCATGCTTCCTTATGTAAACCATGGTGGTGGTGTTGTCCATGAAGACCCGCACCACCTTGCCTTTGAGGGATGGAAGGAAAGACTTGCCCGCAGCTCCAACATGTTGATTTGCAACGTCTTCTCCTCCAGTAGCCACAGGCCTCTTGCGTGAAGACTTCTGGTGTGAGTTCCCCATTCTTCCAGGGAGAGTTCCATGTTGACCGTCTCCTGGTGATGTGGGGTCTGGAAATCTGCGCCTCTGGACAGATGTGCGCAAACTCCCCACCACTGTATCGCCAGACAGAAACTCTTGTTGAGTGTGATTTTGTCCTCGAAGATTCCCGGCACTTGTATCCAATGGGCGTCGAGGAACTCCTGCAGTGAGGTATATAGATGATGGCATCATGCCGAGAAGAGACTTGATGGACCTCACCCTTGCGATCTTCAGATCCAACAGCCATTGTACCTTGCCCAAGATGGCCGCTATCCTCTCCTCCGACGGAGACGGCAGGCACAACACTGTGTTGAGTCGGGATCCCAGAAACTTTGCACAGTTCACTGAGTACCCCAGCTCCATCAGCAGGTGCACAGTCTTCGCCGTATGGTCGATGGCGATCTCCTTCGAGCTGGCCCGGATGAGCCAGTGATCCAGATAAGGGTAGACATGAATCCCCCATAGACACAGCTGCGCCGCCACTGGCACCAGGCACTTGGTGAAGACCCTTGACACTGACTTCTATCCAGAGGGAAGGGCCTTCAATTGGTAGTGCTTCTGTTGCACCACAAAATGCAGGAACATCCGTTGCCTTTTGTGAATGGGGATGTGGAAGTATGCATCCTCTAATTCCAACAACGACAGGAAGTCCCCCTCTTCCAGCTGTCCGAGCACATGCTGAAGAGGAAACATCCAGAATTGTTGGGAATTGATGTATTTGTTCAATCGACGACGGTCGAGAATGGGCCTCAAGCCCTGTCATGATGCCTACCTCCAAGGAGCCAGGTCCGACCCAGCAACCCCAGAGGCAGGCATCATTTCCCCTAGGGGAGTGCCAGTGGGCCCAAGCTGGGGCCCTTTGGACGCAGACCTGGCGCCTTAGGCGCCAGGCTCATAAAGCTAGACATGTGTTCAAGTGTTTTAATGTGCACTTACCTGATGCAGACCATGCTGCCACATCCAGGCCCTCTTGAGGCCTGAATAGGAACTACTTTCCCTGTGGGACTACTTTCCACCCGGGTGTGGTCGGGGAAAGATACATACCTGATCGGAGGAAGGATACACACTTGGAACTTCTTCCAAAGCTATTTAAACCACACCCGATCAGCAACTCACGCTTCGCGTTGTTCTGCTCCTCGCAGCTGGACGCTCACCGTGTCAGCTCCTGCATCTGGACTTCAGCCACGCCTGTCAGCATCCTGGGTCACCTGCAAAGGGAGACAAGAGACCTACCAGCTAATCTGCACCACGGAGACATCACCGACGATCCTGAAAGGGAAGACATCATTTTTAAAAGCATTTTGTTACGATCGCTGCAGCGCTGCATTTCACTCACCTTTCCTGGGTTCCTCCATCTTCAGCAGCGATCATCCGGATACACAGCCACTTCCCAGAGCCTATAGAAAAAGACAAGAATAAGAGGTGAGAGAAGGAAGGGAATAGGAAAAGCTCAGTTTCCTTCTAAGACTTACCTGTTGGGTCATTCCCATTTCATTTCGGGTCTTGCTGCTTCCAAGCAGGACACCGGCCCCTATGGGGAAAAAAGACAAAGGGCCTCATTACACGGACGGCGGTAAGGGTTAACGGTCACCGTTAATGGCAACGGTGACCGTTAACCCTTACCGCCGTACTACGAGGTCCCTTTGCGGGTTGGAGGATTTAACACCTGCTTCTTGCAGGCGTTAATATCCAACCCGCTAAGGGACCTCGGAGCTAATTACGGCACCGCAAAATTGCGGTGCCGTAATAAGCGCCTTCCCCATTTCCATAGAGCCCTATGGGGCAGAAATGGGAATGGGGAAGGGCAATGGCGGAAAGGGGATTTACCGCCCCTCCAACCTTGGAATGGGGCGGTAAATCCCCTTTCCGCCAAGGCGGTGCCGGTATTTTACCGGCATGGACCAAGGTGCTAATAGCACCTTGGTCCACCGCCTACCGTGTAATGAGGCCCAAAGACATTAGATGAGCGAATGCAAAAACATTACCTGAGCGCTCATCTAGGATTTACCAGATCTTTACTGGAACTGCACGTTTCACTTCGGGTCGGTGCCATATCTCCGGCATTCCGAACCCCGGCCCCTATGGGGAAAAGACATCAACATCAGTGCTTTGTTGCAAGAAGTCTCCTTAAAGCTTGAACTTTTGAACTTGCAACAGAACTTTTACAGCGCCTTACCAGTATAATAAAGCTTACCTGAACTCCCATCCAACCTCAATCCAGTGAAGTAACTCGGTTCAACGCGCCCCTGCGTCAGAAGCAGGATGGAGAGCTTGTCCTTTCAGACCCTAAGGTGAGACTTCACGGGGAATCGTGGAAGGGTATCGTGGAGGGTTGGAAGAGAGTGGGAGGCTTGAGCATAACTCAGTCAGTAGGTAATAATCCCCTTTCACGCACAGGGGAATATTCCTGCGAGCCGGAGAAGCCAGAGTAGAGGGCCCTTCCTGTCCATCTTCAGAGTCCTGCGCTTCACCATTGAAGAAGCACCAGCACTCGAAGCCAGACCTGCGCCTCCGTGGGAATCAGGTGAGCGTTACAGAACGCGAAGCCTACCCACAATTTCCCACCCGGGCGCTATGGAGACTTCCGAGACTGACCAGCTGGCCCAGCTTTTGGGGGAATACGGGCAGAGGTGCTCTCAGCCCGCCAGGAGACTAACGCTCTCAAAAGAGAACTGATCTTATCTAAGGAAAGAACTGATGACCTAGCCAAAAGGTTATTACAGGTCCAGGCAGGTCACACTCCTTTACCTAATTCCGGAGACATTTCCACATCAATGGGTTTGAGTAACCCGGTACAAATTAATCTACCTGGACACATGCCTTTGGCCCCGCCTGAACGTTTTGCGGGGGATCCCAAGAAATATGCCGTCTTTATGAACCAATGTCGTTTACACTTTCTATGCAGACCCGGAGCCTTCCCTAACGACCAGACCAAGGTAGCCTTTATACTATCTTACCTCAGTGGCAGTGCTGCCGATTGGTCTATTCCATTGGTAAATCAGGATGATCCCATTCTCCAGAATTTTCAGCGCTTCCAGGCCAGCATGGAAAGATTGTTCGCTCGACACTCTCAAGGACAGGCCCTTGATAACGAACTGCTATCCTTACGACATGGTAATCAGGATCTTCTGTCCTACATAGCCACCTTTAACAGACTGGTTGTGGAAACTGGATGGCCAGAAAGCAAAAGGATCACATTGTTGCATCGAGGCCTGCGCGGAGAGCTTAAGGATGTTCTAGCTCAGATAGTAAACCCACCCCAGGTCTGCGCAGACTACATTGACTTGGTGGTTCAACTTGATCACAGACTTCAAAATAGAAAAGCAGATCAGTTCAAGTATGAAAACCGAGCACCGATCAAAACCCACGCTACCTCCAAGAGTACCGACGTATCTGAACCTATGCACATCGGTGGTGTTAAAGGACCATTAACGCAGAAAGAACGAGAGAGAAGGCGGCAAATGCAACTTTGTCTGTATTGCGGGACTTCCGGTCACTTTCTTCGAAATTGTCCAGTTAAACCACTTAAGAAGGTGGTTGGAGCTACTGATAACGAATTAGTGACACCTGATTCGGGAAACGACCTAGCCCGGCAAGCGTAGGGGTCTGCTTGCCGAGCTTGAAAACTAACTCTTTGACCTCGCATTTCGTCATGCCAATGGTGCTCGTGGACCCAAAACAGCCTCAGCAGTTGCATGCTATAAAAGCATACATCGACAGTGGAGCTATTGGAAATTACATAGACCGTGGATTGGCTTCCAGGATTAAGCTTCCTCTCCGCCCGAAAGTAACCCAAGATGTAATTACTACAGTAGATGGAACCGAAATAGCCTCAGGGCCTGTAACGCATTCCACTGTTGAAGTGACACTGGTGGGTCAGGATGGACATCGGGAAGCAATCGTGTTTGATGTGATCAAGGCCCTACAATTTCAAGTAATTCTTGGAATTCCTTGGTTAGAAACACATAATCCCAGAATTGCCTGGCGAGCAAAGAAGATAAGTTTTCCTGATTGTGAACCAACTTTTTATCCAAGAAATACAGCTATGGGTCTAGCCACAGCAACTTCCACCCCTGTACAGCTACCGTCAGAATACTAAGAATTCCAAGACGTTTTTCAGAAAGAACAGGCTAACACGTTACCTCCCCATCGGTCTTATGATTGCCAGATCGATCTGGTACCCAATGCTCAACTACCTTGTAGTAGGATTTATGCTCTTACGGAACCTGAGAACCTGCATTTGCGTCAGTATTTAGATCAGTACCTAGCCAATGATTTTATTCGCCCGACCAAGTCTCCTGTCTCTTCAGCTCTGTTCTTCGTGCCAAAAAAAGAAGGCGACCTTAGAACGTGTATAGACTATCGCGCCCTAAATCAAATAACGATTAAGAATCGTTATCCTCTGCCCTTGATCCCTGAGCTTATCAACCAGGTGAAAGACGCTTGTGTGTACATCAAGTTAGATCTCCAAGGAGCTTATCACCTGGTGCGCATAAAAGAAGGCGACGAATGGAAGACTGCATTCCGCACCAAATTTGGGCTTTTTAAATATCAGGTGATGCCCTTCGGTTTGTGCAATGCAACTGCCGCCTTTCAGTACTTTATGAATGATGTTCTTCGGGAACTTATCGATGTCTGCGTCATTGTTTACATTGACGACATCCTGGTGTACTCTTCTTCAGAATCTGATCACAGAAAACATGTTAGGGCAGTTCTTGAGAAACTGCGCCAGCACAGACTATTTGCAAAACTCGAAAAATGCGTTTTTCATACTACAGAAGTTGAGTTTCTCGGATTCATCCTGACACCTCAAGGAGTCCGAATGGACTCGCGAAAGGTGGACGCCATCCTCAAATGGCCATCTCCAAGCTCGGTGAAGGGAGTTCAGAGCATGCTCGGCTTTGCCAATTTCTATCGAAGATTCATCCCGGAATTCTCCCGAACAGTCCAACCCATCACCGCTCTCCTAAAGAAAAACAAACGCTTCGAATGGACTCCTGAGGCCGAACAAGCCTTCCAGGACCTGAAAACCAAATTCACCTCTGCACCTGTATTGAAGCACCCGCACCCAGATCTCCCGTACATAGTGGAAACCGATGCTTCCAGTTCGGCCATGGGAGCTGTCCTGTCGCAAAGAGACCCAAAAACTAACCAACTACACCCAGTGGCCTTTTGGTCCAGAAAATGTTCTCTTCCTGAAATCAACTACGCAATTACCGACAAAGAGTTACTGTCCATCAAATCTGCTTTCAAGGCTTGGCGTCACTACCTTCTCGGGGCAAGACACACCATCACCGTAATTACGGACCACAGAAACTTACAGTATTTAAAGACGGCCAAAGCTCAATCTTCACGACAACTCTGATGGGCTCTATTCTTTGCGGAATTTGATTTTGTAATTACCTATCGCCCTGGCTGCAAGAATGGAAAAGCAGACGCCTTATCCCGGATTGGCATGGAAGAACCTAATTCGAGCTTAGAACCTGTGCCCATCATACCTGAGCAAAGAATCTTAGGCTTAACTTCATTGAAATCTATTGAGGATATCCAAACGCAAGTAAAACAACTTCTAGACTCTTCAACCTTACTGGAATGGAGTCAAAAGGGTCCTCATTACACCGTTAAGGATGACTTACCCTACTTCCAGGAGCGGTTGTTTCTGCCAAGTAAAGAATTGCAAGAACTTGTTATTGCCCATCATCATGAATCTTTAATGGAAGGACACCCTGGTATCACTAAAACAGAAGAAAAAATCAAACGCCACTTCTGGTGGCCTTCTTGGAGAAAAGACATAAAGTCTTTTGTACTGTCTTGTGGAATTTGCGCCCAAAACAAGGCTCAAAAGAAAAGGCCAGCCGGCCTACTTCAACCCTTGGATATTCCACCGGCACCATGGCACACCCTGTCAATGGACTTTATAACAGATCTGCCTCCTTGTGCTGGTTACAACACAATCCTTGTAATTGTGGACCTATTCTCCAAAATGGCCCACTTTATCTCTTTAAAGGGTTTGCCTTCAGCTTCCACCTTGGCCAAGGAATTCCTGGAGAATATAGTTTGCATACATGGTTTCCCTTCCATTTTAGTCTCGGATCGTGGAAGTCAATTTATCTCACATTTTTGGAAGAAGTGTTGCCAACTAGCACAAATAGATGTGCGGTTATCCACCAGCCACCAGCCCCAGACCGACGGACAAACCGAGAGAACCAATCAGACTCTCGAGCAATATCTTCGGTGCATGTTACACCAATCCAAGTTAAATTGGAAAGACATCCATTGGATCGCAGAATATGCATACAACAATTCAGTGCATTCTGGAACCGGACAAAACCCCTTTTATACTTTGTATGGCCACCATCCTCGGACCTCTGATCTAGATCCACCTCTGACCCTGGAAATGCCCGCAGTAAATCATCTGCATTCCACAATAACCCGAGCCTTCAAAGAAGCTGCAACTCATTTACAGCAAGCCAAGAAAAAGTATAAAGAAAACGCAGATTTGCACCGAAGTAAAACTCCTCCTTACCAGGTAGGAGACCAGGTATGGCTAGCAACTAAACATTTACCCCTCAAGGGCCCGCAAACCTTCAATCCCAGATTCATAGGACCTTATCCCATCAAAGCTATAATCAACCCAGTGGCCTTTAAACTGGATCTACCGTCCAACATGCGTATTCATCCAGTTTTTCATGCATCACTTTTGAAGCCAGTACAACCAGGAACCCGATTGTCCAAGCCTCCAGATCCAGTGCAAATTGAAGGGGAATTAAAATTCGAAGTTAAAGACATTTTAGACTCCAAAGTGGTAAAGTCGAAACTCTTCTATCTTGTTGACTGGAAGGGATATGGACCTCAGGAGAGATCGTGGGAGCCTAGTAACCATGTCCACCACCTCGATTAGTACAAAGGTATCACCGGAGATTTCCGAACAAGCCCAAACCCCCGGAGGGAAGAACCTTGGGAGGGGCCTTGAGGGGGGGTACTGTCATGATGCCTACCTCCAAGGAGCCAGGTCCGACCCAGCAACCCCAGAGGCAGGCATCATTTCCCCTAGGGGAGTGCCAGCGGGCCCAAGCTGCGGCCCTTTGGACGCAGTCCTGGCGCCTTAGGCGCCAGGCTCATGTTGGACCTCTGTCCTGGCGCCTTGGGCGCCAGGCTCATAAAGCTAGACATGTGTTCAAGTGTTTTAATGTGCACTTACCTGATACAGACCATGCTGCCACATCCAGGCCCTCTTGAGGCCTGAATAGGAACTACTTTACCTGTGGGACTACTTTCCACCCGGGTGTGGTCGGGGAAGGATACATACCTGATCGGAGGAAGGATACACACTTGGAACTTCTTCCAAAGCTATTTAAACCACACCCGATCAGCAACTCACGCTTCGCGTTGTTCTGCTCCTCGCAGCTGGACGCTCACCGTGTCAGCTCCTGCATCTGGACTTCAGCCACGCCTGTCAGCATCCTGGGTCACCTGCAAAGGGAGACAAGAGACCTACCAGCTAATCTGCACCACGGAGACATCACCGACGGTCCTGAAAGGGAAGACATCATTTTTAAAAGCATTTCGTTACGATCGCTGCAGCGCTGCATTTCATTCACCTTTCCTGGGTTCCTCCATCTTCAGCAGCGATCATCCGGATACACAGCCACTTCCCAGAGCCTAGAGAAAAAGACAAGAATAAGAGGTGAGAGAAGGAAGGGAATAGGAAAAGCTCAGTTTCCATCTAAGACTTACCTGTTGGGTCATTCCCATTTCATTTCGGGTCTTGCTGCTTCCAAGGAGGACCCCGGCCCCTATGGGGAAAAAAGACAAAGACATTAGATGAGCGAATGCAAAAACATTACCTGAGCGCTCATCTAGGACATACCAGATCTTTACTGGAACTGCACGTTTCACTTCGGGTCGGCGCCATATCTCCGGCATTCCGAACCCCGGCCCCTATGGGGAAAAGACATCAACATCAGCGCTTTGTTGCAAGAAGTCTCCAAAGGAATCTTCATTCATCACCTAAAAAAAGACAATGAACATTATTATTTAAAGGTTGAACTTTTGAACTTGAAACAGAACTTTTACAGCGCCTTACCAGTATAATCAAGCTTACCTGAACTCCCATCCAACCTCAATCCAGTGAAGTAACTGGGTTCAACGCGCCCCTGCGTCAGAAGCAGGATGGAGAGCTCGTCCTTTCAGACCCTAAGATGAGACTTCACGGGGAATCGTGGAAGGGTATCGTGGAGGGTTGAAAGAGAGTGGGAGGCTTGAGCATAACTCAGTCAGTAGGTAATACTCCCTTTTCACGCACAGGGGAATATTCCTGCGAGCCGGAGAAGCCAGAGTAGTGGGCCCTTCCTGTCCATCTTCAGATCCTGCGCTTCACCATTGAAGAAGCACCAGCACTCGAAGCCAGACCTGCGCCTCCGTGGGAATCAGGTGAGCGTTACAAGCCCCCGGTCTTCTTTCTGACGAGAAACTTAGAAACAAATTCCATCCTAGGAAAAAGACAATCGGGGTTCCGCAAAGGACATGGTACGGAAACTGCCCTATTAGACCTAAAAAAAACAAATTACCAAAATCATGGACAAAGGCAAGCCCGCCCTCCTCCTTCTCCTAGATCTCTCAGCGGCTTTCAATCTTGTTGATCACAAGACCCTTGTTGATCACAAGTTTCCAAACAAGCAGCCTCCTGTATTACCTCATTCCTTGAGGGTAGAGTAATGAAGGTATTCTCTAAAATAGCGAATGCAGACCCCACCACTATCCCCTGTGGAGTTCCTCAAGACTCATGTCCAGCCCTGACCTTGTACAATCTATTCACAAAGCCCCTCTTTGGCATGCTTGATGCACTGGGCATAGCATATACTAATTATGCTGACGATACCCAAGTACTTCTCCCACTATCTGGCTCTTACGATGAAGATGCTAAGGCACTTCTCCAAATCTATACCACGATCCAAGCCTGGATGGCGGCTAACAGCCTATGCCTCAATGGGGATAAGACAGAGATCCTCATTCTCAGCCAAAAGACTATCTTAGCTAAACTAGACTGTCTCTACTCCAACATTAACATTTACAACTCCATCATGCCTGTCTCCTCGTCTGTAAAGTTGCTAGGTGTTTATAATAATGCTACTCTATCAATGAACAGGCAAGTAAGTGCTATTGCCTCTGCATCTGCCTGCAGCACTAAGCTCATCAATGCCATAAAACCCTACCTCACCAAACCCAATTGTCTCTCAATAGCCAGAGCCACGGTAGACGCCAAGTTAGACTACTGCAATGCCCTCCTAGCTGGTACCTCATTCCAAACAACCCAAAACAATGCACTAAGAGCAGCATTGAGCATCCCAAGAAGGGACCATATCTTCCAAGCCAGACAGGCAGTGCACTGGCTTCCGGTCAAAGACCGCAATACCTTTAAAATCCTCACCATAACTCACACATGCCTCAACTTCACGGCACCCGCATACCTATCAGAAACCACATCCAGAACCACCTCCTCACGACCTACAAGAACCTGTTACACCAATCAACTCAACACCCCTCATATCAACAGGGCGAATGTAGACGGGATCGGTTTTCCGTACATAGCCCCTAAACCTTGGAACTCGATACCCACTACCCTCAAAGCTGAAACCTCCCTCCTTGCCTTCCAGAAAAACCTCCCTCTTCAACTAACACTTACCCCTTCACTGTTGCTTTTACCCACACTTGCACCACTTATCTCCTACTGCCTATTATAATGTATATTGTATTCTGTACTAAAAATGCAATAATTGTAAAATGCTTCTTTCCATATAACTAAGTGTTCTCACTCTCTGCAACAAGCGCACAATGCCCATGGGCTGTTGTGCGCTCTACAAATACGAATAAATAAATAAATAAAGTACCTTGAGTACACTCCAGAGACCCGGAGCCTCTTCAGGATGAGCTCTATCGTGCCTTTCCTTAGCATGGCCCGCACCTCCAGCAACAGCTGAGGGACGTGGTTTTCATGCCAGGCCACTGGTGGTATTCGGGGACACTTCAGTTGAAATTCCAGGGTGTGTCCATGGGCGATTTGAAGATGGTCTTCCACACGCCAACCAAGTTCGCCAGCTGGCCTCCCACTGGGGGGCATGGGTGAGGGCCCCACACCACGGCCGGTTCAATCCTGCTTGGATGTCGAAGGGCCACCTTGGGGACCCTGGCAATGACGATGTCCTCCTCCGAAGGCCTTGGAGCATCCCCTGTTGGTCTCCTGGCCCGAAGAACGGGAGGGTTGGCGGTAAGAAGAGGAATCCCCACCGAACCCCTTGGAGGATCCTTGGGACTTGCTGCCTGAGGTCCGAAAGGACAGCTTCCGTTGCTGAAGAATGCCCAAAGCACGCGCCATCTCTGTGTCGATCTTTATGGCTTGGAGGGACTCATCCACAGCCTTCCTGAAAAAATTGTCCCTGTCGAAGGGCATGTCTATCACTTTCGACTGAACGTCTTGCTGAAAGTTGGTGGCCTTGAGCCAGCCACAATGACAAAGGCAAACCCTGTTGCCCATTTGACGGAATCCCGCGTGGGCAATGTCCGTGGCCACTGTGATGGGCGGTCCATCGCCACCTCGCCGTCCTGCAGAATTTCCAGTGCCTCTGACCTCTTGTCCGGAGGGAAGTCCAGGATGGGAGCGATCTTGAACCACAAGACCCGGTCGTAATGAGCCGCGAGGGCGTTGCCAGCCTTGATGGTAGTCGCTGCAGAATAGATGACCCGTTGTCCCATGACATCCAACTTCTTGCCCTCGCTGTCTGGTGGAGTGGCGGCCGCAGAGGAAGAACCACCCAAGGACTTCTTCCTGGCCGCCGCGGACACTACAGAATCTGCGGATGGCTGAGCCCGTAAGCACTTTGATGCGGATTCCGGCATCCTGTACTTCTTCTCGAGGTGATCCCTCTTTGCCGGCTTCTGGAAGGGTTCTTCATGAGAGACAAACCCTCGTCCCAAATGTCCTCCAGGAGTGGGACCGAGAGGATGGTCTTCCTCTAAGCCTCTCTGCGCTGATATAATAGGCCCTCCTTCTTCTTTTCCTCCAGAGCGAGCTGAAAACGTTCCAACGCTCTGGAGATCATTGAGTGGAACGAGCCAATCTCATCTGGCAGCATTGATCTGGGCGGTGGTGACGGGAGGTCCCCTAACCCGCCATTGTTGTTGGTGCCCATGCCTGTCGTCGCTGTGTCCAGATCTGTCTCATCCCTCAGGGGAGAGGGGGGAGACAGGGGCGAAGGGTGGCAAGGAGCTGGAGGGTGTACCGCCTTCTTCTTGGCCAGGGGTTCTCCCCGTGGGGGGTCATCCATTGCTGACGCTGCGGGCAGGGCCACCGGTGCAATAGGCATCCTCGTCTAGATCTGATACCAGCATATGCAGTGCCGAAAGGATGTCCACCGAGAGGTCTCCAGGAGGTACCTGAGGTGGGGATGGCAGCTGAGGTGCAGGGAGAATAGGCTGCTGTGGCACCGGCTGGGAGCCCACTCCATTGTCGCCTTGCTGCTCTTCCTCGACTGTGTCCTCACCATCATCACCTGCGTCATTGCCTTCGTCGGCGCGCTCGTTGTAGGGCCTGATTCCTATATTTCCCTCCTCCTGGATGGTTTGCAGACCGGTGAGCTCCTCCTTAGAGGAGATATCCGTATCATAGAGGGCCACCACACCCCCCACTTCTTCGATTCCAGTGGTGAAGGTCTCGGGGAGATGACGGGCATCCTCTTCGCCAGTGTCTTCTCTATGGGCAGGAACGCAGCCTCCCTCCTGGGAGGAAGGGACAACCTGGTCTTAGGGGTCACGTCCTGCGGAACCATCCCGGCGGCCTTCGCCAGAGACGCTGCCACCCCCTTGATGGAAGGTTCGGCCTTCACTGAGTGCACCTAGGCCTTTACAGTCAGGGCCAGAGCCTTGTCCTGCTTGGCCTTCTCCTTAGGGGGAGGGTTCGAGCCCTGCTCCCCCTTGGACTTCACTGTTAGGATGGACTTGGGCCTCTCCTTGAGTTTGCCCAGATGGTCCAACTTCCTCTTGGCCGAAGATCCTGAGCGTTGACTGGTGACAAAGGCTGGAGACGTTAAACACGCCCTGGCCGCGCAGAGCACGTCACAATGGTGCTCCTGGTGACAGTGGACCTGCGGTGCTTAGCCTTCTGAGGGATTCCCGCGGGAGGGGCACCCTCAAAGGTCTTAGAAGCCTGCTCACCCTTCTTGGAATTGGGAGAGGCATGCTGCTGGGACCCCCCCAGAGCAGGGGCCTTCGCCTGAAGCCACTCAGTCCGGCCGCCTGTGCCGATCATTCATCGTGCGCAAGGACATCTCCTGGCGAAACGCAAAATCTTCCTCCTTGTGCGTCGGGTACAGGCAGTAAAGGCTGTGGGAATGCTTGTTGTCCGAAAAGACATTCCATGAGCCGCAGCTTGAACAGATCTTGAACAGGGGAGTTGAATCCTTCTCCTCCGACATGGTCCACACAGCGTAGGCACGAAAGAATCTTCTGGAAGCCTCCACAAAGAAAGTCGAGGAAATTCACCCTTGGGGGCGCTGAGGATTCCAAAAACGTGTCCCCGTTAATCGGATAGGTTGATCGATGGGGCACAAGTCCCCATTGACCGAAAAATAGAGAAATACTCTTTCAAAATGTGAAAAACATGGTAAAAGCTCAAGAGCTAAACACGAGGACTCTCAACACTTTTCTACCATTAGGTTTCCTAAACCAAAAATGTGCTCGCTGAATAGACATAGACATGAAAAGAAATGTTCTGCTGTTCATTTAATAGCATGGGCATCATTTAGGGTCTGTCAGTGGTTTGAGCTGCTACTCCTGGGCGCTGGCCTGGTTTACCTGACTTATCAGCTGGGACCCATTAACCATCAGCCTACCAGTTAACAGGAGGAATGACTATGGTCCCAGAAGGGAGACCAGATAGTTTCTGTTACATTGTGGTCAAAAGGAAATGTGGCAGTTTCACACAATAGGTAAGTCAATAAGTATCTTTTTTCTTCGGGGGCATGGCTTGGCAGCCATGCCATAGAGAAGCAACTCCTCGGAGGTCCCGCATGATCCAACAAGCTGATGTGTTTAGCTGGCAATATACATAACAGAAACTCAAACCAAGATGAAGAAAGGGTGTATGAGGTACTGGAGGCCAGCTGGAACAAAGCCCAGACAAAACCGGAGTGCAGAACGGACGGGAGAAAGCCTGAGACGAGAGCTGCATCAACTCTCAAGATGGCGGACGGGGCTTGCCCTTCCAACTATTGAGCCCTCACTGCAGTGGCCTGGGAAGCAGTGTTGTAAGGAAGATGAGAGGCGTGAGTCACGCAACATCAGCACAAGGGGGGCACCAGCAGCAAGATTGGACTGCCAGTGGGTGAGGAAGCAGACCCCTGGACGCTGCGAGGTGGCCAGCATTGACCGGACTGCAGCGGAGGGAGGAGCAGTACGGACAGGAGCCGGAGAACACCGCAACTGGGAGCACGGCAGAAGGACCGCTACAGCGTAAATCGGAAGAATGAGTCCCGGGATTCGGGACTGCAACAGAGAAGGATCAACGGGAAAGGCAGTGATTGGAGCCCCTGCCCTGTGACTTCGCGAGGTAATTGTGCTGGGAGTGCACGGGGCTCCGCACAGCAACTAGGAAGGAGCGGACCAGTATCCTGCAGCTGGTGAGAACCGACAGTGGGCTCGCTCAGACAAGCCGCGACCCGAGAACACAATTGGCTCACGGCAAACCTCCCCGAAACTCTCCCACCATACGCCCCTCATGAAGATTGAATGCCCAGGGGGACAGCCAAAAGGAGGGGAAGCAGGAAGACAGCCTAAAACAGCACTAGGACAGCATGACACACCACGGATAATCAAACATACAGCAGGCAACTGGGAATGCTGGTGGGGAGCCCCCCTTTAGCTACTACAACCATACATTCACAGGACCCACAGAACTTTGAAGGGAGCAGGAGCACCCAAACTAAACTATGGAGGAGCCTGGGAGGTGGAGACCGTGGCTGAGGCAGCAGGTAGGAAGAGCACATTAGTTACTGGCAGCCGCCGACAAGCGCAAAGGACCAAGCTGCCGACAAGTGCAAAGGACCCATAGCACTACGGCTATTAATCAGGAAGGGGCCCTCGGCCTTAACCGTCAGGGGCATCACTGTGACCTGACAAGCAGCAGGCGAATCGGTGAACTCTGGGGCCCTCACATCAAACAGGCTGGTGCACAGAAGGTGACATAAAGCGCTGGGTTGGGAACGCTTGGTCCATCCTACAACGGAACTCTGTGTGTGGGAGAGTACAGCCCATCGGCCATAATACCATGGTCGCTCGCCACTGCGGCGGGCAAGGAGTACCAGAACCATGTTATTGCAAACCCAAAACACATTGGAGACTACAGCCCTCGGGCGTATAGCACCACAACCATGCAACCAACCAGTGAAGGGGCACCGGCCATAACAGTTTGGGCATATAAGACATTCTCACCCAGGGCAAGCACGGACAGCATTGACGTAAACGGAGGCAGCCCTGAAACAGCATGTTCTTGAAAGCTGAGAGACACAGCCGCGCAAGGAAGGGCCGGCACGGATCTTATGACCTGCAGCATAATTAAGCACTACACATGAGACAACACAGTCTAACAAACATTACCCCGCAAGCCGCCCATCGACATACAAAATGGCGGACATCCACTGCAGAGGGGGGTCAGGAAACCTATAACCAAGGACATAAAGACAACGCAAACTGTGGCAACACAGTGCAGCCCAGACGCAAAAGAGGGTCGGGCTAGGCACAGCTAGCAATGTAGTGAGCAGAGTCTGGCATATACACAAAGCAGCAAGGGGGCGCACCACACCCCGTAAAGCGCCAGCATACACTGAACCATTACAGCACCCAGTGTAGGACCTGTGGGAGCTGGGGCCTGGCACAAGCAAATCAGCTGCCACAAAAGGGGACACAGACTTGACGGTGCATGGACATAAGAGGCCAGTAACAAGCAATGGAACGTGGCGCTACCTCATTGCAAACTGAGTCTCCTCGCGGCATAGGGGGCCATCCCCGAACGAACACAGATAGGCCCAACACAGGGGAGAAGCGAACAAGACTCGACAGCTGGTCGGCAGCAGCAGGGGCAAGACAGTGTGAAGAGGGCCCAGCAGCCACGGATAATAAGCAATTGGCAAGCGTTTGGCGGTTCACACCAGTAGATGAGGTGGACCAGCATTGCATAGCAAGACAAGCCATATTACGTGGGAGGCCACAGTCCACTGGCATGCAATTGTGCAACCACTAACCATGAATGGGAGGTCCTGGACTCATATAGGCACAGACAAGGAAGCACAAATACCTCTATTAAAGACTTACATAAGAGGAGGCCCAGCCTATACAACCAGAGCACTGTGGCACCCACTGCACGGGGAGCCTGGACCAGGGACAGGCAAGCAAAGGGTGGAAGAGGTCCACAGAATTAACCACAGGTGCCACATTATAGCTACCCTTCACGAACAAGGTCCTGACCGGACCTGGGGAACAAGGACACGGCAGAGGCAAGGAGGGGCAGGGTGTCAAGAGCTGCAACCAGAGAAGACCAGAGTGCCACAGTTACCCCACATCATAGGGGCCACATCAGTAGGCGGAGAGCTGCGTCAGGACACCGGCCGGACACATAGCGGTGGCAGAGAGGAAGTGAGACTGGGGCCCAACGGAAATGACAAAGCGCCACCAGCAAAAAGCATGTCAGAGAAGCAGAAAGGAGGGAAAGGAAAGCAAACCAGCATGGAGGCGTTCACCCGGAAGAATGAAATGGCCCAGACGGAGACACCGGAAGCAGGTTCCAACATATCGAACACCACACAGGCTGGGAAGGGAAAGGAGGTGGGCTGCATACTCGAGACCATCGCAGCACTGAAAACCTCACTTGCATACGAGATGGATGCAGTGATGGTAGACGTGGGACTCCCAAGGCAAGATGTGAGTAACCTGTCAAAGAAGGTCAACACCGCATAACAGCAAGTGCAAAGTAACACAGTGAACATAACTACCACTCAAAGTCAAATGAAGGAGGCGTTAGATCGCCTATGTACCCTGGCGCAAAGGGCTGAGGACACAGAGGAAGAGCCAGGTGCAACAATATGCATATAGTGGGGCTGCTGGAGGGTGAAGAAGGCAGAGGCCCCACAGGTTACATAGAGAACCTATTGCTCTAGGAGGTGTGGGCAGGGAATTTATCCCAAGGCTTTGTGTTGGAGAGAGTGCACAGAGGCCCCCCTCGCCCAGGAGCACCCCCAAGACCCAGGATAGCAAAGATTATGAACTTCAAAGACAGGGAGAAGATCTTGGCATTCTCGAGAGAGAGGGTGGGGCAATAACAAGAAACTCTGCCAGAATAACTATCTATCCAGATTATACCGTGCAAGTGCAAAGGCGTAGAGGGCAATTTTGCCGACGAAGGAACACCTCAGGGTCGTCAAGGTGTGATTCATGCTGCTTTACCTGGCCAAATTGAAAGTATTAAATAATGGCAGATCACACATCTTCGAGACCACAGCTGAGGCCCAGAAGTGGATGGACCAGCAGGGGATCCCACAAATGAGAGACAGAGACAAGCGGAACAATGGGGCTGTGCCCCAATGAAACATGAAGAAGCGAAGCGCACAGATGAGTTACAGCACAGAGACTTGAACCAGCAGTTTTAAAAGCGGGAACCCGCAGTTTCTGAGAGCAGGCCGCCAAGACCCACAGATAGGACCCCCTGGAATGACAGAATTTGTGATGCCAGTTTCAAGGCACCACGCCGCAAAGAGTGTCCTCACAAAATGGAGGGAGGCACCTGGAAAGCGACATAGCCTGAGCAGGGGGGGGTGGCTGGGCATTTGTTCACAGTTATAGTAGTTGTGTGGTGAGGTTTGTTAGGTAAAGGCATGAGTGGAGGAAGAAGCATCAAACGACAAGGTCATGGCAGAGGCACAAAGGTAGAGCAATCAGAGCTACGTCCAAACACAGAGATCCACCAGGGATGAGGACTTGCACAGAACCAACGCAAGCAGAGTTCAATATGAGGCAGAGGGGCCAACACCACCCCAACGTGCCGGGAATAGTGAGGGTAGGCCAGGAAGCACCAAACACCAGAAGAATACCAGCATACGGGCCCATGGGGACGGACGGGCCGCCGGACTCCACAAACAAATGCGCCAGGAAGTATTGAACAAAGTCACATGGAATGTCAGGGGACTAAATGCCTACGTCAAGAGGCTAAGGGTCTATGCCTGGTTGAATAGGGCAAGAATTCACATCGCAATGCTACAGGAGACACACCTGATGGCCGAAAAGCAAATCAAGGTAGCCAAGAAGTTGGGAGGCCAAATTTATAGCTCAACGTACTCTACGCATGGGGAGTGTTGACTTGGATTGCCCCAGGGACCCCGTTCAAACTCATAAAACAAGAAAGGGATGTGGAAGGCAGAGTACTGATCATTCAGGGAATGATAGAGAACCGGGAGGTGTGCCTAGTAAATACGTATGCCCGCAACCACAATGCAACAGAGTTTTTCAGGCCACTTACGCCCTGGCTGACCCCATTAGGGAAGCGTTGATCATCTGGGCCTCGACTGGATAGATCAGATACCAAGCACAGGAAAACAGCACCGCCGGCCAGAGCACTACGGAAGATACTGGACCAGCTTGAACTGGAAGATGTCTGGAGGAAGGTACACGTAGGAATTAGGGGATACAGACACTACAGCGCCCCGCATGGGACATTAATTCGAATAGACGATCTGTTCACGGGCAAGGAGACACTGGGGGAATTCACTGGGGTACACATTCACGCTGAAAAGTTATCCGACCATGCCCTGCTAGTTGTGGCATGGATACACACATATAGGAGGGCCCCATACCCACATGGCAAATGAGGGCAGAGGCATTGATGGATGGGGATAGATGACTATTTCGACCACAATGCAGGGAGTGTGGACAGCACTGGAACAGTTTGGGAAGCCCTTAAGGTGGTGGTCAGGGGCAGCAAAAGGGAAGACTGGAGGACTCAGGGGAAGCATTCTGGCCAAACTGGACGAAGTAGAAAGGGAGGTTGAACGGGCTGAAGCACGAGCGGGCAGGATGGGAGATGGACCGGGAGATCTTACTACTCTGAGGCTGCAGTGTATAGCAATCTGGAAGAGGCTAGGGAAGCTGGATTATGGGAAGCATATACAGAGGCTACACACATAGGGGGATAAGCCCAGCAGGCCTTCTAGTTTGGCTAGCTACACAGGAGGGCAAGCAGGAACTGATAAATGCAATTAAAGATGAGCAGGGAGAGGAGATCAGGACCCAGGAAGGCATTAACAAGGTTTTCTCGCGATTCTTCGAGAAGCTGTAATCCCGGGTCCAGGAGGCAGAGGCGGGAGATATAGCTGATGCTCTGGTCGAGATAAACCTTCCCCAACTAATAGAGGAGCAAGCTCAAATGCCAGATGCACCCTTCACAGTGGAGGAACTGTCAGCTGTCATAGCTGATCTTCTGACAGGCAAGTCCCCCAGATCCGATGGGTTACCCAGTAAATTCTACAAAAAATACAAGTATGGCTTGGCCCTGAGACTGTTAGAGACACTTGAGGAGGCATATGAGAGGGGACAGCTCCCAAGGAGCATGTTGGAATCTATAATTGAACCTTTATTAAAAGCAGGGAAACCGCCTCTGGAGTGCGGCTCCTACAGATCAATTTCCCTGATAAACCAAGATTCCAAAATCCTGACAGCAGCTCTGGCCATCCACCTCAAAAGGGTTATACCCACACTGGTACACCCAGATCAAACGAGATATATACCGGGAAGGAATACAATGTGGAATCTCCGCAGACTCCACCACGTCATAGGCAGCACGAATCAGAGAGGGGGGAATGTGCAGTAGCATCACTGGATGCTATAAATGCTTTTGACTCAGTGAACTGGGGCTGGCTCCAGGGAGTGCTCGCCCACTGTGGGATAGGTGAGGGGTTCCTATGTTGGATAAAGCTCCTATACAAGGATCTAAGGGTTAGGGTGAAGACAGGCAGGCATGTCTCGGAGGAGTGGAACATTGCACGGGGTACACAGCAGAGATGTCCACTGTCCCTGATGTTATATATCATGGCCCTGGAACCATTTGCAGCCTTTCTCAGGGCTGAGTACAGGGACACCAGAATAGTGATGGATGGGGTACTGCATCAAATATCAATTTATGCCGACGACATGCTTCTCTATGTCGAGAACCCATGGACACACTTTCCGGACCTGCCCGAAGCCCTGGGAGCATTCAGCAGACTGTCAGGAATCACTATCAATAAGGGAAAATCGGTGCTGTTTCCGCTGTTGGATCTGAGAGGAGCGACCCCATACAAGTTACCGGATTTAGGACTTACATGGACACCACTCACTTTCAGATATTTAGGAGTGGATGTCCATCATAACACTAAAGAGACACACAAGGCTAACACCAAGGTGGCCCTAGAAAAAATAGGGAAGGCTATACAGTATTGGATGATGCTACTGTTGGGGATGTTAGGGAGGGCGGCTCTGTTGAAGATGACAGTACTACCCCCTGTCTCCTGTATTATTTTACCAACATTCCTTACAACTTCCCTAGGTCATTCTTTAAACTATTACGCACTATGGCATAGGAGTTCCTATGGGGAGGAGGGAGAAACAGGGTAGCACTGAGTACACTACAAAGGGATTATGAGTGGGGGGCATCAGGCTCCAGGACTTCGACCGATAATATTTGGCGGGTCAACTTCAATTTGTGGTACAGTGGATGGGCGAAGACACATCTATAAACTCACTACTTTCTCAGCCGGCGATGCAGCGATATTACTTGAGGGAGCTCCTGTGGATAGACACAGCCTCAGCCAAAACACTCCCCAACATGGTTAAGCTGGGCCTGGCCCTATGGAAAAGAGCATGGAAAATCAAGGGATAATTGACGCCTGCTCCAGGCAAATCCCTCTTGCAGGATTAGTTGATGCCCGCATTGTGACTTTGGCAATGTATACAACACAGTAGGAAGATAAGGGAGAAGCCCAGATTGGGACTTGTGGCACGATGGACACTGGGTGGACTTTCAGACGCTGGTAGAAGAGCAGGGCATACATAATGGGCAATTCATATTGTACAACAGCATGGTCCGAATGATCAGGAAAAGATGGGAGACCTTACCGGAGGTGGATGATGCGGGAGGGGCACTGGATGCATGGTATGATATCTCGGAGGGGGGACATAACAGTGTCCAGACTTTATGAACAACTACTGGGCGCCAAAGACACGAGAGAATTACAAACACGAGCGAAATGGGAGGAAGACTTCCAAAAACCCTTTACGGATGATGAATGGAGCCGCTCCCTCCGATATGTAAAGAACATTTCCAGGAGCGCAAGGTTCAGACGGATGCAGCTCTACCTCATACACAGAGCATATCTTACGCCTAAAAGAATGTCGACCATGTGGAATAGACAGACCCGGCGCTCTCTGCGCTGCGCAGTAGAGTTGGCAGATATGTTGGATATGTTCTGGTCATGCCCGAGGATAATGTACTTCTGGGACTCTGTCAAGGAAAGAGTGTCAAAGGGGGGAATCCAAATGCAGGCATGGTCACCGGAGTCTTACCTGCTGGGCCTGTACCCGAGAGGTGGTAAACAGAGGACACACTTGGCAAAAATGAAAGACTTGATGACAATATTGGCGAAACGACGCATAACTACGGCGTGGAATACAAGCATGGGACCGTCAATAGAGATGTGGTGGGCGGACCTGCAAAAATGGGCCATAGCCGAAACATCAGTGTGGACAAGGGCGCTGCACAGTGGGGAAGGCGACAGCGGGGCTAAGGTATTAGCATGGAACACCCTGGTGCAAGACCTGTTCGGAAGCGAAGAAGGAGACAGCATAGACGATCCTAGAGGCCCGGAGGAGGACTAACCAGACGACAGTGGGGGGGGTTGGCCTGGTCACAACTGCACCTTGGTGACATATACTGAGTAGCGTACGAACATTGTGGACGGAGGAAGAGGAGGCCCCCGCCGTAAATCGAGCAGAAAAGGAAACAGTGTAAGCTCCAACTTGAATGTGCCAGGAGAGCTGTAATGTGCATTGTTGTTTATTGTTGTTATATGTTATGTTTTGTGTTGGAAATGCAAATAAAAAGCTTTTTAAGTATCTTTATTCTTTCTTTCAAGCTGAGTCAAAAGCAGCTACATGCAACATGTATTCGTTGCGAACTGCATTCCAAAAATATAGTCAATTCCTCTTTAGTGAAGTGATTTATGCAGGGCCTGGCTGCATGTCAGACTCTGAGTCTCACTGCTTGAGTTCTCAGATCCATTACTGTTGGTCTTTGGCTAGAGGCTAAGATGAGAAGGAGCTTCATGGGCAGTGTGACAAAGTCCCTCGCCTAACCCTGGCGAACTGCATGGGGGTTGCCAAAGGATCCCGGTGCCACCCCAATCGAGGGTTTGCTGAACCTGGAGGTAGTATATGAGGATCTCCAGACCATCCCCACAAAAACAGGAGCCAGTAACAGGAGCACTCACACACCCCTGAATCCTAATGACACCTGTGATAAGGAGGTCAGCTACACACACGCTGAGGTCACCTCTATCTACAGTATTGATAATACTGGAAATCTGTTCCAACCCACTAGACAGACCCAAACACACAGCTAGGAATGAATGCCTTTGTTTTTAATGGAAAAGCGCTGCAACATTTTGAATTCACAGGTGAGTGTTTGTATACATTTCTTTCTTTGACCTAGCTGTCGAAGGAATCTTCCAACCAATACAGACTTCAGAAACCCTGCTGATACCAAGTCGTGCTTGACAAACAAACTGAACAGAAAAAAACCTATGCGTACCTGCCTTGTGAGGGACCAAATAAATACACATTGTTCACCTGCTCGTGCTAGAATAGCAAGGTTTGCAATGGTGCCATTTCCTCATGATTAAAGCTTTTTACAGCAGCTTCCCTTTCTGACTAATGGTGTTCCTGCTTTCTGATGTGCATGCTAGTGGGTCAGTTCGGCATAGTTCAAGGGAGGCCATGCCAAAAAGCCCTGAAGATTGAAGAAAGGAGATCACCCACATGTCCCGAATCATTTTAAAATCATGTCCATGGGCACCTGCCAAGGGGAGGATGAGCGAGACTATAAAACCCAGCTTGCTCAGTCTGTGGGTGTGCCATGTTCAATAAGGAGCTGGCAGAAGATGTTTGGAGGAGATTGGCGAGTGTGAGAGCTTGAAGGAGATTGTTCCTGATTTACAGGTGAAAGTTGCATTGGAGGAGGAAGTTGGAGGGAGAAAGTTGCCATCTGGAAAGTGATGTTAGGAGTTGTAGGGAGAACGTTATGGATTTCGGAGTGTTATATTAAGGAGAATGGATGGAGAGAGTTACCATCTAGAGAGAGTGATACTGAGGATATTCATTACCATCTGTGGAGAAGAGAGGAAAGCCAGTAGCAGAGATAGATTTGCAACATCAGAGGAAGAAGCAGGAGAACAAATACCACTGCTAGCCAGAGAGATTAAGGATGTTCTCGTGGGCCGGGTGAATCTAGGCCAGATTTTAGAGGTGGGTGGAGGTGCAAGATGGTGAAGCCTCACTGAGGTACAGGGGGGTTACATTAAAGGTTACCAGGAGTGGAGTTTCCCTGGGTTTACTACCCTAGAACAGAGAAGTGATAAGCAGATAATGCACTACAAGAATGAACGTACAATCTTGGGAGAGCAGAACACTGCTGGCAAAGATTCACCGCTACCTCCAACTTTGTGGAGAGATTGCAAGGCTTTGTCCAGCCTGTGAGTCTTCTCCTTTTGATGGACCTCAGAACAAGGAAACAGGTTTGGGAATTCCAGAAACCCACCACCAGAAAACAAAGACCAGTGTGAAACACTGGACTCTGAATTGGGGTCTGGAAGAGACAAATCCAAGAACTTTGTAAGAGGCTGTGAGGAATTCAACCATCCACACGGTGGGTGTGTGCTCACCTGGGCTCTTTTGAAATGTTTAAATGCAATTGAATGATGGTAGATCAACCTCTGTAAAATGGGTGTGGCTAATCTGCACACATTTTCCTATGCTCACTGCACAGCATACACATAGACCCGTGTGCTCTGGGTGCACACAGCCTACAGGTGCAGTACCCCTGTAATATTTAGTTGGGATAGCACTGGAGGAGTACACATTGCATCTCCAGAAGATGGAGGACCAAACCTTCTCACTGCCATGACCAGCCTGTCCTGCCCTCAGTATCAATTGACAGTGAGCTGTCATGTCTGGAACGGCGTGTTTACAGTAGTTGACCCTGCAGGGGGACCACACTCATAAGGTACGAGGATTTGGTTTGCAGGAGCCAGAAAGTATAGTCTGACTGCAGCTTCAAGGGAGACCTGCCGCTTTAATCAGGAAACACACAGAGATCTATTTACCAGAGGCTATTTGATCCACAACAGACAGGAAGATGGGTGGGATTTATTATCACATGTTTTCACCCCATTACCTTTAGTGTTGCAAAGCACTCTGGTTATGATCTCATGCATACAGGAGATTGTTTGTATGAACCCCAGGATTGGTCCATTAAGGTAGGTTTAGCTACCAGCAATAACTGTGGTCCATTTGGCTTTAAAAGAGGGCAGATGCCCTCTTTTGGCAGATGATCTGAAGACTTTCCAAGGAGCAGCAAGAAGAACACATCATGGGACCCTGGCTGAAGGAACAGTCTGCCTTACATCTTCTGCCAATGAAGGAATGCCAGGACCTCCAAAGAGGGAAGAAAGATCCCTCTGCTAAACATCTTCCAGGGAACAGAGGGAGATACCAAATCCAGAAGACCCATCAGTAGCTCCAGAACCGGTACCCTGTCAGTACACAGCATGCCTTGCTAGGCTCTGCCGCAGGCTTCCTAGTTGGGAAGTGCCAGGAGCTCTCTGAACCCAAAACCTAGGACAAGACAGCTGCCTACTACACACACCACAGCTTTGGGACATCCGCCTTAAAGGATGGCCCAAGCCCATTGAAGAAGCTGGGAGAAGTGCCTCAACGAGCATCTACCGATGTCTGCTTAAAGGACATTTTCGCGCCAGTCAAGTTGCTCAAGCTGCAAACGACCGCAACACTGACCGTTGTTATGCTGCAGTTGATTAAAAACATCAGAAACGTCTCGACCAGTGCTTCAGAACCAACACTGAGACAATGATTCCTGACCCGGAGCCACCATGTAGGCCAGCCTGCAGCAATTCATCCAGTTTCAGTCGCCAAACTGTCTTGCCACCTGATACCTGCAGCTGTTTTCCATCTTGAACTCTCCCACAGAAGCCTGCAAAGTGCACTGAAGCTGATTCGACCCTATCGAACACCAAGAACACTTACAGCACAAGGTACATTGCGGTTTTGTCCCCCTGGTCCTTCCCAGAAGGCCCATAGAGACCTATTAAGACCCATTGCTCCCTTTGTGCTTAAGACAAGTAACCTTGGACTGGTGCAAATATTTACCATACAGACTACCCTCCTGGCAGTATCCAGAGTTCATCCATTTTCCTTCTTTGAAACTGTCTGTCCTGTCCGGAAATATTCATATGTCCCAAAATGTCCTCGGGAACCAGAGTCTAAAGTGCTCGGCTGTAAACATGAAGGAAGCAAAAAATTCATAATGCTCCCCAGTGGAAAGGGGGGATCATATAGATCGTGGTTTGTAATAGGTAAGGCGCCATTGCTCTCGTGTTGTATTTACCTCTGCCAAGTAGTTTCAATGAAGCTATACGATGGCAGAGGTATGGGACATATGAATATTTCCGGGCCAGCAGTGCATCCGCACGTGCAACTCCCGTTTTAACTTGCAGGTTGTAAGGTAAGCGAGAGCTTTACATATGCTTCCATTGATTTTTTCACGCCCATTATGTACTTATGGACCTAATTTATTTCTACTCATCTCTATTCATGAGGGACTGTTGTCCCTTTATTGCTTAATTTTTTTATTTTTTTGTTTTTAGTGTATTCTGTGAACAAACTTTCAATATATTTTTTTGACCATTTACATGTGTAATTAATATCCAAACTCTTAGAACCGCTTCATTTATGTCTCATGTATAGGCATCTTGTACGCCTGAGACGAGGGTTTTCTCCACCAGCTGGTGGGTAGAACTGAGAAACACGAGTTCACCGAATTTTGAGGGTTTTCTTACGCCTCACCTCTACTATACTTAAGGTATGCCGCCACTCTACTTCTTTAGCACACACTCACTGGAGATGTTTCTCACAGATGGTCAATCACTATTATTCCTTTGATTATTTTCTGATGTAAAATATAGATTTGTTCCTGGTGCACTGGCCACAGTTGGGACCCCTTATTGGGGAGTCACGTTTATGAATACCTCAGATAGTTACATTTGAACTATTCTAGTTAAGATATACCTTTACATGTGAATTCGATGTGGGTTTAATAAGGACCACTATGTTTAGCATTTTACATGCGAATACTATGTTTGTTTAAATGGTGTTTTTCATGTTTGTTTAGGTTTTTGCAGTCCAAACCCAATATGCTCAAGAAGAAGGGATGAATATCCCGAAACGTGTCAGCCACGAATTGTATAAATGGACTATCATTGTTTACTGTTCTCATGTTTTTTTGTATACAGTCATTTTGGCTTCTTCACTTCAAATCTGTATGGTGAATTTACTGTGACATTAATTAACCCCCCCCCCCTGTTATTGGGTTTTTTACGAAATCACTGAGTGTTCATTCTTACTACTAACTTGATCAGAACATTATTAGTTAACTACAACAAATGCATTTAAAAATTGCTGAACCATCATTTGATGGACTTATGATAGAGTGCAGGGGACGGGAGGGTTCCTAACTTCGGATCCTCGTCTTTTGTTTCTATAAAGTAAGCTGTCAGCTCAAGACTTGCTTAACCAGATACTTGCCAGTGACTCTGTTTTTTTCTATTTTCTAGAGACCGCACACTTTGTCAAGGAGGAAACCGATGAAACCTAGGAGAGAAACCAGAACTAGCAAACAATGTCACAAACGGGTAAGATGAAAACCATCAGACTGCTGGAGAAAGGGAACCACAGAAAGAATCATCAATGCTGCATATGTGCAGCGCTGACCTCAGCGGTGTACCACTTGAAGGGAGAGAGAAGCCAGGTCGAGCCTCCCATGGCGCAGCCCAGAGACAATCATCGTGGGGCCACTGGAAAGCTCTACATGCCTGTGCAATGAGACCAAACTGCACTAGACTACAGAGACTAATGGGGGAGCAATATCAACCCTTCCACAAGCTAACACATTGAGGCCTATGATCAAACCCCAGGACAAGAATCAATCACTTATTATGGTTGGCCACCATGGCCGCACCACAGAAAGCCTGCAAGAAGAAAGTTGGTGGGGCTTAGTCCACTCTAGATATGCTTTTCCAAAGCACCTAGATGCCCCCTGGGTGAGAAAGATAGGGCCAGAACAGCCAAGGAAAGGAGCTCAATCGCCATGGAGGAGGGGAAATATAAGGAAGGAAGCAGGAAGTGAGGTCAGAGGTGGACTTGGAGGATGACGACCAAGAGACCAATAGGAGGGAGGAAAGAGCGGTGGACTGTGGAGGTGATTTGTGGAGCAGGTGAGGTATTGGCCATGCGTTGAAGTGGTTCTTAAGTCTGAGTGTGCATATTTGTGGGGCGAGAGTGTATAAACACTAGTGTAAGGAGTGCCTGTGAAGCAAATGTTATGGCGTGAAAGGAGGTTATTTCAATAGTTTGGATGGAGGAGGGGAGCAGCAGAGTAGGTGAATGGTAAAGTGGAGAAATTGAGTAGTAGTCTGCAGGAAAGGAGTAGTAGTGTGAAGGAGGGAAGTAGTAATGTGGAGAATGTGAGTAGTGTGGAGAAGGGGCATAGAAGTGTGGAAGAGGGAAGTAGTGATGAGGAGAAGAGATTAGTGAGGAAGAGATGCAAGTAGTAGTCATGGGAGGAGGAGTAACTGTTAATCTGCATTTTTTTATGGTAAGCATAAGCTAATCCATACATTCATTAATGTAAAATCTGTTTAGCAATATATTTGTTCTGAGCTATCATGGATCAACATTTGCTGAAAGCCATGCAGAAAGATATAATGTAATTATACTTGTTATTATGTATAGCACAAATTCTAGTATTCTAAGTGCTAAATGTGGTTTGTTTTGGTCCATTATGAATCAGGCTTTGCTTAGTGCACAAGGAAATGTGTTCATGATAGATGTGGAATGCAGCTGAACACAGCGAATAGATGTTATTATAACAGCATGTCTCCTGGCAGACTGTCAGCTATTCTTGAGCTAAGAATATAGCCTTGACTGCAGCGATAGAATGACAAATGTTTTTGTTTCAGCAGAGTTTGGATTTCTTTTACGAGAGAAAGAGTTTTGGCACGATATGCCTTGCTTTCTTAGAATATGTCCAGTACAGTACATGGCTATGTTGAAATATATGTATGTAGGTAGATGCATGGTGTTTCCATGGGATGCTTCTACGCATGTAATGTACGTTAATGCCACTATGTATAACAGTGGATTTCTTTTCGGTGCTGGAGCTCTCATTGCTATAGTGGGCGGATTGATCTTTTGCTAAGGCTCTCATTGCTAGTGCCGAGTTCTGAGTGATGTTCTAATGCTAGTGCTAATGTGACAGCTGAGTGCTAGGGGCTTGGCTTGTTAGTGAGGAACTTACTTCTCGTGCCATGCATAATAAACTGTTTTCTGTCTGTTTAATATCTATCTCTCTGCCTCTTGTGATCTTATTTTGTTTCCATAGTATATATTTTGGGACTTACATAACATCAAAAGGTGGAGGCAAGACCTAGGTAGAGTGAAACAATGAAGGGGAAGAAGATTGGTGGGAGGAGTAAGGAGGAGGGTTGAATCAGTATGAGTAGAAAAGAAGAGCTGGGAGTGGGCATGGAAGAAAAAGTTTGAATCAAAACTGGGCAATTACAAGACATTATCCCAACTCTAATTAGCACAATAATGGAACTTGGGATAGAGTATAGACAGTTAGGAAGTCCCTCTGGAGCCATAGATAGAAAATGCTGTTTGGCTTTTACATCTTCATGACCAAGACAGACTTTAGACATTAGGGGTTACCCTTCCGATATCTACTAACCTAGGGTCAGAGATACATGCTTGGGTTATGGTGGTGACTCAAAACAAAATGAGAGAGAGAGAAAGAAAGAGAGAGAGCGGGTGAGGGAGAGAGAGAGAGAGACGGATGGACGATCTAAAGGCCCACCAAGAAATCAATAAAAACCCTTGAAACATTTTAAAGACTTGATGTCATTCTTGTGCCATCTGCAACATTGGGAAGGGAGTTAGGAAATTAGCAAAAGGAGGAAGGCAAGAATTGGGAAAGACATTGAAAATCATAGTAAGTCCAGACGGGGGAGGAAGGGAACGATGCTGCAGGCAAGCAGAGATTAAGAAAGATAGTTAGAAATAAAACAAGGGAGCATTGATAGAAGGATACATTTAGAAAGCAGGAAAGGAATGATAGATGGAGGCGAAAGACTGGGAAACCTTGGACTTCCTCACTACTCAGCCTACAGCTGAATTTCCTTGCAGGTTGTTACTTGGAAAACTTGCTCGGCAGAGGTTGTTCCACTTCCCAATTCTGCTGTGGCAGCACCAATATGACACCAGCATACCCGCAACCTCATGGTGGTAGTAGACATTGCCACCTCTTAAATGTACCAAGTAAATGGGAATATTTCTATTGTTGCAACAGCCCCCACTGGGCTCAATGTTTATGGTCTCTCCACCATACCAGCCCCTCCCCTTGCCCTCATGGCCTGACTGTACTTATGTTTGTACACATTTATGCATGGGGGTTTATAAAGCACACACCTACCTCTCACACAAGAACGCACTGTGCAAAGAGAAAAAGATAAATGGTGGGGGAGAGGTTGTGACTGTAATGCTGCATCTTACATTCAGTTACTATGCTGTGCATATGAGGCATTAACTCCCACTGGGTGTCCTTACTGGAGCATTTGAGGTTGCACTTGGCATATGATGGCAGCGTGTGCACATGTGAAACTGTGCCTTAGATGAGGTGACTATACCAGGCATCTGAGGCATTAACTGCAATTGGATATGAATACTGGGCATTTCAGGCTATGTTTGGCATATGACTGCAGTATCTGCACATACTAGAATGCACTTTACATGTGGCGAATATACCTGTTCAGTCAGGCATTAACTGCAATTGCATGCCGTTACTGGGGCATTTGATGTTGACTTGACTGCAGTCTTCACATTTCAAGCTGCATGTTAGGCAGGGACATTATACAATACATTTGAGACATTAATTGGCATACGATGGGATGTCTGAGTAATTAAAGGGTGCATTTGATGTATGATGGCAGACTCTTCATATGTTGGGCTTTACCTTAAATATCATATCAATACTATGCCTAGGATGTGGAGCTGTAACATGTATAAGACAGCAGAATTCACATATAGGAGTCTACACTTCTTATATTATGGCAGCATCTAAGAATATGGGGTTGCAGTTATAATATGACTATTCTGGTAGTGCAAAGTTATACCTGCTATAAAATGTCAGTAGGTGGCCATGTGTGACTGTATTGTGTTATGAAGACGGTGTCCATGGGCTATGTTGGTTCTAAGTCTACCCTGACACACTGTGAACCCAAGCGTGGCTTGTCAAGGCAGCACCCTTTTCAAAATATGGATAGCGACTAAAATATGTGTGTGTATACTTTATTACCTTTTTGTCATGTTATTAATCACACGCATATTTTGTTTTTTAAATCCACAACACAACTTTTCAACGATGTCATAAATGTCAAATTTCAGGCGGCACGCCTTCCTGTGATATCATCAGCGGCAACGTTTGCGTGACATCACTTCCTGAGATGTTATCAGGTGTGTGGTGTCAATTTTGGTACCCATGGCATTTTGGTGAACTGGCATGCCTGTATAACATAGCCCACGAATTAATGAGGTTGGGTTCATCATAATATCCTGGCCCTCTCTTACAGCCTGTTACTCATCAGCCTTGGTAACATTCCTATGTGACAAAAACTCAGCTAATTTTCAGAGTTCACAGGAATCCCAGTGCTGCTTACACAATGGATACCTGTAGCATCATGGACTGAGTTTTCACATAATTTGCCAAATAGGAGTAACCACTGGCTTGGGGCAGAAAGGGAACCTATGGCAGCAGGACCCACAAGAGAAATCTCATCCCAGGGGTGCCGATATGAACAGTCAGGCAATATTCAGCACTGGTTCAGCAGCTAGAGGACAGCAAGTTACCACCCTGCTGTGACTGGCATGCACCTGAAAGATCTGTCTGTGACACTGTCGGTGACACTGACCCAACAGGCGACCAATCGCTGAGATGACAGGGAGCAACAGTGGTTGCTGGAGCGTTATGGGAGTCAGGATGCCAAATTTAACCCTTTGGTCCATAGAATAAATATTGACAATTGCGGCACAAGATACAACATCTAATAAAAACACATTTTAATTGCCATAACCAAGGAGGCCATTGAGGGAAGGATGATAGAAGAGTGAGACTACTGAATCAGTGAGAGTCATTAGGCAGGAGATTGAGGGACGAGGAGGAATAGAGGAGAAATAGAACATGGAGATCTGGAGGGGAAGAAAGGAGTGAAGGTTGTGAAAGAGATCTTCTGTGGAGAGACGAGAGTAAAGGAAGTGGAGGGGAGAGAGATAGTAAGGCACTTGCAGCAGAGAGAAGAGATGATGATTTCAAATGATATTAGATTTGTCTTTAACTTTAAATGGCAGGTTGTGTGTGCCCTTTTGTTATGTTATTTTTATTGTATTTATAAATATTGTATTATTTCAAAACGCTCTGTTTTTCACTTCTGCGATAAGGTACAAACTAAATAAATACTCAAAATAAAATAAGAGCAAAACCAAAGTGGAAATATACAAGGGGGAGAGAAGAGAGTAAAGAAAGACTGAGATGGGAGAGAAGAAAGTAAAGGACGTGCAACAGATATCTATGCAAGGGAAGAGTGTAAAGAAGGTGAAATAAAACTGTAGGGGAGGGAAGAGAGGACATGGGTTTGGAGGGGATTTGAAGGGGAGAAAAGAAAACAATGAACGTGGTAAAGATGAGGAGAGGAAAGGCCAAAAGAAATAACCTAAGAAAAAACTGGAGGGGAGTAAAGAAGTAAAGAAGAGCAGAAAGAGGCAGATAATAGTGTAGTGAGTGGACAAAAGACAAAAGAGTAACAAGGCCTCAGATTTATAAATCAGTAATACACTAACAGAGAAAGAAAAGGAGAGAACTCAAGAGGGGTAAAGTCAAGCTCACCCAGGGAAGAAGAAAAGAGGCTGCAAAGGGAGGCAAAGATGGATGATCATTATTATTGGTTGAGAAGAACCAGAAAGGGAAATAGTTCAGGAGGCTCAGCAGACAAATATAGAGGGTTTACAGAATAATGAATTACCTATGCATCCTGTGCTTACAAAACAAAACAGATCTATAGTCAATGTTATGAATGCAGAATGGAGGCCACTCGAGATAAATTGCAGGGCAATGAACCCCGTCCTTTCATCATTTCCTCCCTCACGCCACCTTTCTTGCTCCACCCCCTGATCCGCCCTCTCAGGTACAGTGTCCACATAGGACACAACAGTCGATTGCAAAAACTCTATTCTCTCTCTAACACACACAGACAAATTGCAGTGTGGGCAGCAGAGATCCACGTTGCCATCACACAGAAAAAAGTTCAGTCTTCATGGTAGCAGTGAAATCCTCACTATCACACTAGCATATTCTGAGAAACCAAAGGGTGTCTCACCGACTAATCCCTTGGGATCTGTCATCCAGGTGCCCTGGGCACAGCCATTGCTATTAGATTCAGCCCCCAGGGGTGGAACAGTGCAGTAGGACCACCTGGATGAGGGGTGCATAGGGAGTGGGAGTGGGGCATCCGGAGGAGAGGCACAGTATCCGTTTTCCTTCATTCTATTTTCTATCTAAGAACTTTACCTCCTCCCCTTTCCTACACACACTCAACTACACAGACCAAACTCTTGAAGGGATGACAGACTGACACACAGCCAATCTGGTTGACAAATCCCAGTGTCAGCGTCAGGCAGTGTCAGGCACTTGATCCTGACAACTCACTCCTGAATCCTGTTACCTTTCCCCACTGGGATAAAAGACAAGCAAGGCAAGCCAGACGAGCAAGGTGAAAAGGGAAACTGAAGCAAGCAAAACCATCAGAACGGAAGGGCAGAAAATCCCGGGAAGGTGACGTGACCATGGAAGGCGAACAGACGGGACTAGGAGGTGAATGGAAGGGCGTGGTCCTACCCGCTGCCGGGTGAAGGTCGCTGCAGAATCCCAAAGGGGCCACTCCCAGCTACTGCAGAATGTCACGGCGGTACCTCTTTCATGTGTGGTCTGAGGCCTTGAAAGGGGGCGAGCCGGGCTGGGCCAAAAGCCTTGACTAGACGGAAGGTCTTGATAAACTGTATCAGCCACTGCCGGTGAGTGAAATAGGAGACCGGCTTGTGTTGATAAATGAAAAGGGCATTACCGTTTGAAGTGCTCGTTGGGTTGTCGAGAAACAAGTACATTGTAGTAAGAATGAAGAATGCTGAGATTGTGTGTGTGAGAGAAGCCGCAAAAGAAATCTTAAGCACTTGAGAGTGCAAATGAGAGAGGAGGCAAATATTCAAAGTGGTCATACAAGGGTAAAGTCAAGGGTGCAAGGCCTCCCCTCGTAAAGTCGAAAGTCTTCGACAAAAGGTGAAATGAAGTATAAAGCTAACCTAAGGAATTATTAGCCCTATGATGCTGACCAAGAACTGCAGATACCAGAAGGCTTCGGGAGAGGAGGCCGGTATAAACCTTTGAAATGTAGCCAGTATTTTGGGTTGCGCGTAGGACGGCAGCCCTGAGAAAGAGAAGCATGATTGTTGAAAGTAAACGCACTTGCTACAATATAAGAGTGGCCCGGTGAGACGCGTTCGCCTATTGGAAGTCTTTGCATTGAACTGGCAAGTACTTTGAAGTGAAAGCCTGAAAGATTGCAAAGGAACAGGTGTGATGCTGGCAATTTGAAGGTTTGTGCCTGATCGAGGGCAGCCAGAAATGCCTACAGAGGAAGGTCTGAGCCCGGAGGAGGGGGACCTGAATGAATAAGTGAAAGTGAACCAAATATTTGTTTAAAAAAGATATTAAGAGCTCCTGAGTGTTATAAGCTAGTAGAACTGGTAAAGTTAAATGAACTGTGATTTGAAGGCTACAGTGAACCCGACGGAGGGATGTCAAGTGAAAGCAAGGGAAAGTGAATCCCGCATTTTGAAGTAACTGAACAGTGTTGCAAAGACGAAGGTGAACCCACAAAGGGGCATCATTAGAAAGCCGGGGAAGAGGGGAATTCCACATGGTGAGAGATTGGGAAAAGTCTTGTGATGCCAAGCAAAAGACATTGGGCCTCATTACAAGGTTGGAGGTAGCCTTTCCGGTAAAACTGGCAAGGCTACCTCCAAACTTGCAAGAAAGTCCGGCACCCGCAAATGGGCAATTACCGGCGTATTCTGGCCCTCCCAGACCTGGTAATTGCCCTTTTGCGGGTGCCGGAATCGGGTGATCCCCATTCCCATTGAGCCCCATAGGGTCAGTTAAAAACTCACATCCCAATGCGGAGCGTCGCAGAGTGTTGCAGGAGTGTTTCCTGTGTTCCCTGCAGTCCAGACAGGCTAGTAGTCAACATGGAACTGGGACATGAATCAGGAGTCCTGCAAAGGACCAGATGGCAGGCAAGACTGCAATGCCTGGCAAGTACTTCAACCCTACGCCTGGCAGTGCAATCGATGAAAGAGGTGGTAAAACCATGTAACTCACCATTTTTAATACCTCAAGTGGAATATTTCAATGACTGCCTCCTGTTAACATTGACGTAAGATAGACCTGGTCCCGAGCATGAAAAAGAAAAGAACTTGGAGGGAGGCACTAGGGGACCATCGTTAACACCAATGAATGCACAAACTAGTGGTTTTGGGTTGTTGGAGTCCACTGCAAATCCAGATATGGAATTAATTGAAGATACTACAACCCCGGTTTGTATACTGGCTTGTACACCAATACCTCTGCGTACGCTCCAAAAGCAATGCATTTCAGGGGGGAGTGGCTCTTAACGGAGTGAAAAGTGATGGAATAACAAAAACCCCAGGAAGCCTCGCATTGCTGAAGCAGACAAATGCTGAATTGTTGATAAATGCTGATAAACAACCAATTTTGGTGGAACGATGTGCTGGGGGAGGAAACCCACAACCAAACGGACTACTGGTGCTCTGGAGACACAGAGATCAGCCGTTGCTCGAACGGCTCTTGCATTGTTTGGAACAACGGAAGGAAGGCATGTGAGAGCAGAAGTCCATAGACCTTGAGAGAATGCCCCAGCCTTGGTAGTGGCGCAGCCATGACTGCAATCATCAGACAACTTGAAGCAATGTAAGGGTAAGGGAGTAGGCCCATCCGGGCCCTCAGCACTGGCAGGAAGAATATCCAATGATATAGCGGACATCTCCCTCCAGCTCGAAAATAGTAAGAAGAATATGAAGAAAAAATCCACTTATAAAGCTGACCCAGTGCCTTTGTATGAAAATCCCGATAATCCCTCAAGAAAGCTTAAAAGGGTTGAAGTGCTCAACACGGAGTAAGCTGCTCCCAGTTTCCCCATAGAGAGAGTCAAATTCCCGCAATTTCAGACTCAAACGACTCTAACAGAAGACATAATGCAAGAAATAATGTTACGTTGAATTCAGAGATCTCCTTTTCTTCTGATTAATCTTTTATTCAAAGAGAATTCTCAAAAGTAAGATGAGCACAAATAAATCAAAGGACTAGTATCAACAACAACTACGAGAATCTGATAACCCCTCACATGAAAGCTAGCCTGATGTCAGCATTAACAATATCCTTGGCCCAATTTTTAAAACTCTATGAGACCATCAGTTATAGCTACATTGATCAATCTACCCTGTCGGCAATGATCCACTCAAAACTGATCTATATTGAATCCTTTATAACAACTACACAAAACAGGATGGATCACGAAGCGGAGAGGGAGAATTTATCCCCAAAATGCTTTGTAGAACATCCTAAGAAGATTACAGAGGAAAATAGCCAGCAGATGTGGTAAGGAAAACATTGAAGTTACTGAAGAGGAAAAAGTATCAAGACAACTTGCCATGTCAAACTGCTAACAGCACAAACCAGATGGGGATGGAAATAAGCACTGAGATGGACTTAATGAGACCTGATGTACTTCTAATGTACATGAACGGCCCAAAAAGTTGGTCGGCCTGAGACGTGTGCCACCCCCGTGACTCGCCACAGCCTTCCGATCCAGGAAGCACGGTGTGTGCATTGGAGGTAATAGGGATTTCGTCCCTTGTAGACTTAGAGATGATACAACCCAGGTCACCCGTCCAGTTGCTAGAGGTGCCGCCAGCAGGCCCAATTAACAATTCAACTTTTAACATGTCTGGAGAATCTCATGACGTTGACAAGAATTATGAGATCTTCTACACCCGGAGAAGAAAGAAACAGCTAATGAAAGCCAATAAGAACCCCCCGATAAATAAATCAAAGAACATGCCCAAGTGAAACGTCAAAAATCAAACGGCTCCAGACAATTTTTTCATAACCTCAGATGCTATTCACCTGAACCAGTGACAGAATTGCCAGAAAAAAGAGACACAACTAAAAGGAGGAAAGCTGATGAGAAATTAACTCTTTTACGCAAGTAAGAATAGAATCACAAGGACACACTATAACAGAAATCGACCTGATGACCATCACGGTACATTTTGACGATGAAACAAACACCTGTGATAACCTCTTCATCCCCAAGAGTAAACAAAAATACTCTTAATGGGACAATAAGAACAGAGATTGACGCTCCATGTGTAGATTTGGCTAATGAAGACAACAACGAACAAAGTGACCTCTTCCAAACACTTGCAGAAAAACAGCTCAAAGTGGACTCTGTGTTCAGAATGGAGGAAAGTCTGAAAGAAGCATCACATAAGTTGCATATACTTCCTATGGAAATACACTCACAAGGAGGCTACAGCCAGCAAAATAAATTAAGAGTAACAACAAATAAGAAGCCACTTTCGTCCCCAATAGGGAATAAATCAAGGCTCAGGACAATTGGGGTTGATATGGTGAGGGATGACAATCCTTTGCTGTTGGAATGATTGCTAACCTTGGAAGATGGTCTGATATTGAATCGAAACATCGTCATGTGCCTCTTTCATCACATACCAAAGCTGCGTACGATTGATTCAGCAGATATTGCTGTAGTGGAATTTGACAATGAAAAGCAATTTGACCGGGTCTGTTTGAACATACACTCCACGCTGGTCCGGAACTTACTGCTTGATGCCTCTCCATCTTTACTCCTGTAGGGATTCAACATTACAGATAGTAGAAACAAGCTCTTGTTTGTAACAAACAGGAGTTAGTAAACAGGGCAAAGGTGGTTAACAACACAGAGGCAGAAAAGTTGCTGCCGCCCCAAATTGGATTTAATCTCCAAGCCCCCATCACATCTAGTGGGATCAATAAGATGGTCTTAGGATAGAAGGATGGGGAGAACAAACCCTTATAAATAGCATTCAATTGTATAAACAGCCCACCAAGAAAGATCCTAGAAGAGACATTCAACCAATAAAACGATGAAGGACGACTTGTGGGGTTGGATGACTGAGGCCTTGATACTTAAAAGGTGGTAATGCCAGGAGGTTGATCCAGGGGGGTTTGTGTCAATGGGTTCCTAGAACCCGAGGGATTTTATACATTTATTCAACAGGGATGAATATAATTTTGAGAAGTTTGATATATTATGCCTCCAGGAAATGTGGCTTTGTAGTACTCTTAATGTGGATGGATTTAGTCTCTTTCTGAATCCGGCTAAAAAAAAGTCCGAAGTGGAGGCCCTCGGCCGGTTTGCTGACAATCATAAGGAACGGGTACAGTCTGAGAGTAACTGAGGAGCATAACCCAGACCAATATATCCAAACATTGTTAATGGAATTGGACAAACATAACAGGGTGACAAACAGCTTATTAGTCATAATTAACCTATATTGGAACCTTGAGGATACGGAGTAGGATTACTTTATTGACTGTGTGTCAGCTTTAATTAACCCATTTTTATTTTTATTTATTTTATACTTTAATGTGCTATAGATTGAAAGAAAATTCAAACTTTACACATAATAAACAATTATACAATAAGATCAGTAAAAGACAATAAACGAATAATGTTCAAGAAAAACAATAAAAAATAAAAAATATTTAAATGAACAGATAATGATGTGTCATGTATCAAATTAAGAATGGGCAATATTATCTTTTCCCAAAGTTCTATGCAAATGTGTACACTTGAAATAAAAGTCTACATATTTCTAAGGCTACTCCCATAGAGATCATATGTTAAAAAGATTTGCAGTGTACCTACCACAAGTCCCACAATGGCATATATTTTCTTCACATTGCGGTTCTCAAGTTAATCAAATCAATGGGCCCAACTTTAATTCGATTTTCAGCCATATGTTATAGAGGGCTACGAACAAATGCATGTTGCAGGTATTTGTGCAATATAGCCAGAATGACATTTCGCAGATGGTTTGGGGTTTATGTACAAATTCACCAAGATGTAATTCTATTGTACTAGTTAATGTCTGGCATTCCATTAGAAGATGTTTTGCTGTCTCCAAAAATTCAGATGACTTACAGAGGCGACAAACTCGCTCTAGGACAGGAATATTTTCCCTGGCTCCCAGGTTCCTCAGAGTAGGTAGTTGTTCCAATCTAAACAGAGTGATGAAACGTCTGAGTCTTTTAGTAGGACAAAGATTTAAATATGCTTAGGGCTTCATGTAGGTGTACAATCTGTATTTGATAAATTGATAGCTCTTTAGAGTACTCAGATGTGCAAAGTTATCAAGCCAATCCCAGAGGTCCACCCTTTTCCCAAGTGCATTTTGAATTTCCTTAGTGTAGGCTATCCCTCTGTGTGTCCCTCCTATGTCAGCAAGAAATGTTGTCATAGATTTAAACAAGGGTGAAGTAGTATGGTTTTTAACCACTTCCTGGTGTATCACAGACAATAATGGATTAGAACAGCAACTGGTCATCTTATTATTAACATCTTAATTAACAAATACAACACTGCCATGCCAGAACCTCTAATTACCTTTGTGGAGATCTGAACATCAATTGTTTGGACGCGAGTTATGGTAAAGGTAGGGTTGCAAATGGACTTGGGAAGGGGGAAAAAACAGAGCAGCAGTATGGCTGAGAGAAATGGATGAGAGAGATGTTCATATGCATAAAGGGCAAACGCAGGGGGAAATACCCGGTGCGGCCACTTGGCGTAGAGAAAGGCAGCGCTGAACTCTCAACTATTTCTTTGTCTCACAAAACGGTATTCAACTAGTGAGACCAATGGAGGGGCTCCCTATGATTAATAGTGATCATGACGTACTGAAAATGACATGTTAGTTGCCTATTAGGGCCCCTTGGGAGGCGGCAGTGGTTGTTGAACCGGGGCAAAATAGGCTCTGTCTGAATCCCCCAGACATGCCTTTTTAGTCAAAGCAATATCTATCTACTGTAACTAATCAACACGTCAGAATTAATTGTATCCCTTTCCTTTCTGACTTCATGGAATTGAAATCCGACAATAGGAAACCAGTCTTTGAACTAAAACACACTTATGATAAAGAGATCCTCTGCCAGAAAAGAAAGCTGCGGGAGAACATCAGAAACTCACGTTCTCTACCAGGGCAGAGTAGAATAGAGAAATGTAAAAACCTCAAGCAACACTTTAGGAACTGGCGTATCTCGCACAGGAGTAATATACTTCAACGAGATGCTAAAATGATGCCTAGAATTTCATCTAAAAATACTAGGAACATTTGGCAATTCCTGAACAGTGTGGGGAATTCCCAGCTGGCCCTACAGTGTAATGTGGTACCAGAAGCAAAGTGGGTCCAGCATTATGGCAGTAATTAGGAAGGTCAGTAGTTCCAGAGCTCCGAGCCCAGTTGGGTTGAGAAATAACATGCTGAGGTCCGCTCCAGACGCCTGGAAAAAACGTATACTGGTACCAATCTTCAAGTAGGGCAACAGGGCTGACTCTAAAAATGATCGCCCTATTGCCCTCCTTGATGTTTTGGGAAAGGTTTTTGCTTCATTGATCCTGGTGCGGCTAAGGGAATGGGTTCTGAAGTCTGGGAACCATGACTGCCGGTCGGCTGCGGTCTACATTTATTGTTGATTAACCTGCTGAAAATTAGAGCAATAAGGGAAGGAACTAACACGTATATAGCCTTTATAGATATGGCCCAGGCCTTTGACAGCATAGATAGGGACCTGTTGTGGATGAAGCTGTTAAATTAGAACTTCCCAACAGACCTCCCGCTGGCTGTCAAGCTACTACACACAGAAACATTGTTTCAGGTAAGGCTGAACCATGCGGCCCTCTTGTCCGAAAGGATTAGTAGACACAGAGGACTAAAGCAGAGGTGACCTTTGGCCCCTGCCTTATTCAACCTGTTTTCCTCGATTCAAGGGACGTAATGGTCTTAAATGGTGCCTTCTCTCCGAGAATAAATGGCAAGCCGGTGGGATGGATGATGTATGCAGATGATTTGGTCATTTTAGACAAAACGCAAATCGGATTCCAGAGGAAACTGAAAATACTGCAGAAGTGTTTAGACAGCAACGGGCTGAAGATGAACATGGTTAAGTCTAAAAATGTGGTACTACAGCATCTTAAGGGCAGAAAAGAGTGTCTCCTTTCAGTAGTGATTAGGAAATGAACGTAAGATCAGTGAAAACGATAAGGCATCTGGAAATGTGTATAAACAGCAGTGTAAACGATGCCCACCTGCTGGCAGAGCTGAAAGCGACAGTAGAGGCCTTGGTCGCCAAGAGAGTAGCAATACACAAACAAATGGGGACATTTACGCCAATCCCAGTCCTAGAATTCTACAAACTGAAGGTGGTACCAATTCTATCCGATGGTGCAGAGTCCTCACTGTGCCCCTCATGGGAAATCTGACTGGTTGTAGAAAGCACATTTTGGAGAAATATCCTACGATTACCAAACTCTGTAATAACCAGAGTCATAAGATACAAATTTGCCCTGCAATCAATTTATGCAATGGTGGTTTGGAAATCGCCTGCCCTGTTTCGTAAACTTATTACGGAAGTAAGTCCTCCCAGTTCGCAGTCCTAAAAGTAAGGAAAGGAGTGAGTTGCAGGTATTGAAACAGTGGACGGACAGGTGTAGTGAGATAATAAAGGAGTTGGGAACAACTGAGTGCGTTTTACAGACTAATCCCGATGTGTTAAAAAAAGGTTTGTGGAATAGAGACTGGATTAACACGATAACAAGGAAAAAGGAACAGACGTTCTTTGCGCATTTAGATAAAGAATTTAAATCACTGAATGCCTTACCAAAATGCCTGCCTACATTTCATAGTCCATATTACCTTGTTTTTTTAATGAGGTTTCGAATTAACGTGTTTCATACTAAGGCAGTCCTGAAATCTCGTAATCTAGGGGGATATTACAGATGGTAAGTGCAGGCTGGGCAATGGGGCAACAGAGACCCTGCAGCACTTAACACTCCTCTGTCCCTCTTTAAGAGACTTGAGAACAATCTACCTGGGTGGTTTCACATTACAGATGCCATCATTGAATGCAGAAGGTTGGTGGGAGTTTCAATGTTGGGGTAAAAAACCCAAATTTATATTTGCTCTAACGAAATACCTGGATGACATTTTTAAACGGGTCATTAAAGGAGAACAAGGCGAAACGTTAATTGAGCAACAACATTATAGGATCCGTCCTTTTGAACCTAAATGAAATTGATGGAGTCATAAATTTTGTAAGAATTTGCAAAATAATGTTTGAGAATGTTTCCTTTTCTTTATTCTTTTTTCGTTGTTGCCTTTTAAATTGAATTCAAGGCTTGGTAAAAGTGTGTAATAAACTAAATACCAATTAAAAGAAAAATATACCACCAGCCCAAGCTGGAAGCGGACAACCACGGGAGGGTGCCCACCACTTTTTATAGTGCCACCCCCGATGTGCTAGGCTAGCAGGGGGCCAGTAACCCTTGATCCCCTTTACCCTCCATCAGGAGTTTAGTTTTGGCACTGCTCGATACCCTGAGTTACTGCCTGCGAGAAAAGAACACAATCATTTGAAAACCTGGAAAGAAATTACATATTAGGATGGGTTGGGTGGGACAGCGCTGAGCCCGCTGAAGGGGGAGCAGACGTGCAAAGCAACCCCTCCCCCTGCGCAGGTACTAGATATAGGGTCCATATTTTATGGCCCAACTTCCTTTTCTTGCCTGCGTCTCATTCTTGAGGCAGCAGGCGGGGTGGGGTTTTCTTGGCCCCTCCACCCTGTTATGCCTTGGCAATGCTATCCCCTTCGGGACTGCGCCATGTGTGTACATGGGCAGTTGGGTACTGCTTGTCCACCACCAGGTAAGCTAAATACAATTCCATTCTAGCCCACCTTGGCTAAATAACTAAGGCCAGGCCAGCTTTTCTCATTTTTGGCACAACAAGGCCACAGTTTTATTATCAAACATTTTACACTGTCACTGCAAACCAAACAATAACATCTTCAATACTTGTTTACAACCCCAGACGATTGGCAGCACCTTTCTGTTTAATATTCCTATTCCTTGGCACCACACTTCACCTTTCTCTGTTTCTTTATTCATAGCCAGCTCTCTTTTTCCTTATCCATTCCTTTCCAGCAAACTTAGGTCCTTTCTCCCAAAACCTCCCAGAGCCTCCCACTCTGGGCGAAACACATTGGCAGCCGCTGCTGATGGATGCAGGGAGGGCCGTTATGCTTTCCTTTTTTTTTTAAACCAGCCCAAGATGGAAGCTGATGACCAAGGGGGGGGCCCTTCCTCTTTTAACCGTACCTCCCCCACTACGCGCTAGGCTGGGGGCCAGTAACCCTTGGTCCACTTTACCTTCCACCAGGAGGTTACTTTAGGCACTGCTCGACCACCACAGAAAAAAGACGTTTTCGAACCATTGGCTGCCGCCATTATTGCAAAAACTGGCATAGTATTCACACCCTCTTAGGGCATCCTTCAAGTTCAGTAAAAAGAGGTATAGGCCCATATCCGACAGGTGAATCCCGTCCTTCTTGTAATAAGCAGGCACTCCTAGGTAAATGCGCCCGTGCCTGATTGTTGAGAAACCACCCCCCTGCAAAATGTTGCCATAGCCATATTCAGCTTTTTTCTGGACTTTTCAACAGATGCGCCTGACTTGCTCTCTCTCTCCATGTACACCTCAGGATCATTTCTGACTACATCAATTTGCATGCCCCCAAGGCCTTGCTCGATGCACTCATAGTGCGGCACATTTCGTGCGGCAGGAGACATCTGCCCATTTGGGCCAGGTCGTTCGCCTAAGTGAATAATTACTACGTCAGGGGGGCCTCCTCTTCCGTTAAAGCTGCCACCGTTTCCTCCAGAATCCGTAGAAAATGTTGAATAGAAAAGAACGTATGACATCATTGTTAAAATTTCGGAAGTATCAAAATTAAATACAGCTGAAATAACACAATGATGCCATACGTTCACGTTGCAGCGGATATGGGTAACATGGGTTGAGGGAGCCCCCCCCCCCACCGTTGATCGATGTACTGTGATCTGGGGTTGGGGGGGTGTCACCCGCTCAGTGATGAAGGCATTTTAAAATAAAACCAAATAAAGTACCCTGCAGCACCAGTTCACGTAAGTGGAAGGAACTGGTGTCACTGGGAGACAGAGAAGTCGGTGGCATACAATGGTGCCGCTGTAAGGTAAGTAGGGGGGTTGTAGGACGAATTAGTGAGGGAGACAGGGCAATGTGAACAAATCGAAAGGGAAAGCAGGTAAAAAAAAACCTCTGGTGTTTCCTTTCGCTGACATTTCTCTTTCGATATTTTCACGTATGTCTGTTTCCTCCAGTTCATCCCATCTCATTCCTTTCTTCCAAACCAGAGGATGACAGTATTGCTCAAGGTCCTGTTTCTTCCACTCCTCCTGATGTTCACCCTCTCCGCTGCTTTCACTATGAGCGAGTGGCCAATCACCTTGGCAACATTTCTGTCATGTGTGGCTACCTCTGGTATGGGGGGAGAAAAAATAAATAAACCATCGGTGTTGCGAACTACATTGTGTCGGTTGTGACATATTTTTTATAGGCCCCATATTTCCATCAACCGATATCTTTAATCCCCTGGATGCTTGCCCCTGCTCCTGCTGCCCCGGAGGCTGCTCTTATTCTAAACAAGTGGATATCGTACTGCTTCGGGTCCCTGCCCACTCTTTTCAACACCATGCCCAACATTGCCTTGAACTGAAACACTGTCAGTGGCATCCCGTCCATGTGTACCAACAGATCCCTTGCGCCACTAGGTCTTACAGCCCAGAAAATTCTCAGCAGACATACTGGGCAGCAGCTGCCTTCTCTTCTACAGCGCAGCCAGACCCATTGACCTTTCCCAGCTGATCTGTCTTTGACCTCCTCAGTAAAATGGTCACTTCCTGCCTGTGGAGCTCCACGTCAGAGGCTGCTCCCCCTACGCAGTTACTAGATGTAGGGGCCACATGTTAAGGCCACGCTTCCTTTTCCTGCTTGCGCCTCATTCTTAAGGCAGCAGGCAGGCAGAGGGTGCTCGGCCCCTCTGCCCTGTTATGCCTTAGTGCTGCTAGCCCCTTTGTGGCTATGCTATGTGCCATACAGAGAACAGGTCTGGCACGAACAGAATAGATATAGCACAGGCAGCATAGACATGAGCAGCGCATCCCCCCATCAAACACTCACAACAGCAGAGCCTTATTTGTGCCAGGGCTGTCAGGTGCTCAGTCCTGAGACATATTTTGATATAGGGGGTGATCACCAGAACCTCTGGCATTGTTGTCTGCCATGCATGTTTGGCTGCTTGCAGTGCTGACTCTGTTCCAGGTCGTCCCTTTCAATGTCGCTTTTGATGCAAAGCAGAATGCTTCTGATGGGTAAATCAATTACATTTTCCCTGCCGTTTAATGCTACTGTTTCTGGCTACTGTACCACAGGTTAATGTATTTGAGTTATCTGTTAGTTCCCCTTCCCAGGTGACTTAATTCTGTAGCTGGTTAGCCAGTAGAATTTGAAAATAAATGCTTTCAAATGCAGTATTCTGCCCAATTTTCGCAAATTCTGGAAGCTTGCTTGCTATCCTCCCTCACTTAAAGGTTCTCCTCTTCATGCATTTGCATTGACACCTAAAATGTGTGTTCTCAAATATTCCATAGCAGCACATGAGAACAAAATAACCTGAGTGGCCTTTATCCGAGGCACTGATATGTTTTCCTTAGGACCTAGGACGTGTGTTGTGCATTAAATGGTTTCCAGTCATTATTTTACAATTCTGTTGAAGTCCCTAGGCTAAAGGTAATTTTATATGCACCATTTTGTTTAACATGTTTACGTACTTAATTTGATATATGAAATTTCGACCGTATCCTGTTCCTTCAATTAAGTACATTATTTTGTGGTAATTTGCTTTGTTGTCACTACATCGAATTACTTTGTTGGGAAGTAATTGTGTAGATGCAATTAAGGGTAGGGCTATAAGGGGGATGGAAAGGGGTTCGTGTAGGCATTGTAGGAGGAAGAGGCATGGGGGACAACATAAAAAAAAAAACTTCAAAGTAATGGCAACGAAGAAAATGACCACCAGGTAATTTAATTTGTTTTAATAACATAGACCCCTTTTATCATGTTTGGAAATAATCACGAGATTCCAAACCAAAAACAGACCCCCGAATTCTTCAGATCATTCACCATCTGGACAGTATATGGCGCTGACGGGACAGCTAGTGTAAATGGAGGGCACTGGCAGTGCACCCACAATGCCATATTTCTCACATAGAACCACTTGAGCTTTGGGAACAACCGTGCCAACATTCCCTCTACACGCACAATATGCAAAGAGACTGGATCCAGCACAGACAGCAGCAGTGCAATCTCCCTTCAGACTAATGGTACAATCACAGTATGGGCCGCTGAAGTGCAAGCATGTCTCAGACACAGAGGAACTGTGACAGCATCGACAGCAGAAGTGCAGTGGGTACCGGCAAAACTGCCTTACCGTTTCCAACACCCATATCCCGGTATCACTGGGATATTACAAGTAGCGGAGACTCCGGCGTGTTCTCTCATTCTATGGAGGACTCCATGGGATGCAATTGCCGGTATTACTGGCACTGGTAGTGCCAATGCCGTTGATTCCGGCATTTATTTGCCAGTAGGGGCTTGAAATACAGTTCTGTTAGGCAGAATCATATGCAGTAGCGTTTGGGAACACCACACAAAATTAAGACTACAAGTGCAAGTACAAATTCACTTTTGGTACAAGCCTGTACTACACAGTAAAGTGGTAGCGATGGCTGCGCATCCAGACTTATCTCAAGAATAAAGTGAGCAGTATCAGAAGTCACACAAAGGGCAGCAATTACTATGGTTCAAACAAACACCTACTCAAGGTTTCTGAGTAAAAGAATATACATGTATTTACACCATCAGTTATAAAACAAGTCACTAATTTGAAACAGCAGAAAAATCACAATCTTAATACACTACACACCACCCTCTGAATTCTGGACAAGTTAAACTCAAAATGAAGTGTGAGCAAAATGGCACTCTAGCAATTTAAAAAGGGAGGGGAAGACAAGGTTATTCAAAATCAAACAGCACCAACAAGTAAGTAAGCAGGGCAATCCAGAAAAGGCTTACTACAACTAGGATTCAAATCAATAGGCCTGGGCCAATGTTAATGGTTCATAGTCTTTGCGGAGAATCACACAGTTCAGAATAGTTTGTGGTTAAGCCTTTGCCAAGAGTTCGAAACAAAGTTGGTCGGAATAAAAGTTATTTAAAAGAGTAGAGCAGGACAAGCCCTCGGATTGGCGAAAGATTTCAAACACTTTCACTGCGGTCGGACGGAACGAACAGCCAGGTTTGCACAGTATCTTAGTAGAAGAAGAATGCTGTAGCTGAGCGCAGAAGTTCCTGGCAAGTCCTGCAGGCTCACGGTTCCTGAAGCGACTGTTGGACTGACAAGAAGGAGGAAGGCTGGAGGATCCTGCACTGCCCAGGGAACAAACCAGCAGCAGAGCAAAGCAACAGATAAAATGTGCCCTCCTTAAAACCCAAACAGGGTCCGGTCCTTCTGGCTATCCGGTTCACTGCAGCAGTGCACAGCAAATTCAACCAGGGGAGGGAGGCCTTGCTTGAAGTTTGGCGAACTGGTTGGTCCCACCAGCTCAAGGGAAGAAGTTTGGTTGCAGATCTTCTCTGTCGTTGAAGTTCAGGAGATTCGGACCCGCAGCAGGGCTTCACCAGGAGGTTCAGTAGTTGCAGCAGTCCTCTTCCTTCAGCTTTTCTTCGGTTCTCTCGATCCAGTGGCGACTCTGCCTTCCAAGCTCAGAGACCTGCTTTTCATGCAGTTTTCCCCCATTTACACAGCCTGGCTGTCAGTCACACAGCAGGATGGCTGTCCTACTTGGGTTTCCAAGGAGACCCTGTGCAGGGGGTTTAAAACTCCTCCCTCAAATCTTGTCCACCCAGACTCTCAGGCGCTTAAGGAGGGCTTCTGGGCAGAAGCCCGCCAAAGGACGGCGAATAAAGGAGCCAAACCTGGTTTGACACGCAGAGTAAAACACGAGAAAGACCTTTACAAAAAGAAATGGCGAATAAACCCAGCCGGAACCAATTAAAATTAAATGGGGTCCAGCGGATTAAAGTTTGAGGCTACTTACATAGCCTAAAACAGTACCTAGGCTATTTTCATAGTCCGCGGTAGGGTAAAAATGGTAGATACTGCTGCCACCAGCCAAGTCTTAAAGAAAGGGGAACAAAATAATGTTCCATGAGAGACAGACAAAAAGGGATAACCATTAACCCTTTGCAGTACTCTATGTAAAATAATTGGTACTGGGTCTGTGAATTTAAAAAGACTAATAAAGTCAATGACAACTTTACATGTTCTGGGAGACAGTAGTCAGTCCCAGAATATGGAGTTTAAAGTGGGGAGTATGAAAAAGAACCCTGTGTCACTGCACTAAAGGTGCTGTATGATACACAGTAAAAAGATGATGCCTATGGAGTAGGTGAGACTCCACAGTCTATGAACACAAAAATGTAAAAAACAGAGCAAATCACATGTAAGAGTGGGAAAAAAGGTTCACACTCTTACCAGGTGAAAAAAAAAAATAATCCTAGAAATCCAGCAAAGCTGCTGAGGGACTCAGTAGGTAAGGGAAATTAACCTTTCTGACGAATTCTCCCTAACAAGGTCATATCAATTCCCCCACCGGCAAACTTGTATTTCTCTGGTCCGGAAAAAAATTCTAGTGCCGGAATTACCAGCATTTTTTCCAGACTGTGGAAACTGTAATTAACCCCATAATGAAAGCAGCACAGACAGCAGCAATGTTCATTTCCTTCACACATTGAAGCTGCCCCTATTCTCAAGTGTCCCTATGGCAGGTGTCATTGATAGGCATTGGAGTCAGAGTTAAACAGGCTCTGATCATTCGAATTGGAGGAAGCCAGAGGTTTGGGGAGCGCAGAAATAGTAATTACATCTGGTAAAATAAGGACATAGCCACCATTTGGTGGTTATCGTTTCCCCGTAGATCTATGACAAGGACAACAAGGGCAATCAACTTTTAATGGCACACCACTGTTTACTCAGGGCACAAAAAGAATGGTTGATTTTGGTGCATACCAAGTCAGCTTATTCTATGAAAAGAATGGAAGGCTTTCTCTTTTTCATCACACTTAAACAGATGAGGTCCAAACTGTGTGTCTCTGGGGCATAGTCAGTGCGTGGCATGAAGGACAGCACCCAGCCTCATTGCTCCGGGTACAACCTGTCTCTTTGATCACAGCTCAACTGTTTTCAAAGCTGTTTCTGGAACCCAATAAGGGATCATAATTCCTTGCTAACTGAAGATCAATCATGTTAAAACCTAGTGTGAAGCTGCACATTTTATTGATCTTTTGCAGACCTTCAAGCTGCATACCAGTGTCAAAAAAATCAATGCAAGTAGCTAACTTTAACAAATAAGCTCTTCTGGGTGTGTCAACATTTTAAAGTAGTATAATCCTTCAGGCAGGATGACAGGCAGTCCTATGCCAGGTATACAACTACCAAGCAGTCTAGTATTGGCCTGCATTGTATGCATATGGCCTAAATTAGTGCTGCCCGGCCAATAAAATAATGTAACAATATTAATGTCATCAGAGTTCTTTTCTCGCTACAATGCCTCCCTATTGTGTACCATACTCTGCGTTGTTTCATGTTAACTTGAGTATGTTATTCTTTTTTAAATATACTTTATTGTGCATTGTGTAGGTTATTCACGAAATATTATTAGGGTTAATTCATTTGTATTTCTTAATTAGTGGCAATTATCTCAACCAAATCTTACAATCAACAATGTTCCTGTTAATTGGCAGCTAGCAAATCAGCATGAACTTGTGCGCTGATTATGCGCTTCACCCAATAGTAACTTTTAAGAGTTAAAACAGATATATAGGTTAATGTAACTGTTTTAATATGACTTTTAATTTTGTTAAAAAATCACTTTTTGGGTTCCCAGTTTTGCAGCGCAATTTCTAAAAACCCTGTTCACTGGGAAGCAATGTTCATGTTCCGCTCGAGCAGAGAGAATGTACTGCACTGCACAGCACAATCATTAGTAGTGCAATCTCCCCTCACACCACGGTCACAGCCGAGGATTCAATAGACAACACGAGGTAGAATTATGAGTTTCAAACAGAAATCGTATGAGATCGTACCAATATCAATGGTTGCTTTTAGGACATTAAACAAGGCAATTACATAGCAAAAAAGCATTGACAATGCCAACAGTTTTCGTTTTTGTATAGTGTGAGAAACCTGAGCGTATTGACACTGCTACTCACTTGGATCCTATGCACTGGTGGCCAGGGAAAGGCCATGGCTCTTGAATCCTAACCCTGGGTTGGAGAAGCAAGGGAGGATCACCTGGGTAGAGAGTCCTTTAGGATTGGGAGTGCGGTGGCCTTGGGTGAGAAATGGTATCCCCCATTCCCTACTGACAACCACTCTAACCCTCCCCAACCTTTGTAGGCTATTTTAAGCCACTTCTCCTCAAATCCTTCCATATAACATTTGACAGTACTGAGATGAAGAAGCTGCAACTAAGAGTGAGGAAGATTTCCCATTTATACCACTCTGGTACTGGGACATTGAAGATGCCTGTAAGGAACTATGAGGGTCAGGCATGTCCCTGCAATTGTGGTCAGGCTGGACAAATCAGAGCTCCACACCAGCAGCCTGCCAAGGGGCTGTAGGTGTATAAATGGAGACCAACCTAGCAGGGCTAAGTGTGACAGGTGAAGCAGCAGGACATCCATGAAAAGAGGCAGCCATGCTGGCCCAGGAGGAAGAGCCAGGACACTGGCAGAAATTCCAGTGGACTTGTGGTCTCTGTATCCCCCACAATCATGGGAGCCTCCAGACCAAAGTGTGTGCATCCGGGGCTGAGAAGGAGCCCGGAATGCTGAGGACGCTGTCCGAATCTGGACCCAGCATCAAAGTTGTCTGTGTGAAGCAGGGAGCACACGGTGAACGAGCAAAGTTTGCAACGGTGGGATTTTCCGACGTACTACTTCAGGTGGTGAAAAGAAGTCGCAGGAAACCATCGGGTGAGAGCGGAGAAGAAAGGCGAGTGTCAGGGAGGCGCTTCATCACTGTACAGACCACAAGTGAGTAACGGTCTAGAAGAATACATAATAATCTGCCTATTGAATACCGAACTAAATGGAAATTCGATATTTGAAAATCCAATGCGTATTGAATAGCTGATTAAATAAAAACTGAGCATTGAAATAAAACAAGTGCACATTGAGAGGGCAATTCATGGAATCAAGCGCAGAAGTGGCGCACGTGGCTGGCGCACAGAGGGAGCTTGCGCCAGCTTGCGCCAGCCGCGTGTGCCAAAACCCATTTTGACGCACAGCGTATTCATGGATTTAAACATCCATAACCAGCTGTGGTGCAGCGACCCTGCAGCAGCACCAGTTACGCCCCCCAACCCCGCCCCGTGCGCCCAGAAAATCCGCACAAATCCCCTACATGGCGCAAAGGCCAGTGGACCAACATACAGCCCCCCAACAATGAAAACGTGCTAAAAATGCCACTCAGCCCTCACGAGAAAACCCAATTGCGTGTAAAACTCCCTGTGCACCCCTCGGAATATGTGTACCCCGCTCGCACCAGGCCAATCGTGTGTAACACTCCCTGCGCACCCCTCGGAATACGCGTACCCTGCTTGAGCCAGCAAAAATCGCATGCAAAACTCCCCACGCACCACTCAGAATACGCGTACCCCGCTCGCGCCAGGCCAATCGCGTGTAAAACTCCCTGTGCACCCCTCGGAATACGCTTACCCCGCTTGCGCCAGGTCAATGCCATATAAAACTCCACGTGCACCCCTCAGAATATGCATACCCCGCTCGCGCCAGGCCAATCACGTGTAAAACTCCCAGCGCACCCCTCAGAATATGCGTACCCCGCTCGTGCCAGGCCAATCATGTGTAAAACTCACCGCGCACCCCTCGGAATACACATACCCCGCTTGCACCAGGAAAATTGCGTGGAATAAGTCCTCCCTGTGGTGGTGGCTGGCTGCGGGGCATGGGCAGGGGTGATGGGCTGCCTGTGGAGCATGGTCAGGGTGGATGGGCTGTCTGTGGGGCATGGGGAGGGTGGACGGCCTGCCTGCAGGGCATAGAGAGGGTGGATGTGTTGCCTGTGGGGCATGGGGAGGGTCTGCCTGCAGGGCATGGGGAGGGTGGATGGGCTGCCTGCAGGGCATGGGGAGGGTGGATGGTCTGCCTGTGGGGCATGGGGAGGGTGGATGGTCTGGCTGTGGGGCATGGGGAGTGTGGATGGGCTGCCTGTGGGGCATGGGGAGGGTGGATGGGCTGCCTGCTGGGCATGGGGAGGGTGGATGGTCTGCCTGTGGAGCGTGGGGAGGGTGGATGAGTTGCATGTGGGGCATGGGGAGGGTGGATGGTCTGCCTGCAGGGCATGGGGAGGGTGGATGGGCTGCCTGCAAGGCATGGGGTGGATGGATGGTCTGCCTGTGGGGCATGGGGAGGGTTGGTGGTCTGGCTGTGGGGCATGGAGAGGGTGGATGGACTATGGTATGGATGTGGTATGAAAGTAAGCATGATTTTTAGGAAGAATAAGTGAAAGGTTGTTACGGACTGGGTTGCTTGTCTCGACGATAGGGGTGAGCAACTTGTAGATCCAGGTTAAGAGATGAATTTTTGCTAATTATTAAATGGTCAACTGTTACATGAGATTAAATGTATACAACGATATTGCATGGTAATGGTGCAGATATTGTGATTTGCATACTATCCGAAATACTCCTTTTTAAAAAAGATTAAAAAATTGGAACTGTGAAGAAGAAAAGATAAAAGAAAAAAAGTTTTTTACTGTTGAAATATGAAAAATAAAATACTATTTTTTGATACAATGTGGTGTAGTATGAGAATCTAATGGCTATTAACCTCATACAGTAAGGTTCAACCAAATATGGACTTGGGGAAGCAAGGGACCGAGTGAACATTGTGTATTGTTTAAGAGTTCTGTTTATAGAGGGCTGTTCACTATCGGTCATAGGAAATATTACCTCTAGTCTTTCTTAAGTTTATTGTGAGGGTGGATGGACTGCCTGTAGGGCATGGTGAGGGTGGATGGGCTGCCTGTGGGGCATGGACAGGGAGGATGGGCTGTCTGTGGGGCTTGTCCAGGATTGTAGGGGTCTCCCCTGTGTTGTGGTCTGCCTGCAGGGGGTGCATGTGGCTCCTCACCACACGGGTGCGCGTATATGGGAGTATGTGTGCTCTTTACATGTGATTCTGCTGGTGCGAGTGGGGTATGCATATTCTGAGGGGTGCGTGGGGAGTTTTACACACGATTGGCCTGGTGCGAGCCGGGTACGCGTGTTCAGAGGGGTATGCACGCTGTACACGCTGGCTCGAGCGAGGTACACGTATTCCTAGGGGTGTGAGAGGAGTTTGACACTCAATTTGGCAGTATGGGCCCTCCCGAGTGTGCCCTTGCCCCTCCCCATGACGCGTTGGCAGGCCATCCACCCTCCCCATGCCTCGCAGATAGGTCACATGGCACCATGCACTTGGGAGCCCCAACACATGTCCCCCACCCCACCCCCATTGTCGGCAACCTGCCAGCAGGCCCCGACACATGTCCCTCCACCCCAACCCCATTGATGGCAACCTGCCAGCAGGCCCCGACTCATGTCCCCCCCACCCCCATTGATGGCAACCTGCCAGCAGGCCCCGACTCATGTCCCCCCACCCCACCCCCATTGACGGGCACCTGCCAGCAGGCCCCAACTCATGTCACCCCCACCCCACCCCCAGTGATGGCAACCTGCCAGCAGGCTCTGACACATGTCCCTCCACCCCACCCCCATTGACGGCAACCTGCCAGCAGGCCCTGACTCATGTCCCCCCACCCCTCCCCCATTGATGGGCACCTGCCAGCAGGTCCCGACTCATGTTCCCCCACCCCGCCCCCCAGTGACGGCAACCTGTCAGCAGGCCCCGACACATGTCCCCCTACCGCACCCCCATTGACAGCAAACTGCCAGCAGGCCCCGACACATGTCCCGACAACCCCATTGACAGCAACCTGCCAGCAGGCCACGACACATGTCCCTCCACCCCACCCCCATTGAATGCAACCTGCCAGCAGGCCCAGACTCATGTCCCCCCACCACACCCCCAGTGATGGCAACCTGCCAGTAGGCGCCAACACATGTCCCCCCAAACACCACGTCATAACAATACAGACCTATGGCCCTAATGCCAACCCAAATCCCACCCCCGGCCCCGAGTACAAACACCCAACGATCCACCACACCCACTCCCTGGTAAATTACCCATGCCATGAGAATCTGAAAAGAACCAGCATGACCATTAATAAATGTCCTACAGAGCCACACAGTGGCAACACATGATGGAGCCAATGCTCATGGAGACATGCACGAAATAAATCATAGTAGACCACACCAATAATTAAGAATTATGAAATGTATTAAAAAGAAAACCAAATGACAAAATGAAAACCACACATGCAAATGAAGAAATTATGATTACAATATGAAAAAGAAAGTAAATTCCAAGGAAAAAATAAAATCCAAAACATGAAAAAAGAAAAGTGGTCCATCCCCAAAGTCCATAGAAAGAAATCCTAAGTTGAAGAGCATAAAAAAACATTACTCCATGTGAAGGTATAAAAGAAGAAAGTATATACATGTCCGGAAAATTTGAAAATGAAAGCCTGAAGGGTCCATTATCCCAAAACAAAAGGAAACCTACAAAAAACCCTATCTAAAATACAACTATATACAAAATGTGGAGCAAAGGCGGCGGGTTAGTCCGACGGCTCACTTTTTGATGTCCCAGGCCAGGGCATTATTGAACTCCATGTCAATGTTCCAGAAGCGGGCCTATTCCCTGGCCTCAAGGTCTTGCAGGGATGCAGCCATGGCCTCCTCCAACTCCCTGCGAGTTGCCTCAAGGCACTCATCCCACCTCAAAGCCCGGTGCATGGAGTTCTCTGCCCTGACCATTGTGAGCCGTGCCCTCTCCGCCTGCCACTGCTCCGCATCTATTTGCTGGCCCACCCGCTGCCACATGGAAGACACTCCCAATCCTGGGTCCTCCTGCCTGCTGGCCGATGCCTACCCCCGGGATGTTGATGCCCCTGAGCTATTATGCCTCCCACGCTGAGCCTGCTGCTGCCTCCAATGCAAATGCCTCTGGCACCACAACGGCATCCAAGCTGATGGAATCCTCTGGTGCTGCCATGCACGTGCCCTGCTTGTTGATGCCTGCACGTCATCCATTTGCTGAGCTCCAGTTGGTGGGGTGGCCACCCCTGCTGGACCTCCGACTCCCGACTATGGCAGGGATGTGTCCTCTACCAGCCTAGCCGCTGACTCAGGGGCGGCTCCACAGGGGGCCCAGGTGACACTTGGGTGGGAAGATGGCACAGAGGACGACTGGCACATAGGGGGTTCAGTTGAGGAGGGGGTCGCAAGAAGATCCAGCACACAGAGGAACCCAGTGCTGACAACCTGTCCTAGTAGTGCGACGTGGCCAAATAGGTATTCAAAATGACATGCATTGTCCTGACAAGAACCCTGCACATCATCCCGAACACCACGTTGGCGCAACGCTACACCAGCTAGGACAGGCTCAATCTGGTCATGGATTGCCACTTCGCAGGGAGAGGAAGGCCATTTGGGGTTTGTGCATCCCCTCCCTGAAAACGGGTCTGGACGGAGGCATCCCTGCTGGTGCCGGATGATGCAGTCACAGGATCGGGGACAGGATTACACACAGGCACCTCTGCGGTTGACTGTGCTGCCTCCTGTCCCTGCCCCTGGACTGCACCACTAGCACCAGTGGAATCCCCCCTTCCAGGCCCTGTGCATGGGGCTTCCAATTTCTACTCCTCAACCAAACACCCCACCAACCTGGATGAGTCAGTGCCATCTTCCTTGGTAGGCCCCTGTGGAGGCTCAGCTTCCCCTTCTGCTGCTGAGGAGTCCACCTCCAACCTCCGCCACTTGGACCTTCCCTCGGCAGCTGCGGCCATGGACGCAGCACCAGACACCTCACTCCCGGAATATATCAGTGCCTGAGAAGGGGAGCTGGGCCTTGCGTCTCTGGCTGGCGGGATCCCTGCCACTGTTCTCCACAGCACCGTCTCCGCTCTCTTCATCAGTCGATGCTGCAGACAGGGAGAGATAGAACACAGGCATCAGGGCACTGTACAATGGTCTGATACACACATGACAGTTGGGTGGCAGTGTCAAACTTCACAGATGGCATCACACTCCCCAACACTCATATCATTTGAACCCACACACATGCACAAATAAACTGGTATCATGCAACAGGCATCAGCATCCATACACACGTAACTGCATGAACAACCAAAGGTTGGCATAACGTCACAAGCAACATGGGGAGTGCCGATCACATGCACACATGCCACCAGACAGACATGCATCTGTATATCTCCAACACCTGTCACAGTGCAATCATCTGCAACTAAGTCACATTTTCCAATTAGGTACCCACATGTCCGGGTCACATGCATCCATGGCGTATCGCAGTCACACACATGTCAAACACACACACTCACATGTATGCCGTGCACGTACATGAAGATGGAACCAGCATCCATGTGTCACACCCCAACCATGGCATAGCACATACAAAGAAATGCAAACATGTGTGCATCTCCACATGCAGTTGGGCATCATGCATTGGAACACATACATCATTGATGTGCATCACACATGACTGCACTCACATGCAGCACGGGCATGTCCCTGCACACACACACACATCCATACATGGGCCATGTCAGACATATGTCCAAGCTGCACACTCCTGCCACACCTCAACATGCACTGTGTGGAATGGGATAGCTCAGACACTCACCGCTTGACTCCAGACAGGTCGGCCTCTCCAGGACATGATGGTGAAGCACTGGGTTGATGCGTTCCAGGACCCTCATCTGGTCGATGGAAAGTTGGACCTGGCAACCCCCTGCATCCGCTGCACGCAAGAGACGCCGAGCCTTCCAGAGGGTCCTGGATCTGAAGTCCTCCCAGGGCTTCTGGACGTGTTTTAAGTAGCAGGTTGCCACCCCCTCCGTGTTGATGGCAACCACGATGTCCCACCAGGTCCTCTTCCGTCTATCCTTGTCGGTGCACGGATGTCTGAAGAGAGCATCATAATGCCCCACCATTGAATCACCAGGATGCCAACTTCTCTGGCTGAGAAGTTGACAGCCCTCTGCCTCTCTGGCTGGGGGTTTCCAGTGGTCTCCAATGGTGTTTGCCCCAACATGGCAAACCAGGAGGCAGGTGTGGGTGGGCAACTGGGTCCTGGGGCTGGGCTGTGGAGCAATGGAACACCAGTCGGGAGTCTTCTGTTCCAGCAGGGGTGGTCGCAACAACTGGTCCCCTGCAGCTGGCTGATGTGCAGGCACCAAATAGCAAGGCACGTGGCCAGCAGGCAGGCAGCAGCAGATGGCTCGTGGAAGGTGACTTGGGTTCTAGGGGGCAGGAAAATGGCTTTCTGGGCAGAAGCGTGGTCTTTGGTGTGTTGTTGCGTGGCCAGCTTGATGCAGAGTGAATCAGCACGTGAAAAAAAAGCACGTCAGCAGGTAATTCGAGGAAAGGGCCTTGGCGCGTAAGCGCGTAAGTGACGTGACGCGTGCTAGCCTTTCCCTCGGCACAGGTGCATAGTGAATCCGCACGTGCAAAAACAGCACATCCGCGTGTGAATGTGTGTAAATCGAGGAAAGGCCCTTAGCACGTTAGCGCGCCAATGACGTTACGTGCACGGGTGTTGCCTTCAGCACGTGTTAAAGTTCTAGCGGGGAAGCAGTTCTCTGTACGTGCTTTTCATGGAGACCGACGCGTCTGTTTACTCTTCTGGATTTACACGCGATTACTTCACAGCATTTGAAGTTCGTACCTCTTCTTTTGGCAGGGTGTTGTGTTGGGTGTCCTGACCCACGTTTGGACTATTAAGCTGCAACATTTGGTGCTGTGGGCTTAGAAAATCCAAAATGGCAGAAAAGCCCACAGTTGCGCCAGAATCCGGGAAAACCGTGCAGTTTGTGCGCACACCAAAATGGTTGCCTAACCTGCCACCCACCAGTGCAAGCATGATGGGCCAGGAGTGCCATGAGTGAAATGTGTGCCAAAGGAAAAACAGCAGTGCAGGTTGGCTAAAGAAGCACTTTAAAATCACCTTTGTTTCCCTGAATGCAAGCTCAAAATGCCTATTTTAAACATCACAAAATATTCAAAAATCTCAATGAACACCAGCAGACATTTGGCAGAATGTAGTCTTGCGTGCATACTGGAAAGAGAAAGAGCCCAAAACCATGTTCATAACAAAACTGTCTGAGCTGAGGATGACAGCAGCTTAACTGAAATTGGATTTAAAACCACTAAAATCGAAATGTTTAAATTAAATTAGTGACCTACTTTCGAGTGCCACATAGTTTGCAACTGTTAAATGTCATAGTTTTGAACTTAGAATCGGCATTCTAGCTGCATGTGTGAAAATTGTAAGTTTGATTTGAATGAACAAAAACTGGGAACAAAAGTGACATTTAGCTGAAGCCTGGCTTAATGAAACTGGATTCTGCCTGACAAATACCCCCGACAGGAGAGGGAATTCAGCAGCTGTGTTCCCAGGCCTGGCTGCATCCTGCTGCCCCTGCCAAAAGGAGATGACACCTCTTTGATTGAATTAGGGCAGTGGCACCTGGGGACTACAGGAAACTAAACAAAGCACAGTCCCTGGCTCAGGCAAATGTTATATTGGGGGGGTTATAAAATGGCTTCCGCTTGGGAGAAACTGGGAGAGGCAGTGCCTGAGAGAGCAAGCTGAGCTTGGGGAAAGTGGATAAACCAGAAATTCCACCATGTGCTTTGGAAAACCACACCCCTTTGGGGCTAGAGCATGATTTTAAAAAGATGGATAATTCATAGTGCGGACTTGTAAAAATTATATAAATAACATCATCATTCTTGTCATTTTTCTGCGCACATTTTAAGAGGTGTTAGGACCCTGTGGTATGTTCTTGGGGATAGTAGCGGAAAAAAAGGTTGTTACTCCAAATGTAGGCATGTTAAAAATCTGACACATCATCATCTGAAACCCATATCCCTGGTGCACATTTGTGTAAAATCTGGAAAGGTTTAGAGGTCGTGATCTGGATGAAAAGCGCAGAATTCTGTCATAAGTGGACACAATATCGTACAAAGACAGGGATCGGATGGTTTGGTGCTACAGAAAATATGTTAACTGGACCTATAATATTAGGAAAATGGTACATAGATAAATATGTATTTGGGTCAGAAATAGATTTGTGTGCAATTTGACAAGGGGAGGTTCCTCTGACCATAAAACCTACAGCATCACTCTGACACTCCATTTCCTTCCTCCAATCAAGGGAGAGAGGAAAGCTTGGCCAATGATAAGTGAGAGGGGCAGGCTTAGCTAGGCCCAGGCACACACCCATTTTCAAAACACATAAAAGGAACTTGGAAACCCAGGTAGAGACATTCACTTTCCACTTTCTTGTGGGACGCTTTGCCGGGAGACTCCAGACCTCAAATCCAGAAATCCAGGGATCCAGAACTTTACTTCAGAACTTGTAGCAGAGAGGCTAACCCACAAGCTGAGTTCTCTTCAGCAGGCTTCAGAAATCATTTGCAAACTATTCAACCGCCGGGCTGTGCGGTTTGCTGCTTGCTAAGAATCCACTTGATCCAGACCCGCAGAACCAGAGACCGCTGTATCCAGAACCGCTAGCAGAACCGATAACAGAACCGGAGACCCAGAGACCAGATCACTGTGAAGAACCGCTAGCAGAAGTCCAGCCAATCCTGACCCGATCGGTGAGGAAGTCGCATTCCTGTCCAAAATCTAGTGTGAGTACCCAGCTAGCACTGTGCCAAAACCAATCTCTTAGTTTAAAATAATCTAATCCAAACTATTTTAGCCTATTAGAACTGCCTCCTAGAATTGTGTCATTCTGTCATCTTTAAAACTGAAAACTGTCATCTGTCATTCTGAGCTTTAAAATTTAAAATCCGAAAAACTACCTTTACTAAATCGACCGTATCTCCGGAACCGTTTGTGCTAGGAACGAGATTTAACTTTCATCTTAAAGCTAAGATTCTAGGCTCTAGGCTTTCCAACAAACCTAGAACCGACGTCCTACTCCTTATATTACCTCCGTAATTGCGCTCGACGGACGCGACTAAATTTGCCGCGATTTGACATTTTGCTTAATTTCTGCCACGTGTAAAAATATTTGTCTTTGCTTCCATCCCTGAAATATGTTTTCAACCTAATAACCATCCCTGAATCATTGATAGGGCTGGCCTGAACTGATTCAAAGTATCTATCACCTACCCTGAACCTCCTATAGGGAATTAAAAGCCTTTTTAGCATATTTTTCACTTAATTGCAACCAAATCAAAGTATATTGCCTGTGTTTAAAACTCCTACCTGTTTTCCTCTAAGCTTGCTAGGGGGGAACTGAATTATATTTGATTGCATTCCTGAGAACTGTTAGCTTTCCTTCCATCTCTTTACATTGCATAAAGGGGGGGTGAATTGTCAAAGAAAAGTGATTACATTGTCTTTTGTTGAAGTCACATCAAGTTTATTTTCTGTACTGCATTTTCATTCATCATTACTTTGTCCTTGAAGCCATAAAAGCATTCTCAGCTACTTTATCCTCTCTATATCACTTCTAAACCATCAAAAAGAGTGTATATTGTTTAATTTTCAAATAAACCTTTTAATTTGCAAAACAAACCTACTTCTTGGCTCAGTGGGGTCAGCAGGATTCTAAGAGAGGGGTGTTATATAAGGGTTGTCATCAGAGTAAACAAACTGGACATAAAAATATATCAATAAGGGTTTCCCTTAGCATCCCAGACTAGGCATTGACTTAGCTGTAGTGTTGAATTGAATCCGCTTACAAAGTGGGGGCTCGGAGCCGGGATATTCTGGGTTAGATTTACCACTTGTGCAGCTTAATACAGTGTGCCAACTGACCGGATACACATATCCGGTTAGATCAGCACGCTGTTTTACACTGTGAAAGCACCCCTCAAAGAACGCTCTAAGGAAACGGTCTGTTTTGCAAAATAAAATACAAACTTCTGTAAGTCAGGAAGGAACTCAAATTCCAGAATGACGACACTGGTAGACATCAAAATAGCCAGAGAGCACTTCTTACATAAGCTATTTGTGAGAGGTGAATGGACTGAGCAGGGCCAGGATGCGTGGTTGCAGGCAATCACACAACAGGTCACTGCAACTGGGTTAGATATCTGGAGAGATCAGGGTCCCTTACATGTGGCCCTGAGCGAACTATACATGGCTCTTAAAGCTAAAGATGAACACGACAAGATGGTTAGGATAGCGGCATATTTGTATATATATATGGGAGCCATGCAGGACAAATGTGCTGAAGGCAAAGATCTGGCAAGTAGGCAACTGTTGGCATTAGAGAAGGCCCAATCTGACCTGGTCTCTTCTGTGCAGAGGAGCCAGGAGTCAGAAAATGATAGTAGGCAGTATATCATTAAAATAAAAGAGGACATGGATATACTGCAACAGGAAAAGACAGATCAGGATACCAGAATTCTGGCTTTCAGAAGGAGCACCAATACAGTTTGGACTCCTTACTGCAGAGCCAGAAAAAGCAAGAGCAACAGATCAATTTCAACAGGGCATGCACAGAGCAGGTAGCCACCCTGCAAATCCAACTAGACAGAGAGAAAGAGGAAAGCAATAAATTGATTTTGAAAGACCTGGATACCCAGGCAGAGTTTGATGAAGAACGCCAGAAAGCTGGTGCCTTTCAAAGGCAGAGGGACGACCTGGCGTCACAAATGCAGGCTATTGGTCAGGAAAGGGATATCTTAGGCCAGGAAGTCTGCCATTTAAAAAGAAAAATTCAAGAACATCACTTGGCCCTCCAGGGGCTGGGTGACCTCCAAAAAGAGCATCAGGGCTTACTAGATCACACCAGGAGGGTGGAGGAGGCCCTGGCAAGAAAGGAGCAGGCCAGTAAGGATGGGACTCAGGAGGTAACCCTCCTGCAGCAGAGACTGGCCCAGTACTCCAGGACCAATCAGGAGGCACAGAGAGAAAATGAGGCTCTCTGTCAGCACAATGATAGGCTCCAGCAACAGGTAGCCATGCAGGAGAGACTGATAGAGTCTAGTGAAGCCTTAACTGAGGAACTGAAAGTGCAGGCTCTTGCATTGCAACAGGGAGCAGGGGCTGACAGAGATGAAGTTTGCTGGGAAAGGGAAACACCTGAGCATAACCTCAGTAGCTCAGTAGCCCTACTACCAGAGGCCTTCATCTCTCTCAGTCCCTGGACTCTGCCACGCCCATGTCCCCTGGCACGCATGAGCACAGGGCCACAGGATTGGCAGATTACTATCCAGCCAAAAGTATGGGGCTCATAGGCCAGTACCACCCAGGAATGGATGGGCGGGCACCCGGGTATGGGCACCTAAGTACAGTGCAATTTAGTGCGGAACCCCAGGAAATTAGGCCCCCTAAGGGCATCCTAAAATCCTCTGCCCAGTTAGGTCACTGGGGGGATACCCATCAAATTCTGGTAGCAAGGAGGGATCTGAAGACTCCTCTGAGCGTCACAGGACACAGGAGACCAGGTCCCCACATTCTGCCTGTTATTCCCAGGCTCGCAGAATCCGGGAAAACCTGGAAGATCAGACGGGCACCTCAGGGAACAGTGCTTCTGAATCAGAGGATGAATGGACCAGGGTTACCCAAACCAAAAAGGCCAATAAGGTGAAAAGGGCCTTGCTTAAGGACCCCTTAAAACAGATTAAGGCAATCAGGATTGTCAACACGCCTTATCATAAGAACGCCAAGTATTCTGTTTGGGAACACTTGGAGCTCTATGAGCAAATGATGGAGACTTTCCATTTGAAGGACAGCAGTAGCTGCATCCAGTACGTCAAATGGACGTTCTCCCCTGAATACTCCAGTTTCTTTGCGGGCTGGAGGACCAAAACCATTCAAGATGGTCCACATATAGGGCGGCCATCTTGAAACATTTTTCTGTACATAGGAATCCCCAAGAGGCTCGCAAGGCAGCCTACAATTTGCAATGTGGGGAGGATCAGGCCCCACAAGAATTTGTGCAAGAATTGAAGCCTGCCTTTGCGCAGACCACCAGAAGGGTGCGCACGGACAGCAGAGAATTCATCAACACATTTTTCCATGCTCTTTCCAAGTACATAATGACCCAGCTCGTGAGAGATTTTCACGAGAAAAGATCTTTAGACTGGGTCATTGAGCAAGCCACCCGGATTTATGAGGTGCAGAAGCCCATAGAAAATAAAAGTAATGCGCAGAAAAACCCCAAAACCAACAGCACCCCTGCTGTTGCCAAGGTGGCGGAGGTAAAGGTTGCCCCCGTTTTAGATTTGAAGATGGGGGGGGGCCTAAAAACCTGGTTGGGCAGAATAACTCTAACACCAGAAGGCCCTCGGGCCAGTCACAGACAGGGAGTCAAGGAGGTAGTCCCACAAATGGGGTCCCTCGCTCCCCTGATTATGTAAGTCCCCGCTACAAGGGAAACCGACCCATCCTGGGTTATGTGTGGACTCCTCCAGCCCAAGGGGGGGGATCCAGTCAAGCACCTAACCCAGAGAACTTCCCTCCAAACTTCCCACAAGAGGGCAGAAATTCACCAAACCCTGGGCCAAACTTTTCCCCCAGGTATCCACAAGGATTCCAGCCCCAAACTCAACCATCCGTCTTTCCCCAATTCCCTGAGCCCAGACCACCTAATCCGGGAGAGGGGAGGCCAAGGATGGAGGGGTACCCAAATCTTCCCAACCTGGGGTATTACCAGAGAAGGGATAGCTACCCTTCCCGGGATCAGCCCAGGGGAGAAAACAGAACCCCGTATCAACCTGTTCGGGTTTCCCAACTTGAGCACCAGGTCCAAAATATGGCACGGGATCTGGGTCACATACTGAGGGCTCAACAAAACCCTCAGATGAGCATGCCACCTCAGAATGCCCCAAACTCTGGACCTGGTGCTCCAGAACAATGACGGGGGCAGCACCCCGATAATCCACCGGTTCCCAGGGAGGAGGCACAAGGGGAAGAGGGGTGTAAAGCCTTGGAGGAAGCTTCCTTCCCCACTTGTAAACAGCCCCTGGAAACCCAGGAACCGGAAACAAAATCTCCTGCCCTGAAAGCCTGCCTCCCAAGGAGGAGAGGGGGGGTAGGAGAAACAAAGGACCCAAACAGACCCACTTTGTGGAGGAGGTACAGGTCTTCCAATTTGTGGGAGAGGGATCCTCAGAGGATCCTGGGAAAAGGATCTTCTCCTTCAGAGATGGGGGAACTCCTCCCAAGGAAAAATGGGTCCCAAGAGATTCCATTCCAGACTGGGTGGATGTGGGGTTTGAGCTTTCGCCGCCCATCATCCTATCCCAGAACCAACAAAACCAAACTTCCCTGGTTCAAACCTATCCGGGTGACTGCCTCCAAAAAGGCAGGGGCGGCCCAGAAACGGAACCAGGGCAACCTAAAACTGAATCAACAGACTGGGTAGATGTGGGGCTTGAGCTGTCGCCGCCCATCATTCTATCCCAGAACCAACAATACCGAAAACCCCTGGTTCAAACCCATCCAGGTGACTGCCTCCGAAAAGGGGGGGCAGCCCAGAACTGGAACCAGGGGAACCAAAATCTGCATCAATATCCAGTTGCCAACTTTTTCTTTCAGATTCCCCAGACTCTCCACAGAATTCTGCCCAAATCTCTTCTCTCGCCATGTCAAAAACCAGAAAGTTAGCCCACCAGTTGTCCAAAAATGTGCATTATCTGTGCCCCCTTGAGGAGAAGGAGGGAAGATACTATGCCCCGGTACAAGTACAAGGGCAGGGTACAATCTTGGCGCTGGTGGACACTGGATCCCAAGCTACCCTTCTGTCCAAAAGGGCCTTTGATGAAATAAATGCAGGAAGGGGGGAGAATTACCGAATTCCTCTCACCTCTCTTCCTGGACAATTGCAGAACTTTGACGGGAAGGAAATTCCCGTCGAGGGGACTGCAGACTTGGACATTAAAATTGGGCGACACAAGGTGAAACACCCAGTCATAGTAGTGACTCCAGAGGGCACCCCTTGTTTACTAGGGAATGACCTCCTGAGAAGGTTGTCACCCATAATAGATTGCGTAAACAAGGTCCTCTGGACCCAGACTAGCTGACCAATAAAATTAAAACAGAGTGTCAACCATGTTAGTTTAAATGGCACCTGCCACATGGTTGAACAAAAATCTGACCAAGTAGAATTTCACTTCCAGAACAACCAAATTCCAGACGTGGCAGTAATAGCAGTAGGACAACAGACTGGTGACGGGGGGTCCTCTCTATTTCTGAAAATCAACCTTCCTTCCAGTTTAAGGTGGTATTCCACACTGGAAGGAAATACTCTGAAATTCTTTACCAATCCACAATCAGACACCCACACTCCTATAGTCCAGAAAGATGTGAAATCAGCTCAGAGCCTGGCTGATATTCAGCAAATTGGAGAGCAGTTGTTCATCCCAGTTCATTTAAATGATGGGAAGGACTCTGTTCTCGCTCGAGTGTGTGTGAACAACGGTAAGAGCTTCATCAGCGAAGCCATGTTCCGCCAACTCCCAAAAGATCCAGCCATTCCCACATTCAAACTGATAGACAAATGGGAAATGGATCTGGAAACACCCAATTCGAAACATCTCCTGCCAAGCAGGTGTATGCTCAAAATCTCCATTTGCAATAAGAGCATAGTCCATAATTGTCGGGTCGTGCGAGACGTCACTGCCGCTTTTTACTTAGGCAGTGACATTCTCAATCGCTTCGCCATTAGTTTGGACCTAATAAACTTCAAAGCTTGGTCCCGATTAGCGAATAATCCCATGGGGTTTGATGATCAAGAAAAAGCATTTAGGTCAGCTCAAGTGGGCCAAGTTGAGATATCCGATTACCTCTGCAGTTGAAATTCAGCTTAAAGAGGAAGTCACCATCCCAGAAAGGACCCGACAATTCTCCCTGGAAGTGAAAGTTAAAAGAGGACAAAAATTAAAAAAACCCTGATGCTTATATTCATTTAAATGCTTCTCTCCAACATCAAGTGTTAGGGATAAACCCAACACCATTAGTCAACATAGAACATGACACCATTCCAATAGAGGTGGATAACAGCAACTTAAAGAGTATTACTCTAGCCGCAGGCACCATTATTGGAATGGCGGTTGATGACCGATATTTCTCCATTGATTTAGGAAATGAACTGTCAGGACCAATCCCCAAGGACTGTTTTGACAGTGACAGTGAGGACAATACAACACCAGACAAGATTTTCACCCGGCATGGGGGGAACTTCCTGGTGTACACTTCTTGCCCTTATGGTAAGGAAGATGTGACTTGTGACTTCAGGAGGGATGAGGTGATTTTCCAGGTCCATGAGGGCTGCCTTTCCCACCTGAAGCTGGAGGACTGGATCCAAATCAGCACTCTGTCCAGGGACTTCCCCACCCAGCTGGAGGAGGCCGCTGATATAGCTAAACCAGAAGTCTTTCCAGGATTCAAGCAGATGGTGGAAGAGAGAGTCAACCTAGCTGATGCCTGTGTGACTCTGCAACAGAAGCAAAAGTTGAAACAAGTTTTCTTGGATTTCCAAGATCTCTTTGTGGTAGACTCATATGACTGTGGTCGCACCGACATCCACACAACAACAATTCCCACGGACCCTGGAATGACTCCAGTGTTTGTGAAGCAATATCGTTTGCCTCTCGCATCCATGGAGTCCCTTACTGAAATAATTAAGAACCTTGAGTCCCGGGGAATAATCTGTCCAGTCCACAGCACTTTCAATAATCCAGTGCTGGGAATATTGAAGCCAAACGGCCAGTGGAGACTCTGCGCCAACCTTAGGGAGCTCAACAAATGGGTCCATACTTCCCGATGGCCTCTGCCCTACATTGACCAAGGGCTGGCCCAGATCCAGGGGTCACAGGTATTCACTGCAATAGACCTGACCAATGGATACTGGACCGTGCCTGTCAGTAGGGAGGACCAATACAAATTGGCTTTTACCTTTGGGGGCCAGCAGTACACATGGATCCAGACTCCCTTCGGATCCCTCAACTCCGGCAATGAATTCAAAATTTTCCTACATAAGGCCATGCCCGACCTGGGTGCGAGGGGTAACCTGGCTTATGTAGATGATGTCCTCATCAAAAGTTCATCTGTGGAAGAACACATAGCAGATATCCGTTATGTTCTGACACAGTTGAGGGCCGCTGGAGCAAAACTTTCCTTTCAGAAAGCACAGTGGTGTAGAACCCGTGTTAATTTCTTGGGGCATGAGATTACTCCTCAGGGTCTCTGTCCCCAAGAAAAGAAAGTGGAAGCACTCCAGAAACTGAAGGATCCCACAACCCTGCAGGAACTAAGGAGCCTCCTTGGACTGACAAATTACAGCAGTAAGTTCATTGAAGGCTACGCAGAGATCACTAGACCCCTGATTCATCTCTTGAAGGGGGGGTCAAGTGGGAATGGGGTCCAGAACAATCCGAGGCAGTAAGACAACTCAAAAGAAGCCTCTCACAAGCGCCTTGCCTAGCTTACCCTGTCAGAAACAAGGAGTTCTTCCTGGAGACAGGCTTCTTTAATACGTGCTTTACGCAGTATTATACCAAAAGCACGACAAGGTCAATAAAGTAATCTCCTATGCGAGCAAAACTTTCCTCTGTGGAGGAAAAATTCAACGATTGTGAGAAGGTACTCCTGGCAATGGTGTGGGCATTGAAGAATTACCGCCCGTTCATCCAGGGGGAACACATCATAGTGGAGACTCCACACCAGCCTCTGCAATATCTCCAAAGTGACAGAATCCGGGCCGGAAATGTGAGTAATTCCCGAATTACTTCCTGGATTCTGTCAATGCAAGGCTTTCCTGTGGAGGTCAGATATGGCCAAAACAAGAAGAGTCCCCTCGCGCAAGGTCTGGCTGACTTGCATGATTGTGCCAGAGAAAACTGTCTCGAGGACGAAAGTCTAAAAATCAAGGTCAACATGGAGGCATACCTTAATTCCCCACACAAGGTCTTTGAAGAAGACAAGTGTGTGGGAATGCCCACTGTCTATGTGGATGGATGCTCGTACCATGTTGACACCAACGGGGAGAAAGAACTGGTGGCTGGCGTAGGGAATGCATGGGTGAAGGAGTCCCCAGAACCCTCCGGTGGGTACAAAATTGGTCCCCGAAGTAGTCAGGTGGCAGAGTTGATGGCTGTGCATCAGGCCATCCTCACTGCTGTCCAACATCAACTCCACGAACTGGTCATAATCACAGATTCGGATTATGTACGGAACGGGTTCGTGGAGCATCTGGTCAATTGGAAAACCAGAGGCATGTTATGTGCTAATAACAAACCCTTGAAACATGGGAAGTTAATCCAAAACATTGATGATCTGGTCACCTCGAATGGGATGACCATCTACTGGAAGAAGATCAAGGGTCATTCCAAAGTAGAGGGACCAGACAAAACTGGAAATTACTTAGCTAATCAGCTGGCCAAAACCGGGGCCATCCAAGGGGATCTAATAGAGATTGAGTCCCTGTTGGGGGAAATCCAGGTCACTGCTATCACTAAGTCCCAGACAAATGCTCACAATGATCTTTCAACTGCACAATGAATGGAGTAAGGAGACCCCTGATGCTGATTTAATTACGGCTCAAAACGGGGATCCAATAATTGGTAAGTTTTACCAACACATTGAGGACCCTGAGAACTTTCCCCTGACGGATACCGATGACATTGAGAAGGAGGACCTTAGAGTGTTGATGAAATGTCCAAAGATGTTCCGAATCCAAGACGGTTTGTTGGTAAGGAAATCCCAAGCTGGCCATGATCAGTGGGTGGTCCCTACCTCATTCCGAAGCCTGATGTTAAGTCACGCCCATGATGCGGCCACTGCCGGTCATAGGGGGTTTCACACAACACTTGAGATCTTAAGAGAGGTTGCATACTGGCCACACATGGGGCGGGACCTCGACCAATACTTGAAGGGGTGTCTGGTGTGTGCACAATTTCAGCCATCATCCCTCACACACCATGCGCCTCTCCAAAAGAGGGGGATGACACTGCCATGGTCAGATTTGCAAATCGACTTCGTAGGCCCTGTAATTCGCTCATCTAGAGGAAACAAGTACATGTTGACCATTACATGCTTGTTTACCAAGCGGGTGGAATGTCTCCCGGCCCCAAACTGCAAGGCAGAAACAGCAGCTGCCCTGATGATTAACCACATCTTTTCCCGTTTCGGTCTTCCTCAAAGGATTGAGTCAGACAGAGGTAGCCACTTCACCAGTGAAGTAATGACAAAGAAGTGGGAGATACTGGGGGTTAAAAGGAAGCTACACATTGCTTACAGACCAGATTCTTCTGGAGCAGTAGAGAGATACAACTGAACCATTGTTAGCATCTTAAAAAAGTTTGTGGCAGATTCTGGCCAAGTTGAGATATCCGATTACCTCTGGTCCTAATGGCCATCAGATCTACCCCTTCATCTGAAACTAAAATGTCACCATTTGAGTTGATGACCGGATGCAAGATGGTGCTTCCCCAGCATTTGCTCTACAGGACCCAAGAGCAGAACCTGATAAATGCCTCCACAACTCATGAGTATGTGGAGAATTTAAGGAAACACCTTCAGCATGCTTTTGCCTATGCTCAGCGGAATCTAGAATGATCAGCTGCTAGCATGACAACCCACTATGACCTGAAGACCATCAGGAAGGAATATACTGTGGGAGACCGGGTCTATCTATACAATTTCCAAAGAAACCAGGCCAAACAGCGAAAAGTTTTGCCTACATGGAAGGGACCGTTTGAAATTATAGACAAGGCCTCCCCAGTAGCGTATAAGATCCGCATTCCCAAAGGTAGTCTGGCGGAAGGGGAAGACAAGTGGGTCCATATTAATCAGCTAAAGTGTTGCCATCCCAGGCACACTCTGCAACAACTGGAGGAATCCTCTGGAATCCCAGAGGGGGCCGCTCCAGAGTAATTCAGTTCCAACCCTAAAATATCCCACATATAGTCGCTAAAATATGATGATTCTGGGAAGAAAATATTTCCTGTTATATCTTGTTTTTTAAAACAAGACTGAAAAATGTAACTGGATGTATAAAATGTACGTGTTCGCCACACCATTAATAGTGGTGGAGAAATGTCTACAAATAGGTATTGCCGCTTTTGCTTTATCATCCTAGGAGTGATGAAACCACGGAGACTGACCAAGGAGAACGACCCGGAGACCGGGAGCAAAGATCCGAGGGGGCCGGGGTACCGCCCAATATTCCCATCAGGACAGGCGAGGAGAACCGATCGATCCAACCGGATGTAGGAAAAGATGCTGAACTGTGCCATCTACGGAATTGGAAGAAGATGATGCGGACATACCAGCGCGTGGATCAAAACATCCTTTGCACCCGACTCCCCCTCGACTAGAAATCAAAGTGCAGTCGGGCAGGGGGCTTGTTGGGTGTCCTGACCCACGTTTGGACTATTAAGCTGCAACATTTGGTGCTGTGGGCTTAGAAAATCCAAGATGGCGGAAAAGCCCACAGTTGCGCCAGAATCCGGGAAAACTGCGCAGTTTGTGCGCACACCAAAATGGTTGCCTAACCTGCCACACACCAGTGCAAGCATGATGGGCCAGGAGTGCCATGAGTGAAATGTGTGCCAAAGGAAAAACAGCAGTGCCGGTTGGCTAAAAAAGCGCTTTAAAATCACCTTTGTTTTCCTGAATGCAAGCGCAAAATGCCTATTTTAAACATCACAAGATATTCAAAAATCTCAATGAACACCAGCAGACATTTGGCAGAATGTATTCTTGCGTGCATTCTAAATCTGGAAAGAGAAAGAGCCCAAAACCATGTTCATAACAAAACTGGCTGAGCTGTGGATGTCAGCAGCTTAACTGAAATTGGATTTAAAACCACTAAAATCGAAATGTTTAAATTAAATGAGTGACCTACTTTTGAGTGTCACATAGTTTGCAACTGTTAAATGTCATAGTTTTGAACTTAGAATCGGCATTCCAGCTGCATGTGTGAAAATTGTAAGTTTGATTTGAATGAAGAAAAACTGGGAACAAAAGTGACATTTAGCTGAAGCCTGGCTTAATGAAACTGGATTCTGCCTGACAACTACCCCCGACAGGAGAGGGAATTCAGCAGCTGTGTTCCCAGGCCTGGCTGCATCCTGCTGCCCCTGCCAAAAGGAGATGACACCTCTCTGATTGAATTAGGGGAGTGGCACCTGGGGACTACAGGAAACTAAACAATGCACTGTCCCTGGCTCATGCAAATGTTATATTGGGGGGGTCGTAAAATGGCTTCCTCTTGGGAGAAACTGGGAGGGGCAGTGCCTGTGAGAGCAATCTGAGCTTGGGGGAAGTGGATAAACCAGAAATTCCACCATGTGCTTTGGAAAACCACACCCTTTTGGGGCCAGAGCATGATTTTAAAAAGATGGATAATTCATAGTGTGGACTTGTAGAAATTATATAAATAACATCATCATTCTTGTGATTTTTCTGTGCACATTTTAATAGGTGTTAGGACCCTGTGGTATGTTCTTGGGGATAGTAGCGGAAAAAAAAGGTTGTTACTCCAAATGTATGCATGTTAAAAATCTGACACTTTATCATCTGAAACCCATATCCCTGGTGCACATTTGTGTAAAATCTGGAAAGGTTTAGAGGTTGTGATCTGGATGAAAAGGGCAGAATTCTGTCATAAGTGGACACAGCATCGTACAAAGACAGGGATCAGATGGTTTGGTGCTACAGAAAATATGTTAACTGGACCTATAATATTAGAAAAATGGTACATAGATAAATATGTATTTGGGTCAGAATAGATTTGTGTGCAATTTGACAAGGGGAGGTTCCTCTGACCATAAAACCTACAGCATCACTCTGATACTCCATTTCCTTCCCCCAATCAAGGGAGAGCAGAAAGCTTGGCCAATGATAAGTGAGAGGGGCAGGCTTAGCTAGGCCCAAGCACACACCCATTTTCAAAACACATAAAAGGAACATTGAAACCCAGGTAGAGACATTCACTTTCCACTTTCTTGTGGTACGTTTTGCCGGGAGACTCCAGACTTCAAATCCAGAACTCTAGGGATCCAGAACTTTACTTCAGAACTTGTAGCAGAGAGGCTAACCCACAATCTGAGTTCTCTTCAGCAGGTCTCATAAATCATTTGCAAACTATTCAACCGCCGTGCTGTGTGGTTTGCTGCTTGCTAAGAATCCACTTGATCCAGACCCGCAGAACCAGAGACTACTGTATCTGGAACCGCTAGCAGAACCGATAACAGAACCGGAGACCCAGAGACCAGATCGCTGTGAAGAACCGCTAGCAGAAGTCCAGCCAATCCTGACCCGATCGGTGACGAAGTCGCATTCCTGTCCAAAATCTAGTGTGAGTACCCAGCTAGCACTGTGCCAAAACCAATCTCTTAGTTTAAAATAATCTAATCCAAACTATTTTAGCCTATTAGAACTGCCTCCTAGAATCGTGTCATTCTGTCATCTTTAAAACTGAAAACTGTCATCTGTCATTCTGAGCTTTAAAATTTCAAATCCGAAAACGACCTTTACTAAATCGGCCGTATCCCCGGAACCGTTTGTGCTAGGAACGAGATTTAACTTTCATCTTAAAGCTAAGATTCTAGGCTTTCCAACAAACCTAGTCCTTATAGTGCCTCCATAATTGCACTCGACTAAATTTGCCGCGATTTGACATTTTGCTTAATTTGAGCCACGTGTAAAAATATTTGTCTTTGCTTCCATCCCTGAAATCTGTTTTCAACCAAATAACCATCCCTGAATCATTGATAGGGCTGGCCTGAACTAATACAAAGTAGCTGTCACCTACCCTGAACCTCCTATAGGGAATTAAAAGCCTTTTTAGCATATTTTTCACTTAATTGCAACCACATCAAAGTATATTGCCTGTGTTTAAAACTCCTACCTGTTTTCCTCTAAGCTTGCTAGGGGGGAACTGAATTATATTTGATTGCATTCCTGAGAACTGTTAGCTTTCCTTCCATCTCTTTACATTGCATAAAGGGGGGGGATGAATTGTTAAAGAAAAGTGATTACATTGTCTTTTGTTGAAATCACATCAAGTTTATTTTCTGTACTGCATTTTCATTCATCATTGCATTGTCCTTGAAGCCATAAAAGCATTCTCAGCTACTTTATCCTCTCTATATCACTTCTAAGCCATCAAAAAGAGTGTACCACTGTAAAATTATCCATTGTTGATCACTATCATCTTCACAAGTGTGCTATCAAACATTGATTTATTATAAAAGTGTGATATATACATATATTGTTTAATTTTCAAATAAACCTTTTAATTTGCAAAACAAACCTACTTCTTGGCTCAGTGGGGTCAGGGGGATTCTAAGAGAGGGGTGTTATATAAGGGTTGTCATCCAGAGTAAACGAACTGGACATAAAAATATATCAATAAGGGTTTCCCTCAGCATCCCAGACTAAGCATTGACTTAGCTGTAGTGTTGAATTGAATCCGCTTACAGTTGCCTACGCGCACAAGCGCGTGTGTTTTTCTTTTTCTTTTCCATGCAAGGCAGACGGTGAGTTGCACATACTATTTTTCCCACTGCGGTTCCCTCTGTGCATTGGGTACCGTTTTTGAGGTCATAGTAGCCAGCGTGTTCCACGCGTACATGTTTTTTGTGTCCCTGAGTGCCACAATGTACGGTGGGAGGTTTATTCCATGCATGTGGCCTACCGGGGTCGTGTGCACGTTTTTCTTTAAAATGTATTCATTTCTATTTCTTTTTCATTTTTTCCCCCCTCTTTTATACATATATATATATATATATATATATATATATATATATATATATATATATATATATATATATATATATATATAAACATTTTTTAGGGCTGCCTGAGGGTTGCATGACCCGTCATTTTTCCCCAGGGGTCACAGACAGCCTTGCAGGAGCACAGGGGTACATATTCCATCCAGTACCCTGCCCCCTTCAACCCAATTGCCCAGGACAATTGTTGAGTGCACCTAGCATCAGCTATTTACTATCTGTGCCATGATTGGGAGGCCACCAAAGGGTAAGGGCGGCAAAGTTGGGCATCCTCCCAGGGGTGTGCGTGGTCGGGCACGTGGGCACAGAGACTAGGGGGGACAGGGAGTGCAGGGTGGCCAGGGTAACTACAGAGGGGGAAGAAGCAGGGGTGCCCCACTGAGGCAGGATGCCCAGCCACGTGCTGGTGCCGCCATGCCTCCAACCCCTGTGGCTCCTGGAGATGTAGCTGTTGCATCACAACCTGGTGCCCATATGACCCAACAGCAACTTTCATCTGCTGTTACGGGCCCACCGGTGGTGGTAGCTGCAGGTTCAGCTGTGGGGATCACCACCCAGGCTTGGGGTCAGGCAGCACATGTTGCGTTGCATGGTGAGGACTCCCAGGACGATTCCATCTTTTCAGGAGGTGCGGGTCACTTGTATCCAGTGTAGCTGTGACCAGGGCACACGTATCTGGGGCAGTTATGACATCTGCTGCCCCAAGCAGCCGGGTGGTGGTAACTGCATGGGCAGATGCAGCCAACACCACCCCAGCAGTGAGTCAGACCCAAGCCAGACCTTCCGTCCTCATTCCAACACCCACTTCCTTGGTCCAGTCCAACAGCGCCACTGCCCCCACTGATCAGGGCCACATTGGCCACTCAGGGTCAGTACCACCACCCAAAAGGAGGAATTGTGCTCCTGCACAAGAGCCTGGGACCCCAGACACGGCTCCGGCCTCCGGTACATCGAGGGAGAAGCCTTTCGGCAAGCAGGAACTGGACTTCCTTGTGGACTACGTGTCGGTACACAAACACGATATGCTTGTGGGCCCACAGTGCCATACAACGACTGCCCAGCGTTGGGTCCACTGGCAGCATATTGCAGATGGTGTGACAGCCATGGTATTCCAGGTGTGCACGGCTCAGGACTGCTACATGCATTGGAATGACCTCTGACGCTGTGCAAAACAAAAGCGTGCCTCCAATTATGCCATGTCTCAGGTGACTGGTGGTGGGCCAGCACCAGAGGAGGATGAACTCACTCAGCACGAGGAGATCGCTGCAGAGTTCATCCCGGCCGGACTAATCCATGTAGTGGGAGAGAGGATGGATTATGATGCATCGTCCGGTGAGCATTGATGTGTGTTACTCAATAACATGTGTGTTTGGCGTGTGTGACCCTCACAGCTACAACTTGGGTCCTCCCTTTCATCAATCTCCCTCTCTACCTGTGGTGTTCACCAGGGGTCTGACCTCTTGGCCTGCCTTTTCAAACATTACCTGGCAACTCTCACCTACTGCTTTTCCATTTTCTGCTACAACTTCCAGTGCTATGCTGATGACAGTCAACTCATTTTCAGGCTGCCCTCGGCCACCTCCTCTCCCTCCCTCATTTCTGATTGCCTAATTGCCATTTGAAATTGGTGTACTGCCAGCTATCTCTGTCTAATTGCCAGTAAGACTGACATCCTCCTCATCGGTACACCTTCACCATCCTTTCCCCTCACTCTCTGGCTGGCCTCCCTTGGTCCTCCTCCTACCCCAACCTGCAAGGCCAAAAACCTCAGGGTCACCTTTGACTCCACACATTCCTTCTCCGCACACATTTCTGACGTCTCTTGAGATTTTAACTTCTTGCTTCAACTCCTCAGGGGTACTCTGTCTTTCCTCTCGTTCACCTACAAGCTCACTGTCTCTCAAGCTCTGATTGTCTCAAGGTTGGACTACTGTGACAGCCTCTTTCAAAATTCTACCTGCCTCCACTCTCTGCCCTCTACCACTAATCCAGTACAGGACTGGGAGACTTGTCCTTGGCCTCAAGCCCTGGGATCCTATCTCTCCAGCTCTGAAATCCCTTCATTGGCTACCAGTGGATGCAAGGATTACATTTTAGACCCTCTGCATTGTGCACAATTATTTCTGGGGCATGGGACCAAAATACCTTCAACTATCCCTCTGCCAATACCTCCCCTCTCGAGTCCTTTGCTCCACTACCTCACACTTCCTCCAGGTCTGTCGTTTATCGAAGAAACAAGCTGGGTGCAGATCTGTGTCTATGGCTGGGACCTCCCTTTGGAACAGCCTACCTGCCACATTGAAACTTGAGAAGAAACATCTCAGCTTCTGGAAGTACCTCAAGATGTTTCTATTTGCTCCTGCATTAGCCCCTCTTCTCCCCAGCTTAATTGTTTTCTCTCTTGGAACTGTGCACCTGGACACCCTCTGTCCTTCGGGCCCAGGCACCTGCTCGCCCTGCCTCCCTGCTGCACTGCCTCCAGGTCCTCCATTGCAATGGGTCCTTTACGTGTACCCATACAGTCCCCCACTCTTCTGCATTTTCAGATTTGCCGTATCCAAATGATCTTGCACTTGCCACTTGCTGGCTGCACGACTGCCTTTTGAATGTCTATTCTATCATAAGACTTAATTTTCATTCTTTAGCCTCCTCTGTTCGGCACTTTCCACTTCTCCCCCTTCCAGGGACTTTCCCCTTTTTTCCCTTCTCCATGCACTTGCATGTTCTCAATGTCACTATGCCCAGTAAGATCGTTGTTTTCATTTTCTCTTCTTCCTTGTGTCCCTCCCTTTGCTTGGTCACGCACTGAACCACTTGTGTACAAGGGCAATCTTGATGAAATGTCATATCATGTCATATACATCCATTGTCCTTGGTGCAGTGTCTCACCCTGACTGTGCTGATGGCAGTGGCTCCCGGTGTATGCCCGTAGGTGTCCTTGACTGCCTGCTCATTGTAGTACGTCTCCCAGATGATCCAAGTGTCATGTTATTTGGACAGCCATTTTATTCTCACTGTGGGTCTGTGTGTAATCATGCATGAGTTTAGGGTGTCCCCATCTGTGTCGTGCACATGGCTCCCCCTGTTACAGGCCCCCTGCCTCTGTTCAACTGGTGTTGTGTCTTCAGCATGCATGGGTGTACTACTGATAGTACATGATCTGTCCTGCATCATGTCCACTTCTCATCAGCTGTAGTGACATTGGACTGACGAAATGCAATAGACGCATGCCAACACTGTCTGCCAATGCACAGTTCTGTGGTGAACATTTCCTTGCCATGCAGTGCCTCCCTGCTATTCCCCAGAGGGTGGGGGTTTCACGGTATCCATGCTACATAGTGCATGCCATTTGCTCATGATGGCTGCAATTGCCCTTACACTGCCGTTATGTTTGGAGATTGACATCACTACGTACGTGTTGATGTTGGAAGTTGAAGGGGTACACATGCACTGCACCGCACACACCCACTCCTGTGCCAAGTTCAGCCCTTCAACATGCCAACACAATGCTGCTGTCTGATAGTGACCTGCCATGTATGTACCCTGTCCCTCCTTTCACTGTATAGAAATGCACTAGCGTGGGTGCCTCCTGTGACACATGTACTCTGCATAGTCGGTGGTTGTTCAGTGCTGCACGGCAACATGCATGTTACATGTGTCATGGTGTGTTTGGTTTGATTGCCAGCTGTGGCTATTTGTGTGTTCCCCCATGCTTATGCTACCTGCCATCTCTTTGATGCCATCTCTCATTTCTGCTTTGGATATGTGCCTGCTAGAGTTTGTGTGTGATGCAGGTGATGTGCAACATGCAATGCAGGTGTTGGCTTCACATTTTGAACACATCCTTTTCTGCTTTCGGGATACCCTTGCATTGCAATGCCACTGGATGCATTTTGGGGTTTGAGTTGCGTGTGACATGTCTGCTTTATGTGTTGGCTGTCAATGTTGTGATCTGTATGTGTGTGGTATGTGCTACTGACATGCGTGTTCATGTTTCTTTTGTTTATGTTGCAGGTGATGACGCACTGGAGGCAGAGGATGAAGATGTCATCCCAGACATGATGGTCAGTTCACATCACCAACCAGGCACCAGTGGTGGTTGTGGGGTGGCAGCCCACGAGAACCCACTGGTGCTTCAGGCCATCGTGTCCAGAGCTGACTCTGAGTCAGGCTCTGATGGATCCTCTGACCACTATGTTGAGCAGGATCTGCATCATGACGTGTAGTCACCGCTAAGTAATCCTGCGTTGGATGATCTTCTGTCCGTGACACCTTTAGTAGGGGGGCAGGCGGGGTTGGTATGTCCGCCTATGGTGGTTACGGGTGCATGGTCACACTCCACACCAGTTGGCCATGTTCCTGGGGCATCAGGTCGACGGGGGGATGCAGTCCTGCCACCGCGGGCGGCACCAACCCAGCAAGGAACGCGGCTCCTTGGGCCCGGCAGGTGTAGTGTCTGGCAACGCGGTGGTCGTGCGCCACCGGGGTCAACTGAGTGGGAGCATGCCATGTATGCCATAGCACAGCAACAGAGGGGAGCAGTTGAGATGATGGCTCAAGGTATGGTAAGTGTGGCCCGTTCCATCCTTCCCCCTGAAAGGCAGCTGGAGCTCCAGCAGCAGGCTACGCAGTCCACATGCTGCTCACTCAGGCTGGGCATGGCGGCCTCTGACAGGCATTGCTGGGCTGAAATGGTGGCTTGGCGTCAAGCACTTGCTGCTCAGGCAGAGGCACACTGTGAGGCCCTGAAGGATGAACACCAATCCCTCTGATCTACTGTGGGTGTGCTCATGATGGGTGAGAGTAGGTGGGCAGAAGACAGGATGGAGCAGCTTGAAAGAACCATCTCAGCTGAACTCAATGCAAGCCAGGAGGTGCTCCGTTTGTCATGTGAGGCCATGCAGGCAGAACTCTGTCTTACACGTGAGTCCTTGCAGGAGGAAGCATGTGTGACATGTGAGGTAATGCATGCAGACCTACATGTCATTGCCATGCAGGACCTGGTTTACCAGACCCGCATGCTTGCTGCAGCTGAGGGGCAAGCCGCAGATAGGCGTGGTCAGGCAACTGTGCTGCGTCCACCTTCTGATTTCCATCCAGAGGGTGACGACGACAACATAGGTCGGGTCGTGCAGGCGCTGAGCCCATTGAGTTTTTTTTTTTAAATCTCAACATCTACACATGTGGGTGTTGAGATGCACCCTGTACCTCCCCCTCCTTGGTGCTCCCCAACCCCGGGTCTTATGTGCCAATTTTTGCTTTTCATTTTTGTTGTTTTCCTGCAATTCTTTTCTTTAATAATTTGTTTTTGTCTATTGTGCATTAATGTGACAGTGTGGTGCTTTGTGGCATTTGAAGGCATCCACTGTGTGTTCCAGCAGGGCCTATTCAGGCTTGTCTCGTGTATGTGTTTTGCTTGGGGTCCTGACACATATGCTACTCCTGCTTCCACTTTCCATGGGCTCGCAAGGATGGCTCAGTGTGACATCATCTTACACAGAGGCATTGGGCTTCCGTCATATCTGTTGCCCGCCTGCAATCCTACTTGTGTGTACACCCCTAGTGGGTATTCCGGATGGCTTCTCCAATGCATGTCTACGCTTCATTTTGGTGAGTATTCTGTTGACTGTGCATTTCATCATGTTGCTTGTGATTTTTTCATGACTTGACTGTCTATGTTCATGCGCTTCCTGCTGTAGGCGGTACCATGCACCTTTTGGCTTAGTGACACACACTCATGGTGGGAGGGGTCCGTGTGCTGACAATGTTGCATTGGGACACTTGGCCTACAGTGATTTTGATATGCCACATCAACGCTGCACGCTGAGTTATCCTTGTGACCACGTGGTTCATCGACCCCCTGCTTTGGCCCTCTTGCAGCCCAGCCTGGTGTTTTGTTGTGCCATTTGAAATATGGCTGCATTGCTTTTGACCTGACTGTCCTGTTTGTGGCCTGGCCCTGCTCCCTGCTCCCAATGGTTGCACTTGGTCGTTGAAACAATCCAGGCAACCCTTAGGCTGGAGCCAGCCACCACTACCAAAGGCCCACAGCTGAGGCCCTGTCTACCCCTGTCCACCACAGTATCCCACCCTTTTGGGTCCCTTGATTGTCCCCCTGTCTCCCCTGGCCCCTGCCTGTCTCCACCTGCCCCCTCCAGTATCCCCCTGTCTCCCTTGCCCCCCACCAGTCTCCACATGTCTCCCTGGCCCCCGCCAGTCTCCACCTGCCCCCTGCCAGTCTCCCCCTGTCTCCCTTGACCCCGCCAGTATCCACCTGCCCCCACCAGTCTCCCTCTGTCTCCCCCTTCACCATCACACCCCCCTTCTGCACCCTCTTCTTTCCCTCTGCCCCCTGTGTGTGCTTTCTTTCCCCCTCCCCCCTTCCTGCCTTTACACCTGGGCCCCCTCCTCCCTTTTCTCCTCGCTCTCCCTCTCCACCACCCTTTCCCCTCCTCCTTGTCCTCTGTCTGTTTTTTTCTGGCACTACCCAAATTGCCATCAGGCATGGTATACATAGCTGCTTGTTCTTTGCAGACACTTCCCCCTCTGCCTCTGTCCATCCACCTCCACCTCCACCTTTTTGAGTTTTATTTTGGCGCTTACTTTTATCATCAGTCCCTCCACCACTGATTGCAGCTTGTCTATTCCCTCTTTACCTTCTTTGTTTCTTCTCCCCCTCGCTAGCATTATCTTGATTATTCATCGATCTTCCATTGTTTGTCACTTGTTTTGTTACTCTCCTCACCTCTTCCCTCCTCTTCCCTCACCCCCCCTCCTTATGTGACTCTTGCACTGCAACTATTGCCGTCAGGCATAGCAATGTTGATGCTAGTTTCGTTTTCCCACATTCCCTCCCTAGACTCTCCCTTATTGTTACAAGCGCTTGAACTATCTACTTTGATTTGATTGTTATTTTTCACATTCTGGACTATTCGAAGGACTTGTAGGAATGTATTGTTATTCTCCCTTTTTCCCTCCCCCCTTGAGGTGCTTTGATGCACTTTGTGTGTAGGCCATATACGGATTTACAATCAATCAATCAGTGATTGCTCACTGCCTGCCATTGTCGATATGGGGTACTCTGTACATGATATGTTCTGCTGGTCAATGGCTGATCCTTTGCTGGGTTTTATTTTGTGGTGTCAGGGGATTGTGTGGTTTAACACACAATGGGGTCCTTGAGGGCAATGTTCACATGTGCTCTGTACAGGACACTGAGGCTCACTTTATTCCACATGCATGTATTCAATGCATGTCCCTACTGACACAAACACTTAGCCAATGCACCCCCACACCAACTACGATGACACCATGCACACACATGCACCCAGATTGCCTTTTCAGGCATGCTGTGTCCCTACAATCCATGTTTACTTCCAATTCATTGATCGTGTACATGCATCACAGGATACTTTTGGTTGATTGTATTTATTTTCCATGTTGCTCAAAGGGTTTCCCCAACGCAATGCACACTCATTGTGCTGTCCGGTGAGGGATGTTTTGCAGTGTTTGTAATGCCAATTTGCTATTGTCCAATGTGCATGGCAACAGGTATTCTGACTCTTGTTGCTTGTACCACTGGCGGCATGCATTTGTGCCACAGTTTTCATGGTGTGAGGTTTTGGTCAGTCATTTCTTCAGATTCCATGTCAGGTGTGATTGTCTGGTGCCTATTTACATTTCTCACATGGCACTTCATGACGATTGCGTCATATGTTGTGCATTTGGTTTGATGATTTGCCATTGCATACCATGGCATGATGTGGCAGACGGGGGTTATGGGGGTTGGGAGGGTTTGGGTGGCATACCAGTACTTTCATGCCCTGTTTTGCATGGGGCGGGAGGAGGGTGAGATATGCACCTTGCATGTGTTCCTTTTGGTCACACTGGATTGGTTGTGTTTAAATATCTAGGGATGTACACAATGTAGCACTTCCGTGGACACATTCTCAGGGTGGTAAGGTTGTGACAGTTAACTCTCCCTTTCTCATCATTGATTGTCACCTGGTATGTGCCAGGCCTGTGTGCACTCCGCAGGGGTTGGAGTTTAGGTGAAAAATGTGGCCACAAGCTGGGTACAGGCTGCCTCGCCACGTGCCCTTTCCCCTCCCATGCACAGCACCTGTGCATGTGGTTGGGGATGTGGGGCACCACCATGTCCACCGGTACGCACTGCTGTGTTTCAAAATTGTGCAGGACACATGTTGCCACAATGATCCTGCACAGTACTGGGGTTGCATATAGTAGCTGTCTGCCAGAGCTGTCAAGGGAGCGGAAACATGACTTGAGCACTCCGAATGTGCGTTCCACTATGGCCCTGGTTGCAATATGGGCTGTGTTGTATCTTACCTGGGGTGGTGTGGTGAGATTACGTATTTGCGTCATCATGTAGGTACTCAGAGGGTAGGCACTGTCCCCTGGTAAGGTGATAATGGTTGGCATTAGTTGGGCTTGTGTATTTGTCTGTGTGTGTCATGCATGCATGTGCACAGGCATATGTACTCACCTATGAGCCATGTGTTGCCATGCTTCCCAGCTTCCAGGGTTTGGTTCTGGGCAGACATTCTGTATATGAAACTGTCATGGGTGGACCCTGGATAGTTTGCATAGACAGAGGTGATGACTCCCTTGGCATTGCATACAACCTGCATGTTGATGTTATGCCAGTGCTTGCGGTTGCGGTAGATGTTTTCAGTGGCCCTAGGTGGACGTAGGGCCACATGGGTGCAATCTATGGCACCAAGCAGTTTGTGGAAGTGTGCCACCCTGTAGAAGTCCTGGACCACGCCTGCCTTTCTGCTGGTGTTCTTGGCATGTATATGTGCCTGCGGACTGAGTGGCACTCAGTGATGATTGCCAACACCTGGTGTAGGCAACGTGACTCCGTGGGCTGTGAGACGGCCCCCACTATGGCAGTTGTCTGCTGAAATGAACCAGTGGCTAAAAAATGCAGTACATTGAGCACCTTCTCCAAGGGGCTCAATGCTTGGGAGCACAGGGTGAGTGATGTGAGTTCATCCTCCCACTCAGTGACCATCTCTAGGATGATATGAGGGGAAAACCTATACCTGCCATAGACCTCGTCATCAGGCATCCCAAAAAGGCTGGTCCTGGGCAAAAAAAATGCAGGGCCTGGCTATTCTCCTCCTCCTGCAGTGTCCCACGATCACTGCTGCGAGCAATGGGACATTCATCGTAGCTGTAAATGCTTGTTTGTTGTTTGCGCACACTTTTATGCTGTGCGGGGGCGCTTCCGTCTGCTTACGTGTGGCAGACATATTTGTGCGTGTGCATGTGTTTTGACGTGCGCGGGTTTTCCCCATTCAATTCCATGAATACGTGTTGCTCACTAGCATGTGGGCGTTGCATGTGTTTCCCATTGGTACTTCCCACGTTACGCCTACATTTTCACGTTTTGTTCCCCATTCCCCATGTTCCGCCCCCTCTTCAGGTGTGTGTGAGAAGTTGTGCGCTTTCCCCTTTCCTGTCGCGCACGCGTTTGGAAAGTCGCAGTGACGTGTAAGGTAAGCGCGGATTTGGCGCACATCCTGGGAAAAACACGCAAAAGGCTTTCCATGAATTACCCTGTGATTATCAAATTAAATACAAATCTACCATTTAAAACGAACAAGTATACATTGAATACTGAAATTAATTAATCCACATAAGAGAACATTGAACTCTGAGCTGAAAGTGAACATATGTGGCACAATGAATCAATTCAAACCTGGAAGTCTGATATATTAAAGGCTGAGGTAAGCCAAAACAGTGAACTTTAATTAATGAAGCCAGTGTGACAAGGCTATAGTTGGGCAAGGGATGTGTGATGCATGGTGGCAGAGCAGACAAGGCGACCAGGGAAAATCCAGTAGAGTACAAGAATATACCCTAAGACAAGAACCCAATAAAAGTAATCAAGTGTCAGTGACTTGGTGCTCAGGAACAAGTACCAAGTAGCCTGTGTGTGAAGGCTGAGGAGCCTAGAGTCCTGGTTGCCCGACCTGCGATGGGTGTACCGTATGTCTGATAACTGCACAAAGACCAGAGAACCCTGTGCTGAATGACATCACTTTGAACTATTGTGTAACTTGTCTTGGGAAAGGGAATCCTGATATCTACATTTGTTGCTTTGGGATTTGAGTCTCAAACCCCTGTTGTTTTGAACTGCATTTACTTGGGGAAGGGAACCCCAAGGACTGGTGTTGAACCTTTTCACCTGGAACTGGAGAAAGGTAATAAGCCTCTTTTCATGGAACTGTGCTTGTGTAAGGTGAGCTGAATGGAAGCTGTAAGCTGGAAGAAGCTCAGAACCTTGAGTTAAACACTGTTTATTTTGACTTTGACATCCCTACACATTGGTTAATTGTAGATGTGAGGGCAAGGATAGCATTTGGACACAGACAGACTCTTAAGTTGAACTATTTGAATCAGACGTTTCATTCAGGTAGGGAAATCCCACCGTAGCATAAAGCAAGTTAGGCCTTCAACCATCCTGTCATTTAAATGAATAAATATCTTTTTGTTTGAACTTGAAGTCTGTTGTCTGTGTCGTATTTCATTATGTCTTCACAGAAGGCGATTGAAAGGCACTTGCCAGGCACTACTGTAATGGTGTTAACTGGCCGTTGATGGTAGCAAGTGCTGAATGGTGCGAGTACTTTGGCTTTTAATAGCAGTGCCTGTCAAATTCCAAGTACTTACGCACAAGCCAAAACTGTTCATTTTGTCAATGCTTGCTTTTAACAGGACTTCAGCAAAGGGCCTGAACTGAATTGTGCTGGTAAACTGAGTGGCTCAAAGCAGTCCCGGTGAACACATTTTTATCACACAAGTAGCAGGTTTACCGATGCAATTAAGTTATTATCTCTCGGCAGACTGCTTCAAAAAAACACTGGCAGGCACTTTGAGTGCAAAGTTTTATGGTAAGGCTTTATTAAAGCAAGCTCCCAGAGCTCCCATGCTGAGGTGTTTTGGGCAGGGAGAGGCAGGAACTGGGTGGTAATGGCTGCATGATTTAATATGTCCATTGACAGTCAATGGTTGTGCAAAAAACCAAACATCTAAAAGCTATGTGCCCATCCTCATTTGCCATTTCTCCCTATCAGCACTCTAATGCAACAGTTTTTACTCATAAGCGGCAAAGGCGCCACCTAATAGCTCTAACTAAAAAGAAGCCAACATACACTTAATCTTTGCCTCCTAAAGAACTCCATCCTCCTGGCAGGGATAAAATGGTCCACAGATTAAACTAAGGAAATTGTCTCAACATGACATGCCTGACAGCTTTTTGTGGACATTTGAATCAATAATCAACAAAATGGAGACCGAGTTTGCAAGTAGTCCGGTAACCAATCATTGAGAAGTGGTGTAATTTTCTAGGCAGTAGCTACTTCCCATATTTTGTACCATCATGAACCTCCAACTAGTCCTTTTGGGTTCTTCCAAAGTTGAGCAAGAATTATTCTGGTTTCCTTGGGTAGTGGGTAGATGAGTAAGTAATGAGGAAACATAGCCTACATAGTATACGTCTCTTCGTCGATATCCCACAAAATGATCATACAAGGGTAGCAGAATACCTGTGATATTTTTATCTGGGCTAAGACTTCCCTCTAGAATAACTGTGACTTATTGCATTGTGGGGTGTAATCAAAGATCCCAAACCCATGGAACTGAAGGGCCCACAGGAAAAATGACCTGCCAGCATTTATAACAAAACCTCCATACTGAAAACGGGCCTATTAAGGCAGATAGTGGGGGTTTCTGCATCTAGCACAAGGGTGAAAAGACTTACCTGTCACTACAAAAGGAAAAGCAGCCTTTTTAATTCACTGTGGCAAGAGACATTCAAAGGCCCTTTTCACATGAAAAGCAGGATTTTCAAACTCTGACACCAAAATTACCTTGCAAGGGTGTTTGCAGTATTTAGCAAGACAAGAGAAAAATGTTCCCCAGCCAACATAAAGATGTCAGGGAAAATACTTAGTGTGAGTTGACAAGAATTAATGTATATTATGCTTCACATGCAAAATACCGGCAAACATTTGAAAAGAAAAGCCCACTTTGTTTCCATGAAAACGTTACTTTGGACCTGAGGCAGACCCTTTTGCTTGCTGTGGGGCAAATGTCACAAAAGACTCCCCCACTGAATGCATGGCTGGCTTCCAAGCTGTTTACAACTGCAATAAAGTGTGGCTGCTAAGAGGTGTTAAAAACAGACTTTCCCCAGACTTGCCATCTCTGAAAGCTCATTTCTGTGCAGAGCAAATGGCTCTAGCTGGTTCATTGTTAGGGGAGAATTCTCTCTTTCGGCTGAATTTCCTAACCTAGTGAGTCTCCCAGCAGCTTTGCTGGATTTCTGGAGTTTGTTTTTTTCTCCTGCCAAGAGTGAGACTCTTTTTCTCCCACTCTTGGACATGATTTATGGTGTTCCTTTGACTGTTAATGTGTTTTATGGGCTATGGGGTCCTTTACTCCATAGGGTCTCATGTGTTTTTACTATGTGTGTTACACAGCACCTTCCATGCAGTGACACAGGGGTGTCATAGTGACACCCCACCATAGACTCCATACCCTGGGACTGACTACTGTCTCCCAGGGCATGTAAAGTCACCATTGGCTTTACTAGTCCCAAATTATTAACAGAAACCAGTACAAACCATCATATTGTGGACATACTGGTCGGGGCAATTCGACTGCCCCGGGGTCTGTTAGTCGAGGGGGCACGTCTCCGTCCCCCCTGATCGAGTTTTGGCTGGTGGCAGTAGAAACTACTTTTTATATTCGACCGCAAATATTTTCCTATGGGATTTTCCCATTGTTCGAGGCTACAAACTTTAATTATTTAAATCTAATAGCCTCGAACATACCGCCGCTTTATTTAATTAATATTAATTCACCGGTTGGTATTTTTTGCCAGGACTCGATTCTAAAATGGCGTTTGTGTTCTCTTTTGTGACTCCAACCGAAGTCGAGCCCTTTGTTCCACTTTTTGGTGGGCTTCTCCACAGAAGCCTCCAAAAGTGGTGCCACTCTGTCTGGGTACCACAGGGGGTGTGTGAGGGGGTTTAGGCACCCTGGACTGAGTTACCTTGGTAACTCAAGCCGCACTCTTGTGTGATTGGCCCAAGTGGTGAGCCGGCCGGCTCACCACTAAGCATGTTTGATTGACAGCTAGGCTGAGTGAATGCGGGTATGCTGCATAAAAGCAGGGCTTTGGGGACTGGAACTTCAGAAGTCGCCACAGGACCTGAGAATCCGACGAGGGAGAAGCTGAGCCGACCTACCATGACAACACCACCGGTGGAGCCCTGCGGAACCGACCCACCACTTCCCGACAACAGAGACGATCTCCCGGCTGGAGAGGCTTCTTCCCCTGACTGGTGGGCACAACCAGTTTTACCTTCCTTCTTCGCACCCCAGACCGGTTTGTGGTTGAACTGCCCCGGCCAAGCACCCCGGCGGCTGGATAGCCACTTTCCACTGAACCGCGAATCAACGGACCGCTCCTTGTACCTGAGAAACTCTGCGGCTGGTTTCTTCCCTGTCAGTGCAACGGACTCCTGTCTTCCTCCACGACGAGATCTTCTCTTCCCCCGGACGAAGCACCGACTTGCTCCCGCTGCCAGGAACAACTGCCCCCGCTGGAGTCTTCTCACCACTTTAAGGTACCGTGTCCACCAGGCCTCCCTTTCTAAAGATTGCTACAAGGTAATAATCAAAGTCTGGGTGGTACAGAGGAATCTACCCCCCCAGCAAATGTGGAAAACAGTTATGGTAATGATCTGAATCAAAGTCTTGATAATGAGTCAGAAGAGGAAAGTGAACCTAATGAAGTTAGCCACTCTCAGCCTCTGTCTGCCTTACCTACTGTACCTACTGGGCCTATACCAGGTCCTACATGTAACCCTGCTTATTTTGAACTTGAGAAAATGAAGCTTGAATTAGAGTACAAACGTTTTATTGCTCAATCTGAAAGAAACCAAGAGATAGAGTTCAGAAGGATGAATGCCCAGGCTGAGCAGAAGCAAACTGAATTAAGACTCAGAGAAATAGAGCTTAATCATGAACTATAAATGAAAAAGTTGTCTGTGGAAAATGCTTCTCTCTCCTCTGGTTCTTCTAGGAGTTCCAGGCCCAAAAGACCGTGGATGCCTCAGGAATTAGTGGGTATGTCTGAACCTAAGTTGGATGTGTTGGATTGGTTAAACATGTTTGAGTATAATCATGGGCTCCAGGACATCACAGGGAATGAGTTACTTCCCTGGTTGTTCTCTAGGCTTCCCCCTGTTGCAACTGATGTGGTAATGGAGTTGGGGGAGGTGGATAAGAAGGATTATGAATGTGTGAAACTAGCTTTGATAGCGAGATTTGGGAAGACCCCTTCCCAGTACCTTAAGAGGTTTAGGACCCTCAAAAAGCATGATGGTACCCCTTGGGCTACCTAGGTGAGTGAAAGTTTGAAAACTTTAGAGGGATGGATTAAGGGTTACAGAGTTAACACTTATGAAGGAATGAAGAATCTTGTAATGTTGGAGTCAATTTATGATGCCTGCTCTCCTGAGCTCAGACAGCACTTGGCTGATTCAAAGGAATTAGATTCCAGGACGTTAGCTAAGGCTGCTGACTTGTGGGTTGCCAACAGGGCCACTCACAAGGATTCTGGGGCTACTCAGAAAAAGGATGCGGGAAAACAGCCAAAAAAGGACTCCAAAGAGAATTCTAATAATTCCAATTCCAAAGAGGGCCCCAAACAAAACCAGAAGGGTAAGCCACCAGGGAAACCAAATCAGGCTAGTGTACCTCCTGGTGCCAAACCAGAAGGAGGTCAGAACAAGCCACCATTCCAAAAAAGCATTTGGTAAATGCTTTGTTTGTGGCTCTACTGACCATGTGAAAGGAGATCCCAGATTTAAGGGTAAACCTTCAGGGGTCCAGCTTGTCTCCTTAGCCTTCGCTCCAGAGGAGGAAGTACAAATGGCAAGTGGAAACTTTCTATTACTGACTGATGAACCCATTGGAGTCTCAGCCAGTGTTTCTTTAGTGTCTCTGGGTCTGTGGGAACAACAGAACTTAGATGTCTATAATTCTATCCCAGATAATACTAAAGAGTATTATAAGGACAGTGTCCAGGTGAATGGTCAGGAAACTCCTGCCATTAGGGACACTGGGACCAGCATAAATTGTTTTTTCAGGCTGAGGATTTTGCTAAGGCACCCAAACGCCTCACCAAGTTAGCTGGAGGGCCTGTGCAGATGCTTCCCCAATTACCAGATCTCATCCAGTGTAATGACATGCTTGTGAAGATACCTGTCAGAATACAAAGTGAGGTGCCAGGAAGGGTTCTGCTGGGTAATGACTTAAAAACTCTTGGAGTAGTGTCACATAACCCCAGACCTCCTAGTAAAAGGTTACAGGAGCTCATCAGACCTGCAAGGGAGAGACCCATGAGGGGTACTCCCAAGGAGATGAAGAAGAAAGAGATCACTCCTGCTCCACTGGAGATGTCAGCTGCTGTCCTTAAGAAACTGGAAGAAAAGGGGAAACCTAAAACTTCTAAAAAGAACCTCACAGCCAGCACTCCAGGGCAGCCATCAAGGACTTCCCCTAGGTTGTCCAAAGTTACATCAGTAACTCCCCCTCCAGCTGAGGCTGAGAGGGAGGTACAACCCTGTGTGGTTGAACTAGACTCTGAAGAAGAGCTAGTGGAAGGCCAGGAACTCATTGGAGATCTGCATCCTGTTGACCATCCTGAGATGCAGTCTTTACTGGCAGAAGGTGGACCCAACAGGGCAGACTTCAATAAGGGACAGAAATAATGTCCAACTCTGGAAGTTCTTCGTCACCAGGCAGATGCTCAGGCTGAAGGGCAAGAGCCTGGGAAATATAGGTTACACTGGGAAGATGGCCTCTTCTACAGTGAACCAACGGAGTCTACACCTGGGGACAACAAACGGCTTGAAGTACCCCAAGAGAACAGACCACAGTTCTTGCAGTTAGCCCATGAGATTCCTTTGGCTGGTCACTTGAGTTTCAAGAAGACTAAGGAAAGGCTCTCTCTCTACTTTTATTGGCCAAAGATGGGGGCTGAAGTAGATAAATACTGCAGGAGCTGCCACACCTGCCAGACTTCTGGTAAGGTTGGCTCCAAGAATGTGGCACCTTTAGTGCCTCTCCCTGTAGTGGGAGTCCCATTTGAGAGAGTAGGGATTGACATTGTTGGTCCCCTTGATCCTCCAACTTCCTCAGGCAACAGGTTTATACTTGTTGTAGTAGACCATGCTACTAGGTACCCTGAGGCAATTCCTATGAGGACTGTTACAGCTCCGGCTGTGGCTAAGGCCCTCCTTGGTATTTTTACCAGGGTTGGGTTTCCTAAGGAAGTAATCTCTGACAGGGGTCAAATGTTATGTCCCACTACATGAAAGCCATGTGGAAAACCTGCGGAGTTACTTACAAGTTCTCAACCGCATACCACCCTCAGACAAATGGACTGGTTGAAAGGTTCAACAGAACCATGAAGAGCATGATAGGTGCTTTAGATGACCCCCTTAAATGAAAGTGGGAACTTCTACTGACATGCCTTCTCTTTGCTTATAGAGAGGTCCCTCAGGAGGGAGTAGATTATTCTCCCTTTGAACTTCTCTATGGTCATCCGGTCAGAGGTCCATTGGCCCTGATCAAGGAGGGGTTGGAGAGTGCTCCTTCCCCCAAGCCAGTCAGAGTGACTGACTACGTGATAGGTCTCCGAAGGAGAATGTCCCAAATGATGGCAGAAGCAAGTGATAACTTGAAAGCTGGACAAGCATTGGTCAAGCACTGGCATGACCAAAAGGCTAACATGGTTGAGTTTACTCAGGACCAGCTAGTTCTTGTTATGATTCCAACAAGGCAGAGGGCCTTGCAAGACAAATGGATGGGACCCTTCAAAGTTGTGGGTAAACTTGTAGGGGTCAACTATCTGGTGGACTTGGGCAACCCCAAGGAAGCTACAACAGTCTTCCACACCAACAGACTAAAAGCGTATGTCACCAGACCTGATGTAGGAGCTTTGCTTCTAGCATCATCAGAGGAAGAAGAAGAGAGTGAAGCTCTTCCTGATCTCCTCAGAGGCTTACCTTTAGACAAAAAGATTGAAGGAGTAAATCTCTCTTCAAATCTGACACCAGAGCAACAGGAAGAGTGCAAATCTATGTTGAATCAGTTTGCCTCTCTGTTCTCACTTTCACCAGGATTGACACCTTGGGGACAGCATGACATACTCACTGGTGACTGTCTGCCAGTCAAAAGCAGAGGATATCGAATGTCAAAGAATGTAAGAACCCACATCAAAGGTGAGGTCAACAAGATGCTTGATCACGGGGTAATAGAGCCCTCTACTAGTCCATGTTCTAGCCCAGTTGTGTTAGTACCAAAGGCAGGATCTAAAGAACTTAGATGCGGTGTGGATTACAGAGCTCTTAATGCAGTCACTAAGATTGATGCCCACCCTTTGCCAAGGACAGATGAGTTGGTGGATAGACTTGGTGCAGCCAAGTTCCTCAGCACATTTGACTTGACGTCAGGCTATTGGCAAATAGCCCTGACGGACCATGTCAAGGAGAAAACTGCATTTTCTACCCCAGTGGGCTTATACCAGTTTAAGGTTATGCCTTTTGGATTTAAAAATGCATCTGCTACGTTTCAAAGGATGGTAAATCAGGTTCTGAATGGGATGGAGGACTTCTGCATGGCATACTTGGATGACATAGCAGTGTTCAGCAATTCCTGGGAAGAACATGTGGACCACCTGAGATATGTTTTACAGGCTCTTGGAAAGGCCAATCTGACCATAAAGGCAAGTAAATGCCAGATTGGACAGAGTAAAGTGGTCTACCTTGGACATGAGGTAGGAGGTGGAGAAATAAGGCCTTTGCCCAGTAAGATTGAAGCTGTGCAAAATTGGACAACACCTGCTACTCAGACCCAGGTGAGAGCCTTCTTAGGTCTCACTGGGTATTAAAGGATTTTCATTGAGAACTATGGGTCCATAGCTTCTCCACTGAATGTCATCTCCTCTCCTAAATTCCCTAAAAAGGTTAGGTGGAATGAGGAATGCAATCAGGCCTTTGAAACCCTGAAAAAGGCTCTTTGCCAAGCCCCAGTACTCATACCTCCTGACTATCACCAAACTTTCATTGTGCAAACAGATGCCTCAAATGTAGGAATAGGTGCAGTCCTCAGTCAACTGGATGGGAAAGGTAGGGAGCACCCCATTTGCTTCATCAGTAGAAAACTGAAGGATCCTGAAACAAGGTGGGCAACCATTGAACAAGAATGTTTTCCTATTGTGTGGGCTCTGAAGAAGTTTAGGCCATACTTGTATGGTTCTACTTTTGTCATTCAGACTGACCACCAACCCTTGAGATGGTTAATGCAAATGAAAGGGGAAAACCTAAAAACCATTGAGATGGTCAATCTGCCTGCAAGGGTTTGATTTCACCATTGAGCACAGGTCAGGGTGTCACCACCAAAATGCTGATGGTCTCTCTAGGATGTATGTCATCGACTAGAGGTATGAGATTCATCCAGGAGTGGATTAAATCCTCTTGTCCCTTAGTCTGGGGGGGGGCGAGTGTTAGGGAGAATTCTCTCTTTAGGCTGAATTTCCTAACCTAGTGAGTCCCCCGCAGCTTTGCTGGATTTCTGGAGTTTGGTTTTTTCTCCTGCCAAGAGTGAGACTCTTTTTCTCCCACTCTTGGACATGATTTATGGAGTTCCTTTGACTGTTAATGTGTTTTATGGGCTATGGGGTCCTTTACTCCATAGGGTCTCATGTGTTTTTACTATGTGTGTTACACCGCACCCTCCGTGCAGTAACACAGGGGTGTCATAGTGACACCTCACCATAGACTCCATACCCTGGGACTGACTACTGTCTCCCAGGGCATGTAAAGTCACCATTGGCTTTACTAGTCCCAAATTATTAACAGAAACCAGTACAAACCATCATATTGTGGACGTACTGGTCGGGGCAATTCGATTGCCCCCGGATCTGTTAGTGGAGGGGGCACGTCTCTGTCCCCCCTGATCGAGTTTTGTCTGGTGGCAGTGGAAACTGCTTTTTATATTCGACAGCGAATATTTTCCTATGGGATTTTCCCATTGTTCGAGGCTACCAACTTTAATTATTTAAATCTCATAGCCTCGAACATACCGCCGGTTTATTTAATTAATATTAATTCACCGGTTGGTATTTTTTTGCCAGGACTCGATTCTAAAATGGCGTTTGTGTTCTCTTCTTTGACTCCAACCCAAGTCGAGCCTTTTGTTCCACTTTTTGGCAGGCTTCTCCACAGAAGCCTCCAAAAGTGGTGCCACTCTGTCTGGGTACCACAGGGGGTGTGGGAGGGGGTTTAGGCACCCTGGATTGTGTTACCTTGGTAACTTAAGTCGCACTCTTGTGTGATTGGCCCAAGTGGTGAGCCGGCCGGCTCACCACTTAGCATGTTTGATTGACAGCTAGGCTGAGTGAATGGGGGTATGCTGCATAAAAGCAGGTCTATGGGGACTGGAACTTCAGAAGTCGCCACAGGACCTGAGAATCCGACAAGAGAGAAGCTGAGCCCACCTACCACGATGACACCACCGATGGAGCCCTGCGGAACTGACTCACCACTTCCCGACGACAGAGAAGATCTCCCGGCTGGAGAGGATTCTTCCCCTGACTGGTGGGCACAACCAGTTTTACCTTCCTTCTTCGCACCCCAGACCGGTTTGTGGTCGAACTGCCTGTGCCAAGCACCCCGGCGGCCGGATAGCCACTTTCCACTGAACTGCGAATCAACGGACCGCTCCTTGTACCTGAGAAACTCCGCGGCTGGTTTCTTCCCTGACAGTGCAACAGACTCCTGTCTTCCTCCACGACGAGATCTTCTCTTCCCCCGGACGAAGCACCGACTTGCACCCGCTGCCAGGAACAACTGCCCCCGCTGGAGTCTTCTCACCACTTTAAGGTACCGTGTCCGCCAGGCCTCCCTTTCTAAAGATTGCTACAAACTCCTTAACCTTCTGGACTGGGCTGGCCGCCTTGACCCTCTAACTGGTCCCTTTCTTTGGTCCAACTCCTTTTTGAACCTTTTCAAGACTTTTGTGCACTGCAACCGTGTGACCTTGGACACATTTTGTTTCGATCCTCTTAAAGCGGATCCAGCCTACCGACTCTGAATTCACGGTTTTACTTTGTCTTCCTCTCTTGTTATGTTCTCGTAAAAGCGTTGGGGTCTGTTTCAATTTGTTCTCTGCTTTTCTCTCCCTTTTTAAAATGAACTATTAGAGTGCCATCTACGTTAAGCGCTCACCGCTGTCTGAAAATAAGTGGGGCTTTACTTAAGACTTGTCTAATATTCTTTTAAGGGAGTGTATATCTTTTAGTGACCGTGTTTTTGAATTGCTTACTATTAGTGCCTGTGTGTTTTTCTAGATGTGGTTTTAAATAAATAATTATATTTCTTTTACACCAAGCCCTGGTCAGTGTTTACTTGTTCTATTGTTTTCTCTTGACCTATTGTGAATACTCTGTATACTGCCTAACTCTTCTTGAGGGAAGTCTGACTGCTCAGCCACAGCTACCAAGTGAATCTGTGTGGTACAGACTGCTACCAAGTGGGTTTACTGCCAAACACCTGTAGTCTTAAATCGTTTGCAGTGGTCCCAGAGGGAACTGCACAGGTTTCTGCCTAACATTCATGACTGGAATGTGGGAAGGGGATGTTACGCTCACCTGGCTCCCACAGAGGCGTCGATCTGAACTGGACAGCGGCGGTCTCCACCAATGTGACGCGTAGGGCCGAGATGACGGACTGTCCCACCTAGCTTCGTTTGCTTGGCCCGTAGGAATATTCTTCTGCAAATGGAGAAAGGGAATTAACCACCTGTGGAGTTGAGTGTAAATCCCCCCACCCCCGCTGTTCTCCCCACGGATCACCCTTGATGTCCCCTCTTATAGTCTCACCTGATGGTTTGAAAAGATGAGCTCTCCCTCCTGCATTGAGTGCAGGGGCGCGTTGATAACCAGTTGCTTCACTGGCTCGAAGGAATTGGTGAGTTCCAGAACAATATTGACTCCGAAAAGTATGTAGTTCGTAAGAGTTCAAATGCCTGACTTTCACTCTTGTCCGATTCCTTGCAGATTGCAGCTTGACCCTAGTGAAGGGTTCCTCGTGGCAACCGGTAATAGTCTGGTAAGGATTTGTATTTCCAACACAGTTCGATAAATAATTTCAATATGTAACCTGTTGCTTTCTCCCTTATTCAGGCGCTGAGAGAAAGTATGAAGTCTCGGGGAATAATACCTCCGGCGGTAAAATCAGGTGAGTCTATTGTGGTGAGGAGGGTTCCCCTTGATAGTCCCTTTGTTTCACCTTGCTGTCCTTTTCTTCCGCTTAGGGGCCGGGGTTCGGCGAAGATACAGTGGAAGCTGCGCCGACCCGTGAAGAGGAATAGTACCCCTGGTGGTAAAATCAGGTAAGTCTATGGCGGGGTAACTAATATTCCTCTGTGTATTCCCTTGGCTCACCTTGCTGTTCTTGTCTACTCCTTAGGTGCAGGAATGCGAAGATGCTGCGAAGGCCGGTGAGTTCAGCGCGGCGCTGCAGCAGGCGAGGCAACGTGCATAAAATAATTTCTTTCTTCCAGCTCGAAGGCGCGATGGATCGGGAATTCAGGTAAGGATCAAAGATATTGCTCTTGTTCTAACCTTTTCTCCTTCTTTCTCCCTTTTTCTAGGAGCTCCAAACTCGAGGCGGGGTGGCAGAAGACTGGATGCAGACTTGCAGGCACGGTGAGCGTTACGTTGCTGGATGGAGAATAACGCGAAGAGTGTGCTGCTCTTCGGACGTGGTTTAAATAGCCTCCAAAGTAGTCCCAGGTAAGTATTCCTCCCCAGCCCCGCCCGAGAAAAAAATTGTCCCTAGGTAAAATAGTCCCTTCCAAGCCTCATTTGGCTTGGAGCTCTTGCAGCATGGTCTGCATCAGGTAAGCTTGCAGCATGGTCTGCATCAGGTAAGTGCTACTGTATGAGCCTGACACCTAAGGTGCCAGGACTGACTCTCCATATGAGCCTGGCACCATAGGCGCCAGGACCGCACCCAAACAGCCCCTAGCAGGGGTTTTTGGACTTGCTCAAAATAACTTGATGCCTGCTTCCGGGGTTGCTGGACCTGGTCTGGGGGTAGGCATCATGACAGGGGACCTCTGTGTTGCCGGTGCATCCCAGGAATTTACGAGCTGCAGTCTACACTTCAAACAACAAAGAGACTAAAACAAATACTGGCCAGAGAGGCAAATGGTGCTGGGGACAGGAGGGCTCCAAATTTGCATAACTGAAAGATCTCCTATTAATTTAAAACGACTATTATCATTTAGTCATTTTTCTCAGAAACCATAAGTCATACTTCCTTGATTGATGTGTCATGCGTTCGGCAATTACCCATCAATTTTGTTAAAATAAAATGAATCCACCTGCGACTTATGGAATAGCAATGGCAAGCTAAAAGGTTTTCCTGATTGCTATGAACATGTCCCATATTTAGGAGTTGGTGAACTGGTGGGACGAAAATTAGGTATGTGGGAAATAAATTACATGTTCCTAACGGTTATATTTTTTGTTAAAATGGCAAAATAATGCCAAATGGCTGTGCAATATGGTGCAGACCCAGCTGTTGTTTGATTAAATTCCCAATATTTAATGAATCAGAATATTACACGGTAGTGGCTGTGTAGTTATGGTTAAGTTGCTCATCCCATAGGAAGAGCACTTTTTGAGCGGCTTATAACTTCGCTCTCCCTGGATGAAGAAAAGTATATGGCACACTCTGAATTTCTTTGCAAAGATTGGTGAGGATTGGTCCAGGGGGGCAAAGTTATAGAGGGGGTCCCAAAACCTATTTTTTTCCCATTGAGTGAATGGGGAAAAAACTTTGCTCATGCCTACAGTCCAAACTGCCAGATGGATTTTCACCAAATTTGCGGCAGGAGCAGCGGCTTGGTCACAAAAGTGCTTTTGTAAGTTTGGTGAAAATCCGTCCAGTAGTTTTCTTTAAAATTACCAAATAGTAGGTCACAAAGAATTAGTATTATCTATGTCTGCTCCGCGGACACACTTCTCTGTTCACTAAACAGACAGTGTCCTGATTGGCCAATCGGCTTGCGTCATGTCCGCGGACATGCAATGTGTTCGCTGATTAGACGGTGAAGAGCGTGAAGAGTGTCAGATTTTTGCAAACGCCCGCCATCTTGGATCCGCGGACAGCGCGGTGACAAATGGTGGAGAAATACAACTTTAGCAAGTGTGTTGGTGTGTAAGAGCGTTTGGGGAGGGTAGGGGACTAAGAGATAGGTCAAATGCTGTATTTATTTAGGTGGCAGGCACCCCTGTTGTGTTCGTCATGTCCGCGGACAGCCGCGCTGTCCGGGATGTCCGTACTTACCAAAAATGGGGGTGTCCTAAGGACACTATTCCTGTCCGTAGTGTCCGCATGCAAGTTGAAACTATTCTAAGAACATGTGCGGTGTCCGGGATGTCCATAATTTGGCAAACGGGGTGTCCTAAGGACACTAGTCCTGTCCCTACTGTCCACAGGCAAGATGAAACTGTTCTAAGAACATGTGCAGTGTCCAGGATGTCCTTAAAAGGGCAAACAGGGGTGTCCTAAGGACACTATTCCTGTCCGTATTGTCTGCAGGCAAGTTGAGACTGTTCTAAGAACAGGCGCTGTGTCCGGGTTGTCCTCAATTAACCAACATGGAGGTGTCCTAAGGAAACTATTCCTGTCGGTAGTGTCTGCAGGCAAGTTAAAACTGTTCTAAGAACAGGAGCCGTGTCCGGGATGTCCTTAAGCAATTAAAATGGAGGTGTCCTAAGGACACTATATCTGTCCGTGTTGTACACAAGCAAGCCTTGGCCACAGCCACCGCAGCATATCGCACCCATAGATCACACCCATAGAATTGAATATTTATGAAATATTTGCAAATCTACAGTTTATGTACTGTTTGATTTGTATAGTTTGTATGTGAAGTTTTGGGTACATCATGCCATTAAGATTGTAGAGTTTGGTAACAAGCATTGCAGTATAACATATACATGGAAGTAAACATTTTGCATCGTGGTGTACGGTTACATGTTTGCTTCAATGGTTGTGTTATGGAGCAGTATTTATGAGTTGTACTTTTTATAATATACTTACTGTTTGGTTTGGTAACTGGAGCACATATATTCTTAGTCAATTTCTGTAATAAAAGTAAAGATCATGTTAGTGTCGGTAGTTTGTAAGGACTTATAGCATTGAATAATAGACTTTTTTAATTCATTTCGACCCTCATATTTAGTACATTACAAACCAGTGTATTGTACAATTTGCTCAGTTTCTGTGTTTGTTGTTAAATCATTGGGTCTGTGGGAAAAGAAAATCTATGTTGGATTAAAAAAAAATATATATTTATGTACAGTACATTTATTGTTCTGTTTCCAGTGTTTACTTGTTTCTGGCTAATGTTGCAGATTGTTAGATACTTGTTGTTGAATTGTAACTGATTATACTTTTTATTTCTATTGTGAAGTTGTTAATCTATCTGTCGGCTTGTTGCAAAATCTTGGGGCAGTTAGATACATGTTGGCATAGTCTAACTGTTTATTTCTTGTTATAATTTAGTAGTATTATTGATTTATCTGTTTGGTTGTTATAGAATCTTGGGGCAGTTAGATACCTGTTGGCGTATTCTGTTTATAGTTTTTTAATTGAAGTTTTATTAATGTTTATGCACAGATTAGTTATTAATGTTATTGATTTATTTGTTTGGTTGTTGAAAAATGTTGGAGCAGTTAGATAACTGTTGGCATATTCTAACTGTTTATAGTTTTCTAATTGAAGTTTTCTTAATGTTTAAGTACAGATTAGTTATTACATTTTGGTTTTAAGAAGATTAAATACGCATTTATAAGAGTTGCTGATAATCTATGCTTTAGAGTAATGGTACTATCATTACATTCGAACTATCCACAATTCCTTTTTATATATGCAGTGTAGTGACCTGCATTGGTTGTGACTCCTGCGTGGTAGATTATACCTATTGTTGTGAATGTTTTCTTACCAAGCGATACTTGACCATGTGTGAAACCAGTCAGCTTGCAGTTGTTTTTGGTACCATCTACATTGTAACGTAGAAGCATTAATATTATGTCTTTACTATGTGTTTGTATTAGTAAGGTGAAGTGATTATCTGAATTGCAGGTAGTACATAATCGGCCATGGTTTGCATTTTGTACAAGTTGCTGAAATGGAATGGATTCACAGTTAGGTATGGATACATACACAAAAGGTTAATTAGGGATTTGTTCATATTGCATATTGTTGCAGAGAGTGCATGTATGTTCTGGAACATTTCATTAATAGGTATGTTTTTGTTTTCCAGTACTTGTAGCAAGTACATTAGAAATTCTTGTGGATCTTCTTGCGAGTTTATAGTGAATTTCACCATTCCAGCACAATAGTCTGATTCTTGTCTTATTCCATGAACACTGTAGGTGTTGTCAGGATTGTTGGTTGCATTTCTATGAAGGACTAACATTTGCCAACACAATTGGCCTGTACTGTGTAAGTAAATGTCATCAATTGGTGGCAATTGAAATAGAATATTCATTGCTACATTTGCGTAGCAACTTACGCCAGTTATATTTGAAAATTTGAATGGACCAGATAGTTCTGTGTCCAAGTCATTTTTTTGGAGTGCGTGTTATTTCTTTGACAAAGTACCTGAGTTACTTTGAGTAATAGGTTCTTCTTTGGTTGTGGTAATTGATGAAGTATTAGATTCTTTTACTCTCTTTGGAGGATTTGCACTGAGATCCTGTTGCATTTCTGTTTGAACTAGTTTTCTTTTACAACGTTTTGCTTTTTGTGGAACAGGATATGTTTTTATATGGGGTGTATAGTGAACGTAATCTATTGTATTCTAAAATGCAAGGAATATCAGAGTTTACTTTACTTGCATCAAAGTTGATTAGAAATAGACAGTCAAGTGTACATAAGCGTGATAGTGCTACGTAGCTCATGCCTTCTTTAAAGACTGTGTTCCCAATATCTATCAATGCTTTATCTAAGGTAAGACCTTGTGATTTGTGAATGGTGACTGTGTATGCTAGAGTTAGAGAAAATTGTTCTCTGCGTACATACATGTCTTTGAAAAGAAGGAATCGATCCTTTTTACTTCTGAAAGTTTGTCAAAGAGAATATTGACAAACTGAATGTTGTTGTCACGTGGGTATGTTTGAAAGCCATCAACTGTACCTAGTGCTCCATTAACTAATCCTTGCTCCATGTCAAGGTCATGTTTAAGCATTACTCTACAGTTTAAAGATAACCAGCTGTGTTGGAGATTGAATTTTCTAAGGTATTTAGTCTTGTTGTGGCTTGTTGACACACGGTATGGTACATGGTATGACACACGGGTAGTGTCATACCATGTACGTTCAGTTTGTCTGTTGCGGAAATTTCAATTATTGGTTGCATTTCTTTTTTCAGAATTGTTTCATTGAATTTGAACAGCTTGCAAGATTTGGCATTAAGGATATACAATTGACATTTTTGTGTGCTAATTGTTCCATGACATCAGTAGCACATGAGTTATGGCCATAAAGTGCATGGATGTGCTGGGTTTTTAATATTGCTTGTGCTTCTTGAGATAGTACACCAACTCTAATACTTTTTAAAATGTTGACGTAGGTGAGGTCTGCAGACTGTTGCATGTTTTCTGTTAATTCTCTGTATTGGAAATGTTGCCAAAGGTTGACATTTCCTATGCTGCCAACAGTTGTACGGCAGAGTTTGTGTCCTAAGGTTTTAAAAATAGGTTCACCTTTCACTGGTGTCAATTGAAGAAGATCTCCGAAAACAATAATGTGTGTTCCTCCAAAGAGCTCTTCGTAGTTTGTTTTAAGTACTTCTTGTAATCTGAGGTGAATCAAAGCCAACATTAGGTTGGAGACCATGCTCACTTCATCTATTAGTAGCATTTTCATTTGTTTTAACACTGCGTAGTTCCATTGCAGCTTCTGTAGAAAGTTTGTAATATTCTAATTTGTTTTGGTGTTCTACTGGCAGGAGTAGTAATCGGTGAAAAGTGGCGCCGCCTATGTTGTAGGCAGCTAAACCTGTGGGGGCAGTTACAACAGCTGACAGTTTGTTGTTTGTCAATTGTTGAAGGAACTTGCTGATGATTTTGATTAAGAATGTTTTGCCTGAACCAGCTTCACCACTGACGTATAGTAGTATAGGTTTGTAATTTTGGGAGGTACATTCTTTATTTTCATGCTGTACACCATATGCAATTTCTTTTGTTACTTCTTGAAAAATGCTATGCTGAACATTGTTCAGTTGTGATTGAAGTACAGTTAAGTCTTCTGTATCTTCATAGTGACACATAATGTTTTCTACTTCTGTCATAGCTAATTCTGCATCATTCGGTATTAGTGGCTGTCCCAGTGGTTCTTGGCTTCCTTTTACAGAAGGTTGACTACTGTCGGGAGTGTCTTTATCTATTTGGGCCTAGAGTTCTTCTTCGTGTTGCTGTTCATTGTGCAACATTGTATTGTACTGTGTAAAGTTTACATCGGTTATAGTGCTTTCATTTGCTTTGAAAGCGTCTTCATAGGAGTCATAGTTATCTAGTATCTCTTCTTCATTTCTCCATGGTTTAAAGAGTTGTAGTAGGGACATGTAATATAGGTCTTTATGTTGAGGAGTTTTTTAATGACAATTTGATATGATGAATTAAACTTGGTTTGGAAAGTTTTACCAAGCTGTCTTCACAATTTGTCACTCTGTATCTACCTTTCTTTTCATCGGGTTTTATATTATTTTTGTATGTGAAGTTTTGGGATATGTGGTATAGACACATGGTTTCCAAAGTGGTACTTCTATTTGGGTAGTATGTGTCTAGTAAATAGTTTTTCAAAATGTCCTGGCTGTTCGGATCATTTTTCGCTCTTGTTTCTATGTCGTCGTATGATTTGAAAACTCTTTTTCTAGATTTAGCAGGACCAGGACTTAGCCATACTATATTTTCAGATTTGCCATACAAAGCAGTACCGGTTAAATGATCTGCAGCTTCATAGCAGCCACATTCTCAATGGGAGAGCATTTTTATGCCCAAGCTGTACAATTTTTGAGACATAGTTTTGTCTGATGATAGGTCATTCCAGAGGTCTTAAAGCTCTGTTTTTTCTGCTTTGGTTAAGTAGACTGTAACATATCATGCAACTTCAGTGGAATTGTCTGCAATGTACTGCACATCTATGTTTCCATTCCATAATAGGGCAATGATTGGAATGTAACCAAGACAATACAACGACAAAACACCTAACAGATGGAATTTTGAAAAATCACCCTTCTGGCGGGAAATTAGTATGGAAAAGAGTAGACATGAGGAAACAAAAAAACCGAGACAATAACAATGAACAGGAAACAACAAACAGACCGTAACACTATGTTCATGGAATACTAGGGGACACTTGCATCTTTTCCAAATGGAACGACCTGAGCTGAACTCAGTAGAAGTGATATGCTTACAGGAGACATGGCTAACAGTGCCCCCAGTATGCGAAGGATTTCTTATATACATGAACCCTGCAATTAACAATAATGGAGGTAGACCATCGGCAGGACTTATTACCTTAATCAGTCAAGACCTGGCAACAGAAATTATCGAATATCAGAACATAGGAAATGGGCGCAAAACACCTTAGTCAAAATGCAAGCGATGACACAACCAAAGATTAATAAAGAGACTAAAAGGACCCAACACTTAAACATCACCAATGTATATTGGAATCCAAGGAAAGTGCGAGAAGAGACGGTAATAGATACTCAGGGTAATTCATAGAATTTCGCAGAAAAGTGTTGCAAGCGGCTGGCGCAGAGTGTCCGCGTGCGATTGTCTGCGCCAGCCGCGTGCGCTAAAATCGATTTCCGCGCACAGCGCATTCATGGATTTTCGCATCCAAAACCAGCCGTGGCGCAGCGTGGCGCAGCGACCCTGCAGCAGCGCCAGTTATGCCCCCAAGAACGCCCTCGCGCAAGGAAAAGCCTTCAAAATCCCCAAATAATCGCAAAGGGCTGCGCTAACCCTGGACCAGTTCACCGGGATGGCAAACAGCAAACGCCAAGCGGGGAACGTGTATTTCAGTGGTTTGCAGGAAGTTCCACACGCGATTGTCCTGTGTACGTGTGCATCAGGGGTGCGCGGGAAGTTCCACACCAAAATCAGCAGGGTACGTGTATTACAGGAGTGCACGGGAAGTTCCACACGCGATTACAGCAGGGTACGTGTATTTCAGGGGTGCGCGGGAAGTTCCACACGCGAATGGCCCCGTGCGAGCAGGGTTCGTGGATTCCAGGGGTGCACGGGAAGTTCCACACGCGATTTCAGCAGGGTACGTGTATTTCAGTGGTGCGCGTGAAGTTCCACACGCGATTCCATCAGGGTACGTGTATTTCAGGGGTGCGCGGGAAGTTCCACACGCGATTGGCCCAGTGCGAGCAGGGTACGTGTATTCCATGGGTGCGCGGGAAGTTCCACACGCGATTTCAGCAGGGTACGTGTATTTCAGGGGTGCGCGTGAAGTTCCACACGCGATTCCATCAGGGTACGTGTATTTCAGGGGTGCGCGGGAAGTCCCACATGCGATTGGCCCCGTGCGAGCAGGGTACGTGTATTTCAGGGGTGCGCGGGAAGTTCCACACGCGATTGGCCCCGTGCAAGCAGGCTACGTGTATTACAGGGGTGCGTGGGAAGTTCCACACGCAATTTCATCAGGGTACGTGTATTTCAGGGGTGCGCGGGAAGTTCCACACGTGATTGGCCCAGTGCGAGCAGGGTACGTGTATTTCAGGGGTGCGCGGGAAGTTCCACACGCGATTGGCCCCGTGCAAGCAGGGTACGTGTATTTCAGGGGTGCGCAGGAAGTTCCACACGCGATTTCATCAGGGTACGTGTATTTCAGGGGTGCGCGGGAAGTCCCACACGCGATTGGCCCAGTGCGAGCAGGGTACGTGTATTCCATGGATGCGCGTGAAGTTCCACACGCGATTTCAGCAGGGTACGTGTATTCCAGGGGTGCGCGGGAAGTTCCACACGCGATTTCAGCAGGGTACGTGTATTTCAGGGGTTCGCGGGAAGTTCCACACGCGATTGGCCCAGTGCAAGCAGGGTACGTGTATTCCATGGGTGCGCGGGAAGTTCCACACGCGATTTCAACAGGGTACGTGTATTTCAGGGGTGCGCGGGAAGTTCCACACGCGATTTCAGCAGGGTATGTGAATTTCAGGGGTTCTGGGGAGTACTACACGTGAATTGGCCGTGTGGGTCCTCCCAGGTGTACGCTCGACAACCTCCACGGCCCCGGCAGGCAGCACACACCACGGGGGACTACCCTGCACCCCTGCTCATGTCCCGGAGGCAGCCCATCCACCATGGGCATGCCCCCCAGCCAACCCACATGTCACCTTGCACTACTGATCAACAATGCATGTCTCCCACCACCCCCACCCCCCAGCAGTGCAGGGGCAGCCTCCACCAGGCCCCCACCCATGTCTACCACCACCCCCACCCCCCAGCCACCATGGGCATCCCCCACCAGGCCCCCACTCATGTCTCCCACCACCCCCACCCCCCCAGCAGTGTGGGGCACCTTCCACCAGGCCCCCACTCATGTCCAACTCATGTCTCCCACCACCCCCACCCCCAGCAGTGCAGGGGCAGCACCACCAGGCCCCCACTCATGTCCAACTCATGTCTCCCACCACCCCCACCCCCCAGCAGTGCAGGGGCAACCTCCACCAGGCCCCCACCCATGTCTCCCAGCACCCCCACCCCCCAGCCACCATGGCCAGCCCCCACCAGGCCCCCACTCATGTCTCCCACCCACCCCCACCCCCCAGCCACCATGGCCAGCCCCCACCAGGCCCCCACTCATGTCTCCCACCCACCCCCACACCCCAGCCACCATGGGCACCCTCCACCAGGCCCCCACTCATGTCTCCCACCACCCCCATCCCCCAGCCACCATGGGCACCCTCCACCAGGCCCCCACCCATGTCTCCCAGCACCCCCACCCCCCAGCAGTGCAGGGGCAGCACCACCAGACCCCCACTCATGTCCAACTCATGTCTCCCACCACCCCCACCCCCCAGCAGTGCAGGGGCACCCTCCACCAGGCCCCCACCCATGTCTCCCAGCACCCCCACCCCCCAGCAGTGCAGGGGCAGCCCCCACCAGGCCCCCACTAATGTCTCCCACCCACCCCCAGCCACCATGGGCAGCCCCCACCAGGCTCCCACTCATGTCTCCCACCCACCCCCACCCCCTAGCCACCATGGGCACCCTCCACCAGGCCCCCACTCATGTCTCCCACCACCCCCATCCCCCAGCCACCATGGGCAGTCCCCACCAGGCCCCCACTCATGTCTCCCACCCACCCACACCCCCCAGCCACCATGGGCACCCTCCACCAGGCCCCCACTCATGTCTCCCACCACCCCCACCCCCCAGCATCCAGGGGCACCCTCCACCAGGCCCCCCCTCATGTCTCCCACCACCCCCATCCCCCAGCCACCATGGGCACCCTCCACCAGGCCCCCACTCATGTCTCCCATCCACGCCCACCCCCCAGCCACCATGGGCACCCTCCACCAGGCCCCCACTCATGTCTCCCACCACCCCCACCCCCCAGCCACCAGGGGCAGCCTCCACCAGGCCCCCACTCATGTCTACCACCACCTCCATCCCACAGCAGTCAGGGGCACCCTCCACCAGGCCCCCACTCATGTCTCCCACCACCCCCACCCCCCAGCCACCATGGCCAGCCCCCACCAGGCCCCCACTCATGTCTCCCACCCACCCCCACCCCCCAGCCACCATGGGCACCCTCCACCAGGCCCCCACTCATGTCTCCCACCACCCCCACCCCCCAGCCACCATGGGCACCCTCCACCAGGCCCCCACCCATGTCTCCCAGCACCCCCACCCCCCACGCGCCAGTCGTCCTCTGTGCCATCTTCCCACCCATCAGTCACCTGGGTGCCCTGTGGTGCTGCCTCTGACGGTGCAGCCAGGCTGGTGGAGGAGGCATCCCTGCCACAGTCGGGAGTCGGACGTCCAGCAGGGGTGGCCACATCTACGACTGCACCCCAGCCGGCGGAGGATGTGCAGGCAGCAGGAGGCAGTGCACGGGCAGAGGCAGAGCAGCAGAAGCAACATGGTGGGAGCCATGAAGGCTCGGGGACATCGACATCGGAGGGGCAGGCATCGGCCGGAGGGCAGGAGGACCCAGGACAGAGAGTGTCTTCCGTGTGGCAGCGGTTGGGCCATGCCATAGGTGCGGAGCGGCGGCAGGCGGAAGAGGCGCGGCTCACAATGGTCAGGGCGGAGAACTCCATGCGGAGGGCCCTGAGGCGGGCCGAGTGCCTCCAGGCAATCCGCAGGGGGTTGGAGGAGGACACGGCGTCGTCCCTGCGGACCCTCGGGGCCATGGAACAGGACCGCCTCCGGGACATCGAACAGGAGTTGCTGGGGGGTGGGGGTGGGTGGGAGACATGAGTGGGGGCCTGGTGGGGGCTGCCCATGGTGGCTGGGGGGTGGGGGTGGGTGGGAGACATGAGTGGGGGCCTGGTGGGGGCTGCCCATGGTGGCTGGGGGGTGGGGGTGGGTGGGAGACATGAGTGGAGGCCTGGTGGAGGGTGCCCATGGTGGCTGGGGGGTGGGGGTGGGTGGGAGACATGAGTGGGGGCCTGGTGGGGGCTGCACATGGTGGCTGGGGGTGGGGGTGGGTGGGAGACATGAGTGGGGGCCTGGTGGAGGGTGCCCATGGTGGCTGGGGGGTGGGGGTGGGTGGGAGACATGTGTGGGGGCCTGGTGGGGGCTGCCCATGGTGGCTGGGGGGTGGGGGTGGGTGGGAGACATGAGTGGGGGCCTGGTGGGGGCTGCCCCTGCACTGCTGGGGGGTGGGGGTGCTGGGAGACATGGGTGGGGGCCTGGTGGAGGGTGCCCCTGCACTGCTGGGGGCTGGGGGTGGTGGGAGACATGAGTTGGACATGAGTGGGGGCCTGGTGGTGCCGCCCCTGCACTGCTGGGGGGTGGGGGTGCTGGGAGACATGGGTGGGGGCCTGGTGGAGGGTGCCCATGGTGGCTGGGGGTGGGGGTGGTGGGAGACATGAGTGGGGGCCTGGCGAAGGGTGCCCATGGTGGCTGGGGGGTGGGGGTGGGTGGGAGACATGAGTGGGGGCCTGGTGGAGGGTGCCCATGGTGGCTGGGGGGTGGGGGTGGTGGGAGACATGAGTGTGGGCCTGGTGGAGGGTGCCCCTGGATGCTGGGGGTGGGGGTGGTAGGGGCCATGAGTGGGGGCCTGGTGGAGGCTGCCCCTGGTGACTGGGGGGTGGGGGTGGTGGGAGACATGAGTGGGGGCCTGGTGGAGGGTGCCCCACACTGCTGGGGGGGTGGGGGTGGTGGGAGACAAGAGTGGGGGCCTGGTGGAGGGTGCCCCACACTGCTGGGGTGGTGGGGGTGGTGGGAGACATGAGTGGGGGCCTGGTGGTGGGTGCCCATGGTGGCTGGGGGGTGGGGGTTTTTGGGAGACATGAGTGGGGGCCTGGTGGGGGCTGCCCATGGTGGCTGGGGGGTGGGGGTGGGTGGGAGACATGAGTGGAGGCCTGGTGGAGTATGCCCATGGTGGCTGGGGGTGGTGGGAGACATGAGTGGGGGCCTGGTGGAGGGTGCCCATGGTGGGGTGGCTGGGGGGTGGGGGTGGTGGGAGACATGAGTTGGACATGAGTGGGGGCCTGGTGGTGCCACCATGGGTGAAGGGTGCCCATGGTGGCTGGGGGGTGGGGGTGGGTGGGAGACATGAGTGGGGGCCTGGTGGGGGCTGCCCATGGTGGCTGGGGGATGGGGGTGGGTGGGAGACATGAGTGGGGGCCTGGTGGGGGCTGCCCATGGTGGCTGGGGGTGGGTGGGAGACATGAGTGGGGGCCTGGTGGAGGGTGCCCATGGTGGCTGGGGGGTGGGGGTGGTGGGAGACATGAGTTGGACATGAGTGGGGGCCTGGTGGTGCCACCATGGGTGAAGGGTGCCCATGGTGGCTGGGGGGTGGGGGTGGGTGGGAGACATGAGTGGGGGCCTGGTGGAGGGTGCCCCACACTGCTGGGGGGGTGGGGGTGGTGGGAGACATGAGTGGAGGCCTGGTGGAGGGTGCCCATGGTGGCTGGGGAATGGGGGTGGTGGGAGACATGAGTGGGGGCCTGGTGGAGGGTGCCCCTGACTGCTGTGGGATGGAGGTGGTGGTAGACATGAGTGGGGGCCTGGTGGAGGCTGCCCCTGGTGGCTGGGGGGTGGGGGTGGTGGGAGACATGAGTGGGGGCCTGGTGGGGGATGCCCATGGTGGCTGGGGGGTGGGGGTGGTGGGAGACATGGGTGGGGGCCTGGTGGAGGGTGCCCCACACTGCTGGGGGGTGGGGGTGGTGGGAGACATGAGTGGGGGCCTGGTGGAGGGTGCCCATGGTGGCTGGGGGGTGGGGGTGGGTGGGAGACATGAGTGGGGGCCTGGTGGGGGCTTCCCATGGTGGCTGGGGGGTGGGGTGGTGGGAGACATGAGTGGGGGCTTGGTGGAGGGTGCCCATGGTGGCTGGGGGGTGGGGGTGGGTGGGAGACATGAGTGGGGGCCTGGTGGGGGCTGCCCATGGTGGCTGGGGGGTGGGGGTGCTGGGAGACATGAGTGGGGGCCTGGTGGAGGGTGCCCCTGCACTGCTGGGGGGTGGGGGTGCTGGGAGACATGGGTGGAGGCCTGGTGGAGGCTGCCCCTGCACTGCTGAGGGGTGGGGGTGGTGGGAGACATGAGTGGGGGCCTGGTGGAGGGTGTCCTTGGATGCTGGGGGGAGGGGGTGCAGGGGGACATGAGTGGGGGCCTGGTGGTGCTGCCCCTGCACTGCTGGGGGGTTCGGGTGATAGGGGCCATGAGTGGGGGCCTGGTGGAGGGTGTCCCACACTGCTGGGGGGTGGGGGTGGTGGGAGACATGAGTTGGACATGGGTGGGGGCCTGGTGGAGGGTGCCCCACACTGCTGGGGGGTGGGGGTGGTGGGAGACATGAGTTGGGCATGAGTGGGGGCCTGGTGGAGGGTGCCCCACACTGCTGGGGGGGTGGGGGTGGTGGGAGACATGAGTTGGACATGAGTGGGGGCCTGGTGGAGGGTGCCCCACACTGCTGGGGGGTGGGGGTGCTGGGTGACATGCGCAGGTGTGCAGGGTAGTCCCCTGTGGTGTAGGCTGCCTGCAGGGGCCGTGGAGGGTGTACAGGGAATACCTGGGAGCACACAGCCAAATCGCGTGTAGAATTTCCTGTGTACCCCTGAAATACACGTACCCAGCCAAATCGCGTGTGGAAATTCCCGCGCACGTACCCGGCCAAATCGCGTGTGGGACTTCCCGCGCACCCCTGAGATCCACGTACCCAGCCAAGTCGCGTGTGCAAATTCCCGCGCACGTACCCGGCCAAATCGCGTGTGGAACTTCCCGCGCACCCCTGAAATCCACGTACCCTTCCAAATCGCGTGTGAGACTTCCCGCGCACCCCTGAGATCCACGTACCCAGCCAAATCGCGTGTGGAAATTCCCGCGCACGTACCCGGCCAAATCGCGTGGGCAACTTCCTGCGCACCCCTGAAATCCACGTACCCTGCCAAATCGCGTGTGGAAATTCCCGCGCACCCCTGAGATCCACGTACCCAGCCAAATCGCGTGTGGAAATTCCCGCGCACGTACCCTGCCAAATCGCGTGTGCAACTTCCCGCGCACCCCTGAAATCCACATACCCTGCCAAATCGCGTGTGGGACTTCCCGCACACCCCTGAAATCCACGTACCCAGCCAAATCGCTTGTGGAAATTCCCGCGCACGTACCCGGCCAAATCGCGTGTGGAACTTCCCGCGCACCCCTGAAATCCACGTACCCTGCCAAATCACGTGTGAGACTTCCCGCGCACCCGGTATACACGCACACGTATTTTCTGTCAGCGGGTGTCCGTGTTTGTGGGTACCCCTTTGCACGTCATTTGTCCTGGAGGGCCACAGTATAGGACATTCATCATGGCTGTATATAGGTGCTATTTGTTGGCGCACCTTTTGGCGCACATTTCTTCCAGGCGCAGAGACGCTACCGCCTGCTTTCTTGTGGCGGTCGTGTTTGTGCCTGTGCACTGGTTTGAGCGTGCGCTTTTTTGCCCTATTCTATTCCATGAATACGTGTTGTAGGCGAGCGTGTGGGCGTTCCGCGCACTTGTACCCTGTACTTCCCCCGTGACGCCCACATTTTGTCAAGTTGTTCCCCATTCTGAGTGTTACGCCCCGTGTTCCCCCTACTTTTGTTGCGTGCGCCGCGCTATGTGCGATTTTCGCTGTGGCCTGTGCGATTTTCGCTGTGACCTGGCGCACGCAGTTAGATGGCCTGTGCGCCAACGTGCGGCGCCCACTTTTTTATCGCACATCCGATGGTTTTCTCGTGCACGGCCTTCCATGAATTGATGTGCGCTGCTTTTCGTGCGATTTTCGCACTTGCACTGCGATTTTCGCTATTCCACTGCAATTCGCACGTTTTTGCCCACTTGCGCCGCGCTAATTATTCCATGAATCGGCCTGACTATCTTTATTAAGATAGACAACATCGCACAGGAGTATCAAGATGTCGAATTTATTATATGTGGAGATTTCAACTTGCATCTATTTAACGATAAAGGAGAACCAATAGAAGACCAACTGCTGGAACATAGAGCACGAAGGTGGATAACAGAGACACGCAATAGAAACTTGGAAAGATGGGATGCCCTCAATGCAGCAACAAAACCGATACCAACATGGTCAAGAGGAAAAACCAAATAAATTATCGATTATATCTATACTAGTAAGGGAATTACTCAAGCTAAAATCGAAGCCAAAAATCTATTTAGCGAACATAGTGACCACTATATACTAAAGCGCTCATAGCAAATGAACAAAGGAGAACGACTCAAAATAAATTTACCCAATCTGACGCTATCAAATAGAATGAATCGTTTGAGAATTCCACATAACAGATTAAATGAAATCACAGAAACATTAACGAATTCAAAGAAAGAAGATTCCAATAAAATTAATTATGGATGGTTAACCAACCAATTCCAAATGAAGCAGCGATTGAATCATTACTCAAAGCCAGAACGAAAATATATTTATAACAAAGTTATCGCAGAAAAGAAAAAGGAAAAAAAAGCGATCATTAAAAGAGCACAAAAGGAATCTCCACAAACAAAAAAAAAGAATAATTGGCCAAGCAAAACAAAAATTCAAAAACTGGCATAAAAATGCTAAAATGATGCAAGATCAAGAAAACGCTGAATCTATGATGGCTTCCCTTAAAAATTGTAACACCAGACGTTTATGGGAACTCTTGAAATCGAATAAAAACTCAGAGGATGCAATGATAGTGGATGTCCCAGAAGTCGCATGGGTAGAGTACTTTACAGCACTCTACGAAGAAAGACCAACAGTAACGAATAAAATTCAGCAACACACGCAAAAGTCATGGAACATAAGATACGATATTGATGAAATTACCAACTGAATAAAAAAAAGAAATACATCAAGGGCCCCGGAGCTGGACGGCATGTCAAATGCCACATTAAAACAAAACCCTGAAGTTTGGGCACAATTCTGTGGTAAAATTATAGACCTGATTAACCGTACGAAAAATGTCCCTGATTCCTGGAAAATGGCAACACTAATCCCAATATATAAACAAGGATCATCTAAGGAGCCAAAGAACTACCGACCGTTGGCGCTCCTGGACCCGTTATGGAACATTTTTGCCAACCTTATAGTGACAAGATTAAACATTTGGGCTAAACAAACAAAACATCAAGCAGTGCGACAAACTGGATTTGTGCGTAATGTCGGTACAAATATACATCTTATGATCTTAAATCTGATGAAAAAGGAAGCGGAAAGAACAAAAACGAATACAATAGCAGCGTATGTCGACCTGAGCCTAGCCTATGATAAAATCAATAGAGACTTGCTTTGGAACAAACTTGAACAATGGAGATGTCCTAGCGACATCCTAGAACAAATAAAACTCTTGTACACTAACACAAAAATACAAGTGAGAATGATATCGGACGGAATAATAACAAAGCAAATTAACACCTGGCATGACTTAAAGCAAGGGTGTCCGCTAGCAGCTGCACTGTTCAGTCTGTTCAAGTCGGATTTTGAAGAGTCCATATGTACACCGAGCATTAATCCGCCGAAATTAAATGCGACTGCAGTACCTTGTTTGATATATGCAGATGATATTATTCTATTAGCAAAAACACCGTGCGGATTACAAAAAGCCCTAAACAAAACTCATGAATACATGGAAAAAAATGAACTAACAATAAACATCAAGAAAACAAGAATTATGTATCTGACAAAGAAGAAATCAAAAGGGAATAAAACCTTTAATTATTACCTCCAGGAAGAAAAATTGATCCAGTTCACAACTTTTAAATATCTAGGGATATGGATCAATCAATCACTGACGAAAGCGCCATGGGCAGAACAGTTAAAAGCTAAAACCAGAATGCTGGCCAGACAAGGTCTGTCAATACATAAGAAATTCGGGAAATTTTCTCTCATACCAGTTGTAACATTTTACATGCAAAAGGTGACAGCGATCCTTGCATATGGTGCTGAAACTATGATCAACCATGACAGAACCATATGGATGAAACTGGAGGCAATTTATTGTCGGAAACTACTAAGTCTACCCCAGAACATGCCAATGACACGTATTTGTTATGAACTGGGCCTCCAATCACTAGAATCAATAATAGAATGGAAAATATTAGATCTATTCAGGAAAATGAACAGCGAAGAAAAGATACCGGCATTGGAAATACTAAGAACTTCACAAGAACACGTTAATGATGCTACACTAAACAAATGGAAAGAATCGTCTATGAGTATATGTAACAAAAAAGGAATTACATTGGAGACGTTGACAAAAATGCCTCAAATCGCAAAAAAGAAGCTGAGCCGAACTGATTGGATCGAAACTCAAGAGCAGAAAGACCGATATAAAATGACACTGAAATGCGAGGGAGAGGCAAGATCACTCAACCAACTTCCATACCACCTACAATTATACGTGGATCGAAGAATTAGAGACATGTTTTTGAGATTCAGACTGAACCTACTTCCAACAAGAGAAGTTCAGGGGAAATGGAGCCAAAATAAAAGTGCAGATTCTGTCAAACAATAGGAAAAACAGAAACTCTCTATCATGTGATTATGGAATGCGAGGCACTAAATAAAAAAAGACTGCTCTTCAGCGACAAATATCTTAGTGCCTCAGTAGAAATGGAAAAAGAAGAAAGATGGAGTCAAATCTTGATGGGAAATAATAGAAAGATGGTTGCAACCATAGTTCACTTCTGGGAAACTATTATGCTGGAAAACAGTAACAGTAATGAAGAAGTATAAAAGACAAAGATTTTGCCGTTTTTTATAAGGAAAACAATGTAGATTGAATGTGAATGATAAATGTAAGGTTTAAGATGTAAACCAAATGCATTTTAATAAAAAAATTATATGATATATTTTGCTTCTTCTGTTCTTTTTATGTAATATGTTTTTTTAGGTGATTTACCTTTAACACTATGGGCCTCATTACAACTTGTGTGTAATTGGTTTAACGGCGCCGGCAATGGTGCCAGCGCCGTTAAACTGACTCCGCACTATTACAAGGTCTCCTCATCTGGTTTCATAAAGTTGTTCACTTCACCTGTTTCTGTAACTGGTCTAGGGAAACCGAAGCGGCATTTGGTGTAGTATTTCCCTTTGTTTTTGTATTTGCAACGACATATTTGCTACATTTGTGTCTTTGAAATTGTATAATCTGTGCATGAAGATCACTATTTGTTGCTTCTGATGGAATTTCACAAGTAACATATTTTTTGATAAACTGTGAAACAGTGGCATCACTGTCTTGACCAAATGTAGGAGAATCTTTAACGCATAAAAGCATGTGGCTATGTGGTGCTCCTCTGGCTTGGTATTCTTTTCTCCAAAAAAAGTGTTGCACTTCTCCTAGGGGAGGAACAGTTTTATTACAAATAAAGTGTAGCATAGCAATGAAGCGATGATGGAAATATCTTGAAACATTTACAGGATCTAGAGAGCAAAGTTCTCCAGGTGTTAGTATATCTATGTTTGTTTTGTTTTTGTTTGATATGCATAGGAAATCATGTAAATCTTCCCATGCATATTCTGCACAACTTAATGTAACAAACCAAGTGGGTGGGCCAAGGTTTCTTATCATACAACGTACATCTCTGTGACGTCGGAACCAATACTCTTTAGTACCACGCATTTTCTAGCACTTTTTGTAGTAATTGCGTAGCTGACATATTTTGAAAGTGTTTACCTGATTTCAATGTGTGTGCAACTCGGTAACATAGAGTTGCTAGTTCACTTTCAAAGAGTAGATAGAATATGTATTCCACATTTTGTCTAAGTCTGGGATCTTCAGAATACATTCGTAACGAGCGGTATTTTGATGCTGTTATCTAAATAGGTCTATCATTGTACCTTCCTCCTTTGCCAGTAGGAAAGAGTAGAGGAAAAGCATGTGCTTCTATACTTTTTTCCCATATGCTGATTGGTGATCCTTTGGTTTCTCTCATTTGGTATGTTTCTAGTGCATCACCTATGGCAGAGGTCTTCAAACTGTGGGTCGCGCCCCCCAGGGGGGCACGGCCGCATCCCAGGAGGGGCGCCAGAGCCCAGCATGACATGTAAAAAAAAAAAAATAATAAAATATATATATATTTATTGATTGGAGGAAATGGGAAGGGCAGCTAACATGGTCAGTCTGGGCCATAAAACGGTCTTAGGCACCAATGAAAAAAATGGCCAGCATTTGCAAATGGATATTCAGAGTTTAATCACAGACTGTTTGAATAGTACCCAAGGGGTTGTTTTTTGTTCAAATGTAAACAAATGGTGATATTTAAAGAATATGTATTCAGCAACAATGGTCAAAACTACTAGCTGCATAGTGAAGTTACTCCTCAAACTGGCCCACATTGGCCAAAAAAGTGGCCCATTTTTACTGGCCTACACTAGCATTTTGCATTTTTGGTATGGTCATCTCCATATTGCCCTATATGCCAGTCCAAGCCTGCCGGCTCATCCATAATGGGTGAGGGCCGTCCACCCACTGGACACCTCCCCCATTATGGAGGAGCTGAGGAGCCAGCCCAGTGAAACAATGAGCACTAGCTCAACTGCTTTTTCCAGCTGAGGGAGTGCTCCTGGGCTGATTGAACTGTCAAAGGGAAACTCTGTTTGCCTTTGACAGTTTATTTCCCCAGCCGCACATGATCACTGAGCCATGCAACGCTGGGGGTGTCTTGATTCGCCAGCCTTACATAGCTCATTGGAAATTTTGGCTGGGGCACTGCATGTATGTATGTGCGAGGGGGTGCTCCTGCGCCTCCTCGCACATAAAGGCAAAGCAACCTGGAGCGGGGAATTTTAGCAACCACACAAGGTATATTTATGGTGATTTTTTCTTTATTTAAATGTGTATGGATGTGTGTATGCTTGTGTTATGGGACTGTGGTGGGAGCAGGATGGGTGGCAGCACTGGGATAGTGGTGGGAGTAGGGTGGGGAGAGCCCTGGGTCTATACTGGGAGTAGGGTGCGGTGACAGCACGCAAAAGATCATAGCGATTTCTACATACTGTCCATCTGGCACTTTTGGGGGGGCCCGGCCTACCCAAAATTTGCTCAGGGGAGGCCCAGGCCAGAAAAAGTTTGAAGACCACTGATCTATGGTGTCATTAGAGTGTAATGGATGAATTGTATAATGGTCTAAAATGTTGGATACTGTAGGATCTAGAAGTTCAAATTTACCAGTTTCTGGTGACGCTTGAATTATTTCAGTTGTTTCCCTTATGTTTTCTTCAATATTTATTTCTTTGTAGTATTCATTATTATCTTTTAGATATTGCAAGGCTTGTCTAACTTTATGTAAGTCTACGAGTTGTTGCCAAATTTGTTCGTCTTTTGTAGGTACGCCATTTACTAAGACAATTAAAGCTTGCTCTATTGGACGCTGCACTCCCAGAGTGTGTATATTTTCTTTTAGATCTAATGGTAAATAAACTACTTTGCCATGAATGTCTTTCACCAATTCAGAGGGAGGTAATTTTTCTGTTTTTGATTCAAGGAGTATTATTGCTTGAAATGGGTGCACTGTTTGAATTATGATGTTCTCATATAAATTCAGTTGTTGCAGGTGTTTTGGTAGTGGGAATAATTCCAAATTATTTGTGATAGCACGTGAAGGAGTTTGATTGTTGTCAAGTTTTGTAGTGCAGTAACTGCAAAGTAATAAGGGGTCCGTTATTTTGTATTTGTTTTCTGCTATAAGGTACAGAGCTAATTCAAACCATTTGGAATCTTCATTGTTTTCTATTTTGTATGTTACATCTATAGATTTTGTGTTACTTTTATAAAAATTTCTGCGGCAACACACAAACACATGGTTTGGTATTTCAGCAGATGTACTTTTAAATGTTGTATTTCTTTTTGGTATGTGTGTAGTACAAGATTGCAATCTGTACAATTCTTGCTTTTGTTGTACAGCTACTGTATTTTGTACGTGGCTTTCACTTCCAAAATATTTTTTTCTGGATATGCTCTATTTTTTCCAGTAGATCTTTGGCTGTACCATGTAGAAGATTGTTATTTAAATTGGCTAGTTCTAAAGCAGGACTTTTAGCATAATACAGCTTATAGACTCGATTTCTTATAGTTGAATGATGTGTTGATATTATTTTGATATGATGGAAGGTGCTTTTGCAAATAGGTCCTGAAATGCAGTCCAATGAATGTCCTTGTAGTACTGTGTATTTGCATACTGGACAGGTATCCATATTTTGCAGCAGTTTCATTTTGATTTTGTCTTTCCCTTTCACATATTGATTGAGGAACTGTCGTAAAGATTTGAACGATTTTTTGGCAATGTTACACATTGACTTGCATGGCCATTTGTATACTAGACGTTGTGGTCCAGTCAAATGGAGAGTTGATACAGAGTTTTCTGGGGATATTTTTGTAAGCAGTATTTCTTGTTCCATTATGGTATTATGCATTTTCTCATAACCTCGTCCACTGCTATGTATGGCAATTGTGTTTGTTTGATTTTGTTTGTATGCTTCTTCATTAAAATATGGTTCTGTGCTTATGGTGTGACTCCATTCACCTCCACAGATATTTAAGAAGTTATTTTTGTTGACTTTCCTTTTATTGAGAAATCTTTTTTGTAATTTAGTAGTTCGTTTTTGTTAGTGGTTTCATTCTGTTTAACACTAAAATAAATAACTTTATTTTGAGAAGGGTTGCACTGTCTATCAAAGCTTCTAATATTAATTTTCTACGGTAGGTTTTAAGGGTTGTGCATGATTTGTCTTCTGTTTTTATAAGATTTTGAAGGACTCTGTGGCGGAACATTTTTGCTAAAATAAATTTTTTGGTATGGTTACTTGCCACTATATCAAGATTTATAGGAGCAGTTTTAGCAGTAGTGGTAGCTGCATTCTTGTTAATCATTTTTTGTTTTCTTTTACATTTTGATAGAGGAGTCAAAGTTTCTGTACTTGAAGATTGTTTTGTTTTGCTAAATGACTGTATGAGGTGTTTTGTTTGAACTTTTTGTACAAACTCTGCTAGAGATGGATGCCTATTTTGGACACTTTTAGTTTCATTTGCTCTATTTCTGCGTTGCTTTCTACGGATTTGGTTTCTGGTAGGCATTCTCTGGGGTCTGTTGTGCAATGTATGTGTGCTGTTTGCATGAGTGTCTGAGGATGATGGTAAAGATGTATGTGGTGGTGTGTAATTGTACATTGGATATCTACAATTAGTTGGGAAGGCTATTCTTCTATGTGTGTGTTACTATACTACAGTTCAGATGACAGTAGAAAGTGAGCTAGTGGTGAGGTGGAGCATTAATAGTAAATCGTAAATGGTATATAATTAAAACAGTTCTTTGTTTTGTAATACTAACATTCAAGGGGTTGAGTTATGTTATTTGTGTTAAAAAAAAAACGGGGATTTGTGTGTCATTCTGCCTGCTAATCGCTGTTTAATAAATGGAGATCTGTGAGCAGAATGGTGCACAAATCTTTGTTTTTTTGGTACACAAATTATATGAATCAACCACGCAACAAAACAGTAAGTATAGCAGTTAAACTGAAGGGGAGAAGGAGAGTAGTGCAGTAGAACTGAGATCGAGAGGGAGGGGTGGGGAAGAGAAGGAGGAGGGAAACAGATGGGGTGAAAGGTGAGAATGGGGAGGAAGGGGGATGGGAGGGAGATGATCTAGGAGATAAGGCAAGGGGGCAGGGGGCAAGAAGGGGGAAGGGGTTTCATGACAGGGAATGGAGAAGGAGAGATTTGAGGAAAGTGTGGAATGAGGAAAAGGTAGAAATAGAGTGGAGTGAGAGTGGTAAAGAGTGCCAGTGCAGAAGGGCAAGGGCTAGGAGATGGAAGGAGTGGAAACGGGATGTGGCACAAGGGGAAGGAGGAACAGTGAGAAGGAAGTGGTCAGCAGAGCGAAGGGAGTGGGGGGAGTGTAGAAAGAGAGGAGGGAGGAGAGATAAGGGGGAGCAAGACCGTGGAGATATTTAAAGACTAGGCAGAGAAATGAAGGTCATATTGCACTTATGTTTTTTTTGTGGAATGAGCAGGTTTCTTTGGAGTTGTTGCTTGAAGTTCAGATGCTGCTGTTTTCCAGGAGAATGGTCTTCACTGCAATTGTAAAAGAAAGAAGTTACTAATTTTGTGTGTTTATAGCACTGATGTTAATTGAGACATTGATTTGTATGTTTTTGTATTAGTATTCTTGTTTGATATTTGAGCATAGTGTATGCATGTAGTTTCATTTGACTATGTGCAGAATTTAGTATTTACAATATTTTAGTTCAATATTCTTTGCAAATTAGTAGAATATTAACTGTATGAAAGTCACTTCGTTTTGTACAGTTGTATTATAGGTTGTTAGGAGAAAGAAGAAATAATGGCATATTTATTTTGCAATTTGTAAGGTAAATGGCAGAAACGGTATAGAAAAGCATGGAATGTAGGCATTTGTGAAGTTGTGGGTAATAAAGCACAAGGATGCGATTTACAGATAGTGGTGTTATTGCAGCAGGGAGCTTTTCAATGATAGTGTCTATATGTGTGAGTGTATGAAGATCCATGACCTTTTACTGGCTGTGTGTAATTTTATAATACACTACTAAGTGTTTTCCACAATTATATTGTTATTTCTTCCATCTTCTAATATTATACATTTTTAGAAAGGTGTGTGTGTAAATAAAAAAATAGATAGCAGACAGATTTGGAAATGACAGTGATTATAGCAGAAGGGAAGAATGACAGTAAGATCATTTTAAAGGTTATACAGGTTAAGTTGCAGTTACTCTGTTTATATGCATTTATAAGAGTTGTACATGTACATGTACTGTGCAGAAAATATGCATACCGGTAGTTTGTATTCATGCAAGTGGATATGCATGCAGCTGCAAGTAGAAATTTTGGAGACTTGTAGAGTAGTTTTTGTAGTAGGTGCTTTCCAATGATATGAGACTTGTACTCAGAGTTATCAACAGTACATTTGAAGTGCTGAACTCTGATGTTGGAGTTAGATGTAGAGGTCTTGGATATGATTGGTGGATGGTTGTGTGACTGGTTAGCTATATCCAATGAGGGAATGGCACAGAGAGTGAAGTGGAAATGGTAGAAGGGCTGTCCAAGTTACGATATGTCTGCAGACATGGCGGTAGTCCGCGGACATCGCGTAATACATACAGGGATTTTGGTGTGGAGAGGCATGCAAATGAGAATGAGCAGAGCAAGGGATTGGTCAGTACAGTTTACTGGGTGTGTTGTGTAAGGAGAGTTTTCCAGAAAGTATTTTTCCTTAGAAAAGAACAGTTAGCTATGACGTCATCAATGACATTTGTGATAATAAATAATAATAATAATAATAATAATAATAATAATAATAATAATAATAATAATAATAATAATAATAATAATAATAATAATAATAATTTTTGATGTCATCTTTGATATCCTGGGTGTTAGTCTTAGCAGTGCACGGTGGTGGCGCGAGTTATGGTTGCTTAGCTTACCATAACTGGCGAATTTCATGTGTTTTTCGGTTTTACTTGGAACCATAACGTCCCTTTAACAAAGTATTTTCAATGAATATATATATATAAGTTACTAGTAAATCACAAAGGTCTTTTACACATAACCAGATGTTTGCCCAAATTTGACTTGAAAACAAAAGGGGATTGCAAATGGGAATTGCCATATGTCTGTTCCAGACTCTTAAATCAATCCATAGCGAGAGACTGGACTTGTGGGTAGAGAGAAGGGTAACTGGCCAATCCTCATTGTGAAGGGGGGTCTGGAATCCAACATTCTCAAATTATCCCAATTTTTCCGTCTGACTTCTCAAACACAGACCAAAGTTGGGGGCGGTGGGCAGGGCTGAAAATCCCACTGCTAAAGCACCCTGTGTTTATTTACTGCTAGCCTTTTAAGCATGCAGGAAACCCAAAATTGTACAGCATGGCAAATGTAAAGTGATTTTATTCAGGGGGCAGTCTTGAGAATCATTTATTTTGAGATTTGTATCAAGTAAAATATTGTGATTTGAGTTTTCCCAACCAAATTGTTGGAGCTATTTATGCATGGAAAAGTTTATGATGTTGTGCCATGGATGGTACCATGTGATAATGGCAGCGTAAAAGTTTTGCCTGACAAAAAAGTAACCCAAAAAATGTTGTTTTTTGCAAGCACATAATCACATTGAACATGCGGGGGACACCCCTGCAACCTTTTTTATTTTTACAGGTAGCAGGGGACACCCTGTTCCCCTTGATCCCATAAATATGGTCACTATATACAAGGTCACCACAACCTTTTCCCGGCAACATTATGTATGGTGAACATATATATGGGGATAATATTAACGGATACCCCACGGATAAAATGGTGTGTGACATTTTAGTGTGATTGTCTATTACCCATCATCCAAATTAATACAAATATATTTTCTGTACACTGCCCTGGTTCTTGGCTCATTGGTATCTCAGGGGGAGGGATCCAAGGGGTATGATATGCATCAGAAATAGGGCTGAATAAAGAATTGACATTAAACCATTTATTGAGTGACACCTAGATTGGGGAGGGAAGTAACTGTGTTTGTTGAGGGTGGCCTCTCAATAAACTGTTACATATTGGGGGCTCGTGGCTGGGATTTGGCTGGCTATTTTTGACACATGACAAGTGCATTGTGACAGACTATTCATCTTGATATAGTTGCATTAAGGTGGGGGGAAGTAATCTTTGTTTGTTAAAGTGCTGCGAGGATTTGAACCCCGAGTTCCAAGATGCTGTAAAGATGATAAATAAAGACTGAGTAAGAATTGACTTTTGATTTGGCATTGTGAGTGAAATTAAGCAGGAAAAGGGTAATTTCTGCTCCTGGGCAAAGGAAAGTATACAAAAATTCCAAAAAGGCCATTTAAAAAAAAATGTATACACTTGAATTAGATGATGCCAGAAGACACTTCCTTACTAAGCTGTTCATTCATGGTGGGTGGACAGAGGTGCATGAAGGGAGCTGGCAAACTAAAATGATGCAAGATTTTACATCAGAAGGAATTGACCAGTGGTGTCAAGGTGGGATATGGCACAAAGCATTAGAGCATTTTATAATGAGCCAAAATGTTCAGCTTACAGCTAATCCATACTTCCACTTGCAGTTAGTGGAAGAGACAGTGCAGAAGAGTGAGGCCTGTGCACGGGATCAGACTGAGAATATAAATGAGGCACAGAAAAACTGAGTGAGTTAAAACAAGCCTCATGGAACAATTAAAAAATGAGTTAAAAACCCAGCAGCAAGAGAGCCTAGAGCGTGAAACACAGTTTTCTGCACTGCGAGATGCACATAAAGAGTGTGTGGAAGATTTGAGCAAACTGCAACATAAAGTAAATGATCAAACTAGTTATAATTGAAGGCTGTTCGATGAACGTATGGCCTTTCACTTACAAATAAAGGAGTAGAAAAATGAAAAAAGTCAGTTAATTTTAGAAGGGTTTGATTCCCAAAATGACTTTGATTGGATAGTTTGAACCAGCTGTGCACATCAGTGAATTGGAAGCAATATACACAAATGAGATTCACTGTTGTCAACTGGGAGCAGCCGTGCAGTGAAAGACACTATGCCACAAGTGTACTAAGTCACAATTAAATCCACAAGGACACAACCGCACTGCGCTGGGACAGAGCCTTATCTTGAAACTGAATTGTAATCCAAAGAAAACAGCTGACATATTTTTTGACTTCACAGTCTTCTTCCACGCTGTTTAAATAATGAAGTATCAAAATAAGTAGCAATAGTGTCTTAACACAACCATCCCCAATATGCAGAACACAGAATACATCAATGAAAAACATGGAACACAGACATAAGGGGCATGAAGGTTAGGTCAAAAGTACTTAATTGTTGTCACAAACCATTCCAACACAGCAAAACCTAAATTAGAGCATGATTGACAAACAGTCATCAATTCATAAGAAGATATTAATTGGAAACAACAATCAGTTAAATCATTAACATGATGAGAAAAAACAAAAAGAACACACTGAACAGTTAGCTTTAAAAAAACTATTGGCAAATAACTCTCTAATCATCAAAGAAGCATATAAAGGAGGCAACATAGTTATTTTAGATAAAATGGACTACATATAAATGGCACAAAACCATCTAGACACCCTGGGGTGCTATGCTATTCTTACATCTAACCCAACCAGGACTATTACAACATGTGCCATCAAACTTATCACCAAATAGCACAGAAAAGGGCTCCTTACATATGGAAAAAATAATGTTTTGTTGTGGAACATCCTACTATCCGTCAGGGATGTCACTTAGGGGTTGCCAAGGGTCACACCTGCGACCCATGAGGTCTCCCTTGCTACCCCTCTGGTCTCCCTTGCACCCTGTAATGCATGCAAGCTCTTGGGCTGTGGTCAGCGCCATGTGGCTCTTTGCTTCAGGAGTGGCTGACTTTCTTGTTCAGGCCTCTTAAAAAAAAAAAAAACAACAGGGGTTCAACAAGTCTAACTTTCAGCAGCGACCTTAAATAAGAAAGAATAAGAATACCAAATAATGTGTCTTTCTGGAATTCTGTGTGTAAAGAATGGGAGAGATCCTATTTGGGGGAACACCACCTTCTGGGATCAGAAGAGGGTGAAAAGAGGGACAGTGAAGGTGGTGACCCTGTATCTTAGTACTACAATGTAGCAGAGAATGGACTTATTATCGGAAGAAATCAAGCAGCTTGAGAAACCAGGGAGAAGCTTGTGTATGTAGGAGTAACAAAGCACCTGGAAAAATGTTATTTTATCAAAAAACAAACTATTTTGCAAAACCAACCAACAGTGAACGAAAAAAATCAATTTGATTTAATTCTCAATAAAAGTTGTATAAAACTTCTTTTTTTTTTAAAAAAAGAAAGAAGAAATCTTCGCATGACGAACAAATGACAAAAACAGTTCAGCAAGAGCAGACCTGAGGTCTGATACAACACATTTTAAATTGTGGTGGGGTTAGTATGTGAATATTGTGTCTTGTTCACAGTTACTGTTAAAAAAACAGGCACAAGAGTAGAGCACTTCTTAATGGGAACAGCTCTACCGTGGAAGAAACCTTTTAGAAACCTTAGGTTTTTCTTGTGATGGTCGACATATGTTTCGGCTAATGGCAACAGAAAAAAATCAGGCAATTACACAAAATCCCTGTTGTTGCAAATGTAGCCATCTTCAGGACAGAGAGAAGATGATTTTTTCTGACAACTTGATTGTGTTGAGTACTTCTTATTGGCCGTACTTTATATGAGTATAACCCACTACAAATAAATATACAGAGAAACGGGTTGGTTATAGAGATTACATGTTGGTAGTTTGTCAGTGAGAGTAAACAAGATCTACCATCATAGTGTACATCAATAGCATGCATTGTATAGATTGTAGTACAGAGACTTACATGATGTTTTTATTTTATCATCCCCCCTGAAGCACTCTCTTGTACACCCTCTTCTTAAGAAACCCTCTGCTGACCCCTCCTGTCCGGCTAACTATCGCCCAATCTCCATCACTCCCTTCCTGGGCAAGCTCCTGGAGAAACTGGCCATCTCTCATCTTAATCTCCACACCAAATCTGTTGGCTGTCTCCATGACCATCAGCCTGGCTTCGGTGCTGCCAGAAGCATGGAAACTGCTCTCCTGAACATCTGTGAAGACCTTCTCTCCAACCTTGATTCCAACACCCCATGTGTCCTTATCTTGCTTGATCTCTCTTCTGCCTTTGACACTGTCAACCACACCATCCTGCTCAACCGTCTCCATGATAACCTGGGTATCACTGGACAGGCTCTGGCTTTGCTGACTTCTTTCCTCTCTGACCGACCCTCCCAGGTTCAACTCGGGTCCTTTCTCTCCGATATCTTTTTCTCTACCTGTGGCACCCCCCAGGGCTCTAACCTCTCTCCTTGGCTGTTCAACCAATAACTGGCACTCCTTGCCCACCACATCGCCGCCCTCTGCCCCAATTTTCAGTGCTATGTGGATGATACCCAGCTCATTTTCAGGCTACCCTCAGCCTCCTCCTCTCCTTCCCTCATCTCTGACTGTCTGTCTGCTATCCAGGAGTGGTGTGCCACCAACGACCTCTGCCTCAATGCCAGTAAGACTGAGATTCTTCTCATCGGCACACCCTCTCCCTCCTTCCCTTCAGCTCTCTGGCCGGCCTCTCTTGGCCCTCTTCCTGCTTCCACCTGCAAGGCTAAAAACCTTGGGGTCATCTTCGACTCCACACTCTTCTTCTCTTCTCACATCTCCAACGTCTCTAAGAAGTCACAATACCAGCTGAACCTCCTCAGAGGTATTCTTCCTCTCCTCTCCTTTCCCCAGAAGCTCACCATCTCCAGAGCCCTGGTTCTCTCTAAGCTGGACTATTGCAACAGCCTCTATCTAAATCTGCCTGCCTCTAATCTCCGCCCTCTGCAACTTATCGAAAACAGGACTGCAAGACTTGTCCTTGGCTTCAAGCCCAGGGATCGTATCTCTCCAGGACTGAAATCTCTGCACTGGCTCCCAGTGGCTGCAAGGATTAAGTTCAAAACCCTCTGCATTATCCACAAGGCCTTCTGGGGCATGGGACCTCATTACCTTCAACTCTCTAATCCTAAATACCTTCCTTCCCGGGCTCTTCGCTCTTCTGCCTCCAACTCCCTCCGGGTAAGCCGTTTCTCCAAGCAACGAGTTGGTGGTCGATCTCTCTCCTTGACTGGGGCATCCCTCTGGAACAGCAGTCCTGCCTCCCTGAAACTCAAGGAGAACCATCTCCGGTTCCGGAAACACCTCAAAACCTTCCTCTTTGCTTCTGCTTTCTCTGCCTCTCCCCCCTGCTGAAATTCCCTGCCAATTCTGCACCAGTTACCTGGCCACCCTTTCTTATCCTGGGGCCAGGTCCTGCCTTTTGCTCACCTGCCCTGCCTCACTGGCAACCGCTGCACTTTGGGACTGGTTCTAAAATCCCATTCATTCCCTTTACCAGCACTTATGTCTGCTCTTACCTTGCACTTGCCACCATCAGGCTTTTTTATTTATCGTATTTATTTATTGCACTGCACTTTCCCTTCCCCTTGCACTCTTCCCTTTCTCCCTACCTTTGCACTTGTGCAATCTGAATGACACCTGGCCTACTAGGATCATTGTCTGTCTTCCACTGTTTTCCCCTCCCTTGCCTAGTCGCGCCTTGAAACACTTGTGTATAGGCGCGTTATAAATGCCATATCATATCATATCATGCTTTCTTTAGACAAACGTGTTTTTTCAAATATTCTAAAGTCAAATAACAATTGGTCAGAGTGGTCTACTCATCTGTGGAAGGGACATATATGTTTGATATTAAATGCTAATGAGCTTTTTCATGAAAAGTCAAACGGGAAATCCTTTTGCTCACCTAGACGTCTAATGGTGGAAAATTCCTCATGGTTATTTTATGCTGGCTTCCGTTATTTCAGCGGTGCAAAATTGTTCTTCTGGGGAAGTGGATCACAATGATCTAAAGACACCAAGAGTTGGTTATAAGTGGTGTCTAAATATATGATTATAAAAGAAATGACCCTTTTGTGGACAAAGTATCATGGAGAGTTGTATGACAGTTTAGAAACATACCTGTTTAGGTTCTTGTAAGCACGCGTTTTTCTGGACAGGAGAATGCTGTTGTTCTACGCCTGGCAGAAGTGCGGAATAACGGGTGGAACACTGTCTGCCTTCTTATGATGCAGATCGTGACGTGCCCATCCTGAAACATGAGGGGAGAAGGGTAAGAAACCAAACCCAGGTTAGCCCAACTCGACATTAGTGTTATGGTTGATTATCCACGCTTTTCCGCGGGATGGTTGATGCATATTTAAAATAAACACTCTTTGAGCGGGATTGTTACCTCTGTGGTTCTTTTGCGGTGTGGTCACTTAATTTAAAGGCAACACCGGTGTGTTGTAACTTGTGCCCTTCGGTGGAAGCTGTTGGTATCTCTAGCGATATATAATGGAAGAAAGGGGCGTTTAGGCCGATCACAATCTTGTCTATATTACTAGAGTAATGATGTTGGATAAGTTAGCATGCATAACAAAATGGAGCGCTTACCTCACTTTTGCCAAAGGGGCTGGATAGAGTAGACGATCACGCAGGCATTCGAATTCACATTGTGATCTCAATTATATTATTCCGGAGCATATCCGACCATCGGAACGCGAGCTGGAAATGACGTGTGGTTGTGTGAAACACTAGACCGCTGTTAACTGTGTCGAAGAGATGCATCGTAGCGGCCCGCTTGCAAAATAACTGTTATTAAAACAGGAGTCTGAGGATGTGCCCTGAAAGTATTAGTATGTGGGAAACTTTTTTTAGAAGAAAACTTATTTTAGAAGAAAACTTTTTCGAAAATTGTTGCATTCAAAAACTGAATGTAATCAAAGGGTACCAAAATGAGGGGGGCATTATGTGCGATTTTGCCAAGGACTTATGTGCTAGTACATGGGAGATCACATGCAGATGTGGCATGAGAGGGTATCTTTTTATTGAGGTTCATTAATAGGAGTCACGAAAATAATAAGGTCAAAATTCACCAGAATAAAGACCATTCCACTGTGGAGTTGAGGCCTCGTTTTGCCGTTTTCAAATTAAAAATCCATTTCTGCTCTTGTTTGGTAAGGAGCAAATCCCTATTTCCACCTCGTGGAGGTGCTGGGATGGTTTGAAAAAGGAACCAGAAGATGTCATTGAAAGAATGTTTCATTTGAGCATAATGAGCCACCATCGGTTTGTTGTCTATTTTGTTCTTTATGCAGGAGTGATGTTCACAAATTCTTTGTTTAACCGGGCGTTTCGTCTTTCCAATATAGATCAAGTGACAAGGGCATTTAATACCGTAGATGGCCCACAGAGTGTTACAATTGGAAAAGGAAGATAAGGTCCATTTTAATTCATCATTTTTTAGATTTTTGGTTAGAGCACAGACAGAGCAAGAGCCACATTTGTAATGGCCAATCACTGGCAGTAACGACCACAGTGTTGTCTGAGGATTACAGGTCTTGCTTGTGTCTGGTTATGTGTGTACCAGTTTATCCCTGAGGTTGGATTGTCTTTTAAACGCAAAACGAGGAATAGATGGATCAAAATCGGGAGTTTTGATAATATGCCAATTATGTAACATTGTTTTCCTCAGATTGTGACTAATAGGTGAGAAAGTGGATACAGATGTGATTTTGTCTAATTTGTTTCTGTCAGATGGGCAAAGGCAAGTCTGCCTATTAGTGTGTTTAGCTCTTCTGTACGCTCTCTGGATGTTTTTTTGAGGATAGCCACGATCTTGTTACGGGCTTTCAAGATTTTGGCATGGTGCTCAAACTCTGAGATGTTAGTACAATTCTGTCTTATTCTGAGGAATTGTCCTATTGGAAGATTCTCTTTTAAGCTTGATGGATGGAAGCTATCAAAACATAACAGGGTGTTCTTATTGGTTTCTTTTCGATATAATGTGGTGTCTAGATGTCCATCTAGAGATTTCCTAATCACAAGGTCCAGGAAAGAGACAGAGTTGATGTCATGTGTACCAGTAAATTGAATGTGTGGATTTTTTTGGTTCAACCATTCGGTGAAAGAACCAAGGTCTGCAGTTGAGTCTCTCCAGACCATGAAGACGTCATCGAGATACCTGTATCAACAGAAGATGTTATGTTTATTGGATTATCTAGATGATAGATCGAGTTTTCTTCTAGATTGTCCATGAAAGGATTAGCAAAGTCGGGGGCGAAAGTTGCCCCCATGCTCGTGCTGTGTTTCTGGTTGTAAAAAAGGCCGTCATAAAGGATTTTTTTTTCCATAAGTGCAATTCTGGTACATTCTAGGAAAAAGGGCGTGGGTGCAGAGTGTAAAGTGGAAGTTATTTTATCCAGGTACAGTTCAATTACCTGGATACAATCGAGTTGAGGGAAACTGGTATATAAAGAAGTGACGTCTAGTGTGACTAAGATGTCCGTACTGAGAGGTTGCAGGTCTGCTATTATTTGAATCATGCCGGTGGTGTCTTTCACAAATGATCTCATCTCCTTGATGAAGGGACGGAGAAACCAGTCTACACATATGGATAATGGCTCAAGGATGGAATTTAAAGCTGAGACTATTGGCCTACCTGGTGGACAGGTGGCATGTTTATGTACTTTTGGTAATAAGTAAAAGGCTGGAATGATGGGTTTTTTTGCGATCAAGAATTGTTGTTCATCAATACTGATCCATCCCTCGAGGTGAGCATGGTACATGAGGCTTGTCATTTCCTCCATTAGTCTACGGGTAGGATCAATGTCAATTTGGCGATAGAAGGTGGTATCATCAAGTTGATTTTTGACTTCTTTGTGGTAGGCTAACTTGTCCCAAAGGACAATGCCTCCCCCTTTGTCTGGAGATTTAATGACTAAAGTGTCATTACTCTGTAGGTTCAGGAGGGCTGTGCGTTCTTTTCTCGATAGATTGTCTTGTTTGTTGGTATTCTGTACAATAATTGCTAGACTCATTAAAGGTTTATTTCATGCACACTTCAAGGGGTGAGTCACTGATTTAGTCTGTTCTTAAACACTTCAACTCAGCCTTTCATCTAGGTCGATAAATGAGTACTAGCACAGGTTGGGTGATATTGGGGGTCTTTACGAGTTTGAAGGTAGCCATGGCGCCATTAGCGCCATGGCTGCCTCCAAACCCGGGCCCGGGTCCGGGTCCGGTGTCACTGAATGGGGTCTTACTGGGTCATTCCATCCTTGGAGGATCCGGTAAGTCCCCATTCAGCAAACCATTCCCCATTCCCATTTGAGCCCCCATAGGGCTCAATGAGAATGGGGAAGGAGCAAATAACGGGCCCTCTAATAGCGGGCCCGTTATTTGCTCCAAGGTCCCTTAACGGGTCCCACTAAAAACGGCTGGTCAGACCAGCCGTTCCTGGAGGGACCCGCTAAGGGAACTCAGAATATGGCGGTAGGGGGTTAACGGCATCGGCATCCATACTGGTGCCATTAACCCCCTACCGCCATACTCATAATGACCCCCATTGTATGTATATTTTTTCTATATGAAGCGCTTAAGCGTAAGTGCTATAAAATAACACAACATTATCATTTGGCCATGGACGTCTGCTTGCATTCACAGTAATTGGGTACTATGGGCCTATACACACTGATCTTAGCAATACATATGGAGATCCATTTTTGTATGAAATGTATATCACATTATAATGATATCGTAACCATATTTTTCATAGTGTACTTAGGAACAATGCTATTTGATGACACTTCCTGTTTTTTCAAGGGGTGAAAATTCATGTTCCATCGCTTCCTGTGATATCACTTCGGGGTGGGGTCAAGTGACATCACTTCCTGTGATGTCATCAGAGGTCAAGGGCCATGTGATGTCACTTCCGCTACCCCTGGCATTTTGGTGAAATGACGTCCCTGCTATCCCTATGATTTATTTTCTCCCAAGAATTCACAAACCTTATGACCAAATACCTGAGAGAAGGCCAATCATGAGTGGTAAAGGTTCAGTGATTGAGCCGCTGTCACAGTACTTCAATGACATTCTTCTGAATGATGGCAAGCATACACTGACATACTTAAAAGATACTATGCACACACTACAACACTAAATGATTTAGAATTTGGAAATGGTCATATATTGGTGATTGTGGATGTTAGGTCCTTGTACACATCCACACAACATGCATTGGCTATCTTGAGTGCAAGCTATATATTTAGAGATAAGTCAGATTCCTTTCATGACCACATCGAAATGATCAGAGTTATTAGCATTTGCACTTGACAACATCATTGTTCTGTTCAATGGCATGTACTACAAGCAGCAGGTTGGTATTGCCACGGGGGCAAGCTTTACACCTGCTCTTGCCAACATATACATGCATCAATTTGAACAATCATATGCACTTGTGAATCAGGCATATCTGCTGCATATACATGTGTGGCGACGTTATATTGATAATGTTATATTGACATGGAAAGGTACAGAATGTTAATTTTCTGCGTTTGTTACATACCTTAATTCCAGCAATTGGGGGTTATTGTTTACCCACACATTTGGCATATCAAGTATTGACTTCTTAGATCTGAGAATCAATATTTCCCCAACAGTGTATACGACTAACGCCTACAGGAAAGCTACTGCCGTGAATTCAGTACTTCATGCTATGAGTTGTCATAGGAAAACTGTCATTTCTAACATCCCAAAAGGGGGATTTATAAGAGCTAGAAGAAACTGTAGTAATACTCAAGTTTACTCAAGTTTACCTGTCAGAAGTTGGAGACAACCACTTTGTTGGTACCCAAGCAAAAACGATATGGCATAGGGGCCAACCTTCTCAGACTTATCACCCGTTACAATATGGATAGCCATACAATCTTTAATATTCTACAAAAACATTGGGCCTCATTATGACTCTGGCGGTAGACGTGCCGGTAAATACTTTTCTGGCACCTGTGGAATGGGCAATTACCGGGGCAATGCAACCCGGCGGACCGGGTAATTTCCCATTCCTGGAAACCGGAAAATATGACTCCCCATTCCCATTGAGTCCTAGTGGGAGTAACCCACCACCAAAACCCCGAAACCATCTAACACCCCTGCTGCTGCAAATGTGGTGGAGGTAAAAATGGCCCCTCCATTGGATCTGGAGATGGGGTGGGGGGCTAAAAGTAACCCTCCTGACAACAAGCACAATGGAAGGCAGAAGAGAACCCCAACTCAGCCCAATCAAATGGCAGTCAGGCAGGGACCCAGAACAATGATCCTGCAGAACATGCATTATATGTAAGCCATAGGTACAAGGGTACCAAACCAATCTTGGGGTATGTATATACTCCCTCGGCCCCAGTGGGGGGGGAACCAATCAGGTAAGTACCTCCCTGTAACACTTCCAACCAAACTTCCCTCAGGAGAGAAGTATCACTCCAATTAGCAATCTATCTGTAATTTTTCCCCAGATACTGCCTGAACCAGAACTTCTAAAACAATCCTCCTCTCTCTCCCCAGTTCCAGGACAATAGACCCCTGAATCAGGAAAAAGGGAGATTCAGGATGGAGAATTATGGGAAAAATATCCAGTAGCCCAGCCACTCTGGGAGAAGAGACAGTCCTTTCTCCCAGAAGAGCAGCAGATGTATGACTCAAGAGAGCCCTACCACACAAATAAGGTCTTGCAGTTGGAGTGACAGGTCCAGCAACTGACCGATGATCTGGGGAGCATGCTGAGTGCTCAGTGCTCAGACCAACCATCAACATAACCCTACATCCGAGAATGCCCCAACACCCAGGGCTGATGTCCCAGGGGAGAAATGACAGGAGGAAACGTCTGACAAACCCCAGGTTCCTGAGGAGGCGGCCACAGTGGAGGGGAGATGGCAAGCTCTAGAGGAAGCTTCATTTCTCACTCAGACAGAACCCCTAGAAACCTCTCAGCCTGAGGCTCTTCTACCACTGAAATGTTAGAACTGAAAGGGCAAAGGGTAAGTAAGAGAGGCTAAAGAAGAACCCAGTTTGTGGAGGAGGTCAAGATCATCCCCTTCGAAAGAGAAGAATCCACGGAGGATTCAGGTAAGGAAATCTCATCCTCTAGGAATGAAGGGATCCCTACCAAAGATAAATGGGTTCCGAAAGAGCCTGAGTGGGACAGGCTAAGTATGGAGACCGACCCAGCACCAGAAACTAATCAAACCCAAAAAGGCAAGCCAGACAGAATTGAAACTGAGGGAGTGTACTTTCCTTAAACAGGTTCTTAGTACTACCTCCAGGTAAAGAGGGACAGCAAAGAATTGGGGGAGAAGGAGGACTCCCCAAACCCTTCCATTGTTAGTTGCAAAACTTTATTTACAGATTCCCGATCTGCGACACAGAAAATCGCCCAAGATCACACAGTATCAGAGTTCAATATTAAGAAAATGACCACCGGGCTGGCAAAGAACTCACACTTTCTTTGACCATGAAGGAGAAAGAAGGCAGATAATATACACCGGTCAAGGTGTAAGGTCAGTGTGAATCATCAGCTCTGGCAGACACTGGATCCCAAGCCACCCTCCTGCCCAAAACGGCCTTTGACTAACTAAACTCAGGATGGGGGATGGCCATCAAATTCCCCTCCCACAACTTCCCAGACAATTCCAAAATGATGACAGTAATGATATTTCCATCGAAGGGACTGCGGATCTAGCAAAATAAATTGGGCAACATCAACTGAAACATGTGGTGATGGTCGTGACTCCAGAGGGGATGCCTTGTGGAACAATCTCCTGTGGAGGTAATCACCTCTGATTGACTGTGTAAACAAGGTCCTCTGTACCCAGACTAACCGGCCTGTACAATTTAAAATAAGTACCAATTATGTAAGCAGAAATAGTACCTGTCATTTAATTGATCAACTTTCTGAGAAAGTAGAAGTCCATTTCAAGGATAATCAAGTCCCAGACATCACTGTCATCACTGTAGGAGAACAAACTGGTGATGGGAACACTTTTCTTTTCTTGAAAATCAACCTGCCTCCCAGTTTTAAGTGGCAATCACCCTAAAATATCACACCAATCCAAAATCCAAAGAAACCTTGTGTCCGGTGAAACGTGATGAATAAGAACCCGCTCAAAGTCTGACGGACATTCTGAAAAAGGGTGAACAGTTGTTTTTCTCCATTCAGTTAAATGAGGAGGAGGAGCCAGTACTCGTCAAAGCATGCCTGAATAATAGAAGGAGCTTCATCAGCGACTAATTATTCAGAAAGCTCCCAAAAATATCAGACCATTCCAACATTTAAATTGATTACAAATGGTAAGTAGGTCTGGAAACTCCAAACTCCAAAACTCTCCTGCCTAGCATGTGTATGCCAAAACGTCCATTGGCAACAAAAGCATAGAGCATAAATGTTGTGGGAGATGTCCCTTCTGCCTTTTATTTGGGCAGTGACATTCTCAACCGATTCGCAATCAATTTGGACCTAATTAATGATAAATCCTGGTCACGACTGGGGGGTAACCCCATGGGCTTTGACAACACAGAAAAAGCCCAATTGCTGCCTTATGTGATGGAAGTTCAAGTGCGGGAAGAGATTACCATCCCAGGACAGGTGCAACAATTCACAAATTAAGCAAGGACGGAACCTCCAAAATCAGGATGCCTATATATATTTACATTCCCATCTCCAACAACAAGGTTTGCATTTAAATGCAACACCTCTAGTGCACCTAGAATATGACACCATTTCAATATTGATGGATAACAGCGACCCTTGAAGTATGACTTTGGGCGCAGACACATTTATTGGAACAGCGGTTGATGCCCAGCATTATTCTATTGATTTAGGTCATGAAATCATGGGACCAATCCCAAAGAACTGTTTTGACATCAGCAATGGCATTCCTCCAGAAAAGATTTTTGCTAGTCATGCCAGGGATGTTATGGTGTACTCTTCCTAACCCTACGGGGTTGAAGAGGTGACTTGTGACATTAAGAGGGAGTGGGCCATGTTAAGGACCACTGCCTCGAATCCCTGGAACCTTCTGTCCAGGTCAACACCATCAAAAGAGAGCTCTCCACCCAACTGGTGGATACCACTGAAATTACCAAGCCCTAGGTCTTACCGGGTTTCAAGAAGATGGTAGAGGACAGGATCGATCTTGCTGATGCCTGTGAAACAGAGGAGCAAAGAAAAAAGCTAAAACAGGTCTTCCTGGAATTCCAAGATATCTTCAGTGGACTCATATGACTCTGGACGCACATCCATTCAGTCAACCACGATACCGACAGTGACCCCCGAGACGGCAATGAGTTAAATATCTCCCTACATAAGGCCATGCATGATTTGGCCAAGAATTAAGCAGTCTCCTTGGATTCACTAATTATAGTCAGAATTTAATTGAAGACTACGCAGAGGTCAGTTGACCCTTTGTCCATTTATTAGAGGCTGGAGTCAAGTGGGAGTGGGGTCAGGAACAAGCCGAGGCAGTTAAACTGAAAATAAGATTTTCCCAGGCTCCTTGTTTGGCTTACCCCATAAATAACAAGTTTTCTTGGAGATGAGGTTCTTGGAGATACTTGCCTAATAGCGGTGTTGTTTCAAAAGCACTAAAAGGTCAACAAAGTCATCATGTACGCGAGCAAGACTTTTTCCTCTGTGAAGAAAATATTCAATGACTGTGAGAAGGTACTCCTGGCAACCGTGTGGGCGTTGAAAAATGACTGCCGATTGATCCAGGGGGAGCAAATCATTGTTGACACTCCTCACCAACCCTTGCAATATCTCAAAACAAGAAAAGCCCTCTAGCAAAAGGGTGGGTGGACTTGCATGATTGTGTTCAAGAAAACTGTCTCAAGGACTACATTATAATGACCAACAACAACATGAAGGTACACTTAACTTCCCCACACAGGGTCTATGAAGAAGACACATATCAGGTGATACTCATAGTTTATGTCTATGGGTGTTCCTACCATGTTGACAACAACGGGGAAAAAGAACTGGTAGCTGGCATTGGGAATGCCTGAGTTAATGATACCCCAGAACCCTCTGCTGGATACAAAATAGAACACCAGAGTATTCAGGCTGCAGACTTGATGGCCATCATCAAGCCATCCTCACTGCAATGCACCACCAACTCAATGAACTGTCTCTTATTATGCCAGGAATGGGTTCTTGGAGCACCTGATTAACTGGAAGAATCAAGGCACACTTTGTGCCAATAATAAAACCTTAAAGCATGCCAAACTGATCCAGTCAATTGATGATCTGGTGACCACCAGTGAATATGACCACCTAATGGAAGGAAATAAGAGGTCATTCCAAAATGGAGGGGCCAGAATGACCTGGCTGACCAGCTGGCTAAAACCAGAGCCCTGCAGGGGGATTTTATAGAAATGGAATACCTGCTGGGGGAAATGCAAATAGCTGCTGTCACCAGATCGCAAACTTGGGCCAACAGTGAACTCTTGACTGCCCAGTCGAGTAAAGATATCCAAGATGCATATTTGATCACTGCACAGAAAGAGGACCCGATCATTGGGAAATGTTATCGACAAATCGAAGACCCCATGAGTTTTCCTCTAACAGAATCAGATTGTACCAGTAAAGAGGATCTCCGGGTGTTGATGAAGTTTTCCAAGATGTTCCAGATCCAAGACAGTTTGTTGGTAAGGAGAGCCCTACTTGTCTCACCTAAGAATTTAGAAAAGCTGGCTGAAGTAACAAAGACCTATTATGCTCTATAGACCACCAAGAAAGAGCATGGTGCCTTTGAAATTGTAGATAAAATATCACCTATTGCTTACAAGTTCGATATCCCAAAAGGAGAACAGACAGAAGACAAATGGGTCCACATCAATCAGTTGAAAAGCTGTCATCTCAGAAACGAGTTATGACTGATTGTGGAGCCAAATTAAAGTCGAGCAGAGGAACCATACAAGGAGTGAAAACGCTGAATGTTAAAAAATGGTTTTGAAGGGATGTTCTCAAATGTTGTGTCTAGTTTTATGTAATGTCTTTTCGAATGGATGTGTTGAATTGTGATGTCTATTTCTATGTAAATATTTTTTCTCAAATGCAATGTCCATCTTCTGGGGAAATATGTTGTGTAAAAATTACTGAATCTCTTTTTTTCTATTTTTCAGATAACTAACTCCATTCACTTAGATCCTGGAGGCGAGAGAGGAGTCCAGTGAGAATCCCAGCAACCCCAGAAAGAAGAACGGATGGGGGTGCTGTGCTACACCCCCCGACCCATAGACAGAAGGGGAGGCTGGAGTGCCCTAATAAAAAAATTTGATCTGGACGGGCTCCGGCCAAATGAAAAATATGAGAAGAAAAGAAAGGGGGAACTTCGGATGAAAACCCCAAAATGCCCTGCTCTTCCCCATGAAAGAATCATGGACGAATGAGGGGGGGCATGTGGAGTGTAATCAAAGACCCAATACTCACGGAACTGAAGGGCCCATGGAAGAAATTACCTGCCAGCATTTATAACAAAACCTTCATACTGAAAACGGGCCTATTAAGTGAAGGCAAGTTGTGGCCTGTGGTCTGTGAGGATGGCAGTGGAGTGTGGTTTAAGTAATGGACGCCTCTCTCTTTCCAGTTTTCGCGTTCACAGTGTTTCTGCTTCCGGTAATTCCATGTCTGTGTGGACGGGGGTGGTCGCTGAAATGCCACAGCTATTTTTGGCGTTATGTCCGTGTCCGTGGGTGTTTCCATGCTGGCGGTGAAACCATTTCCATGTTTTTCTGGTGGGCACGTCTGACAAGCCGTAATCGCCTGTTGATTCTGCAAGCTTGCGGTCGCTGAAACTGTATGACCGTCATCACAGAATCAACACATTACGGACCAGTGAACTCGTAATGAGGCCAATATCTGTTGTGGATACTGTGAGAAACCAGAGGGTGTCTCACCCTCTAGTCTCTGGGGATCTTTCTCTCAAGTGGCCAGGGTTACGGCCATCGCCTTTGGATCCAGACCCTGGGGGTGGACCAGTGCAGGAGGATCACCTGGCTGGGGGGTCTTCGTGGATTGGGGGTGAGACAGCCGATGGTGAGACGCGGTATTCCCCCCTTTTTTGTTCATCTACCTCATCCAATTTTGTAGGATTTTCTGAAGTCCAAAAATCCTCCCCTTTTTAGACAAACATTGGGCCGAGGAAGAGAATGACTGAGAGTAACCAGACTAACTCTCTCATATCTTACTGGACATGTCACATTAATCGGGTCAGGCAAAGTCAGGCACTTTACACTAAGTGCATACACCTGATACCAGTTAGCTCTCCTCTCACAAATAAAAGGCAACACCTAAAGACACACTCTGAGCAAGGCAGAACACGAGTATGAGCAGAACTTCCGGGACAAGGGCACACCCACTGGAGCAGAGAAACAGACAAAGGGACGAGAGCAGCGGGACAAAAACCCCAAGGGTTCCCTGATGGAGGTTTTTGCCTCTGACAGACTGCGAAAGACATGTGGAGAAGGCCATATCCCACAATTGAATATTGCGTTGTGTTTCAAGGACACCAGTGACCCTCCCGTGTGCACGGCGGAGTTGGAGAGGTGAACCAAGCCCGTGCTACTAACCTTGACTTGTGAAATGGAAATAGCAAAACAAGAAAGAAGCGCACACAGCCAGTGAGTTGGCAAGTGACTTGAGAGAGTGATGTGTGCTAAAGAGAATTAAATTGCAACATTATAACACAAGTGAAGGCTGCACGTGTGTGGATGAGATGCAAAGAAAGGCAGTCCTGTAAATTAACTTTGAAATAAAAGGCAGCTAAAAGATCAGCGATACTAAGTAACAGAGTGGTCCGGTGAAAGGAAGTAGCCCATTAAAAAGTCTTTGTGAAAGGTACATTGTTCAAAGTTAGAAAGCCAACTAACAGCAAAAGTGAGTTAAGCTAGAGTAAACGTGAACCTTGAGTGGAAGTGGTCCTGCGCTGGCCAGTAAAGTGTGCCACACACATTCGAAAGTCTTCAACATCTGAAAGGGGTCCGATCTCTGAGGCAGAAAGGCACCCGCAAGCACAGCATGTCGGATGCACCGGCACCCTATGGGGCTCAAGTGGGAATGGAGAGCATTCCGTTCCGGTGCCCGCGAATGGGCAATTACCGGGTCCGACAGGGCCATAATGACCCAGTAATTGCCCATTCACGGGCGCCGGAAATTTTCAGAAGTTTGGCGGCAGCCTACTGGTCTTACTGGCAAGGCTACTGCTAAACTTCTTTTTTTTCAAATTCTGGTTTTATTGAGTTTTATCAAACAAAGTAAGTAAGATACAGGTATCAATTGGAACATATTAGAACATTTTACATTGTGTTTGTCCCTCCGTCCCCCAAGTGACCTGTAAGCTTAAACATAAACTTGCATTCTTTTTATCCCCCCACCATATTTGTTTACAAAATCATTCCACATTAGCTCATGTTGGGGTGCTCTCCCATGGAGGGCCACAGTGATTCTCTCCATTGTATAGATGTTCGTTGCAACACCAATCCACTCTCTCTTGCTCGGAACCAGATTCGCTTTCCACCTAATTACCAAGCAGGCCCTTGCAGCAAGAAGGAGAGGGATCGCAATTCCATTTATCTTATTCACTTCACCTTCACGTTCTTCGAGGCCAAACATTATTATGAGGGGTCCCATGGGAGATCCCATCCAACTGTTTGATCCAACCAAGGACCTCATTCCAATACATCTGAATCTGGGGATATCCCCAACACATGTGCCAGTAGTTGGCCCTCTTCCCACATTGACTCCAGCACAACGGGCTCCTCGTTTGAAAAATTTTTGACAGTCTATAGGGGTTGTTCTGCCACCTATGAAGCAGTTTAATGGCATGTAGTTTATATTGTGCCGCAATGGATACTTGTGAGACTCCTTTGCATATCCTCACCCATACTTCTGCGTCCAACTCTCTGTCGAGATCTCGCTCCCACATGTGTTTTAAGCTAGCAGTTGATCCCTTTCCAGCATCTAAGAGTGCTCTGTACATGTTCGAAATCATACCTCTGGTCTCAGACATTGTATCTAATAACTTCTCAAAAGGGATGAGGTCCCTCTGAATTTTATCACGCCATTCTTTACTTGTGAGAATGCCCTTAAGTTATAAGAAAGGGAAGATGCCGCCTCTCCTCAACTGTCCCACCCTCTCGAGATCTGCCTCAAACCATGATTGAAATATTGCATGGTCTGGGATTTCTTCACATACTCCAGGTGCTCATATGTGGCTCAGCGGGGAAGGCCACTTGATGACATCTTTCATGTCCACCCCCTCCTTCCAGATTTCCCATATCGTATGCAATATGGGATGGGTTTGAAGTCTACAGAGCAATTTGTTTCTAGGGACCCATAGCCATTCTGATACTGTGGCAGGGATTAGAGTGTAATTGTCCAGATGTACCCATTGTAAGTCCTTCCTGCCAACGCGTTTGTACCGAGCACCGGACGCTCCAGCCGGGTACCACACTGTCATGATTCCTGCCCCTTATGATGTCAGGCTGGAGGCAGACCACAATCACCTACATGGCCCTACATGGAGACTCAATCACTCCCATAGGATAACATTGGGGATTGGACTTGTAGTGCTTTGATGGGGACATGATGGATGCCCCCACATATTTCGGTTCCCAGAACTGCATGTGCAGTCTAGTCTTTTGGGTGGTTCAGCCCAGAGACACCTGGGATACCCAGAGACTATTTAAGCCATGCCCAGGCTGAGAAACATGCTTTGTGTTTTCTGCACCTGCAGCGTGACACTCACCATGTTCGGATTGGTCTCCAGTAGGCCTGCATCTTTCTTCTGCGCTCAGCTCCTGCAAGAACAAGAACACAGTTAGGAACAGTCTTACCTTGCGGGGCTTCTGCCCATCATTCATCGCTTCTTCTGTCCTGCGTACATCTTCGCCGGTGTCATTCCCATCCCGGCACACCACTTCCTAAGGAAAAGGGAAAAGAACAGAAAAAGGGCATTAGTAAGCATTCAGCAAATCTTTGCTTATTTTTAAAGACTGTACGAGCTTCAAACGCTTACCTGAATCCCAGCCGCTCTGGGTGACCACTATCTCTGGAACTTCTCATCCATCTGCCAGAGGGAAAAGACACTCCAGGTTAGCTTGGAAACATCTAGAGGCGCTGCATACCACGCTTACTCACCGCATTTCTTCTTCATAACCGGCATCCACGCTGAAAACGTTGCGGCACCTAAAAGACAAAGAAAAATAACTCAGTTCAATACAAATACGAAAGGGTTGCATCGCGCTCTCACTCACCTTCAGCGCTACTCATCTCAGCAGCATGTCGCCATCCCCGGACGCCGGCCATCATCTAAGGAAGGAAAGGAACGAAGTTAGAGAACTGTTCAAAAGACTCATTATACTTACCTGTCGGACACTTGCCCGTGAAGTAACTAGGCAGCAACGAGCCTGCTCAATCAATGCGCCCCTGCGCTGAAAGCAGGATGGAGAGCACACTTTCCAAGAAAACAAGGCCCAGTCTCCAGTCGAGTAGACTCCAGGGAAGGGTTCGAGGTCGTAAGAGGTCAGAACAGGCTGAGTGACATCCCCGTGGATACCAGGTGAGCGTTACACACACAGAGAGACGTCCACTGTGATCCCACACGGATCCTTCTCTGTATTCAACATGCCCATGCTGGTAGGACAGTCTTCCACCTACTCGATATTATAGGAAGTATGAAATCAAGGAATAATATGACTACCCACCTCGGTCTACGCTGACACCAAGATGTTTTGAGCCACTGTGCTCTCCGGATCTGACCACATAGGATACTCCCTTCCTAAAGAATCCCTCGTCCTGATGAAGGCCTACTCCACCTTAACTCACAAAGCTACCTTTGAAGATGGCCGAAACACTGTTGTGTTGACATGTTTGTTTGTGTTGTTTCAACTATAGATTGTACCCATGCCATTGCGCCAACCACTGGATTAAGTACTTCATTAAGTTCTCCATTTTCCTTCCCAAGGAAAACTGAGAGAATGTACATGCCTAAGTAACCATGTCAAATATTTTACATTTGACTACTGCAACTTAGGTACCATACCTTGTATATATTAACAGTGAATATCCTATGTCCTACAAAAGTTATGTGTATTAATACACCCACTGAATATGAAACAAACCCTAACTGCACTATACAGATTTTGTTATAAATTCTATGTCCATGATTAATGAGGAGACTAGATCAGGTTATAGTGTTTCTCTTGTCAGCATCAAGACTCTCGACCTTGCTCATCTGTGTTTTTTTTCCCTTTGTAAGTCTTTCCTCCCTCTCAAGTGGGGGTTCAATAACCTCAGTTGTACTGCACGGTAGTATAACTTAAGATCAGGAAGACCCACTCCTCCTTTCTCTTTGGGTAAAATGAGACCTGTGTATGGTATCCTCACCCTTTTCCCCTGCCATAGGAATTTCAGGATTCCTCTTCTTAATTCTCTAAAGAATGCCTCCGGGACATTTATGGGGAGCATTTGAAATGGGTATAGAAACCTTGTTAGGCAGACCATTTTAACTGCTTTAAGTCTCCCCATCCAGGAGATCGTGAGCTTTTGCCATTTCGACAGATCTTGATGGAAAGAGGCTAGCAGATGGGGGAAGTTCACTTTGTATATATTCTCTAATTTCTTTGTCAAATTGATCCCTAAGTAGCACAAGGTGTTATCTTCCAGCACTAAGCCAAGCGATGAGAGGGTGGTGGTATGTTCGGGAGTGGGTTCATGTAGTGGAAACAGTATAGATTTGGACCTATTAATTTTGAAGCCTGAAAGTGAGCCATATTTTTCTATCAAATGTATGGCTTGGGTATTGATGTCATAGGGTTTTTAACATGAAGCAGGATATTGTCGACATAGAGGCCTACCATATATTCCTTTCCTCCTACTTGCATACCCTCTACCTGGTGATCTGCTCTAAGCATTTGATCAAGAGGTTCCAAGGAGAGAGCGAGAGAGGTCAGCCCTGCCTCGTGCTTCTTCCCAGGTCGAACCATCTGGAGTATTCTGAATTAACCATGACGGATGCCTTAGGAGATGTATAAACAGCCTTGATCCCCTTTCTGAAGACAGGGCTGAGTCCGACCTTGGCTAGTACAGCTTCCAGGAAGCTCCATTCCACTCTGCTGAACGCTTTTTCAATGTCAATGGACACAAGGGTGGGGTTGGACGTCATTGTCTTTAATTTGTGGATTCGATGGAGCATCTTGCGTATCGTGTCTGCACCCTGCCTTCCCAAAATGAATCCGACCTAGTCGGAGTGAATCAGCAGGGGCATGTGGGTCTCAAGCCTGGCTGCTAATACACGGGTATACATTTTGGCCTCAATATTGAGAAGGGCGATGGGACAACATCACCCGCATTGCTTGGGGTCTTTGCCTTCATTGGGGATCACGGAGATTAGCGCCTCTGAGAAAGATTCTGGAGACACTCCTGTTTGCAGGATTTCATTGAATAGGTCGACTATAAAGGGAAGGGGAGATTAGAAAAAGGTCTTATAGAATCCCGCCGTGTATCCATCATTCCCTAGCGCTTTCCCCAATGGGAGTCTCTTAATCGCTCTTTCCACCTGGTCTGCTGTGATTCCACTTTGTCTCAAGGGAGTGTTGGCATGTTGACTCCATGCTTATATTGGTCTATCTCTGTTCCCTCTCGCCCCATTTCTGTTGTGTATAGGCGTTCATAGAATTTTGAAAAAGCTTCAGGGATCCCTACCATGTCCGTTGTCGGTGCATCTCCCTCTTCTTCAATGGCAGCCACCCACCTTTCTACACACTGTCCCCGCAGCTAGGCTGCCAACAGTGCATCTGCCTTATCGCCCTTTTCATAATGTTTCTGTTTGAGAAACTGGAGTCCTTCTTCTAAGTGTCGGAGCTCCTCCCTTTTCTGCACTGCTTCGGCAACTCTTTCCGCCCTTCCCTCGTTGGAGTTCCGTGCCTCTGTGTCTAACTGGGAAATCTCCTTCTTCAGTCTATTCTCTATCATGGTCCTCTTTCTCTTTTTCTCATCCCATTCTTTAATCAAGATACCTCTTCATGTTGCCTTTCCTGCCTCCCACACCGTTCTCTTGGATACCTCTCCAGTGTAATTTGTCTTAAAGTATGCCTCGATCTCGTGTGCCATCTCAGTGCGGAAGATCGGGTCCTTCCACAGCGATTCATTACAGCGCCACTTTGGAGTCTCATGTGGTAAGGCGCTCAGCCTCATATTGACCGTGACCAGATCTTGATCTGACCATGAAATTGGAACAATTTCAGAGGTATTTACAACCTCAAATATGTCTTTGGAAACATACAGGTAGTTTATCCTAGTAAATGTAAAATGAGGGGCCGATTAAAATGTGAACCCAGTTTCGTTAGGGTGAGAGCTTCGCCAGACGTCTTGGAAACCATACACTTGCATAATTTCGACCACATCTGCATGGCCACCAACCCCTGGTGCACTCCGGACCAAACTTCGGCAGTCAAGTCCACTTCGGTTGCAGGTTCAAGTGTGGCAATTTGGCGGCTCTGCAGCTTTCAGCGGCGAAGATACAGCCGATGATTCCCAAATGAGACAGTGGCAATTTCTCCGCTCCTGGTGAATGGATTAGGCCAGTTTCACTGCAGCAGGCTTCAGGGGCAAGAGGGGCACAAATGCAGCACACCTGCAAAGTTCGTCACCACAGCTGAATGACACAGAAACCGCATATACTCTGGTTCGGGTGCACTCACTTTACTCCAGACCTGGGAATGCCAAGTGTCTGAAATTCGGTGGGAGTATGCCGTGATCACAGCGCTAGCGATGTTCCAAGTTTCGAGGGTCTCCTCAGAACGGCGGCGGTATCAGGGAAAAACTCCTGCGTAAGCTGGTCAGTCCACTTGTTGGCTCAGGGACACTTCCGAGAAGGCTTACTTGCAGGGTTTGATGAAGGTGCAGAGAATAGTTGGTCTCCATATTCCAATGGGTCAAAGCGTCTTCGCAGACCTTCTAGGACGACGAGATGCAGAGGGGTCCAGTGGGACGAGAGCGGGCTCAGGGTGCTAAACCTTCCAGCAAGTCGCCAGTGGTTGCTCGACTCGGCTTCTTAGTTTCAGGATACTTGGATCCTATTCTTCGTTCAGTGAGAACTCCAGAGATCGACATGGTATGGCTGTTTGGGCCTTTCTCTTATCCAGAATCTCCTTTGCGCCAAAACGAAGAGGACCCAATGGGAGATCTGCTCACATTCAGGCATACCATATGTGGACCAATCACAGACCACGATGGTCCCGGGCTTTCACAGCACTCCAGACTCTCTGGCACCCAGGATGTGTATTGGGGACAGACACCCCAGTCCACATCCTTGAGGCACACACACAAGGCATGCAAAAGCGCTGCGAAAGCTTGATGTTTCGTGGGAAATGCATGCCCAAATAAGAACTGACCTGGGTCGGCTTGACCTGGGGAAGGTGATGGGGCAAGATGGCCAAAGGACAGGACAAAGGACCTTGTGGCATGGCCATTTTTGAGCCAGGTCACCTATTTGTGCCAAATGCAGTAATCGCCGTTTACCTGGCAGGAAAGGGCTAAAAATATACAAAATGATAAGCTGCCATCAGCCCTGTCCGTGACACATCTGTACATCTCCTAAAATACCTTCAAGAGTATCTAAGGCCTTTGGAAATGACTATTAGACACAAGCACACTCTATTGTAAGGTACTTTATACACTTGTTACAAGTTGCAGAAAAGTTGCAACATTGAAAAGGACTAAGGGAAACAAAGTATCCAGGTACTGACTGTCTTTAAGTGCATGTCAGTTTCCCCATAATAAAGTGAGCGAAAAGCCCAGAGGAGTGCAGCAGAAGGCTGTGCTCCTCTGGTAAAGTCAGACTATGGTGCTTAATCAAAGCGAAAAGTTGGGGGGTTCACAACTGGAGAGAAATTACACATAAATGGAAATCTTTCCTAACACTCGCCCCTCCCAGACAAAGGACAGGGGGAATTAATCCACCCCTGGATGAGTCTCATGTTCAGGTCAGTTAAACATTCTGGACAACCCATCAGCATTGCTATGTTGGACACCGGGCCTTTGCTCAATAGTGAAGTCAAAGCCTTGCAGACTTATGGACCACCTGAGCAACTTTGGATTCCCTCCCTTCATGTTCATTAGCCACTTTAAGGGCTTATGGTCATTTTGCATGGTGAAGTGGGTCCCATAGAGATAAAGCCTCAGCTTTCTTAGGGCCCCACAACAGAGAAACATTCTTTCTCTACTGTGGGCCCTCTTAGCTCTCTGTCCTTAAGCTGATGACTAATGAATCCAATAGGGTGTTCCTTACCCTTCCCATCTACTTGTGATAGTACAGCTCCTATCCCAGTGTCAGAGGCATCTGTCTGGACAATAAAAGGTATTTGGTAATCAGGGGTGCTGAGAACAGGTACCTGGCAGAAGGAGTCTTTTAAGCCATTGAAGGCCTTCCCACACTCTTCAGACCAAGTTACCTTCTTGGGTTTCTTAGGAGTGGTGAGAGCAGTCAGAGGGGCTGCTATGGTACCATAGTCTTCCATGAAGTTTCTGTAATACTCAGTGAGTCCTACAAAGCCTCTCATTTGGGTCTGTGTAGTGGGGGTAAGTAAGTCTTGTACTGCTTGTACTTAACTGGGAAAAGGCTGTATCCTCCCTCCACCTACTTCATGTACAAGGTAGACCACTGAACCTTGTCCAATCTGGCACTTACAATAACTGTTCTTTTGCTATTCCTTCCACTCTAACCGAAGCTTCTTGAAGTACCTCCTCTCGGTAATCTCTGTTCAAAAATGTTGTTGACAATTCTGTGCATTCTTTCGTGTAAAATGATGCATCAGAAGCAATTCTTTTAAGCCGTAGTATTTGACTGTATGGGAGGCTTTTAATCATACTTTTGGGGTGAAAACCTGCATAGTGTAAAAGATTATTGACATCTGTAGGTTTATAGTACAGTGTCGTGGAGATTTTGGTGTCAACAATTTCCAGTTGGACGTCTAAAAAATGTAGCATATTTTCTCCAATTCCCATTGTTGTTACGCTCACCTGGTTCCCACGGGGGCGTCGACCGGAACTGGGCCGCTGTTGTTTCCACCAGCGTGACGTGTAGCGCCGAGATGATGACTGGACTGGCCCGCTCAGCCTAGTTTGTCTGGCTCACAGGAATATTCTTCTGCAAAGGAGAAGAGGAATTAACCACCCATGGAATTGAGTGTCAACCCACCTTCCCCACTCCTGTTGTCTTCCCACAGATCACTCTTGATGTCCCCTCCTTAGTCTCACCTGATGGTTTGGAAGGATGAGCTCTCCATCCTGCGTCGACCGCAGGGGCGCGTTGATGACCAGTTACTTCACTGGCGTAGAGGAATTGGTGAGTTCCAGTATTGACTTTAAAGTCCAATTGTTCATAAGAGTTCAAATGTCTGATCTTCACTCTGTCCGAGTCCTTGCAGGTTGCCGATTAATCCACTCGAAGATTTCCAAATGGCAATTGGTAAGATTCAGGTAAGTCTATTGTGGTTTTCCCCTTAGGGGCCGGGGTACGGCGATGAAGCAGAGTTGACTGCGCCGACCCGAGATGAGGTGAGTACCCCCCGTGGTATATCAGATAAGTCCTTGGGGGTAGCTTGTATAGCCTTAGAGAGTCCCCTTTCTCACCTTGCTGTCTTTGTCTCCTTAGGTGTCGGAGGGCGGCCGCGAGATGGGGAGAGCGTGATGGAATGCTGAAGTACCGCCAAGCAGGTGAGTTCAGCGCGGCGCCATAGGAATGCGAAGCAATGCTTCAAAGACTTCTGTCTTTCAACTCCGTGGCGAAATGGATCAGGATTCAGGTAAGGATTAAAGTTAAAACTCCTGTTCTAACCTTTATCCTTCTTTTCTTCTTGTTTCAGGAGTCCCAGGACTGAAGCGGGCGTGGCTGAAGACTGGAGCTGCTGAAAACACGGTGAGCGTTACGCTGCAGCAAGCAGAATAACTCGAAGCACGTGTGGCTGTCCGGGCGTGGTTTAAATAGCCTTGGAAGAAGATCCAGGTAAGTATTCTTCCACAGCCCCACCCAAGTAGCAAAATAGTCCCTTCAGTAAAATAGTTCCTCCTAAGCCTCATTTGGCTTGAGTCTTCATGCAGCATGGTCTGCCTCAGGTGAGTATGCAGCATGGTCTGCTTCAGGTAAGTTATCAATAATGAGCCTGGTACCCATGGCGCCAGGACTGACTTTATCTTTATGAGCCTGCCGCCATAGGCGCCAGGACTGCACCCAAACAGCCCCTAACTGGGGCTTTTGGGCATGCTCCAAGTGGCATGATGCCTGCTTCCGGGGATGCTGGGCCTGGTCTGGTCTTCCGGGGGCAGGCATCATGACAGCACTCCCCCTCAAGGCCCCTCCTAAAGTCGTTCTCCCCCTTGGCCGTGGTTTGTCTGGAAATTCCCAATGGAACCTCTTCACTAAACGAGGTGCATGCACGTGGTCACTAGGTTCCCAAGACCTTTCCTGCGGACCATAACCTTTCCAGTCAATTAGGTAAAAGAGTTTTGATCTCACTCTTTTTGAGTCCAAAATATTCTTGACTTTGAACTCGGGCTCCCCGTCTATGAGGATAGGTTCAGGTGGAGTGGTTAGCCTAGTTCCTGGTTGCACTGGCTTCAAAAGAGACACGTGGAAGACGGGATGGATTCGCATATGAGCAGGTAGGTCCAACTTGACGGCCGCTGGGTTAATAATTGCCTTGACAGAAAAAGGTCCCAAATACCTGGGGTTAAAGGTCCGAGTCCCCTTGAGTGGTAAGTGCTTAGTGGCTAACCATACTTGGTCCCCTATTTGGTATTGAGGAGCTTCACTTGATGGAATGCTGAAGTACCGCCAAGCAGGTGAGTTCAGCGCGGCGCCGTAGGAATGCGAAGCGATGCTTCAAAGACTTCTGTCTTCCAGCTCCGTGGCGAAATGGATCAGGATTCAGGTAAGGATTAAAGTTAAAACTCCTGTTCTAACCTTTATCCTTCTTTTCTTCTTGTTTCAGGAGTCCCAGGACTGAAGCGGGCGTGGCTGAAGACTGGAGCTGCTGAAAACACGGTGAGCGTTACGCTGCAGCAAGCAGAATAACGCGAAGCATGTGTGGCTGTCCGGGCGTGGTTTAAATAGCCTTGGAAGAAGATCCAGGTAAGTATTCTTCCACAGCCCCACCCAAGTAACAAAATAGTCCCTTCAGTATAATAGTTTCTCCTAAGCCTCATTTGGCTTGAGTCTTCATGCAGCATGGTCTGCCTCAGGTGAGTATGCAGCATGGTCTGCTTCAGGTAAGTTATCAATAATGAGCCTGGGACAGGACTGACTTAATCTTTATGAACCTGGCGCCATAGGCGCCAGGACTGCACCCAAACAGCCCCTAACTGGGGCTTTTGGGCATGCTCCAAGTGGCATGATGCCTGCTTCCGGGGCTGCTGGGCCTGGTCTGGTCTTCCTGGGGCAGGCATCATGACAGCACTCCCCCTCAAGGCCCCTCCTAAAGTCGTTCTCCCCCTTGGCCGTGGTTTGTCTGGAAATTCCCGATGGAACCTCTTCACTAAACGAGGTGCATGCACATGGTCACTAGGTTCCCAAGACCTTTCCTGCGGACCATAACCTTTCCAGTCAATTAGGTAAAAGAGTTTTGATCTCACTCTTTTTGAGTCCAAAATATTCTTGACTTCGAACTCGGGCTCCCCGTCTATGAGGATAGGTTCAGGTGGAGTGGTTAGCCTAGTTCCTGGTTGCACTGGCTTCAAAAGAGACACGTGGAAGACGGGATGGATTCGCATATGAGTAGGTAGGTCCAACTTGACGGCCACTGGGTTAATAATTGCCTTGACAGAAAAAGGTCCCAAATACCTGGGGTTAAAGGTCCGAGTCCCCTTGAGTGGTAAGTGCTTAGTGGCTAACCATACTTGGTCCCCTATTTGGTATTGAGGAGCTTCACTTCTGTGCTGATCCGCGCTGTTTAGATAATCAAAAAACTGTTGTAATTCTGTTTTTGCACCACACCATATACCGAACATATCATTGATATATCGTTTCCAGATCAGTATCTTCGAAACCCATTTCTCATTATCTAGAAAATACATCTTTTCAAACCAGTACATATAGATGTTTGCGTAGGCCGGGGCCATCGCTGACCCCATAGAGGGGCCTAACACTTGCACATAAAACTTTCCTTTATACTTAAAGAAATTGTTGCACAAGACAAGTGTAAAATATTCAATAACAAATGCACGCTCACATTTCTCATTGTCTGTAGTAGAGCCCATTCAATCGCCTCTATTCCCTCATTAGTATAGAAGTATATAAACTGGCAACATCAAACGAAAACAGTATACATATTGAGGCCAAACAAGTGATCTCATTCAGACTATTCAAAAAATCAGTGGTGTCCCTAAGATAAGTTGGGACTGCTTGTACAAGTGGTTGAAGAATTTTATCTACATAGGTGGCCACAGGATTCAGGATACTTTCCATGCCTGCCACGATCGGTGTTAATGGTGGCTTCAATTTGTTTTTGTGAATTTTGGGTAACCCATAACAAAACCTGATAATGGGAAATTTACTGATAAGAAATGCTTTAGTGTTATCTGTAATCCAATCTTTTTCATGAGCGTTTTCTACAGTTGTTTCAATTCATTTTCTGATCTCAGGCATATGATCCTAATCCAATGGTACATATGTAGAGGTATCTTTTAGTAATTCCATACAACTATTATGTTTGCACCGCCCTTATCTGCAGGTTTTCATTTGATTTCCTCATTGTTCGCTAGAGACTCCATGTTTTAAGTTGTTGATCTTTCAAGTCATACAGAATTTTTTTTTAGAGAAGTCCATCTTTTTAAACTCATGTTCCACTTTATATTTGAACATGTTCATTACTGGACTTTGGATATGTGGGTCAAACTTACTTTTAGGTTTGAGTTCAAGTGTATCATCTGTCAGATCCGATGTATCCTCAAATGTTTGATTCTCAAAAAAATATTTTAAACAAATCTTCCACAATAAGCAATGTAGATGAACTTTTTCATCAAAAAGACTTGTATTGGATGTCGGAACAAATGATAGGCCCTTGTTCAAAATAGTCAATTGGTTTGCAGTGTAATTTTTATCAGACATGTTAACTAGAATGTTATTTTTTTTTCTTTCTTGTTGACCTTTTTCCCACGTCTAACTCACTGTTTTCTTTAAAAAAAGTGTCTTCTCAGGGATTGGCCCTGTACTTTCAAGAATGGCTACCTCGTCTCGTGGTTTGTTTACTGATGGTCTTTTGGATGCAATGGGTTCTCCCGTTGCTACTCACATCAGAACTGGATGGATTGTTTTATGTGGTCTCGAATTGTTACGCTGTGCGTAATATTCTTTCCAAGGATAGACAATATCGTTTAAATAATCAAATGTGTCCCTCTTGAACTTTCTGAGTTTTCTCTGCTCAATATTGTTTTTATATGACTCCAATTTTACATTAATATCTTCCAAGATAATCATAAGGTCTTGTTCTGATTTAAGTTTAATGAGCTGACTTTTCAATTCCAAGATTTCCTTATCAATCGAGTCTAGGGACTTTGCTAAATCTGCAATAGTTAATAGTATTAAATCTAATGAACATTTATTGAGAATTTGATCCCATTTAATGATGAAGGTACACTTTTGAGCCACAAGGTATCTTTTTTTATTTGAAGTATTCAACCAGAGTGGTTGTATGTAGTTTCTGTGCAATTTCTCATCTAATAATGCATTTGAGTCTAAATATCAGTCTCTCTGGATTCTCTTATTTATCCGCAGACTTCTCTGTCACTCCAATTAATGATAATATTCTCGTAGCTTCCTCATTTGAGAACGCTAAAGTCGAGGATTGATTGTCTGTGATTTCATTTATTTTGGAAAAGGACATATTAAGTATTTAAGTGTATGGTGAGTGCTACCTATAGTTTGTGCCACACTGCAGAAGCAGAGACAAACTATACAACCTAATAGATTATAGATGCACACCTTGTGTCAGTGGAAATGAACAATTTTCAATATCGAATTCAATTGATTTAGGGTGCAGGGTAGGAGGACGGACCTGTAGTCGGATTTTATGTAAATATTGAACATAGAGTTTATGTGAGTTCCAGTGGTCACGTCCTATACACGTTCCATTCCCTTGTTATTGTAAAAGGGAACTTTTCCAATTAATTTAATTAAATCTCTACTTCATAGACTCTTTATCTACGGTTTATATGGTACAATTCTACGATACCCGTACTGATATACATGAGGTCCGTCGTCGGGATTGGCAGGACGGATATATTCTTAAAGTGACCAGTTTAAACATCCATATACAGGCAAAACAATTCCGATTAAGGATATTTTGACATGTAGATCTACTGGAGTGGTATACAGTAATTTTTTATTGTATGTTGGTTTATTTAAACTTTCTAAGAGAATAGGAAAAAATCACATCAAGCTATTTTCAATTCAATACAGTTACAGAAATCCAATAGCCACAAAGTAACTTAATTCATTGTCTATACAATAAAAAATCGAGATCAACCTAAATTCAGGCTATGTCACTTTACAAATATTCTTCAAAAATGCATTCACCCTTATGTACAGTGCTATTGATGAACCATGTAGCATTTCATACTGCAATTGATCCTTATGAACATTTGAAGTATCTTCAATAAATTGCGAGAAATATTCAATCCTTTCAGAACTCAATTTGGGACAAATTAATAACAAATGCATCAGATTCTCTGTTTCTCCTGGAATTAAACAAAAACAACAACATATGTGTTCTTCGGGAATGGATAAACAAATGTTACATATTTCTTGCGTGTTAAGGACATTAAACCTGAATTGCACTGTGCAATTCCTGAACTGACCAGAAGGATATTTTATAATATACGTTTCCGGTACCGGGTACCACTTCCAAAATGAAACTATTTGGGGATACAATTTCGAGTTTAAAATCACTGCGTTATTCTCAACCCAGTCAAAAGTTTTAACTAGCATTTTCAGTTTGGATGGATTTTCAGTAAGAGTCTGAATCGTAAGGCCAAGATTAGCAATTATTAACTCAAAATCCTTTTTAAGCATATGCATAAAATTCTCTGTCATGTTATCGCCTAATAAATGATAAATAGTATTTTTATTGCTAATTAAACAATTTCTGTATGGCCAGATTTTTACATTCCATACTACTTTTCAGTGAACGCAGGCTGAAATCATATCGAATTGCTTCAATCAGAATACACTTAGGCGATAAAAAACAACATTTCTCAAAATAGTAGATTATATAGTTTTTAAATATGGTGTCAAGGTTTCAGGAAAAAACTCCAGGCCATACGAAAGATGCAGAAATACCTTCATACAATAGAATTCTCTACATGCAGACATTGAATATTTACCAAATTTCTTCTCTATGACCCTTATTTGCCTCGAGGCATGAAAAGCCTTAAGCCTTAGGCAATATTTATGAGAAAAATGTGAGTCATCGATTTAGAACATGTATAGCCCAATATGGCTTTTGAGGTTTGATCTACATACCCTCACAAGTCCAGATAGGTTTAACAATGTTTTTGCTACTTTGACCAAAATCGATAATTACAGTTTTTTGCAGGTTAATTCTTAACTTCAAGCCAGATATAAAAGACGCAAAGGAATTAATAAGTCTTTCCAGACCAATTTGTGTACAGTCAAAGAGTAGAAAATCCCATTGTACCCCCCATTGTATTTTAGTTATGCCTATCTTAGGCACAACCAAGCCACTACGATCAAGGAATTTCCCTGCATCGGAGACGTACAAATGAAACAAAATTGCAGCTAATGCACATCCCTGCTTCAGACCATTTAGTGCTTTTAATTCATTTGACATCAAGCCATTTGCTCAATCTCACCCTCATAACCGTATCAGAGTATAAATGTATAAATAACTCCAAAAGACCTGTGTCAATATTTAGAACCCTTAGCCGTCGACACAGCATTTCTCTGTCTACCATGTGTACTGGGGAGACCCCCGGCTGGCCCATAGAGTCGGGGTTTGCTCCGCAGTACTTTAGGAAGAGATAGCTGCACCTTGAGATGGATGGGAGTGCATATTTTCTTACTCCAACACCAATCAATAAGGACAATTCAATGGTTTGGCAAAGGGGAGTCCGGGGAAACATGGAAATCAAAAGTGGTGCGACAGCCCATCTCGCTTTAACTCCCAAGAACTTCATACAAACGTAACATTTATACCAAAAACTCATCATCATTGACATGTAACACTCAAAAGTTAACATGCAGTTCTATCGGTTAGGAAAAGGTAACTTTAATATAGGTTCTATATCTGTATATGGTAACGGAGTGAAGGGATTGGATAAACACTATAAGGTGGGTGTCTAAGCCCTTCCCTCCAACATTACTCTAGTAGACGTCACTATTAGTACGACATCCCATTGGTTCTACTATCTATAGGACCCTAGATTACTTGGTCCATTGTGATTGGGTTGGCATCAACCCCATGCATAAATCTCCACTCTGCTTAGCAGCATGCAGAACGGTCGACCAGGTGCAGGGTGTCCCGCAATTCACTGTGCCTTCCTTCTATCAATCATCACTTTATGGGCTATTTGTCAATTAGTTCACTGTGGTTGGCCTCGTAACTGCATCTTCTTGTCTCGGAAAGTTCTGATATCTCTGTCTGGGAGGATGGCAAGCGTAGGTGTGAAACTGTGCCTCGTCTTGCTCGGCTGGTCACGTGCTAGCACACCATGGATTTGTCTTGTTTCTCCCAATTTGTGCATTTGATTTTCATTTCACCACCACCTGCATTCGCCTTCTTATCTCGATTCTTCAGAGGTAGGATATTCTGTTCTTAGCTTCAATTAAAAGTAGCTACTGTTCGTAGATTCTATCAATGTGACCTTGGCTTCCCTGGCACAAGCTGCCTCTGCGGAGTTTCGATTTAGCCTTTTTCCTCGTGTCTACTAGAATGTGAAACCTCTTGCGTTTGGCCTATAATACCCTGGGTTGGTTCTGCTTTTCATGCAAAATGGACTTGCACTTATACAATGTGCTTCGTTTTGAGGTAGTTTATGTATAATGGAGCTTGCCGCTCTATTCTTCTACTTAGCATAGCAAGCCGCACTGTTTTCTTTAGCTTTCTTGCGGTTACAAGCATATATACAGGCATTAGCTGGTTGAATATCATCATCCTGCTTACAACTTTAAGCTCTTTTGTCTTTCATCAACATTCTCTTCTTACAGTTTTGTGATGTCTTTATTCTTGGCATTTCTTCTCTTTGTGTCCTCTTGGGTCATCATCTCTTCTATGGGTACGTTAATCCAGGCCCTTGTGATGTCACCATTTGTCTTTTATTAGGGACTTTTTGGGTTCTTCCTGTACAGCACTTGAACAATCTTCATTTCGTTTCATTTGCTGGTAGGGTTTTCTTAGTGGATACCTTACTGCTCATGGTTGTCTGGTATTGGTACTTCAATAGGTGGTGTTCTTTTAATAGGTACTGGGCAGAGCCCTACTGCGGCTCTCTGCTGGTTTATCTGCTCATCATATGTCACATATCTTGGTGTGAACGTTCCTGGTACTTCAAAATGGGCGACTGCGGTGCAGGCCATATTTGGGACCTCCTCTACACTCCCCCCTCTGGTCGATTCATCGACCACTTCCTCCTTTGGACTCTTCCTACTTGGTTCTTCTGTATTCATCTTCACTTCATCTTCTGGGTTCATCCCTTCTTCATCTTCTGCGTCTGTACACGATGGTTTGAAGACGTGTCTCTTTGGAGTCCATATTTGTATTACTCCTTTCAGGCTTCCTGCTGTCCTTACATGTTCATCTATGTTCCATTTCATCTACTGACATTGTCCATTTGGGCTGCAGTAAATCCATTTTCCTTCATAATTTCTGCGTTTCCTGGGATATAGAAACTTTGAACCTTCAGGTGCATGCTTGCTAGCATTCACAAAGTCTCTTATTTCTTCATCAGTTAGATCTCGGAGCTTACATCCTGGTTTGACATCAATCATAATCTTCATCCCTATGGCTTTCTTCGCAGTTTTCTGCCATTGTGAGATTATTATCTTGATAACACAAAATCCTAGTAATATCATCACTAGCAGGGCTCCCAGGAACTTGAATACATCTTCCATCCATTGTGGAATCCATGAAAACAGCGATCCAAACTAGCTGTCATCATCAACTTTGTCAGTTTCATTGATCATCTGGTTCTGCAGGTTTGTCAGCATAGCTATAGCTTCCTTTAAAGTTCCATTTTTTTCGTCGTGAGAAGGTATAAATGTGCAACAAGATTCTATTTTTTGCACAAACTCCTCCATCCATAGCTGTGATCATGTCAAGTACATATCTGTTCTGGAGAGTCATCTTTCGGATGGTGTTAGGCAGAATCCTGTGCAGTTCCCTTGGGGAACACTGCAAGAAGATTAAGACTACAGGAGTAAGCAGTAAACCCAATTGGTAGCAGTCTGTACCACCCAGATTTACCTAGTAGCTGTGGCTGAGCAGTCAGACGTCTTTCAAGAAGAGTTAGGCAGTATACAGAGGATACACAATAGGGCCAAAAACACAGTAGAACAAGCAAACACTGACCAGAGCTTTGTATCAAAAGTATATAATTATTTATTTAACACACACTTTAGAAAATACACTAGCACTATTAATCAAAGCAAGTTCAAAACACAATCAGAAAAGTATACACACCTCCCTTAAGAATTATTAGACAAGTCTAAGTCAAAACACCACTTTTGGTCAAAACAGAGGTTAGCGCGTAACATAGATGGCACTCCAATAATAAAATAAAAGGGAGAGAAAAAGGCAGGTCATAAAGATAAAACAGTTCCCAACACTTTTAAGAGACACAAACAAGTTATTGAAGGCAGAGACTACTGTAGAGCCAAAGTTCATAGGCCAGGCACACTTTAAATGGAGCAAGGTGAAATGTGCCCAAGATCACACAGTTGCGAAATGCATTCAAGTCTTTGTAGAAATGTTCAAAAACGGTTGGGGTGGTTCAAAAGATGAAGTTAGAAGGTCTGGGGCCAACCCAGTTGGAAAGCCAAGGATTTAAGGTTCACCTTGAGCAAACCGAAGAAAGGGAGGCCAGGTGGAACACAGTACCTTTAAAGTTGAGGAAGCTCCAGCGGTGAAGTTGCTCCTGGCAGCGGGTGCAGTTTGTGGTTTCGACCAGGGGAAGAGATGATCTCGTCGAGGAGGAAACTTGGAGTCGTTGCACTGCCCAGGGAAGAAACCAGCCGCGGAGTTTGTCATTTAAAAGGTGCGTTCCTGGTATTCGTAGTCATAGTGGTGCAGCTTGGCTATCTGGCCGTGGGGTGCTTGGCATGGGCGATTCAACCAAGAGATGTCCTGGAAGGCGAAATGGCGAACTGGTTGATCCCACCAGCTCAGAGGAAGAAGACTCTTTCAGCAGAAGATCTTCTCTTGTCGTCGGGAAAGTGGTGAGGTCGTTGCAGCAGGCCTCCACTGTTGGTGTCGTCGTTGCAGATGGCTCAGCTTCACACCTCTTCGGATTTCTTAGGTCCTGTGGAGACTTCTGAAGTTCCATTCCCAAAAGCCCTGCTTTTATGCAGAAAAACCCCCATTCAGCATCCTAGCTGTCACTCAAACATGCTAAGTGGTGAGCAGGGCGGCTCACCACTGGCCCAATCAGAACAGAGTGCGACTTGGGTTCCTAAGGCAATGCAGTCCAGGGTGCCAATTCCCCCACCCACACTTCCTGTGGAACCCAGACAGAGTGGCACCAGTTGGAGGGCTTCTCTGGAGAAGCCCACCAAAAAGTGGAACAAAGGGCCCGACCTTGGTTGGAGTTACAGAGACAGACACGAACGCCATTTTAGAAAAGAGTTCTGGCAAAAAGACCCAACCAGTGATTTAATATTAAATAAATAAACCAGCGGTATCTTTACCATTGCACCAAAAAGTTGTGCGTTTAAAATCAATGGGAAAATCCCATAGGAATATATTCTGGTGGAATATTTTGCGTGGTAACCACTGCCACCAGCCAGAAACTCGACAAGGGGGGACTGGACAGTGCCCCCTTGGAAACAGACCCAGGGGCAATTGAATTAACCCCTTCCAGTACTTCCACAATATGATGGTTTGTACTGGTTCTGTTCACAATGTTGGACTAGTAAAGTCAATGGTGACTTTACATGCCCTTGGAGACAGTAGTCAGTCGCAGGGTATGGAGTTATGTTTGGGGGTCACTATGACACCCCTGTGTTACTGCACTGAGGGTGCTGTGTAACACATACACAAAAACAGATGATACCCTATGGAGTAAAAAAAAAAAACATAGCCCATAAGCACACAAAAAGTCAAAGACATACCTCAAATCATGCCTAAGAGTGGGAGGAAAAGAGCCTGACTCTTAGCAGGAGTAAAAAAACAAACCCCAAAAATCCAGCAAAGTTGCTGGGGATCACTAGGTTTGGGAAATTAGCCTTATAAGAGAATTCTCCCTAACAGATGGTTCTTAACTCTTCCTTGATTGCATTGAATCATTTTATTGTCGTGTTGATAGTTTGCAGTAACTCCCATCTGGTTATTTGTAACCATTTAGTATTTGCTCCAACTTAAAATCTTGGCATGAAGATTGTCGCGAACACTGATGAAGTGAGGCTGAACGGCCTGTGCTCATATGGGATTGCATGAAAGGCTTCCTCTGATTTAGAAGAGAAGTATTTTTCTCTCTTTATTCGCATCAGTTCCACGGATCTCTTTTTTCTCAGGTGAGCATCTGCTTTTGGGAAACTGTCAATGTTCAGGTCACTTTTAGGGATCACCAATGCTGGAACGTGGACATTCACTATGGTGCATATGCCTCCCCAGTCTCTTGGCAGTCTGATGTATGCCTTGGATCCACATGCCCAATAATGATCCATGATAACTGCAGTCCCATGCACCATCCCTGGAGCATCAAAGACTCATCCACAGTTCTGATTCTCTCCCATCTTTCTTGCGCCGTTATTTCTGAAACAGAACTTTTGGCTTTCCAGTGGGACTATCTGCAAGGGTCCTCCTCTGTCTTCGACCTATGTTAGTAGTTTTGCAAGTTTTGGCCATAATGGCTTACAGCCATGCTGTACAATATCAACAGTTTCTTTGTAGAGTCCAGTGATCACCCATGCTTGGCAAATCACCACTCCTTTTTCTCATCCGTCTTGTGAGAGCACTGTTCCCCAAATCTGCATTTCAGCTCTGTTCTTCCACTTTCGAGCTTCCTCTGGAGTTTTCCCTTGGACATTTAGTCTTGGGTTGACTTCCCATCTTATTCCTGCTCCTTTAACTCCAGGCTTCTCGTACCTGATCACATGATTCCTTGTATGAGCTCCGTTTCTTGTCTTAATGTCTTGAACATAATCATCTTCATCGGGATAGGCTGTTTCAGTTGCCCATATTAGGGAAGCATCACTTCCCATAAATTGCCCTCTAGCTTTTCACATGGCTACGTGTGAAAGACAGTGTGCGGTCCGGACATCAATTTCTACAGCTACAAAGATCTTGGATTTCCCCATGCTGTATGGTAGGAGTGCGCAGACAAAGCATTCCCCCTCAGAATTTTGTCTTCCAACTTCCTTCATGTGTTGGTACCAAATGTTGTTATCTAAGTGTGCTGTGCTATCCAGGTAATCGTTCAGTTCATTGTTGTCTTCATGCATGCTTCTCTTAATTCTTAGTGTATTCATGTAGTTTGCTATTACTACATCTCTGAATGCATCTGTATGGCTCTTTCTTGCTGGAGGGTTTTCAGGTATCATGGTCCATGGAGCAGGCTTCTTCATCTGCGCCATCTGAGTGGACAGGAGTCTGGCAGCTCTTTCCGTTCGTTTCTTCATGCATTTTTTCTCTGCTGCGTGAAAATGCCTATGCCAACCAGTCCAATACTGGTCCTGTATATGGCTGTATTGTGGAACTGGTACTTGTCCCTTGTGTTGGAACATGTATGCTGGGTAATGCAGTTTCTGCTGTTTTGTTCTTCATTTCCTCTTGTAGTTCCCTTGCTCTGGCTGTGTATGGGAATAGTAAGTCTACTAGGATGTGTGTCCTTGCAGAGAGTTTTTCTGGGTGTGCCCTTGATTTCTCAAGAGTTCCTGATATAACTGCTTCTGTTGGCTTTTCTTTCAACACTTCTCATTTTTTCATGACAGCTTCTGTGACATTTCTTATGGCAGACAGTCTCTTCCTCTCTGCTGCTTTGGTTTGTGGTTCTGTAGTCATTGATGCTGGGCCTGTTTTGTGTACATTCAGTGTTTGTGTGTGTGTAGTTGTCAGTGATTTTACTTCATTCTCCTCTTGCCAACCCTGCCTCTGGCCTTTCTTTTCATTTGTCACCACAAGTGTGTGTATATCGATGCTAATTACATCCATTTCAAGTTCATTCACTCAGCCATCGGATATTCTAGGGACTGGAATGACTATATAAGGTGTTTTTGTGGGTTTCATGCGTATATCACCAGGTGGGTGTACTGAAATTGGAACACTTTGTGCACCAATATAGAATGCAGTTCTAATTGTGAATGACAGTAAAATAATGATAAATATGATGCATAGGTACATGATAGTCTTGTATGTCATGCAGCAGCATTTTCTTCCAGAGAAGTGGGGATGCCTCTCCTCTTGTGGGAGGACCAGGTTGCTAATTCTGGAGCCCCATCTCGATCATTAGCCAAACGTCAATGTTAGTATTTCCTTATCTAGTATCGTTTTTCAGGTTCTGAGTTTATGAGTGTCTGGTGTTCAAAAGATGTTCCCGTTCTTGCAAGTGACAATTGTATTTTATCTCAGGGTATAATTCTTTTTCTAGACTATGGAAAATAAATCAAATTAAGTGATACTTCATTGTGTCCTTTTACTGTACACGTTCAAAGTAGGTGAGTTCCCAATCCACCCCCTGAATCTGCTTCAGTCCTGAAGTCATGCTGGACAATGGTTGGTATGAAGAAATAGGGTAAAATTACACCAATATATATAACAAATGGAGTTCTTGACTCTGTTCTTTCGGTCTGTCCCTTGGTGGAAAGTATCACTGTCTTCTCAGGAAACATTTCTGATAATTGGAAAGTTCCACTTGCAGCATGATTCCATGCAGTAGCGTTCCCATTTGTGCAATATAAGCTGGATCTCTGATGAATGTGAGGATGTCAACATCGATTGGTCTCCCCACTAGCTCTGGAAAGTTGGTAACTAGGGAAACAGAACATTATGCGCCAACCTGCTGTCCTCTGGTGATAGGGACATTTGTCCAGTTTTTGTTGAGACTCTGGATCATAGGTGTCTTCCTTGATGTAAACAATGTCTACACTGTCCGTTTACGTGGAGTGAGACCAAAAAGACTATATTGTTTAGGAGGTGACTTAGGTTCTCTGTATTCGTTGGATCTCGAAGGAATGTTAACGTATTAGTTGTTCTCCCGACGATAGATGGGCAGTCTTCAATTATGCGAAAGAACAGTGTGTTGATGAGCTCATCTATTTCCGCCTGTTTTGGGAACATTTGATTCCTTCTCACTGTGGGAGTATTGTAAATTGTTTGGCAATGACAGTAAGCAATTGTCTTATTATTTTTTCATTGTCAGCATCTTGAAGAAAGTCTGTGACACTTGTGAGTCTTCCTATCAATGACGGGTATGATCTTACCACTAGGTTGAAATAGGTGACCACATCCTTTGTGATGTCTCTATTGTGGGACACCATAGGTGATTCCAAATAGGTTCTCGGTGTGGAAGGAATCAGGGTACTGTATCTTCTTCCAATTTATGTGTCCTCAGTCAAAATTTGGCATTTCTTCCTAATCAAGGCTCCAGCGTGCCTCAGTCCAAAGTTCAAAGTCAACAGACTATGTTGTGGCTTGCACGTGTAATTTTCTTCTTTCACCTGCAACTAGGATGCAGAGAGTGTCCGTTTTTATGTCCTTATCCCTTTTTTTACTTAGAGGAATGTCCAAAAAGAAGCCACAAACTTTTGCAAAAAGTTCTTTGTCTTTATTTTCCTGGTCATGCATCCTTTTTCCTTGTCATGGATCTCGTCTGCACGTGCTGTTGTTCTTCCCCGTTGCTCGTCGATTCCTCTTGTTGGGGTGCAGGCAGGGGGTTTTCTCCGATGTAAGGTTTGATATCACCGAGAAAAATCCATGCTCTCCTGCCCTGTAGCTTCACAGCGGACAGAGTCCAGTCCTCTACGATGAAGGGACCGTTGACTCTTGGTTCATCCCACTTTTTTCTTGTATGGTTTCTCACCAAGACAGCATCTCCAGGGAAGATGAGTGGAACACATAGACCTTGAACTGAGTATGATGTAGTGTCTCCTTCTGTGTTCTGTGCTGAGCTACACCCTTTTCGTCGTCGCTGCAGTTGGTCTGAAATTACAGTAAGGCAAGATGTCATACAGTTCAGATAGTTTTGCATTTCCAACCCTAATACCTCTCCTGTCGACTGGGCATCACATCTATCTCTATCTCGGGGTGCAAGGGGAGTTCTCATTCTTCTTCCTGTGGCTATCTCATGTGGCGTAAATTGATGGTCGGGGCCAGGTTGGTTCCGTAGAGCATACAGTGTCAGTGCAGGGCAGTGCAACCATCCCATCTTTAGAGTAAGATCCTCTCCTTTGGCAAGCTGTTGAGCTTCTCACAAATCCCATAACCTTGTGGATGATACGCCAATGAGAACTTGTGCTTTATACCAAGAAGCAACCTAATCTGCTCAAAAACTTCATTTACAAAGTGAGTCCCATTATCTGATCTCATGACTTCGCAAACCCCCTACCCGGGGAACACTTCTCTCACGAAAAATGTGGCCACATAGGTAGAGTTTGGGTGTGTACATGGACCTGTCTCTATCCATCTAGAGAATGGACAGACCACAACAATTAAGTACGTAATCGACATGCAAGTGCTGAAAAGGCCCATTTGGCCTGGGGATGACCCCTCTCATTACTTTTAATGTGTGCCCAGCGGTGAATTTCTGGCAAATTATGCAGATCACCATAAAAAATTCAACATGCTCTGCTAAATTTGGTATGAACCAGTCTTCCGCAAGCGTTACTGCTAGATTCTCCTTTGTCATGTGCGCCGGGTAATGTAACTGTTCCAGCACTATTTTTAATAGGGCTACAGGCATTACTGGTTTACCAGTGCTGTCTTGTCGCCACACGCTGTCGGAGGGGTTTAAAGAACACCCTTGACGTTTCCAAAGATTTTTCTCTTCCTGTGGTGCCTCCCTTCGGAGCTCCATTAATTGTGTTTGCCCAAGATCATTATAGGCTTCAGATGTTGCTTGAGCAACCATGATCCTTTCATTGGTGCACGCCACTTCCATGATCTCTCACTTTTGGATGCCATACGTTTGGTCTCTGTGTCTACTGCATGATTTCCGCGTCAGATAAAATCTGTCCCCTTGGTGTGAGCGGAGCATTTCACGACCATTATGCCCACTGGGAGCTGTAGTGCCATGATCAGCCTGTCCAATAAGGCTGCGTGCTATACTGGCGTGCCGTCTGCTCGGAGGTAGCCCCTCCTTTTCCAGCGTGCTAAGCCTGCGTGCACTGTTGACGTCACATAGATGGAGTCACTGTACACTGTTACTTCCTGGTCTACGTGATTCTCAATGGCGAGTATCAACGCCAATAATTCTGCAGCCTGTGCTGAGTAATGAGATGGTATTCGTGCACTAGGAAGCACTTGAAACTCTCCATTTGCTGTGTGCTTTTTCACAGCAACGCCTGTGTATCTTTGGCCATCACTTTGGTCGATCCTCGAAGACCCGTCAATAAAGACGATCTCTACTCCTGCCAAGACATTTTCTTTTACCCTGGGGATTTCATCATAGAATTCTTCATAATTCGCACAGTCATGTATCGGCTCTCCCTTAGTGACTGGCTCTGCGATGAACATAACTGGGTTTACTATCTTACATCACTATTTTTATTGATGGGTTCGAAATGATCACATCATAAGCAGAAGCTCTCTGAGATGTCAGTGTGCCCTTTGGGTTCTCTAGAATGGCAAATAATGAGTGCTCGACGTACAACATCGTGGAGCATCCCATCACAATGGTTGTCTCCTTCTCTCTGGTGGGTGAACACTGCGGCAGCTAAACATTGTTCAGATGGGAAGTGGCCTCTCATAACTGGGTCCAGATTCCCACTGTAGTATACTAGGGGCTTGTACCTTTGCGCGAACACTGCCGTCATGAGGCTGCCATCTGAGTGTGAAAACAGGTAACATTCCTCTGCATATTTGGGAAATTCCGAGAACTGGAGCTGTACAAATCGCTCTCTTGAGTTCAGTAAATCCTTCCTCCATGGCTTCGGACCATTCAATCTTTTCCTTTTTCACTTGGGCCTTCTTTAGTGCCTGAAATAAAGGCTTAGTATAAGAGCTGTAATCGAAAACCCATGCCCTAACATAGTTGCACAGGCCTAAAAAGCTCTGCATCTGCTTTATCGTGTCAGGCTTAGCCGTGTTCAATATAGCTTCAGCCCTTTCTGGGGTCACTTTTTTTCCTTCATGTGACATCAGCTGGCCTATGTACAGCACTTCCTGTTGACAATATTGTAACTTTTCAACCTTGTCAACCTTATACCCTTTATAATCGTGCCTGCATTGCTCTTCTGTGGTGCTGCAAATCAGGATGTCATCTACGTATTGTAAGACAACACTTTCTAGTGCAATATTGCTCAAATCCATCTGCAGGACTCTGTTGAATATAGACAGAGACTCACAGTACCCCTGTGGCAGCCTTGTGCTTTCCAGGCGCATTTGTCTGAATGTGATTGACGTCAGATCTTGTGAGTCACGGTGCAACGGGATTGAGAAAAATGCATTTTTCAAGTCAATCACTGCGAAATATTTTGCCTCAACGGGTATATTACATACAAAATGTAGATGGGTTAGGGACTCAAGGGAACTCAGCCTCAACAATATCATTTATTGGGCGTAAATCTTGAATTAAACACCAGAACCCTACCTTTGATTTTTTGACAGGATAAACTGAGGTATTACATGGTGACTCCGACGTCACTAAGGTGCCCTGGTCCATTATGGCAGAAATTGTCTTGGAAATCCCTTCATTTGCCTATCGGGACATGGGATATTGTCGTGCCTTGGGTAGAATTGCTCCTGGTTTTAATTTAATCCTCACTTCTCCAACCCCCTTCAGAAGACCCACGTCATAGAGTCCGGTAGTCCACACTGTGACAGGCACTTTAGCTATATCGTCATCAAAATATTCAGGACGTTTAAGTGCCAACATAATTTTCTGAGGTACCTTTCTTTTAATCAACTTTACCAGAAAAGTGAGGCTTACCTCTACCATTGTCTCTCTAATTTCTGCTTGTTCTTGAAACAGATCATCATCAGTGACGTCAGTCACTTGATATCCTTCTTCATCAGCAATAATCGCGCACCATTGTCTTCCTTCATCATTGTAACCATCAACTAATGCCACTTTCCCTTGCACTGCAGCTGCGTGTATCATCAAGGGAAATACTTGTCCCTCCTCCTCATGCATCAGTATTCTTGGTCTGAATAAGAACTCATCAGGGGTTCTCATAATTTTGTCTGCAAGGCCTGGCAATCCTGACAGAGGCACACAAATGCTATATGCGAACATGTCTGGCATGGCCCTCAGGGCTATGAGTCCTGAGTATGCTCTAATCATTTCACATACATTGTACCCGTGTCCACTAGGAAGGAATATTCTTTGCCCCCTATAACGACATCCACCCTAGGTTCCCTGTGAGGGTCTGGTGTCACTGATAGGATAGAGCACATCAGGGTTCCCAGTGAGCTGTCCTAGTCCATGTACAAATTTGGCCCACTGTGTACTTGCAGATTCCCCCCCAGTCCCAATGGTATTTCCCCTTCCAGAGTTTGGAATCTGCCCTGTGCTCATCGTGTGTGACACTTGCAATGGTGCCTGTTGGGTTTGTCCTTGTGGAAAATTGCCCATGTTCTGAGGTTGCACTCCTTTTTGTGCTCCTGGCGCTTGTTGTTGCACCGTGTGATTTGGTGCAACGTCCTGTTGTAAAACTGCATGTGGATTCGCCATGCCTGCTCCCATTCCTTGGCCGTTCTGCATCATGCCTTGATTTCTACATGTGCACGCCAAGTGCCCTGTCATTCCACACAGCCAACAAACTGCCGGTGATCGGATTATTTGCCCATTTGACATATCCGGGTTCCCATTTTGCACATTTAGAAAGCCTACTTGATTATTTTGCTAGCCTTCCTGACTGCCCTGCCATCCTCTTCCCCTAAATCCTCTCCCATGGGTAAAATCCTATGTCACCCTGATTATTCTGTTGTGGATAAGCTACCTGCTGTATGCTTTGCTCAGGTGCACTAGTTAGCATGTCTCCTTCAGTAGCATAGTTTGATAGTTTCTTCTGCACCAATTTCGCTTCCTCACCCTTTCGAGTTGCTTCCTTTTTGCGATTCTTTTCTTGCAGCAGTCTACAATAATGTGCCATAGTCAACTGTATTTCAGCCCAAGGTTTAGCCTCAACTCCTACCAATTTCTTGAGTTGTTTCTGCACTGGTTCTGGCAAGTCTTGGCACAATATATGGTAAAACACAGGTATTGATTTCGTCCAAGATTCATGCATTTCGAGCACCCACGCATGTTGGAAATTCTGTATATAAATTAACGGATCTTCAGAATCCTTCATTTTTTGGGTCATTATAGCTCCCATATCAGAAGTATCTGGGTAAAGTACTCATAGAGCGTTCCATACTGCTGCTCTATAATTGTTAAATGGCGCTCCGTCATGTTCAGTATTAATTGTGGTTACGCCAGGGTAGCCTGCTCGTGCCCACACGTCGTCTGCTCTCTCACCAAGTATGGCGATTAGGAGACGCTTAGTGTCCCCAATAGCTAGTGTGTTTCCTCCTGCGATTTTTCCTAACTCATGTATCCACTTTCCGGCTCCCGATGTCAGAATTGGAAGCTTGTTTTTCAAGTTTTCTTGATCTATGTGTGGCCATGGTATATATTGTGGTCTTACTCCCCCCTTCTCTAGTAGTGGAAATTGGAATGCATAGCTCTCCTTTTCTCCTCTCATTGTTCTCCTGTCTTTTGCAGGGGAAATATTCCTGCATCGCCGTCTACCTGGCAGTGTCCTTAGTCTGTCTACATAGGGCGGTGAAGACACCCCCCTCTGACCATGAGATACTCCTTCGTGTCGGTCAGACTGCGTGGCTGACTCTGATGCCCTCGGTGCAGACTCGTTGGTGTCTGACCATCGTATTGGGAGTCGTCTTTCGCTCTGCCTCCCTTCTTCATTTTCCTCACGCACCGCTTTTTCGGAGTCGGATATTGTTTGTTCCCAATTCATGCAACTTCTTGTATTCTCTTTATTCCTACTTATTTCTAACCTATCCAGGGATAGGTCTCTATTTCCACTACTTCGGGTGACATCCTCATTGTCATATAGTTGAGTGCTTTCCAAGCGCTTCTCTTCCCTCTCTCCTTGGGGTATTTGTTCTAGCCCCATTTCATCATATATTTTATCGATCATTTCTCCGATGCTCCTGGTGTCGAAGTCATCATCAATACTTGCCCTAGACGTACCTGGTACTGAATCGTACACAGGAAATCATTCTTCAATGTCTACAACTGGATCGGGGTTTTTCACTTCCCTCTTCAAATATTCAAGATCGTGTGCTCTCTGTCTTCGCTTATGTTCGATATCTTCATCAAATTCCTTGTGCTTCCTTGCCTCTTCTCTGACCCTATCTTCTTCCTTTCTCTTGTCATTTCTACATTCATCTGCCCTTTGTATTTGCTCATCTCTTCGTCTCCTTATCCTTTTCTCACGTATCCTTTGCTCTTTCTCTAACCTTTACTGTTTCTGTCTGTCTGGATCGTAGGCTGCTCTTGGGTTGCGATCAAGCTCTTTTTCTTGCTCCTCGCGATATAGCTGTTCTCGCCTTTGTCAGTCTTTCTTTCTTATCTTTTCGTCTCTTAACTCCTTCTCTGTCCCCTTTCTCTGTGTCTCATCTAACTTCTCCTTTTGTCTTGTGTCATCACTCCCTTTACCATCGAATTTCAATATATTTTGTCCTCCCATTTAATCGTCTTTGGCGAATGCTATCTCATCAGTTCTGTCTTCGCTCCCTTTCCATCTCTTCCTTTCTCTCTCTTTGTCGAGAGATGCACTTGTCTGTACTTGGTCTTTCCCTTCGTCATTGTGTTTCTCCGTGTCCCTTAGGACTGCGGAGGTGATATCCTTGTCCTTATCTCTCCCTTGATTCTCGTCACTACTATGTATAGGTGACTCATATGCGAGGTTGCTGTACCCCGTGGCTGGTTTAAGTTCCCTCAACGGGTATAATCCCTCGTCCTTACTTCCTTCAATTTTAGTTTCAGGCTGGGCAGGTGGCGCGGTAGGCATTCCACCCCCCGCTGTGCATAAATTAAGTATCCAATCTGTTGGCGGCTCTTCCTCCTTCACCTGTTCGTACATTTTCCACAACTCCAGAACAGCAAGGCATTTTTCTAACTTCTTGCCTGTATATGTGGCATGCAAATATGTCATCATATGTTGTAAGAATGCTTTAGATAAAGACCCATTTTGTGGCCAAGGCATAAACATCTTGTGGGCTGTACCTTTAACCCACTTGGTGCTATATTTCTTTAGCTTGGGTGTGTGTTTTGGCAATTGCTTGCAAAAGTGTGCTAATGGAGTTATGTCTTCAATGCTTAAATCTGTTCCCTTTCCTCTTATACAACACTAGTCAATGATTTCGTGTGGTTAAAACAGCTTCTAACAATATGAGCGAGCACCAAACACTGCAAGCTCCAATCCAAATTTTCCACAATAAATGTTATATTACTGATTTGTTCAAAACATTAATTCATGTGCGATTCTGTCTTAGCTATTAAATCGCAAACATTTTAAAACGGTCTCTTAAAAAAATGTTTATACATATGACGTCACAACAAAGAAACTGGTAAAACAGGCACTTTACAGACTAGACGGACAACAGCTGTACACAAATATCTCTGCCTCTAATCATCACCCCTTCATGGAGTGTAAACGTACCCCTTTCAAGACGTCTTTAAGCATTGTGGTAGCCTAGCTGTTCCCCATTATGTGGGACTCTGGGTACATGTTTCTTCTAGCCGCTATATTTAAAGCATAGCAATAAGGCGAATCCTCTCACTTCTCGGGTGTCTGCCTGGGTAACTTCTCTCTTTTCTCGGGTGTCCACCTCTATTTATTTAATTATTCTCGAGTCATTAACCCCTTATATATATACAGTCTTCTCTACTTCTGACTATATATTTTTTTTCCTCCTCCCTCCGTTACCTTTTCCCTTTACTTGTTCTGAAGCATGCACTCTTTGCCAAAGCACTACATTTTTTCTTGACTCATTGTTCGCATGGTTTGTCTCCGGATTCTCGGGATCACTGCCTTTGTTACCACCTTCTTCAGCTTTTCACTCTACCAGCTGCCCATAGGAATGGCAAGGGAAATGTGGGAAAACGGTTCCCTTCAGGCCCCATCTGCAGTTTCTTGCTTACGCTACCATTGTCTTTGGGGAGCTTCACGGTCTACTCAGCCGAATGGCAAAGGACTCATGATATTGCCGAAGACCTAGAGTTACTTTATGTCGATGGTCAATAGGTGTCTTATTTTAATCAACAATCAATAGCCGATAAACAATCTGATCTTGCTACCAAGTGTACTGGGGAGACCCCCGGCCGGCCCATAGAGTCAGGGTTTGCTCTGCAGTACTTTAAAATGAGATAGCTGCACCTTGAGATGAATGGGGGTGCAGATTTTCTTACTCCAACACCAGGGGAAAGTAAGGCAAAGGGGAGTCTGTTTAATGACAAGTACAAAAAACAGGGAAACATGGAAATCCAAAGTGGTGCGACAGCCCGTCTCGCTTCAACTCCCAAGAATTTCATACAAACAGTAACATTTATACTAAAAACTCACCATCTTTGACGTGTAACACTCAAAAGTTAACATGCAGTTCTATTGGTTAGGAAAAGGTAACTTTAATATAGGTGCTATATCTGTATATGGTAACGGAGTGAGGGGATTGGATAAACACTATCAGGTGGGCATCTAAGCCCTTCCCTCCAACATTACTCTGGTAGACGCCACTATGAGTACAGCGTCCCATTGGTTCTACTATCTATAGGACCCGAGATTATTTAGTCCATTGAGATTGGGTTGGCATCAACCCCATGCATAAATCTACACTTTGCTTAGCAGCACGCAGAATGATCAACCAGGTGCAGGGTGTCCCCCAATTCACCCTGCCTTTCTTCTATCAATCATCACTTTATGGGCTTTGTGTCAATTAGATCACTGTGGTTGGCCTCGAAACTGCATCTTTGTGTCTCGGAAAGTTCTGATATCTCTGTCTGGGCGGATGCCAAGCGTAGGTGTGAAACTGTGCCTCGTCTTGCTCTGCTGGTCACGTGCTAGCACACCATGGATTTGCCTCATTCCTCTCAATTCGTGCATTCGATTTTCGTTTCACCGCCACCTGCATTCGCCTTTATATCTCAATTCTTCAGAGGCAGGATATTCTGTTCTTAGCTTCAATTAAAAGTAGCTACTGTCCGTAGCTTCTATCAATGTGACCTTGGCTTCCCTGACACAAGCTGCCTCTGCCGTGTTTCGATTCAGCCATTTTTCCTCATATCTACTAGAATGTGAAACCTCTTGCCTTTGGCCTATAATAACCTGGGTTGGTTCTGCTTTTCATGCAACATGGACTTGCACTTATACAATGTGCTTTGCTTTGAGGTAGATTATGTATAATGGCGCTTGCCGCTCTATTCTTATACTTAGCATAGCAAGCTGCACTGTTTTCTTTAGCTTTCTTGCAGTTACAATCATATGTACAGGCGTTAGCTGGTTGAATATCGTTATCCTGCCTACAACTTTAAGCTCTTTTGTCTTTCATCAACATTCTCTTCTTATAGTTTCGCAATGTCTTTATTCTTGGCATGTCATCTCTTTATGCCATCCTGGGTTGTCATCTCTTCTGTGGGTGCGTTAGTCCAGGCTCTTGTGACGTCACCATTCGTCTTTCATTAGGGACTTTTTGGTTTCTTCCTGTACAGCACTTGAACAATCTTCATTTCGTTTCATTTGCTGGTAGGGTTTTCTCAGTGGATACCTTACTGCCCATGGTTGTCTGGTTATTGGTACTTCAATAGGTGGTGTTCTTCTAATAGGTACTGGGCAGAGTCCTACTGCCTCTCTCTGCTGGTTTATCTGCTCATCATACGTCACATATCTCGGTGTGAACGTTCCTGGTACTTCGAAATGGGTGACTGGGGTGCAGGCCATATTTGGGTCCTCCTCTACAGATGTCAAAAGCCGACGAGAGGTCCATTGTGGCTATGTATAGGGGAAGTTGACCTTTACTCTGTGCATTATTCTGTAACATAGTGACAAGTAGACCCCTTGCATTTGTCCCTATGCCCATCCTGAAGCCTATTTGTCTAAAATCCAATATTTCATTTTCTTCAGACCAAGCAATCAGTTTGTCCAATACCATGGAGGCAAACATTTTAGCTTCAACATTCATCAGAGATATAGGTTGATAATTTGTTGGACACAACCGATCACCCTTCTAAAATACGAAGAGGACGTGCAAAGGTTTCCAAGAATCAGGAATTCTCTTCAGTAGGATAACATCACTGAATATTAAATGAAGTATTTGGCCGACATCGTCACATTCTGTTTCAACGTCTCAAAGGACAAGTTGTTCAGGCCTGGAGTGGTCGATGATTTGGTCTTTCTAATGTAACTTGTAATATTACCAACAGACAAGGACCAAATGAATTGCCCAGAATCTCTATCTGTTGGTTTAGATGTTCTAAGACTATATCGTTTTTCAAAATGTTCGATCCACACTGTAGCATTTATTGGATTTATTGACAATTGAGATTGTGAAGCTTTCATGCTATTTATTAATGACCAAAGATTTTCGAGAGTTATGCCCACTCATTGCATTGAGCATTGACTCACCATCTTTTTGTTGCTGAGAAAAACTATTATGAATAATCCAATTCTTACATTGTTGCCTACAATTTTTTATTTTTTATTTAACTATTGTTGCAACCTCTTTTAGCTTTTTTATCCCTTGAATTTCTGTGTTCAACTGAGCTTTACGCAGTTTTGTCTCTATGTCAAAAATATGTTTATGTCTGGTTTTCTGGGTTGTCGCAAATCAGTCATGCACAATTTAAGCAACACATTCTCTAAATATTCACTACATTTTTCACCAGAATAGATGCACATTTTTTTTTCCCAAGGGTGCTCTGGGAAAGATCATGTTGCATCAAATTATTAAATGTAACAGTCTTTGCAGGGTTCCATTTTACTTGAGTGCCTAGGACGTTAACCTCAGTTCTAGAACAGTATATATTGTTGCTTAACGCCTCCTTTACCCACATTATATTAATAGACAGCATGGCATGGTCCCTATATGGAGTAGAATGGACACTCATATTATCAGAAATATCACTAATCTGTTCAATTATGAACACATAGTCCATTATAGATGACTCACCATGAGCTTGCCATGTCGGTTTATCATTGAGCAACAATTTTAGCGCACAGCATCTCACAAAAAACAACCATAGTGCACCTCTGTGCTTTTTATTGCCTGTTTTGGAACTACAGTCACCCAATGAGGTTAGTACACATTCCAAATCACAGCTCGACATATTGAAATCACCATTTAAATCACCAGCACGAATTATGACCCCCCCGAAATTCAGGACGAGCCAGTCCTCTATTATGATATTCAATTCAATAATCATTTTTCCCAGGTCTAAATCGGTATAGTCAGCAGTGTTCCAATAAAGATTTATCAGCATTAAAAATAAAGTACCCTTTTCAGTGTTTAAACAAAAAGTAACTATCCTTAAAGAAGTATTAATAATCTCTTACAGATACCATGATGATAGCTGGATTGGTGCAATATGCTAAGGCAAGGCCCCCCTTGGGACGTCTTCTAGTTCCACAACTGGCAGGCAAACATAATAGTCCAACGCCGTCCCACATCAAAAGGCCTCTTGCCCATGTTTCTTGAATCAAAATGAAATGAAAGTGCCAGGAGGATAGCTCAGGGGCAACGTGCACGCCGTGGAAGCAAGACGACATGGAGCACCCTAAATTCGATCCCCAGGTCCGCGCTTAGAAACCTCTGGGTATTAAGCGTGTTATAAATAACCCATCATATCATATTAAAGTTCTCCAATTCATTGCATACTATATTATTGGCTATGAGATGGGAACAACCTCCTGAATTCCAAGAAACAAGGCAATATGTGTTTGGTTCGCTAGAGTGGTTTTCCCATGTTTTTCAACTGGGAGATCGACTCTCTTAATGATAAGGCTAGGGATCGCCATTCATGCATATCTCTAAGGGGAGGTCTTTCATCAACAGTTTGTAAGTTTCCCTGACAATGTTATTAGCTGCTTCCTTTCTGGTTGATGCTTCTATGACATGCAGTGGGCTTCTCTGACAGGTATTGTCCTCTGTAGATTCTCACAGAGATAATTAAATATCATTTATGACTGATTTTGTTTCTGACATTCAGTGCAATGGTAAAGTTTTTCTCCTGTGTAGATTCTCTCATGTACAATTAGACAGCTTCTCTAACTGACTTTTTTCTGGCATTTAGTACCCCAATACATGGTTAGTGGAGCAGGTAGCTATCTTGTCACTGGTTTCTGCCCCCTGACAACCATCACATTGGAATGGTGGGAGAAGAGCAGTAAATGGGCCCCCCTGTGTCATTCCCATACCACTGAGTGTACTAAAGATGTTATTCACTCATACAGCCGTACAGAATGTACCCTCACATTGAGCCAGTGGAAGGATGCTACCTGGAAGGATGTCAGCACACACCTTTGGATATCATGGAGCGTTAAGTGAAATCTGATGAATGCAGAATGATGTCATAAAGAAGATATATGAACCTATGTTGAAACGATATGATAATAGTTAAGAGTAACAATGTAACTGAAGCATGAAGATGAACATGTACACAAAGCTAAAGTAATCATGACTATAAAGACAACAAAGTTATTTACTTATCAATAACTGTAAATATGCAATAACACATGTAGAAAGGAAACATATAGAAGCTTGCTACAAAGGTATATATAATGTGGCTGAGACAGCCATGATAAGAAAAGGGACGCCGGTTCATGTCTGATATAACCAAACTACCTTACAGACAGACTAAGGGTGCTAGAATAGTTCAGTGTGCAGAACCAACAATGAGTCAAGGTTGGCCAGAATAAAGGATGCTATTTCAAGGAATGAGCACAGAGCAAAAAGGGAGTTACATGGATAAGCTCTGAATATGGGACATACCTCATATATTGAAGAATAAGAAAACGTCTGTGAAAGGCAACTGTTGATCAATTAAAAGTGCACAAAGTTCACATGAGATAGAGTGAACAAGTCACTAGAGGCCAAGAGAAGAAAGTTCATCCAGCATTATTAAATCAAATAGAAAATAGAAGGTTGGAATTGACAAATTCATGGTCTGCTAGCATGTGATTTCACAGAAGCGAACGCGGGCTATCCATTAAGCCTCAGACAAAGATAATGGTGTGCTTACACTCCCTTGATTGTTCCAGGCTAGTGAGCATTCCACAAGGTCAACTACGAAAGGGAGACTTTGGCTTATGTCCTACCGATGAGAGATGATGGACTAATTGGGAAAACGGGGAGTAGTTTGATGGGAATCAAATGTCTAGGTTCCATTTACATGCTGTTAAAAGAGTTGAAAGTATAGTATGCCAGCCAATCAGTGGGTTTGAGTGACAACCCAACATACAATGTAGGCAAGACCAATCCACTGACAGTTTGCCCATTTGAATCAGTTCTGTACGTATGTAGAGGTAGTTCAAGGGATGTATACAAATTGTACAAATGACAATTGTTCAAATAACAATTGACCTTCTGCACAATTGACTGAATTTAAATGGTCAATTTGGATATCTATGCAGGGGGAAACACCCCGCAAACCCCCACCCAATCTAACCCCCACCCCAACCCCTTACCCAATCCACTTATATTATTATTACCCCAACCCAACCCATTATATATATATATATAAATGACCATACGGTCAATTGTGCAGAAGGTCAATTCGGACCCCTGTTATTCGAACAATTGTATCATTCGTACAATTGTAAATGAACAATTTGGGTAATATCAGTTCAAGACGTGTCCTACAGATAAGGGCTAGCCAATGAAGCACTAATCCTTATATATTCTTTAAGTAGATATGATCCCTTAAGCAATCCTTCCCCTCAATAGTTTTTGTAATTTGCCATGCAGAATGTCATCATAGAGGACGCATATTGGGGTATAAAGAACTCTGTGTAATCCTGCTGCTCTGTGATTGTGCATGCACAAGTCCGATGTCTGCCAGTTGACCCTGCTTGATTAGATTTGGAATAAAGTAGAATTTTGCCATATTCTTTGAGTCTCTCCGGTTATTTGGTCTGTGATCTTAATTTGTAATTCCATCTAGCACAAAAGATGATTCAAGGTGCTAGAGCACAAGTGAGTTTTTTAAAGCTGTCTAAGATGGGTTTTCCGACTGCACCTTTTCTGTCATTCTGTGCACAGAGAACGGCTTTCTTTTGTGCAGTTTCTCATTTAATTGGGCTGCTTTTCTGGTTGAAGCTTTTCTGACATTCACTGCATTGATAAGTCACACTTCACTACCATTGTAGATTTTCTCTCATGGTTAGTAAAGTTGCTTTTCTAACTGAAGAATTTCTGAAATTCTGTGCACCAATAAAGTTTGGCTCTTGTGTGGCTTCTCTCATGGGTAGTTAGGTGGCTTTTCTGACTGAAGCATTTCTGACATTCAGAGCACCACCAAGGTTTGGCTCCTGTGTGGCTTCTTTCATGGGTAGTTAGGCTGATTTTCTGACTGAAGCATTCCTGACATTCAGAGCACTGATAAGGTTTGGCTCCTGCGTGGCTTCTCTCATGGGTAGTTAGATGACTTTTCAGACTAGAGCATTTCTGACATTCAGAGCAGTGATAAGATTTGGTTCCTGTGTGGCTTCTATCATGTTTAGTTAGGTGACTTTTCTGACTGAAGCATTTCTGACATTCTGAGCATTGATAAGGTTTGGCTCCTGTGTGGCTCATTCCATTCATTCCATAATCTTGTTGAAATTCATTTCTCATAATTATGCCATCAGTTCAGTGTTCCTGAGTCTGAAGTACTCTTTAATCAATGTCTTGTCAACTCTTTAGCCAAATCTTTACCTATATTAACTCAAAACTCTCCATCACCCATGCTAACATCAATGTTATGTAAACCCTCCATTAACGTTGCCAAGCTACACTCCTTTTTAAGTGAAACTCAAAATACAAACCTAGTCAATACCACTATTATCAGGCAATAGGAATTAAATTGAAATGCTCAACACTCCCCAGATATGTGGACCAATGTCTGGAAACTGTAGTATTGCCCTTCAGTAGCTGCCAACCTAACTCAGACCCATTTCTTTATTTTACACCAAGAATTTCTTACACCCTCAAGAATTGCCAAAGTATCCAATAATCCATCCAATAAATGTGGGTAATGTCATATTCATAACACAGATGTCTCCCATTTAATATATGATTGTAAGTTTGTTCATTCTTTTTGGTCCAAAATTTGGAATAGCCTTCAAAAGATTTTTCACCTTCAAGAACCACCTTCACTATGCAACCTAACAACTGGTCCTATTGTGAACCCGTATATGCGAATAGTTGAATCGCCTTGTTTATTTAATGAAGATTGCCCATTAGGAGGAGGCGAGCATTATGCTGTATTTTCTTTAATTACTGCAACTCACAGCTTTTCAAAATTTTGAACATTTAAACTCAACATATTCATTTTACACTTTAGATCCAATGCAAAGTCCAATAGTTTAAAGAGTGCAAAAGGTTCAACTGAAAACTACTAATCCCCATGAGCCTTTAGTGTTTAGTAGTCCTTAGGCTCATATCTTCCACTTATCAGAGCCTAGGGCCCAGTACAAGTAGCCACAGTCCCGGGTCATTTCCTCTTTCTTTTGGCAGTAAAACTCTGCCCAAACTAGAAACGTAACACTTCCTGTGCTATCTACACGCCTCTGTGTCTTGAGAGCTCTAACTCCTCTCTCATGGCTGTTCTAGAAACTCAAACGTAAATATGTGCTCCAGGAAACGAAATTCGCTTTCTTCTACTCTCTACATCTCAGGCAGTCTTCTGCTCATCTCCAATGAGAAATCGAGAGTGAAATCATGAGGGTGGGGATATGCTAGAGAGTTTATACATAATGAATACACATGTCAACAGAAAAACTCCTCGCCGTATATTGGGCGAGATATAATGCTCACCTCTGTGTCTTTAATAGAATCAAGACTACTATGCGCTGTAAGCATGGGCAATCATCATTCAATGTCAAGACAGGAGGTGAGCATTATGCTTGTTCAAAGCTCTCTACAATTGTATTGGTTATTTCAGAGAACCGCTTAAAATAAAAGGTCTTAAATGTTGCTTCAGAAGACCAGTCGGCTGACTTCACAATGTCTTGCAATGACACTCCTGCTGTGAAGGTTCTAAATACAATTTCCCCTCTTACAGAATGCGCGCCAAATCTAGATAGGTCTATGTCTCCCCAATGCATCACCTCTGTGACCCATTTGGCTATTGTGGCTGTAACTATGTTCTGATATGGCTTCCTACGCACTATAAGCAGCTGGGTCACTCCAACTGGTCTAATGGTGGCTGTTGCTAGCTCATAATCATTTATGAACTGCACTACGCATTTCTTCTTGTTCTCTGGAAAGTAGGGGTAGAAAATGATCCATAGTCACATTTTGTTCTCTTTGCTATGCTAAAAGCTACCCCTTTTGGGTACAATATTTTTCTATCGATCTCTAATGCTCTATTGTCCGATACTCTCCTAGATGGTAGTAAGCAGAGCAGCATTGCTAGCTTCCCTGACAATTGAGACTGCAAGAGATTGCTATTCTCTGGCTAGCTGAGAAACAGCTGGAACACTTCTCTGACATCCAAGAGTACTGTATATTTGGGCTCTGGTGGCTTCCTCAGCTTAACGCCTTCAAATAGACGAATGACTGTGGGGTGTTCACCTATGGGCTTCCCTTCTATTCTGTCATGCCCTGCTGATATAGCTGACCTATAAACTTTGAGTGTCCTGCAGGCACACCCTCCATGAAATCTGTCGGCTATAAAATTGAGAATGTGAACTAGAGGGGCTGAAACAGGGTGAATATTGTGTCCTGTGCACCAGTTGGACCAGCGGATGATGGAAGTCGCTCAGGAGTGTCTAATGCAGTTGACAGCGAGCTACAAAATCTCTGGCAATTCCGATCTTTTCCTGAAACGCTGCAAGCTATTAGGCAAAGATTGCCTCCTTTTATCAGAGGGTGCGATTGGCCGTTCAGACCAATCAGAATGTCCTGATGGTGGGGAATTATCGTTGGGAAATCTGAAAAAGGTTCCATCGCTACAGGAAACCAGGCTTGGGATTATTATCACTAGCTCTGCTGATTGTCTGCATACTTTCGCTAAGACTCTAATTAGCATGACGATAGGCGGAAATTCTTAGTGAATTGCTCCTTTTCACTGAAAGGCGCCTGCCCCCATTGCCCCCGGGTCTACCCTCCAGCTGAAGTACCTGGGAGTCTGAACGTTCAATCTGTAAACAAATAGATCAGTGTGTAGGGGACCCCAAACCTCCTTGGTGAAAACCTGCAGGTGGAGCTTCCAGTCGCTGGACTCTACGAGATATTGTGAGTTCCAGTCTGCTACGATGTTCTGCTCCCCTGGTAAGTATTGTGCTGATATCGTTATGTGATGTTGTAGGCAGTGATGCCAAAAATCCTTTGCTAGCTCCACTTACATCTTGTATTTGGTCCCTCCTGATTTGTTTATATAACGGACTACTGAAATGTTGTCCATCTTGAGTAAGCTGAAACAGTTGGCCCTGTCTTTGTTAAAAGCACGCACTGCGAAGTACCCTGCAAGAAGCTCGAGACAATTTATGTGCAACCGCAATACTTCTGCTGACCATTTCCCTAGTTGTCTCTATCTCTCCATATCTGGCTCCCCAGCCAGCCCTGCTGACATCTGACTCTACGATTATATCTGGAGTATTGTTGAAAATTGCTCGGCCATTCCAAGTTCCATCAGAGAGTCTTGATCTAGGGTCACTAGTTGGTGGTAACCTACTCCTCCCTGTAAGTGTCTGATCTTCAGCCTTTGCAGGGCTCTGTAATTAGAAGGTCTGGCAAAAATCGTTTGGATCGAGGCCGCCAATAGCCCCACTATCCTGGCTACATTGCGAAGCAAAATAATCCTCTTCGAGATGACAGACCTGAGCTCATCTTGATGGCTTTCACTTTTTGAGTCAGGAGCTTGAGAGACACTTTCCTGGTATCTATAATGAATCCTAGGAATTCTACTCTCTGCACTGGATGTAATTGGGACTTGTCTAGGTTTATGATTAACGCTAGATAGGATATTAGGGTATAGACCCAGTGTACGTTCTCCTGGCGCGCAACTTTGCTTTGAGCTAGAATGAGGATATCGTCTAGATAGATGATGATCCTGATCCCTCTTTCTCGTATTGCCACTGCTACCGGTCTCATTATCTTGGTGAATGCCCAAGGGATGGACACTAGACCGAATGGTAGACATGTGAAGCACCAAATCTCTATGCCCCACCAAAAACTGAGGACTCTCCGGTGTGCTGTCGCTAGCATCCCTGAGGTTTATGTGTGCTAGCCAATCCCCTGTGCGCAGGAGTTCTCGGAGGAGGCGTATTCCCTCCATCTTGAAGTGTCTGTATGTTAGCCACTCGTTCAGACCTTTCAGGTTTGTCAGTGGCCATATCTTCTCCCCTCTGTGAACCAGAAACATATTGCTGAGGAACCCTGGGCCTCCTTGCTTAGCGTGCTCTATCACATTCTTGTCACCTTGTAGGAGTGCTAACTCCTCTTGGGGCATATGCATCGGAAGGGGTTCTGTTGTTTCGACTGGATCACCTGTGAACTCTAGATATAAGCCTGCTATCACTTGAAGCAGCCAACCATCATTAGATAGCGCTTCCCCCTTCCACTTTTAGCAATTTCATGCCTTGTGTACTCACCGCCTGTTGCGCTTTGCTATCTGTAAGGGCCTCTTCTGTAACCTCTGGGGAACCGTGTCCCTTGCTGGGAAGAACGTAGCCTGCTGTCTACCTTCTCAATATTGAGCTCCAGGACCTTGGAGTCTGCGCTTCGTGTTGAAGCACCCAGGCAATCGACCCTGATGTCGTCCGGTCCCTGCAAAAATGCGTCCTGGAAAAATCTTCCAGATGGAGCTTTGAGCTTCTTCTAAAGCTAAGTAGGTACCCACAAATTGTGCCATTTCTTTGGCAAAGGCCTCTCCGAGGAGAAACCCTTTAGCTCCTTCTCCCACTACATAGGAACCCTAATCACTCAACTTTCTGTCAATTTTGAGCAGTACCTCTCTCCTTCTCTCTGATGAGAGCATGCCATTAGCTTTTCCCAGAAGACATACTGCGTGTTGAGTCCAGCTACCTAGAACCTGAGTGTCTGTCGGAGATCCGGTGTCTTTTGCCCTCTCAGCTAAATCCATAATCTTGGCCAAGGGCCCCGCTAGGTCCAGCAGCTTGTCTTGGATGCCTCTCCAGATGCGATCAATGCCTTTACTAATATCCCTGGCAGTCTTTGTGACGAACATCACCATTTTAGCGTCGAGATTGGGGGTGTCTGCCAGTTTCCCAGGCAGCTCGGGTCACTGGCATTCCGCCCTCATTCTCAAGCGAACTTCTTTGTCAAGAGGATTCCTGATATGCTGGGACATGTTTAAGGCCACTCGGGGATGGCAGCTACTCTGATGATTTGGGGTGCCGGATAGTTTCTGGGTCAAACATGTCGGCCATATTATCCTCCTCCTCCGGAGCTGGGTCATTGGTGATTGGCTCTATGAGGGGCTCTTCTTCCTCCTCATCCCTTTCATCATTAGGTGAATAACCGCCGTCTTCCTCCCCGAAATAAGTCACCCCTGGGGGAGGGGGTCATGGGTGTTACACCGTCAACTTCATTAAGAAGGCCTTTTGGAGCCTGCTGACTGGGTTGACCACCTCTTGGGGAACTGGGTTAACTCCTTTTTGGCTCACAGCGGGGGGGGGTCAAAGAGCGTAGCCTCTTCTGAGCCTTTTTACACCCCTTGTGGTCTAGGGGTGTCTGGCTGATGTCCCTTCTTCAGGGCTGTCTGACTGTCTTTTTCTGGAAGCTTCCTGGTCTTTTTTCTGTTTGGCCAGCATAGCTTCTAGCCTGTCCAAACACTGTGTGATAGGCTGCACGCCTTGTGACACAGCTTGAGATAGAGAGTCACCTAGGACTCTTTTAAAATGGAGAGATAGCCCTGTATCTCTCTCTGTGGGTTCTTCTGCCACTCCTCCTTACTCCACTCTGGTGAGGTAGACTGGGAAAGTCCTGCCTTTTGTACTGAGCCAGGGTGCTTGATCTGCTTGGCAAAGCCAGCTTCTGGGACAACTAGCCTGTGCAGTGGCTCTGAACTAGCTTCCTTACAGTTATTATTCCCCCTTTATTTGCCTTTTGTCTTTTTATTTGTAGGCCTTTTTTCGTTATGATCAATGTTTCACACTCTCGCCGGAACATTGGTGGGCCAACATTAACGAGGATATCCAGAGGATGTCGGGAAGGCTACGTGCCACCCGATCCCCTGGGTCCTACTGCTCTCCCTTTTCGCCAGTGGTGATACGCGCTCATTTCTAGGACGAAAGGAGGGTATAAACAGAGCGGCCCCAGCAGCCTGTGGAGGGCATGTTTGCCAGTGGCTCCGGCCTGACTCTCTGATGAGTTTGTGAAGGGAAAAGCCCTGCTCGATAGAGCTGTTACAAAATAAAATGCGTGCGCAGGTGCAATTAGAAACTTTGTGAAACTTGAAACAGAATAAACACATACACCTGACTATTCGCTAGAGCAAGCTCTGTCAGAAATAACTATATTCTACTTATTACGTGAAACATATGCCATAGAACATAAGTACGTCAACTTATCTCTTGAGCAGCAGCTTAAAAGAAAGCGGAAAGGACTTACGAATGAGGCTACTTGTACTGGGCCCAAGGCTCTGATAGGGGGAAGATAGGAGCCTCTGGACTACTAAACACTAGAGGCTCGTGGGGATTAGTAGTTTCCAGTTGAACCTTTTGAAATTTTTAAACTATTGGCCTTCTCTTTGGATCTAAAGAGTAAAACGAAGATGTTGAGTTTAAATGTTCAAAATTGTGTAAAGCTATGAGTTGAAATAATAAAGAAAGAACAGCAAAATGCTTGCCTGCTGTCTTGACATAGAATCGTTTTATTAGCATTGTTTTTCATGTAGTTACCTCCAATTGGAAAAGACTACAGTAAACTATCGCAAAATGCTTGCTGGAATTTAATTTGCTCTATTCATTGTATTGAAAAATGTATGCTTTATCTTCTAATTGCCTTCATAAATTCAATAGGAAATTGGAAATTTTTTTCAGTATCGCAACTGTTCGGATTCATTAATTGTTACACTGCCTTGTTATTATTATTTATTTCTAGAATTACCTTTTTGTTCCTTTTCTTCCCTCTCGTATTTTGTTTTGTCAGGTGTGTCTACAATGCTCATCCACATTATTTAGGCTATTCATCATATAATTCATCATTATTATTGCATAGATATTTAATATTTTACTCATCTCAAATGTTTTATTATTCATAACATTGTATTTACTATTCTTGTTGTAAATGTGTAATTATGATTAATACAACATTATTTTTAAAATCCTGGTGAAATAAATATGCAGTAAAAACAGGAACCCTTTACATATTCAATTAGGTCTTGGCATGGCTGTGTTAATTATTAATTTACTTTGGAAAACAATTTATATTCCACAAAGTAGACAAACAGAAAAACAAAAACACAGATTAGCTTAGTACTGAAAGTGTGAATGTGAAAATATATAAGTATTACAGTTTGCTACATAACACCTTAACCAATCTTTTCCACGGATTTAATATTTGCAGACTCTAGTTTCCACTGTTACGTGCTGTGGGTCAGCCATAGAAAATTTGGTCTCCTGTGATAAAATGCAGTAGGTAAACAACGAGATCAGTTAATCTCCATTGCAAAGGAATTCATTGATTACACAAGCCCTCACGATGTAGAGTCCAGCATGATGTGTCTCAATCCACGTGGCGGCGAGGACCGTGCAATTAAAAAACGACTAAATATAGCCGCTAATTCAAAAGGCTTACCTTGGTTGGCACCAATGTTGAATTCAATACTAAATTCCAAAGAAACGGTTTCCACAACATAGCCACCCAATAGCGACCAACTAGGCGTGCTATCATGGAACTCATGTGGACACCTTAATTTAACGAAATGGCATGCAAAGTTAGACATCTACAATCGGCCAGCAATTATTTAGCTCCAAGAAACTATGAAAATGACCGATCTGACGCTGCCTGGTTACACCACACACTTCTCTCTGGCCACAAAAACATCTCTAGGTCATCCATCGGGAGGTGTAGCGATAGCGGTGGACAATGACACAATGCTCAGCTCAAAGATGATATGGAAAGCTAGCAATCTTGTAGGGGTATTGTTAAATACAAACATACCTAAGTACCTGCACTTAATCATAACTACGATATACTGTAACCCTGCAAATACTTCAATTGAAGCTATGATAGATGAAGTAGATACCTGCCTAGAAACAGTAATAAAAGAATATCAAGACGCAGAAATAATATTATGCAGAGATTTTAACTCCGACTGCAGGAAAAATGATGAGTTGATAGGAATAAAAGTAAATGCATTGCCTAAGAGCAGAGGAACACAATGGAGAAAATTTCTAAGCGTCTGGGATATGGATATTGTTGTAGCTAACCAAAAAAATCCATGGACCACATGGACAAGGGACTTAAAGAGTTCAACGATTGACTTTATGTTTGTCACGCATAATCTGCTATTAATAACATCACCCGTGACAACTAATCAAACAATATATGGAGATCACGCACACATTACTACTAACCCGAAACTCAAATGCCCACTACTCGAAGTTGATCTTTCTACAGCGTTGGTAGAAATAGACCGACCCCAAACATCACTTAGGTAGAATCAAGGCTTATGCAGTCAATTTGTTAAACATGTGTCATGGCATATGGACAAGCTAAAGCTGGTAAAGGGAAATACGACATTTGAAATGGCGAAGCTATACTCTGATCTAATTAACTCTGCCCTAGTACACTTTGGTAAAAAACAGCTCAATATCAACCATCTGCATCCATATGATCCTGTCTGCAAAGCACAGAAACGAGAAAAAAATAAAGCACTGAGACAGCTGAAAAAAACAAAGCTCACTAGTGTGACCTACCAAATACAGCAGAACCGGATCTTGGCCGTATACAGAAAAAATCTCAAACATGCACGGATGCTGAGATACAACGAAGATAATTGCACATTAATCCGAGATATAACTGCACATGATACGCGCACAATATGGCGCACAATCAAAAAGATTCCGAAATCAAATGTCATTGGTGATGCCCAACTGTATATCGGAATCTGTATGGCACAATTATCGTACCAACAAATATCGGCTTCCGGATACATTTTCAAATATTCCAGAAACTTCCCTGTGCTATAATGAGATCCCTCGGTTGTCCTGGTCAACTGAAGACATCAAGTGGGCGATTTCTAGACTCCATTACTCAAAATCAGCAGGACCGGATGGCTTTCCCTCATGCTTGTGTAAAGTGGATCCAGATGTATGGGCTACACGCCTAAAAACAAAATTCCATGCCATTCTTAATTCGAGAACCATTCCTCCATCTTGGTTATCTTCAAACATCATTCCCATATTTAAAAAACGCGATCCTACTCTCCCACAGAACTATCACTAATTGCCTTGATAGATACTGAGGCAAAGCTTTTTGCGATCTTATTGCTTTACGATCTAGAAAAGCACATTGAAATTCATGCCCTATACTCTAAACACCAAACTGGGTTTCGCAAAGGGATGAGTACCACGCTAAATGCAACATCATGGCACACGCAATAGCAGGAGCAAAAAAAAAGACCTTGAACCCCATCTATATTGCTCTGATTGCAATGTCATCAGCCTTTGACAATGTAGTGCGCAATTTGCTGTGGATGAAACTGATCAATATGGGAATCCCAAAGGTCCTAGTGTACTGGTTCATAGTACTACACATCAATACCTCTTACAAAATCAAAGTAACAGCAGAGGGAAGAACCACCAAGCCAATCAGTACCGGTTTGGGTCTTAAACAAGGTTGCAATCTTGCTGCAACCTTTTTTAATTTGTATCTTGCAGATCTCAATAAAATATGGCAAGAAAAAAATCTTTTTTCCGTGAAAATTGGTACCATTCACCTTAAATGGATCGCCTTTGCTGACAACATCATGATATTTGACCCCACTCCCGCAGGACTACAATCCAAACTATGGTTATTCACAAAGAGTTTGCTATGGCTCACAACCTATTTCCTAATCCTGCGAAAACAGCTGTCATGAAATTTGGTGCTCAGCAAAAACGAGGAAGATACCAATGGCAAATCATGGAAACGAAGATCCCTTGCATCACACACACAATCTACTTCGGATACTATCTATCGGCTCAAAACTCAATCAAAGTATGGTCTGATCTAATAAAAAGCAAGAGCAGACCACTTTTATCACAACTAAAATTGATATACTCGAAATATTGTATATTTTCACTAACTCCCGTTATTGATTTTTTAACTCTAAAAATTGAAAGTGTAATCTTATATTCATTAGATATATGTCTATGTGAAATGAGTACTATCTTAGACCAACTGCAAGACACTTTGTTGAAAAGTTCTATGTGTCTTCCAATGTCAGTACCTAATGCTGTTTTAAGACATGAGTTGGGATTGGTTGCATCATCTAGTCGTTGGAAATAGAGATTGCTTACAAATTATGCAAAAATACATTTTCGACCAACAAACTATACGCTGACATGGGAAAAACTCTAGAATCCATGTCCTCGGCATAATTTGCTCAATACCATGCTAAATTATGTGCAATACTGAATGAAGTACACATCACTGTGGATGATGTGCATTATAGACCAGGCTATGCTAAGAAAACGTTGTTTGAAATGGACTGGTGCTTAACCATTGAACAAATTGGTAAATTTAAATTGTATAGGGAATATTATTTGTATACCAAGAAGCGCATTCCAAGATTTGAGCATATCATTCGATTCCCATGCAACCACACGAGAAAAGCATATTTGTGGTACAAACTGAATTTATACTACACAAAAGAGAGGACTGTAAATTGGAAGGACAATAAGAATAAACTAGTCAGTAAGAAATGTCGTTTTCCCCAATGCACTGAATCCATTGAAACCTTAAAACATTTGATTTTATATTGTCCCCATTTTAAAAACACTAGAACAAAACTACTGATGGAATTTGTAGATATTCATTACGGTGACTGTTTAAAATTTTTATCGGCCAGAATGATGCAAGGCACATATAAACCACTAGTATATGCATTATTGAGCTTCTGCAAATTTATAGAAAAAGAACTGGTAACTTATTCCAGCAATTAAAAATTGGTCAAGTAAATACTTATTGTTGTTGTATCATGTTCTGTATTGATGTATTGCATCAAATCTAGCCTCTGACATATGGCCTGCAGGAGTTACACGTATTACAAGATATGGCCTCTGGATCTCATTATAGTTCTATTGAAATGTAATGCAATGAAACGCAATGTAATACAAGGTGCGTTTTAGGAAATTTTAGGAAGTCTTAATCAATGTGTATACTTATGATAAATGTAAAGGTTCTATCCTTATGTAAAAGATGAAATATAATGAATTGTGACCTTTGTTTTAGGAAATTTTAGGAAGTCTTAATTGATGTGTAAATGTTATGCTTACTGATGTGATACATTTTGTGAATATGAACTGTTATAAATATGGTACATTTTTGTAAAGGTTCTACTTTTATGTAATGGAACCAAATACAAATAAAAATAAAATAAAAAAAACAACGAGATCAAGCCCTAAATTGCACTGTTTAGAAGAATCATGGACAACATGTAATAATCAAGATTCCACAGCACGGCTCAATTCCACACAGTCTTACTAGTCGCCAAGTCAAAGTTACTTTGTTACATTGCTAAGGACGTGGTCCTGCTAATGTAAACGTATACAATATGGCAAGCTAATTTCCGGAAAGACAAAGCCAGGAAGACCTATACATTCAAATGCATGCACATTTTCAATACCCTTAGAAGGGGATTGAACATACATTGTGGTTTCATGAGTCACTATCCCAACCAACAGTCTCTCACTTTTTCCACCCATATAGCGATGCAGGGATTACAGCATTCATGCCTGACACTTTCCATAATTTTTTCAAAAGCCATGCACAGTGATCAGACCGACACTGCAGTAGCCCACCAGTCTCTCTAAAGCAATGACTTGTTCCCAGACTCGCTCTGGTAGGCAGAATCATATGCAGTACCCTTTGGGAACACCACACACAATTAAGACTACAAGAGCAAGTACAAATTCACCTTTGGTACAAGCCTGTACTACACAGTAAGTGGTAGCGATGGCTGAGCAGCCAGACTTAACTCAAAAGTAAAGTGAGCAGTACCAATAGTTACACAAAGGACAGCAATTACTATGGTTCAAACAAACACTGACTCAAGGTTTCTGAGTAAAAGAATATACATTTATTTACACATCAGTTGTTAAACAGTTCACTAAATAAAACAGCAGAAAAATCACACTCTTAATATACTACACCACACCCAATGAATTCTGGACAAGTTAGGCTCAAAATTAAGTGTGAGCAAAATGGCACTCCAGCAATTTAAAAGGGAGGGAAAGACAAGGTTATACAAAATTAAGCAGCACCAACAAGTAAGTAGGCAGGGCAATCTAGAAAAGGCTTTCTACAATGAGGATTCAAATCGATAGGCCTGGGCCAATGTTAATGGTACATAGTATTTGCAGAGGATCACACAGTTCAGAGTAGTTTGCAGTTAAGTCTTTGCCAAGAGTTCAAAACGAAGTTGGTCGGATGAAAAGTTATTTAAAAGAGTAGAGAAGGGCAAACCCTCGGATTGGCCAAAGATTTCAAACACTTTCACTGCGGTTGGACAGAACAAACAACCGGGTTAGAACAGTACCTTAAATGAAGAAGAAGGCTGTAGCTGAAGCAAAAGTTCCTGGCAGGTCCTGCAGACTCACGGTTCCTGAAGCGACTGTCGGACTGACACGAAGTAGGAAGACTGGAGGGTCCTGCACTGCCCAGGGAAGAAATCAGCAGAAGAGCCAAGCAACAAATAAAAGGTGTGCTCCTTAATAAGCAAACAGGGTCCGGTCCTCCTGGCTATCCCGTTCACTGCAGCTGTGCACAGCAAATTCGACCAGGGGAGGGAGGCCGTGTTTGGAGCTTGGCGAACTGGTTGGTCCCACCAGCTCAAGGGTCAAGGGAAGAAGATTCCTTGCAGATCTTCTCTGTAGTCGAAGTTTGGAGATTCGGACCCACAGCAAGGCTGCCTTCTTAGTCCCAGAGACCTGCTTTTTATGCAGTTTTCCCCCATTCACACAGCCTGGCTGTCAAACACACAGCAGGGTGGCTGTCCTGGCAGGACAGCACTCTAGCCAATCAAACCAGAGTGCGACTTGGGTTTCCAAGGGAACCCTGTGCAGGGGGCCTAAAACCCCTCCCTCACATCCTGTCCCCCCAGACTCTCAGGCGCCTAAGGATGGCTTCTGTGCAGAAGCTCACCAAAGGACGGTGGACAAAGGAACCAAACCTGGTTTGGCACACAGAGTAAAACACAAGAAAGACCATTACAAAAACAATTGGTGAATAAACCCAACCAGAACCAAATAAAAGTAAATGGGGTCCAGCAGATTTAAGTTTGAGGCTACCAAGATAGCCTAAAAAGTACCAAGGCTATTTAAATAAACCGCGGTAGGAAAATATGGTAGATACCAATGCCACCAGCCACATCTTAAAGAAAGGGGAACAAAATAATGTTCCATGAGAGACAGACAAAAAGGGATAACTATTAACCCTTTCCAGTGCTCAATGTAAGATAGGTTGTACTGGGTCTGTGAATTTAAAAAGACTAATAAAGTCAATGGCAACTTTACATGTTCTGAGAGACAGTAGTCACTCCCAGAATATGGAGTTTAAAGTGGGAAGTCTGAAATAGACAACCCTGTGTCACTGCACTAAAGGTGCTGTGTAAAACACAGTACAAATATGATGCCCATGGAGTAGGTGAGGCTCCACGGTCTATAAAAATAGAAATGTTAAACACACACAGCAAAACACATGTAAGAGTGGGAAAAAAGGTTCACACTCTTACCAGGTGAAAAAAATATATCCTAGCTGCTGAGGGACTCAGTAGGTAAGGGAAAATAGCCATTCTGGAGAATTTACCTTGACATCCTCCTACCAGCCCCATCTGCCCTCAAAATGCCCCAGCCCAAAAGCTTCCCAGAAACTTGTCAGGGCCCTGGCTCAGGACAAACCACATTATTTCCTCATGATTGTGATGTTAAGCAATTCCGATATGGTATTTTACACACACTTACCACACTGGGCTCCACGCGTCGAAGTTTGGTTGTGCCTCCCCTCTTTCAGCCTCATAGTGGCACAATCCTGTTATGAGGTTGATTGTGCCACCACTGATCTAGCAAATGGACTGGCCTGACATACTGAGTTTCAACTGGGCTTCAGCTGAAATGACTGACACTATCCCATCTCCTCCAGCATTCCTGAGTACTCTAACAGGGTAGGATGTGCTTTTCTATTCATCTTCTGTCTTTCCCTTCTCTTCAGATCAACTGATCCCTGCCCCACTTCACACAGTGTACCATGGACCTTGAAGACTGTAACGCCTGGGGGAGTTCAACATCTAATGCATGCCTCTCTGAGAAAAACTACAAATCAGGTGCACAGCCAGGTCCGGACTTTACTTAATCTGTGCCTGTTGAAACACCTGAAAGCTTGCAAATAAGCAAATAAATGTCCTTATTTATTTATTGTATTTGTTATACGCCCAAACCCGGGGGTATCACGGCGTAGGTTACAGAATTCTTAAATCTCTGGTTAAAGTGAGAGGGTATTTGCACAGATAATAGCAACGATATTACAATACATGCAGCAAGTGGGGGAAAAACACAAGGTCTTGGAGAGCAGACAGAAATCTCCTCAGATAGTTTTATGCGCAAATATAATCCCTACAGATGGGGAGGGAATAGTACTATATTGAAGGCCCCGGTGATACAAATCGTCTAGGCCCTAGTATTTGTTGAAAAGACAGGATTTTAGGATTTATTTTTTTAATCTTGGGTGGGATGGATCATTTCTCAAGGTCACTGGGAGGGAGCTCCAGGTTTTTGGGGCTAAGACTTGGAAACTGCTCACCCTGCCCTTGTGAGTTTGAAGCGTGAGACGTGGAGTTGAGAACTGTTGTTAGATCTTAAGGTTCTTATCGAGGTGTTAAGTGTGACTGTGTTAGTAAGGTAAATGGGAGCCACAGTGGTCGAAGTGTACAAAACGAAGTAGGGGAACTATGTTCCCTGCGGGCATGCACCCTCTCCCCACAAACCCCATCACCACGTCCCCTCCCACACACAATACACACCCCCAAACACTTAAACCTGCTGCTTAAGGGAACGTTCAGTGCAGCGCACTGAAAGTACAAGTTTCAACCCCTTCCTACACTTTTATTTTAAAACGAAACCATTCCGGAGCGGTTTCTTTTTAAAATAAAAGTATATGAGCTGTAAAAGGTAATTAAAAAAGTAGAAGAGAACTGCTCCCAACCACTCCCACTCACTTCGACCACTGGGGAGCCGTTTTAGCAAGGAATTTTTGTGTGAAACAAAGGGTTTTGAAAAGTATTCTTGCTTTAATAGGAATCCAATGGACTTCTCTTCTAGTCTGTGTGATATGGTCAGATTTTCTGATGCCAAGTGCTGCTCTCAGCACTTTATTTTGTAGGAGTTGAGGTTTCGCCAAATTTGAATTAGATGAACCCAGTAGTAGCACATTGCAGTAATCTAATTTTGACAAGATTAATGCCTGGGCAAGAGTGATGACGTTTTGTGGAGTCAAGAATTGCTGACTATAATTTTGGCAGTGTATGAGGTGGTTGCTGATAGGGTATTGATGTGCTTGGTTAAGTTGGAGTCTAGATAAACACCCAGCATTTTAACCTGGTTGAGGATTGGAATAGAACTGCCATCGATGGTGATGGAGGAGTAGTCTGAGTGGAGCGATTTGATTTTTAATGGTGCGCCCACGATAAGGATCTTCCTCTTTTCATCATTTAGAATATGTGTGAGCCTGATTAGGGTATTGGCTATTTTCTTTTTGATCAACACTATACTATACCTTTGAGCCGTAGGGCGGATCGGTGTGACATTGTAATTTGGGGCACGGCCCTCCAGCACTGGACAATTTCATGCAAATCCATGTTATGGTTCAAAAGACATACAGGGTAATTCATAGAATTTCGCAGAAAAGTGTCGCAAGCGGCTGGCGCAGAGTGTCCGCGTGCGATTGTCTGCGCCAGGCACGTGCGCTAAAACCGATTTCCGCGCACAGCGTATTCATGGATTTCAGGCTCCCAAACCAGCCGTGGCGCAGAGTATCGCAGCGACCCTGCAGCAGCGCCAGTAACGCCCCCAAGAACGCCCTCGCGCAAGGAAAAGCCATCAAAATCGCTAAATCATCGCAAAGGGCTGCGCTAACCCTGGACCAGTCTACAGGGCTGCCAAACAAGGAACGCAAAGCGGGTAACGTGCATATCAGGGGTACGCGTGAAGTCATACACGCGATTAGCCAGGGTACGTGTACTACAGGGGTACGCGGGAAGTACTACACGCGGTTGGCCAGGGTACGTGTATTACAGGGGTGTGCGGGAAGTTCTACACGCGATTCGGCTGGGTACGTGTATTACAGGGGTGCGCGGTAATTCTCACATGCGATTTGGCCAGGTATGTGTATTACAGGGGTGCGCGGGAATTATCACACGCGATTTGGCCTGGTACGTGTATTGCAGGGGTGCGTGGGAAGTTCTACACGCGATTGGCCAGGGTACGTGTATTACAGGGGTGCGCGGGCATAATCACACGCGATTTGGCCTGGTACGTGTGTTACAGGGGTGCGTGGGAAGTTCTACACGCGATTGGCCAGGGTACGTGAATTACAGGGGTGCGCGGGAATTATCACACGCGATTTGGCTTGCTACGTGTATTACAGGGGTGCGTGGGAAGTTCTACACGCGATTGGCCAGGGTACATGTATTACAGGGGTGTGCGGGAAGTTCTACACGCGATTCGGCTGGGTACGTGAATTACAGGGGTGCGCGGGAATTCTCACATGCGATTTGGCCAGGTACGTGTATTACAGGGGTGCGCGGGAATTATCACACGCGATTTGGCCAGGTACGTGTATTACAGGGGTGTGCGGGAATTATCACACGCAATTAGGCTGGGTGGGTCCTCACAGGTGTTCCCTGTACACCCTCCACGGCCCCTGCAGGCAGCCCACAAAACAGGGGACTACCCTGCACACCTGCTCATGTCCCCCTGCACCCCCACCCCCCAGCAGTGCAGGGGCACCCTCCACCAGGCCCCCACCCATGTCCCCTATCACCCCCACCCCCCAGCAGTGCAGGGGCACCCTCCACCAGGCCCCCACTCATGTCTCCCACCACCCCCACCCCCCAGCCACCAGGGGCACCCTCCACCAGGCCCCCACTCATGTCCCCTATCACACCCACCCCCCGCCACCAGGGGCACCCTCCACCAGGCCCCCACTCATGTCCCCTATCACCCCCACCCCCCTGCCACCAGGGGCACCCTCCACCAGGCCCCCACCCATGTCCCCTATCACCCCCACCCCCCAGCAGTGCAGGGGCACCCTCCACCAGGCCCCCACCCATGTCCCCTATCACCCCCACCCCCCAGCCACCAGGGGCACCCTCCACCAGGCCCCACCCATGTCTCCCAACACCCCCACCCCCCAGCATCCAGGGGCACCCTCCACCAGGCCCCCACCCATGTCTTCCAACACCCCCACCCCCCAGCATACAGGGGCACCCTCCACCAGGCCCCCACCCATGTCTCCCAACACCACCACCCCCCAGCATCCAGGGGCACCCTCCACCAGGCCCCCACCCATGTCCCCTATCACCCCCACCCCCAGCAGTGCAGGGGCAGCCTCCACCAGGCCCCCACTCATGTCTCCCACCACCCCCACCCCCCGCCACCAGGGGCACCCTCCACCAGGCCCCCACCCATGTCCCCTATCACCCCCACCCCCCAGCAGTGCAGGGGCACCCTCCACCAGGCCCCCACCCATGTCCCCTATCACCCCCACCCCCCCCGCCACCAGGGACACCCTCCACCAGGCCCCCACCCATGTCCCCTATCACACCCACCCCCCCGCCACCAGGGGCACCCTCCACCAGGCCCCCACCCATGTCTCCCACCACCCCCACCCCCCAGCAGTGCAGGGGCAGCAGGCAGTCAGGCAGCAGCAGGTGGGAGCGTGCTCGGGGCTCTGGGGGGCAGTAGTTCGGCCTTCCGGGCAGGAGCGTGGTATTCCGTGTGCGTAGGCGTGGCCAGCTTGGTACGGAGTGATTTTGCACGTGAAAATCCTGCACGTCAGCGTGAAAACCGAGGAAAGGCCCTCAGCGCGTAAGCGCGTCTGTGACGTGACCCGCACGGGTGTTTCCCACACAGCACGTGATGACAGAGCACACGTGGAAAGACTGCACGTCAGAGTGTAATTGCGTGTGATTGGTGGAAATGGCCCTACACGCAGAAGTGACAAAGCGTGTAATTGGTGGAAATGGCCCTACACGCAGAAGTGACAAAGCGTGTAATTGGTGGAAATGTCCCTACATGCAGAAGTGACAAAGCGTGTAATTGGTGGAAATGGCCCAAGCGCGTACACGCCGCGTAAGTGACGCTGGACGTGTGGCCCTGTATAAAAGGTATGTGTAGAACACGTTTTCCTTGTACGTGCTTTTCGTGGAGAGCGAGTGGGTGAATTCTGTACTTCTTGTCGTTTCACACGCGATTTACTTCACAGCGTTTCAAGTTCGTATTCCCTGTTACCTCTGACAGCTTTTTCTCTTTTTTCGCTTTTACTGGTTTACCTGGGCCTGTTCCCTCAAACAGTGTTCCCTTCTACTGTTGTCCTGTCTCCTCAGACAGCGTACAAATCTTCTTTTGGCGGGGGTGTTGCCAACCAAACGTGCTCCTTTTACACGCTCGTTTACCAGGCAGACGGTGAGTCACGCACGTATCTAACATCTGTGCTTGCCCCGTGTGTAGCCAACCTTTCAGAGGTCATTCTAGGCTGCGTGTGACACGCATACGTTCATTCTTGTGTTACTGGGTGCCACAGCGTAGTGCAGGTTTTTCTTTCTGCACACGTGGTCTAGGAGGGGTTGCGTGCACGTCATCTCCCTTTTTTGGGGCTCCTGTGTGTAGCGTGACCCGTCATCTTTCCCCAGGGGTTACAATCAGCCTTGCAAGAGCACTAGGGTACAATTACCATCTGGTACCCAACCCCTTTGACCCCCAATTGCCCAGGACAATAGTTTCCAGCCACTCCCATACGCACATTTACATCAGTGCCATGGCTGGGAGGCGAGGATTCCGTAAGGGTGGCAAAGGTGGAAGAGCCACAAGTGGTGGCCGTGGTGGATCCGGTAGGGGACGTGGTCGTTACTTGCAGGGTGAGCCTGTCCCCCCATGTGTGGAGGACCAGTCAAGGGCACCCATAATCCCCCCCCCTCCCGTTGAGGCTGATGTGGCTGACACCATCCATGCTCAGCCCTTGTTGGACCAGCCCATTGTGGCACCAGATCTGGCTGACTCCATGGCTGACTTCCAGGTCAGCAGACCTATGACACGTGCGCTGGTGCATGTTGATGTCACCATGCCACGTGCATCTGGGCCAGCAAGGTCATCTGCTACACCAAGGAGGCAGGGCGGAGAGGCTGCAGGGGCAGCTGCGGCTCCATCCACCCCAGCCCTCACACACCCAGCCAGGACAGTGTCGGTCCTAGTCCATGCTGCTGACATTCCCCCTGACACCATCACACTAGAGCCAATGCCTGCACCAACTCCCATGCTGAGTGTGCAATCCCACACTCCTGATACAGAGTCCACCAGGGCTCCTGCCCCTAGTGTCCAGAGCGGCGCAGGACACTCAGGATCACCACCACCTTCCAAGCGGAAGAGGAAGAGTGCTCGTCCGGCACAGGCTGATGCCCCAGACACGGCTACACAGTCCGGCCCATCCAGGAAGCCCAGCTTCACGGATGACGAACTGAATGCACTTGTCGAGTATGTGTCCGGACATGACAACGAGATGGTCATTGTTGCAGGATTCAAGACCACACCTGCACAACGCCAGGCACACTGGCAGACCGTTGCGGACATCGTAAGTGCCCTTGGAATCGTGGGGCGCACAGCCAATGATTGCTATAAGCGCTGGAATGACCTAAAGCGCAGGGCAAAGAGTAAGCTGGCCTCAAGTCATGCCGCAACTCTAGTGACTGGAGGTGGGTCTCCAGTAGTAGTCATGGAACTCACTCCACATGAGTCAGTCGCTGGGACCTACGTCACGGAGGAACAGATCCAAGGCGTGGGAGATCTGGCTGATTACGAGGCATTGTCCGGTGAGTGCACATGCATGTGTGTGTCATCCATGTGCATGGTGTGTGTGTGAGGGCTTCTGTTTGTGTGCCAGGTGAGAGTGTGTGCGCCTGAGTCGTATGGGTCAGCCATGTGCTTCATGCAATACTTCCTGCGCAGCTGCATTTGGCCATAGCAGTATCCCTTCTGCCAACAGTAGACATCTAGCCCAACTGCACGCCAGTTGCCCTTGAAGTGTCACCTTGCCACAACATAGTTGCTTATTTTTCACTGTTCATTCAGTCAGTTTGTTTGCATTCCACCACTTTCACTAGGCATGTCGCTGTCCACTAGTCACATGTCTGACATGGCTATGGTAAAGTGGAGTGACTTTGTTACCTGGATATCATTTGTACACACATGTCCCTGTGCAATTGGACCATTTCAGACTGGCAGCTCCAGGTGAAAAATCTGACCTGTTAGAATTAGAAAAGCGATTACATGCGGGAACTGGACTGAATGAATAGGTGCTGCCCTCCTCTCCATCTTCACTCAATAGCAATGGTACATGCCATCTGTGTGATGGCATGTGTGTATCACCTGGCAATCACAGGCCAATGTGTGATGCCACTGCCAGGCAGCATGCAGAAAATGTGTTCATCTTCCATCTTGGTGTCATCAGTGTGTGCCATTTGCCTGCACTTCATACGCAGTGAGGGTGCATGCATGGGAAGGTTTTAGTCATGTGGGACATGTGTCAATCAAGTACTGGTTCTCTTGCTTCTCAGCCCTCATTGTGTGCCATGGTGCTAATGCCTGTTTCCATTTCTTTGTTTTCATGTCTTTGCAGGGGAAGACGCACCTGATACTGCTGGGGTTGTGGAGATGGTGCAGACCCAGGAGGGGTCAGAGGGCCGACCAACCACCAGTGAGGGACGTGGTGTGGTGGTGGGGGAGAACCCACAAGTGCTGCAGGTCGTGCTCTCAAGGGGTGTCTCTGGCTGCACCTCCCCCGAGCTGTACTCAGGTGTTGATTCGGATGAGACCTACGTGCCGTCGCAGGTGAGTGTTCCAGGGAGGGATTCTGTTCTGTCTCACCCACCTGCACCAGGGTCAGAACCCTCCATGGGGATGTCAGATTTGGCAGCTACGCCTTCGGTGGTTACGGATGCAGGGTCACACTCCGCGACATCTGATCCTGTTCCTGGGCCAGCAGATCAGAGGGGGAATGCAGTCCTGCAGCCTCAGGCAGTGCCGGCACAGCAAGGCGCAGTTCGCCTTGCCCCAGACAGGTGTGGTGCCCGCCGACGTGGTGGCCGTACGCCACCCGGCAATACCGCATGGGAGCAATCCATTTACGGTATGGCAACCCAACAGGCTGCATCATCCGAGATGATGGCTCAGGCCATGGATAGGGTGGCCACTTCCATTGTCCCCCCAGAAAGGCTGATGGAGCGACTAGAGCAGGCAACCGACTCCATCTGCCAGTCACACAGGGAGGACATGTTGGGGTCCAACAGGGACAGGCGGGCGGCACTGGCGACTCTGCAGGAGGCCATCTCCATTGAGTCCCAGGGCCACAGGGAAGCCCTGAGGCAGGAGCTCCTTCACCTCAGGACGACTCTTGTTGAGCTTGAGGCTTCAACACACCAAAGGACAGAACAGCAGCTGGAGCGTCTCACCCGTACGCTCTCAGCTGAGATGCAGGCAACGAGGGCGGAGGTCCGGGCATCCCGTGAGTTGTTGCATGGGGACCTCCGCACACTCATCCTCCAGAACCAGACCTACCACACCCACATGCTTGCAGCCATGGAGGAGCAGACTAGGGCCTTGCGTGGGCTGCCTCCCATAGTGCAACCACCTCCGGATGCAGCTGCACAGGGTGATAATAGCGACAGCAGTGATACTCCCACAATAGGGTAGCCGTGTGGGCCATGAGCCCATGGAGGTGTTTTATCTTCCCAGGATCCACGCAGGTGGGTTCTGGTGTGCATCCTGTCCTCGGACCTCCTGGGTGGCCTCCCCAACCCCCCCGGGCCCATCAATGGCCATTTTTGATTGTTTCTTATTTTTATTTTTATTTTGATTTCTTTTATTCCCAATTTTTTTGGGACGATTTGTTGGCTTCCGTGGTTCCTGTGGGCATACGCTGCATTGTGGCTGGGCACATGCAGGCTTGTAATGTATTTGGTTCAGATGCTTGGGTTTGAGTCACACACACCCCTCCTGCTTTCCGTTTCCATGGGCTTGCAAAGGGTGTGCCCAAGTGACAGTGAATTACACAGTGACATTGGACTCCCATAAGCTGTGTGGGCAGTCTGTAGTCAATACTGTGTATACATTCCTAGTGCATATTGCTGTTGTGTTGTACACTGCATGTTGCATTGATGTGTAACTCTTCTTCTGTGTCTACCTCCCAATTTGCAGGTCCCTTCCTCATGTCTACACAAGGACCTCTAGTCTGGAGATGGGGTCCATGTTGGCAGCAGTGCACCTACAACTCTACATGGCGCCAACACTGCACAGTTGGTAGTGGTGGGAGTGCAGGCATTTCCAGGTGGTGAGACTACTAATATGTAACATTTGTGATGTCATGTTAATGGTAGTACGTGCTCAAGTATGTTGTTGGTCCGGCATTGCTGTGAGCATTTCAGGTGTTGCAGGTTTCTAATAGGGACACTGTACATAGTGAGACTAGTGTCATGTTGTGGGGATTACTTTGTTTACCTGCAATTAGCATGACATGGCACGGTGTGTCGTGTGGCGGTGCTGGGGTTGGGTTGGCTGACATGGCACTGTCCTCTTGTTGCATTTTGCAAGTGGGTATTCATTTTAGCTGCTTGAATGTGTAACTTCACAAAACTGCATTGGTGGTGTCTGTGTGGGTAGGGATGCACACATTGTGACACTTCCAGGTGAACAATCTCAGGCTGATATGGTATTCACGGTTCATTCTCCAGACATTCAGGATCAGTGTCAGGTTGAGTCATCATTAATTGTCAGATGGAATGTGCCAGGGCAGTGTGCACTCCACAGGGGTGTGATTTCTATGTGAAGTAATTAGCCACTAGCTGTGTACGGGCTGCCTCCCCCGTGCCCTTTCCCCTCCCACGCGCAGCGGCTGTGCATGTGGTTGGGGATGTGGGGCCACCACCATGTCCACGGCCAGGCCCCGGCGTGTTGCAACGTTGTGCAGGACACATGCTGCCACTATGATCCTGCACACTACTGGGGGAGCGTATAACAGCTGGCCGCCAGAACGGTCAAGGGAGCGGAAGCGTGACTTTAGCACTCCGAATGTGCGCTCCACTATGCCCCGGGTCGTAATGTGGGCTGTGTTATATCTTACCTCGGGTGGCGTGGTGGGGTTCCGAATTGGCGTCATCATGTGGGGGCTGAGAGGGTAGGCACTGTCCCCTGTGGAGGTGGTGATTGGTATCATTGGTGGGGTTGTGACCTTGCTCAGTATCCAACATGCATGCATGTGCAGTGGCATACATACTCACCAAGCAGCCATGTATCGCCATGCCGCCCAGCTTCTAGGTCCCGGCTTAGGATGGACATTCGGTAAATGAAGCTGTCGTGGGTGGAGCCGGGATAGTTGGCATATACTGAGGTGATGATTCCCTTGGCATTACATGCTACCTGCACGTTGATGGAATGCCAGTGCTTGCGGTTCCTATAGATGTGCTCAGATGCCCTGGGGGGACGTAGAGCCACATGGGTGCAGTCGATGGCACCTAGCACTTTGGGGAATCGTACCACACCGCAAAAATCCAGGGCGGCAGCATGCCTTTCTGCAGGTGTTCTGGGCAGGTATATGTGCCTGCGGACTGATGGGCGTGCAGTGATGATGTTCAAGACCTGGTGTAGGCAGCGTGACTGGGTGGCCTGTGACACCCCACCCACTATGGCACTTGTCCGCTGAAATGATCCAGTGGCTAAGAAGTGCAGTACATTGAGGACCTTCTCCAGGGGGCTGAGTGCTTGGGAGCACAGGGTGGGTGATGTGAGGTCATCCTCCCACTCACTCACCAGGTCCAGTATAATGTGTGGTGGAAACCTGTACCTACCATACACCTGGTCATCAGGCATCCCGAAAAGGCTGGTTCTGGGTGTGAATATTCTGGCCCTGACTATCCTCCTCCTCCTCCTTTGGTAGCCCACTGCCACTGCTGCTAGGAACGGTATGTTCATCCTGGCGTCTGAGCTTGTTATTGTTAAAGTGCGCAAATTTATGCTTTGCGTGTGTTCTAGGCGAGCGTGTGACCCGCGCACTCCTGGAATCCAGTTCCCAGTCCAATAGCGTGTGGAAATTCACACGCACCACGGGATACAGGTTCGCTGACGTACTTGCGTGTGTAAGTGCCCGCGCACCCATGAAATACACGTACATAGGCCAATCGCGTGTACGCGCACTTTTGTCCAATTACACGCGATGACACTCTGACGTGCAGTATTTCCACGTCTGCCCCATCATCACGTGCTGAGTGGGGAACACCCATGCGGGTCACGTCACAGATGCGCTTACGCGCTGAGGGACTCTGGTCCAATAGAATCGCGTATGCGTGCTGACGCGCTTACGCGCTAAGGGCCTTTCCTCGGATTTCACGCTGACGTGCAGGATTTTCATGTGCCAAATCACTCCGTATCAAGCTGGCCACGCGAAAACACACGGAAGACCACGCTCCTGCCCAGACGGCCGAGTTACTGCCCCCCAGTGCCCCGAGCAGCCTCCCACGTGCCATCTCCTGCTGCCTGCCTGCCTGCCTGCCTGCTGCCACCGTGCCCTGCCATTTGGTGCCTGCACATCAGCCATCTGCAGGGGTCCAGTTGCTGTGTCCACCCCTGCTGGAACTGAAGACTCCCGACTGGGATTACATCGCTCCACAGCCCAGCCCCAGGACCCAGTTGCCCACCCACACCTGCCTCTGGGGTTGCCATGTCGGGCACTTCCACATCTGGCACCAGTGGCAACCCCAGGCCAGAGGGGCAGAGGGGCACCAGCTTCACTGACACCGAAGTTGGTGTCCTGGTGGAGCATGTCCTGGGGCAGTATGATGCCCTCTTTGGATCGTCCCGCGCCAGCAAGGAAGGACGGGAGAGGATCTGGGCCGACTGTGTGGTTGCCATCAACGCGGAGGGGGCGGCAACCCGCAACGTCCTGAAGATCAAGAAGCGCTGGGAGGACTTGAGGTCCAGGACCCTTGTGAAGGCCCGGCGCCTCATGGAGGGGGGCCGGGGCCGCATGAGTTCCATCCAGATGAGGGTCCTGGAACGCGTACGCCCAGCGCTCCACGCCCAGATCCTTGAGAGGGAGGCCCGTCTGGAGTTGAGCGGTAAGTGTCCAAGCATTACTGTGTGAGACAGGGCATGTTGCGGTGTGCTGGTTCTATGATACTTGCCTGTATGTGTGCCATGGGCCATGTATGCATGTATGTGTGCAGGGACATCATGGTAATGCATGTGCGACCAGTGATGTGTGACCCACATGGTTGTTGCATGTGTTCAAATGCCGCATGGGGAGCCGAATGCAGATTTTGAACATGAGAGCATGCCAGTCTCTGTACCTGGACATGGGTGGGGGTGAGGGATGGGTGTTGATGCCAGGTACATATATGGTAGCCATGTCTGTGTGCCTGACCTGCGTGTCTGTGACTTGTGCATGCCATGGATGCATGACACATGTGTGTGACAATGCACAGATTCAGTGAAGCAGCCAAATTACCCTTGTATCCGCTGTGTTTGGTGTGTTTGGGGCCAGATGGATGTGACTGAGGTGAAGTGTGTGCATGTGATAGGCATGAGCCATGATGCATGTGAGTTACATATCATTGAATGTTTCAAGAGTCCATTGGACATGCATGGAAATGTCCATGGCATGCACCATGCCTGTTACTGTGTGTGTTTTGCCTGGACTGACCCATGTGTTGTGGAGGGACATGATGGAAGTGTACTTTGACAGTGGTGCTCATCTGCTATTGCTTCCTGTCTAGGGGACCATTGTACAGTGCCCTGATGCTTGTGTTCTTTGTCTCCCTCTACGCAGCGGCTAGTGAAGAAGAGGGCGGAGATGGCGCTGTGGAGCAAGGCGGCGGGGATGCCCCCACGGCTGCAGCGGAAGGGGTGGGTGAGCCCCCACAGGGGCCTGCTACGGTGGGAGACGGTGAGGAGCCATCCAGGTTGGTGGTTTGCACAGAGGAGGAGGAGGCCGCCACTGGGGCACACATGGGGCCTGGTGGGGGCATCCCTGCTGGTGCAAGTGGTGCAGTCCAGGGCCAGGGGCAGGAGCCAGCACAGGTCACCGTGGAGGGGCCTGTGCATGTCGCTGTCCCTGACCCTGTGAGTGCACCACCATGCACCAGCAGGGATGCCCCATCCCAGGCCCGTCCGCAGGTAGAGGGGATGTCCATGTCACCTGACTCCCCTCCACCTGCGGACGTGGGAACCCCTGGCCATGTGGAGAAGGTCCTGATTGGGGTCGCGAAGCGCACGGCTGTGATTCGTGATGCCGTGCGTGCTTCCCGGGAGGAGGACGCACGTCATCACGAAGTGCACCGTGCCGACGTGGCCCAATTGGGATCGGCCATGTTCGGGGGTTTTCTGCATGTGTTGTCCAATCTGGCGGCCCTCTCCTCCTCTGTGCAGGCTATACACCAGTCGTTCTCCTTGCCGTCTTCCAGCCCAGATGCCACCAGGGCCCCCTGTGGACCTGCCCCGACCAATGCAGCCAGCTCGGTGGGGATCCCATCCCTGCCACAGTTGGGAGTCGGAGGTCCAGCAGGGGTGGACAACACAGCAACTGGACCCCAGCAGATGGAAGATGTGACAGCATCATCAGGCAGGGCACGTGCACGACGGCGTCAGTGGTTTCCATCAGCCTGGATGCCGTCGTGCTGGCAGAGGCAGTGGCGTCGGAGGCAGCAGCAGGCTCGACGTGGGAGGCATCATGGCTCGGGGCCTTCAAGATCAGAGGGGCAGGCATCGGCCGGAGGGCAGGGCAACCCTGGGATGGTGGTGTCTTCCGTGTGGGAGCAGTTGGTCCAGCGGATAGGTGCGGAGCGGCAGCGGGCGGAAGAGGAGCGGCTCACCATGGTCAGGGCGGAGTTCTCCATGCGTCGGGCGTTGAGGCGGGCTGAGTGCCTCGAGGAAGCTCGCAGGGAGTTTGAGCTGGACATGGGGTTATCCCTGCGAGACCTCGGGGCCAGGACAGAGTCCCGCCTCCAGGACATCGACATGGAGTTCGATGATGCCCTGGCCAGCAACATCACCGAGTGAGCCGCAGGACTTGCCCGCTGCCTTTGTATATAGTTATTTAGTTAGTTAGTGTTAGGTTTCCTTTATTAATTTTTGTTTTTTTGGACCGCTCGGACAATGGCCACTTTTTTGTATATATTATTTTCATTAGGTAGTAGTAGGTTTCATTTATGGTGTTGGGCTCATGGACCCTGGAATTTTCGTGTATATAGTTTGCTTTTTGAAGAAACATTTTTTTTATTAATTATTCTGTTCACCATGAGGAAATGGTTTTTCATTATTTTACTTCCACATGATTTTGCTTTGGACAACATTTGTTTTTGGATTACTTTGTTTTTTTTATTTTTACATTTGTTCTCGGACATGGACCATTTATTTTGTTATCCCCATTGTTGTATGTTTGATTTTTTTACTTATTTTTCATCTTTAATACATGTTTTTTTAACTTTCACTTGTGGTATTTTCTCATTGGTTTCATACATGTCATGATATGGGTTTTGACATTCACTTGCACCCTTTGTGTATGTGTGTGTGACGGACATGTGTTCATTTACAGACTTGCCATTGAGGTTGTATCATGTAATTGCATTCACTATGTGGGTGGATGCAATCCTTGCCTGGGTGTTTGTGCTGGGTATGCTGCCCATTACTGCCATGATTGAGTATCGTCAGGACCTGGGGGCAGGGGGACATGTGTGGGTGCCTGGTGGAGGGTGCCCCTGCACTGCTGGGGTGTGGGGGTGGTGGGAGACATGAGTGGGGGCCTGGTGGAGGGTGCCCCTGGTGGCTGGGGTGTGGGGGTGGTGGGAGACATGGGTGGGGGCCTGGTGGAGGGTGCCCCTGGTGGCTGGGGGGTGGGGGTGGTGGGTGACATGAGTGGGGGCCTGGTGGATGGTGCCCCTGCACTGCTGGGGTGTGGGGGTGGTGGGAGACATAAGTGGGGGCCTGGTGGAGGGTGACCCTGCACTGCTGGGGTGTGGGGGTGGTGGGAGACATGAGTGGGGGCCTGGTGGAGGGTGCCCCTGGTGGCTGGGGTGTGGGGGTGGTGGGAGACATGGGTGGGGGCCTGGTGGAGGGTGCCCCTGGTGGCTGGGGGGGTGGTGGTGGTGGTAGACATGAGTGGGGGCCTGGTGGAGGGTGCCCCTGCACTGCTGGGGTGTTGGGGTGGTGGGAGACATGAGTGGGGGCCTGGTGGAGGGTGACCCTGCACTGCTGGGGGGTGGGGGTGGTGGGAGACAGGAGTGGGGGCCTGGTGGAGGGTGCCCCTGGTGGCTGGGGGGTGGGGGTGGTGGGTGACATGAGTGGGGGCCTGGTGGAGGCTGCCCCTGCACTGCTGGGGTGTGGGGGTGGTGGGAGACATGAGTGGGGGCCTGGTGGAGGGTGACCCTGCACTGCTGGGGTGTGGGGGTGGTGGGAGACATGAGTGGGGGCCTGGTGGAGGGTGCCCCTGCACTGCTGGGGTGTGGGGGTGGTGGGAGACATGAGTGGGGGCCTGGTGGAGGGTGCCCCTGGTGGCTGGGGTGTGGGGGTGGTGGGAGACATGGGTGGGGGCCTGGTGGAGGGTGCCCCTGGTGGCTGGGGGGGTGGGGGTGGTGGTAGACATGAGTGGGGGCCTGGTGGAGGGTGCCCCTGCACTGCTGGGGTGTGGGGGTGGTGGGAGACATGAGTGGGGGCCTGGTGGAGGGTGCCCCTGGTGGCTGGGGGGTGGGGGTGGTGGGAGACATGAGTGGGGGCCTGGTGGAGGGTGACCCTGGTGGCTGGGGGGTGGGGGTGGTGGGTGACATGAGTGGGGGCCTGGTGGAGGCTGCCCCTGCACTGCTGGGGTGTGGGGGTGGTGGGAGACATGAGTGGGGGCCTGGTGGAGGGTGACCCTGCACTGCTGGGGGGTGGGGGTGGTGGGAGACATGAGTGGGGGCCTGGTGGAGGGTGCCCCTGGTGGCTGGGGGGTGGGGGTGGTGGGTGACATGAGTGGGGGCCTGGTGGAGGCTGCCCCTGCACTGCTGGGGTGTGGGGGTGGTGGGAGACATGAGTGGGGGCCTGGTGGAGGGTGCCCCTGGTGGCTGGAGTGTGGGGGTGGTGGGAGACATGGGTGGGGGCCTGGTGGAGGGTGCCCCTGGTGGCTGGGGGGTGGGGGTGGTGGGTGACATGAGTGGGGGCCTGGTGGAGGGTGCCCCTGGTGGCTGGGGTGTGGGGGTGGTGGGAGACATGGGTGGGGGCCTGGTGGAGGGTGCCCCTGGTGGCTGGGGGGTGGGGGTGGTGGTAGACATGAGTGGGGCCTGGTGGAGGGTGCCCCTGCACTGCTGGGGTGTGGGGGTGGTGGGAGACATGAGTGGGGGCCTGGTGGAGGCTGCCCCTGCACTGCTGGGGTGTGGGGGTGGTGGGAGACATGAGTGGGGGCCTGGTGGAGGGTGCCCCTGCACTGCTGGGGTGTGGGGTTGGTGGGAGACATGAGTGGGGGCCTGGTGGAGGGTGACCCTGCACTGCTGGGGGGTGGGGGTGGTGGGAGACATGAGTGGGGGCCTGGTGGAGGGTGCCCCTGGTGGCTGGGGGGTGGGGGTGGTGGGTGACATGAGTGGGGGCCTGGTGGAGGCTGCCCCTGCACTGCTGGGGTGTGGGGGTGGTGGGAGACATGAGTGGGGGCCTGGTGGAGGGTGACCCTGCACTGCTGGGGTGTGGGGGTGGTGGGAGACATGAGTGGGGGCCTGGTGGAGGGTGCCCCTGCACTGCTGGGGTGTGGGGGTGGTGGGAGACATGAGTGGGGGCCTGGTGGAGGGTGCCCCTGGTGGCTGGGGTGTGGGGGTGGTGGGAGACATGGGTGGGGGCCTGGTGGAGGGTGCCCCTGGTGGCTGGGGGGGTGGGGGTGGTATTAGACATGAGTGGGGGCCTGGTGGAGGGTGCCCCTGCACTGCTGGGGTGTGGGGGTGGTGGGAGACATGAGTGGGGGCCTGGTGGAGGGTGCCCCTGGTGGCTGGGGGGGTGGGGGTGGTGGTAGACATGAGTGGGGGCCTGGTGGAGGGTGCCCCTGCACTGCTGGGGTGTGGGGGTGGTAGGAGACATGAGTGGGGGCCTGGTGGAGGGTGACCCTGCACTGCTGGGGGGTGGGGGTGGTGGATCGACATGATTGGGGGCCTGGTGGAGGGTGCCCGTGGTGGCTGGGGGGTGGGGGTGGTGGGTGACATGAGTGGGGGCCTGGTGGAGGCTGCCCCTGCACTGCTGGGGTGTGGGGGTGGTGGGAGACATGAGTGGGGGCCTGGTGGAGGGTGCCCCTGCACTGCTGGGGTGTGGGGGTGGTGGGAGACATGAGTGGGGGCCTGGTGGAGGGTGCCCCTGGTGGCTGGGGGGTGGGGGTGGTGGGTGACATGAGTGGGGGCCTGGTGGAGGCTGCCCCTGCACTGCTGGGGTGTGGGGGTGGTGGGAGACATGAGTGGGGGCCTGGTGGAGGGTGACCCTGCACTGCTGGGGTGTGGGGGTGGTGGGAGACATGAGTGGGGGCCTGGTGGAGGGTGCCCCTGCACTGCTGGGGTGTGGGGGTGGTGGGAGACATGAGTGGGGGCCTGGTGGAGGGTGCCCGTGGTGGCTGGGGTGTGGGGGTGGTGGGAGACATGGGTGGGGGCCTGGTGGAGGGTGCCCCTGGTGGCTGGGGGGGTGGGGGTGGTGGTAGACATGAGTGGGGGCCTGGTGGAGGGTGCCCCTGCACTGCTGGGGTGTGGGGGTGGTGGGAGACATGAGTGGGGGCCTGGTGGAGGGTGCCCATGGTGGCTGGGGGCGGGGGTGGTGGGAGACATGAGTGGGGGCCTGGTGGAGGGTGACCCTGGTGGCTGGGGGGTGGGGGTGGTGGGTGACATGAGTGGGGGCCTGGTGGAGGCTGCCCCTGCACTGCTGGGGTGTGGGGGTGGTGGGAGACATGAGTGGGGGCCTGGTGGAGGGTGACCCTGGTGGCTGGGGGGTGGGGGTGGTGGGAGACATGAGTGGGGGCCTGGTGGAGGGTGCCCCTGCACTGCTGGGGTGTGGGGGTGGTGGGAGACATGAGTGGGGGCCTGGTGGAGGGTGCCCCTGCACTGCTGGGGTGTGGGGGTGGTGGGAGACATGAGTGGGGGCCTGGTGGAGGGTGACCCTGGTGGCTGGGGGGTGGGGGTGGTGGGTGACATGAGTGGGGGCCTGGTGGAGGGTGCCCCTGCACTGCTGGGGTGTGGGGGTGGTGGGAGACATGAGTGGGGGCCTGGTGGAGGGTGACCCTGGTGGCTGGGGGGTGGGGGTGGTGGGTGACATTAGTGGGGGCCTGGTGGAGGGTGACCCTGGTGGCTGGGGTGTGGGGGTGGTGGGAGACATGGGTGGGGGCCTGGTGGAGGGTGACCCTGGTGTCTGGGGGGTGGGGGTGGTGGGTGACATGAGTGGGGGCCTGGTGGAGGGTGACCCTGGTGGCTGGGGAGTGGGGGTGGTGGGAGACATGAGTGGGGGCCTGGTGGAGGGTGCCCCTGCACTGCTGGGGTGTGGGGGTGGTGGGAGACATGAGTGGGGGCCTGGTGGAGGGTGCCCCTGGTGGCTGGGGTGTGGGGGTGGTGGGAGACATGGGTGGGGGCCTGCTGGCAGGTGCCCCACAGTGCTGGGGGGTGGGGGTGGTGGGGGACATGAGTTGGACATGGGTGGGGACATGAGTTGGTGTTCATTAGTTCAAGGAGACATGTTCCTTTGCTGGGGGGCATGCCCATGTTGGGTGGGCTGCCTGCGGGACATGACCAGGGATGCAGGGTAGTCCCCTGTGGTGTGGGCTGCCTGCAGTGGCCGTGGAGGGTGTACAGGGTACACCTGGGAGGACCCACACTGTCAAATCACATGTGGGACTCCCCGGCACCCCTGAAATACACTCGCCCAGGCTATTCGCGTGTAAAACTTCCCCCGCACCCCTGAAATACACACGCCCAGGCTATTCGCGTGTGGAACTTCCCGCGCACCCCTGAAATACACGCGCCCAGGCTATTCGCGTGTAAAACTTCCCGCGCACCCCTGAAATACACGCGCCCAGGCTATTCGCGTGTGGAACTTCCCGCGCACCCCTGAAATACACACGCCCAGGCTATTCGCGTGTGGAACTTCTCACGCACCCCTGGAATACACGTAGCCCGCTCCCCCAGGCCCGATCGCGTGAGGAACTTCACGCGAACCCCTGTAATACACGTAGCCCGCTCCCCCAGGCCCGATCACGTGTGAAACTTCATGCGAACCCCTGAAATACACGTAGCACGCTCCCCCAGTCCCGATCGCGTGAGGAACTTCACGCGAACCCCTGTAATACACGTAGCCCGCTCCCCCAGGCCCGATCGCGTGTGAAACTTCACGCGAACCCCTGAAATACACGTAGCACGCTCCCCCAGGCCCGATCGCGTGAGAAACTTCACGCGAACCCCTGAAATACACGTAGCCTGCTCCCCCAGGCCCGATCGCGTGAATAACTTCACGCGAACCCCTGTGATGCACGTACCCTGCTGAAATCGCGTGTGAGACTTCCCCCGCACCCCGGTATACACGCACACGTATTTTTTGTCAGCGGGTGTCCGTGTTTGTGGGTACCCCTTTGCACGTCATTTTTCCTGGAGGGCCACAGTATGGGACATTCATCATGGCAGTATATAGGTGCTATTTGTTGGCGCACCTTTTGGCGCACATTTCTTACAGCCGCAGAGACGCTACCGCCTGCTTTCTTGTGGCGGTCGTGTTTGTGCCTGTGCGCTGGTTTGAGCGTGCGCTTTTTTCCCCTATTCTATTCCATGAATACGTGTTGTAGGCGAGCGTGTGGGCGTTCCGCGCACTTGTGCCCTGTACTTCCCCCGTGACGCCCACGTTTTGGCAAGTTGTTCCCCATTCTGAGTGTTACGCCCGTGTTCCGCCTACTTTTGTTGCGTGCGCCGCGCTATGTGCGAAATTCGCTGTGGCCTGTGCGATTTTCGCTGTGACCTGGCGCACGCTGTTAGATGGCATGTGCGCCAACGTGCGCCGCGCACTTTTTTATCGCACATCTGCTGGTTTTCTCGCGCACGGCCTTCCATGAATCGACGTGCGCTACTTTTCGTGCGATTTTCGCACTTGCACTGCGATTTTCGCTATTCCACTGCGATTCGCACGTTTTTGCCCACTTGCACCGCGCTAATTATTCCATGAATCGGCCTGATAAAGTGTAAAAAAAAAAGGTATATTTTGCACTTTTCCATTCATTTTCCCATAGGGAAAATGTCCACTGTCTGCTCAAGCGTATAGCCCAAACTGGCAGATGGATTTGCACCAAATAAGAAACAAGTTAGGCACTAATCGAAGGAAATCCTTTGTTGGTTTGCAGTAAATACGTCCATCATATTTTATTTTGTTTGGCGAGTGTATAGTTTTTTATATATATATATATATATATATATATATATATAGTAGGTTGCAATGCCTTCAATAAAGCTGGATATGGCACAAGAACTTTGGCGAAAGATGGATTGATTTATTTTCTGGAGATTTATGCTGGCGTCCTGACTGCTTTGAGTGCTGTCCCTGTGTATAAAAGTGCATTTACTTTTCCTCTTTCTTCAATATATATATATATATATATATATATATATATATATCAGTGAGACAAGGAGGAGAAAAACCGCACTCTAAGCATGAGGTCTGAGAGTCCCAGAAAAAAGTGACACACTCAAAGCAAATAAGCAAGCAACGAGTTTAATAAATGGTAAAAAAAAGTAGGCAAAACACACAGCAAAACAACACAGGATGCCAGGGCAGTGTCCTGAACGACGCGTTTCACGCTTCCCAGAGCGCTTGTTCACGTTAGGGACACGTGAAAACAATCACAGTAGATATTGCAAATTGGTCCTTTACCCCTGTTGCCTAGCTGCACAAGCTAACAGCTTTGCCACAAAACCATGGCGGCCATATTAGAGTGTAGCAGAATCCTGCATTAGCCATTGGAGAAACAGGTTAAAAATAACAGTGTTATGCAAAAGCACATTGGAATCCATCAAGAAACATGTAAAGCGATGATACTAATGAATAAAAAGGGACACATAATGAGATAGGTATCAACAAATCTCACTCGGTAAAGAGAATTTAGTAATCCACAGCTGTAGCATAAAGTGCAAGTGCATTCCTATGCGAACATATGAACATAGTACATGAAAATGCAGCAAATGTCTATACGATAAAGTGCAAGTGCATATCTAGCTCCGCATGGCAACATAGTAACAATATACAGTAGGAAAACAGCACGGATAGAATAATACTGTCTAATGTGGAATCTCTATTGACAGTTACAGGCAGTCAATATATGCAACCCTTAGAATAAATGTTTCATGGAACAAGCATAAAGTGCAAATTGTAGATCTTCGTAAAGACGTAAGCCCAAGGCTACAGTATAAAGTGCAGGTGCATTAGACCGTAAACATATCGACTTTGCAGCGATAGACAGGCAGACAAATAGTAATCATAAAGTGCAAGTGCAAACAATACCGATGTCCTCCTGATATGTGTGTCCATATTCAAGTATAAGCGGCTACTGGCTCAGGTGCAAATAAGAACCATACGCACCCAAGAATCTAACAAACCAGTATTGCCCACATAGAGAGGAACCACAATAAGGAAACACACCTGCACATTATTGAAACTCGTGGAAAAACAAGGGCAGAAAAGTAATAAGGCAGGCAATATCAAAACCAAAAATTTAAAATACAGATGTCATCGTGTACTCGCAAAATCACATCCCCCTAAGACATCAGGAAGGCAAGACAGCCAAAATGGAACAACAAGAAAGTAAATCAAGTTGGATAACAAAGATAATACAATAAAACAAATAGAGCAATTCCAGGCCAGGGCAAAAAAAAGTCTAAATGATAATCAAGAGAAGCAGTATTGAGTAGCAGGAGACCAGGATCAAACAAAGCAACAAGGAGAGAGAGGAGAGGGGTGGGAGCACAGAGAAACAGAAGAATCAAATTCCCACAAAGGTATGCATCTCTTCATCCACATTGTGACCATTGGGATATTTAGTATCAAAATCCAAAATGAGCATGGTTTCCAGTTGTCTTAATCTCAGAGTGCGATCACCTCCTCTCGGGTCAATCGGCACATGAGCCACAGCAAAAAATGTAAGCAAATGGACATCGCTGTCATGTTCCTGCCTGAAATGTTTAGCCATGGGGTACGTAGGGTCAAAGTTCTTAATTGCTCTGAGATGCTGCAAAATACGGAGATTGAGTATACATGTGGTGGATCCAACGTACCATTTATGGCAGGGACATACAAGGACGTACACTACAAAGGGAGTGTCACAGTTGATAAAATGTTTTAACCTGAATTCAATGCCCGTAATCGGATGTATAAAAGATTTGCAGGTAGTGGCATGAGGACAGGCTTCACATTTTTGGTACTTGGTAAAGCCTTTAGGTAAGCCAGGTAGCCAATTGGTCATAGTGGAATTTTTTTGGACAGGAGATAAGTAACTGGAAACCAGTCTATCCTTTAACAAAGGTGCCTGTTTAAAAGTTAAAGTCGGGCATTTGGGTAGTAATGGGCTAAGGTCTTTGTCCATCCTAAGGATATGCCAATGTTTCGTCACAATCTTACAAACATCGTATGAGGCATTGTTGAATGTCACAATGAGGCGGGGGTCATCTTGATCCTTATTTTTCTTCCTACTGGTAGGACCATGTAGTAACAATTCCCTTGAGAGTGCCTGTGCTTTAGAGAAGGCCATTTGAATAATCTTTTTTTGATATCCCTGTTGTAGGAAATCAACGGAAGCCAAACTGCAACAGCGGTCAAATTCATGGATATCTGTACAGTTGCGCCGAAAGTGAATAAATTCGCCATAAGGGATACTGTTCTTACAAGAAAGCGGGTGACAACTCGTTGCATGCAAGGGAAGGCCTGTATTGGTGGGTTTTTTTATGTAGGGAGGTGTGAATGCCTAGATTGTCGAGTCTTACATTGACATCCAAATATACGATCTCAATGGAGCTGTGACATTCGGTGAATCTCAGATTTACAGCATTGTTGTTAATACTGTCCACAAAGGATCCCCACTTAATCTCATTTTCCTTCTAAATTATAAAGACATCATCGATGTACCGCCACCAACCAATAACTTGTGTAGGAAAACTAAGTAAGAGTAATTCAGACAAAAAAGTGGACTCCCACCACCCCATGGTCAAGTTAGCATATGTTGGGGCAAAGGTACTGCCCATAGCAGTACCTCTAACCTGGTGATAAAAGGAACCCTCAAAAAGAAAAACATTGTTAGTTAGACAGAACAGAAGCATATCCAAAATCATACCACTGTGCCCCAAGAAATTTAAAGAACGGGTGTCCAAAAAATGCTTGCAGGCTGCCAAACCAGTCATATGATCTATGGATGTATAAAGAAAAACGACATCAAGGGTAGCTAGCATTAATCCCTCCTCCCAAGGTATATCAGAAATATGGCTCAAAAAATCCTTGGTATCGCGTAGATACGAGGGCAGGGCTGACACCAACGGAAACAGGGTCTCATCAATGAATTGACCTATATGTTCTAGGAGGGAACCACAAAGGGTTGCGATAGGCCTGACTGGTGTATGGGTTAAGGATTTATGGGTCTTAGGCAGAAAATATATAGTGGGAATGGTGTGGCTGACAGGAACAAGGAACTTGGCCAACTCATCCTCGATAAGGCCTTTCTCGGCCCACTTGATACACAAAGAGGTGAGCTCCAACTGTATTTCAACAAATGGATTTTTCAGTAGCTTAGAATAACAACATCGATCACGTAATTGGCGATTAGCTTCAGACACATAACATTCCCTGTCCTGGATAACGATATTGGAGCCCTTGTCACAGGTATATCCCATGATGCATTGCTGGGGCCAAGGTTTTTCAATTCTGAAAACTGCCATTAGGCAATTCGAGATTCAAGATCTAGTATTGACAATGAAAACTGGCCTAAAATTATATAAATGGTGTAAGTAGAGCATTCCGAGGCCAGTGAGCATGTGGGAATTATAAGATATGATGATTTATTCGGGGCTTGGGGATAGCGTATTATTTTCCACACTTTTCTCTGAGATCAAGAATGGCCAGGAAAAGCACAATAAAGAGTAAATACTTCAAAACTACAATATATTGCAATGTGTCAATCACTGTGATTGCTAGTTAGTGTAAGAGGAGTATTTTAAGTCAATTTAGGAAGCAATCTGTTTTTTTAACATACCCAAAATTACAGGGATTGCTTCTTAAATTAAATTAAAATGTGTGGGGGGGAGTATCCGGGTGCTATTTGTGTTTTTGGGGAGTTAAATTAGTTTAAACCGCTTATAATTGCTAAAATGTGATGAAAGCTGTGTCGTTTTAATAGTGTCCTTTGTTTTGATTGAGCAAGCTTTTCATGTGACTTAACAGATGATCTCGAATCCCTCCTGACATCAACAGGCAAGAGATATACATTATCACACCTCCCTCTTCTTCATTATAGTACCTAATTAGTAATCCTACATGTACCCCGACATCCCTCTTCCATGTCTGACTACTGAACAGTAATCTTACCTATGTATCTCCACCTCACTCTTCTTCGTTAAAGTATGCCACTACCACTAAGTCACTCTTCCCTGTCACAGTACACCTCTACCAACAACTCACTCATCCTCATCACTGTACTCCACTACCACCAACTCACTGTCCTTGTCACAGTACCCCACTACCACCACCTCACTCTTCCTCGTCACAGTTCCCCATTACCACTAACTCACTGATCCTCTTCACAGTCCCCCACTACCACCACGTCACTCTTCCTCAACACAGTACCACCATCTCACTCTTCCAAGTCCCAAAGCACATTACAAATCTCTTCTTATCTATTGGAGACACACACAACAAATACTTGATAACCCCGATGTTGCATAGCTGAAGAACAGATTTATTTTCACATTTATTTAGTTTAGTTTAGTTTAATATTTATATTGCGCACCCTAACCGGGGGTATCAGGGCGCACAAGGCAAAAAGAACATTCTCAGCTTGGTTACATTGCTGTATGTTCATATACAATACAGAATAATACAGTAAATACAATACTGTAAATGAAATATGCAAGATATATGTACAGTAAGTATTATACATACAAGTGAGGCGGGAGATATAAACAGTGTAAACAGGAAATGTAAACAATAAATGGAAATATGTGGAGTATGTACAGTGGTACTGGTCATATGTACAGGAAATGTAAAATGTGCAGAAGTTGACTAGGAGATAGGGAGGTGAGGGGAGTTAGAGTTGGCTGATCTGGTGTGTCAATTAGGGGCATGTCTGGAGAGTCTATCTATGAGGTAATGCAGCACAGCGTTATTAAGGCATTTGTGGGTGATAGATGCAACTTTTAGAGCAATTTTGTCTTTGGTTGAGAGCCAGTTGTGAGCTCTTCTTAGATTGGATATGTGCTCTTTTTTAGGGAAGCTCAGTGCTGCTCTGAGCGCGTTATTTTGTAAGATATGGATTTTGTCTATGATATATTTATTGGCTCCTAGGTATAAGGTGTTGCAATAATCTAACTTAGATTAGAATAAGGGCTCTGGCAAGGGTGGTGCAACTTTTGGGGGAGAGGAAAGATTTGGCTGCTCTAATTAATTTACATGTGTAGGAGGTGGAAGAGGCCAGGGCGCTTACCTGTTTTCTGAAGTAGAGGGTGGCATCTAAGCAGAAGCCTATAGTTTTTACTTCCTTTGCTACCTTGATGGTGTTTCCATCAATCAAGAAGCAGGAGTAGTTGTGGCTTAGCTTTTTGATGTTATGGGTAGTACCAAGGATGATGAGCTCTGTCTTGTTGTCATTCAGGCATAGCCCATGTGAGGCCATCCATGCCTGAATGATGAGGTACACCCTGTTCCCCAAGGCCAAGTCCTTGTCGTAATCTCCCGTCAACGGTATGAGGATCTGGGTATCGTCTGCATTGTTAGTGTAGGTGATACCCAGGTCATCGACATTGTCGAAAAGGGGCTTTGTGAAGATGTTATACAGGGTGGGAGAGACGCATGATCCTTGAGGTACACCGCAGGTGATAGGGGTGTGGTCAGCCGCTGCAGATGCGGAGAAGACACGCATGGTTCTGTCATTGAGGAATGATTGTATCCAATTTATGGCTTCTTGTGAGAAGTGGGCTGCAGTGTTAAGGTGCTTGCAGAGAATGGAGTGGTACACTAAGTCAAATGTCGCAGATAGGTCGAGACGGAGAAGTAGGGCTGTTTTGCCATTGTCTCTAAGGGTGTCAATTTGTGCCTTAAGGTCAATCAGGGCTGTCTCCGTTCCATGTTGGGGCCTGAAGCCAGATTGGCAGACTCCCAGGAAGTGGTTTTGTTCCAGGTAATGCTGAATTTGAAGGTAAGGGACCTTGTCTAGGATTTTGAGTAGGAAGGGGACGGTGGTGATGGGTCTGTAGTTGGTGGGTATGGAGGTATCTAGTGTTTGTTTTTTGAGTAGTGGGAGAACCCAGGACTCTTTGAGGTTCTCGGGGATGGCACTTTTGGAGAAGGATGAGTTAATTGGTTTGGTGATGAAGGGTGAGAGGTCTCTGGCTGCATCTTTAATAATCTTTTTGGGACATGGATCACCCTGGCAGTTAGAGGGTTTCAGGGAAAGAATAACCTTTTCGACCTCGAGGATAGTTACTTTAGAGAAGCCGAAACGGATATGATTGGGTGGTGGCATGGAGGTGGGGGAAGTGGTACTACTGGGCAGATTAGCTTTTTTGTTGGCTATTTTGGCTTGTAGGGTAGCCACTTTGTTTAAGAGAGTGTTTTGTACACTAGTACACCAAGGTTTATCTTTGGTGCAGGTGTCGGGGATGGGGATTGGTGTTTCCAATTCTTTGAGGATGGTAAACAGTTCCTTAGTGCTAGAATTTGATTGGGCGATTCTCAGGTTATAAGAGTCTTGTTTAGCCAGAATTATTTCCTTCTTGTATTTGGTAGAGATTTTGATGAGGTTAGTTTTATTGGACTCTGTCGGAGAATGTTTCCAGGTATTTTCACTTTTGCGTTTCTCTAGTCTGAGGGATTTGAGGTGTGGCGTGAACCAGTTGTTCAAGTGTTTTTTGGGCTTACTTTTCCTGACTTTCAGTGGGGCGATCGAGTCGAGAGCAGAGGTCATTATTTTGTTGTATGTAGGTGATGGGGTACGTTAAGTCAGGCAGGGAGTTGAGGGTGGGGAGGATGAGTGGAATGAGTTTTTCAGCTGTGATATTTTTTTTGTTTCTCGTGGGAATCAATTGGGAAAGAGGGTTATGGTTGATGGGGAGAGGGCATCAAGATGAAAGGTGATGAGGTGATGGTTTAACCAAGTCTGGGGAGAGATGTCGGTGATGTGGATGGCCCAGTTATGGTCTGCTACCCAGTCAAGGGTTCTGCCTTTGTTGTGTGTTGGGAGGGTGATTTTTTGGTTGAACCCTAGTTCAGCTATGGAGTCTGCTATGAGTAAGGCATGGTGGTCTTTAGGGTCTTTAAATCCGAGGTTAAAGTCGCCTAGAAGGATACTTTGAGTGGAATTATTTAGATTGTCGGTTAGGATACTGGTGAGGTCTTCCTCAAACGATCCGAGGGTGCCAGGGGGTCTGTATATGAGATGAATAGTGAACGTTTGGGCATTTTAATTGTGAGGGATTCGCAGGAGTCTAGTTTGTTGGTAGGAGTCAGTCTTAGGTGAAGGTCAGATTTGGCAATAATGGCCAGGCCTCCGCCTTTTGATTCCGTTCTGTAAGCTCTAAGGATTGTATAGTTGTCAGGGACGGCAAGCATGAGGGTAGGGCTGGCAGCTGTATGGAGGTAGGATTCTGTTATGGCCAGGAAGTCTAGGTTTTTTTAATGTATGAGGTCCGCTATCTCGGTGGCGTGGGCTACGATAGAGTGGGCATTTATGAGTGCGCCTCTAATGGTAGGTGTGATGGCCTTGGGAGTTGTGGTCATGGGGGTGGAGTGGCTAGTTGTTGGTGTGTGGGTAGCTGGTGTTATGTGTGGGTTGTTATCGTGGTCCATGTCTGGAGGCTTGGAGAGTCTCCTGGTGGACGTTGGGAGTTTTGTGGTTCCGGAGTTAGGTTCTTTAAGAGTGGGGGAGAGTGGTTCATAGATCTTTGGTAGTTTTGCACGAAGTCTTAAGTTTCTGGTGGGTGGCTGGCAGGGGTTGGATGGTGTGGGCTGGTGCGGCATGATGTAAGGTGTGCGTGTTGTGATGGTATTAGGTAATGTGTTGTTAGATGTGTGTGGCCTGTGGGGGTTATTGATGTGGAGAAGGTGAAGGATGATCCTTAGTAGGAATGCGTAGGTAGCGGGCAGATACATAGTGTGTGGGGAACGAGTGGTGGAGTGTGAGGTAAGTAGGATGCTGTCTGTGGTGGGGAAGGGTTCAGGGGGAGGGAGAGGTCTAGAGGAGAGGACAGGGAGTCTATGTGTGTAGTGTGTCAAATACGGAGCATAGTACTTGTGCTGGACAGTGGCAAGTGGTGTGGGGCTAGGGAGGGATTAGTGCCGCCTGTCCGAAGATCTGGGTAGCGTGCAGTGGGTTCTGGTCTAGTGGGAGACTATGGGCAGCGGAGTAAATCGGATGAGTGGCATGCACGCTTAAGGTAGGAGATGTGTGGCAATGTAAATGCTGTAAATAGGTCAGTCAGGTGTGGCGCTGCAAGTAGGGTAAAGCAAATGGAATGTGGAGCCAGGTTAGGGAACAGGCTATTTCAATCCAAGGAGTATAAGGTAGCAGTTATGTCAACGGAAAACATTCTGGTCATGTGGACAGCAGTTCCTGCCACTGTAACAACGTAGCGCAATGCAGGCATATAAACTGACTGTAAGAGAACAGGTTCGATTGTAGAGTACATGCTGAGCGTAGGCTTTTCGAGTAACAGCATAAAGCAGTGCAGGCATATGAATTGAATTTACGAGTCAGATTATGAGTTCCCTACTAAACGTGAGCCAGGCTGCAAGCAGGGATGGATCAGGGGCTCGTAGATACACAGGGCTAGTAGATGGGATGGTGAGCACAGGCTAGTAAACGAGCAGAATATCCCATCAACACAATAGGCAGTACAATTATAAGGGCGAGCAGAATATCCCAGGAGCACAATAGGCAGTACAATTACAACGGCAAGCAGAATCTCCCAGCAGCACAATAGGCAGTACAATTACAACGGCAATAGGCAGTACAATTACAACGGCAAGCAGAATCTCCCAGCAGCACAATAGGCAGTACAATTATAATGGCAAGCAGAATCTCCCAGCAGCACAATAGGCAGTACAATTATAATGGCGAGCAGAATTTCCCAGCAGCAGGCGAAGCAATGCAGTTATGCAGGTAGGCATGCAGTGGCTGGTAGGACGTGCACTTTGTGCATAATAACACGTGGGTAACTGAGTGTTTCTGGTTAGCGGCAAGGGACAGTTGGATCTCGCTATCGCATTGTTAATTTGATATGGGTTATCTTAGGGCACATTGGGGCGCTAAGTACGAGAATAACTCAATACGAGGTGGCTATTTGGGGAATGACAGGTATATGTTGGTACATGACTTTAAGCATTGGCGACGAGTAGAAGGTTCAGCATACTATTCAGATTAACCATGTGATAGTCCTCACTTGAGGGGGTGGGAGTCTTACTTGTATGTCTGGGACACTGTATCTGGCAGACAAAGTTCGAGCAGGATTCCTTGCCGAATGCCGGGTTACGCTCGATCAGCTCACTCAGAGCCTTATTTCATGAGCCTTACTTCGTGGGCCGGCTCTCTCGCATGCCGGCGAATCGTGGAAGGTTAAATGGACACTTGGCCAATCAGCTTGTGCCTACAAGCTGAGGGGAGCCAGGCAGTGGAAGGGACAGGGTGCTCTGGTATAATGAATTTAGTATTCATTATACAAAATCACAGGGAAAGCAATGTACTTTTGACACAAAAAAAGCTTTCAGAATTTACCACTGATAACAGAGCAGAGGATATGGGTCCTGTACAATAGGGTGGAAGCATGTGACTTGAAGAGCAGATGTTTCAGGGGAAAGTGGAAACATATAACGGGGAGAGGACTGAATGACATAGGAATGGGATGGTGGAGAAAGTGCTGAATCAAGGATGGAGGGGTGACAGAAAAGTTATGTAGGTTTCTTAAAGGGTAGGGAGAGAGTATAACAGGTTAATGCAGAAGCATAGAGTGCTAGAAAAGAGGTTCTTCAGAATGAAGGAGAGCTTTGAGGTTGGATTTAAATATTGGTAGAGCGAGTAATACAGATAAGGAGTGGAAGAGCATTCCAGAGTAAGGGTGTGAGAACTGAAATGAGTGAGCACAGGGGGCTCAAATGGTGGCAAGTAGATGAGCTGAGGATGACCTTAACAAGCAAGAAGGAGAGTAGGAAGAGAGATAGGTAGGGTTGGGCAAGTTCATGGATAGTTTTGAAGATGATGAGAAGTTTAGCCTTTATTTCAAAGACAGCCAGCCAATCTCGCAACAGGCAGCGGAGGTAGAGGTAAAGCAGAAAGTGTGTGGACCATGAAGTTGAGGACTTTGTCCAGAGGTGAAAATGTTTAGTTGGGATGGCCGTAGAGGTGAATGGCACAGTAGTTGATCTATAAAGGGATAATGAGGAGAGTAGCTGTTTAGCAGTATTTAAAGGAAGAAGATGACAGAATTTTCTGATATTTAGGAGATTGAGTCTGGCTGCAGTGGCGGATCTGGAGATGAAGAGCGAGAAGTTGTGTGATGGGTCAAAGATGACACCAAGGTCATGAGTGGAACCAAAGTACAGAATTTAGTCAGGAGGGAAGAGAAGAATAGGAGGAGCAGAAGAGATAGTCTTCTTGGCTGGGAAGTAGAGCACTTCAGTCTTAATGGTGTTGTGCATGAGCCAGTGATATAAAATTTGAATATTTGATGGCAGAGGGACAGTTAGACGTTTTTGACAACAGCTCATTGGATAAGGAGTGAAAGGAGAATGGTTTACTGAATGGAGACTTACCGGGTCCGCATAGGTCGGAATGTCCCGGTAAATCCCCATTCAGTGAGACTAGACCCGGACCCGGGTTTGGAGGCAGCCATCATAAAACATGGTGGGAGGGGGAGCCAAATGTGGAAAGATGCTTTTTGCCAGTTCCACTTCAAGGGGAAAGGGACAGAGAAATTGTTAGACCGCATGTTAGAATGGGGAGAGACAACAAGGGTTGTGAGGAGGAAAGGGGTAAACATTGAGCAGTGGAAAGGAAAATAGTGTGAAGGTTCTCCTTCGGTGTAATCACAAAAGGAATGACAAGGTGGATAATATAACAATGTGATAAGTGTAGCTTAGGGAAAGGATTGCACAAAAACATGAGAGAGAAAAGAAACAAAACAAAATGAGAAAAAAATGGATGTAGGAACGAGTCTTGCAAAAAGATGAAATGTAGGGGCTAAATAAAATATTGGATAAGGCGATGAATATGGACAAAAGGCAAAATATCTGATCTATGGAAGTTGGCTGTGGGAGTAGCTGGTGTTATGAATGCATAAAGATAGTTGAGGATGGGGTGAGAGCAGGCTTGTTCTACGAGACTGGTTAATAGTCTTTAGGCAGATTGTCAGAGTTATAGCAAATCAGTATTGCCATTGGCCCTCTCACGGTCCCACAGATATGCAACATCCATGGGATATCGCTCTGCTATGTAGCAGTCTTTTAGTAGTTTGGGATCACTAGGTAAAAAGAAAGGTATAAGGCCCCAATTTTGCAGATGACCTTTCACCAGATAAACTGGCCTTATTTTGTCATCGATTTGCTCGTTGGTGCTAATAGTATCACTTTCATTGAATAAAAACAGTTGAGCAATATCAAACTCATACATGCATACAAAATTTAGGATTGGTATTTCATCCGGATTAATATCTCTGTGTGCCAATGAAGAGACTCTGCCTTTTTCCACAGGGAAAGAAACAGGGAGCTTATGGAGGCCAGTGAGCAGAAAGTGTCTTACCTCAGTGTTGAGCTGAAATGAAAAAGCAAAAGCTAAACTGCAAGTAGAATGGTAGAGATGTTTTGTGTCATACGTGTGGGGCATGGTTGACCCACATAGATCTTCATCCGGATCAATTACCAATTCTGCCCAACATTTTTATAAATATATTACAGAGTCTGTGATAGCGACCCTGTAGTTATGGTCAAGTTGTCTTTCTCCTAAGAAAAGCAGTTTTAGGTGGCTTGTAGCTATGGTTGTTTTACGAACAAATATAGAACCAACTCAGACTTATTTTGCAAGGTTTTGTGTGGTTTCATCGGAGGGGGGGGTTGTTGTAATGGGGGTCCAGATATTTTAAAAATGCCCAAAAGGTAGGTACAAATAAATTGTGTCTGGTATGCAAACTCATTCTGTGAATCAGTGTCCGCAGACGCCTCTGGACCAATTAGGTATCCGTGTTACTTTAGCAGACAAAGCTTAAATGTGCTGACTATTCAATTGAGAAAGGTGAGGTGCATCAAAACATCTGAAACAGCCCCCATGTCGAATTGACAACCTGCACCTGTAGTCCACAAAACATCAAGATAAAAAAGTATTAAAAACCACAACTTTACACTTGACTTACGAATGAATCAACCTCCGGAGAAGGAAGGGGAGTGTGAATGGGCTGGAAGCTGCCTAGAAAAGGTCAACATTCTGGTGCTTCTTCATCTCCTAAATTGCCAAGTTTACCCAGTTGCCAATTATCTGTACATTTCTCAGATGTACCCTGAAGAACAATGTGTATGTTTTCACTGGATTACCCATAATTAAAATCTTTGTATGCCATTACTCAGAATATATTGCCCTGCTTTTGGTTTACCGTCTTCATTTCCAAAATCAACAGCGGCAGGTAAAAGCAATGACTCTGTTTTGAGTTTGAGATCATCATGCTCTGCAAAGTGAAGCCACTCTGGGTCTTCATGACAGGATGTGCTCTTGTTTTCACGGTTGTGTTCATTCAGACACAGACTCAATCAGGACTTCACAAACGTAAGTAGTTGCATATTTCGTATATCTTCTCAATTGCATGTATGTAACGTTCAGTCTATGCTAATCCCTCCACACCCACCCTTAATGGCCCAACCCCTCTAAACAGTGATACAAGTGTATGAAAAAAAAGTAGTGGAACTGTGACTCCAGTGGTGGACAGAGAAGGGAGGAAGGGAGCACCGTGCAATCCATTTTTCAAGGGTTAGTAATCCTGGGTGACAGCCAATTGAGTTGAATATGATTTCAGTTTAGCTGCAACTGATATCCGATGGTAAATTGGATAAGTGTGCTTTAACTTCACAAAGAACAGTTCTGGAATGGGGAAAATGGTTCCAGAAAGCAGTGGAGCTGTTAACAGTAAAAAATAAAAGTAGTTGGACAACGCTCCGCAGCGTTCCCGCTCACTTCAACCAATGCCCCTAAACATCAACAGTTGTTTGGACCATTATTACGCTGTTGCTGCTGCTATTGTAAATAAGCGTGAACCGGCAATGCTAAAACATCCTGCCAATGTGTCCTGTAGCACAGTGTTCCTGTCTGAAGCGTTGCTCTCCCGATTAAATGCAAATGCGAAGTGAAAAGACTCGTCTGACAAGCTAAGGGCTGCAATGATCCATTACAGTTGAGCTGGTTTTCACCGACTGGGTATCCTACCACAAGTGGATTCCTTGTTTGTTGCGAACAGATGAGCCTTTTGGCAAAATGAGACGGAGCAGCCCTGAACATGAGTTCCCAAGTAGTGCTTCCTAAGCCAAAGGGAATGCTAAAGTTGCACCAATGGCACACGTTGATTGTTGTAAAGGGCATTGGCTCGATGTTCTAGGTTATTGCACGATCATCATATTGCTATTCAATCAGTGGGAAGACAAAAAGCTGACAACTGCATTTTGATGACAATTTCTTTGAACAAATTGGAATGATGACCATGTATAGAGAGGGTTAAAGGGAAGTGTAAACGTTTGTCATTGTGTGAGCACAGTAACAAAAAAAAAGAAAAATACCAAATGTTCGAGTTCTGATACATTTTATGGGACTAACTGGAGATAGGCTCAGATGCAATGATGCGAAGGCGCATACATCTTCCACAGATGTTAATAGGCAAAAATCAGGAGAATGAAATAGTAAAAAATTGTGTACATCAAAGGCTGTCATGAAAGGCAGCGCTGTGATTGCCCCATCTAACAGCTGCAAATTCACAGAACCGAACCTTTTCCCTAATGTCAGAGCAGCCAGAAATATTACACTGCTTAAAAGAGGCTGGCATTTACATAGTTAAAGCAGTCTTGTCTTGCGTGCATTTCCAAACATGTGGCCAATGCTTTCTAAATGCGGGGCTAATCAATGTGGCAGAGAAAGGCTACGAGTGAAGGGTTTAAAAATGGTCATTCATGCATGTTGGATGTGTGACGATGATGTGGATCAGCCTCATATTCGTAATCAAATCTCTTGTGATGGACAGTCCAAATGGCCAATCATAGTAAAGGTCGAACATAATCTACTTTATCCTCCTGGTAAGTGCAGCCCAGATCTTCATTTACTGCTAATTTAGATCTGCTCAAGCTTGGGCGTCAAACTCAATTATTCAATATCTCCAATCACCAATAGAACACGGGAGCATTTCCATGCCACAAATCATGGCTGTGCCCTTCAGAAAATTGTGCCCTCATAGAAATAACAGATGGCCAGTACACTGGTATACATATATTTCTGCCACATCATCACCGAAGCTGCACTTGATGCAGTCTTCTCTAGCACGATGGGGATGCATGTGAATCAGTAACTTACTTGCCAGTACAAATAACACTGGTTTAAAATGCCAAAGCTGTGTCACAGGCTACAGTTTTCATTCAGTTTTCAGGTGTAAATTCATGATTTGAGTTTTCCATGCAAGGTATCGTTCTTATGTAATTATTTGAAGCAGGAGCACACACGGCATTCTTTAAATATATATGAAGTATATTCTTGTGGGGTGGCTGCAGAAATAAATACTGTGTATTTCTATCTGACTATTTTTTTGGTTTCAGTTTTGCTCAGCTGTGAATTGTTGATCTTCCTTTAATTTCCCAACTGTCTGGGATGTTTTGATTGATCACACTGGCGACAGTGGGGGTCATTACGACCCGGGCGCAAAGCGGGCACTGGTAATGACACTGGTGCCGGTAATCCCTTTGCGCCCTATTCCGAGGTCCCTTTGCGGGTCCCTCCCTTAAAGCCTGGTTTTAACAGGCGTTAAGGACGGGACCCGCAAAGGGATACCGGGGTCAATAACGGTACCGCAATTTACAGTACCGTTATTGACGCCTTCGCCCTTCCCACTGAGCCCTATGGGGACTCAACTGGGAATGGGGAATGGCTTTTCAAATGGGGACTTACCGGTCCCACAATAGTCGGAATAGACTGGTAAGTCCCCATACCACCAAGTCGGTGACGGTACTGGTATTGGTGCTAGTCATGGCACAAATAGCGCCATGACTAGCACCAACCTCGGAATGACGGCCAGTGTCTTTCGTTCACTTACTAAAATGGAAGCCTCGGCAGCAGAGGAGCCTTGGCCTTGATCTCTGCAGGAGCACATTCCTCTACAATATGGACCTTGTGGAGGGCCGGAGAAAGCGGCTGCAAGGACCTTACCTGGCCCGCGAGCCTTATGTTTTACAAGTCTGAGTTAGGTATTTTTTAAGAAAATACTTTGTTGTGTTTGCAGTTGCTTCCCCCAGACCTCTCAGACAGGGCAGTAAAGATTTCTGCTGTGTAAATTGTCAGCATTACGTTGGCGGGAGCGCTCTCCACTACACTTGCAGATCTCATGTTTAACAATAATTGGTAATCCATTCACCCGAGTTCTGCGCAGCATCTTTGGTTCCCCTAACATGGGAAACACTTTTCATCACTACATCCAAGTAAATGCTGCATTCCAGGCAACATCCATTGCGTGTTCTCAACTATTCCACTGTGTAATCTTTATTTCTAAGAGGCTATATGAAAATGGAGCTATGTTGCGCTGCCACTGTTCACTGTCAAGCATGCAATTACTGGAAGACAAATAAAGCTTTGAGGCACGCTGATTTCCTTAACTCAACTCCGGGAACGTCGCATCCAGCACACTTTTGTCACAGCGTTCCATTCCGCGCAGCCTGTAACGCTGCACACAGAGCTCATTTCCACAATGTTCCATTCAGCGAAGCCTGTGTCACATTTCCAACTGCAGTGCATAACATTAGCAGCAGCTCTGTAGATAGTTAAACAAATAATCGTTTGCTAGTTGTAACTTTCATTTGCACTTGCTGGCTGTGTTCAGAACAGGCAGGTCTCCCCCTTTTCAGGACCCCAAAGTACAGGATCGGAGAACTTCCTTACTGTGGGTGCAAGACGATATAGTGGCCCTCATTACGACCCTGGCGGAGGTCCATGGTGCAATTTGCACCATGGACCGTGGCGCAGAGCTGCCAACTCCGCCATGGGGGTTGGCGGACTTACCACCCCATTCCGACCTTGGCTGGGCGGTAAGTCCCCAATCCCCATTTACCCTTCCCCATTCCCATTTTTGCCCCATAGGGTATAATGGGAGTGGGGAAGGCGTTAATTACGCCACCGTAAATTACGGTGGCGTAATTAACAACAGGTCCCGTAGCGCCATGGATTTTTCCGCCCGGAAAAACCAGGCGTGAAAACCGCCATGGCGCTACGGGAACTCGTAGTAAGGCGGAAGGGTACGCCATGCATTACGCTGGCGTAATACCCCTTCCGCCAGGGTCGTAAGTGTCTCATTACAGTTTTGGTGGTATCCCAGGGATGCCATTTAGGGGTTGCTAGGGGTAGCAGCTGTGACCCCTGGGCATTGCTGTGCTTCCCCGGGAATATCATCTGCGACCCGTGCAACTCAATAAAATCAAATATTATAATGTTATCCAGTACTTTCCTGTCTGCATTCTCTGTAGACAGCCACAGTATTCAAACGCAGCAAAAGTCATAGCGCGGCAAGTGTGAAGCAGAGCAGTTAACCGGGCCTTCCAGAGATGAGGTTGCTTGGCAAACATACAGCAGGGTCCTTGCTACTGAGTTGAGTGTTCATAACCTTTGCAAGTTTGTCTTCCATTTCGGTGACTGGTGCCTTCTCCAGCAGTACGTGCAGTGGCCGAGGCTGAGCCGCTTTTCTTGGACTAGCCCTGAAGGCCAGTGTCCAGAAGGGGGGACTCTTAAACTAGCTGTGTGCCTGAAAGTCATGTCTTTTAAGGTGAGCGCTTGTTCCCTTGTATTGTTGCTCTTTTATTCCTGCATTTATAATCTGGAGGGGTTGGGAAGAGTAACGCCACTAGCAACTGAATGCTCACAGTTTACACAGCATTCTGGCAGATGTGTGTACTGGACAGCGGAAATGCAGTGAAATGGCAATAAATAATAATTTAAAAATGTAATTTCTTAATTATATGTTTCTCTGGCTTTTCCAATCCTGGGAGACTTCTTGCGAATCCTTTGTTCCTTCAGGCCTTAAAAATCAGCCTACCGAACCCTCTGCGGCAAAGCCAGTGTGGGCGAAGGGCACAGTTTGTGCGGCCCGGGTCCGCAGGTTACGCTGCCTGATCGACGTTCGGCACAACTACGTCACACACACTACGCCTCAACACTCTACGCCTTCTAGCCTTTAAAACCGGCCTACCGAACGCTCGGCCGCAAAGCCTGCGCAGGCCAAGGGCATGGTGTTGTGCACTGCAGATCTGCAGGTGCCTGATCGAAATTCGTTATGACTATGCCACACACCCTACCCCTCAATGCTGTACGCCTTCCTGTTCTTAAAAGCGGACTACCAAACCCTCTGCGGCAAAGCCCACGCAGGCCAAGTGTGTGGTGTTGTGCACCCTAGGTTACGCTGCCCGATCAACGTTTGCTATGATTATGCAACGCACCCTACGACTTGATGCTCTATGCATTCCTGCCTTTAAAACTGGCCTACCAAACCCTCTGCGGCAAAGCCTGCGCAGGCCAAGGGCATGGTGCTATGTGCCACAGGTCGGCAGGTTACGCTGCCCGATCAACATTTGTCATGACTACGCCACGTAATCTGAGCCTTGCCGCTCCATGCCTTCCTGCCTTTAAAACCGGCTTGGCGAACCCTCTGGGGCAAAGCCAGCGCAGGCCAAGGGCAAAGTGTTGTGCGCCTTAGGTTATGCTGCCTGATCGACCTTCGCTTCCACTACATCACACACCCTATGCCTTGATGCTCTATGCCTTCCTGCTTTTAACACCAGCCTACCAATCCCTCTGCGGCAAAGCCTGTGCAGGCCTAGGGCGCGGTGTGGTGTGCCGCAGTTCCAAAGGTTATGCTGCCTGATCGATGTTTGCTACAACTATGCCACGCACCCAATGCCTTGACGCTCTAAGCCTTCCTGCCTTTAAAACCAGCCTACTGAACCCTCCCCAGCGAAGCCTGCACAGGCCAAGGGCACAGTGTTGTGTGCCACAGGTCACGCAGCCTGATAGATGTTTGCTACGACTACGCCATGCACCCTACGCATCGGCTCTACACCTTCCTGCCTTTAAAACCGGCCTACCGAACCCTCTGCTGCAAAGCCTGCACGGCCCAAGGGCACGGTGTTGTGCGCTGCAGGTGTTTGGCTCCAAAGGTGCATGGTGCACTCCTCAATCCTCATAACTACAATGGCATCCCTCCAGTCTGTCGCAATGCTCACCCCATCCACCCTAACCACTACAGGCCTTTGGCCAGCCCTGCTGCTTGCTCCTGCCTACGACCCACCACCCAAAGCCCAAGGTAAGCCTCTGTGCGCTGGCTCACTACTCTTCATCCACCAATATTGTGCCTCCATCATCCACCCCTCCACCCCTCTACCCGTGTCACCCAACCCCTATGCCAAACTGCTCTCTGCACCCACTAACGCTAGCCTGCCACAGCACCCGCCTATGCCCCCAACCACCAACGCCAGCATTGCGCAATGCCCGTCTGTGAACACGACTCCCCACTGACTCCCAGTCACTTACACCAGCATTGTGCAACGCCCGCCTATGTGCACGACTCCCCACTAACCCTCAGTCACTTACACCAGCATCACACAATGCCCGCCTATGCGCATGACTCCCCACTGACCCCCAACACCTCATCACCCACCAACCCTCCACTCCCCCAAAAACCACCCCATCTCCTGTGCTCTAATCAACCCACACTCTGCCATCGCACAAGCCGATGACATCCACAACCACATTATCTCCCACAAACTCGACCGCCTGGCCATCACGGAAACCTGGCTCCATGATGCTGCAGGCCCTCCCTATCCATCACCACCCCCCCAGCTTTGCCAACCTTTGCAATGACCATGTCACCATAAAAGGAGGTGGAGTTGCACTTATCTCCAAAGACACTCTCCACATCTGTGACTTTGCCACACCACCACTCATGAACTGACAATTCCAATATGTCAATCTCCCTTTGTCTACCATCAGCACCATCAACATCCATCTGATCTACCACCCACAAGGCCTCACATCCTCCTTCGAGGATGGCCTCTGCCACCTCCTCCTGCACAACCTTAAACCCCATACCAAGTCCCTCACCCTGGGTGATTTTAACTTGGGCTATGGGGACCCATGTAACAAAAAGGCCACATCCCTTTCCTCCACTATGGATTCCCTCAACTTCTCTCAAACGATCCTCAACCCCACTCACTACCTCGGCCCTTCCCTATACTGGTTGTTCATCCATAACTGCCATCTCCTCATCATCTCCAACACCCCATGTGCCTGGTCAGACCACATCCTCATCCTTTTCTACATACTCACCAGCCAACCTGCCTACGGCGCACCCCCCTCCAGCCACCACCCACCTACTCCCGCTGCACCCGCTGCCTCACCAGCGACCACATCCTACCCCCTCCTCAACCTCCACACCACCACCACCGCTGGCAACAGCATTGACAAACTTGTCACCCTATACAACACCACCCTCTCCAGGGTTGTGGACACCCTTGCACCCTTAAAGAAATGTTCCCCCAAGACCTCTTCTCCTACCAACAAGCTCCACACCCTCCACTTCAAAAAGTGGCTCAGCATCGTGCCTGTCTCACATGCCCCTCCATTGAGAACAAAATGTCGCTCATTCAAACCAAAATCCAGCACAAACGCGCCTCCCTCAACCCCCCACCTCAGTCCCTTCTCCACCCCTCCTATACACCTGCACAGCACCCCCTTTTCAAATTCATTCACCTCACGACCCAAGAGGCTTCATCGCTACTCAACAGCCTCAAGCCCCCCTATGCAAAGCAGACATCAGCCCAGCCCCCCTCATAAAAGAATGCTCTGAGCCCCTGATCCCTCTTATCACGGCCATCATCAATGCATCACTCGACTCCTGCTCCAATCCATCCTCCATCAAAGAAGCCTGGATCACCCCGTTCCTGAAAAAAAAAAAATCCCTGGACCCTAACATCCCCGCCAGCCACAGGCCTATCTCCTCTGTCCCTTTCCTCCTGAAAATAATAGACTGGGCTGCCTATATCCAAGTCCAGAATCACCTAGAAAAACACCACCTTCTCAGCCCTCGACAATCCGGCTTCTGGCATGGTCATGGCACCCTGTCGGCCCTCCTGGACCTAAAAAATCAACTATATGATGCCTGTGACTCTAGCAACCTCTCTCTCCTCATGCTACTAGACCTATCTGCAGTCTTTGACCTGGTTGACCATACCATAGTCTGCAACCACCTCTCCACAGCTGCCCTATTTTCCCCCGAAGCCTGCCAATGGATCTCATCTGCTTTGTCTGACAGCACCAAACATGTTTTTGCAGGCAACCAGTCCTCCAGCCCCATGCTATCACCTGTGTTGTCCCCCAAGGCTCGTGCATCTCCCCCACCATCTGCAATGTCTTTAGCAAACCCCTCTTTGACCTCCTCGACTCCTGCCAAATCAAACATACCAACTATACCGACGGCACCTAGATCCTCATCCCACCAAGACACTGAAATTAACTTCATCTATAAATCTGTCCAATCAGGGATGGTGACCCACAGGCTTTTCCTGAACAATGATAAAACTGAGCTCCTTCTTGTAGGCCACCCAACCATCTAGCCAGCCTAGAACCTGAATATTCCCTCTTCACCATTCACAAAAACACTGTCCCGGTCTACCCAGTAGTTAAAATATTAGGCCTCCACTTGGACTCTACTCTCTCACTCACCAAACATGTGAATTTCATTCACTCCTCATCAGCATATGCTTCCAAACTCAATCAACAGCTGCCACCCGTACCTCTCCAACGACAATTTCATCAACCTCGCCCGAACCATCATCTGCTCCAAGTTGGACTACTGCAACTCTCTCCTCGCTGGCACCTACAAATGTAACCTGCATTAACTACAAACTGTTCAAAACAATTACCTCTGCGCTGCCCTGGACCTAGAAAAATCAGACCACAACTCTCAAGCCATGAGAGACGCCCATTGGCTGCCAGTGAAGAACCGAATCTCCTTCAAAGTTCTTACCTTGACTAACCGCTGCATCAATAACACTGCTCCCCAATACCTCTCAGAGCATATCACCAAACCAACTTCTTCCAGGCCACAAGACCTGCCTGTGCTAAACCTCCTGCACACACCAAGTTCAGAACTAGAGCAGGAGGATCCAGCTTCCTCACCCAAGCCACCGCTCTTTGGAACACCCTCCCACCCCACCTCAGAATGGAGAACTCTGTGCCTATCTTCAGAAAAGAACTCAAACATTTTTGTTTAAGGGAACCAATCTAACATGGAACCATGTGCATACCTGACTTGTATGTATCTGTAACCATGCCTCTATGCTCACAGTGCCTTGACGCCCTCGGGTTTTCGTGCGCTCTACAAATGCAATAAAAAATAAATAAATTCCTTGCCGCACAATATATGTGAGAATTATCTAACAAATGAAAATGCTTCAGAATACTTCTAACACCTGTAAATATATATGACCTGCTATAATCTATTTGTTTTTGGTTTTTTGCATATCTCGACAGGGGTTGACTGCAGATTTGCTTGGTTCTGGCTCATTTCCTAAGGGTTGAATTTGTTGACACATTCTTTTTCATTTCACGCAACAGTCCCATGTATTATCTTTCCATTGCATTGCAACATTTGGCCATGGATGTCTGCTTACGTTCACAGTAATTTGGTAAAATGGGCATGCAAACACTGATATTAACATTACATATGGTAAGCCATTCTTGTATGAAATGTATATCATATTATTATTTAAAATAAAGAAAATTAAAATAAAATACAAAAGTATATATTTCAGTGATATCGTAACCATATTTTTCTTACTGTACTGAGGAACAATGCTATGTGATGCCACCTCCTGTTTTGTCAAGGGGTGAAATGTTGTGTGCCATTACTTCCCATGATGTCACTTGGGGTGGGGTCAAATGACATCACTTCCTGTGATGCCATCAGAGATAAAGGGCCATGTGATGTCACTTCTGCTACCCAAGGCATTTTGGCAGAATGACGTCCTGTGGTATCCCACCAGTAAATCTGACAGGATGCCACCAAAACAGTAATACTGTTTCCACCACTTTGAATGCCGGAATTACCAGCATATTCTATCTGATGGAAACACTTGTAAATACTCATTCCATGTACCATACAACTCCATATAGCGGATTGCTGGAAATACCGGCAGTAGAATTACTGGTGCCGGTAATTACAGCATTTTGTTGCCGGTGGGGGCAAGATTTACCTTTAGCTATTGGCTGGAGGTGAATCAGTGTCCCCACTGGCAAACTTGTGTTTTGCCGGTATGGTAAAAGTGCTGGAATTAGCACCAGTTTTACCAGCACTTTTAAGGCACCAGTAAAACTGTTAAAAGGACCATAGGGCCTTGTTACAGTTTTGGTGGTATCCCACCAGTAAATACTGAGGGATGCCACCAAAACTGTAATACCATTTCCACCACTTGGAATGCCAGAACTACAGACATATTGCAATTGGTGGAACTGCTAGTAAATCCCCATTCCATGGAGTCCTCAATACATACTAGGTCCCAGTTATTCTTTTAAGTACATTATAAGAAGCACATGCACCTGGTCCATCCTCAGTCCTAGATAGTTCATGCCCCACTGACATCCATAAGAACATTCCCACATCAACAAGAATCCAACATTCCATAAGCGGTCATTCATTCACAGACACCAACATTCTAACAGATCTGCAGGACAAAGACAATGGACAACTCACCCATGCATCTCCCACATACTGATACCCAACTATATTACTATGAGAAACGTACTTAATGACTTAAACCTAGAGCAGGCTATTCAATTTAAAAAAATGGCAAAATCGCCTTTTTTTGCACCCATTTTTGGAAAAAGTCTAAATTTCTCCAGCAATTACCAATTACAAGAGGCATTTAAAATGAATTCCTATGGGATCTGCCTGCTTTTGCGGATGCTAACAACTGGGGGATTGCATAGGAAACCATTGATTTTACAGCAGCATGAAAATGGCTTGCTTGTGTAAAAACAAAAGTGGAGCTGACATGCAAGGCGGGAATGTGTGCCACATGCCGTGCCCCACACTGACTGTAAAAACAATTAAACACCAGAGCGTGTTAAAAAAGGTGTTAACCTTGAGTACCCTTTTCAATGCTCCAGGGGTCTAGAAAAGGAGACACTCCCAGTCACTGTTTTGTTATGAGACATAGTTATGTATTTATTTTATTTATGACATTTGTTAAATGCCCAAACCCAGTGGTCTCACAACGTTAGTTACAGCATATTTTCAGTTACAAGTACAAAAATCAAGTGTTCATATACAGGTGGCATCAATTATATTTGTCAAAAAGCCATGTTTTGATCCGTTTTTTTAATATAGGGTAAAATTGTTCATTTCTAAAAGGTGCAGGCAAAGTGTTCCAAAGAGAGGGAGCTGCAACTGCGAAACTGCCTCCTGCCCTTTTGCTTTTGTACTTAGGAGTATCCAGCTAGATAGTGGCACTATATCTTAAAGTCCATTGTTTTGTTTTTAGGGTTATACTGTCATTTAGGTATGCAGGTGCAGCCTTGTAAATGCACTTGTGGTCCATGGGCAACCAATGTGCTTCACGTCTGGTTGAGGAAATGTGGTTGCTGCATTTTAAGCCAAGAGCGACTCTTTGGCTTTGTTTTGTAGTAGTTGTAGTTTGGATAAGTTTGGAAATGAGGCCCAGGAGGAGCCCATTGTAATAGTCCAGTCTGCAAAGGATCAGAGCTCGCGAAGGTCAGGCAGTTGTGTGATGGCAAGAATTTTCTGCTTGGTAAGATGATTTTAGAAGTGCATGCCATTGAGGAGGAGAGGGCATTGCTATGCCTAGCCATTGAGAGATCAGCTTCAAGGTAAACTCCCAGTGTTTTTTCGTGTTTACAGAGGGATGGAAGTGCCATCAATAAGTATGGAAGAGTAGTTTCTATGAAATCGGGCAGGGGAGCCCACAATGAGGAGCTCTGTTTTATCTTTTTTTTTTTTTTATTTTTTTTTTATTGTGATATAACCTCATTTGGGTTTTTTTTCACATTCAAAACAATACATATATCTAAATTACATTTAAAATCAATTTGTCACAATTTTATAAAAATTAGCATTTTAAAATAAAATTCATCACATCAATATCTAATTGCTTTTCCCTTATTTGGCAACAAGTCAGCAATGTTCTGGCAGAATAAAACCTGTCTTTTGCAAGACCCTTAGGATGTTTAAGGTTAGTTTTGTTTCGTGACCCGCAATCATTCTTTCCCAGAAGGCATCAGAAGATAATCTATCCAATGACCCAACTAAATCCCCTAAATGTTCCACCCTGATTTTCCAAGTGCCTTTACAGAATCTTAGCAGGTGCTCTAGCGTTTGTTTACTTGGATCTGAGCATTCCATGCATAAACTACGAGTCCCTTCAATGACTCCCCATTTGGTTAACACTGACCCAGTTTTAATCAAATTTAATCGTACCCTCATAAAATTGTGTCTTCCTTTTGGATTAGGGAACATCATCAAGTATCTCGGTACTACACCCTGTTTTTTCCCGTACTTGAAGAACCCTTCAGGAATGGAGGATGATCTCACCATGTCCCCTGTCGAGATCCAATCTCTCAAGGATAAGAGCTTCTTAACTTTCAGCGGGTTTGAACTCAGAGTTATTTTATCAGTTTCACAATAAGTCAGCAGATTTTCTGCTATCTTTTTGAGTTCTGTCAAGACAAGTGAGGAATCTAAATTCATACTTTCTAGGAGATTTTCATATAATGTATTATTCATTGGCAAAATAATTGACCTGTACAAGGACAGGAGTTTCCAGTCAACTACATATTTTAAAGATTTTAATCCAAGCTCGTATCTGAGAGTTATCGTGTGTAATCCTTTAGGCAATCCTAATACCGGTTTCCAAATGTATCCTTCTATTTTTTGCCAGTCTATTGACCACAACAAAGGTTTGGATTCAATTCCGTACAATAGTACTGGGATTACTTTGGCCACATAAAAGTTTATGACAGGCATGATTGAAAATTTGCCATAAAGGCTGGCAATCTTCTTCATCTGGGCTATGAGTTGTGTCCCTTTAGCCAGGATTTCACCATACTGTTTCCCAACTGTAGGGGACGCATGCACAGTGATACCCAGATACATTACTTCTTTCACAACCGGTATCTGATTACTGCCAATTGACCACCGATATTTTCTTTCTTTGCAGCCTTTCTGCTCAAATATTACGATCTTAGATTTATCTGGATTTACGACCAAGTCGTTTAATTTCATGTATTTGTCAAGAGCATTCAACAATCTTTGTAGACCGATGGGAGTTCTATCAAGGAGGACTATGTCGTCCGCATACATAAGCCATCTTACGACCAAAGACCCGACCTTAGGGCTTATTAGTGATGAGGATTCTAGGGCATCTTCAAAATCACTCAAGTAAAACTTAAAAAGAAATGGAGCAACCATAAACCCTGTCTAACCCCCCTATCTATGCTTATGTATTCTGACAAATAACCATCTAGGTTTAGTCTTACTCTAGCTGTGTTTCTTTCGTGAAGTTTTACTAGTATGTTAATTAGAGTTTTGGGTGCTCCTTGTTGTTCCAACTTGCTCCACAATTTATCTCGATTTACCATGTCAAAAACACTTGACAAATCGATAAATGCTCCATAAAGTCTACCTTTGTTGTTTCTATCTTTCAGGTTTGATAATGAAGCTAATATTATACCATTCAATGAGGTTGAATGGCCTTTTCTAAATCCAGTCTGCTGTTTAGGGACTATGTTTTTTTGTTTTGCCCAATTTTCAAGTTCTCTTAATATCAGACTAGTGAACAACTTACTTTCTACATCAAGCAGTGTGATCGGCCTGTAGCTGATGGGATTTTTTCGATCCCCCTTCTTAAAGATCGGAATTATAATTGCTGTCTTCCAAGAAGGTGGAATTATTTTATTTGCGATTACTTTCTTGTACAGGGTATAAAGGATTTCAGCCCACAGAGTCCCGTTTCCTTTAAGGACTTGATAAGTTAGTCCATTTGGGCCCGCAGATCTCGATGCCGAGGATTTTAGGATCAAATTTAAAATATCCTCTTTGTCAAAATTTAGGCCCCAATTTCCATTTTCACTGCTATATTTTTGTCCTCCCATTGGTTCCTGATATTTTATACTGAAATAAGTTATCCAATTTGCTTCCGACACATTATTCGTCTGAGCAGTAGTTTGATGTGATAGAGGAGCATTTATTAGTGACCAGAAATTTCTCGAGGAGTTATTTTGTAATGCACGCAGCATCTCTTCCCCATCTTTCTGCCATAATTTTCCTCTATATTGTCTAGTCCAACTCTTCAAATCATTTTTATTTTTTTTTGATACTATCTCTAGTTCTAGTGGACTTTTAGCCTGTTTCTTGGCGAGTCTTAATTGTTTTTGCGTCTCCCGTTTTTTTACCCATACTTCTTCATCAAAAAAGTGTTTGTGTACTCGCTGCGGGCCCTTTTGGGTGCTTGACGGAGGATCAATTAACCATAAGAATTCATGAAACCGTGATGGGTCACAGTGCTGGTACAAAATATTTTGTTCTCCTAAATTGGCAAATCCATTCAGGGCTTTATTTAACCGCTCTCCTTCCCTCTTGTATTTTGTCAACCAGTTTTTCTGCGCATTAATTTCTACTCTTTGGTCCCAGATATCTATTTTTTCCTCACTAGACCAATTTAAATGGGCGACTAATCGCTTGTGATCACTTGTTCCACCCTCGGCCACAGAAAAATATATACAAGTATCAAAACATTCGGTTGATAGAAGCATGTAATCCAATGTCGATTCCGAGGAACCCCTCTCCCACGTTGTGACTGATGGAACATCACCTTCTATGGAGCCATTTAGGAATTTTAAATTCCAGTCCTCAAAGAATTTCGACCATTTTCTCCCATTATTCGTAGCTTTTTTCATTTTCCCTGTATGGCTTTTAGATTTAATACATTGCGAATTTAAGTCGCCTGCCACCAATAAATGTGCCCCGGAGTACGTTATGTTGATATCACAAAGAGTTGTTGCAATTGACTCTTGAAACTCTGAGAGTTTTTCCCTCACGGGGTTCCAGTACAAGTTAACAATTATTATCTCCCTACCAAGGGAACTTTTGGGGGCAATAACCACTCTCACTACCAGTATTCCTTCCTGTTTGCAAGGTAACATTGTTATTTCTTTAAACAGGGTCTTTCTACAGGCGATCAGCAAACCTCCCGTCGGTCTTCCCTTGGTCTTGCAGTTAGCAGGTTGTGCTATCAGTGCAAAGCCTTCAAGTTCCGGGGTGTTTACTAACCATGTTTCCTGTAGTAAGATCAAATCATTTCCCCCAAACAGCAACGCTCTCATTTTGTTATTTTTAAATGAACTGGATCCCCGGGAGTTCCAACTAGTGATTCTCAATTTATCACTATTAAAGAGACCTCTGTGATACACTCAACTTCTGGCAGACCTGCATGATTATCTCTGGTAGCATTGACCAAGATGTTGTTTGTGACCCATCATTAATAATATTTTCGTTTTTTCCCCGATTGATTTCATGCAATGAGGAAGTGTTTCCCTTGGTTAACTCGTATTCCTCAGTTTCAATCGTTTCTATTACATAAGATGGCAATTGGTCATGTACTTCCAAACCCACCTCCCTTAATCTTTCTTGTAGGTTTAAAAAGGCTTTTACCCCCAATTTGGAAACAAATCCAACTTCAATTAAACTGGTACATTCTGGCTGCGGAAAATGAACATATTCAATATCTTTTGTTGAGAATAAATATAGTTCTGGGAGTTTTTTGACCAGTGATAGAATCGCGCTCCTATTCAATGGTTTACCAGACTTACGATTTTCCTCATTTGTAAACCACAGTCTCGGAATTGCATATGGATTCGGATCCTCTTGGGGATTTGTTATTCTTTCAGTTTCCATTTCTGAGGATGAGTCTCCCACTGGGATGTTGATCGTCTCTTCTCTTCTTACCTCTTTGATTTGGTCGTTGTCATTCGTATTCGATGTTGATGTTTGAGTGCGTATTGTATCTTCTGCATGACCCGTCGTAGAATCCTGAGTGACTATCAAATCTCCGGTCTTTATTTTTGTTTGGTTGAATATTGGAGCGATTCTTAGTCCGATCTGGGTCTGCATTGGTACTTTGAAAGCCTTTTTTTGTTTTTGAAGAAATATAGGAGCTATTTTTAACAGCTTCCCTGTAATCTCTGATCTCGTCAGATCGTTTCGGGGTTGATTTCTATCCGGGTCCACTGTTTTCTCTTCTGTTTGAGTACTCATTGATTTCTTTACCAGGTGTACTTCTCCTTCTACTTCGGGGATTCTATCAGTCTGATGTCTTTTCCTTTGTTTTTTGGGTTTGTTTACCCCGACGATTCTTTCTTGTTGTAGAGAGTCGTTACCTTTGCTCCTATCTTCTTTATCCAAGCTGTTTTGATTTTCCTTAATTTCAGCAGGATCTGAAATCCCCTTAACAAAGCTATTTACCTTTGATTTTTTTGATCTAATATTCTTCACGTTTTTTGTTTTCTTTTCTTGTCGACCTCGTGACTTTGAGTCTATGTTATTTTGTTTTTGGTTCTTCCGCCTTTCTCTCCTCCTTCTCTTGTAAGATTGTTGCGAACTCTTCTTCCACATATAGTTGTTCTCAGCATCATCTTCTTGATTCTCTATTGTTTCCCGTCGATCTTCCTTCAGCTGTTCCATCGTTGACTCAGCAATCTGTGCCAGTCGACAGAATTCTTCCATTGTTGATTCTGATAAGGGAGTATCATCCCCGAAGGTGTTCAATTCGAGAACTGAGTCTTTTGCTTTAAAAGCTTGGTTTTGGTTTAATGAAGAAATCGGTACATTTCTTTCGTTAATTTGCAGTAACAGATCCTTAATCTCCTTATTCTCACTCCTAATAGAAGTCATTTGATGCTTAATTTCCATTAAATCTCCACTATGCTTTGTGTAACCATCTTCCATCTTTATCATCAAGGGTAGAACTGAACAGTTTATTACATTGTTTTGGCCTACGACTGAAAATTCGAGTTGTTCGATATCTTTTGTCATTTCCATTAAAATCCCTGTATGGGTCTGCACATCTCTTTTTAGAAGGTCAAAAACTTTCACCAAGGAGTTTAAAACAAAATTTAAAGCCGGGAGAGAGGAGTCACCATCGTTTAGGTCTTGGTTCTTGTTTCCATGTGTAGTACTTGGTTTTTGCACTGGTAAATTCAGTAAAATTCCATCAGCCGCGACCATGTCCCCTCTTGAAGCCACTGTTGAGTTTAATCTTTCCTCATACAGGTGAGTATTCTGCACCGAATTCAACAGATGATTTGGGGTCCTTGAGAATTCCATAACTGGGATGGATGGTTCAGATCTACTGGTCTCCGTTTGTAAGTTGGTGTTTTGATATGAGGGTTTTAGGGCATGGGACATAAGTTCATTTAAATTTTCTTGTGCAGATTTCTGGAAGTAGTAATCAATTGTCCCTTTTATGTTAGTTGATGTAAGAGTAAAGTCTTTCACCTGGCTAAAAGGGGTGTTCCTAATTGGGTCCCTTGAAATGTCTCCCTCCGTTAAATTATCCGCTTGAGGTTCGTGATGGATTTGTGCCTCTATTATGTTGTTATTTTTTGTCGAGGCAGTCGGAGTTTGAGAATTTACGGGGTTCACATCTTCATGCAAGGACTTTTCAACATAGGAACCATCCCATTCTGGAGCTCTTAAATCATCAACGTGTTGTCCACTCCTTAGATTGTAACGGGCCATTTCTTACCCTTTCGTTGGCTGAGAATTAGGCCAAAGAAATATGGGGGATCAAAGGAGTAAGTTCTCCCGCAGTCTCCCCCTTTTTAGTTTATATAGCCTAGATCCGGCCCAGTCACTTCCTTTCCGCTGACCGCTCCAAAGTTTCTATTAGTGAGCTGCAGATTATCTCAGAGTAACCTCTGGTACTCTTGTTTAAGGAGACTTATTAAGGGCTTGTAAAAGGGACTTGCGGCCCGAGATCACTGCTGTCTAAAAGTAAATGACAACAGCCCACCCTTTGTCGATACCGGTATCGATGTTTATGTACTAGCACAGGCCCAATACTAATGTTAATGCGCTAATACGTGGCCCACCGGACTTGCTATCTATGGGTATGGCGGATATGGCAGGGGTCACCACCGCAGGCTACTTCAAGCCGCCGTGTGCACTCACCTCGGTAACTCTGTGCCCCTATGTCTCTGTGCCTCTATGCCTCTATGCCTTGGCCGGCGCCTCGCGGGTCCCCGCGGATTGTGAATACTGTATACTGTAAATACTACTACTACTATTACTGTGAGTATCACAAGAGAACGCTAGGCAGGGCTCGGCGGGGCTTGTAACCAAAGACAATTGCAGGCTACTGCAGGCTACTTCAGGTCACCGCCACCGCCACCGGACCGCCGCCGGACCGCGGATCTGCGGATCTGCGGCGGGCACCCACCTCTGAGTCTCTGAAACCTCCGCTGCCTTCGTCTCAGCCTCACAGCCTCACAGGTGCGCTTGATCCACTAATCCACAGGTGCACCCGATCCACAAAATCTATGGTCTAGGATCCGTCGAGGCCGCCCTGAGCTCCCTGAGCTCGATCTCCACCGTCGCCGCTGCTCAATCCAGGGAGGGTCCTACTGCTGCTAGAGGAAAGGACCCACTCCCGTGCGCACACGCTTCGCGCTTCACGCTACACCGTCGCACCGTCACAGTCAAGCCGCACTGAGGATCTGCACCAACGAGTACTGGCGTACAGAATGTCAGCCGCTTCCGACTATCCGACAGTAATAGTTTTATAGCTCTGTTTTATCATCGTAGAAGCACAGGCTGTGCGTAGCCATCCAGTTTTGGATGATGATACACACTGTGTTGTTTGTGATGGTGTCCTGCATATAGTCCCCAGTGATAGGGATAAAAATGTGGGTGTCATCATCAACCTTTGTATATGCAATACCTAGGGAATTTAGGACCGCAAAGAGAGTTTTTGTATAAGTGTTGTAGAGTGTTGGTGAGAGGCAGGAGCCTTGGGAAACCCCAAGTGGTGCAAGGATGGGATCTGCTGCCTCTTCACCAATGAAGCCTCTAGTGGGGTATTCCGATTAGAATGATTTGACACAGAGTGTGGCTTCATGGGAGAAGTGAAAGTTTTGAGATTCACAGCGTTTTCATGGTCGACTAAATCGAAGGCGGCCGATAGGTCAAGGAGGAGGAGAATGCTTAGGTTTCCAGCGCCACGCATCCTGTCCATCTGGATTTTAAGGTCCAGTAAGGCAGTTTCAGTGCTATGCTTTCGGTGAAAGCCTGATTGCCTAGAGCCAAGGAGATGGTTGCTATCCAAACAGTGTTGGATTTGGGCATAGGCCCAATCTATTATCTTCAGTAAAAAGGGGACAGTGGTGATGGGGTGGTAATTAGCAGGAATGATAGGGTCGAGGGTGTTTTGTTTATTTTTAGTAGAGGTTTTATCAAAGCTGCTTTGATGTTGGTGGGAACCGAATTTGAGGCAAACGAGGCATTGATAAAGTCAGTGATGATAGGAACTAGCGTGGGTGCACAGAGTTTCACAAGGCGGGCAGGGCACTTTTCTCGCTTGCAGTTAGATGGTGTTAGGGTAAGTATGGTGGACAGTGTCTGCTCTCGAATTATTTTGTTGAATTTGAACCGGGGAAAACTGTGTGGAGAGTTGTGGTTGGCACAGTCAGCAGTGTTTGAAATAATGGGTTTGGTAGCAAGGGCCTCTTTTTGGCCTTGATTTTAGTGATCTGACCAAGGTACTTCAGTAATGGACTTAATGTTAATGGCGGAGTTGGCAGTAAGGATCCAATCGAGAATTTTACATTTGTTGTGCATGGGTGTGTTGATGAGTTGGGAGAATTGCATATCTTGAAGGGCTGATGCTAGTCCAGTTACAAATAGGTAAATGCAAGTACAGCGCAGGCTACAAACAGTCAACTCCAGTAGTTACACATGGGTTAAATGTAAGTGCAGTGCAGGCTGCCAGCGTCAAATCCAATATTTACAGGTTGGTTAAATGCAAGTAAGCGCAGACTGCGAATGTCAAATCCAGTAGTTAGATGTTAAATGCCAGTGAATCGCAGTCTGCAAAGAGTCAAATCCTTTAGTTACATACAGGTAAATGCAAGTGCAGAGCAAGATGTGAAGAGTCAAATCCAGTAGTTACATATAAGTAAATGCAAGTGCAGCACAGGCTGCCAGTGCCAAACCTGGTAGTTAAATATAGGTAAATGCAAGTGCAGCGCAGACTGCCAGTGTCAAATCCAGTAGTTACATATAGGTAAATGCAAATACAGCACATGTTGCCAGTGTCAAATCCAGTAGTTACATATAGATGAATGCAAGTGCACTGCAGGCTGCCAGTGTCAAATCCAGTAGTTACATATAGGTAAATGCAAGCGCAGCCAGGCTGCCAGTGTCAAATCCAGTAGTTACAAATAGGTAATATGCAAGTGCAGCTAAATTCAACTTTTGCAGGGCAAGTGAAAACACAAGTGAGAACACAGTGTGGCCATTGGGTGCAGTTAAAGTACATTTCTTTGAAAGAATATTGGGGGTTGGGGTTGGAAGCCAAGATGAGGAGGTGGGGCAGTAGAGGTGTGGAAGATCGCTGATTTCATTAGGGGGAACTAACCTTCAGCGGGAAGGAAGTACTCCATTGATTGTAGACCACTCAGATGTGTCCAAGTATTCCTATGCCTCCATCTGTCCAGGTGATGGAGTAAAGGGGGGGGGGCTTAGGCCCGGCCGGGCAACGGACAGGGGAACAAGCAGGGCCTTAGGTACAGCCTTTGCAAAGAGGTTTTCACTATGAGTGCAACTCCTCCACCAAGGGGGTCCGATCTAAGGATGGTGTAATTGGGTGGCACCTGCGGCGCAAGGGTATGGCCTAAAGCTGGGTGTATCTAGGATTCTGTATCAGCTAATCGGTCGATCTGGTGTTCCAGTATCAGGTCGTGGGCATCAACTGCATGTGTTCCTAGACAGCGAGTATTGATCAGGGTGTGTTTAAGGCTCTTTTGTTGATCAGTTGGAGGTGAGGTGGGGTCAGATTGGAGAGATAGAATTATTTTGCTTGCAAGTCATGGCGGTGGTGTGTAGGGGCCTGTGAGTGTGGGTATTTTAATGCTTTGTTTGATGGAATGAGCAGTGGAGGTGCCACAATGGTTGGAGTAGAGGGTTCCCCAAAGGAGGTAGAAGGATGCACTGGGACGGTGTGAGTGCTTAGTCTGCGCAGTCCTAAGAAGGGGCGTGAGATAGGGAGTGTGTCAGTCGAGGGGGTGAATGTTCTTGAGGCGAGAGCAGAGAGTTGTCCCTAGGCAGGCTTTGGTTATCCCAATGTAGTCTGGGCCTACGATGGTATGCGTAGGGTGTGTAACAGCACAAGGAGTGGTGGTTTCACCATTTTTGGGTAATGACCGCTATCTGTGTGTCTGTTTGGTGTTGTAATGTTTAGATGGCTTGTGGGATGGTTTGCCACAGGTGCCCCTGGAAGAGGTGTTATTGGGCACGAGGATGCTGTGTATGGAGCAAGTAATGTCTGGGGTGATGTTTGTCATGCTACTTGGAGCTTCATATTGGCGATTGGTGAGTGAGGGACTGTTACTAGAGCGGATGATTGAGTTTACAATCATTTTAGCTGTGCTTTTGCTTTGTGTACAAGGTCCTGTTGGAGGGGTCGGGTCTAAGTGCAAATGGTTGGGCGCAAGGGTGGCTACATGTGTGGTGCTGTGAATAATTCTGAAAGTGGGATTGAGGAATGTGCTAGGTACCGGCAGTCTTAGAGCAGCTAGCATGTTGTGCTCTATGAAGAACAATGACCTTGGCTGACTCCATACAGCAGGGCACAGCAAAGGAGCACAAGGTAAGAGGTTGGGTTGTTTGCCTAATGGTGCGTTGGGATGTCAGTGGGGCGAAGAAGGCATCTGATCTTTGAATGTGTTGGGTAGGGGGAACACTGTTTGCAGGTGGCCCATGGTGGTATGATAAGTGCAGACAAGGATGTGGTAGGAGCCGTAGATAGGCTGGAAGCTGATTGGATGTCAGTAGGGCAGCATAACATTTACAATGATATTGCTTCGCTCTTGTGTACTTCCTACCTTGTGCGAGTGGCGGTGTAACTCCTGGGGTGTCCTGCGGTTTGCCAGCGGTGGGTTCAAGGGGTGGTAACTCTATGGGCTGAGTGACGGGCCCTATGGTCGTCACGTTCTGACAGGCCCAGAAAGGGAGGGCCTTACTCATGAGCCATAGTAGGTGGCCGGCATTGCCTGCCAGCTCCCTGCCAGCTCCCATGAGCCTCTGCAGGTAGTACAGAAGCCATCCAATCAGGGATAGGAGGAGGCAGGCCAGGAGTCTGAGGCCATTTTGGAGCCTCCTCGAATGAAGATGTGTCAGCCATATTTGGATGTACAAACTGCGCATCAGTGAAAAGCTGTTCAGCTGAGTGAAGCGATGGCCTGATCAAAACAGGCCCAGAGGCAAAACACGTGGGCTCAGTTAGTGGGGAGTAGGCGAAAAAGGTTAACATGGGATGATGAGTTTGACGCCGAATGTACCAAACAAGGTTCATACAGTGGGCCAAACTATTCTTGGAGACTATAGGGTGGTAGGGGCATCGGAGCACGAATTTGAGTAATGAAATTAAAGCATGGGTTTTAAGGTGCGCTTTTTTTTATTGATATATTTTCTACCTGTCCCCTTCGTGATACATCGCCTTATCATCTGGGCTTATTTGTTTCATGGGATAGAAGTCATGCTTATAAAAAAGAGATAAAAATGCAAGTATCATGATGCAAAGGCAAAAACTGGGCCAGAGAGGCTTCACACACCTGGCATGACAGAAAGAGAATCACTGATTTTAGGCCATGCAACACTTCATCATACAACTCATGTGATTTAGAGGACCATAAATAATATCATGAAGGATGGTATCTGGCCCACGAGCCAGATTTTGGGAACCACTGTACTCTGAATGATCATTTGGAATGTAAACTGTGTGGATATACATGTGTTTAAAACATACATACATTTTAAAAAGAGCCTTTATGTCACAGGTTTTATTGCATAGTTTTTAATTGGTTATGCATGCGTTTGAATATATATATGTTTGTTTCAATAAATGCATGTTGTTTGTTTAGACACTGTACTTTTATGGAAACGTACGTTTCTGAAATAAATTTTATATTGTTTGAAAAATTGAATAAACTGATCTTAGAAAATAAAGAATACCCCAAATTCAAACACACATCAAGTTATGTCTCTTGACTGTTGCAAAACCAGTTGTTCTTGGACTTTACAGCCGTAGAACGGCGTCATAATGGACTGCGATAGTTGAGCCGTCTCTCTGCCTTCGGCAAAGGGCAACACATGTGGCGTTGGCCCTTTAAGGGTACGCACTCGACGGGGTGACGTTCACTCCGTCGCGTGCGCAGTTAAATAAACGGGGCATTCCCGGTGACGACACAATCACCGGGGAGCCCACACTGGTAACACCGCTGTCTCCGTGTCTCTGTGTCACAGGAGGTGGGGGTCTCACGGACGGCGGCATCCGGAGACCGCCAACAGTGGCGACGAGTGCCGGGATCACTTCCTGGAACAGGCGGAGACATTCGCTCAGAGCGTAGATGATCCTACGTGAACGCTCCAGCGAATTCTGACCGCGGAGAAGGAAGAGACACACGCGGCCGGCGGCCATCTTGATGAATAGGCCTCGGAGACTCACGGCTTCATAACGAAGCGTTGGTGAGCCATCCGAACATAATTTTTGGCTATTTCAGCGGCGGACAGTCCCTGGAAACAGCACGTGTCAATTTCAGAATGATTCATTGACATTTTCACTGTTTTTCACCGAGTAGATGGGTGAGACTCTATGGGAAGCCTGCTGAATGCACTAGGGGTCTCCCCCCCTGCTCAATTTTTGGACATTTCATTGTCTGCCTGCTGGCTTGAGTGATACATCTGCGAGGAGTGCGCCTGGTGAGAGGCAGAATTTAAACCATCTCTGGAGGCTGACTGTTGGTGGTGAGTTGCGGCCCCATAAATTATATCTTCTGGGGTGCCTGTGCGCTATCCACCATGAGTCAAGCTGCTGCTGCTGCGCCTCCGCCTGCTTCCCCACTGAAACCACCTGGGTCCCTACAGCCAATGCCTGAGTTTGATACCTCGGGTGCTCCATCAAGCCTGGGACAGAGGTGGAAGATGTGGATGGATAGGCTTGAGATGTACTTCAGGGCCACGATGGAGACAAGCGACGACAGCAAGCTGGCCACTCTCCTGTACTCTGCTGGCCCAGCAGTGCATGAGATATTTCTGTCCCTGCAGCCGGCGGATGGGTCGTTTGCCGCGGCAAAGGATGCACTCCATAATCATTTTCTGCCAATGGCCAACGCAGATTATGAACGTTTTCTCATGGGAACGGCTCGACAGAAGGATGACGAGACTCTGGATGTGTTCTATGGGCGGCTGCGGAGACTGGCGGTGCCATGTGCATGGAACGACCCTGAAGTCATGATTCGCAACCAACTCATTCAGGGGTGTGTCTCTGGGAAACTGAGGCGCCAGATATTGCGCGAGCCTGGCATTACCCTTCCTCGCATCCTAGAACTGGGAAGGTGCCACGAAGTGTCGGAATTGCGGGCGACCACAATGGAAGCTGGTGCCCGCCCAGGCAAGGTGGAGGAGGTCTGCGCGGTCGGAAGAGGCCGTGGAGCGAGGCGCCCCATGAACACTCAGAGCCCGCGCCGGCCTGGGACTACTCCCTCGTGCCCAAAGTGTGGGTATGATCTCCCGCACCCAGCTGAATGCCCTGCGACTGGGGTTAAGTGCGGTAGGTGCGGAGGCGCAGACCACTTCGCCGGGATGTGCAGATCTGCAGCTCACAAGGTAGTGCCTAGGGGGCCTGTTCGAGCCGGTTTCTTCCAACCCCAAAGGACGTCCAACGTTGCCCCCCTCAGGAGGGGGAGGAGGAGGAAGAGGACGAGGAAAACGTCTTCTTCGTGTCCAGTGTGAGCATGCTGAAATCCCGCTCCAAGAGACAGCCCAGGTGCAATGTGCTTGTCAATGGAGACTCTGTACCAATGCTAGTGGACACCGGTGCGTCCGTGAATGTGATGGCCAGACAGCACTATGATACCATGCAGGGCCCGCCCACGCTGACCGCACCGAGAGCACGCATATTCGCTTTCGGCGGCGATCAGCCCCTTCCTCTGGACGGCGTATTCATGGCTGATGTTCAATATGGTGACTCACACATCCGGGCCAGATTCTATGTCACACCGGTGAGCGACAACACCCTGCTTTGCTGTGCTGCGGCTGAGGCGCTGGGAATTGTCACATTTGCAAACTCAGTGTATTTAGACGACATTCAGATACTCCTGGCCAAACACAGCTCCCTGTTTGAAGGCATTGGACAGTTGTCAATCCAACCAGTGGCGCTGAAGCACCGGCGAGTTCCTTTTCATCTCAGGGATCTGGTGGATCGAGAACTGGACAATCTGGTGGGGCTGGACATTATTGAAAAGGTTGAGGGCCCCACCCCGTGGGTGTCTCCCATTGTCATCGCGTGCAAGCCTAAACAGCCAGATGCGGTGAGGATCTGTGTGGACATGCGACTCCCCAATAAGGCCATAAAGAGGGAGCGGCACTTGACCCCTACCATCGATGACATCATAGCAGAACTGCAAGGGGCGAGGTTCTTTTCCAAACTGGACCTGAGAGCAGGCTATCATCAGGTGGTCCTGCACCCCGAGTCCCGCTACATCACAACCTTTACCACTCATCGAGGTCTTTACCGATACAAGAGGTTGAGTTTTGGGGTGTCTTCCGCGGCGGAGGTGTTCCAAAACATCATAAGAGGGGCACTAGCGGATCTGGATGGAGTCCTTATCCGACGACATCTTGGTGTATGCCAAGTCAGAGACGGAGCATCTGGCACGCCTGGCCAAGACCTTTGAACGCCTGCGCTCGCTGGGACTCACCCTGCACAAGGACAAGTGTGAATTTCCGAAAACAACGATCAAATTCTTTGGGTATGTGTTTAAGGCGGATGGGGTGTCACCGGACCCCCGCAAAGTGAGGGACATAAAGGAGGCGCGTCCGCCAGAGAATGTTGCGGAGGTGAGGAGCTTCTTGGGCATGGTTACTTACTGTGGCCGTTTCATCAGGAATCTGGCATCCCGTTCAGAGCCGTTGAGATCGTTCACAAGAAGGACACCACCTGGCAGTGGGGCCCCCTTGAGCAGGCGGCATTCAATGACATCAGAGGTGCCTTGGCGGCGGACGACACCATGGCGTTCTTCGATCCGAGCCTGCAGACAGAGATCGTAGTGGACGCCCGCCCATATGGACAGGAGATTCGACCCATAGCATACGCCAGTAAGGCGCTCTCCGACACCGAGCAAAGGTAATCCCAGATTGAGAGGGAAGCCCTGGCGGTGCTGTGGGGTTGCAGACATTTTCGCATCTACATTCTGGGGCGCCCCGTGACTGTGGTCACGGATCACAAGCCATTGTTGCCGATCATGGCGGGCTCATCATCCCGTCCACCAGTGAGAATAGAGCGCTGGATGCTCGCCCTGCTCGAGTATGGAGTGTCGTTGACATATCGTCCAGGGGCTAACAACGTGGCAGACTACCTCTCTCGACACCCAAGAGGGGACTCGCAGGAGTCTGCATCAGCGGAAGAGGCAGACGAACATGTCCGCCTGGTCGTGGAGACGGCCACCCCAAACTCCATGCAGGTGGAAGAGCTTGAGGTTGCATCAAAAGGCGACGAATGTTTCGCCATCCTGAGGGAAGCCATGCAGAGGGGTACCTGGAAGACGGTACTGGAGGCCGTGGAACGCAGGACATGTGAAGCCAGAGTGGCCCTCGAGCAGTTATGGAGAGTGAGAGAAGAACTGACATTCTCAGAGTCGGGGCTGCTACTGAGGGGCGAGAGGATCGTGGTGCCCCAGGCCAAAGTTGCACAGGTCATCGCCTTGGCGCACCAGGGTCACCAAGGGGCGCCCAAAACCAAAGCTCGCCTCCGCCAGAAGGTGTGGTTCCCGGAACTCGAGCGGAAGGTGGAAGCATTTGTGGCGTCGTGCATATGGTGCCAGGCTGCGGCACCGGCCCAGCGGGAACCGTCCATTGAAGCGATGCCCAGAGGGACCAGGCCATGGGAAGTAGTGCACGCAGACTCCGGGTCCACGTCGAGAGGCACTCACTTCCTAGTTGTGGTGGACGAGTGGTCTCGATACCCGGAGGTCGAGTTCATAGAGTCCGTCGCATTTGAGAACGTGGTGGTGGCGCTGGAGAAGATTTTCGCCACCCATGGCCTGCCCTCTGTGCTGTGCTCCGACAACAGGGCACCATTCCAAGGCGAGAGTTTTGCCGAGCTCATGAGGGAGTATGGCATTCAACACCGGCGGGTAACCCCACTGTGGCCCCGGGCCAACGGGGAGGCAGAGCGCATGATGCGCACCCTCAACAAAGTGTTCAGGATCGCCCATGGAAAGGGCGAGTGCTTGCAGAGGGCCCTGTACATCTTCCTGCGGGGATATCGGACCACACCTCACTCCTCAACGGGTGTGGCCCCGGCGGAGGCTCTCTTCCAGAGATGCCCGAGAGACGTCATACCGGAGGTGGGGGACAGGGACCCTGCCGTCATTGACAATGAACAGGTCGAAGAGGACAGACGAATCCGGACGCAGATGGAAAACATCCGGAGGGGCCTGAGACCCCCACACATCGCGCTGGGAGATGAGGTGCTGGTGAGGAATCGCCACCCACAAGGAAAGTTATCCCTCACGTATGAACCCGCTCCTCTAGTTGTCGTGGCGGTCAAGGGTTCTATGGTAACAGCCTCTGACGGGACGTCGTCTGTAACAAGGAATGCTTCATTCTTCAGGAGAATCGGCGACCCGAGAGTGGACAGCCCGGACAACCGAGAGGGTGAGGGTGCCTTGGATGAAGGTGGGGGTGAAAGCCCCGCCGTGGACTCTCTGGCTCGAGGCAGACCAGGTCAAGAGACACCGGCCAGGGACGTTGGCAGGAGGTACCCCCTGAGAACAGGGCGTGGGAAACCTGCCCGTCTCACAGACTATGTGACGGACTGAGCTGGGGAGGCTGACCGGGGGTTAATGGTCAGGCCGTGACAGGTACCCGCGGGGGATCCAGGGTGGCTGTGAATAAATGGGGGTTTTTGGAATTGACAGAGTGGTGTGCTTTAGAAATGTGGGATAGTTAGTCCCTCCTGTTTCCAATTTGTTGTTATGGAAAAGGAGGAGTGTGGCGTTGGCCCTTTAAGGGTACGCACGCGACGGGGTGACGTTCACTCCGTCGCGTGCGCAGTTAAATAAACGGGGCGTTCCCGGTGACGACACAATCACCGGGGAGCCCACACTGGTAACACCGCTGTCTCTGTGTCTCTGTGTCACGGGGGGTGGGGGGCTCACGGACGGCGGCATCCAGAGACCGCCAACAACACCCACGGGAACCTTTAGGCAGCGAGGCGCCCCTTGTGCTATATAGATGCATGTTTTTTTTCTAAAAGGTCATGGTGCACGCATAAAGTAGAAGCCACAGGCCTCAACCATTGTCTGCGTTCAATTAAAGTTGAGAAAGACCGGTTAGGTTGCCCCTGGCAAAATGATACATTCATTTTGAACAAGTGAAGTGTGGGTTAATGCTATACTGACAGTAATGCTAACCTTGCTACAGAGTATTGTGTATTTTTTTTTTCAGTTGTTATCACTCGCGAACATAGGATACAAGTTGCATCGGAGTCCTTTACAAGACTCAGGGCCTGATTTGCAAAGCCTTCTTCAAAGGGGTTTTCCATTTAAAAGTGTTTTTGTTAATCAGGCCCACAGCGTTATGAAGGTCACAGAGTAAAGCTACAGCGCAATCACAAGTACATGAGACACAATATTTGTTTCTTGCACAATGGAATCTAGGGACCTCAAACAGAAGATTTCTACGCTACGTGGGTCCCCAGTGGCACCATAGACGGCCAGTTTAGCAACCAAAGAGCTGGTTCTGTGTGTATATGGACGACCTTATGAATCAAGCACAAAACATTTGAACATCAATCACCCAGAGGGAGCCAATGAGATTGTTTTAGGACAGGGAAAATACAATCAAGCTTCCTGACTCTGAGGACCAAACATGCTGCCTCATGTAGAACTGTCTTCCAAGGAGTAAGGGTGGCTTGACCAGACCAAATTCCCACAATCAATTCCTTAGAAACCCAAAGCCTAAACTAAAAGGCGTAAGTGAACTACATGAAACGAAAGGTTTGAAAGCCTTACTGAATACAATTGAAAATGAGTGGATGTAATTCACCCTGCATTCATGAGTATTTTAGCCAATATTAATTAATTAATTAATTAATTATTTAATTAATTAGTATATTTATTAGTGCCTGCGGTGTGCAGTATATCAATGCTCACTATTATAGTGGAAGCAACCCTATAGCCAGTGAAACCATGAGTGAGGCTTTTATGAAGATATACCCTGAGAAGGAAATCACTCTGAAGGGCTGACAATTTTTAAAGGTTTAGGCACTGGCAATTCTGAGAGGTTAGGCAATACAAGATTAAATGAGATGCCCAGGATCACATATTGCTTAAGGGGTGAAGCTGGGATTTGTGCCAACTCTGCAATTTCTGCATTTGAACACTTTCTTTTCCAGCTCTTACCACTGACTTGCAAAGTACACAAATCACATTTCCAGACCTGACAATTTTTAAAACCAAGATATTACAGAAGGGTGTTACGCAAAATGGGAATGATTTACCAATCAATGTGATTTAACAGATTAAGAGCCTCATCACGAGTTTGGCAGTAACCCTTAAATGCGGCGATAACGCTATTACTGCTGCATTTATGGGTCTGCCAGATCATGGCCTTGGTGTATTTCCCCCCAGCTCTGAGCTATTTTCTGCACTATTACCGCCGGCGGGAAATCCACCGGCGGTAATAGTGCGCATTTTCCCCATTGGACCCAATGGGGAATGAGGAATTCCTCAATGGGCCCAATGGGGAACTGGCACTTACCGTTCCGCCAAACCCGTGATCCGGCGCTAATAGCGCAGGGAGGTTTGGCGGTAGGGCTAATAGCACTGGCGGTAATACCACCAGCATTACCGCCCAACTCGTGATGAGGCCCTAAATCTAGGTATGTCTTTAGTACTTTTAAGCTTGAAAAACTTCCAAAACAATGGCTTCTGAAATTGTCATTCATAAACGTGCAAAAAAACCTTTGACTTTTATACAAAAAGCACATTTCTTTTTGTGTCAAACGAGCAGACCTTAAAATATGCTTGCCCAATGCCTACAACAACTGGTCTGCTCTCTCCTGTCTACCACCCCTTCCACTCAAATGACCTACAGAAGAAGAAAGATCAAGTAATGAGCTAAACAATGCCACCAGCATGCAAGAAGGAAAACCTCACAGAAGACAGCACAGTAATGCAAGAGATATATGATTTGACCAGGATCACTGTATCGTCTGCTGGCAAAGCCAGGATACAAGCATGAACACTTGGTTCCACAGTCTTTTATTCACCTCTTGGACTAATAGTTTATGCTCATCTTTGGCGGGGGATTGCCTATCTTTTAGAACGCCCTATCTGAACAAACCAACTTCTAGTCCTTCACCATATGAATGGCATGTTAGTTTTTATAGCAACCCCTATCTGGTGCAAGAACATTGCTGATAATAGCACCTCCTATGCTGCAAAACCAAGTACATATGCAGGTAGGTTTATAAACTTCTGAGATCAGAAAGCTTCAGCCAGCCTTGCTGAAGTGCTCTTCTAATCTTTCATATGAACTCATATCTCTGCATTGAGTGCTTAACACACTGTGCTAACTTCTGAACCATTGTGGCACTCAATGTATCAATATGGATTTCAAGTTTGGCTATTGCACATGATCAAAATAATTCCCTCAAGAAAGAAAGAATGCCACAGAAGGTACGCCATACGGAACACACAAACTATGTATTCCACAGTGAACACAGAAAGCATTACATGATTAATTGATCAAGGCAGAATGTACTTGTCAAAACAGACAGGCAATAGGTTTAGCACTTCGGCAGCATGCCATAAAATCTCCTGGCGTGTGCTATTTAAGTCTGGTAAACAATGGAATCTTACTTTAGATCAGGCAGCCTTGTGGGGCCCCCCTCCAAGGTGGAGGCCCTGGGCAAGTGCCCCTTTTGCCCTGCCATAAAGACGTCTCTGACTCCACCATCCTGTTTCATAAAATAAACACTTTTCAAAAATGCAAATCCTTATGAGTGTGTCCCGTTCCTCCAAGCCAATGAACCTACTCTTTGGGGGCCCATACTTGGAACTTGTTGAGAGCCCATCTGGGAAGCTGGCGCCGCCTGCCCTTTTCCAGTTGAATCTTGGGGCGACAAGGCAATGATTGTAGGCAGTTCTTAAGGGTCTTGTCGCAGAGTTTTATTTGAGTTTGGTAATGAGATAGAGTGTAGCATTGTTTGACAGGCAGTGGTAGAGATGGAGAGGATTCTGACGTTGACGCCTATGGGCGTTTTTTATGGCTTTAGAGATGTGCTCTCTTTTACCAATGTCATGGGCTGCTCTCAGGGCGTTGTTCTGTATCCTTTGGAGCTTGCTCATGTTTTTTCCGGATGTGCCACTTTGTAGGGAGTTGCAGTTGTCTAGTTTCAAAGAAATGAGAGCTTGGTACTTCTAGCCAGTTCTTTGCTGTGAGGAAGGTTTGCTGGCTGTGATCAGTTTGGTGGCATAGTCTGATGTGGCAGCAATGTGATTGACATGGTGAGACATGTTTAGTGCAGAGTCCAGATAAACTCCTAGGGTTTGCACAGAGAAGGCCACTGAGATGATGTGACTGTCAACGGTGAAAGATTTGTAGGAGGGGTGCAGCTTGGCTAGCCGCATCGGGGGGCCAACCAGGATTAGCTCAGTCTTTTCATTGTTGGGGCAAAGGTTGTGTGAGGCCAACCTGGACTGGACTATTTCATATATGGCGTTCACCTGGCTGACTTCTTGGCATTAAATGCTGGAGAGGGTGTGTTGTCAGCGTAGTTGGTATATGAGATACCAAGCGAGTCCAGGTGGTCAAAGAGTGGCTTGGTGTATATGTTTTATAGTGTGGGGGAGATGCAGGAAATTCAAATGTTATGGTCTCCTCTACCGCTAGGGACTCTCTTGAGCTTATTCTTCATGGGGTCTTCTGACTCATGATTACCCTGCACCTGGTGCACAATGGTTGGATGTATTTTTCCAGACTTTAATTAATTTTGGGAGTATTCCATCTACATCCTGGGAACACTTATCTCATGCCTTCTCTGTGGCGCTCAGACCTTCCCTAATTTCTTAGTAACCTTAGCTCAAACTACGAGCTAATGTCTGAGCTCTGCAAGGATCTTCGTTTTGTTATTTACATTTTTTGAATTCTCGTGAAGCCATGAGGCCTTTCATTCACTTAGAAGCATGATGCAGCTTCCATTTTGGAAAGGATGGCTGTTCATTACTGTTGCATTTCTATGTTAGTGAGCTATACTATAAGTTAATTAAGAAATTATATCAATTTATTCAGAACAACAGTTAAAAAATTTAGTTAAACTTTTCGAGTTCATGTTCATGCAGTAAACATTATAAAAAACTTAAAACAAAGTACTAGTGACAAAAAATCACTGTAGGTCAATTACAGATGTGCTATACATGTATTAGGATATCATCAATGCCTCGGGATTTGTGGATATTCCATTCAACTGTGACTATCTCAAGTTGATACATTTAAAGATCTTATACAGACATTCAGATAGATCGCGCTCTCGACATGTTTCAGTGCTCTGGTTTAGTATGGAACATTCATCCAGAGATTAATGGTGGGTCACTGTGACTTTAGGGTGGATTTAAATTGATCTTCCCTTCTTATTTCTTATTACTGTTCAGATTCTGGAGAACTGTTGACAAAACATAAAGACATGTATGAGCAATAAGTGCAGAATTTCCTTTCAGCAGAATTCTGCTATAAGACTGGGTTAGAGGAAATGAATTACCTCGCCCGGTCAGTGGCTGCAGTCTTCAAAGATATATATGAATTGTATCAGACTGCATGTTCAATATAGAGCTTGTATTCCTTACTCTCTCTTTTTTGCTCCCGTCTGTTAATTAGTATCTGCTTACCAGTGGAGTGATGGTGTATATTTGTCGTTATCGCCCCGCACTCTCTGGGTGCTTTTGGTAGGGTAGGTATTAATCTTCTACTCGCTGTTGCATCACTTCTGGAGTGTACCTCGTGAGGTAGAGGGCAACGGTATCTGTTGGTTGAAGAGTGTGCATTACTTATTTAACTGGTAGTGGCACTCAGAGTCTTACCGTGACCTTGTTTAGTGGTCATTAGAAACTAAGAAAACTAAAAAGACAGGCTAGTCTTTAAGCCGTTTCGGCGAGCACTTGACTGAAGGGTTATAACCTAGATCAAGGTTGCTTACCTGCTTTTATTCCGGTCTTCAATAAGTTTCAGATAGTGAAGAGCAAAGCTCTTTGTAGCGCTAGCAGGCAGTGGAATATTATCTTCTTACTTGCATGTTGCCTTAGTGAGTGTTTATTATAGCATTCTGCAATAAGCAATTACGAATAATGTTGAGATTGGAGTACTTACACTCTACCACAGGTTGTTTAAGTGTGTGCTTTCTCTGCATGCATCATCTTTTAGAGCATATAATGGCGGATATCCACGTGATTTAGAACTTAGGGTAAAACTGCATAGAAAGAGGTAGTTTAACTGTAGCTAGATTCAAACATTCAAAGTCAGGTAATGACAAATGGAGTATTGTATATTCTTACCAGTCGCATCTGTATCGCGGCAAAAGGGAAGAACAGCTCTGCATTTCAGCCTTCCTGTGAACAAAGCTGTGTACTGCAATCCTTCAAAACGGTATTAACTGTTGAAGTGCGTCGTATTTTTAGCTATGTCTGAAAAACCCCAAAAGTACCAAAAGAATCGGGTGGCCATGTTTGAAGGTGGGTTGTAGTTGTAAAACGACGTTCAAAGGAGAGTGTAAGCTCATGAACATCTTGAATCTATATATGTGTTTAATAAAATCTTTAAATTAACTTTTATTCAACTCACATATTTTGAGTAGCATATTGTATTGTGCCTGTGGCGCTACGTGGACAGATTTTTCTTAGATCTGTGTATATTACGCATGGATTGACATAGTTACCCCTATGTGGAACTAGAATGTCTGTGCCCCTTTCGATATAAAAATTAACTAGATAGAATATACAGAATATACCGATGATAAGTATAGCTCTTTTGCTCTATCTATATGTATAGTAGAGTTTTCAAGCTGATGGTTGGGTCACTCTGTCATTAAAGGGGCCGCTATTTTATGATGAGTCCACTCCTGATTATCTCTAGTACTATTATTTTGAGCCATACAAAGAGAGGCTCTAGTTTACTGTTTTACATCGGGTGGAGCTTGGATGTCTTGTTACTCAGGACTTATCTACAAAGCTCCTTTGGAAAATCATGTTGTTAGAGTTTATACTGTCTTATCTTAGGTGAGTTCTGATCAGAGCTGACTGGAGCTTGAGGCTAATTAAATTTGATGTTTTGCCATTCTATGGCTTCATTAAGTCCTCTGCTATCAATTCTTGTCCTGTAAATGAGCTAATGTTCTTTCACAAATAATTTGTGGTTACTTATAGTCTGATTTTCACCTTTAACTGTCATGCGTACTGTCCATTTGAATTCTTCAAAACCGTAATTCTTTTCCAAAAATTGTTTTACCATCAGTGCTTGTAGTATTTTGTTTTTCAGGCAACTTTTGTGTTCAGTTATCCTTGTTTTGATCTTCCTATTGGTTTTCCCTATGAAAATTAATCCACAGGGGCAGGTGATCATATAGACCACATGATCAGAGTTGCAATTAGAAAATTCTTTCTGTATCCAGGTTGTGTTAGTGCTGATGTCTATCTCTTTTGTTTCGGTTGTCAATGTACATACTGTGCATTGTCCACAGGGGTAGTGTCCTGTGATCGGGTCGAATCTCCATTGCCTGGTTATGCTTTCTGTAGTTAGAGTTTTGGTTTTTAGCCTACTTCTGCTAACACAGTTGCCAATAGACGTCAATTTTGTGTAGGCAAACAAAGGAGTGGCCATATTGGAAGTAGCTGTTTTAAATATTTTCCAATGTTTTGAGATTATATTTCGTATGGCAAGGCTCTGGTTGGTAAAATTATAAACACACTGTCATCAAGAGGTTTTTTGATTTTATCCTAAATGAGTGCGGCCATGTTATTACTAAAGGCCTGTTTTGCTGCCCTTCTGATTAGTTTTTTAGGGTACTCTCTCCTTTTCAGTTTTTTCTTTAGTCGCTGAGCTTCTTCTTCATAGGAGGCTGTGTGGCTGCTATCACGTTTGAGCCGAAAAAATTGCCCATATGCCAAATTGTCTTTTTGATGTTTTATGTGGTGGCTTTGATAATGGAGCAATTCATTTTTCTCTGTACTTTTGTGAACAGGTTTAACTAGTAGTGTGCCTTCTTCGTGATAGACGGTAAGGTCTAGAAAATGTTTTGAATCTTGTTCGATCGTCATAGTGAATTTCAAATGACGATTCATGCTATTAAGCCACTCTAGGAATTCTTTCGCTTTCTCGGTTGACCCTTTCCAGATAACCATGATGTTGTCTATGTATCTAGACCAGGGCGTTATATGTCGTTCAAAAGGGTTGGTTGCATAGAAGAATTGTTTCTCGTATAGTTCAACATACAAATTTGCTAGACTCAGGGCCATAGCAGCCCCATGGCTGTTCTCTCTATATGTTGGTTGAAGACACCTTGGAACTCTGTTATGTTAGTATTCTTCCTGTCTTTATGGCTGCAATGTTAATATTCTTCACATATAAATGCATATTTGACCTAGTGCATTTTCAGTACATAGGAACCATGTACCAGACAAACAATGTGGAAACAGGGGTGTACGCCTGTCAGACTAGAACTGCCCACAGATATAGGGGAAGCTCAATGAGTCTGTCAGTGAAAGCTACTCTCACAGTTTGTCAGGCCTACAAGTCCAGGAGAAAGGGCTAGAGTGTCGCTTCTGTGTCTGGACCATAAGGCGCAAACAAGGAGCATACTTACATGAGACAGGCCTTTATGGGTCTATCCAGAAAATGCAGTCGATGCCTTCTTTTGCAACAGCAATCACCTGCTGTTACATGGAATACACTATAAACTACCGGTAAAATGACACAAAGGAAGGGCCTATGATTTCCTCCTAAGTACAGGAGTCAATTTCTGCACAAAGGCACAGGTGAGGACACTAGAGAATACTTACCAGACACTACAAGCCCAAAGGAGAAACAAGAATTAAGAACAGTAACAGGAATGCCCGAAACTATAGCAATGTAGCAATATACTAGAACAAGGGTAACAAGAGTAATTGTAGCATGAGACTAAACTGACATAATGTATTGCAAAGGACTTCAATAAGATACCTCTAGCAGGGGACTGGAACAAGATAACTCTAGCAATTGTGAGGGTTCAGAAATAGAGGCAGACACAAAGTTGTAATGTTTTCAATATCACACTTCTGTATTAAACAAAAAGGGTTGGATGAAGGCTTTCTGTCCCTATCCTAAAGAGAGTTTGCGTACCTAGGAAACAAAAACTAAAGATCAGTCTGTGTCTCATCGTCAAACATATAAGATGCCTTTGTGTCCAAAACATACTACTGTGACCCTCACGATAAAATGAACAACTAAGAGTGCAAGGAAATGTATCTGACTTATATTTGGCAAAAAGTGTTCATAACCAAGGCAAGTAAAGAAATCCAACAGAAACAGTCTTTCCCAAAGAGGAGACCTTGGATCCAGAGGGTGATTTCCCTTCCCCTGGATTATTTAAGTATGATGGCAAAAGTGTCTCCTTCAAACAATAGTCTCATAAGAATTATAAAGGATAGCAAGAGTGTCTCTTTCAAGTGAGAATTTCTTAAGAATAGTTGAAGTGGCTCTTTCAAGTAACAGTTTCTTAAGGATGGTAAACATTTCACATTCAAATAATAATTCCTTAAAGATGGCAAAAGTATCTCAGGAGTACTTCTTTACCATATACTTTCCAAAACAAATAAGGTCCTCTATACAAATTAAATGGACCTCCTGGTATACTCCCCCGCTTGGAATCCTTGATCCTCTGGTAAACTCTCCTGCCAGGGATCTTTCCTCTCTTTAAACAATTTGTCTGGGCCTCCTGGTATACTCTCCTGCCAGGAAACCCATTCAAGGCCTTACAGAACCCCTGGTGTGCTCTCCTGCAAGGTATCTTGCTCCCAATGTTCACTGGTGTGTTCCGTTCTCAAGGGCTCATCTGGAGTTCACTGTCCTTTACACCAAAATAGTTGTGTTGCTTCACTGTGTTTTCTGTGTCATTGGTTTGAGGTTCTACTTGCTCCAACTTTCTGTGCTTTTTTTTATGTTTTCATTATGATTCATTTTCTCAGGGTAACACTTGTTCCAACTTTCCCCATACTGATGTCTCATGTATGAGAATTTGTTCAAGTGCTGTCTTTTTATTTCACTGTTTCGGTATTCAAATATTTTTGCATGTGCCTGTCGGTACACCCCCGGGTCCCCAATGCCTCTGGGTAGCTAACGGTGTACTGTAGCATCTCTGACCTGTGGCACACTGCTGTGTTTAAGCACCTGCTCTGGAACGGCCTCCTCTGTAGTGCAGACTTCCTTCCAGCTCACTGAGTGGCTCAGCTTTCACCCGCCAGCACCACTGCTGCTCCTCTTCACAACCGCGGTTGCGGTAGCTCTGCTGGGGCTACTTGTTCTTCAGCCGTTTTTTCTCAGTGCCTGCAGTGTTGATTCTGGCCTCATGCCACAAAAGTATGGAACACTTGTGAGCAACATGGTGGAAATGTCTGCTTCGTCCAGCATGGTCCTTCCCCGGACAGCTGTCTGGCTCCGCTCTGCTTCTTCCGCCCCTGGCTCACTTCCTTCGCCTTTGGGTCAAATATTTTTAAAGCAGACACAATTTTATAATGTCCTGCTCCCTCGGACTTCCTCAAAACAACTAGACCCCATGTTTAACTTGGTGTTTATCTTAATGCGCATTAACTCCTTCTTCCTCGTCCTCGTCTCAGTACCTGAGGCTTTCTAGGAGTTGGAGTTCATAGAGTGTCTGTGACTTCCAATGTGATATTGTTCATCATTTTTGTTCAGAGAATCTTTAGAGACAAGATATGTTAAGGTACTATTGTGTGTGTATGTGTGTATGAGATATGAATGATGTTTTGCCTAGATGGCTTTTCAAGGCAAGGTTTTGTGTGCTTTACATCAGGGTTTGTATAGTGACAAGCCATCCAGATTTTGATGGAGTTTTCATCTCTGTGAATGGAAGAATACTGTCTCTCCTGATGGGGTCACCACCTTTCCCCGACAGCCATCACCTCCCACATGATTCTCCCTCATAACACCACCCCCAGAGTCAGGGTCAGGTAGCGGCTGCTGTCCCCTGGTCACATGGGAGAAGATATTTATAGGGGAATTAGTGATGACTCCATAGGATTCATCACACAAGGGGCTGGAATAAGGTAAATGAAGCAGACTGTAAAACTAGACTGGAAACATATGAGCTATAGAAAGCAGGGGCACGGGACTCAAGACTAGAACTAAGTGGACATATGTCAACAGAAGCAAGAGAAAATAGCATGACAGAACAAGGTAAAGCTTGAGACTATCAAGACCTGAAATAGCAGTAGAAGGTCAGAACCGGGAGCAGGCAGGGGGACTGAAGGAAAGCAGCATAAGAAACAGAGGCTGGAAGCTGCAGAGACACAGCACAATAATCAAGGTCTGGGAGCTGCAGAAATTCAGCATAAAGAAAAGGGGATGACATGCTGGCAGCAGGCAGAGAGGTACTAGCAGAGATTGCAAGGCTCAGCTGTGGAACATGGAGCAAGGCTACACAGGACCAGGCATAAGTAACAGGCATAGCACAAGCAGAATGGTCAGCAAAGCAGAAGGATTCCAAATTGGTCCCAGCTGTACGAGGTTCAGAGACCAATGAACAGAGAGGAATCTGAAGGCATCACAGGTAATAAGCAGTCTTATCAGGGAGTAAAGACAGGGTAGAGCTGCATGATTGGGCTGCCCACAAGCAGTGATATGTGTTGTTAATGAAAACCCCAGGCAAGGATTTTGGGAGAGGAGGTTTTGCATAGAAACAAAAGCACAGAAATTGCCGTAGCATTTTGAGTGTTGCAGTGTCTGAAAATCACCCTCCATCTTCTATTCATTAAGGGTCCTGGGTGTGTGCAAGAGAGTTTCTGGGTTAGGCTCCCGGGTTTAACAGGTATCTAGCAGTTATGGGAGTTGTAGTCCATGTATCTGAAAATGCAGATTTGATTCAGGGTCATGTCTATTATTCATTGACAACAACCAGCAGTTTTGCAGACAGCGTCACCCATAAACAGAAATTCAGAGTCATGAAACTGAGTTATGAAGGGACAAGAATGTCTTTTGATTACAAGTACTCATTCAATACTGTTTGCCTAAAATGTGTATGAGTATCATTGTTGAAAAGTGATAGTGTTTTTAGATGTGAAGTTAAGACAACCAGTGCCCCTAACTCCAAGCATTCTATTTTATTTTATTCGTACTAGGGACTTATTTAAACATTACATTTCTTCTATCTTTCAGATGTAATATGCTGTGGCAGTGATGTCATTGATGATTTCACAAGTTAGATAATCTGTGACAACACCAGGGATGTCATTAGGGTGCTCAAGTTTCCACTGATATCATTGATGATATTATAAATTATGTCATACATGATTTCATATATGATGTCATCTGTGCTGTGCGCTCATGATCTGCACAACGGGGTGCTCAGTGTTAAGCTGGTGTAACTTCTAACACTTGGTGAATTTCAGGAGTTCTTTTGCATTGCCGGCGCCTTAACATGATTTCAAAAAAAGTCAGAATTGCAAGGTTTTTTTTGCATTCAACTGATGTAACTTGATGTCTATTCAATTAATTTCAAGGGTTTTGTTGCTGCTTTATATACAACCACCTGCAGTACGGCAGTTTCATACCTAATGGCACATGTATTGTTATCAGTGTTCATAAACTGAGCACCATGCATCATTGTTGGTCCTTGGCAAGAGGCCCACTCTGCCACCTAGCTAGGAACAGAAAAGTGCACTGGGAAGCGGCAGAAGATGAGGGATTGGGACATGAAAGAGGAATTAGGACTGAGGAATGCAAGAGGGATGAGGAAGTGTAACTGAGTTGAGGAAGATGATGAAGGTTGGAATGAAAAAGAGGAGGAAGGACCACTCAGTGAGAAAGAGGAAAACGGACTAAGGTGAGGAAGAGGACAAGGAAACTAATTAGTAATAGAGACTAAGATGTAGAGAAGAAGACAAAGAGGGACTGGAATAAGGAGGAGGATGAGGGAATGAGATGAGGAAGATGAAGAAAGATTGGAACGAGAAAGAGGATGAAAACCTGGTTGATCGAAGGGGAATAATGACTGACACCATGAAAAGCAACAAGAACTTAGAAGAGGACAAGGATGATGGACTGTGACAAGAATGAGAATGCGGGTTTGGGACAAAGAAAGTTTGACTTAAGATGAAGAAGTGTTTATGGGACCTGGAAGAAAGTGGGGGACTGGGATGAAGAAGAGGACAAGAGACATGGATAGGGAAGAAGAGGAGACACAGAGATGAGGAAGAGGGATAAGGCTTAGGACAAGGAAGAGGAGGATGAATTGGAACAAGAAAGAGGATGTGGATCCCAGACAAGGAGAAGTAGAAAGTAAAAAGGAATGGAACAAGGAAGAGGATAGCGAATTGCAATGAGGAAGAAGATGAGGGAATGAGACCAGTCAGAGGAAGAAGAAATAAGATGAGGAAGTGGAAAAGTGACGGGATCAGGGAAGAGGGAGGGAGACTGTGAGGAGAACAAGCAGGATGGATTCTAACTAGGAAGAGGAAGAAAACTGAGATGAGGAAGAGGATGAGAGCCTGCAAAAAGAGAAGGGGTGCAGGACTGGGACTAGAAAGAGAGGATGGGGAAGGAGGAATAAGGACAGAGATTGGCAAGAGGAAGCAGGGCTGGGATAAGGAATAAGATGCGGGAATTGATTGAGGAAGAGGGAATGAGACGATGAGGGGGTGAAAGGGGATGAAGGAGAGAGATGAAGAAGAGGATGATGGACTGGGATGTGTAAGAGCATAATGGAATGGGAAGAGGATGAATGCAAAAAGGAAGAGGTGAAGGGACTAGATGAGCAAAAGGATAAATAGCTGTCTTGAGGAGATAATGAGAGAATGGGATGAGAAAGAGTAGAAGGGTCTTGGATGATAACTGATGAAGAGAATGAGAGACTTGGATGTTGAAGAAGGACTTGGACAGAGGAGAGGAAAAATCACTCAGACGAGTGAGAGGAAGACCATAAGGAACTAATGTGGGAAAGATGAAGAAGGTCCGAAAGAAGAAAGAGAAAGAAGATTGAGATGAGTAAGAAGATGAGTGACTAGGACAATTAAGAAAAATTACTGGGATCAGGAAACCATTGAGGAAGTTATACAAGGGAGACTTAGAGGGCCTGGGAGGAGGAAGAGGAAAGAGAACTGGGATGAGGAAGAGGCACTGCGACAAGGAATACGAAGATGGACTGAGAAGAGGAAGAAGAAGAAGAACCAGGATGAGGAAGAGGATGTGTGACTGTTAGTAGGAGGAAGGACTGAGACAAGAAAGAGGAAGTGGGATTGAGATGTATATGAGGAAGGAGAATTTGGAAGAGGATGGTGATGGGGATGAATACAAGAAAGAAGGACTGAAAAGAGAAACATCATGGGGATGAAGAAGAGAATGAGGGACAGAGATGAGGGAGAGGAAGAAGGACTAGGTTGAAGGTAGAAGGTAGACAAAGATGGACTGGGTTGATGAAGAGGTGGAAGGACTGAGACAAAGCGGTGGAGAAGCAACTGGGATGAGGACGAGGATAAGGGACTCAGATGAGGAAGGGGAAGAAGACCAGGAACAAGTAAGGGGATGCGAATATGGGACAAAGAAGAGGAAGTAGGAATGGGATAAGGAAGAGTGTCTGGGATAACACAGAGGAAGATGTACTGAGATGAGAAAAAATTCAAAAGAACCAGGACAAGGACTGTTAGGAAGTGGAAGAAGGACTGAAGGTCAGAGATTGAGATGTGCAAGAGAAAGAATGCTTGGGAAGAGGATGAGGATGAGGGTGGGCGACGGAGATGAGGAGGAGAAAGAAGGACCAAGAAGAGGAAGGGGAACAGGGATGAGGAAGAAGGACTGAGTGGCGAGAGGGGACGAAGGAATGAGATAAGGATGAGGAAATGGACTGTGATTAGGAATAGCATGAAATACTGGGACAAATAAAAGTAAGATTGCGGGAAGAGAAAGAAGGACAGGCATGAGGAGGTGGATGAGAGATTGGTACAAGGACGTGAATGATGGACTGTGATAATTTGGCAGGGGTGTGAAAGCCCTTGTTTTTTTCTCTTCTATTTAGTAATACAATGGTGCAGGTGATTCCATCACTGAAAGGGTAATCTGCTGATAAGATTCACCTCTCATAAGCTCCATTCCAAAAGCATAATGTGTACTTGGGCCTGGTGTCTAGTCAAATGGTCGACAGACAAATGGTCGACACAATTTGGTCGACAGGACAAATGATCACATTTTTTTTTTTAGTTATATATATTTTTTTAGGTTTTCGTTTAGGGAATAAAAGGGGTTTTTAGCAAAAAAAAGGGGGTTGGGGAGACCCCCCCAAAAAAAAAAAGTGAAAAAAATAAATAAAAATTCGATCATTTGACCTGTCGACCTTTTGGTGTTGACCATTTGTCCTGTGGACCATTTAGATTCGACCAGTTGACCTACAACCCCTGGGCCTTGCTGCATCAGTATCCTGCTCTGTAGTGCCTACTATACTAGTGGCACAGAGCAGGTTCAGAGGTGCCCATTTGACTGCTGCAGTGACAGCCAAGTCTCTATAGTTCAGTGGTTGCATTTAAGATATTCACCCCTGCACTGATGATGATCATAAGCAGCCCGTGTTGGTGAGGTGGCAGGGTAAACTCTAAATATAAGCTATGCCTTGGTTAAGGCATGTTGCATGGCACTACTCATGATCCTTGCAGCCACATCCAATTTGATATTACACATGTGTCAGCTCCTGTGATCCGGCTCAGCTGTTGAGGTGATGTACATTCTGGCCAGACATGCTGATCCTACCAAAGAGACAGGACAGGAGCCTGAATGGCCATGCCTCTTCTTTGATCTCTTTGTGAGGGTAGGTCACACTCTCCTCTAGAGACAAGCAAACATCAGGTCGCTGCCTTGGGCCTAGGCAACAAAGGAGCACACCCATTCAAAGGTAGGAGGCTCACACCAGGATACTGTACTTGTAAAGGCCTTTGATCCTTGTGAGAATGGAAGGGGGTGGGGTTACTGTAGAGTGGAAGAAGACTTTCACCATCTTGTTTGTCTCTTTTCTGTCCCCTCCTCTTCCTCTAGAGCAACGCACTTTGGATGTCAGAAAGGCAAAGTCCATGTATTTGAAAAACAGGGATTGGACCAGTAAGGCAGGTTAGCTTTAGTCCAATCACCTATATTTGTTTAACTTTAAAAACAGGGGCCCGAGAGCACTTCTTTGAATCATCTTTTGGACTTCAACTCTTGAAGAAGGTTTCTTTGGATGCAATTGGGAGAGGAGACCTTTGCAAAGTCATCCAGCTGTGAGGTGAAGGCATGTTTTCAATGGCAGAGAATAAGCTCTGTTCCCTAACCATCCCCAGGGACCACTGGGGGGGAACCTGTAGCTGGAACAAGACCTACCTTTCTGCCTGCTACAGTGGTACCCAGGACCTCACTGTGTTGAAGGACCCCTGCCGTCGTGTGCCAGTTTTTCCTGTGTTTAAGAGCCTGAAAACACGAGTCCCTAGAGTGAGACTCACAGCAACCTGAGAGGTGACCTTCTGCTGAAGCAAGACCTGCCTTTCTGCCAGCCACAGCAATACCCACGACCTCACAGTGCTGAAGAACCCCTGCAGTTGTGTGGCCACCTCACCCGTTTTTGGGAACACAAGAAAATTACTCATCTTGTTTGTGAGCCCCTGGATTGGGTGCCAAGACAGCCGGGGGACTACTGTTTTTCGCTGTTGAACTGCATGAAGCAGTGTTTCAAAAACCGCTCGACACATTTGAACGACCAGGACCCTCTGGTGCTGCCTTTTGCACACTCCTGAATTTCAAATAGCTTGCACAGCACCAAGAAGCCTGTTTCAGTGCTGCTGGAGCACCAAGAAATGCAAAAAGGCACCACTGACTGCTAACTGCGCCCCTTGGTTCATTTGTGGGCCCTAGAGACTGGTTAAGGCACTTTTTTCCATTTTGCACCCAATAACATATACTTTCAAAGAACACTAGTTATTTATTTGCCTCGACTCATTAAGAGTGCTGAATCTTGCTCTCTAGCTATCTTTGCTATTCTGTGTTCATTTTTCAGGGGTGGGTTAGTGTTTTTCTAGTTAGTTATTATTGTACATGGTGTGTTTAATTAAAATATGTACATGTCTATATATATATATATATATATATATATATATATATATATATATATATATATATATTTCACTAAAAAAACTTTGTTGAGGGAACATTATGGTTAAGTTGCCCTACTAAAAACCTGTGCAATTCACTAAAAAAACTTTACACAAGTGAAATTATGGTTCAAAGTAAAACCGAAAAACCCCTGAAATTCACCAGTTATGGTAGGCTAAGCAACCATAACTCGTGCCATCAACTTGCACTGCTAAGACTAACACCCAGGACATCAAAAATGGCATCACAAATATCATTGATGACATCACATCATGCCTCCAACGTAATTACCTCACAGAAACTGTGTAGCCAGGAGCGACAGTAGACGCACACAGTACAACGAAGACAAATTACAACAAAATAGTAACTCAACTTCATTTTTCTTATATGTGTGTGTACTTTTTTTGTATGAGGGGCAGAAAAAATAATAAACTTTGTAGTGGCTGGAGGAGAATTTTCTGCAATAATAATGGTACCAAGTATTCTGCATAAGCAAATTAATGGTCAGTATGTTATGGGCATTTAACATATATATATATTTATTTTAACAGACCAGGTAAAAGAAGAAGAAACGCCAACAAAGGACACAGAGGAAGACAGGCTAAAAAGGATAGAGTTGAAAATGCACATGCTAAATGACAATTTTAACAGTTTAAGGGAATTTGTAGAGGAATTTGTGAAAGGAAAAATACGATATCACTGTCCCACCTGTACCTGCCCCCCTTCTCCATTTCCCATTGAACCATCCCCAAACCTTCAAGAAGAAAATAAACGTTTTGATGAAACATCCATCCCTTCATCCCCTCACAAATCATCCCCTCACAACCAGCCCGTGTGAAACCCTAATTCCCCTATATTTGTTTCAGTATCTGCTTCCCCCTGTATTTCTCTTGATTGATGTGTGTGTGTGTATTGAACGTTTTTTTATGTTAGTTGTAGTGGAAGGGTTTGAGGCAAAAAACATTTTTTAAAATGTCCGCGGACAGGGCGCCTGTTCGACCTAGCCGTAAGCAATAGAATATGGATGTTCTAACGGCAATACACCTACCCGTACCAATGGCAACCAAGATGGAACTGATCTTAGAACGCACCATCTTTTCAAATTTTGCGAAAATGAACAGAATGGGGCGTCCTAAGGACATTATACCTCTCCGTACAGCTCACAAACGAGTTAAAACATGTTCTTAGAACAAACCAGGTGTCCCGGATGTTTGCAAATTAGCAAAATGGTAATGTCCTAAGGACACTATACCTGTCTGTACCGTCCGCAGCCAAGATGGAACCATCCGTAGAACAGGCCGGTATGTCCATAGTCAAACAAAATGGAGGTGTCTAAGGACACTGTACCTGGCCGTACAGTCAGCAGATCATGTACGCACATGAGCACTACACCCATAAGTACTGCGAACATCGTGCCTGTCCCTAATTCTCCGACTCACTTGTGTCGCACTTTTAATTAGCTTCAGGACCTGAGCACTGTCCGTAGAACACTTGCGCGCATGCGCACGTCTGTTACTCTGCATTTGCTGTCCAGCGGGCACCCATTTCCCTTGCGGATGTGTTCAGGACGACATCATGTGACCGCACCCACGCTGAGCATGTGGACTAATTTGGGCACTTTGCTTCCGCAACATTGCAAAAGAACTTATGCAAACATGGGAAATTATTTTACAGTATAAAATCACCATTTCACATGTCCCATACAATGGCTCTACCTTTGAACGTATTGTTTAGAATTTTTGCAACCCTTTTGAGGGATCAATATGGAGATGAGCCGCACACCTCCACCACTATAAATGGCCACACCCCCAAGCTCATCTTCATTGTGCTTCTTACTGTAATAGATTGAGTTGTACTGCCTTTACTGCTGTAGCAACCATTAGCCAACTAATTATTATGGCATCCATGGCTACTGTTGCTTCATTATCCTCAGCAGCACCCCCAAACCCTCCACCGCTACCACCTCCCCAAGGGCCTGCAGAGGGAAATACGGGTGAGGGTGTAGAGATCGAGGAAGAAGAGGAAGAAGAGAATGAGGTGGAGGAACTCCGCACTACAAGCACTCGACGGGAGTCGTGGGTGTGGCGTTTTTTTCTGTTTTTGGGAACATACCAAAAGCATGTGCGAACCTGGTCAGGTGTAGCCAGTGCCAGTTGGTGCTGAGTCACGGGAGACCTGGTACGTACAGCTTTGGTACGACAACCATGAAGCAACACCTAACTTCGTTCCACAGTGCGGACATTCGTAAGGTGGTACCATGTGAAGAACCTAGTAGATTGAATTCCTCCACAGCATCCTTCTGTGTCCGATCCTCTCACCACAAGAGACACTCCTGTGGGGGAGCGCATCCCTCCAGCTGCCTCACAAGCCATTCACAATGCTGTTGACCCTTACATTTCGAGGATCACAATATTGTGTATGTACTGCGACACAGTACTCTGCAGGGGGGAGAGTCTTCAAAGTGCTTTTGAGGCTACAGTCACGGAGCACCAGAAGAACTGCTCCCTACCCAAGTAAAGCCCACCCTACATCTTTCTCTATCCACCTGTCCTTTCTTATTCCCGTGGTTGGTGTCCCTTCCTTACCCTCCTTTGCCCTCCTCTCCTAGTGTGTTGTGTGCTCAAAAGCAGTAAAGTGGAAAACAACAAAAATTACAAAAAAGGCTCTTTTCAGAGCTGCCTTTCTCATTTAACAATAGAACTATCAAGCGACCGTTGTAGGCCCCAGCACATTTTTCAAAAAGTCAGCGGACAGTCGTAGGACCACAAAAATGGAGGGTGCAAGCGGAGCAAAATCAATGCACTTTTCGCTGGGAGTAAGTGGTGGCTCTGAAAAGAGCCTTTCAGTGGTGTTTTGTGTGTTTCAAAAACTGTACATTGGAAAAAACGGATTGTCAAATAGGTGACTATGAATCCAAAAAAGGTTGCAATGCATTTTGTACATTGCGCAGAAAAATCTGATTGCCAGCATATGTGAGATGGACTCCATCTCTGCAAAAAATAAAAGTGCTGCGAAACAAAATGTTTTCATTGTGGAATGAGGACATGCCAACATCTCTTAGAAAGGCACAAACAGCCGTATTGACATTGTGCCTCGCTTTTTCCATTTGTGGACCAAATGTAGAAGAGCGCAGCCATATTTGTCTTTGTGCAATACGGGAAAAAACTATTTGGCAATTTGGAGACATGTCCATAACCTTCGCAAGTCCTTCCTTCATTGCAAATTGCAAAGAAATTCCAGAGACATGGCCTAAACTGTTTTCTCCACAATTAATGATAAGTTTATCAGGATGACGCTCTATCTGTAAAGTAGCAAAGAGACGTACCAAGTCCAGCCACCTCATTCCACGCACGCCATGCCAGTGCACTTCCACATGAGGAAATGCAAGATCTGCAGATATATCACAACGTTCTGCATGCACCTTCAGCCAATATATCCATGAGTCTCCCAAAATCCAGATAATCTGTTTTTGAGCACACAGAGCCATAGCTGTCTGTTCTCCTCTCAGGAAAAAGACGTTCTCACTAAATCTCTCCATTCAGAACACACCCACTGAACTTTACTGATCAATTCCTACCTTTGCACATTCTAAAATTGCATGCATCTCCACCCCAGAATCCCTGTTGGTAATACGCACTGCCTACAAACTACCGCCATGTTTCCGGACACGTGGAGGATCAGAGCGTGACGACTGTACATTTAAATATTATTCCCCTTTCCCCCTTTAAGGTGGGCTCTGAAAAGAGCCGTTTCTTTTTATTTTTTGGGCAGATGCCTGACAGACACCTGTTATATTGTATTTTTCTTATATTTTTTCTTCTTACTTTACTCCTACAACCATTACAGAACCTTCTCCAAAGCATGCCTTACATTCAAAAAGAACATGGCATTTCCCAAAGAAGATAACCCAACACCATCGGCTTCAAAATAAGCCGCATTACTGGGATCAATGTTCTCGTGGTTGCAGAAAAACATACCAGCTCGTAACATGAAAGCACGCATGCCGCGATTGATGTTACACCTCCCAATACTTTGATCAGGACAGAAAACAGAACTGTTCTCCCATTTTCCTCTAGCGAGTAACCCAGAAAAAATTACTTTCGCAGTTGGAAAGATGTTCATGACTGCTTGAACCAACTGTTCCAAATCTTCCAACAAAGTACGTGAACTCACGTAGCCCAAATGGCAAGCACCCTAGTGCAAAAGTACCACATTGGGAGTGGTCAACCTACGCATTTCTCTGCAAACTTGGAGAATTGCTGCAACATTGCGATCAGTCTCAGCGCTCCATACCACCTCCACTCCTCTCACATCATCATTGTGTGCCACATGTCTACTTTTGGCATAGTGCTGTAAACCATGGACAAAAACATCTCTAAGCACCAAAACCCTGACCCTCTCCACCTCTGCCATCTTCAGTATACGCACCGTCTTTTGACACAAAATAACAATGTGAACATCTGATTGGCTGATTCCTACAGTGCTCTTTCCATACTGGATTTGCTGTAGAACCCCGTATGTGACACGCCCTACCCACGGACAAGCGTTGTCTACATGTGGCACATAACTCTTACCCAGTCCTTCTACCCTTTCCACATCACTCGCAAATCCATTCCCCCATTGGACACAGCTAAGCAGTCACACAACCATCCACCAATCAAATTCAACATCTCTACATCTAACTCCGTCATCAAAATTTCACACTTCAAATGCACTGTTGATCACTTTGAATGCAAGTCGCATATCATTGCAAAGCACCTACTTCGAAAACTACTGTGCAACTGTCGCAGATTTCTACGTACAGCTCCATGCATGCGCCCATGCATGAGTATAAAGTACAGGTATGCATATTTAATCAAAGAACATGTGGAACCCTTATGATTTCATTTAAACAAATTAATGCCACTAAATCTGCATAGCCAATACATACCAACGCTCCCCCTTTAAGTGCAAGATGTCCGATTTTTCATTGACAAAATGCACTACTTCTTACTGTCTCCCGCATAACCTATACATATGTTACAACTCGATTTTCCATTAGAAAATGTCACAATTTTCTTGTGTGTACCGCCTACATTAATGCTACTTCCAATTTGATCGTATCAGAAAAATAAACGCTCCTGATTGCTGTGATGACATCTCCCTCTGAGGGTTTCCCGATTTTTTGGATTCATACTTATAATATGAAAGTAGTGAAATTTTTCCCATCTACTATAATGACCTATCACTTACAAACCTCTCTGCTATGGATAACACAGCTTAAAAAAAACAAGGCATTTTCATAACCTAAAAATTGTACTCATTTCTGATTCACGTGCAACTAACATACTGCAAATAACATACAAAGGCAGTACATAGTGAAGTGAAATGCACACAGGCACTGTGTTGAAATATCAAAGGAGAATACTCCGATGTAAGATGCAAAATTAACGTGTACAGTAACATCACTGCTTTGAACACACAAAGTTACTAACTTCTTCTTTTAACAATTGCAGTGAAGACTACTCTCCTGAAAATCAACAGCATCTACACTGCAAACGACATATCCAAAGAAACCTGGTCATTCTGCAAAAAAAAGTAAGTACAGTACTACCTATATATTCTAACTATTCCTCAAAGAGACTGTGTGGGTTATTTATTTAATTTGCGCACCAAAATAAACATTGATTTCTGAACCATTCTTCCCACAAATCCTCATTTATTAAACAAAGAATAACAGGCAGAATGGCTCACAAATCCCTGTGTTTTTGGAACTCAAATAACACACAGAAACCTTAGAATGTTAGTACTAGAAAACAAATAGCTGTTTCAATTTTATACCATTATGTTCACTATTAATGCTTTTCCTCACCACTAGCTCACTTTGTACTCTCATCTGAAGCACATTGTAGTAGTATACAAATAGAAAAATAGCCTTCCCTAATCATTGTAAGAGACCAGTGCACATTCACACACCACCACAAAGAGCTTCCCCATCAAACTCATGCACGCATGCACGCACCACACATACATTGTACAACAGACCAAACCATGCCTTCTTTTTATTCAACAGACCCCAAAGAATGCCTACCAAAAAGCATGTCCATAGAAAGGAACGCAGAAATAGAGCAAATACAAATTAAAGTTTCCAAACTAAGCATCCATCTGTAGCAGAGTTTGTAGAGAAGGTTGGTACAAAACAGCTAATACAGTCATTTAGCGAAACAAAGGAAGCTTCAGCTATCGAAACTTTACCTCCTCCATCAAAATGTGGCACGAAACACAAAACTCTTCACAAAAAATCGGCTACCAGTACTGCTAACAATGCTCCTATTAATCCTGATATAGTAACAAGAACCCATAGTAAAAAAAGTATTTTAGGAAAAATGTTTCGCCACAGAGTCCTTCAGAATCTAATAAGAAGAGGACGGAAATCATCCTCAACCCCTAAAACCTACAGTAGAAAATTAATCCTGCAAGCTCTCGTAGACAGTGCAATCCTTCTCAAAAGGAAGTTGTTTATATTAGTGTTAAATATGATGAAACCACTAACACAACTATGTACCAAACTACAAAAGACACTTAACAATAAACGGAATGTCAACAAAAATAACTTCTTCCATATTTGTGGAGGAGAATGGAGTCACACAATAACCACAGAACCATATTTTAATGAAGAAGCATACTAACAAAATCAAACAAACACAATTGCCATCCATAGCTGTGGACGAGGGTATGAAAAAATCAATAATACCATCATGGAACAAGAAACACTGCTTAGAAAAGTATCCTCTGAAAACTCAGAATTACCTCTCTATTCGACTGAACCAGACCGTCAAGTATACAAATGGCCGTGCACCTCAGTTCGTGCCATTCCTAACAAATCTTTCAAATCTTTACATCAGTTCCTCAGTATGTGAAAGGTAAAGACAAAATTAAAATGAAAGTGCTGCAAAATATGGATATCTGTCCAGTGCGCAAATACACAGGACTACAAGGACATTCATTAGCCTGCATTTCAGGACCTATTTGCAAAAGCACCTTCCATGATATCAAGAGGATATCAATACATCATTCAAATGTAAGAAATCTAGTGTATAAAATATACTATGCTAAAAGTCCAGCTTCAGATTTAGCCAATTTAAATAACACTCTTCTGCATGGTACACCCAAATACCTAGAAGAAGAAATCGACCGTATCCAGAGAAAATATTCTGGAAGTGAATGCCGCTTACAAAATGCAATAGTTTTTGAGCAGACTAGCAACAATTCTGCACATAGCAACCTTCTATTATACACATACAAAAAAGAAATACTAAAATGTAAAAGTGCATCGGCTGAAGTACCAAACCATGTGTGTGTGTGTTGCCGCAGAACATTTTACAAAAGATACACAAAAAATATAGACATAGCATACAAAATAGAAGACAATAAAGATTCCAAATGGTTTGAATTAGCTCTCTACCTTTTAGCAGAAAACAAATACCACATAAGTGAACCCCTAATATGTTGCAGTTACTGCAGTACAAAACTGGACAACAACTAAACTTCTTCACGTGCTATCACAAATAATTTGGAATTGTTCCCACTATCAAAAACCCTGCAACAACTCAATTTGTATGAGAGCATCATAATTCAAACAGTTCACCTATTTCAAGCAATTATACACCTTCAACTAAAAACAGCAAAATTACCTCCCTCTGAATTGGTGAAAGGCATTTGTGGCAAAGTAGTTTATTTGCCATTAGATCTAACAGAAAATGTACACACTCCAGAAGTGCAACGTTCAATAGAGCATTCTTTAATTGTCTTGGCAAATGGTGTACCAATGTCATGATCTCTGCTTCCAAAAGGTCAGGGTTTTCCCAACTCCCTTGGAAGCAGATCCATAACCCAGGTTCCGAGTGCCAACCAGTCCCAATTGGGACCTTTTGGACCCAGTCCTGGCGCCAGTGGCACCAGGCTCATAAATATGCCCAGTACCAGCGCTGGAAGCGCCGGGCTCATAACGCTTGGGTGGACTTACCTTCAGCAGACCATGCTGCTTACTTGCCTGCCAGTTGAGCCTCTGATCCTCTTCTGTTTGCAACTACTTTTCCTGTTGGGTGGGGCTGGAGCCACTCCCTGGATTCAGAACACTGGAACTCTTCTGGAAGGCAGGAACTCTTTTCTTACCAGGAACTCTTTTCTTACTTAGGCGTGGCTGTGGAAGGAGACACCTAAGCACTACAGGAGGCTATTTAAACCACACCCGGTGGATGAATCTTGCTTTGCGTTATTCTGCAACCTCTGCAGCAGAACGCTCATCGTGTCTTCTGCATCCGGTCCTGGGCCTAAGGAAAAAGGCTTACCATCCTGAATCCAGTGTTCAGCAACACCTATAAAGACAAGAAAGAACAGGTTAGCATTCCGACATCTGAAAGGCAAAGGCTTACCAACTCTTCGCACGCTCCGGAGGCCTTCGGCGCTGCATCCCGCATCTGAAAGACAAAACAAGGTTCGTTTAAAGACATTGGGGAACTTTAATACTCACGTGCCATTACTCCTTTCCACATCTAATCCAGTGGGTATTCCGGCACCCTGCAGCCGCTCCGAACTCGTACCTGCAAAATAAAAAGACAGTTAGAGCGCATAGTGAAGCAGGCAACAAGCGCTTACTTACGTGCTTCCAGGCGCTTCTATTCATCACACGGGCTCCATCTTCAACTCACTTCAGCCCATCATCCGCCATCGCCGGAACCCTGCAAAACAAGAGACATCATTACTAAAGACTTTAAAGACATTTGAATGACTCGAAACTTACCGTTCGTGCAGTAAACGACGGACAGCAGTCCTCTAAAGTCAAGAGGCCTGCGCTACCTATCCAGTGAAGAAACTGGTTACAGCACCCTGCCCCGAGGCAGATGGAGAGCTCGGCATTCACTTACCTAAGGTGAGAGCGTTAACCTTTGGGGGTCTACAGGAGAGGAGAAGAGGAAAGAGATAGGGACACCCCAATAACCCCAGTTCATTAACCCCATATTTTCTATCTGCAGACATCTTACTCTACACTTCAGGCATACAGTGCACAGAGGTCCAGCCCAAAGAGCCAACCGGGTGCTACACATCACCTTTGAAGATACAGTAGTCGCCCAGTCAAGACCGGCGCCTCTGCGAGAATCAGGTGAGCGTTACAGAACGCAAAGCCTACCGCAAAACTCTCGCCCAGGCGCTATGGAAACCTCGGATACTGACCCCCTAGCCCGGTTACTTGGGGAACTAAGGGCAGAAGTGCATGCAGCTCGTCAGGAAATGAATGCTCTAAGAAGGGAACTAATTATTTCCAAGGAGAGAACAGACAATCTTGCTAGACAAGTGCTACAGTCACAAGCCGGACAGACCCCGTTACCCGCATCAGGGGCAAATCTTCCTTCAACATCCTCTATGAATCCAGTGCAGATCAACCTACCTGGGAATGTACCTCTGGCTCCGCCCAAACGATTTTCTGGTGACCCAAAGAGGTTTGCAGTATTTATCAATCAGTGCCGGTTGCACTTCTTATGCCGGCCAGCAGCCTTTCCAACTGATCAAGCAAAAGTAGCTTTTGTACTTTCGTACCTTAGTGGCAATGCGGCAGACTGGTCGATCCCTCTAGTTAATCAAGATGATCCGGTTCTCCATGATTTTCAAGCCTTTCAGCTTAGTATGGAAAAACTGTTCGCAAGACATTCACAGGGGCAGGCCTTGGACAATGAGCTTCTTTCGTTGCGACAGGGTAATCAAGACCTTTTGGCTTATATTGCATCTTTCAATAGACTAATAGTGGAAACTCAATGGCCTGAGGACAAAAGGATTACGCTATTTTATAGAGGTCTACGTGGAGAGCTCAAAGACGTTTTAGCCCAAGTAGTGAATCCCCCACAAGACTGTTCGGATTATATAGACTTGGTCGTTCAAATAGATCACAGGCTGCAGAACAGGAAGGCCGATCGTTCCAAGTTTGATGCTCGAGTATTTTCCAAACCGCCAACTCCTTCCAAAGGAGTAGACTCCGGGGAACCCATGCAAATAGGGGGTCTGAAAGGTCCTCTAACACAAAGGGAGCGGGAAAGGAGGAAACAGTTGCAATTATGCCTATATTGCGGAAACTCAGGGCACTTTCTTCGAGACTGTCCGGTGAAACCTGCCAAGAAGGCTGTAGGAGCTGCAGTTACCAAAGTTACAAACTCTGAGCAGGGAAACGACCTCGCCCAACAAGAATAGAGGTCCTCTTGCCGAGCGTGAAAACCAGTTCCGTGACCTCGCATTTCGTGATACCTATGGTCCTCATTAGCCCTGATAATCCGGATCGATTACATGCAATTGAAGCTTACGTCGACAGCGGTGCCATCGGCAATTATGTGGATCATGAAATGGTTTTGAGGATGAATCTAACTCTTTGTCCCAAGGCTGTAAAGGACGTCATTACTACGGTGGATGGTACGGAGATAGCCTCCGGGCCAGTAACGCATACCACTCAAGAGGTGACGCTAGTAAGTCAAGATGGACACCATGAGAAGATCGTGTTCGATGTGATCAAGGCCCCTCAGTTTCAGATTATTCTAGGAATACCTTGGTTAGAGAAACACAATCCTCTGATCGATTGGCGAGCAAGAACGGTCCAGTTTCCAGAATGTGTCTCTACTTGTCACCCTCCACCTGGTGTTGCAATGGCCGCAATTTCTTCAGAGACTCCCCAGTTACCTCCCGAATACCTGATTGCTGTGATGACATCTCCCTCTGAGGGTTTCCCGATTTTTTGGATTCATACTTATAATATGAAAGTAGTGAAATTTTTCCCATCTACTATAATGACCTATCACTTACAAACCTCTCTGCTATGGATAACACAGCTTAAAAAAAACAAGGCATTTTCATAACCTAAAAATTGTACTCATTTCTGATTCACGTGCAACTAACATACTGCAAATAACATACAAAGGCAGTACATTGTGAAGTGAAATGCACACAGGCACTGTGTTGAAATATCAAAGGAGAATACTCCGATGTAAGATGCAAAATTAACGTGTACAGTAACATCACTGCTTTGAACACACAAAGTTCCTAACTTCTTCTTTTAACAATTGCAGTGAAGACTACTCTCCTGAAAATCAACAGCATCTACACTGCAAACGACATATCCAAAGAAACCTGGTCATTCTGCAAAAAAAAGTAAGTACAGTACTACCTATATATTCTAACTATTCCTCAAAGAGACTGTGTGGGTTATTTATTTAATTTGCGCACCAAAATAAACATTGATTTCTGAACCATTCTTCCCACAAATCCCCATTTATTAAACAAAGAATAACAGGCAGAATGGCTCACAAATCCCTGTGTTTTTGGAACTCAAATAACACACAGAAACCTTAGAATGTTAGTACTAGAAAACAAATAGCTGTTTCAATTTTAAAAAATTATGTTCACTATTAATGCTTTTCCTCACCACTAGCTCACTTTGTACTCTCATCTGAAGCACATTGTAGTAGTATACAAATAGAAAAATAGCCTTCCCTAATCATTGTAAGAGACCAGTGCACATTCACACACCACCACAAAGAGCTTCCCCATCAAACTCATGCACGCATGCACGCACCACACATACATTGTACAACAGACCAAACCATGCCTTCTTTTTATTCAACAGACCCCAAAGAATGCCTACCAAAAAGCATGTCCATAGAAAGGAACGCAGAAATAGAGCAAATACAAATTAAAGTTTCCAAACTAAGCATCCATCTGTAGCAGAGTTTGTAGAGAACGTTGGTACAAAACAGCTAATACAGTCATTTAGCGAAACAAAGGAAGCTTCAGCTATCGAAACTTTACCTCCTCCATCAAAATGTGGCACGAAACACAAAACTCTTCACAAAAAATCGGCTACCAGTACTGCTAACAATGCTCCTATTAATCCTGATATAGTAACAAGAACCCATAGTAAAAAAAGTATTTTAGGAAAAATGTTTCGCCACAGAGTCCTTCAGAATCTAATAAGAAGAGGACGGAAATCATCCTCAACCCCTAAAACCTACAGTAGAAAATTAATCCTGCAAGCTCTCATAGACAGTGCAATCCTTCTCAAAAGGAAGTTGTTTATATTAGTGTTAAATATGATGAAACCACTAACACAACTATGTACCAAACTACAAAAGACACTTAAGAATAAACGGAATGTCAACAAAAATAACTTCTTCCATATTTGTGGAGGAGAATGGAGTCACACAATAACCACAGAACCATATTTTAATGAAGAAGCATACAAACAAAATCAAACAAACACAATTGCCATCCATAGCAGTGGACGAGGGTATGAAAAAATCAATAATACCATCATGGAACAAGAAACACTGCTTAGAAAAGTATCCTCTGAAAACTCAGAATTACCTCTCTATTCGACTGAACCAGACCGTCCAGTATACAAATGGCCGTGCACCTCAGTGTGTGCCATTCCTAACAAATCTTTCAAATCTTTACATCAGTTCCTCAGTATGTGAAAGGTAAAGACAAAATTAAAATGAAAGTGCTGCAAAATATGGATATCTGTCCAGTGCGCAAATACACAGGACTACAAGGACATTCATTAGCCTGCATTTCAGGACCTATTTGCAAAAGCACCTTCCATGATATCAAGAGGATATCAATACATCATTCAAATGTAAGAAATCTAGTGTATAAAATATACTATGCTAAAAGTCCAGCTTCAGATTTAGCCAATTTAAATAACACTCTTCTGCATGGTACACCCAAATACCTAGAAGAAGAAATCGACCGTATCCAGAGAAAATATTTTGGAAGTGAATGCCGCTTACAAAATGCAATAGTTTTTGAGCAGACTAGCAACAATTCTGCACATAGCAACCTTCTATTATACACATACAAAAAAGAAATACTAAAATGTAAAAGTGCATCGGCTGAAGTACCAAACCATGTGTGTGTGTGTTGCCGCAGAACATTTTACAAAAGATACACAAAAAATATAGACATAGCATACAAAATAGAAGACAATAAAGATTCCAAATGGTTTGAATTAGCTCTCTACCTTTTAGCAGAAAACAAATACCACATAAGTGAACCCCTAATATGTTGCAGTTACTGCAGTACAAAACTGGACAACTAAACTTCTTCACGTGCTATCACAAATAATTTGGAATTGTTCCCACTATCAAAAACCCTGCAACAACTCAATTTGTATGAGAGCATCATAATTCAAACAGTTCACCTATTTCAAGCAATTATACACCTTCAACTAAAAACAGCAAAATTACCTCCCTCTGAATTGGTGAAAGGCATTTGTGGCAAAGTAGTTTATTTGCCATTAGATCTAACAGAAAATGTACACACTCCAGAAGTGCAACGTTCAATAGAGCATTCTTTAATTGCCTTGGCAAATGGTGTACCAATGTCATGATCTCTGCTTCCAAAAGGTCAGGGTTTTCCCAACTCCCTTGGAAGCAGATCCATAACCCAGGTTCCGAGTGCCAACCAGTCCCAATTGGGACCTTTTGGACCCAGTCCTGGCGCCAGTGGCACCAGGCTCATAAATATGCCCAGTCCCAGCGCTGGAAGCGCCGGGCTCATAATGCTTGGGTGGACTTACCTTCAGCAGACCATGCTGCTTACTTGCCTGCCAGTTGAGCCTCTGATCCTCTTCTGTTTGGAACTACTTTTCCTGTTGGGTGGGGCTGGAGCCACTCCCTAGATTCAGAACACTGGAACTCTTCTGGAAGGCAGGAACTCTTTTCTTACCAGGAACTCTTTTCTTACTTAGGCGTGGCTTTGGAAGGAGACACCTAAGCACTACAGGAGGCTATTTAAACCACACCCGGTGGATGAATCTTGCTTTGCGTTATTCTGCAACCTCTGCAGCAGAACGCTCATCGTGTCTTCTGCATCCGGTCCTGGGCCTAAGGAAAAAGGCTTACCATCCTGAATCCAGTCTTCAGCAACACCTATAAAGACAAGAAAGAACAGGTTAGCATTCCGGCATCTGAAAGGCAAAGGCTTACCATCCTGAATCCAGTCTTCAGCAACACCTATATAGACAAGAAAGAACAGGTTAGCATTCCGGCATCTGAAAGGCAAAGGCTTACCAACTCTTCGCACGCTCCGGAGGCCTTCGGCGCTGCATCCCGCATCTGAAAGACAAAACAAGGTGCGTTTAAAGACATTGGGGAACTTTAATACTCACGTGCCATTACTCCTTTCCACATCTAATCCAGTGGGTATTCCGGCACCCTGCAGCCGCTCCGAACTCGTACCTGCAAAATAAAAAGACAGTTAGAGCGCATAGTGAAGCAGGCAACAAGCGCTTACTTACGTGCTTCCAGGCGCTTCTATTCATCACACGGGCTCCATCTTCAACTCACTTCAGCCCGTCATCCGCCATCGCCGGAACCCTGCAAAACAAGAGACATCATTACTAAAGACTTTAAAGACATTTGAATGACTCGAAACTTACTGTTCGTGCAGTAAACGACGGACAGCAGTCCTCTGAAGTCAAGAGGCCTGCGCTACCTACCCAGTGAAGAAACTGGTTACAGCACCCTGCCCCGAGGCAGATGGAGAGCTCGGCATTCACTTACCTAAGGTGAGAGCGTTAACCTTTGGGGTCTACAGGAGAGGAGAAGAGGAAAGAGATAGGGACACCCCAATAACCCCAGTTCATTAACCCCATATTTTCTATCTGCAGACATCTTACTCTACACGTCAGGCATACAGTGCACAGAGGTCCAGCCCAAAGAGCCAACCGGGTGCTACACATCACCTTTGAAGATACAGTAGTCGCCCAGTCAAGACCGGCGCCTCTGCGAGAATCAGGTGAGCGTTACAGAACGCAAAGCCTACCGCAAAACTCTCGCCCAGGCGCTATGGAAACCTCGGATACTGACACCCTAGCCCGGTTACTTGGGGAACTAAGGGCAGAAGTGCATGCAGCTCGTCAGGAAACGAATGCTCTAAGAAGGGAACTAATTATTTCCAAGGAGAGAACAGACAATCTTGCTAGACAAGTGCTACAGTCACAAGCCAGACAGACCCCGTTACCCGCATCAGGGGCAAATCTTCCTTCAACATCCTCTATGAATCCAGTGCAGATCAACCTACCTGGGAATGCACCTCTGGCTCCGCCCGAACGATTTTCTGGTGACCCAAAGAGGTTTGCAGTATTTATCAACCAGTGCCGGTTGCACTTCTTATGCCGGCCAGCAGCCTTTCCAACTGATCAAGCAAAAGTAGCTTTTGTACTTTCGTACCTTAGTGGCAATGCGGCAGACTGGTCGATCCCTCTAGTTAATAAAGATGATCCGGTTCTCCATGATTTTCAAGCCTTTCAGCTTAGTATGGAAAAACTGTTCGCAAGACATTCACAGGGGCAGGCCTTGGACAATGAGCTTCTTTCGTTGCGACAGGGTAATCAAGACCTTTTGGCTTATATTGCATCTTTCAATAGACTAATAGTGGAAACTCAATGGCCTGAGGACAAAAGGATTACGCTATTTTATAGAGGTCTACGTGGAGAGCTCAAAGACGTTTTAGCCCAAGTAGTGAATCCCCCACAAGACTGTTCGGATTATATAGACTTGGTCGTTCAAATAGATCACAGGCTGCAGAACAGGAAGGCCGATTGTTCCAAGTTTGATGCTCGAGTATTTTCCAAACCGCCAACTCCTTCCAAAGGAGTAGACTCCGGGGAACCCATGCAAATAGGGGGTCTGAAAGGTCCTCTAACACAAAGGGAGCGGGAAAGGAGGAAACAGTTGCAATTATGCCTATATTGCGGAAACTCAGGGCACTTTCTTCGAGACTGTCCGGTGAAACCTGCCAAGAAGGCAGTAGGAGCTGCAGTTACCAAAGTTACAAACTCTGAGCAGGGAAACGACCTCGCCCGACAAGAATAGAGGTCCTCTTGCCGAGCGTGAAAACCAGTTCCGTGACCTCGCATTTCGTGATACCTATGGTCCTCATTAGCCCTGATAATCCGGATCGATTACATGCAATTGAAGCTTACGTCGACAGCGGTGCCATCGGCAATTATGTGGATCATGAAATGGTTTTGAGGATGAATCTAACTCTTTGTCCCAAGGCTGTAAAGGACGTCATTACTACAGTGGATGGTACGGAGATAGCCTCCGGGCCAGTAACGCATACCACTCAAGAGGTGACGCTAGTAAGTCAAGATGGACACCATGAGAAGATCGTGTTCGATGTGATCAAGGCCCCTCAGTTTCAGATTATTCTAGGAATACCTTGGTTAGAGAAACACAATCCTCTGATCGATTGGCAAGCAAGAACGGTCCAGTTTCCAGAATGTGTCTCTACTTGTCACCCTCCACCTGGTGTTGCACTGGCCGCAATTTCTTCAGAGACTCCCCAGTTACCTCCCGAATACCTGATTGCTGTGATGACATCTCCCTCTGAGGGTTTCCCGATTTTTTGGATTCATACTTATAATATGAAAGTAGTGAAATTTTTCCCATCTACTATAATGACCTATCACTTACAAACCTCTCTGCTATGGATAACACAGCTTAAAAAAAACAAGGCATTTTCATAACCTAAAAATTGTACTCATTTCTGATTCACGTGCAACTAACATACTGCAAATAACATACAAAGGCAGTACATAGTGAAGTGAAATGCACACAGGCACTGTGTTGAAATATCAAAGGAGAATACTCCGATGTAAGATGCAAAATTAACGTGTACAGTAACATCACTGCTTTGAACACACAAAGTTCCTAACTTCTTCTTTTAACAATTGCAGTGAAGACTACTCTCCTGAAAATCAACAGCATCTACACTGCAAACGACATATCCAAAGAAACCTGGTCATTCTGCAAAAAAAAGTAAGTACAGTACTACCTATATATTCTAACTATTCCTCAAAGAGACTGTGTGGGTTATTTATTTAATTTGCGCACCAAAATAAACATTGATTTCTGAACCATTCTTCCCACAAATCCCCATTTATTAAACAAAGAATAACAGGCAGAATGGCTCACAAATCCCTGTGTTTTTGGAACTCAAATAACACACAGAAACCTTAGAATGTTAGTACTAGAAAACAAATAGCTGTTTCAATTTTAAAAAATTATGTTCACTATTAATGCTTTTCCTCACCACTAGCTCACTTTGTACTCTCATCTGAAGCACATTGTAGTAGTATACAAATAGAAAAATAGCCTTCCCTAATCATTGTAAGAGACCAGTGCACATTCACACACCACCACAAAGAGCTTCCCCATCAAACTCATGCACGCATGCACGCACCACAGATACATTGTACAACAGACCAAACCATGCCTTCTTTTTATTCAACAGACCCCAAAGAATGCCTACCAAAAAGCATGTCCATAGAAAGGAACGCAGAAATAGAGCAAATACAAATTAAAGTTTCCAAACTAAGCATCCATCTGTAGCAGAGTTTGTAGAGAACGTTGGTACAAAACAGCTAATACAGTCATTTAGCGAAACAAAGGAAGCTTCAGCTATCGAAACTTTACCTCCTCCATCAAAATGTGGCACGAAACACAAAACTCTTCACAAAAAATCGGCTACCAGTACTGCTAACAATGCTCCTATTAATCCTGATATAGTAACAAGAACCCATAGTAAAAAAAGTATTTTAGGAAAAATGTTTCGCCACAGAGTCCTTCAGAATCTAATAAGAAGAGGACGGAAATCATCCTCAACCCCTAAAACCTACAGTAGAAAATTAATCCTGCAAGCTCTCGTAGACAGTGCAATCCTTCTCAAAAGGAAGTTGTTTATATTTGTGTTAAATATGATGAAACCACTAACACAACTATGTACCAAACTACAAAAGACACTTAAGAATAAACGGAATGTCAACAAAAATAACTGCTTCCATATTTGTGGAGGAGAATGGAGTCACACAATAACCACAGAACCATATTTTAATGAAGAAGCATACAAACAAAATCAAACAAACACAATTGCCATCCATAGCAGTGGACGAGGGTATGAAAAAATCAATAATACCATCATGGAACAAGAAACACTGCTTAGAAAAGTATCCTCTGAAAACTCAGAATTACCTCTCTATTCGACTGAACCAGACCGTCCAGTATACAAATGGCCGTGCACCTCAGTGTGTGCCATTCCTAACAAATCTTTCAAATCTTTACATCAGTTCCTCAGTATGTGAAAGGTAAAGACAAAATTAAAATGAAAGTGCTGCAAAATATGGATATCTGTCCAGTGCGCAAATACACAGGACTACAAGGACATTCATTAGCCTGCATTTCAGGACCTATTTGCAAAAGCACCTTCCATGATATCAAGAGGATATCAATACATCATTCAAATGTAAAAAATCTAGTGTATAAAATATACTATGCTAAAAGTCCAGCTTCAGATTTAGCCAATTTAAATAACACTCTTCTGCATGGTACACCCAAATACCTAGAAGAAGAAATCGACCGTATCCAGAGAAAATATTTTGGAAGTGAATGCCGCTTACAAAATGCAATAGTTTTTGAGCAGACTAGCAACAATTCTGCACATAGCAACCTTCTATTATACACATACAAAAAAGAAATACTAAAATGTAAAAGTGCATCGGCTGAAGTACCAAACCATGTGTGTGTGTGTTGCCGCAGAACATTTTACAAAAGATACACAAAAAATATAGACATAGCATACAAAATAGAAGACAATAAAGATTCCAAATGGTTTGAATTAGCTCTCTACCTTTTAGCAGAAAACAAATACCACATAAGTGAACCCCTAATATGTTGCAGTTACTGCAGTACAAAACTGGACAACTAAACTTCTTCACGTGCTATCACAAATAATTTGGAATTGTTCCCACTATCAAAAACCCTGCAACAACTCAATTTGTATGAGAGCATCATAATTCAAACAGTTCACCTATTTCAAGCAATTATACACCTTCAACTAAAAACAGCAAAATTACCTCCCTCTGAATTGGTGAAAGGCATTTGTGGCAAAGTAGTTTATTTGCCATTAGATCTAACAGAAAATGTACACACTCCAGAAGTGCAACGTTCAATAGAGCATTCTTTAATTGTCTTGGCAAATGGTGTACCAATGTCATGATCTCTGCTTCCAAAAGGTCAGGGTTTTCCCAACTCCCTTGGAAGCAGATCCATAACCCAGGTTCCGAGTTGGAAAAATGTGTTTTCAACGTGACTGAAGTTGAATTCTTGGGATTCATATTATCACCTGGCGGAGTGCGTATGGATTCAAAGAAGGTCAATGCAGTTCTCAAATGGCCATCACCATCCTCCGTAAAAGGTGTGCAAAGCATGTTAGGCTTCGCTAATTTTTACCGCAGGTTTATCCCCGAATTCTCTCGAATAGTCCAGCCCATCACTGCCTTGTTAAAGAAAAACAAACGTTTTGAATGGTCTACCGAGGCGGAACAAGCTTTCCAGGATTTGAAGACTAAATTTATCTCTGCACCAATCTTAAAACACCCTCACCCCGAACTCCCCTACATCGTGGAAACTGATGCTTCAAGCCTTGCCATGGGGGCAGTTCTATCACAAAAGGACCCGGTAACCAATCAGTTGCATCCCGTGGCATTTTGGTCCCGCAAATTCTCGCCTCCTGAAATCAATTACACAATTACTGACAAGGAACTTCTGGCTATCAAGCATGCCTTTAAGGCTTGGCGGCATTATCTGCTGGGGGCCCGACACACCGTTACTGTGATTACGGATCACCGAAACCTGCAATATTTGAAGACCGCAAAAGCCCAATCCTCTAGACAACTCCGTTGGGCATTATTCTTTGCCGAGTTTGACTTCATAATTACCTCTCGACCTGGTACAAAGAACGGTAAAGCCGATGCCCTTTCTCGGATGGGAGTGGAAGAACACTTGGTCAACCCAAAACCTGTACCAATCATTCCCGAACAAAGAATTCTGGGTGTAATCGCCACAGAATCCATAGAGGAAGTTAAGGATAAAGCCAGGCAACTTGTAACTCCAGCAGACATACAGAATTGGCATCTGCAGGGAAAGGACTTTGCAGTAAAGGACAACTTATTGTATTTCCAAGAACGATTATACCTACCCAGCACAGATTTACAGAAAAAAGTAATCTCTTGTTATCACGACTCTTTAATGGAAGGTCATCCCGGTATAGCCAAGACCTCAGAAAAGATCAAGCGCTACTTCTGGTGGCCGTCTTGGAAAAAAGATATCAGAGACTTTATAATGTCCTGTGGAGTATGCGCCCAAAACAAGAGTCAAAAGGAAAGACCAGCAGGCCTCTTACGCCCTATTGACATCCCACCTCGCCCTTGGCATACGCTTTCTATGGACTTCATCACCGATCTACCTCCATGCTCCGGATACAATACGATTCTAGTAATCGTGGACTTATTCTCCAAGATGGCGCATTTCATTCCGCTCAAAGGCTTGCCAACAGCAGCAACTCAGGCCCGAGAATTTCTCGAAAACATCGTCCGACTGCACGGTTTTCCTTCGGTTCTAATTTCGGATCGAGGTAGTCAATTTATTTCTCATTTTTGGCGAAGTTGCTGTCGGTCGGCTCAAATTGATGTGAGACTATCGACCAGTCACCACCCTCAGACCGACGGACAAACCGAGAGGACCAATCAAACTCTGGAACAGTATTTACGCTGCATGCTGCAACAAACTGAAAAAACTTGGAAAGATACCCTTTGGATAGCCCAGTATGCCTACAATAACTCTGTCCATTCGGGAACTGGGAAAACCCTGTTTTTTCTTTTGTACGGCAGTCACCCTCGAACCTCGGAGTTGGATCCCCTCCAAGATCTTGAAACACCAGCAGTAGACTACCTGCATTCTACAATCACCCAAGCCTTTAAGGAAGCTGTTTCTCACCTTCAAAGGGCTAAAGAACAATACAAGAAAGGAGCAGATCAACATCGGAAGGAAGCCCCTCACTATCAAGTAGGGGATCAAGTCTGGTTATCCACCAAATATCTATCTCTAAAAGGGCCACGCACATTCAACCCAAGATACCTTGGTCCCTATTCCATCACTACCATAATAAACCCAGTAGCGGTCAAGTTGGACTTGCCTCCGCACATGAAGATACATCCGGTCTTCCACGTCTCTCTATTAAAACCCGTGCAACCTCAAACCCGACTAACCAAATCTCCAAAACCTATCCTAGTGGATGGAGAACTCGAGTTTGAAGTCAAAAGCATTCTGGACTCCAAGATCTCCAAATCTAAACTATTCTACCTAATTGACTGGAAAGGCTACGGCCCCCAAGAGAGATCCTGGGAACCTGCTGAATATGTCCACGCTCCTCGCCTAATCAAAAGATTTCACCGAACATTTCCTGACAAGCCAAAAAACCCCGGAGAAGCCCGGTTTGGGAGGGGCCTTGAGGGGGGGTACTGTCATGATCTCTGCTTCCAAAAGGTCAGGGTTTTCCCAACTCCCTTGGAAGCAGATCCATAACCCAGGTTTCGAGTGCCAACCAGTCCCAATTGGGACCTTTTGGACCCAGTCCTGGCGCCAGTGGCACCAGGCTCATAAATATGCCCAGTCCCAGCGCTGGAAGCGCCGGGCTCATAATGCTTGGGTGGACTTACCTTCAGCAGACCATGCTGCTTACTTGCCTGCCAGTTGAGCCTCTGATCCTCTTCTGTTTGGAACTACTTTTCCTGTTGGGTGGGGCTGGAGCCACTCCCTAGATTCAGAACACTGGAACTCTTCTGGAAGGCAGGAACTCTTTTCTTACCAGGAACTCTTTTCTTACTTAGGCGTGGCTGTGGAAGGAGACACCTAAGCACTACAGGAGGCTATTTAAACCACACCCGGTGGATGAATCTTGCTTTGCGTTATTCTGCAACCTCTGCAGCAGAACGCTCATCGTGTCTTCTGCATCCGGTCCTGGGCCTAAGGAAAAAGGCTTACCATCCTGAATCCAGTCTTCAGCAACACCTATAAAGACAAGAAAGAACAGGTTAGCATTCCGGCATCTGAAAGGCAAAGGCTTACCATCCTGAATCCAGTCTTCAGCAACACCTATAAAGACAAGAAAGAACAGGTTAGCATTCCGGCATCTGAAAGGCAAAGGCTTACCAACTCTTTGCACGCTCCGGAGGCCTTCGGCGCTGCATCCCGCATCTGAAAGACAAAACAAGGTGCGTTTAAAGACATTGGGGAACTTTAATACTCACGTGCCATTACTCCTTTCCACATCTAATCCAGTGGGTATTCCGGCACCCTGCAGCCGCTCCGAACTCGTACCTGCAAAATAAAAAGACAGTTAGAGCGCATAGTGAAGCAGGCAACAAGCGCTTACTTACGTGCTTCCAGGCGCTTCTATTCATCACACGGGCTCCATCTTCAACTCACTTCAGCCCGTCATCCGCCATCGCCGGAACCCTGCAAAACAAGAGACATCATTACTAAAGACTTTAAAGACATTTGAATGACTCGAAACTTACCGTTCGTGCAGTAAACGACGGACAGCAGTCCTCTGAAGTCAAGAGGCCTGCGCTACCTATCCAGTGAAGAAACTGGTTACAGCACCCTGCCCCGAGGCAGATGGAGAGCTCGGCATTCACTTACCTAAGGTGAGAGCGTTAACCTTTGGGGGTCTACAGGAGAGGAGAAGAGGAAAGAGATAGGGACACCCCAATAACCCCAGTTCATTAACCCCATATTTTCTATCTGCAGACATCTTACTCTACAAGTCAGGCATACAGTGCACAGAGGTCCAGCCCAAAGAGCCAACCAGGTGCTACACATCACCTTTGAAGATACAGTAGTCGCCCAGTCAAGACCGGCGCCTCTGCGAGAATCAGGTGAGCATTACAACCAACAAAAGACAAAGAAATTTGGCAACAACTGGTGGACTTACATAAAGTTAGACAAGCCTTGCAATATCTAAAAGACAATAAGGAATACTACAAGGAAATAAATATTGAAGAAAGCTTAAGGGAAACAACTAAAATAATTCTACAGTCATCAGAAACTGGACAATTTGAACTCTTTGAAAGTGAACTAGCAACCCTATGTTACGGAGTTGCACACATTTTCAAATCTGGAACCCACGTTCAAAATATGTCAGCTACACAATTAATACAAAAAGTACAAGAAAAAGATGAGGCTTTACAATCAAGTATTACAAATCTGTTTGCAAACATGCGTGTACAAAATAATACTGGTTCAGACGGCACGGAGACGTATATTGTATGATCATAAACCTTGGACCACCGACTTCGTTTGTTACACTAAACTGTGCAGAATATGCATGGGAAGAGTTACATGAGTTCCTACGCATATCAAACAACAACAAAACCAACATAGATATATTAACACCTGGAGAACTATGCTCTCTTGATCCAGTTAATGTGTCAAGATATTTCCATCATCGCGTTTCATTGCTATGCTACACTTTATTTGCAATAAAACTGTTCCTCCCCTCGGAGAAGTGCAACACTTCTTTTGGAGAAAAGAATACCAAACGAGAGGAGCACCACATATTCACATGCTTTTATGGATCAAAGGTGCACCTAAATTTGGTCACAACAGTGATACCACTGTTTTACAGTTCATCCAAAAATATGTCACTTGTGCAATCCCTTCACAGCGGACACATAGTGACCTGCCTGGGCAGATTTTACAATTTCAAAGACCAAATGTGGCAAATACTGTTGTTGCAAATACAAAAGCAAAGGGAAATACCGCTTTGGTTTCCCTAGACCAGTTAAAGAAACAGGTGAAGTGAACAACTTCATGTCTTCAGTTCGACATAGTGTTAAAGGTAAATCACCTAAGAACACGTATTACATAAAAAGAACAGACGAATCAAAATATATCAATGATTACAATGCAATCATTGCCCTCTTATGGAATGCAAACATAGATGTGCAGTACATTGCAGACAATTCCAATGCTCTTGCACAATATGTTACATCCTGCTTAACAAAAGCAGAAAAAACAGAGCTTCAATACCTCTGGGATGACCTATCATCAGACAAAACACTATCTCATAAATTGTACAGCCTAGGCATTAAAAATCCTCTCTCAAAGAGAATGTGGCTCCTATGAAGTGGCAGATCTTTTAACCGGTACTGCTTTGTATGGAAAATCAGACAACATAGTATGGCTAAGTCTTGGTCCTGCTAAATCTAGATAAAGAGTTCTCAGATCATATGAGGACATAGAAACAATTTTCAGAAATGATCCCAACAGCCAAGACATTTTAAAAAACAATTTACTGGACACATACTATCCGAACAGGAGTAGCACTTTGGAAAGCATGTTTCTATACCACATAGCTCAAAACTTTGCATACAAAAATAATATAAAACCCAATGAACGCAAATGTAGATATAGAGTGACAGATTGTGAAGGCAGCTTAGTTAAACTTACCAAACAAAGCTTAATTAATCATTTCAAATTGTCATTATAAACTCCTCAACAGAAAGAACTATATTACATGGATCTGCTACAACTTTTTAAACCATGGAGAAAAGAGGAAGAGATACTAGATAACTATGACTGTTATGAAGATGTTTTCAAAGCAAATGAAAGCGCTATCACCGATGTGAACTTTACGCAGCACAAAACAATGTTGCACAATGAACAGCAACACAAAGAAGAACTTCAGGCCCAACTAGATAAGGATTCTTCCGACAGTAGTCAACCTTCTGTAACAGGAAGCCAAGAACCACTAGGACAGCCATTAATAGCAAATGAGGCGGAATTAGCTATAACAGAAGTGGAAAACACCATGTGTCACTATGAAGAAGATATAGAAGACTTAACTGTACAACAAGCAAAACTTAACAAAGATCAGTGCACCATTTTTGAAGATGTGACAAAACAAATTGCACATGGTGTACAGCACGAAAATAAAGAATGTACCTGCCAAAATTACAAACCCATACTGCTATACGTCAGTGGTGAAGCTGGGTCAGGAAAAACATTCTTAATCAAAATCATCAGCAAGTTCCTTCAACAATTGGCAAACAACAAACTGTCAGCTGTTGTAACTGCCCCCACAAGTTTAGCTGCCTACAACATAGGCGGTGTCACTTTCCACCGATTACTACTCCTTCCAGTAGAAGACCAAAACAAATTAGACTATTACAAACTTTCTGCAGAAGCTGCAATGGAACTACGCAGAGTAGTAAAACTAATGAAAATGCTACTAATAGAAGAAGTGAGCATGGTCTCCAACCTAATGTTGGCTTTGCTTCACCTCAGATTGCAAGAAGTACTTAAAACAAACTGCGAAGAACTCTTTGCACACATTATCGTTTTCGTAGATCTTCTACAATTGACACCAGTGAAAGGTGAACTTATTTTTAAAACCTTAGGACACAAACTCTGCCGTAAAACTGTTGGCAGCATAGGAAATGTCAACCTTTGGCAACATTTCCAATAGAGAGAATTAACAGAAACCATGCAGAAATCTGCAGATCTCACTTATGCCAACATGTTAAAAAGTATTAGAGTTGGTGTACTATCTCAAGAAGCACAAGCAATATTGAAAAAACGGCACATTCATGCACTTTATGGTGATAATACATGTGCTACTGATGTTATGGAACAATTAGCGCACATAAATGTCAATTGTATGGCCTTAATGTCAACTCTTGCAAGCTTTTTCAAATTCAATGAAACAATGTTAAATAAAGAAATGCAACCAATAATGGAAATTTGCGCCACAGACAAACTAGACGTACATGGTGTGACACTACCCATGTGTGAGCAAGCCACAACAAGACTAAAAAGCTTAGAAAATTCAATCTCCAACACAGCTGGGTTGGAAAAAATATTCAAATTATCCTTAAATTTTAAAGTAATGCTTAAAAGTAACCTTGATGTGGAACAAGGGCTAGTTAATGGGCCACTGGGTACATTTCTTGGCTTTCAAACATACCCATGGGACAACAACATTCAATTTGTCAATATTCGCTTTGACAAACTTTCAGAAGTGAAAAGGATAGGGCGCTCAACTGCTCGATTCCTTCTCTTCAAAGACGTATGTATGTAGAGAACAATTTACTGTAACTCTTGCATATGCAGTCACCCTTCATAAATCCCAAGGTCTTGCCCTAGACAAAGCATTTATAGATATAGGAAACCCAGTCTTTAAAGAAGGCATGAGCTACGTAGCACTATCGCGCTTACGTACACTTCACGGTCTATTTTTAAGCAACTTTGATGCAAGTAAACTGAACGCTGATATTCCTTGCATTGTAGAATACAATAGACTGCGTTCACTGTACACCCCATCTGAAACAATATCCTGTTCCAGAAAAAAGTAAAACGTGGTAAAAGAAAACTAATTCAAACAGAAATGCAACAGAATCTGAAAGCAAATCCTTCAAAGAAAACAAAAGAAGCTAAAACTTCATCAAGTACCACAAGCAAAGAAGAACCTATTAGGGAAAGTAAACCAGGTACTTCTTCAAATAAGGAAAAGAAACTCTGAAAAAAGCACTCAGATACAGAACTATCTGGTCCATTCAAATTTTCAAATGAAAGTGGTGTAAGTTGCTATCCAAATGTAGCAGTGAATATTCTATTTCAATTGCCACCAATTGTTAACAATATTTACTTACACAGTACAGACCAATTGTGTTTGCAAGTGTTAGTCCTTCATAGAAACGCAACAAACAATCCTGACAACAAGTACAGTGTTCACGGAATAAGACAAGAATTGGACTACTGTGCTGGAATGGTGAGATTCACTATAAACTCACAAGATCCATAAGAATTTGTAATGTACTTACTACAAGTACTGGAAAACAAAAGCATACCTATAAATGAAATCTTCCAGATGTCATACATGTGGAAACATACATGCACTCTCTGTAACAATGTGATACAGGAACACATCTCAAATGAGCGATTTCTGTATGTATCCATACCTAATTGTGAATCCATTCCATTTCTGCAACTTGTACAGAATGCAAACCATGGCAGATTATGTACTATGTGCAATTCAGAAAATCGCTCCACCTTACTGATACAAACACATAGTAACTACATAATACTTTTGCTTCTACGTTATAATGCAGATGGTACCAAAAACAACTGCAAGCTGACTGGATTCACACACGGTCAAGTGTCACTTGGAAAGAAAACCTTTACAACAATAGGTATAATCTACCACACAGGAGATACAACCAATGCAGGTCACTACACTGCATACATTAAAAAGAAATGTGGATGGTTGGAATGTAATGATAGCACTATTACTCTAAAGCATAGATTGCCAGCTAATCTTACAAATGCGTATTTAATCTTCCTAAAGCCAAAATTTAATAACTAATGTGTACTTCAACATTACCAAAAAATCAAGGAAAAGACTATAAACAGATTACGCCAACAGGTATCTAACTGCCCAAGAGTGTACAACAACGACACAGATAAATGAATACCACAGATCTGTAACAACAAATGCATAGTTAGAATACGCCAACAGGTATCTAACTGTTGTTAAAAATCTCCAACAAGGCAACAGACATAACATTAATCAGAAAGAACAAGGAAACACTCAAAGGAAGCAAATAAATAGTTTGTACCATAGCAAATAAAGGTTTTTTTTTTAATCCGACAAGGATTTTTTTCCCCAGACCCAAGGATTTGAAAAACAAACACAGAAACTGAGCAAAATGCACAGTACACTGGTTTGTAAACTAAATATGAGGGTAAAAAAAAAAGCTAAACTGTCTATTATACAATGTAATAAGTTTTCATAAAATGCAAACACTAACATGCTTTTTTTCTTTTATCATAGAAATTAAAAAAGGATATTTCTGCCAGGTACTAAAGTCATGTAAGGCATATATGGATTCTGAACAAAGTAAACAGTAAGTAAAATTACAGTCATGTCATACATATTTGAATGTAAACATCTAATCTATGGCAGTAATATGGTGCAGTGGCTATAGGCTGGGCCTAGCATCTTTGATGTATAACCTACCACCTACACCCTACGGCCAAGCAACCAAGACTATAGCTCCTACCCACAACCATCGCAGCATGTGAAAACCATGGTGCTTGTAATTTCACTACTTATAAGTTTCCTCTTGGGTGCATGGTCTGGAGCCATGCACCCAAGACGCTAGATCGTGCACACAACCACCACAGCATATCGCACCCATTGTGGCTTCTAATTTCACTACGTATAAAGTTGGTTTTGGGAGCATGGCCTTTGGCCATGCACCCAAAATGCTACACCCTCCCCACAACCACCTGAATGATGTTTCATAGTACGAGTGTACCTATACCTGTAATATTCTGCAGATTCAATGTATGGGAATGCAGTATATAAAATCCATAGTGGCTTATAACTGCAGTGCTTAAAACTTTGTTCTTGGGTGCATTGCCTTCGGCCATGCACCAAAGACTCTACGTCCTGGCCACAACTACCACACCATATCACACCCATTGTGGCTTGTAACTACACTACATATAAATGTGCTGTTGGGTGCATGGCCTTCGGCCATGCATCCATGACTGCAGGCCCTCCCCACAGCCACCTGAGTGATGTTCAATACTACGGGTGTATCTATAGGTGTGGTATGCTGCAGTGGATGTGGCCAGAGTCTAGACTAGCTGTATGTCCATAGATATTGCAATATATGGGTGTGCAGTAGCTTATAACTGTAGTGCTTATAACTTTGATCAGCCATGCACCCAAGTCTCTACACACTCACCACAACCATCTGATCCATAAGCAATACTACAGGTGTATCCATTGCTGCGACATGCTGTGGTGGTTGTGGCCAGGGCCTAGAGTCTTGGAAGTATGGCCTACGGCCATGCACCCAAGACTCTAGGCCCTGGCCACAACCACCCCATCATATTACACCCATGTTCGCTTAGAAATCATTAGCACACCCATAGAATGAAACATTATAACTGTAGCATGTACTCAATTTGTACCCATGACTCTAGCCCCTGCCCACACCTACCAGATATATAATCGAATGTATGGGTGTGGTGTATGAATATGATATCCTGCAGTGCTTGAGGGCAGGGACTACACTCTTGGGTGTATGGCCTACAGCCTGCAGTCATGCACCCAAAGGCTACGTCCTGCCCACAAGCACCGCACTATATAAAACCCATGTTGGCTTATAACTTTAGAGCTTATAAGTTTGTTCTTAGATGCATGGCCTTTGGCCATTCATCCAAGACTGCAGGCCATCCCCACAACCACTTGAGTGATGTGCGGTAGTACGGGTGTATCTATAGGTGTGGTATGCTTCAGTGGTTGTGCCACAGGCTAGACTCCTAGCTGTTTGTCCATACATATTACAATGTATGGGTGTACAGTGGCTTATACCTCCAGTTCTTATAACATGCACCCAAGACTCTACACACTCCCCACATCCATCTGATCGATAAGCAATACTACAGGTGTATCCATTGCTGTGACTTGCTGCGGTGGTTGCGGCCAGGGCCTACAGTCTTCGAAGTATGGCCTTTGGCCTACGGCCTACGGCCATGCATCCAAAACTCTAGGCCCTGGCCACAACCACTGCAGCATGTCACACCCATTGCGGCGTACAAATCGATAGCGTACCCATAGAAAAAAATAATTTAATTACAGCATGTACTCAATTTCAATGTTCGCTAACACCACACGTGTCAGTAGAACAGTTTCAAGTTGCCTGCGCACAGCACGGACTGAAATACTACCCTTATGAGACCCCTCATTTTCTGTACTTACAAACATCCCGAACAAGGCGGGCATAGGGAATACATCATTAACACCTACCGCCTGAACAAATACATTTTTTCACTCATCTCTTACTGTCTGAACCTCCCCAAGCACTCTGACACAGCAAAACAGTTTTCCAAATAGCATTTTGCTGCTGGTCGCCGCTGAGCTGTCAGCGGATCCAAGATGTCGGTCGCATGCAAACAATCTGACGCAGAACACGGCTCATTGCAGCCAATCAGCAGAGACGTCGCATGTCCGCGGTCATGACGCTAGCCCCTTAGCCAATCGGTATGTTGTCCGCAGAGCGAACAGGGAAGTGTGACTGCGGAGCGGACATAGATATCACAAATCTTTTGAGACCTACTTTTTGGTCATTTTAAAGAAAAGTACTGCACGGATTGTCACCTAATTTGCAAAAGCACGCTTTCAGGACCAAGCCCCTGGCCCTGCCGCAAATTTGGTGAAAATCCGTCCAGCGGTTTGGCCTGTAGCCATGCGCAAAGTTTTTCCCCCCATTCAGTCTATGGGAAAAAAAGACATTTTGGGACCCCCCCTATAACTTTTCCCTCCTGGACGAATCCTCACCAAACTTTGCATAATAATTCAGAGTGTCCCATATACTTTTTTTGCAAAGTTTGGTGAGGATTCGTCCAGGCTGCCCAAAAAGTGCTCTTCCTATGGAAACAGCAACTTAACCATAACTACACAGCCACTACTGTGGCTGTGTAATATATATACACTACTGTGGCTGTGTAATATATATATATATACATATATATATATATATTACACGACCCACAGTAGTGCCTGTGTAGTTATGGTTCGATGGTTCGCTCCTCCTGGAGGAATCCTCACCAAACTTTGCAAAAAAAGTGTATGGCCCGCTCTGAATATTTCCGGCAAGTTTGGTGAGGTTTCTTGCAGGGGGGGAAGTTATGGGGAGTCTGAAATTATTTTTTTTTTCAGAGACTGAATGGACAAAAATTTTGCGCACAGCTACAGCACGAACGGCTGGATGGATGTTCAACAAATTTGCGGCAGGTGCGGCGGCTTGGTTCAGAAAACATGCTTTTGTGTGTTTGGTGGAAATCAAACCAGTACTTTTGTTGCAAAGAACTGAAATGTATGTTTAGAAAAATTGGTGATATCTGGCTCTATGGACCCATTTTTCTGTTCGCTGCGCGGACAGAAGTCTCATTGGCTTTGAGTATGTTGTGATGTCGGTGAACTTTGGACGTGGCCGGTGGTTGGCTGGAGGGAAGCGTGGAGCGCATCAATATTTTTGGGAAACACCACAATGGTGTATCGGAGGACAATGCAGCGCCGAAAGGGACTGAGAAATATAATGTAAGGCATGTGGTGGTGGGAAGAAGGGATGGAAAGGGCAGGGGAGAGAGAAGTGGTTGATCTGAGATGTGTGATTGTTAGGTGGACGAAGACGGTGGTGTGACTGCAGTATCCATGCGTACTGCGCCAATTCTCCGGTCCATGCACAGGCGACTACCATGTGTGGTCTGTGCAGGCAGCCTTTGTTACAGCATGATAGCTCATGCCATGACCTCTTACCGTGGTGACTGGAGGCAGCTGATTTGCTAACAGGGAGTGCATTGGAAAACATATATTACAAAATGTGGTGGTGGGAAGAAGGGATATAAAGGATGGGGGAGTGAGAAGTGATTCATCTGAGATATGTCAATAGATGGACGAAGACGTTGTTGTGCCTGCATTATCTGTGTGTCCAGTGCCAATCCGCGGGTCTCTGCACAGGCCACTACCATGTGTGCTGAATTCAGGCAGGCTTCGGTACGGCAGGACAGCTGGTGCGGAGACCTCTTTCCGTGGTGACTGGTGGGAGCTCAATTGCAGAAGGGGAGTGCATTGCACATGACATGCACATTTTAAGATAGTGTGTACTCTGGTCTGTTGCATGTGGTAAGGCCGTAGCTCATTCGATGCATGGATGGAGACTTTGCACAGACAACTATGTTTCATGGTTGCAATTAGGTTTGACATTGTTGCCTTCTCTGTGTGAGGTTTGTCAGCATTGCATACAATGTTGATCCCATGGGTGTGGTGCTTGTTAGCACATCATACAGTGTTCACTCCATGGCTGCAGCTAATGGAGTAAACAGCACTGCAGTGTGCGCACTAAGTGCAGTGTTGGAATACTGCCAGTATAGAAGAGGGTAGGGTTGAAGTGCATCTTTTATGTGCATGGATACTGCAGTGTGTGAAGTGGGTGCAATATTTAAATATTTTGAACATAGAAGTGGGTGGGGTGAACTGCATATTTCATAGTATTGCATAGTGTCCATTGCGCGCAGTGCTGACTACTGTACTGCACTATGAGGTATTGCTTTTGTGTACTGCAGAGAGTATGTCATGTGGTGGTGGGAAGACGGGATGGAAAGGGTGGGAGAGTGAGAAGTGGTTCATCTTTCATCTGAGATACGTCAATAGGTGGGCAAAGACATTGATGTGCCTGCAGTATCCGTGCGTACAGCGCCAATTTGCGGGTCTCTGCACAGGCGACTACCATGTGTGTGGAATGCAGGCAGGCTTTGTTATGGCACGATAGCTGGTGCAGAGACCTCTTTCCGTGGTGACTGGTGGGAGCTCAATTGCAGAAGGGTAGTGCAATGCACATGACTTGAACATTGTAAGGTAGCATGTACTGAAGTTGTTGCATGTGGTAAGCCCGTAGACCATTCGATGCATGGATGGAGGCCTTGCACTCACAACTATGTGCCATGGTTGCAATTAGGTTTGCCATCGTTGCCTTCTATGTGTGATTTGTCAGCATTGCATACATTGTTGCAGCCATGGGTGTGGTGCTTGTTAGAACATCCTACAGTGTTTACTCCATGGCTGCAGCTAATGGAGTGAACAGTTCTGTAGTGTGTGCACTGAGTGCAGTGTTGGAATACTGTCAGTATAGAAGCTGGTAGGGTTGAAGTGCATCTTCTATGTGCAGGGATACTGCAGTGTGTGAAGTGGGTGCAATACCCAAATAGTGTGTGCAGAGAAGTGGATAGGGGTGAACTGCATATTTCATAGGATTGTATAGTGTCCATTGCGCGGAATGCAGACTACTATACTGCACTATGAGGTATTGCTTTTGTGTACTGAATAGAGTGATAGGAGCAGGGCCACTGTTGCAGAATTATTTTGGTTTGGTTGGCAGTAACACCATACTATATGATTGCAAGTGGGTATGGGTGCTGGAGGCTGTGGTATGTTTGTAGAATCTGCTATCTGTTGCATGTTTCCTTGCATAGCTGTATTAAGATACGGAGGTTGGGTAGCAGTGGTGGTGGGTGTGGTACGTGTGTTGAGTGTGGTACTTGGGCACATGCTGCCATTCATGGCTGCATTACATTGCGGTGGGTGTGGACAAAGCCTAGACTATTGGGTGCATGGCCAAAGGCCGTAGGCATGCACCCAATAGTCTACGCCTTGCCCACACCCACCGCGGCAATGCAGTTTAGACTGCATCTGTCAGAGTGTGCTCACCTTTACAGAATGGTTGTGGAACACATTTTACTTTGCATAGAGCACTAGAAGTGCACTGACATGCATATGTTGTTGGTTCCTTGGGTGCGGTCATTGTTAGAACATCCTACGGTTTTCCGTTTACAGCTTGAGATTGTGCAGTGAAAAGTCTTGCAGTGTGCCCACTGGGTGCAGTGTTGGAACACTGCCAGTATAGAAGAGGGTAGGGTTGAAGTGAATCTTGTATATGCTTGGATATTCTGGTTTCTGTAGCTCCTTGGGAGTAGGCCCAATGTTGTGAAGATTGTGTGGTTTGGTTGCCTGTGATATAATACTTTGTGAATGGAAGTGGGTAGGGGTGGCGGAGGCAGTGCTATATTTGTGGAATCTGCTAACTGTTACATGTTTGCATGCATCACTGTGTTATGGTGCTGGGGTTGGGTAGAAGTGCTGCTGTCTATGTTACGTTTGTGGATTGTGGTTTCTGGCCACATGTTCACATGCATGGCTCCATTATTTTGAGATGGGTGTGGGCAAGCAGTAGACTCTTGTGTGCATGGTCATAGGCGTGATGGATGCCGATCTGGATTATTTGGATGCTGAGATGAAGTTAATACTGCATTGCTATGGTGGGTGTGGCCATAGCCTAGACTATTGGGTGCACGGCCAAAGGCTGTAGGCCATGCACCCAAAAGCAAAGGCCTGCACCACACTGAGAAAAAGCAGACACAAAGAGAAAAGGTTTTGAGGTGCTTCCGGACCTGGCGATGGTTCTCCACAAGTTTCAGGGAGGCAGGGAGGCTGTTGCAGAGGGAGGCCCCAGCCGAAGACATCTACCACCAACTGATTGCTTGCAGAAGCGAATTACCCTAAGGGAGTTAGAGGCGGATAAGGGATGAGCTTGAGCAGATAGATATATAGGAAGTGAGAGTTGAAGGTATAGAGGTCCCAAGGCCCAGAAGGCCTTGTGCATTATGCAGAGGGTTTTCACCTTATTGCTCGCAGCCACTGGGAGCCATTGCAGACACTTTAGTGCAGGAGTGAGACCATCTCTGGCTTGAGGTCAAGGCCAATTCGCGTAGTCCTCTTCTGGATGAGTTGCAGAGGGCGGAGAGTAGAAAAGGGCAGATTTAAACCTGTTTCAATAGTCCAGCCTAGACAGATGCACAGCTGTGCAGACAGTCACCTTTTGGGAACTTGCTTTAGGTTGGTAAGATATATTCAGTGCTGCTTTTGGTGGCATATTTTTACGATTTATTTCGGAGATGAGTTAGTGGGGAAAACAATTGGTAGCATTGTAGGAAGGAAAGCAGAGAGTTCCTGTTTCGATATTACTATGTATGATATGGGTAAATGAATACGTTGCAAGCACATACCACTGAAGTGCCACTTAATGGTAGGGAATGGGAAAAAAACAGTATGCTTTTAAAGAAAGTAATGGACGCTCACTCTCAGATACCGTACGCAGAGGCACTTATAACAAGGTTGTAAACATACGGCAGAAAAAGTTTTCATACCTCCATTTTGTGGTGATGGGTGCTCATGTGGATGAATATGGATGGACAAATCTTGCAATCTTTTACTGAACTTTCTACTGGATGTGCTTTCGAATGACAGGACAACTTGCAGGCTGAATTTGTAATGGTACATATGAAGTGTTGTGCAGAACTTCTAGTGTTAGATGCTAATGTCTTGGATGGCATTGGTGGATGCGTGTGTGACTATTTACCCGTACCCAATGAGGTAGTGGTGGGAAAAAAAATAGTGGAAAGGAAGGACTGCTCCTGCTTTAGTGGGGCATGGCCCTCGCAGTACTTTGGGAAGCACACGTGCCACATTCTGAGCTTCTCTCAAAGCCGGCCAATGGAAATGGCACTGTGGGGATTATCCAGTCAGGTACTGTGGGTGTGGTTCACAGGAAGGGGCGATCATACTGTTGTACATCACTTTGTGTAGTGAGGCTGGCTGACATGGCAAAAAGCATTGGGCCTCATAGGTTTGCCGGTCTGGTAGTAACAGCACCTGTAAGCTACTAGTGCCGTTACTGCCAGACGGGCAAACTACGAGTTCTGCGCGTGACCTGGTGGGCGTACCGGCATCCACGAGCAGAGCATGTTGGATGCAACGGCACCAATCACGAATGGTGCCGGTGCATCCGGCTTCTCCATTCCCATTGTGCCATATGGGGCTCAAATGGGAATGGGGAAGAATATTTTCCGGCGCCCGCAAATGGGCAATTACTGGATCTGGCAAGGCCATAATGACCCGGTAATTGTCCATTGGCGTGTGCCAGAAAAAAATTATACTGGCGGCAGCCGTGCCGGTTTTACCGGCACGGCTATCGCCAGTATCATAATGAGGCCTATTGTGTTGACTTTGGGTGATTACTTAGTGACAGATCTGCACAAGTATGCCCAGGAAAAACACTTTGATGGCAATTTCGGTTTGGAAGGAGTGGACGCATTGTGGTGTGCTATCTATGACCGCAGTTTCACCGATATGTATGCACTTTCAAGAGACCTGGCCACTTTTGCTACTGTTGATGTTATCGTCATGCACTATGGCGGTATGCATATGCGTTATGTGGCTTGTTTAGGTTTGTTCCGTCGACTGAAGAGGTTGCTGAATTTAGTGAAGAGGCTTTTTCCCACTGTCAAGGTGCTTTTCTCATCCATACCACCAAGAAGAGTATGGGACAATGCTCATGGAAGTTGCTCTGAGCCAGAGGTTGGAAGGTTCTCATCAACAGAAGCATGTAAACTTTTTTGTCTGCTCGTGGGATGTTCTTCTGCAACAATGACCTCATTAGTAGTGGAAATGCAGAGTTTTTCCAAGCAAATGGCATTTTGTTGTCACCCATTGGTAATGCTGTTTTGGTTGCCAGTCTACAGGATGCAATGAAGAGTTCCCTGTAACAATGTGAGCACAAGAAAACACAAAATCAAATAAAAACTGAAAAAAAGGTGTTTCACTAGAAGCACCTAAAAAATGAAGAATAAAAAGGCTCTTTTCAGAGCTGCCAATAAAAACAAACTCCCCTACCCTGGTTGCAATTTATTCCCCCACACCCGCACGCAGCAAGAAATCCACATCTGGGTATTTTGAGGATGGCCATGGAAATGGGACTGCAGAGTCTGAGGTATTGCGCAATACCATTTCTGGGTGTGTTGTGTACACAGAGGACTGTTACATGGAAAGCTCTTCAATGTGATTGTGGATGCGTGTGGAACATTCTAACAGTACCCAATGACGGCGTGCTGGAAAGAAGAAAGTGGAAAGGGAAGAAGGAATGTTTCTGCTTTATTGGGGCACGGCCCTCACCGTAGTTGAGGAAACGCACGTCCCACATATTACCATTTTCAGCATGCTAACCACGAGATTGGGACAGTGCGGACTATCGCAACTGAGGGTGCCGGGCACAGGTAGGACCGTTAATACTTTTCTCCATTACTGTGCGTACTGAGCTGGGCTGATATGGTTGCCATTTCTTGCGAAGGCAATGTAGCACAGCAGATTCGGTCCACCAACACTTACAGGGCAAACCTATGTGGCCTGCTACTCTGTTCTGAAAAGCTAAAAACTGATTGCAGAACAGCTCTGGGATGTGGCCTTTGGTAGGGCTGCTGTGGAGAACTTGCAACCGGAAAACAGGCCTACATTGTTCAAAAACATATTTACATGTGCAACGGCACAATGTGGTGTATTGTGAGCATGTACTTTCTGAAAATCACTGCGTACATTGCACAACATTGTATTTTTTGCGCTGTCCGAGGGACCAGATCGTGTCCCCGACATAAGGGCCCACACGCAGCGTGGGTGCGGTAGCATGGTGACATTGCCACTGTTCTCCCTTGGGACGGCTGTCCTCAGAATGCGTTTTGAGCGGCACACATTGTGCGCATGTGCATAGGTGTGCTATGCACACTGTTGCCACTTCTCTACTGATTATACACACGTGTGCCAAACATTTTGCGAGATGCTGGGTGTTTATAGGGTATAGCAGGTGGGAAGTTTTTCTGTATAGCTACTTGTAGGACGTGGGTGGGTGGTGCAACCTATTTAACGTGCGTTCACATATGGTGAACAGTGGCCGTGTTACCAGGACACAGAGGAACAGATACACATGAGTGTACTTGCACAACAAACAAACATCTGCTCCCACACATAATTATAGGTGGTGCACAAAATACGACATGCGGGTCATGCATGCGTCATATGGATGCCTCCATTGTCTTTGCAGATAGGTCGGGCAGGTGTAGTGTCTGTAGGACACCTATATTTTGCTTACTTGCGGTCATTCCTATGAGGACTATTTGCTGCTGAGTCATATTGGCATTTTAAAAAAAAAATACTACATATACACTCAGCAACAATTTTAATATCATCGCTTACTTGCAAACATTCATACACACCATTAACATAGGGAAGGGGTAGCAGAACTGGATACTTACTGTGGGGAATTGGGGATTTGCACAAATTGGTCGTGAGTGGAGGAAGGGATTGAGGTATCACAGTAACGTCTACAATCACACTTATTTTGAGGGGATGGCAGCCTGTGACATGGGGAACGGGTTCACGTGCAGGTCTGCCAGTGTTATTTCATTTTGTCCATAATATACCCTTGTACGCAATATTTTAAGGAAGCACAATTGTTCACCAATTCTTCCATTTTGTTTTCCAGGCTGTCCATTTTGCTATTTACAGAGTTTCTTTCCTTTCCTATGCCTGTATGCTGTTGTGGAAGGGGTGTCACTTGTGCTGCCTTGCTTCCCTTTCCAATAGAATAATAGTAATAATAATTTAGCATTCATATAGTGCTACGAATCCTCAGGTATCTGAGTGCTGCTTATTATTACCCACGGTGTGTGGTGCTCATTTATCGACCTCGGAAGGATGAAAGGCTGAGTTTGGCCCTGCCAGGATTCGAACCTGCATCAGCAGGCTCTGCACAGATGTCAAAGCGAGCGCTCGACTTGCTGTGCTATCAGATTGGCTCAATATGGTCTCTTATAGAAAAGAAAATGTATTCAGTGTACATGAAGCAATATATACTACATAAATTATGTTTCACACTAGTATGAGTATCAATGGGGTTAGTATCGTAAGTCATTGTGTCATGAGGGAAATTTTCTTCCAGCCATTGTAAGGTGCTTGCCATTGCTACGTACAAAATAAAACGTTCTGCTTCTGTACTATTGTATACTGCACCACCTGCGCAATTATCAGACAACATGTAGTGTGCTTGCTACGTTGCAGTGATGTTCTGGTCCCATGCACAGTAGCAGTGAGGTAAGATGTTTGAAGGGAGACATCACTTCTGTTGTTGGTGTGTTTCCGTTAAGGTGTAGTCCCTACGCATTTGTGTTGTTTGCTTCATAAGTACACAGTTTGCAGACCTACTCTATCTTACCTTGCAAATTCATACACATGACGCTGCTTGCATATGTTCCTTTTGTTTGCTGAATGGTACCACTATGTAAGCGACCCCCTGCCTTTCTGAGAGGTTGGATGCCACCTTATGTCTGCGACCAGACGCATACTCCGAGACTGCTGTGCACATTAAAATGGTGCCTACAGGTTCACTATGTTGTACAGTACATCTTCAAACAGTAAAGGTATCCTGCTAAAAAAACTATGGAATTCACTGAAAAGCATTGCTGAATTAACATTATGCTTAGGATGCACTAGTAAAAACCTATGAAGTTCACTGACAAAAAAATGTTGTTAAAGAATGTTATGTTTCAGTGCCCTAAGAAAAACTTATCAAATTCAGTGCAACAAGTACTTAAAAGGAACATTATACTTACTTCACACTAATAACAACCTATCCATATTATGGTTACAAATAAAACCAAAAAACATAACATCAAACATGACATCACAAATGTCATTGATGACATCACTGATCACATCACACACCTTCACAACATTAACAAGAAAGTTGCTGTGGCGCACATGCAATGGAAGACGTGCAATTATTATTAAACTATTGGTAGAGCTGCTCAAAAAGACCTTCTTACAATCATGCAGTAATTGGGTGAACAATTCCATGAAGAGGGACACATGAGTCTAAAGCATATCTGTTAAGATTACCTAGTCCAGAATACAGAGTGTTTACCAAAATACTCTGTTTTCATTTAAGAAAATAAAAATAGTCTTGAACCCTAGATTGCGAATATTCACCATTACGCCACAACAGCTTAGTGCGTCAGAGTGCATATATTTCATACCTAGCCTACAATTTAATATGTCTAATTGTAAAAGGCTAAATATGAAGCGTATGAGAAACCAAACAATAATATCATTGTAGCATAATGGTTAAGTGCTGCGTCTCACTCAAACTCCGGCATGCCAGTCTTCTCAAAGTCAGCAGTTCAGCATAAATATGTTTTTATATCATTTTTTCAGTTTTATAATGTTGCCCAGAGAAGGTGTAATACATGTTCCATTCTGTTTTATAATGTTGCAGTAAAAACATGTGTTTGATGTTTAATACATGTTCAATTCTGCAATGACAGTGTCATGTTCCATCCTGTTTTATAATGTTTCAGTGAATAAATGTTTTTCATGTTTAATCCATAATACAAAATGCAAAGTGCCTGTAGTTTCATGCCAATTGTGACCTCGCATGATCTCTAATGCCAAAAAGTCCTTGCGCTGAGAGGTCCAAAATGCAAACTGCCTACAGGTTCATGCCATGCCAATTGCGACCTCTTGCGCCAAAACACCCTAGAGCCAAGAGGTCTAAATGTGCGCACCCAAATGAGACGTGCGGCAAAACGGTGGTGCCAGAAAAGCGTGCGGCTGGCTGTCAGTGCCGAAATGTCCTGTCCCGTGCCCCAAGCCCCTTGTTTTATGGCCAGTCACTTCATGACTGTTGTGATACATCGCACAACTCCAACTAACCAAATCTAAGCAGCATGAAAACGGAAATAAAATGACCGGCTGCAAGAATAAAATATGCCCAGGTACTTTCTGCGCCCATAGCGAAAAATCAAATGCTGGCACCCATGAATATACGCACAGTACTGCTTGGCTCCAAAGTGAAGAATGCGCCGGTCCCCTGAGGCCATGCTGCTCTAAGTGGTCTTGTAACTTTGTTACACTTATTAGGCACCATGGCCTCAGGGGGCTGGCCTTCATCTCACTTTAAAGCTAAGCATAGTCATTCATGGTTACTGCATGGATGGGGACCCAGGTCACCAGCGCAGCTGTAACAATACCTTTTATGGATAAAAGATTGAAGGCTTTGAGAACTCCAACTGTTTGTAGTTGATGCACTGGAGCGATTACATTATTTTCAGAGGATCAGACACCTTGGTTAAGCAGCATGCTACAGGCCCCTTGTTTTATGATTGGTCTCTTGATGACTCTTGTCATACATAGCACAATTCCACCTAATCACATTTAAGAAGCACGTAAAAGGGAAAAAATGGCCAACTGAAAAAATAACACATGTGCAGGTACTTTTGCCCCCAAAGCGAAAGTCAAATGCTGACACCCATGAATATATGCACAGTAGGTGAACATATATATTAAAGTGAAATATACAAATGTAGTTATATAGACCTACTCCTTAGATGAAATTGCATTGAACTTTAAAAAAAGCAATGAACACCAGAAACATATCCTGAGAGAGGTAATGTTCTAATAAATATGCTGGCACATTTTAAAAGGTGCTCAACTTTTAAACCCAGCAATCTGAAGTGAAATATTCCATGTAAAGCAAAATCCCAATACAAAACTAGTGCTTGTGGTCTTGTGAGTAAATATCTGCACTGAGAACATGACAACCTGAGTAAAATCCTGGTAGCCAAACTTGAGCTAGCTTGCCAACCTCAAAAGAACCCAAGGGGTTGCGTCCGACCTCTGAAAAAAAAGTTACGTTGTCCACCGCATGTGTTCTTTACTGATGTCCTGAAAAGCAGCCACAATCAGGGGGAAAACGGTATCCACTGGCACTGAACTACACATACCCTCAGCTAGCCGTAGTCAAATATAGCTATGAATATAGGCAAAACAGGAAAATAAGCTTTCCTGGCTCCAACCCCCATCCCTTCATCTGTGCCATCTCCCACCACTTCCCAGATGGCTCCCTTAACTCCCCTGCTCTCTCCCTTTCCCCCACAACGCACAATGTTTCTGTGATGCAGTTTGCTTTCAGATGTGATCTATTCAAGGCTATAGCTGAGGCTACAGAAAGCATTGTGTTGCAAACTCATTCCCTAGAACCCCCCTCCAACTTCCAAACTTCATTTGGTGCCCTCTAGGGATGGAATAACCCAAACCATCCATGGATTGCGAGTTAGTTGTTTCAGACCTGGTCCAAATCTGTCCAGCGGTTTGACCTGTGCACTTTGGGAAAAATGTACCTTTTTTGTCTATGGGAAAATGAATGGGAAGTAGGCTGCACTTTTGGAAAAAAAATGTTGTTGTCTTCTTAACTACTTTTTTATTTAACGAATCTTAACAAAACGTTGCAGTCTGGGGGGGGTCTTTCATCACTTTTGACATTGCAGTTAAATCTGTTAGTCAAGTCAAAAATTTTAATGATAGTCTTTGATGTCCTGGGTGTTAGTTTTAGCAGTGCACGGTGGTGGCGCAAGTTATGGTTGCTTAGCTTACCATAACTAGCAAATTTTAATGGTTTTTTGGTATTACTTGTAACCATAACCTCCCTTTAGCAACGTTTTTTCAGTGCATTTCATAGGTTTTTATTAGTGCAACTTAACCATGATATCCCTAAAACAACGTGTTATTTCTGAATTTCATAGGTTTTTACCAGTGCACCCTTAATCTGCAACAAGTTCCTTATATAGTACTCACCCCAAATGTAGCAGGTATAGAGTCCGCCGACAGTACGATTGTCCACGGACATCAGGGAGCATACACAAAGCCCCAAGCACAGGGGAGAACAGAAAATGTTCTACCCATCAAACAACAAACACACATACATAAAGCATCATTACTTATCAGGTAGCATTCACAAAGGCCAGAAGCACAGGGGAGAACAGAAAATGTTCTACCCATCAACCAACAAACACATATACATAAAGCAACGTTACTTATATTTACTGCACCCAAATATATGTTTTTGTAGAAATGATTACTTGAAAATGCACACATTAATATAATGGAACACACCAAGCATAAACCATAATTGTACACCTCATATTATCACTTCAATACAACTGTTCATAGATAGTAACATACACTTATTTTAAAACAATCTCTCACCAAACAGTAAGTACATTGTATGTATTATTTATTTATTATCATTCATTATGTAAATATATATTATTTAAAAAAGCACTATTTTTTTCATTTTGACAGGAATAATAAACACACGTTATAGGAGAACTTCACAAAAGAAAAAATGAGTGATGATAACATCTCTAATGCTATTCAATACATATTTTAATGTAAACAAATAAAGTAATTTGTACAGACTTACTAAAGTAATAATTTCTTCATGTATTACAGAACATAGTTTTCATGAAAAAACTACACCACAATTTAATTATACACAATCCCAAGAATCACAAAGAGAAGTCCTATCCCCAACTGTACATAATGACATCATGAACTTGTATACCAAACTGGATGAACTAAGTAATGATTTTAAGGAACATTTACAATATGTCAAAAATCATGTCACTAAAAATGTTCCTTATCACTGTCCTTCTTGCACCTATCTCCCTTGTCCTCAGCAAAGCAATCATCCCCATCAAATACCTAAATTACAATCAAAGACTATTTGATGAAACCTCACTCACTTCCTCCCCAAATCATTATTGTTCAGAAATTCCTAATTCTCCCAGTTATGTTTCCAATTCCAAAACACCATCCCTTTCATAAATAAATGTATTTGTTATCCTATTAATGTGCTGCATTGTGATATTTTTTTTTTTTTAAAAAGCCTGATTATGAGTCTGCGGACACTACGACTGTCTGGGGTGTTCGCACTCAAAATGGAGGCACCCCCGGACAGGCACGATGTTCGGACATGTCCAATATTTCATGATGCTCTTTTAATTAGTTCATGAACACCGGGCCCACTCTATGGACACCCAGTGCAGGCTCACTGTGTCTCCCACCCGATCGATGTCTGTGGACTGTTTAGTATTTCAATCAGGCGATACACCCTGGTCTCAGCCTAGTGTGCAGCACACAGCTGAAATGCGTATTTTATTATGTATATAGGTTCAATATTTTGAGTGATATACCACTCATATCACACCCCTTCTCAAATACCCCAGGACACAATGGACCAGCAATCAGGCTGGTTGGTAAAGGTAATATTTATTTATTTATTCAAAATTCAAATCAAACATATACTTTTTAATATATGGGGCAGCAATCACCAATGTGCTGACAATAATAGATAAGAAGGTATGTAATGCACTTAAATTCACTCTTTAGCAACACAGAAGGAAAACATCAGAGAAAAGAACATGTTTGGCTTGTTTGGAAGGATGGCATTTAAGTTAGGATTTCCCCCTGCAAAATTCCTCAACCCACAAATAAACAATTCAAATATAGATATAAGGAGGCAGCAGGTAATCAGGACTAAGGAATGGCAAACAGAATTTGAATACAACCTTCCCTCCCCAAACGAGAGAAGACGGGTTTGAAATCTTACATTTTTTAAAATGACATTTGAAAATGGCTGTGTAAAACAATGAATGTGTGCAAAAATCCTTAAATCAATACAAATTTCCAGGCCAGATTCTGTCACTTTGGAGATATTGCAGAGGCTGGTGTGGAGTCTCCACTATGATGTGTTCCCCTTGGACGAACGGGCGGTAATTTTTCAATGGTCACACCATTGCCAGGAGTGCCTTCTCACAATTGTTGAATTTTTCCTCCACAGAGGATAGAGTCTTGCTTGCATAGGAGATGACTTTATTGAACTTGTCATGCTTTTGATATAATACTGCTGTCAAGCATGTATTTAAGAACACTGTCTCCAAGAAGAACTCCTTGTTTTTGACAGGGTAAGCTAGGCAAGGTGCTTGTGAGAGGCTTCTTTTGAGTTGCTTTACTGCCTCAGCTTGCTCTGAAACCCACTCCCACTTGACCCCCTTGAACAGATGGATCAGGGGTCTTGTGATCTCTGCGTAATCCTCAATGAACTTCCTACTGTAATTAGTCAGTCGAAGGAGGCTCCTTAGCTCATGCAAAGTTGTGGGGTCTTTTAGTTTCAGGAGTGCTTCACTTTCTTTCCCTGGGGACAGAGACCCTCAGGAGTTATCTCATGCCCCAAGAAATTGACATGTGTCCTGCACCATTGTGCCTTCTGGAAGGATAATTTTGCTCCGGCACCCCTCAACTGTGTCAGAACATAACGGATTTCCGCTATGTGTTCCTCCACAGTTGAGCTTTTCATCAGGACATTATCTACATAGGCCAGGTTACCCCTTTCACCCAAGTCGGGCATGGCCTTGTGTAAAATATGTTAAATTCATTGCCGGAGTTGATGTATCCGAAGGGAGTCCAGGTCCATGTATACTGCTGCCCCCCAAAGGTAAAGGCCAGCTTGTATTGGTCCTCCCTACTGACAGGTACGGTCCAGTACCCATTTGTCAGGTCAATGGCAGACTCCCTGGATCTGGGCCAGCCCTTGGTCAATGTAGGAGAGAGGCCATCGGGACATAGGGACCCAATTTTTTAGCTCGCTTAGGTCAGCACACAGTCTCCACTGGCCATTCGGTTTTAAAATCCCCAGCACCTGATTTTTAAGGTGCTGTGGACTGGATGAATTATCCCACGGGACTCAAGGTTTTTGATTATTTCTGTGAGGGACTCCATGGATGCAAGAGGCAAGCGGTATTGCTTCACAAACACTGGAGTCATACCAGGGTCCATGGGTATTGTTGTTGTATGGATTATGGTGCGACCACAGTCATATGAGTCCACCGCAAAGAGATCCTGAAAATCTAAGAAAACTTGTTTCAACTTTTGCTTTTGCTCCAGAGTCTCACAGGCATCAGCTAGGTTGACTCTCTCTTCAACCATTTGCCTGAAGAGCGGAAAGACTCCTGGCTTGGCTATTTCAGCAGCCTCCTCCAGCAGGGTGGAGAGGTCCCTGGTTAAAGTGTTGACCTGGACAGAGGGTTCCAGGCAGGGAAGGCCGTCTTTTGGAGCTGGAAGATCACCTCATCCCTCCTGAATTCACAGGTCACCTCTTCCTTACCATAGGGGCAGGAAGAATACACCAGGAAATTCCCCCCATGCTGGGTGAAGCTCCTGTCCGCTGTTATGTCATAGTCGCTATCACTGTCAAAACAGTCATTGGGGATTGGTCCTATCAGTTCATTACCTAAATCTGTAGAAAAATGCTGGTCATAAACCGCCATTCCAATATTGGTGCCTGTGCCCAGAGTGATACTCTTAAGGTTGCTCTTATCCATCAATATTGGAATGGTTTTGTATTCTACATTGACTAATGGTGTTTTTAACCCCAACCCTTGCTGTTGGAGATGGTGGTGGAGGTGAATATATGCGTCAGGATTTTACATTTTCTGTCCTTTTTTAATTTTTAATTCAAGTGGGAATAGTCGGGTCTATCCTGGGATGATGAATTCCTCTCCAATTTGAACTTCAACTGCATACGGCAGCAATCAGGCTTACCAAAATGCTTTTTGTGAATCATCAAAGTCCATGGGATTACTCCTTAATCGGGACCAGGCTTTGTAGTTTATCAGGTCCAAATTAATGGCAAAGCGATTGAGAATGTCACTGCCTAAATACAATGCAGCAGGGACATCTTGCACAACCCAACAATTATGTACTATGCTTGTGCTGCCTATAGAAATTTTGAGCATACACCTGCTAGGCAGGAGATGTTTGGAATTGGGAGTTTCCAGGCCCATTTCCCATTTATTAATCAATTTAAATGTGGGAATGGCTGGATCTTTTGGGAGTTTTCGGAACGTGGCTTCGCTGATGAAGCTCTTACCATTGGTCACGCACACTCCACTATTGTACTCCAGTACTGCCTGCTTCCTAGATTGTAAATTTCTGTACACTCCTTTACACTACAATGTAAATGACTCTGCCTTTCTGCATAACTTGACTATTGTATATTGTACTATCTTTGTGTAATGTGACTAGTTGTCTATTGCTTGTACATTATGTAACCTTGTAAACCTCGCATAACCTTGCTGTGCCCTGCTACTCCCGGGTCTTGTGCGCCTTATGAATTCAATACACAAACAAACAAACAAACACTCGGGCAAGAACAGATTCCTTCCCCTAATTTAACTGAATAGGGATGAATAACTGTTCTCTAATTTTCTGAATGTCAGCTAAACTTTGAGCTGCTTTCTCATCATTTTGGACTATAGAATTGGGATTTTCTGATTGTGAATTAGTATAGCATTTCAGAGTATTTCCTTCCAGTGTGGAATGACACTTGAAACTAAAAGGAAGGTTGATTTACAGAAACAGATAGGAATGCCCATCACCAGTGTGTTGTCCTACAGAAATTGCTGTCAGGGATTTGGTGGTTTTGAAAATGGAACTCAATATGATCCTGTTTTTGTTCAACCATGTGGCATGTGCCATTTAAACTAACATGGTTGACGCTATGTTTTAATTTTATTGGCCGGTTAGTCTGGGTCTAGGGGAACTTGTTCACGCAGTCTATTAGGGGGGACAACCTTCGCAGGATGTCATTCCCCAATAGACAGGGTGTTCCCTCTGGCGTCATGACTATGACCAAGTGTTTTATCTTTTGTTGCCCAATTTTAATTTCCAGATCCGCAGTTCCCTCAACAGGAATTTCATTCCCATTGAAGTTCTGAAGTTGTCTGGGAAGAGGGTTGAGAGGGATCTGGTATCTCTCCCCCCTTCCTGAATTCAGCTGATTAAAGGCCCTCTTTGACAGATGAGTTGCTTGTGATCCAGTGTTCACTAGTGCCGACACTGCACACTGCCCTTGTATTTGGACCAGGGCATAAAATCTTCCCTCCTTCTCCTCAAGTGGGCAGAGATAATGTGCATTTTGAGCCAATTGGTTGGTCAATTTCTTGATTCTTGATTCCGACTCAGGGGTAGTTTGGCCATGATTCTGTGTGGAAGCTTGGGGATCTGCAAGAATAATGTGGCAGTTCGATATTTGGGGATTTTTGGGCTCCCCGAGTTCTGGTTCTGGGCCGCCCCCTCCCCTTTTTTGGGGGCTGTCACCAGAATAGGTTTGGGCAGTGTGGTTTTCTTGATTATCCTTCTGGGGTTCAATGATGGGTGATTCTAACTCAGTCCGCACATTCACCCAGTCTTCATTAAGATCTTATGGGACCCATTTTTCTTTGGAAGGAGTTCCCCCCTCCCTGAAGGAGAAGATCTTTTTTCCAGAATCCTGAGGACCCCTCTCCTTCAAATTGTTGGATACTAACCTCCTCCACAAAATGGGCCTTTCTGGGTTTTTTATTTCTCCTACCTGCTCTCTGTTCCTTGGGTTGAAGTCTTTCAGAAGCAGGAGATTTTGGTTCTGGTTCCTGGGTGTCCAGGGGCTTTTCACAGGTGGGTAAGGAAGTACACCTCCCTTCTCCCGGTTCTCCTTCTATGGAACTGGTGAGTTGTCGGGGTACTCTCCCGGTCATTGTTCTGGAGTGCCAGACCCTTGGTTTGTGGGGTACAGGGTCGCCATGTTCATCTGAGGGTTCTGTTGAGTCCTCAACATGCGACTCAGATCCTGGGACAGGTTCTGGAATTGGCGCTTCAGTTGAGACACCTGTTCTGCTGGTACGTCCTAGGTGAATCACGGGAAGGGTAACTATCCTTTCTCCCATAGTACCGTGGATTTGGAAAATTTGACTAACCCTCCACCCTTGGCCTCTCCTCTCCCGGAATGGGCTGTCTGGGCTCAGGAAAGTGGGGAAAGAAAGGAGGGTTGTTCTGTAGGTTGACGTTTTGAGGGTACCGGGGAAAGAAACTCAACCCGGCATTTGGGGGATTACTGCCCTCCGGGGGAATGTTAGGAGGGAAGTTTTCTTGGGTGGTACCTACCTGGTTGGATCCCCACCTTAGACTGGGGGAGCTCACACATACCTCAGGGTGGATATGTTACCCTTGTATCAGGGGCTAATATAATCAGGGGAGTTAGGGGTCCCATGTGTGGGATTACCTCCCTGACTACTGCCTGTCTGGGATTGGCCCGAAGGCCTTCTGGTTCCTTGATTGGATGGATTTTGTACAGGTATATGTTTAGGCCCCCCATCTCCAGATCTAAAATGGGGGCAACCTCCGCCACCTTAGCAGCAGCAGGGGTGTTGGCTGTTTGGGGGTTTTATTTGTGTTCTTGTTATCTACAGATTTTTGTACCTCATATATATGGTTCGCCTGTTCTATGAACCAGTCCAGTGATCTCTTCTCATGAAAGTCCCTCACTAGCTGGGTCATTATATACTTGGGGAGTCCATGGAAGAAGATGGTGATGAACTTCCTACTTTCTGTGCGCACCGTCCTGGTGGTCTGCGCAAAGGCACGTTTGAACTCCGGTACAAATTCTTGTGGGGCCTGATCTTCCCCGCACTGCAGATTGTAGGCCACCTTGCGGGCCTCTTGGGGGTTTCTATTTGCAGAGAAGTGTTTTAAGATGGCCGCCCTCTATGTGGACCACCTTGAGTGGTTCTGATCCTTCAGTCCCGCAAAGAAACTGGAGTATTCATGAGAGAATGCCCACTTCACATACTGTATTCAATTCTGGCAGTCTTTCAGATGAAAAGTGTCCATCATCTGTTCATATAATTCAAGGTGTTCCCAGACCGAATACTTGCCATTTTTATGATTTGGAGTTATAACACTCATAATGGCCTAATCTTAAGCCTAAGCCTTTTTGCATAGCTCTCTTAATTTTGTTTGTTTTTTGGTTTTAGTCATCTGAGTCCACTCGTCCTCAGACTCAGAGGCATTGCTACTGGAGGTGGCTTCTTGATCCTCTAGGCACTCCCTGATTCTGCAAGCTTGAGAAGGGCTTGCAGAATTTTGGAGCCTAGTTTCACTATTCCTGTGGTACTCGAAAGAGTCTTCTGACTCTCCCCGGCTCCCAAGATTGGCAGAGTACCCCACCCCCACTCCCTCAATAAATCAGACACAGATTTATTGACAAGCAGCCTCAGATCTTCCATTTGTGGACTCAAAAAGTTTGGACATCCCCATGTTTGCCTCTGATTTATTTCAGAAAAAATAATCTTTGCAGCAGGAAACAGTTTCAAGAAATCCTTCAGGGCAACCTGAAAATACATTGGTGTCACATAGCCCAAACGGCCCCCTCCACAATGCACAATTTCAATGTATGGACATTTAAAGTGAGCCATACTCTGACAGAATGAGAACAAGCTTGCCCATTTTAAGCCACAAACTGCATGACACAAAACGTCCACTTCTGCCAATCCAATACTTCCAAAGATACCGTGCTTTTCAGCATACACCTTCAATGCTGATTTGAAGGATATCCCAAAATCCACAAACTCTGCTTCCTCAAATCCATAGCCAAAGCCATCGTCTCTATACACACCAATTGAAACACCTATAACCCTCTCTTCCTGTACACCACAAGAGGAACACCTCATTGGCTAATTCCCACAGTCCCCTTTCCATGCCAGGCATCCTTAAAAGACCTGGATGTGGCATGTGTTGTCCGTAACACAGGGGGAGCCCTTCTACCCTTTTCACGTTCATGTTATCAACACTCCCTCATTGGCTGCTTTCAAAGTGTCACCCATCCATCCACCAATCACATCCAAAACTCTACACCTAACCCTGTTACCTCATTTTAACACTTCAGATGTACACTTGAACTCTGAGAGTACTTGTCCCACAGATATCTGAATCAGAAACTACTGTGAAACTCTCCAATATTTCTATTTCAGATTCAAAATATGCATCGAACAATACATAGTACAGGTATGCTTATATGTTTAAAATTATTTTCTGCAACTCTTTGATATGATATATATATATATATATATATATATATATATATATATATATATATATATATATATATATATGGTTCCTGCTACTTACCCTTTAATAAGCTTCTCAATAAACATATTCTCTTTTTTAACCACTCCAGCAGAATCCATGCATTGCAGCATTCAGCACCTGCTCACATCAAGCAGCAAATGATTACAATGCAGATGTTTCTTTATAAAAGTAAGTTAAAAATTTCATATGTCCATTTATAGCAGCACTGTATGTCCCTTTTTTCTAACAAAGAAAAAGCACATGCAACATTTGTAAAACGTGTTTAAGTGGCACTAGGTGTGTGCAAGTTTAATATGTTGTTAATGCTTGTAGGTGCTTATCACATCTTTTCCTTTTGCATTGTATGACTTGTAATTCCACTTCTCCCATTATACAACTCAGACTGAAAGTCCCACAATACAAAGAAAAAAACGCAAATGGAATGGAATATTCAAAAGTGTGACATTCATTTCAAATGAAAAATATAAAATGCTGAGCGTTAACAAATGTTTCTTTTTAGCAGCATTTTCATGAAACTAAAAAAAATGCATCTGTTCATTTTATTTTTTCATTGTGCGATTTAGTTAAAATCTAACTGTACACACATATGATCAATTCAGCAGAATAGTTACCATACAACTATGAATATCATAGAAAGGTGAAAGCAGCTTCAGAAAGTTTAAAACATTAAAAAACCGTCTGTCATTGGGATTATTCAGCACATTACACCATAATTCGAACCAAGATTAAAAAGGGTGAGTGCCAAAATGTCCTTTAAAACTCACTTCATGGAGATTTGTTTTAGTTGGGCTACCAACAAATAGATGTTCAAGATTTCAAGGTTTCAACTCCCAACCGACAGTGATGGCCAATCTGATCGGTTTATAGCACCCCAAAGTGACTCCTTATCACATCATTGGCTAGTAGGAGATTCAATTTAATCCGCAACCACAGCATTCTAAGGGAAGGGGAAGCATGTCTAATCAAATATTCATGTGGAGCGTTATAATGTTTGATGTCCATTAGCAAATGATCAAATAACTTCTAGGACACAAGCTTCTCCCTGTTAATAATCCAATCATGCTCAAGGTGCACCTTCCTAACCTTGCTCAGGTTACGTTCCAGCTCTTCAATGGGTTTATCGACCAACAACAGGAGGAGCTAATTCACCCAATTATCAAAAATGACACAATTCCCCTGGATGAGCAAAAGGTTAAGTTCCTTAAACAAAGTAAATGCAGGAGGGAACATTACACAGCACAAAAGTATTACTCTTTTCCGATCTACCTTGGAATTTAGAGATGAAATGCCCGAAATATGCATTATTGCAGGTAGTGGGGTACCACCCGGAAGCTTCAAAAGACATTTAAAAATGCCTCTTCCTTATCCCAGTCTAATTTAGCCTCCTTAATTTCAGCCCCATTGGTCAATTTTGGGACACACACCTGATTGTATAGTTTGAGGACAGGGATCAAAGAAAAACACTTGTATTTCTCATTTAATATGCGTAATTGACTTACTGTTGTAATCAAATTCAATATAAGTGCATTTGATACTAGCAACTTAGACCGACTGGAGCTCATGATAACGCTCAGATATTTAAACTCATGTACAACCTGTAACCTTGCACCCTGAATATGCCATATAAAGGTTACTCTCCCAGAGACACTTTTTTTTGCAGTTGAAAATCAGAATGTTTGATTTTGGGACACTGATCTCCAAACCAAATTCCTTGAAAAATGTGTGGGCTTTCAACAAAGACCGCAGAATTCCTATAGGCAAATGGTCAATTTACACAAGGTCATCTGCATAGAGAATATATTGGATGATGATATGACCCATTCTCTGTGGATTGACCCTTGAGCCTTCTAATGCAGCCCTAATGCCCAAAATATACAAATTAAAATGAAAAGGGACAAGAACACATCCTTGTTTTAAGCCACGTGCAACAGAGATCCACCCTCAGTAGGAACCACGGTTGTCAAGTCTGAACTTAATCCTGAGATATTGATATAGAAATTCTAACAACAGGTCCACCTGGCAGCCCCACAGCCTAAGCATTCCCCATAGCTTATTGCGGTCAACAGAGTCGAAGGCTTTTGTGATGTCGAGAAAGGCAATATTAAAAGTATGTTTAGTCTGAAATGCCTGTTTTTTTAGCATTTGAAGGTTCAACCCATTAAGGGCTGTATTAGTGCCCTTGTGAACACCAGGCTGATTACAGTCCAGCATATTTGCCAAAATTAGCCACCTCTTAAAAGCGCGCAGTAGGAAACCTGAAGAAAAGAAATTGGTATGAGGAGTAAAGGAGGGAAATGGGATGATAATTACCTGGATTAGTCCTATCCCCCTGTTTGTATATAAAAACATAGTTGCTTCTCTCCACGTCTTTTGACACACAATTAACCGTACCACATTACGATACAGCAGTAATAGGACTGAAGCCCATAATAGCCGTTCAGATTTAATGGTTAGATTAGTTGTACAATCAGGTCCCGGGAGCATTTGAAGACTTAGCCTTTGCTATGGTCAATAAGATACCCTCTAAATCAATGTCCAGCAATACCCATGCCTGAGGCCTCCAATCGGTAAACAATATTGCAGACAGACCCCCCTCTTGGAGACCAACTAAAGCATACAACTCCATAAAAAATCCCCCTACATTTGACCAGAAATAGAGTGGTGTAGCAACGAGCACTGCTGCACCCCCTCACATTAAACTCCAAAAATTAGCCATCTGACAAGATGACAAGGCTTTGAGCATCACTTCAGCATTTGCTTGAAGCAGAAGTGCTTCAAGCAAAGCAGAAGTGCTCCATGTCACCTTATCCAATTCCTGTAGACAGGTTTACATTAGGCAATTTTGTTTTGTACATCAATGCCAGTTTTAATGATTGCACTAATATTACCTTGCAACTCTCTCTTCTTATCACGCACCTCTATGTTGGCCCCATGTCTTAAGACCATGGGGCAACTGCCACTGAAAGGCATAGAGGCATGTATTAAAGCAGTATGTTTGGACTGGAGATAATGAGGGAATGACCAAGGAGACATATAAACAAAACGATTCTGCAGTCAGTCCTCTCCTATATAGGCATTAAAACTGAGGACATATTTATGAGCCCACCTAACTGCGTGATTCTGTGGGTTAATTATTAGACAGGAAATCCTGCCCTGTTATACCAATACTCCCAAAGTTAAGACTACGCTTGGCATGGTCACTGTCTTCATCTGTCTCGACATAAATACTGTTCATAAGGGAAAGGAGAGGGGAGGACACCAACACAAAATCAACGGTAGATCTAGCCTGACCCCTCGCCCAAGTATATCTGGGTGGAATATCCACCCCAAAATTGCCATTGAAGGGAACAAATACAAAGACATCAAAGCAATCTTGAATCAGTTGTCCTCGAAGTCTAGCAGATTCGAAACCATAGCATTTAGCATCCAAACACTCTGAATTAAAATTGCCCAATACAATAAAACACACATTTGTACATTTATAGCAGCACTGTGTGTAACATTTTCGTAAAAGAACAAAAACAAATGCAAAACATTTCTACAACATTTGTAAGTAGAACTTGGTATGTGGAAGTACAATAAGTGGCCAGTACATGCATACCTGCTAACATAACCCATTCCAATCCCTAGGTGCTTGTCTAATCCTGTTTTTTTCTGTGCAATCTGCATCTTGTAGTCCAGGTTTTATAATGGGAAACATGGAACTACAAGTCCCACAAGGAAAACAAAAATGTAGGACTACATAACCACCTACAGATTGGAACAGATTATGTTGGCAAGAATGCATGTACTGTCAACATAATAAACTTATAGACACCAAGTGCTACAACTCTTTTCCATCTGCTTTTATTTTCTTTTACAAAACGGTTGCATAGTGCTCCTATAAATGCACATATGCATTTTTTAACTTTCATCAAAAGGCTCCTAAAAAGAAACATTTGTAAATGCTCAGCATTTCTTATGTTTCATTCCATAAAACTGTCACGCTTTCCAACCTCACTCATTACATCCCTTACACTGCCACCATTGTCCACCTGCTCACACATATGTGTATACCGCCAAAGTATCTATATACAACACTTCACCCCAGATATAAAGTACTCTTCTTTTCCAAACTCTACTATAATACATCAAACAATGCTGAAACAACAATCCGTCACTGCCTTATCACTTTACCTATTCTTTAAAAACACTGCACCACATTGCAAATACATTGCCCCACAGTACTACTTTCATTAAAATCACCAGCACTAAAGTAACCTCCACATGCATATTTTACACCCAGTTTTGCCTTGTTCTTTCTAATCCCCTAAACATAACTACTCATAATACAATTGTTGTAAGAACATACTTACCATACTTTAGTACAACATCCATAACACAACTTTATTAACTCTCTTTCCCAACAACTCCTCCTACCCTCATAAAGGTACTTGACCATTACCAAATATACCTACTACCTTTCTTTTACAATTTAAGGAAAGAAGAACATTCCCAAACACCGCTGCCAAAGGAGAACACTCTTCATATCCTACAAAGTAAGTACATTAATACAGTATTTATCTCTCTGCTATTGTAACAATGTAGAGTCACTATATATTAGCCTAGAGTATTCTTTTCAAACCAACATTTATTTCACTCGTACTCATTATATTGTAGTATGCACACTCTTTCCATTTGCATCTCAACACCACCAGTAGAACACCCACAGTTTTCCTAGAAAGATCACAATGTCCCTACTTATTCATTTGCACCACCACTCTCCTACTCACTAACCCAAACTCATTACTCCTGTACACACTCTTAATCTTACAAACTTTCCAAGCACAACTATCATCCCACTACATAATCACACAACATACTATTCATCTTTACAATCACACCCACACACCCATGCATGATACATCCATATATATTCCACAACTTTCAAACCCAAAATTTCTTTTTTCCAACAGACAGCACAATGCCTACTAAAAAGCATTTCAGTAGAAAAGAAAGGAAAAATATAGCAGATGAAAATAAAAGCAAGTCATGAACTCATTCACCTCTAAAACAATGTATAGAAAACAATGTAAAAAACTGCTAGTAGTATCATTGAAAAAACGAAATCCACCATGACTAAAAAGTGAAGCCCCTCTTGCAAAAAGTAAAAGTAAAAAACAATCTAGAAAGAAAAGCAAAACTACCAATGAATCTAACATTATATGTACCAGTCTTAACATAACCACTATAAAGCAATCCAAACAATGTAGTGTTCTTGACAATCTTATCACAAAAGCTGAAAAGTCACGATCTACCCTTAAAAACTACCGTAGGAGATTAATCCTTTGAGCTCTAATTGACAGCGCATTTCAATCGAAGATAACAATGTTTATATTGATTTTAAACAGAATGAAACACTAACTAAATTAATTAACACATTACAAAAATTACTTCTAATTGTGAGCAAGGTCAATATAGATACCTTTTCAAACTTCTGTGAAGGTGAATGGATTCACACAAGCATCTCAGAACCATATATCAATGAAGAGGCTAATAAACAAGAACAAAAGAAAAAGCAATTGCCATAGACAGTGATGGCCGAGGGTATGAAATGTTGGTAGACACCATTATGGCAAAACAAACCCTTATAGAAAAAAACATCACCAACAAACTTTCAACCAAATTTTACTTTCATCCAAACTGTCCAGTGTACAAATGGGCATGCAGCTCAATGTGTAACTTAAGGCATCAATCCCCCAAATGTTTACGACAATTCCTCAATCACTATATCAAACTAAAAGTCGAAAGTAGAATGAAAACTTTGCAACATGGGCTCATGTCTAGTGCGCAGCCACATTGATCTGCAAGGACATTCATTAGCCTGCATTTCGCAAACTGCTTGCAAAAGCAGCTGCGACAATACCAAAATGTTGCAACACAGCATTCTGCTATACGAACACACCATTCCCCTATACTTAATCTTGTGCATAGACTATACTATGCAACACTCCTGCTCTAGAACTAAAACATTTAAATATCATTCTGCTACATGTAACACCCAAAGAACACCTTTGAGAGTACATCCAAAGTAGGTTCTTTGGAACTGAAGTTGACTTAAACAATTCTGTAACTTCAGAAAACATTACCAAAAACATCACACGCATCAACCTCCTAACAAACACATACACAAAATAAATAGTTTGTTTCAAAATACATCTGCCGAGATACCAGACCAAGTATGTTTCTGTTGTCTGAGAACTTTTTATAAAAATAATGCAAAAACTGTAGATATGGCCTACAAAATAGAGGAAAATGAAGACTCGCAATGGTTCCAATTAGAAGTATATATAGCGTCAGAAAATAAATACAAAAGAACTCACCCCTCAATACTTTGCATGTACTGCACCACAAAGATTGACAATGACCAAATGCCACACGTGCTATCACTAATAACTTAGAAGTATTCCCACTTCCAAAGGCTCTCCAACAACTTAACTTGTATGAGAGCATTATATTCCAAACAGTCCACCCATTTCCAGGTATTAAACGCCTTCAGCCGAAAACAGCCAAATTACCTCACCTGAGTTACTAAAGAGCATCTGTGGCAAAGTAGTATTTTTGCCTTTACTTCGTAAAGAAAATGTAGAAGGTGTAGGAGTACAATGACCAATAGATCATTCTTACACCTACAGATTGGAATGGGTCATTGTAGCAAGTATGCATGTAAAAACAAAAGACAAAAGAATGTGGCAACAACCAGTTGACTTGAAAAATGTTAGACATGCCCTACAATATCTAAAAGAAAACAAGGAATACTACAAAGATATAAACATAGAAGAAACGTGAAAATAAACCACCCAAATAATTCAAGATGCACTAAATAATTCAAGATGCACCAGCAACTGGCCAATTTAAATGTGTACATCCAGTTACTGCAGCCAACATTGTAGACCAGTATACAATTCACCCATTACATTCCAAAGACACCATCGAAGATGCGTTAGAAACATATCAAATGCGTCAAGCCAAAATATCCCCAATGAAAAAAAGTTTAAAAGCATGTTCTTTTCCTCTTCTCTTCTCTACAGGAAAAGGACGAAGATCTGATGAAAGGTCCACACATATTAGTGCATCAGACTATTGCTTTTTACTAATGTATTCTGAAGACCCCTGATTCATACAAAATATAGAATACATTTGCCTCCTCCTGTTCGAAAGTGAACTAGCAACTCCATTATATGGAATGGCACACACATTAAAAATAGGTTCTAATTTTTTGAACAATTCTGCTACACAACTGCTTCAAAAAATAAAAGACAAAGATGAAGTTCTGCAGTCAAGTATCACAAATCTTTTGGCAAACATGCATGGTACAACAGAATACTTGTTCCGACATCATGCTGATTTTCATTGTATGCTAAGGAACTAAGCCCCCCCACATGGTTTCTTACTTTAAGCTGTGCAGAGTATGCATGGGATGACTTGCATGACCTCTTACATACTACAAACCACAATAAAGATGGAATAGATATAAAAACACCAAGAGAACTCTGTTCTTTTGACCCTGTCAATATATCAAAGTACTTTCACCATCGTTTCATTTAATGCTGTATTACATCTGCAATACAACAACCCCTCTGCTCGGAGAATTGCAACACCTCTTTTGGTGAAAGGAATATCAATCCAGTGGAGCACCATACATCCACATGCTTTTGTGGATAAAAGATGCTCCCAGATTTGGCCATGACAGTGACACCACTGATTTACAGTTTATTGAAAAATACATTACCTGCAACATCCCTTCAGAAATCACAGAAAGTGACCTACGTACACAAATCTCATGCTTCCAAAAACATAAGTGTCGTAAATACTGCCGACGTAGATATAAAAACAAAGGTAAATACTAAACCAAGTGTCGCTTTGGCTTCCCTAGACCTGTTTGCAAAAAAGGACAAGTAAATAGCTTCATGTCTTCTTTTAGACACAGCATAAAAGGCGAATCCACTAAAAACACATACAACATTAAAAGGGATGAAGCATCCAAGTACATCAATGATTACAATGCAATTATTGCCCTCTTGTTGAATGCAAACATAGACATACGATACATTGCAAAATATTCCACTGCAATTGCAAGATATGTCACAGCCCATCTCACCAAAGCTGAGAAAACAGAGCTAAAAGACCTCTGGGATGACATATCACCTGACAAAACACTAACACAAAACTGTATAGCTTTGGCATAAACATGCTCTCCCATAGAGAATGTGGGTGTTGTGAGGCTGCAGGACATTTAACAGGTACAACCTTATATTGCAAATATGAACACATTGTCTAGCTAAACGTTGTTCCAGCTTCATTCCATAAAAGAGTACTAAAATCTACCAGAGATAGAAAAAATAGCCGAAAATGACCAGCCAGGACATTTTTAAAAACAATTTAATTGGCACAAACTATCTAAACAGTAGTACTGCTTTGGAAAACATGTCCTTCTACTACAAAGCCCACAATTACTCCTACAAAAACAATGTCACACCAGATGAGACAAGTGGTAAATATTCAGTCTCAACTTGTGAAGAAAGCCTAGTAAAACTTACCAAAACTAGCCTAATTAATAATATAAAGTTATCATTTAAATATCTGCAACGTAGGGAACTGTATTACATGCCCTACTACAACTTTTTAAACCTTGGAAAAAAGAAGAAAAATTATTAGGTGATTTTGACTCATTTGAAACTGTATTTAAAGCAAATGGAAGTAGTATAACAAATGCCAATTTCAAACAATACAGATAAATGTTGGACAATGAGCGCAAACAAGAGTAAGAAATTGAAACACTACTATTTAAGGACACTCCTGAGGGAAGTCAACCTTCCCTTACAGGACAACAAGGACCACTTGGAGAACCACTCATTCTAAATGAAGCAGAAATAGCCATGACTGAAGTAGAAAATAACATGTGTCAATGTAAACTATCTGAAGAAGAAGAATTTTCAGGGCTCAAATCACAGCTAAGTGATGAACAACTCAACATTTATCTAGAGGTCACTGAAGAAATTGAACATGGTTTTAACCATGAAGCTAAAATGTGTAGCTGTAAATATTATAAATCACTGCCCCCGTTTTAAGTGGTGAAGATGGTTCTGGTAAAACATTCTTAAATAAAATAATCAGCGCATTTTTACAAACCTTAGCAAACAACAACCTTTCAGTTGTTGTAACAGCCCCCACACGTTTAGCTGCCTACAACATAGGAGGTGTAACTTTGCACCCATTAAACCTTCTCTCAATAGAACACCAAAATAAATTAGAATACAACACATTATCGGTAGAGGCTGCTACTGAAGTATGCAGAATTTTGAATGAAATGAAAGTGCTCCTAAAAGATGAGGCAAGTATGGTTTCCAACCTCATGCTGGCTTTAATTCACCTGAGAATGCAAGAAATCCTAACAACCGACTACGAAGAACTGTTTGGAGGAAAACATATGATTATTTTTGGATACATCCTACAGTTAACACCAGTAAAAGGTCAACCTATTTTCAATACATTAGGAAACAAACAATGGCACAACACACTCGGCAGCATTGGAAATGTAAATCTCTGGCAATATTTTCAGTACAGAAAACTAACTCAAAACATGTGTCATGCTGCAGACCTCACATTTTAAAAAGCATTAGAACGGGTCTGGTTACAAAATATGCAAAATCTATCTTAAATGCTAGACTAATCTATGAGCTATATGGCCATAACACAGCTGCTCCTGATGTCATGGAACAATGAACTCCACATAATCTAAAATGCATGTTCTTAATGCCAACCCTTGAAAGCTGTCTTCAATTCAACGAGACAATGTTAGAAAAAGAAATGCAACCCAGACTGCATATCAGCTGCACAGACAAACTAGAATTGCACAGCATGACACTCCCTATGTGTCAACAAGCAACCACAAGATTAAATACCTTAGAAAAATCTATCTCCAACACAGCTGGATTGGAGAAAATATTAACTTTGTGCCTAAACAGCAGAGTAATTATAAAACATACCTTGATGTAGAACAAGGTTTAGTTAATGGAGCAACTGGCACAGATGTTGGCTTCCAAACATATCCACATGACAACAACATTCAGTTTGTCAACATCCTTGCATATGCTGTCACTATTCACAAATTACAAAGGCTAACCCTAGATCATCCATTGATTGCTATTGGCAGCACAGTCTTTAAGGAAGGTATGGGTTATGTTGCAGTTTCACATCTGTGTACACTCAATGGTCTATTACTGGTTAACTTTGAAGCAAACAAAGTCAACACTGACATTCCTTGCATCCTAGAATACAACAGGCTACTTGCCCTGTATACCCCCATCTAGATATGTACCCTGTACCTAAAAGAATAATACTTTTAAAAAGAAAAGTAATGCAAACAGAATCTACAGCAGATCTCCCAACAATACCGCTAAAGAAACAACAACCTCCTCCATCAAAGAATACAGCCACAAAACTGTCTACTACATACTCAACTGCACACCCATCAAAAAAGAAAGAGACAAATATCTCTTCTCCCAAAAAATCTGCAGGCCCATCAAACGATGCAGACACACAACTCTCTGGTCCATCTAAATTCAGCAACACAACTGGAGAAAATCGCTATGCAAATGTAACAATCAATCTTCTGTTCCAATTGCCACCAATTGTTCACTCCATTTACTTCAGTGGTTCAGACGAGTTGTGTTAGAAAATGCTTGTCCTTTATAGAAATGCCACAAATAATCCGGACAGCACTTACAGAGTCTCAGGTATAAGGTATAAGGCAGGAAGTGGACTAGTTTGCAGGAATGGTAACATTTACCATAAACACACAAGACAATCCTCAAGAATTCCCAATGCACTTAATACAAGTACTGGAAACCAAACACATCCCAATAAATGAAATGTTCAGATTCATACACATGGAAACATACATGCAGTCTCTGCAACCATGTTTCACAAGTACACATCCCTAATTAATGTTTTGTATATGTATCCATACCAAATTGTGAATCCATTCCATTTCACCAGCTTCTCCAGAATGCAAATCATAACAAATTATGCGATTTTTGCAATTCAGACAATGGGCCTCATTACAAGGTTGGCGGTCTGGTAATAACAATACCGGTAAGGCATTACCAGCATCATTTACCGGACCGGCCCATCATGACCTGCAATGCCAGTCCTACCGGCATCGACAGTGACCCGCTGTAGCCGTGCACCACAGTACCTGCATGCATGCGGGCACGCTGGCAGTAACACCAGCATGCTGCAAGGAGGAGGACATTATAAGTCACACAGGCATGCACATACAGGCATCCAGATGCTGGTAAGAAGGGCCACCATGATGCCGGCAATACAGGCATCACAGATCACCTGTTAATAGCAAACTGCTGTGTTCCCAACAGCCACAGGTGCACACATTCTGCACAGGTGGAGGCAATGTAGCCTGGCCCTGCACAAAAGGAGCACACCCACACACCACACCCCTTCCAAGACCAAAATGACTCCACTTGCAGTTGTGATACTGGAGCTGGAGGACATGCCTGCACTGCATCTCCTTGAGCAGGCAGTACACCAAGCATTACAGAGGAGACGCAGGAGGAGAAGCAGGGTGAGACTGGCCCAGCAAATTCCACCAGTGCAGGCAGTGGTTCCCCGTAGGCAGCCACCAATCTCTCGCATAAGGGCCAGTCCATTCAACTTAACCCTAGCACAGATCTACACCCTGTACCGGCTGGCCAGGGACACCATCACCACCATAGTGGATCTAATATATGAAGACTTGGTCAGCCTGATCAACATCCACACTGCCATCCCCCTCTGCTGAAGGTGGCGTCTGCGCTCCACTTCTGGCCACAGGCACCTACCAGCAGACAGTGGGCCAGCTGCATGGCATCTCACAACCATGTTTCTCCGGTGTGATAAACCAAGTGCTGGATGCACTCCTAAAGCATGTAAGGGCCAACATATCCCTACCACGGACATGGTAGGGATATGAATGACACCAAAATAGCATTTCATGCACTGGCAGGCATGTTCAATGTCATTGGTGCCCTTGACTGTACCCACGTGAAGTTGTTAGTCCTGCTTCTCGTGGAGGTGGTATACCGCAATCAGAAGCCCTACCACTCCATCAATGTGCAGATGGTGTGTGATGCCAGCAAGATGATAACACATTGCTGTGCCAGATTCCCAGGATCCACGCATGATGCAATGGTACAGCAGAACTCCTTGCTACCCCGTTATATGGAACGAGATACTGCACAACGTGCCTGGCTGCTGGGTGAGTCTGCTCTCTGGGCCATGGGAGTGTATTTGCCAGTTGGGGGGCATGCATATGCAACCTGTCTGCTCTCTGGGCCATGGAAGTGGATTTAGAGGGGGAGGAGGTCATGCATCTGCAACCTGTCTGCTCACTGTGCCATGAGGGTGGATTTGGGGGGGGATGCAGATGCAACCTGTCTGCTCTCTGGGCCATGGGAGTGTCCTCAATGGGGTGTCTGGACACTGTCCGTGCCGGCAAACACTGTGCCCATGATCATTCAAATAAGAAGCATGACACAGACAATGGAGGCTGACATACTCTGGCCACACACCAATGTGTAAATGTTCGACTGACAATCAGCGCCCACCCCTGAACTTGTCCACTGGACATCACCTAACCGTACCCACAGCACCACAATGCACCATCATGCAGTCACAAAGCTGAATACACATGACTGCGTCGAAGCACCTCGCAGGCTATGCATCCATGAGTGTGCAGCATGAATATCCACTCAGGGAAATCCCCTGTCACTGCCCCCCGACAGTAACACTGCAGAACACCATGGCAACATGTGCAGATGAATACAAATGGGAAAACACATGTGACAAGGATGCTTCAAATTGGACCCATCAAGTAGTGAACAACACCTACATCAGTGCGATCGTTGCGGGAACCACCCACAGCTCATGAGTACCAGCATGCAAGTCGACACCCTGCGTCATCCAAGGAACACATCCCTACACTGGCGGACCCTACCAACAATCACATTGTACCATTGTGACTAGTGTGAAGAAGTCGAAGGACAAGTGCATGACGTCAAATATTATCCAAAAGCATGATAATCTAAACAAGCTGTATCATGTTGGGCATCAGCCTAATGCATCAAACATGGCCCAACATGCATTTGGTCTCATCCCCTGCCACACAACCCTCACATATGAGTACATCATGGACCTTGTCACTCCATCTGGGTAGTTGGTGATTCCAATGTTGAGGCCCTTAAGATGTGTACGTCACCCAAGACCAGCACAATGGATTGACAAGTTGTGTACAGGGCACATAGTTGCGCAGATGTGAAGTCAATAGCTGCCATTGATGATATACTGAATATGAGCATGAACGATGTATAGGCTGAGCACAAATGTAATAGAAGACATACCCTAACACATACCTTTTTGTGCTGCCATGCCGGTGATGCTGGCTATCCCCTGAAGTTGTGGCTCCTCACCCCTGTCAGGAATCCACAGAACAGGCATGAAGAGGACTTCAATTGTTCCCATACATGCACTTGTGTGCTCCTAGAGCAGACCTTTGGCCTGTTGAAGGCACGGTTTCGCTGCCTCAGCAGGTCGGGTGGCGCCCTCATTTATGGGCCTGAGAAGGTGGCGAGATCATCATGGTATGTGCCATGCTGCACAAAATGTGCATCCGGCGGAATGTACCTCTGCCACCTGACATGGACCAACCACCACCAAGTGAAGATGAAGATAACGAAGAGGGACTTACTGTGCGCCAATCAGTCATAGACCATTCTTACTGATGCACTGGGATGCAGAGGGTGATATGGATGTGGGACCCTCAGCACTGTGATTGGGGGGATATTGGCACTGGGTTTAGGGTAAATATGGGCACTCTATACTGCCATGCAATAAATTGACACAGGCAGAAGAAGCAATGTGCAGTCATGTGAATTTCTTTACACAATGGGTGTATTGAACAGATAGTATTTTCTACATGAATGAACCCTCCACTTCCACAAACGCCCTCCCCCATCCCCCACCCCCCAACACCCCCGCATACCTCCTTCCTCTCCCCCCACTGCCCAACACCCTCACACACCATCTCCCCCCAACCCCCAACACCCCCAAACACCCCCTCCTTCCACCCTCCACCCTAAACTCACCTACACCCCCACACATCAAGAGCACAACATGTGTCCAAATGCACTGACAGTCAACACATGCAGGTTACCCCTGCTATTGCTGCCCCCTTTTCGATGTAGGGGGTTGCATGTGTGTGCGCCTCATGCTGCGCAGGGACCTGCGCATGGGGCTTGTTTGTCTTGAGCTGGCAGGCGTGGTAGTCGAGGAAGTGGATGGATGAGGCTCGGATGCCACAGGATGCCGCTGCTCCATGGTGTTGGCCATTCTCTCAAGTATCTGGACCACAGTTGCAAAGCCCTCATGGACCCACTTTGAATTGCGATTAACAGCCTTGATGATGGCCAGAGTGTTCTCCCTCATCGCCCGGCGTGATGCCTCCCCATCAGCAACATGTCGCATCACTAGTGCATGCATGGGCTCTTGACGGCCCTCCATCCTCGACAAACGTCCCTCGAGGTCCCGTATTGTGGTGAAAGTGGATGTTGGCATGGCTGGTGTGGACATGAGCAAGACAGGGCTTTCCTCTGGTGGAGACCACTCCCCTTGGCTGCCCTGGCCTTTTGGCTCATGCTGAGGTGTGCCCTGTGGTGTGTCCTGCGGACTGTGCATTCGTCCACCATCCCCCAACATGCTGCCTCCTTCATGGGTGTCCTCCACATGCCCCTCATCCTCATCGGCACTATGTTGGGTGGATGCAGCAACCTCCCCAACAGAACTAGTGGCTGCCAACTGCGTGCCATCATGGTCGCTTGCCACAGATGTGGACACATCCTGTGTAATATGTGTCTCCAGGGGGGCACGGGAAGGGGTTTCATGGACCTGTTCTGGGGGCTGTGCAGCCGGTTGGGCACTGGTGTGTGCCTTGTGAGCCTCTTGGCTCATTCCTGTCACCCTGGACGTGGATGGCCTGGTGCCATCGTCCTGACCCCTGGACCTCTTGGCAGGTGTCCTGGGCTGTGCCGCTGCATCATCCTTGTCGCTGTCTGCATCCGTGCCTGTGGAGGACAGAGAGGCAGGGCAACCGTGATGGGAGTACTTGCATCATGCATGCATTGGTGTTTGCGCAGTTTGGGCCATGTGGTTAGTTGCATGCTTGTTGGCATGGAGGACAGGGTGCTTGCGAGATTGAGAGGGTAGTAGTTGCATCCCTCAGGTGTAGACATGTTTGCCATGGTGTCTGCTGTGTGGCCAACAGGTCTGTTGTGGCGTGCGTGCTTTGTGACATTTGATTTTTGTTTGTGTATCAGGTGTGTATTGGGTATAGGAGCCGCACGCAGCATGCATTTGGATGTGACAGTGGTGGGTCCAACATCTCGACAGGGATGTGTATGATGGGCCATGTATTTGCTCTCATCAAAATCACATTTGATGGCCTACATTGTACTTTGGATGTCAGGTGTTTGTGGGGACTTGTATGGTGCACAAAGGGTCACTCACCTCCATCAGCCGATGATGAGACTCCATGCTCTCCTCCATCAACTCCTTCAATGGCCTCCATGTGGATGATGGAGCTACAGGTATCCTCCCACCTCGAGTTTGGACTGCCGCCTATTGCCTGCCCCTGACTGCGGTTGGCCGACAAGATGATCCAGACTCGCAGGCGCAGGTCATATTACTGCTTCCTGCAGTCCTTTACGGAGCGTGCAGTGGTTCCAACCGCACTCACCTTTCTGGCAACCTCCTCCCATATTTTATTCTGTAGCTGTGCTGGACGGCGCAGATCTGCACAAATCTGCCAGCTCCACTAGCGTATCATTGAGCATATTCAGCTCATCGCCTCTGAAACATGGTTTTCACAAACGTGCTGCTCCTTTCTTGGTGACTTTCGACATTGTCCACAGTAGGGATTGGGAAGTTGGGTGCTCAGGACCTGTCTGCAAAGGAGTACAATGGATTGTGTGTTTTTAAGATGCTCACCGGTGCATTACCTGTTCCGGCGTTACTTCCGGTGCCGGTAATGACGGTACCAGTATTTAGGGTGCCTGCAGTGGTGGGGATGTTTCAACGCATTCCTTGATGCCGCTATGAGGGGGCTGGGGGACTTTACCAGCGAGGCGGTGCATCCATTATCGGCATGATGGTATGCGCGTGCACGCAGACTGGTGTTCTCCTGTTCATTACGGGCGCAATGCAACACAAACATGTTCATACCGGCATGCCGGTAATGACTGATTTTTAGCGCCAAACTCGTAATGAGGCCCAATCCGTTAATTATGCAAATTAACTCACATAACCAATATGTCATACTAACGCTTCTTAGCTAAAATGCAGATCATACCAAAAATAACTGTAAACTTACTAGTTTCACACATGGCCAAGTATCTCTTGGCAAGAAAACCTTTACAACAGTAGGTATAATATGCCACACTGGTGCCACAACCACTTCATATGTCAAAAAAAGAAGCAGTTGGTTTGAATGTAATGACACCTGCATTACTCCAAAACATAGGTTACCAGTAAGTCTAACTATTGCCTACTTAATATTCCTTCAACCCAAATGTACTCACTAAACTGTTGCACAATAAACTGTTAGAATATGTGCAAGGGTATCTAACTATATCCATAATACTTCAATAGTACTTTTAAAAGTCAAGGTAGTTTGAATACGCCAACAGGTATCTAATTACTTAAAGAAAATACCCTTTATTTCAATACACTTGAAATATGCCATCACAATTCTTGTTACTACAAAGCTTCTTCTAAAGTCTAATATGGTTACAATACACCAACAGGTATCTAACTACTTGTTATTACAAAGCTTCTTCTAAAGTCTAATATAGTTACAATACACCAACAGGTATCTAACTACTTCAAACTTTCTCTTAATAAAAACACACTTCACATAAGCATATTACCACACTTAAACTGACATAATTGTAGTAGGTTTATTTAATCCTCTATGATATGATATGATATGATATGATATGATTGATATGATATGGAATTTATAATACGCATCTACACAAGTGTTTCAAGATGCGACATGGCAAGGGAGGGGGAAAAGAGGGAAGACAGAGACAACGATCTACTACGCCAGGTGTCATTCAGATCGCACAAGCGCGGGGGAAGTGGAAAAGTGGAAGTGGGGTGGGTACAGTGCAGTACATGGGGTAAAAAATAAATAAAACAATGAAAGAAGTAGGGCCAGCTGGCGGCAAGTGCAGGGCAAGTGCAGGGTAAGTGCAGACATCAGGTGACAAGTGCTGGTGGGGGCTTGTAGGGATACAGAAAACAGTTCCCAAGTGCGGGAGTTGCCAGGGAGGCAGTGCAGGTGTGTAACTGGTGGGGGAGGGAACCTGGGCCCGGGATCAGAGGGTGGCCAGGTAACCAGTACAGTTTCAGCCAGGAATTCAGCAGGGGAGAGGAGGAGAGAAAGCAGAAGCAAAGTGGAAGGTTGTGAGGTGCTTCTGAAACCAGAGATGGTTCTCCTCAAGGTTCAGAGTGGCTGTTTCAGAGAGAGACCCCAGCCGAAGAACGAGATCTACCACAACTCATTGCTTGGAGAAGCAAATGACCCTGAGGGAGATTCAGAGGTGAATGAGCGAAGAGCTTGAGAAGGAAGATATTTAGGAAGAGAGAGTTGCAGGTATTGAGGCCCCATGCCCCAGAAGGCCTTGTGGACAATGCAGATGGTTTTGAACTTAATACGTGCATCCACTAGGAGCCAGTGCAGAGATTTCAGTCCTGGAGAGATACAATCCCTGGGCTTGAGGCCAAGGACAAGTCTCACAGTCCTGTTCTGGATGAGTTGCAGAGGGCGAAGAGTAGAAGCAGGCAGATTTAGAAAGAGGCTGTTGCAATGGTCCAGCCTAGAGAGAACCAGAGCTCTGGAGACAGTGAGCTTCTGGGGAAGGGAGAGGAAAGGAAGAATGCCTCTGAGGAGGTGAAGCTGGTAGTGTGTAACGCTCACCTGGTTCCCTCGGAGGCGCGGGTCTTGGGCTGGGCGCTGCAAACGTCTTCAAAGTTAGGCGTAGGGTTCGTTTGGCTCCCGGATTTGGCCCCTTACTCACCGAAAGCTTGACCTGCAGAGTGAGGTGTCTGCAAGTGGAAAATCAAGGTATTAGTGGCTAGAAGGATGGGAGAAGTTCCTAGCCCCTCTCTCCCTTTCTCCCCGTGGTACTCAGATGATTGTTGTGCTCACCTTAAGTAAGTGAATGCTGAGCTCTCCATCCTGCGTCTTGTGCAGGGGCGCTGGGTCCAGTTACTTCACTGGATGTGAGTTCCGCCTCTTGATTGCAGAGGGTAGGTGAGAGCGATGCCGCCGTCTTGCTGCACGAGCGTGACTTGTAAGTATTAAAGTTCTCTTTGGATTGCTCTCTTTAAATGTCTTTTTCCTTATGTCTATGTCTTTTGCTTTTAGGATGCTGTCGTGGCCAAAGAAGATGCTCTCCCAGATTCGTGGCAGAGAGCGTAACAAGAAGATGGTGAATTCGAAGGCACGTAAGTAGGAAGACTGCTTTAGGGCCGTAGAATGCACCTTAATGTCCCCTTTTGTTTTTTACAGGTGCCGGAATGCAGCGCGAACAAAGTTGGAGCAAGCGCAACACAGGTAAGCAGTATTGTAACTGAACGTTACTAACCAATGTTCTTTGTCTTTGCAGGCCCGATGCCGGACGCGGAATGCAGAAAAGAAAACGACTTGGATGCTGCCGATGGCTCGGGTGAGTTGAAGCGCTAACTTTGCCTTTGTCTAACCTGTGCCTTTTGTTTTGCAGGAGCTGCTGAAGATTGAAGATTGGTTCCCAGCAGGTAATTTTCGTAACTACAGGATCCGGAGCTGAAGATTCGCTGGAGCTGACACGGTGAGCGTCCTGCTGCAGATGCAGAATAACGCGAAGCATGTGGTACCAATCGGGTGTGGTTTAAATAGCCCACAGGAGTACTTAGGTGTCTTCTTCCACAGCAGCCGCGCCCAGGTAAAAGAGTTCCTGCTTCCAGAAGAGTTCCAGCATCAGTGATCCAGGGAGTGGTGCCTGCCCCACCCAGAAAGAAAAGTAGTTCCTGTTAGAAGAGAGTAAAGCATCATCTGGCTGGTAAGTAAGCAGCATGGTCTGCTTCAGGTAGGTTCACCCAAGCACTTTTACACTTGATATGAGCCCAGCGCTTCCTGTGCCGGGACGGGTCCTTACTATGAGCCTGGCACCACCGGTGCCAGGACAAGGTCCAAAAGGTCCCTATTGGGACTTGCTGGTGCCGATACGGCATGTTATGAGCCTGTTTCCAAGGGTGTTGGGTAGGTCCTGACTCCTTGAAAGCAGTGATCATGAGAGCACCCCCCCTCAAGGCCCCTCCCAAATTTGTTCCCTCCGGGGGTCTTGGTTTATCAGGAAAAGTTCGATGAAATTTCTTAACCAGACGGGGTGCATGGACATGTTCCGACGGTTCCCAAGATCGTTCCTGGGGGCCATAACCTTTCCAGTCAATCAGATAGTATAATTTAGATTTGGAAATCTTGGAGTCTAATATGTCTTGTATTTCGAATTCTAGTTCTCCGTCCACGAGAATGGGGTCTGGAGATTTTGTCAAACGGGTTCCAGGTTGCATGGGTTTCAGTAGTGAAACGTGGAAAACTGGATGTATTTTCATATGAGCAGGTATGCCCAATTTTACCGCCACTGGATTGATTATGGCAGTGATTGGGTAAGGCCCCAGGTATCGTGGATTGAAAGTACGCGGTCCTTTTAGGGGTAAATGTTTGGTGGATAGCCAGACCTGATCTCCCACAAGATATTGAGGAGCTTCCTTTCGATGTAGATCCGCACTCTTTTTATATTGTTCCTTGGCCTGCTTAAGGTGAGATGTGGCCTCCTTAAAGGCTTGAGTGATTGTCGAATGCAGATGATCTACAGCGGGTGTTCCAAGAGTCTGAGGTGGGTCAAGATTTGAGGTGCGAGGGTGGATTCCATATGAAAGAAAAAACGGAGTTTTTCCTGTTCCGGCGTGGATTGAATTATTATAAGCGTACTCCGCAATCCAGAGAATGTCTTTCCAAGTGCCCTCTGATTGTTGTAACATGCAGCGTAGATACTGTTCCAAGGTTTGATTGGTCCTCTCGGTCTGCCCGTCGGTCTGGGGATGGTGGCTGGTCGAAAGCCTTATGTCAATTTGGGCTAGACGACAACAACTCCGCCAGAAGTGAGAAATAAAATGACTCCCTCTATCTGAGATTAAAATTGAAGGAAAGCCGTGCAACCGAACGATGTTTTCGAGGAATTCTCGGGCCAAAATTGGAGCTGTAGGTAACCCTTTCAATGGGATGAAATGAGCCATTTTCGAGAATAGGTCCACAATCACTAAGATTGTATTAAATCCGGAGCATGGTGGTAAATCCGTGATGAAGTCCATGGAGAGAGTATGCCATGGATGTGGAGGAATGTCTAATGGATGTAGGAGGCCTGCTGGTTTCTCCTTCTGGCTTTTGTTTTGAGCGCACACGCCACAAGAATTAATGAAGTCCTTAATGTCCTTTCTCCAAGATGGCCACCAAAAATGTCTCTTTATCTTTTCCAACGTTTTGGTAATGCCGGGATGTCCTTCCATTAAGGAGTCATGGTAACAAGAGATCACCTGTCTTTGTAAATCGGTACATGGTAGATATAATCTTCCTTGAAAGTATAATAGGTTCTTATCCATTGTGAAATCATTTCCCTTGAGCTGCCAGTCTTGCACTTCTGCTGGAGTCAGAAGATCTTTAACTTTAGTTTCAATGTCTTCAATGGATTGTGCATCTATTAAACCCAGGATTCTCTGTTCCGGAATTATAGGTACGGGTTCAAGATTGGTCGTGAGTTCATCTACTCCAATTCGGGAGAGAGCGTCTGCTTTACCATTCTTGTTGCCTGGTCGGTAAGTTATCACAAAGTCGAATTCGGCGAAAAACAATGCCCAGCGAAGTTGTCTAGAGGATTGAGCTTTGGCTGATTTAAGGTACTGTAAATTACGATGATCCGTGATGACGGTGACTGTGTGTCGGGCTCCCAAGAGATAATGCCGCCAAGCTTTAAAGGCGGACTTAATCGCCAAAAGTTCCTTATCTGTAATGGTATAGTTGATTTCAGGAGCTGAAAATTTGCGGGACCAAAATGCCACTGGGTGTAACTGATTTGTTTCCGGGTCTCTTTGCGAAAGCACTGCTCCCATTGCGAGACTGGAAGCATCAGTCTCTACGACATAGGGAAGTTCCGGGCGAGGATGTTTTAGAACTGGAGCCGAGGTGAATTTTGTTTTTAGTTCCAGAAAGGCTTGTTCAGCCTCTGTAGACCACTCAAAACGTTTATTCTTTCTGAGGAGGGCTGTAATGGGTTGGACAACTCGAGAAAAATCTGGGATAAATCTTCGATAAAAGTTAGCAAAGCCCAACATGCTTTGAACTCCTTTCACTGACGTTGGTGAGGGCCACTTAATGATAGCGTCCACTTTTCTTGAGTCCATGTGGACTCCATTTGGTGACAAAATGAATCCCAAAAATTCGACCTCCGTGACGTGAAAAACGCATTTTTCCAATTTTGCAAAGAGTCTGTGTTTTCGGAGCCGCTCCAGTACTGCGGTGACATGTTTTCGATGTTCCGCCTCAGAGGACGAGTAGACCAGAATGTCATCAATATAGACAACTACACATACATCAATGAGCTCTCTGAGGACGTCATTCATAAAATACTGAAAGGCTGCCGGAGCGTTGCAAAGCCCAAAGGGCATTACTTGATACTCGAACAGTCCATATTTAGTACGAAAGGCCGTCTTCCATTCATCGCCCTCTTTTATTCGTACTAAATGGTAAGCTCCTCTGAGGTCCAGCTTTGTGTAGATACAGGCACTTTTAACTTGGTCAAGAAGTTCAGGGATCAATGGTAACGGATATCTGTTCTTAATCGTAATCTGGTTCAGGGCACGGTAATCTATGCATGTTCTTAGGTCTCCCTCTTTTTTTGGCACGAAGAACAAAGCTGAAGAGGCTGGGGACTTCAAGGGACGGATAAATCCATTAGCCAGGTACTGATCCAAATACTGCCTTAGGTGAAGATTTTCAGGTTCTGTGAGGGCATAAATTCGACTGCATGGAGGAGTGGATCCTGGAACCAAGTCTATTTGGCAGTCGTATGATCTGTGAGGAGGCAGTGAATTAGCTTGATCTTTTCGAAAGACATCCTGAAATTCCCGGTATTCAGGAGGCAGGTGAGGACTCTCAGAAGCAGTTGCAGCTAGTTTCGTGGGGGGCTGCGGATAGCAGGTAGGTGCGCATTCTGGAAACCGGATTGTCTTTGCTCGCCAATCAATTTGAGGATTGTGTTTTTCCAACCAAGGGATTCCCAGGATAACTTGAAACTGTGGAGCCTTGATCACGTCAAACACGATTTTCTCTTGATGTCCATCTTGGCTTACCAACGTCACTTCCATGGTGGTGTGAGTAACTGGTCCGGAAGCTATTTCCGTACCATCCACGGTGGTGATGACGTCTTTCACCGACTTAGGACAAAGAGACAGATTCATCCTGGCGGCCAATTCACAGTCCACGTAATTGCCGATTGCGCCACTATCAATGTATGCTTTAATGGCATGCATACGATTGGGTTGTTCCGGACTCACGAGGACCATGGGCATGGTAAAATGCGAGGTCAAAGAACTGGTTTTTACGCTCGGCAAGCGGACCTCTACACTTGTCGGGCGAGGTCGTTTTCCGACTCTGAACCTTTGGCACCCTTATCGGAAGCTCCTACTGTCTTCTTCTTTGGTTTCACTGGGCAATCTTGGAGGAAGTGCCCTGAGTTCCCGCAATAGAGGCACAATTGTAGTTGTCTTCTCCTCTCTCTTTCCTTTTGGGTTAGAGGTCCTTTCACCACCCCAATCTGCATGGGTTCCACGGTATCATTTCCTTTAACGGAGCTCTGTGGTCTTGAAAAAACTCGATTTTCAAACCTGGAACGATCGGCTTTTCGATTTTGTATTCTATGATCCAATTGCACCACCAGATCAATGTATTCGGAACAGTCTTGTGGTGGATTCACCACCTGGGCCAGAACGTCTTTAAGTTCTCCACGAAGGCCTCTATAGAAAAGGGTGATTCTCTTATCCTCAGGCCATCCGGTTTCAACCACTAGTCTGTTAAATGATGCAATGTAGGCCAGAAGATCTTGATTGCCCTGTCGTAGTGAAAGAAGTTCATTGTCCAGAGCCTGTCCTTGAGAATGCCTTGCGAACAATCTTTCCATACTAGCTTGGAAGTCCTGGAAATTATAAAGGATAGGGTTATCCTGAGTCACTAAAGGAATAGACCAATCTGCGGCGCTGCCACTAAGATATGAGAGCACAAAGGCTACCTTAGCCTGGTCTGTTGGAAAAGCGGCAGGTCTACACAGAAAGTGCAAACGACACTGATTGATGAACACAGCAAACCTTTTCGGATCACCTGAAAAGCGTTCGGGCGGAGCCAAAGGTACATTTCCTGGTAGATTAATTTGCACCGGATTAGAGGAAGCCGTTGGGGCATGGCTTCCACCAGGGGTAGGCAGAGGAGTCTGTCCCGCTTGGGCTTGTAACAATTGTCTAGCCAAGTCGTCTGTTCGCTCCTTAGAAACCACTAGCTCTCTCCTTAGGGCATTTGTTTCCTGGCGTGCTGCGTGTACTTCTGCTCTCAACTCCCCGAGCAACTGGGCCAATTGGTCTGTGTCTAAAGTCTCCATTGCGCCTGGGCGGGAAATGTTTGGGAGGCTTCGCGTTCTGTAACGCTCACCTGGTTCCCTCGGAGGCGCGGGTCTTGGGCTGGGCGCTGCAAACGTCTTCAAAGTTAGGCGTAGGGTTCGTTTGGCTCCCGGATTTGGCCCCTTACTCACCGAAAGCTTGACCTGCAGAGTGAGGTGTCTGCAAGTGGAAAATCAAGGTATTAGTGGCTGGAAGGATGGGAGAAGTTCCTAGCCCCTCTCTCCCTTTCTCCCCGTGGTACTCAGATGATTGTTGTGCTCACCTTAAGTAAGTGAATGCTGAGCTCTCCATCCTGCGTCTTGTGCAGGGGCGCTGGGTCCAGTTCCTTCACTGGATGTGAGTTCCGCCTCTTGATTGCAGAGGGTAGGTGAGAGCGATGCCGCCGTCTTGCTGCACGAGCGTGACTTGTAAGTATTAAAGTTCTCTTTGGATTGCTCTCTTTAAATGTCTTTTTCCTTATGTCTATGTCTTTTGCTTTTAGGATGCTGTCGTGGCCAAAGAAGATGCTCTCCCAGATTCGTGGCAGAGAGCGTAACAAGAAGATGGTGAATTCGAAGGCACGTAAGTAGGAAGACTGCTTTAGGGCCGTAGAATGCACCTTAATGTCCCCTTTTGTTTTTTACAGGTGCCGGAATGCAGCGCGAACAAAGTTGGAGCAAGCGCAACACAGGTAAGCAGTATTGTAACTGAACGTTACTAACCAATGTTCTTTGTCTTTGCAGGCCCGATGCCGGACGCGGAATGCAGAAAAGAAAACGACTTGGATGCTGCCGATGGCTCGGGTGAGTTGAAGCGCTAACTTTGCCTTTGTCTAACCTGTGCCTTTTGTTTTGCAGGAGCTGCTGAAGATTGAAGATTGGTTCCCAGCAGGTAATTTTCGTAACTACAGGATCCGGAGCTGAAGATTCGCTGGAGCTGACACGGTGAGCGTCCTGCTGCAGATGCAGAATAACGCGAAGCATGTGGTACCAATCGGGTGTGGTTTAAATAGCCCACAGGAGTACTTAGGTGTCTTCTTCCACAGCAGCCGCGCCCAGGTAAAAGAGTTCCTGCTTCCAGAAGAGTTCCAGCATCAGTGATCCAGGGAGTGGTGCCTGCCCCACCCAGAAAGAAAAGTAGTTCCTGTTAGAAGAGAGTAAAGCATCATCTGGCTGGTAAGTAAGCAGCATGGTCTGCTTCAGGTAGGTTCACCCAAGCACTTTTACACTTGATATGAGCCCGGCGCTTCCTGTGCCGGGACGGGTCCTTACTATGAGCCTGGCACCACCGGTGCCAGGACAAGGTCCAAAAGGTCCCTATTGGGACTTGCTGGTGCCGATACGGCATGTTATGAGCCTGTTTCCAAGGGTGTTGGGTAGGTCCTGACTCCTTGAAAGCAGTGATCATGACATAGTGTGACTTGTTAGAGACATCAGAGATCTGAGGAGAGAAGGAGAGTGTGAAGCCAAAGATGACCCTGAGGTTTCAGCCAGAGTGGGAAGAGGTCCAAGAGAGGCTGGCCAGAGATCAACAGGAAAGCAGGAAGCGGGTGTGCCGATGAGGAGAATCTCAGTCTTACTGGCATTAAGGCAGAGATCATTGGCGCCACACCACTCCTGGATGGCAGACAGACAGTCAGTGACTAGAGATGGAGAGGAGGTGGCTGAAGGTAGCCTGAAAATGAGCTGAGTGTCATCCGCATAGCACTGAAAGTTGGGGAAGAGAGCGGCAATGCAGTCGGCAAGAAGTGCCAGGTATTGGTTGAACAGCCAGGGAGATAGGTTAGACCCCTGGGAGACACCAAAGGTAGAAATAGAGATAGAGGCGATGGATTTTTTTCCCAAAGCCCAATGATTATTGAAGTCAATACAACAACAGTGTATCACACACTAATGTTGTACCAAACATAGTCCAAAGAATGTACTGTTTAGGAGGGTCAGTAAAAGTAAATGTATATGTAAAATGTTATGCTATTAAACCTTTTTAACTATCCTGCTTAACAAATGATACTGTTCTTTTCTCACAGGAAACAAATCAGAGATTCCAGGTTGACTACTTTATAGAACTAGGTAACATACCAAGTGTAAACAAATACATATTCATTAACGGCCATCCTCAATTCTACTACAATCATAAAAACCACACACTTTTTAATCCCCCTACATTACCTATAATTACTATACACCTATTACAATAATGGTTGTGGCCAGTAGCCAGATTCTTGAGGCCATGGCCCACAGCTATGCCCCCATGAAACTGGCCACTGGCCACAACCACCACAATATAATTAAACCATATAACAAGTAAATACAATACACCTACAAATAAAAGAAACTTGCCCTGAATCCCCAGCCATTGATTTGGTGCTTGCGGAATCCGAAATTGACCACAGACTTGGCGGCATCTTCAAACCCTATTTTCATCTATAAAAACAGCTCCATGTCATCTTCATTCTATTACCCTACCCTTTCTGTGCCCTCTTTCAGTCATCAAATACTCTCAAGTGAGTTTTCCAAGCTGCTCATTCACAGCGCTGTCCGCTGACTACTGCATTGTTTGTGGAGTGGGCGGCAGTGCGCCCACCTACAAAAACAGCTCCATATCATCTTTTAATTTGTAAAACTCTTTTTATTGGCATTTTCCAACACAACCGGCATCTGCATGCCAACATTAACCGTTCCCCTAAAATCCCTCCCCCAGTTCCCCACAGTCAGTTACAGTACATCCATTCAAGATATCACATTTTAGGTTACAACATTTTGGGTGTTGCATGCAAGTTGTTCACAGCACAACAGTTCTGGGTCACTTAATATGTTTCTCAACTGTCTTTCCATCATCCCTTGGGTCATCCACCCTCCTGTGCTCTGGCAGCATTGTCCGATACTTCGCTCTTAACTCTTTAGTTCCCTGGGGGCTGTGGTGAGCCGTCATCCACCTTTTGAGTTTGTGATAAAAAGTAATATATATATGATCCCCATATGTCTCTACATCCAGTCCGATTGATTGATAACCCACTGTAGCCCATCTCCATATCATTGCAGTACAGGATATCAGCCCGCCAGTGCTCTATTTTTGGATTGCGTTCCATCCCACAGCATCGCCACCCGCCTCTTAGCCAGGAGCAGAAGTAACTCAATTAGTCTCCTCATGCCTCTGGGGGTCAACTTGGTATACCCAAGCAATGCAATCAATGTATTCTCTCATCGGTAATTTCACTAAGAGTCTCAAACACCTGCCCTCAGAAGGATAAGATGGAAGGGCATCCTCACACAACATGCATAAAGTCATTTTGCACATTACGACATCTAACACACCCACTTGAGGCATCTGGGAAATAGCTATGAAGTTGAGATGGTGTGTAGTAAAATTGATGTAGATATTTAAAGTGGATTAGTTTAAATCTAGCATTAAGAGACACTTTCCTCATCCCTTCACAGCAATACATCCATGCCTCACCTGAGATTACATGCCCCAAAGAGAGCTCCCACTTTTTCCTGGAGGAGGCCTTTGTCGCCTCTTTGGGGTTGAGGCGCATAGCGTACATGGTTTAGACCACTCTATTGTTAGACTACCCCTGGAGTACCTTATTGAGTATAGGGGCCATGTTTGGTTGTTCAGGGGAACGTCAGGAACAAGTGCTGTATGGAATTTCTTAGCCTATAGTACAAAAACACATCCAAGGCTGTAGGTTCCCCGTTGGCCCTCAACTCGTCCAGTGTTATAAACCGCCGATCAGGGAATAAGTCACAATAGCATGTCACTTTCAGCCGCTTCATATCTGAACTTGCTGGTAAGGGGGATCCCAGGTGTATGTGTGATTGGCAGCCCTGTGGAGTAAAGGGCCTCCACTCTAGATGTATGTACAATATGGGTCCATGCCCTGCATGTCAGTTACACCATGTTACCTACACAGGATGCCTGGCTGGTGCTGTAAGGGTAATTCATCGCAGGAGAAACTGTGCTGCTATCGCTCTTTCTACCTCCACGTGCCCCCTGTCCCCTTGATCACTGAACCAGTATAGAAGAAACCCTGCCTGAGCTAAGTTGTTATGCGTCCCAAACTCAGGCAGTGCCAGGCCACCCTCATGTATCGGCAACACCAGCTTGTCCCACAATATCCTGGCCTGCTTCCCGGCAAAGATAATCTGCATTATTGTGGACCTCAGTTGCCGGAAGTACATTCTGAGCGGAACAGAGGAACAGATTCCCCCACCTGTCCAGTGTACCTCCAGCCTGTTCTAGCACCCTTTGTAGTTATTCATATATAGGACGGCTGTGTCCTGGGCAATTTTGAACCCTTAGGTATCGGGTCTGAATAGTGTGCCACTGAAACCCTCACTCATCTAGACGCTGTTCCATGCTGTTCGTTAGTGGGAACAGAACCGATTTTGCTGCATTAAATTTGAGCCCTGAGAAGTCTCAGAACTGCAAAACATTGCACATAATTGGGTCTAGGTTACGTACTGGGTCATTGATAAAAAGCACCATGTTGTCTCCATAGGGAGATCACCGCCCTGTGTTTTTATAATAGCACCCCTCTATGCAGGTGATTCTCCCTTCTTCTTTTTGTGTGCGGCTCTATTGCCAGCTCAAATATTAACGGTGTCAGGGTACATCCTTGTCGGGTGCCTCTTCCCAGCTTTATTTTTGGTGTAAGCTGATGATTCACCCCTTTCCTGGTGACAAGCAGTGAGTAAAGCAGCGACCTCATAGATATAAATTGCTCCCCCATCCCCATCCTGCCCATCACTGTAAACAGGAAGGTCCATTCCACCGAATCAAACGCTTTAGTAGCATCTAACACGGCAGCCACTATCAGGTCCTCTTGTTGCACTGCAGAGATCAACCCGAACTTCCTCTGTATTCCATAGGAAGTGGAAACGCTGCGCGATGAACACAGACTGATCTGCCTTTCTCGTTGTTTGCATCAGATGTGGAAGCTGGGAGGCCAGTATTTTGGCAGGATTTTATTGTCTAAGTTAATGAAAGAAATTAGTCGCTAGGAAGAGCAGTCGTTGCGGGGCTTATCTGGCTTGAGCAATACCACCAACACTGCCTCTATCAGGAATTCTGGTAACTTGTGTTCCCACAGGTTTCGATGGAACATCTGCAGCACAGCGGTAGCACGTTTTGCAGCATAGTTTTTAGAAAACTCTGCTCTAGACCAGCCTGGGCCAGGGAGATTTCCCAGATGGGAGAGACTGAATAGCTCTGAGCACCTCCACCAGGGACAACGGACGGCCCAGCCACTCCCTTTCCTTGTCTATACACCAATGTAAAGCTACCTGGTCCAAATAACTATGCACCTCCTGCTCAGAGATGTGTATGTGGGAGGAGTATAACCGTCCATAGAATTGACAACATTCTTGAAGGATCTCCAGGTCTGCAAAACTCTCCATTCCTTGTATTTCTGTTACTGACAAGACCCGCTCCCTTTTGCTGTCCAGCCTTGTCTACTTCGCCAGCAGACCACCCGGCTTCTGTCACTTTCCATATTGCCATACAGCTATTTTCCACCGAATAAGCTTAGCCTCTCTATGTGCTAGTTCATTGAAGAACCAAAGATGTTTCAAAATCTCTGATTGTTCTAGCAGTGATGGCCTGGCAGCTCCACAGTCATTAGTAATGGGCGTGATCTGATAATGTACGTGACAAGATGACCACCTCTGTAACTACCCCCATCAGCACATAGGAGAATAGGAAGAAAATCAAGTGGTGATGCCGAGTTATAGATGGCGGAATGGTATGTGGATTGCAGTGTCTATTGATTCCTAGTCCTCCAAACATTGCCAACCTCCCATGTCAGACACATGCCCTGCAATTTGCCTGTTCCCTTGGATGCTAGGTGGTGGGAGCCCCCGGTGCGATCCCAGACTGGGTCCATGATTGCATTGAAGTCCCCCCACCCAAATGACTTTCCCAGGTGTAATCCTTCCCAAGTGGAGGTCAATCCACTCAAGTGTCTCCAAAGTGTCCTGATTCAGCCATAGTAATTGATCAAAGTGTGCAGTCAACCTTGTACAGTACCCTGCACCACTAAACCCCTTCTCTCTTGTTCCCTAATTGTGGTAAACATCCAAAGCCCAACGTAACTGTGAATGAGAATAAACACACCTCTCCATATAAGGAATAAGAGGAAAAGTAGTGGTGGCACCCCCAGTTTTTCCCAAATTGCGACTGCGCCTCTTGTGCCACCTGATGTCGCTGCATGTATAGTAGGACCTTACGACACTTAGACAGAGAGTTTACTCCTATGTGACCCAGTCGTTACATACCCATGGTAAAATTCCTATCCTGGATTTATTAATCTGCACAATACAGTCCCATGTGACACTCCTAAGCTCATCACAGTTGCGTGATACTTGACTCTGCAGTACCATAGTGTTCCTCCCCCTCCATTCATGCTTTCCACCCCTTCTCGCCTTCCCCGCTGACAACCCCAACAGATCAGCTTCAGACCCCCCTTTTAACAAACTTGAGCTTCTGCATGAGGGGCTGCTTGGTTCCCAGCCATCCACAGCACCCCTGCTACATTAACACTTGTTCCCCAGCTACCATCAGTTCCCCCCTCGTATCGCTCAGTGGCAATAGGCAGGCATATGCTACACTAGGCAGAGTGTAACCCATTATTTCCCCAGTGTCTGGTGTTCCATGGTGACTGTTTGACGAAAGCGTAGGCCTCATCTGGAATGTGAAATAAAAATACATGTTCCTCATGTTCTATTCGTAGTTTGGCAGGGAACATCATGGCACAGTGTATGCTTCTCACCCGCAATTGTTTATTCACGTCCATGTATGTTCTCCTGTATGCTTGAACCTTGAATGAAAAAGAGTTTAATGGTATCTCGTTTGTACGTCAAAGGTCATTTTTCCCTATCTGTGCGACGAGCAAGATCTCTGTCCCAGTAGTTCGACATTCGGTCTCTGATTGGATGCAGAGGGGCTCTGGGTATTGGCTTCTTCCCGCTTGGCATCCGTTGCGCCCTTTCCACTGTAAATACAGCTGAGAATTCTCTCCTAGTGCTTCCCTCAGCATGTCCTCAACTAAAGGTTGCATTAATCTCTGCTCCACCATTTCAGGCACTCCTGTTCCTCCTGGATCTAGATTCAAGATCTTCTTGTTTGTCAGCCAATTCCTTTAGAGCCTGCTTCACTAGTGCCATTACCCTGGATGTGGATGAGGATTTGTCTTCGGCCGTATAGACTCGTCCCACCACTTCGTCCAAAATCTCCCCATGTTTATCAAGACTGGCCTGCACGTGGTCCACTTAACTTGTTAGTGTGTCCATCTTCCCATCAAGTGATTGTATGCGGTTCTGTAGCTGATGGAACATCTGATTGATGTATCTTGAGTCGTGGATTGTGCGCTCGCACCCGGAGAATCGTCCATCGACCTGTGATTTTTTGGCCTGGAAGGGGGTGTCAAATTGTAGTTTGGATTGATATTTCCCCCCTTTTCCCACCTTTGACATCTTGCCAGGCGTCTGGGAGAAGCATGTTGTCATTCTGCTGGTGCTGCTGGGCCACCAACAGGTCACAGTTTCCCAGTGTAGTCTCTGATCATAACACTCGATACCTCCTATTGCTGGCTCGAATTCTTGGTCGCCTCCCTGCAAGCCCACAGCACTGAGTCCCAGTCGTTCAACCTGCTACCGCCACTCAGCTATGCATATGTGGTCACTGCATATATTGAACTGGTGTTCCTCTCTCCACCACAAACTTTTCAAACTCTACGGTGTTGCACTTGCCCCCTTCACTATTGTAGTGGACCTCAGTTGAGTGTTTGAGCCACTGTCTCATCAAGGGGTTTATCTTCTCGTCATTAACTTATCACAGGTCTATGGAGGGGGAAGAGACTGTGTATGCAGACCAGTGTGTCAGCCTTAGATTCTCTTCTACTAAAGGTGGGTCTTGCCATCTGTGTCTCTGGTGCACCTTGTGGGGTTAGTAGTCTGTGGATTTGCTGCAATTTATTTCCCCCCCCCTTTGTAATGCCTACAGTGCTGCTCTTCCCAAGTGACTTCAAGCATCCAATGCTCAGATTTAGAGGGAGGGGGTGGGAAGAGGTTCAAAGTGCACTCCCTGGGGCCCAGCCTGCGTTCAGTGCAAAAGCGAGGATCCAGAACCCAGTATGCAGCTTTATTTAAATGCCATGCAGTCTCCTAGTGTGCTGTTCCCAGTGTGTCCTAGCCCGCCGTGGTCTCCTTCTCTACTGGAATGATCTTTGTCAGTTGTTCTTAGCCTGCAGGCGGGTCATCACATGTTCCATTGTTCCGCTCCTCAGATTCTCCCCGGTGGTGCTACCAGGCTGATCGAGGCCCGCTCCAGCGCTCCTCCTCCACTTGCGGTCCGCAGACATCTCACGGTCTCCAGGTGTTCCTTCACCTATGCTGCTAAACCTTCACTTGCATCCAGCAAGCGGGACCACCAGTATTCCGGCAACAGTGCCCCTGACTGTGGGGACCCTCCTCTCTTCGCCCGGGCAGGCTGAACAGCCCTCCCGAGAGACGCGTTGTGGTTCCCTCCAGCATAGCGAGTCCCTCCGCTCCTGTCCCTCACCTCACTGCAGGGTGTGCGGCACTGCATGGACATACACTCCTTTCAGGACCGCCTCCCTCTCAGGACAGTGTCGAGGCCCAGTGCCAAGGCCCCTGTACACAGGTGCCTCTAGCAATGTCATCAAAATGTCACCAGATCGCGGGTGGGTCACTCACACTGCTTGACACCAGGTACCAAGGCTCGAGCTAGCTGGGAATGACAGGATTATGTCCAGATCATATGAGGTGCTTAGGAGCTCAGAGGCTCGTGCCCATCTTGGCTGTGCTCTCTAGCGTCCTCCTTGCTCCATATAATTCTTTATTCCACTCCGCTACCCTTTCTAGGCCCTCTTTCGGCCATCAAATAATCCAGAATGTGTTTTCCAGTCTTTCCCCCAGCATGCTGTCCACAGACAAAGGCGGTTATTCGTAGGTCCAACATGGCGGATATTTCCAAAAATATGACGCAGCTCACGTGTTTGATCGTCCAATCAGCAGGTGCCTCCGATGTCCTTGGACATCACAACGACCCCTGGACCAATCGGAGGCCTGTCAGTGTACTGAACAGGTAAGCAAGTCTGCGGACCGAACCCAGATATCACTCATTTTTGTGTACCTACTTTTTGGCCCTTTTAAAAATAAATACTGGACGGATTTACACCAAATTTACAAAAGCCAGCTTTTGGGACCACAACGCAGCTCATGCCACGAATCTGGTGAAAATCTGTCCAGCGGTTTGGACTGTATGCATGAGCAAATATTTTTCCATTGTGTCCATGTGGAAAACTACAGATTTTGGGACCCCGTATAACTCCCCCCCCTAAATGAAACCTCCCCAAACTTTGCAGACTCAATCCGCAGGGCCAAGCACTTACTTTGCAAAGTTTGGTGAGGATTCATCAAGGGGAGTGGGGTAAAGTAATAAGCCACCCAAAAAGTGCTCTTCCTATGGGTTGAGCAACTTAACCATAACTATACGGCCACTACAGCAGGCTATGTAATGTATATATATTGGACTGTTCGGATTACTACTGAACCATATTCACACCCCTCTTGATAGTATATCCTTCCCTTGTCCCACGTTATCAAAAAAGGCAATGGAGCTATATTTCTCAAAAGTGCCTGGTATGCCTTTATTTTTGTGTAAGCTCTTGTTCTGTAGAAGTGTACAGGTTGAGTAGGCACCTTTACCCTTGGTCATCGTTGTACTCATGCAGGGCGAGCCGAGTAAGCAGAAAAAAGATCTGGGATGAAAAGGAGGATACGATGCTGGGAAGAGGTTTAGGAAGTGAGACAAGGAAGTAGAAGAGGGATTGAGGTAAGAATTGACACTAAGGAAAGGCTGAAGGACTGAGACAAAAAGGAGGAAGAGTGACTGGCAGGAAGAAGAAGATGAGGGACTCGGACAAGTAAGCAATGAGATGAGAAAGAGGAAGAATGATTAGGACCATGAAGAGAAGAAAAGATTATGACGAGGGATTGGGACAGGGACGCCAACAAAATGCTGAGAGAAGGAAAAGGAAGAGTGACTGGAAGAGTAAAAGGAAGAGAGATTGAGAGGAGGATTAGAGGCTGACATGAGCATGAGAGAGAAGCACTGGGTTGAGGAAGAGGAAGAAGGACTAGGACCAAGATGAGAACGTAGATGTTGGATTGAGACGAGAAAGAGGTTGGGGAACTGGCACAAGAAAGAGAAAGAGGGACTTGTATATGGAAGGAAATTAGGGCATGGTGTGAGGAAGAGGCAGATGGAATCAGATGAGAAAGAGGGAGAAGGGCTTGAATGTGGGATCCATGTGAATTGTGTACATATGCTCATGGACTTTGTAGTCCTCATTTAAAAAAAAAATGTTCTAATCAATTCGAAACATCCCAATAACTTCTGCTGGTGGCACTCAAATTAAGCAGCTCATTTTTTTTTTTTTTTTTACTTTAGTTAAACAACTTTTTGGTATGACAAAAACTGTACCTCATTAAGAAATACCTGGAAGTGGTTCATGGTAATGTCCAGCATATCATGCTGACAATAGATTCTGCCCTAAATTAACTTTAATCATTTGGGGCCCCTTCATTATTTTGTTTATATGTGCGTAATTTTGCAATGTGATACTTAAACCCATATTTCGTTTCCTGCTCTCAATATGACTCAAAACAATTAACTAATATTGTGACTACCCAGGGCCGTTGCAGGCATTTTTGCTAGCCTAGGCAAAAGATAACTTTGCAGCGCCCCCCACCCTACCCCCTCATACATTGATCATCATGCTTAAAAAGCATCCCACCACTTCACGGCCACACGTACCATGTGAAAGTCATCTGCATACCACATTTTGTTAATGATCTTGTTATAACACACGTTTTTATAATTATTATAATTGGTTATTTATAACATGCTTAGTAACCAAAGGTTTCTAAGGACAGACTCAGGGTTCGAACCTTTGTGGCAATGCATTGTTTTGCTTCCATGGCAAGCGCATTGCCCCCGAGCTATCCTCCCGATCCTATATTTGTTATATACAACATCTGTCAACATCAGGCATGCTATCTTCACCAGGCCACCATTGGAAAGATTCGAACTTCCATTTCACTGACTGGGGGGTGGACACATCATTTCTATCAGTTTCACAAATTGTTACACATATTACAATATTTATGGTAAATAGGAGGTTAGTTTGTGTTATTTTGTGTAGAGGCAATACATTTGTAGATTTGCATGTGTGCAGAAACATAACGATGAAGCATTCTCACACGGAGGGGCCCTCCACACTAAAGTGAAGCAGGTGATATGTGCATGTGGAGTTCATCTGCATGAATGGTGGTCATGAGAGATCACAATAGGTATAAAATGCCCACATAATGGTATACATGTATGGGAAGTATTTTTTGAATTTAGTAAAAGATATTAAATATATGGGGTTTAACAATCATGGCAAAGGCCCGTCAGCAGTCAGGGAACAGGTTTCGGAAGCTGGTCAATGGGGTGGTTGCGGTCAGTTTTCAGATGGCTCAAGTGCTGAGGACGAAGGGAAGATACAATATGATATGATATGGCATTTGTAATGTGCCTATGCACAAGTGTTTCAAGGTGCGACGAGGCAAGGAAGGGGGAACAGAGGGAGGACAGAGGAAACAATCTTACTAGGCTAAGTGACATTAAGTTAGTGCAAGTGCAGGGGAGGGGGAGGGAAAAAGTGCCAGGGGAAAGGGGACAGGTTAGTGCTGTACATGCAATCAAAACAATAACAATAAGTGTGGCCAGCAGGTGGCAGGTGCAAGGGTAAGTGCAGACAGCAGGTGTGCAAAAGTGCACTTAGGGGGACATTAGGGTTACATATACAACAGACGCAAGTGCAAGTGCGGGTGTGCAACTGGGCAGGTAGGGACCTGAGCCCAAAATCAGAGAGTAGCCAGCTGACCAATGCATTATCAGACAAGAAATCAGCAAGGGAGACGAAGAGAGAAGGCAGAAGCAAAGTGGGAGGTCTTGAGGTGCTTCCGGGACCAGACATGGTGCTCCTCGAGTTTCAGAGAGGTAGGGAGGCTTTTCCCGAGGGAGCCCCCAGCCGAAGAAAGAGATCTACCACCAACTCATTGCTTGGAGAAGTGACTGACCCTAAGGGAGTTGGAGGAGCGAAGTGCTCAAGTAGGAAGGTATTTATGAAGAGAGAAGGCCTTGTGGACAATGCAGAGTGTCTTTAACTTAATTTCTAAAGCCACTGGGAGCCTGCTTCAATCATGGCCGCCATGCCTCTCGGCATGAAAATGAGGCTGTGTACATGTTGCTAGGCAACATTGCACCTTTTACCCACAAAGCTCCGCCGGCAGGCAGAAGCCGGCCCTTCCATGTGCAGGCCTGGAACGAAAAGGACCTGTTCTGCGCTTGTTCGCGCACTGGTTGCACTGTTGCCTGTCCCATGCCAGGTCCCTACTTCGAGGTAAGACACCCTGCCCTCTAGACCTACCTACCAATGCTCATAAGCCTATGACTATTGACTATTGAAACTCTCATAATGCGACTTGCGCATACCACCTCTGCACATGCTGTAAACTGCCCAAACATGGGCATGTAGCCTTGTACCCTCTGGCGTTACGCATTTGTAAATCCCAGTCGCTGACTTTGTGATTTAGTATCACATATTCCAGTACTTACCTTACTGCATATTATCACATTATTGTACCTACAACGATCTCGATAAGAATATAACGACGAAGAAACAATCGTGTGACTTGTGTATGTACGGTCTGGCGCAATTGAATTTGCATATGCATAGTTTCTGCCTATCACAGTAAGCTTATCCGTATCATAGCACGTATCTGCTCACTGTTAAAGTTAACCATGTTATGAGCCACTCCGACGATAATCGAGTTGGCCTATTCTGTTGATGTACTCAGGCTTCTTAACATCCTAGCATACCCCCATTGCTGCTAAATTCAAACTTTTGAATAACGTTTGCACATTCGTGATACGATATACTCATACACACCTATGACAAAACAAACTAGCCCACTTTGATGCTTGTTAAATTGATTTAGCCTACTTTGTTGTCATATCTAGCCACTGAAAAAACTGCATTAGCTGATTCCAGTGATATATCTAGCCACGTGATAATTTGAATCTGCCTATTTTTGCTGCTATATCTAGCCCTCCGGCAAACTACTTTAACTGATCTTGTTGATATATCCAGCCCGCTGATTAACTGCATTAGACTATTTTGCTGCTGCAACTAGGCCTCATAACTCCTTAGCGGGCCTCCACCTTTGCTAACGCCTACACTACTTGCTTAGCCATGACATATGGGACTAGCCTATCCTGTCTTGGGATACTAGATTGGTCTAAACTAAAGTGGGCACTTACCCCTGCAACTGCCGGTCTAGTCCACCCCTCCGGCTCCACCAAGCCCACCCTTGCCATGGTTTGCACTTATTTTACCACCAAGAGTACTACCTTAGCATGCCTACCAGAGTCCAACTTTCTGCAGTAGCTACACTACGTATGGTCTATGACGTTCTGGGCCTTGACAGCCCTCCCACACATGCCTCCCTGTGCCCAACTGGCCCCACAATGACCACAATTGCTACACTGGACGCAACTCAATATAGCATCTTGACACTGAATTTCAATATTTCTTACCCTTGCAACACTAATTGCAGGAACACTAGATTCAGATCTTGACTAAACAAACTCTTTGAACCCCTTGCCAGATTCACACCCATCTCTTATGTAAATATTAACTATTCCTCTAGCCAAAACACTACTAATTCCAAACAATGCAATCATTGCCTTCCCACCCTTAATGCCACTTCTAAGCATTGTATGGCTCCTAATCCCAAGACGTTTGACACTCGCCACACGGCTGAAAAATATCCCGCTATACCCTCTCTCAAGGAGGCCCTATTAAATACTAGGTCCTTGGTAGCACATGCCACAGAAATTGCAGACTTGGCAGACAACCTTGACTTTCTCGCTATAACTGAGACATGGCTACATGCTGCAGCAGGCCCCTTACTAATGCTAGCAGTGCCCAATGGATACACCATCCTTAGACAAGATAGACCCGATGCCCAAGGAGGAGGCATCACTATAATCGCCAAATCCAGTCTCTCCTTGAGACTTGCCCCTTCCCAAAACCTCCAATCGTGCAAATCACTCACATTCAAATTACCATTGGTCAAATCCCAAACCCTAATCATACATCTGATCTATAGAACACCAGGCCCCATTGAAACATTTGAGGAGGATATCTCCACTATACTCTCAAACAATCTCAAAAACTCATTGCAGGTTCTACTCCCTGGCGACTTCAATCTGGATTTTAATGATCCTCTTGAGAAATCTGCAACAAATATTGCTACCATTCTGACTGAACTTGGCCTACTCCAAAAAGTCTCTGCACCGACTCATAACAAAGGAAGAATATTAGACTTGGTGGCTGACTACAACTGCCATGCTAATATTACCTCCATCTCACCACAAACCTGGACAGACCATTCTGTTGTGTCTTTCATGCTCACCATCACAGGACCCACCCCACCACGATCCCCACTGCCTGCCCACCTTAACGAGAAACAAAAAGAATATCACTGCTGAAAGACTTATCCTGGATATTCTCCCCACTCTTAACTCCCTTCCAGATAGTACTAATCCAGGAACATTAGTTCACGAGTATAACAAAATCATGGTAACATCGCTAAACACTATTGCCCCACTTAAACTGAGACCTAGAAAGCCCAGAACTCATCTGAACAAATGGTTCACCCCACACTTAAAAGACTTAAGGCAAAAAAACAGAACCTGCGAGGCCGCCTGGCGACTACTCCAATCAGAAGCCAACAAAATTAAGCCTACTAAGATCTCTTCATTCTATAAAAAAGTAATATGCCTGGCCAAAAAAGAATCGTATAATAACCGTACCTCTCAAGACAACTCTAATATGAAAGAGCTATTCACAATCCTCAAAGAGTTAGAAACCCCCATTTCGACGCCAGACACTTGTACTAAAGACAAGTTGGTGCTCTGGTATCCAGTATGTGCTATCTAACCAAAGTAGTTACCCTCCAAAATGAAATAGCCCCAAAAAAAACATCCTTGAACTCACCTGTAAACTTACCAACTGCCAACTCTCCTCCCACCAACGTCTCACATTCTCACCCCATGACTCCCACTACACCTAACTCCTCATTCATTTGCTTTAACTTCTCTAAAACAACAATCCTTGAGGTAGAAAAAGTTATACCTTCTCTTAAACCATCAAATTGCCAGGGCAACCTCTGCCCAGCCCAACTTATCAAAGATGCAGCAAGGGATCTAGCTACCTTTGTTTCCAAGCTCATCAACGCCTCATTTGCATCCATTACTATCCACTCTAACCTCAAAGAATCATGACTGCTCCCCTTACTAAAAAAACAAACACTTCACACTTCAATCCCTACCAATTACCGGCCTATCACGACCATACCCTTCCTCTTATAAATCCTTGACACGGTCGCCTACATGCAAATCCAGAAGTACCTGGAACTCCACCACCTTCTAGGAGCACGCCAATCTGGTTTCCGTCCACAACATGGAACAGAGACTGCACACATTGACCTGAAGACCTGAGTCAATTAACTAAGGGACAAAGGGAAATCAATCCTCCTCCTGCTCCTTGACCTCTCGGCTGCATTCGACCTTGTGGACCACAAGGCCTTATGCAGTCATCTGGACTCAGCTGCCCACTCTCCAGGGAAGCTGTAGTTTGGATTGAGCCATTTTTAAGTGAGAGACGACTATGTGGGTATTCTCTCCCTCAGCTGCTACAGACCCTATCCCCATCACCTGTGGTGTACCCCAGGGATCCTGTGTATCTCTGTAACGCTCACCTGGTATCCATGGGGATGTCACTCAGCCGGTCCTGGCCTCTTACAACCTCTAACCCTTCCCTGGAGGCTATTCGACTGGCGACTGGGCCTGAAACACAGGATTGGTAGAGTTTAACTCCCTATTGTCTCTGTGTGCTTGAACCCCTTCCTTCCCGGGGTCAAACCCTTCCCTTTGATCCACAGCTCACCTTGTTTTCTTGGATGGTGTGCTCTCCGTCCTGCTTTCAGCGCAGGGGCGCGTTGATTGATAAAGGCTCGTTGGTACCTAGTTACTTCACTGGCGAGAGTCCGACTGGTAAGTATAATGAGTCTTTGAACAGTTCTCTCACTTAGTTCCTTTCCTTCTTAGATGATGGCCGGTGTCTGGGGATGGCGGCGTGCTGCTGAGATGAGTGGCGCTGAAGGTGAGTGAGAGCGCGATGCACCCTTTTCGTATTTGCATTGAACTGAGTTCTTTTTCTGTGTCTTTTAGGTGCCGCGACCTTGTCAGTGTGGATGCCGGTTGCGAAGAACAAATGCAGTGAGTAAGCACGGTATGCGGCGCCTCTAGATGTTTCCACGCTAACCTGGAGTGTCTTTTCCCCCTCGCAGATGGATGAGAAGTTCCGGAGACACAGTTCCCCCAGAGCGGCTCGGATTCAGGTAAGCGTTTGAAACACGTACTGTATTTGAAAAAAAATAAGGGAAGAGCTGCAGAATGCTTACTAATGCCTTTTCTCTGTTCTTTTCCTCTTCTTTAGGAAGCGGCGTGCCGGGATGGGAATGACATTGCCAAAGATGCCCGCAGAACAGAAGGAGCGTTGAATGATGGGCAGAAGGGCGGCAAGGTAAGGCTGTTCTTAACTGTGTTCTTGTTCTTGCAGGAGCTGAGCGCAGAAGAAAGATGCAGGCCCACTGGAGACTGATCCGAACACGGTGAGTGTCACGCTGCAGGTGCAGAAAACGCAAAGCATGCTTCTCAGCCTGGGTGTGGCTTAAATAGTCTCTGGGTATCCCAGGTGCCTCTGAGCGGAACCACACCCAAAAGACTAGACCACACATGCAGTTCTGGGAACCGAAATATGTGGGGGCATCCATCTTGTCCCCTTCAATGCATTACAAGTCCAATCCCCAATGTTATCCTATTGAAGTGAGTGAGTCTGGTGCCACAAGCGCCAAGTCTGACTCCAAGTGAGTCTTTGGAGGGATGGAGAGGCCCTTGAGGGCCATGTAGGTGATCGTGGCCTGGCTCCAGCCTGACATCTTGGAGGGCTGGGGACAAGAGGGGCAGGAATCATGACAGCACTCCCCCCTTAGGCCCCTCTCAAGGTGGCTCTTCGTCTGGTCCTGGTTTGGTTGGATGATTTTGATGAAATCGTCTAAGCAAGCGAGGTGCATGGATGTACTCACAAGGCTCCCATGTCCGGTCTTGTTGACCATACCCCTTCCAGTCTACTAAGTAGTATAATCTGGACCTGACGTACTTTGAATCGAGGATGTCCTTGACTTCAAATTCTGCTCCCTGGCAACTACTACTGGCTGCGGTGGCTTTGCTACCCTGGTCCCAGGTTGAACAGGTTTAAGGAGAGACCACCAAAGCTAGTTTGACCGCCACAGGATTTATCACGGAGGTGACGGTGAATGGACCCAGGTATCTTGGACAGAAAGTTTGGAGTCCTTTAATGGACACGTGTTTAGACGCCAGCCAGACTTTGTGGCCCTCTTGGTAGTTGGGGGCCTTTGCTCGGTGTTGATTAGCAAACTTCTTTTGGCGATTCTTCGCTTGAAGTAGGTGTTCAGCTGGCCTTTTAAAGGTTTGAGAAATGGTCGTGTGCAAGGTTTTGACTGCTGGCATTTCCAGGGTTGTAGGAATGTCCAACTCAGAAGTACGTGGATGTCTGCCATACATGGTATTAAAGGGTGTCTGCCCGGTGCTGGTGTGTAGGGAATTATTATAAGCAGATTCAGCAATCCATAATATGTCAAACCAGCTTCCTTCAGCTTGGTGTAATATGCAACGCAGATACTGCTTGAGCGTCTGATTTGTCCTCTCAGTTTGACCATCCGTTTGGGGATGGTGACTGGTGGATAGCCGGATGTCAATCTGGGCCATAGAGCAGCATTTTCTCCAGAAGTTTGATACAAACTGAGTATCTCGGTCTGAGACCAAAACTGAAGGGAACCCATGGAGCCGTACGATGCCTTCAAGAAACACCTTTGCCAGAGTGGAAGCATTTGGGAGCCTCTTAAGAGGAATGAAATGTGCCATTTTTGAAAACAGGACCACAACCACAAGAATAGTGTTAAACCCTTGACTGGGTGGTAAGTCAGTAATAAAATTGAGGGACAACGTGTGGCAGGGTGCTGGTGGGATTTCCAATCGTTGTAATAGCCCAGCCGGTTTCTGCTTGGATAACTTGTTTTGAACACACACCCCACAAGACAGGATGAATTGGATAATGTCTTTACGCCACGTGGGCCACCAATAATTTCGTTTTACCTTGCCTAGGGTTTTAGCGATTCCGGGGTGGCCCTGGATCAAGGAATCATGATAACCGGACATGACTTGTTCTCGTAGTTCTTGGTTTGGTAAGAATAAACGATTCCTGAAGTAGGGCAGCTGATCTTTTATCATGTAATGTTCTCCTTGTGCACCCCACGCTTGTAATTATTCCGGACTCATCAGGTTTTGGATTTCTTCACATATTTCTTTCTGAGTTATGGTTGATGTCATTCCTAGGAGTTTGTCACTCGGGATGATTGCTATTGGATCAGGAGTATGATACCCTTGCTCTTCCACCCCCATAAAGGAAAGGGCATCGGCCTTCCCGTTTTTCACCCCTGGTCGAAATGTAATCACGTAGTCATATTCAGCAAAAATAAGAGCCCAACGTAGTTGTCGTGAGGATTGGGCCTTTGCCGATTTTAGGTACTGGAGGTTCCGTTGGACCGTTATTACGGTGATTGTGTGTCTGGCGCCCAAGAGATAGTGCCTCCATGCCTTAAAGGCTGACTTAATGGCTAGGAGTTCTTTGTCTGTAATAGTGTAATTGAGTTCAGGGGGTGTGAATTTACACGACCAGAAGGCAACAGGGTGTAACTGGCCCGTTTCGGGGTCCTTTTGTGAGAGGACGGCTCCCATAGCCATGCTCGAGGTGTCCGTTTCTACCAGGTGTGAGAGATCAGGGCGAGGGTGGCGTAAGATTGGGGCAGATGTGAATCTTTCTTTGAGTTCCTGGAAAGCCTCCTCGGCTTCAGTTGTCCACTGGAACTTTTTGTTGCTTTTCCTTAGTAATGACGTGATGGGATGCACGATTTGCGAAAATCCTGGGATGAACCGGCGGTAGAAGTTTGCAAAACCCAGCATACTTTGAACCCCCTTGAATGAAGTTGGGGATGGCCAGTTCAGGATAGCATCTACCTTGTATACATCCATTCGGATTCCATTCGGGCTGAGAATAAAGCCCAGGAATTCCACCTCGGGAATGTGGAATGAGCACTTTCCGAGCTTGGCGTAGAATTGGTGTTGGCGGAGTTTCTCCAATACAGATCAGACGTGTTTAACGTGGTCCTGCTTTAATGCCGAATACACTAGGATGTCCTCGATGTACACTAGAGTGCAGACATCAATCAATTCCCTTAGGACATTGTTCATGAAGTATTGAAATGCTGCAGGCGCGTTGCAAAGGCCAAAGGGCATTACTTGATATTCGTACAAGCTGTATTTGGTGCGAATATCGGTTTTCCATTCGTCCCCCTGTTTTACGTGAACAAGTTATTATGCCTCCCTAAGGTCGAGTTTCGTGTAGATTTGGGCATCTTTGACTTGATCAAGCAATTCAGGGATCAGTGCAGGGGGTAGCGTTTTTTTACGGTAATCTGGTTCAGTGCGTGATAGTCGATGCACGTTCTCAAGTCCCCCTCCTTTTTCGGTACGAAGAATATAGGACTGGCTGCTGGAGACTTCGAGGGACGGATGAACCCGTTGGCCAGGTTTTGATCAAGATAGGCCTTCAGGTACTGGTTTTCTGGTTCCGTGAGTGTGTAAATTCACCCACAAGGGATTTGTGCGCCGGGTATCAGATCGATTTGGCAATCGTATGGTCTATGCAGTGGCAGGGTATTAGCCTTCTCTTTCTGAAAGACATCTTGAAAATCCTGGTATTCACTTGGGAGGGTGCCGATTGCCACCGTCACAAGCGTGGAGGTTCTGATGTCTATTGGTTGTTTCTCTTGGTGATAACATGTGTGAGCGCAAGTCTCGGGAAAGGCCAATTCTTTTGCTCGCCAATCGATTCGAGGATTGTGAGCTACCAACCATGGCATTCCCAAAATCAACCGAAACTGTGGTGCCTTAATGAGGTCGAAAACGATAGATTCTTGGTGTCCATCCTGGCACTGAAGGGTTAAAGCTGCAGTGCATTGGGATACTGGACCAGAAGCTTTTTCCGTGCCGTCAACAGTGGTAACAGTGTCGGTGGTTGATTTAGGGCATAACGGAAGCCCCATCTTTGACGCAAGATCCTGGTTGATGTAATTCCCAACGGTCTCACTGTCTATGTACGCTCTTACTGCGTGCATCCAAGATGGTTGTTGGGGTTTGATTAAGACCACAGGTAGTGCAAAATGGGAGGTCTGTAGTTCACTTTCTTCGCTCGACAAGTGGACCCCTACACTTGCCCAGCTGGGGAGTTTTCCGATTCCGTGATGGTATCTTCCTTGTCCGTGCCCCCTACCCTCCTCTTCGGTGGCTTCACAGGGCACTCTTTAAGGAAATTACCTGACCTTCCACAGTACAGACATAACTGCGGCTGTCTCCTTTTATCCCTTTCCGCTTTAGTCAAGGGGGACCTGACCCCCCGATTTGCATTGGTTCTCCTGAACCTTCCGCTGTTCGGGTAGTATTGTCCTTTGAACGCACATACATAGGGCGAGGGTCCGGTCTGGCTCGGTCTGCTCTTCGGTCCTGCAACCTATGATCCAGTTGAACAACAAGGTCAATGAATTCTGAGCAGGCTTTCGAGGGGTTCACTACTTGTGCGAGAACATGCTTGAGCTACCCCCGCAACTCCTGATGAAATAACATGGGTCTCTTCTCCACTGGCCATTCTGCTTCAACTACGAGTCTATTGAACGTGGCTATGTATGTTAATAAGTCTTGATTCCCCTGGCGTAGGGACAGAAGTTCGTTGTCTAATGCCTGCCCATGAGTACGCCGGGCGAACAGCTTTTCCATCTCCTGCTGAAAGCCCCTGAAGTCATGCAGCAAAGGATCATCTTGGACCACAAAGGGTACAGACCAATCTGCGGCGCTTCCACTCAGGTAGGATAGCACAAAAGCGACCCGTGATTGGTCATCCGGAAAGGCCCCTGGCCTAAAAAGGAAGTGCAGGCGGCACTGGTTCATGAACGTTGCAAACCTCTTGGGATCCCCCGTAAATCGTTCAGGCAGGGCCAAGGGAACTTCCCCAGGAAGGGTTATCTGAACGGGATTGGCTGATGGTCCTGGCATCGAGGTCACGCTTCCCGGCAATGGTGCATGCCCTGCTTGTGATTGGAGAAGTTGTCGGCTTAAATCATCAGTACGTTCTTTGGCTACTATCAGCTCCCTTCTCAGGGTCTTGGTCTCCTGCCTGGCTGAATGTACTTCGGAACGTAGCTGTCCCAACATTTGAGCTAAATGGTCGGTTTCTGACGTTTCCATGAAACCTAGGTGGATTTTGATGTGAGGCTTTGCATTCTGTAACGCTCACCTGGTATCCACGGGGACGTCACTCAGCCGGTCCTGGCCTCTTACGACCTCAAACCCTTCCCTGGAGGCTATTCGACTGGCGACTGGGCCTGAAACACAGGATTGGTAGAGTTTAACTCCCTATTGTCTCTGTGTGCTTGAACCCCTTCCTCCCCGGGGCCAACTCTTCCCTTTGATCCACAGCTCACCTTGTTTTCTTGGATGGTGTGCTCTCCATCCTGATTTCAGTGCAGGGGTGCGTTGATTGATGCGGCCTCCTTGGTGCCTAGTTACTTCACTGGCGAGAGTCCGACTGGTAAGTATAATGAGTCTTTGAGCAGTTCTCTAACTTCGTTCCTTTCCTTCTTAGATGATGGCCGCCGTCCGGGGATGGCGGCGTGCTGCTGAGATGAGTGGCGCTGAAGGTGAGTGAGAGCGCGATGCGCAATGCACCCTTTTCGTATTTGTATTGAACTGAGTTCTTTTTCTGTGTCTTTTAGGTGCCGCGACCTTGACAGCGTGGATGCCGATTATGAAGAACAAATGTGGTGAGTAAGCGTGGTATGCTGCGCCTCTAGATGTTTCCACGCTAACCTGGAGTGTCTTTTCCCCCTCGCAGATGGATAAGAAGTTCTGGAGACACAGTTCCCCCAGAGCGGCTGGGATTCAGGTAAGCGTTTGAAGCTCGTACTGTATTTGAAAAAAAATAAGCGAAGAGCTGAAGAATGCTTACTAGAATGCTAGAATTACTGTAGAATGCCTTTTCTCTGTTCTTTTTCTCTTCTTTAGGAAGCGGCGTGCCGGGATGGGAATGACACCGCCGAAGATGCCCACAGAACAGAAGGAGCATTGAATAATGGGCAGAAGGGCTGCAAGGTAAGGCTGTTCTTAACTGTGTTCTTGTTCTTGCAGGAGCTGAGCGCAGAAGAAAGATGCAGGCCCACTTGAGACCGATCTGAACACGGTGAGTGTCACGCTGCAGGTGCAGAAAACGCAAAACATGCTTCTCAGCCTGGGTGTGGCTTAAATAGTCTCTGGGTATCCCAGGTTCCTCTGGGCTGATCCACACCCAAAAGACTAGACCACACATGCAGTTCTGGGAACCGAAATATGTGGGGGCATCCATCTTGTCCCCATCAATGCATTACAAGTCCAATCCCCAATGTTATCCTATGGGAGTGAGTGAGTCTGGTGCCACAAGCGCCAAGTCTGACTCCAAGTGAGTCTTTCGAGGGATGGAGAGGCCCTTGAGGGCCATGTAGGTGATCGTGGCCTGGCTCCAGCCTGACATCTTGGAGGGCTGGGGACAAGAGGGGCAGGAATCATGACAATCTCCTACGCTATATAACATATTCACTAAGCCCCTTTTATGTGATCTGGAAAATCTCGGTATCACCTACACTAACTATGCAGATGATACTCAGATTCTCCTCCCACTTTCAGAGGATTATGTCAAGGATTTGGCCTTGATGAATAGAGTTTATCTCATCATCCAGGCATGAATGGCTACTCATGGTCTATGCCTGAATGATGATAAAACAGAGATCATCATCCTGGGTACCCCCACCATCCTTAGGAAACTAGGCTCTGAATACACTTCTTTCATAATTGATGGCAAACTCATTAAAGTGGCCAAAGAGGTTAAAACCTTGGGATTTTACCTCAACTCAACGCTCTCCTTCACTAAGCAAGCTAACATCCTGGCCTCCACTACTGCGTACACCTGCAAATTTATCAGAACCGGCAAACCCTTCCTCTCCAACAACAGCTGTATCATCCTGGCCAGAGCCCTCATTCTGTGCAGGCTTGACTATTGTAATGCCCTCTACATTGGCTCTAACAAAGCTATCATCAAGAAAATCCAAACCCTCCAAACCAACGCCCTCAGAGCGGCCCTTGGAGTGGCTAAAAGAGATCACATTTCTCATCTCAGGCGAAAAAACAACTGGCTCTCCACTAATGATAAAATCAAGCTGGAAACTGTGACTCTTACTCATAAATCTTTTAATAATGCTGCCCCCAGCTGCCAAGCAGAGAGATTCAATAGAAGAACATCCAATAGACTCTCTAGACTGGCCTATATCAACTGCCTCCACATCCCTAGATTCAAACTATCCAAGGTGGGAGGCAGCAGCTTTCCTATCATAGCGGCCCAGCTTTGGAATTCTCTGGCACCTTCAATCCAGGAAAATCAATCATACCAGAACTTCAGAAACAACTAAACTAACTGGCTGAATTCCACTGATCTTTAACCACAGCTCGCCATCCTCTATAACTGAGCCACCATGTTCTATCTCAGCAATCCTCACGGGGGCCCAATGCTGTCATCTGCATCTCCTACTTAACATCACTTCTTTTGTGGGGCTACCATATGTATGCATCTGTAATGTACATCAGCTATAATGCTGAAATGTATAATTTATCTATTGTGTAACTAAGTTGTGAATTTCCTTGCAACCTATGCGCCCTGATACCCTCGGGTCTGGAGTGCAATAAAAATGACTAAACAAACAAACAATGAAGAGATTTCAGTGTTGGAGAGAACCAGAGCTTTAGAGACAGCAGGCTTATGGGGTAAGGAGAGGAAAGGAAGAATACCTCTGAGGAGATGCTTTTGGTAGTTTGACTTCTTAGAGGCATCAGAGAAATGGAGAGTGTGGAGTCAAAGATGACCCCAAGGTTCTTAGCCAATGAGGAGAATCTCTGTCTTTCTGGGGTTTAGGCAGAGATCGTTGGCGGCCCACCACTCCTGGATAGCAGACAGACTGTCAGAGATGAGAGAAGGAGAAGAAGTGGTGGAGGGGAGCCTGAAAACAAGCTGAGTGTCATCCACATAACACTGAAATTTGGAGCAGAGAGCGGCAATGCAGTGGGAGCGAGGTGCCAGGTATTGATTGAACAGACAGGGAAAGGTTAGTCCCCTGGGGAACACAACAGGTAGAGATTCAAATAGAGGAAAGGAGTGACCCAAGTTTGACCTGGCAGGGTCGATCCGAGAGGAACGAGGTCGCCAGGCTGGGGCCTGATCGGTGATACCCAGATCATCACAGAGATGATTGAGGATGATGGCATGGTTGACCGTGTCAAAGGCAGAAGAGAGATTGAATAAAGTGAGGACAGAGAGGAGATTAGAATCAAAGTTAGTGACCAGGTTTTCACGGATGTTCAGGAGAGCAGCATCCAATTTTCTGGCTGTTCTGAAGCCAGAGTGATGTGGTCATGGAGTCAACCAACAGATTCAGTGTGAAGATTAAGCTGGGAGATGGCTAGCACTTCTAGGAATTTCCCCAGGAAAGGAGTTAAGGGGATCAGGAGATAGTTAGCCGGGCAGGAGGGATCGGCTGAGGATTTCTTGAGAAGAGGGTGCACAAGAGAGTGCTTCAGGGCGGAAGGGAAGGCTCCGGTGGCAAAGGTGTGGTTGCAGAAGTCAGCCAGGGCAGGAGCGAGGGTTTCTTTGTGGGCCTTGATGGTTTTGGAAGAACAGGGAAGAACCTGATTTGATGAGACTTCCATAGATCGGACTTGTCTGGAAACCTCATCAGGGAAGAACAGAGGAAAGGAAGAGAAAGAGGGAGGAGAGGTGGCTACAGTGAGGCCAGAGATAGAGGAGAGGATAGAGGGAGGAGGAGGAGAGGACAAGAGGGTGGACAGGATGCCCTGCTTTTAATGATGAAATGAAAAGCCAGGACCATGCAGAGTTCCTGGGAGGGGACAGGAGAGGTAGAGACTTCAGAAGGATTGGCCAGCTCTTTGCAGATTTTAAAGAGTTTGGCAGAGCTGTTATATACCGCAGAGACACAGGCTTGGATGTGGGCTCTCTTCTTAGTGCAGACTGAGAGCCGGTATTGCCTTTGGAGTTGGCGGCAGGCCATTTTGTCAGAGGATGTGCAAGGAGCTAGCCCTCTCCTCTCAGCCAGCCGGCACTTGCATTTAAGAGTGACAAGGTCAGAGTAATACCTGGAGTTGCATTTGGCATTGAGCTTCAAGCAGATCCTCATGACAGGGGCAAGAAAATCAAGATTATCAGAGATAGAAGAGTGGAGCATGGAAAGGGAGGAGGAGTGGGGGAGAAAGTGGTGGCAAAAGCCTCAACTGACACATGCTTCATGGGTCGATTGATCGAGAAGGCAGCTGTCAGTGCTAGAGTTGGCTTGCCCTGAGGGGTAGAGAGGGAGAGATGGACGGGAATGCGAAAGTGTCATGGTCATGAAGTCAGGGGCAGAGGCATGCAGGGGTCACATGCACAGGAGACCTGGGTGGACACTGTCCTGGCGCCTTAGGCACCAGGCTCTTGAACAAAAGTAAAGAAGAACATCTATTTAACACCAAAAGACTTTTATCATGGACACAGCACTTCAGATGCATTAACCTTGAACATTCCATCCATTAAGCAGGATGCATTTACCTTGAACATTCCGTCCATTAAGCAGCCCCAAGTGTATTCGTGGGTATGTCTGCTAATGGATTGCCTTCGCACGTGCTCACTCTCTAGGAGTGGCAGGGTGTGGCTGGTAAGCCGGCCCTAATGGGTGTGTCCACGATCTCAGCTCTATAAGCTGCCCCGTTCCTCAAGACAGACACTTCGCGTTATTCTGCACTTGCAAGCAGCGTAACGCTCACCGTCGGCTGAGGTCACACTTACCTTTGAAGATCCTGCTTCCTGGACATCCGGCTTCCTGCCAGCATACTTACCAACTGGGGGAAGCTATTCTTACCTGTACATCTCTTTAAACCTTCCGGAACGCCGAAATATTCATCTTGGCACTGAAACACGATACAAGGAAAAACAGAAGATAAGGTTAGACATAGAAAAAAGGATGTATACGAATTGTTCGAACTACAATTGTTCGAATCACAATTGACCTTTGCACAATTGACCGAATTGTGAAGGTCAATTGTTATTACATATCTGCGGGGGGAAACCCCCCGCAACCCTCCAATATATATATATATATATAACCAAAGCAAAATATATATATATATATTGTGCAAAGGTCAATTCGGACCCTTGACTTTCGATCAATTGGGTCATTCGAACAATTGTGTTCGAACAATTTGGGTAATACCAGAAAAAACAGTCAGTTTAAGGTTGTGCTTTACCATACTTTGCACTTTCCCTTAAACCATCACTTAGCTGCTGTCGAGCATTGCGGTTGCATCCATCTTTCATCTGGCCGCTTCTTGCGTCTCACAGCTGCATTGAGGCCACATTTCCATCTAAGGGAAGAAAACAGAAGAGAGACATTATTGCGGGCATAAATAGGCGCAACATATACAGAAATTAAAGAGAACAAACAGCATCACAGGAGCTCAAGAAAGACTTACCAATCATAAGGAGAATCATATTTGCAGCTGGACTGGACTAATCCTTATCAGGGATCAGTGAAGGAACTAGATACCATTCGACGCGCCCCTGCCAGAAGTAGCAGGACGGAGATCTTACCTTCCATAATTCACAGGTGAGCTTTATGGGCCGGTGTATGCTCACAGAAAAAGGTACTTTGGGGTGAAAGGTTTGAGAGGTACTACAATCACAGATTGGTGCACTCTCACACACTTATCTGCACACAGGAGCAGTATCACCACATACCACCGCTCAGAGCTTTTCTACTGGGGGAGAGGCCTGAAGGTGGTGATTCAAGTTCAGGGAGGGCTGCAACCGTGCCCAACATCTCAGCAGAGACCAGGTGAGCGTAACAGAAAGTGATAACTCCAGAAGAGAGGAATGTTGAGGGTGGTAGAAACGGGGAGGTCTGAGGAGATCAGAACATCCAGAGTGTGCCCTGCCGAGTGAGTCGGGCCAGAGGGGAGAATAAAAAGAGAGAGAGAGAGAGTCGCAGAGGTCATGAAAGAGTCCAGAGGAGGGAAAGGAAGCATCCAGGTGGATGTTAAAGTCTCCAAGAATGAGGAGTTGAGTGGTTGAGGCCAGGAGGGATGAGGAGAGGTCCGCCCTCTCAGAAAGGAGGGAGGTGATATGACCAGGTGGCTGATACGTAGCAACCATGGTAAGAGAGTGGCCAGCAGAGAGAGGGAGCCTGCACACAAGACATTCAAAAGAGGAGTAGGCCTGCATAGGAATGACAGAGGCAGGAATCCACTCTGGGAAGATCAAGGCTACATCCCCTCTGGAATGGTTGGATCTGGGGCGCGGAGAGGATCTTGCAGCCATCAGGGAGGGAAGTGTCAAAGCTTGTGACAGAGCTGGCCATAAACCATGTCTTGGTGGGACTGAGGACATTGAAATCAAGTTCTTCCAGGAGGCGACAGATGTCTTAGCAGTGTTTCACAGATGAGCGAGAGTGGCAATATGGAGAAGGTTGGCAACCTTGAAAGAATTCCTGGGAGGGGTACAAATCAGAGGGATGCCCTGCAGAGGTGTAGAAGGAGACCGAAGGGGGGCAGAAGAGGAAGGAGGAGAGGGCAAGGTAGCTAAGGAGGAGGCAGAGGGGGGATGCAAGGAAGCCGAAGAAGGAGAGAAGGGACAGCAGGAGAAGAAAGGCAATTGATGAGGCACAGGAAGCATCTATCAAAGAGGAGAAGGTTGTCATGAGGGCCTTGAACCAAGACGGTGCTAATTCAGGTAAACATTAATGACGACCTTAGAAGAGTGGAAGGGGGACAGGAGGGCCTCACACCGGGTAACACCATTAATTGGAGAAGAAGAGAAAGGAGAGAGAACAGAGACCATATGAGGAGTCCATAGGTCTGGTGAGGGAATGACAAAGAGGATGTCAGTGAGAGTCTGTCTGGAGGAAGCACTGGTATAGGTGTCAGTGATAGGGAGGCCTGGGTTGGAGACCGGATATCCTTTTTAAACTTATTCCTACCAACTTAGTGAGGAGAGCTGGATAGTTGATAGAGAAGCAGCTTGAAAAGATAGGAGAAATAGAGAGCACCATAGAGTAGGTGTGGAAGAGTAGAGAGGAAGGGGGTGGATGGAAAAGGTGGGTGGGGTGCAAGCAGACGAGACAGAAAGGGACACAGCAATAGTGGACAAGAACTCAGATAAGAGCAGGCAGAAAACAAGGCAGTCCGGTAAGCAAATCAGGTTACCAGGGCATCAGGAACAGAGCAGTCATTAAAAAGAGAACCTAGAGGGTGGAGCATCACAGAACACAGAACTATAGACAAAAGAACAAAGCAGTCACCAAATGTAAACCTAGAAGAAGGAAAAATGCAGCAAAACACAATGCAATACAATACAAAACAGGGCAGTCAATGAGGAAGAGCAAAGGGTGCACGTGGGTGCAGAAGGCTGGAGAAGGAGGATTACAAGGTACACATGAAAGGGAGCTGTGAGGGACCACGCAGTCAGGGAGTCACACAGTTTACGATCTCTGGTAAACATGAGAGATCATTGTTGTAAGGGATAGTCATGTATGAAACCTGTGCGGTTGTTTGAACAGATGGCTTCACCCAGGACACTTACGGAGATCAGTAGTAATACATTTCAAGAGAGCAATTGTGTTGTTAGAGAGTGGGTGAACTCATGTGAATAGGAAGGGTCAATCGTCATAAAAATCGGACACCGGACAGGGTTGGGCAATGTGGTTAGCAAACACGAATAGGTCAAAGGGAATTTAAGTGTCTTTCTCTCATCTTCATGTGCTTAGGTATTTTTAGGGCAGGTCCGTGTGCGTCATTAATAGGAATTCTGTTATTTTGTAACTAAGAGGCAAGGCTGCCACCAAATATGGAGAGGTTTTTGGGAAGGAGTGCACTGAAAATGTAAACCTTGTAATTATATGTTTTAGGGGATTGTGTTATAATGTTTGTGCCCAATGAACTGTGTGGGTTTTAGATCTCTCTGTACAGGGCAACTAACCATGTTTGGTTTGCTTGCGTAACGGTACCTGGTGGAGTGTATTAACTGTTGCAAACTGTATATAATATGTGTTTGTTATGTGGTTCAAGGAGACCAGGGTTAGTTTGACCGTTAGATGTCATCTAAGCCGCCTCCCGGCTGTTGTACAATAAACTTGCTTTATGGACAAAAGGCACACTTACTAAATGTAGAGGTGGGCCTAATATGGGTAAAGGAGTGGAGCTAAAGGTCCACGCCTACACCACACACAGACACCATAAGTTCCGATTTTTTTGAGTCTGTCGGAGTATGTCGGTGCGCAGTGGGCCAATTGAAAAGTGTGTCAAGCAGCTGCAGAGTATTTTAAGTTATCCGTTACTGGAGGTATTCACCTTTTACCACTATTATCAGTGTGGTCTTTTGACTGTCCACTCGATGTTCCATGGTATGTTAACTATGCCCAGAGCATTGTAGCAACCACCACAATGGTGTTTGTCCTTATCACACCTCACTTTAAGTCATTGATGTAGTTGAAGGGTTACAGTACTTCCATTGTGGTGTGGCAGAGACATTTTGGCACATTGCACCGGTAATACATCTGTCATGGAAAACAATATATTTTTGGTAAAGATTTCTTGGACCTTGTTTACTAAAATATCTAACCAATGCATGTGTAAAGTTCTAGCTGCAACGGTTGCATTAAACACCAGGTTTTGGGCAATTCCTTGCCATTATTTTATACCAAGGTCTCCTATTTTAGGAATGTTAAACATCAAATTGCATCAAACGAATGACAATGCAAGTGTTGAAAGGCATACTGCGTACCTGGTGATATCTCCTGGTTGCACTATGTTATGTCTTTCGGTTTTTATTCTGTGCTAATCACCACCGTGGTGGTCTGAAAGAGCTAAGCCTTAGTCTGCGGTTGAGTGAATTATGGCCACACCAGGGTGTTAAACCAGACCGTAGTCTGCAAGAGAAGAGAAACAAAAAGGGAAGGTGAGAACAGGGAAATACTGAGTTGGGGAGAATGGGTGAATGAAATATGACAAACCAGGTTAACCAAACATTTGGGAAAAAAGATTACAGGTGGAATACATGTATGATCAGGGATTTGAATGTATGAGATATGAAGTGGTTAATTGGGATGTACAAGGTAAAAACCAGGAGGAATAAAGAGAGGCCATTAAAGGCTACCTCCTCTTATATTGTTCACAAATATCTTAAATGTGTTGAGGCACTTTATTAGCACTGGTTATGGGTGTGTGATGGCCTAAAGATATGTTCAAGAGTTCAAGAAAGTTTTGCTCGTTATTTATACTAAAAGATAATGTCAAGACTCTCCCCTGATGAGAGCTCTTGTAGACTGCATAAGGCAAGTCCACCGGTAGGGTCCCATTTCACATGCAAGTGGCAGTAGAGGAAGAGCTAAAGAAGGTGGAAGACGAGCAAATCATAGAAAAGACCTCAGAATCCACCCCTTGGGTGTCCCCAATGGCGGTCACCAAGAAGCCAAAATAACCCAATGCAGTATGGATCTGTATTGAAATGAGATTCCCAAACCAAGCAAACAGCATGAACGACACATCATGCGCACTATTGATGAGCTGATTTTCGACCTAACCGGAGCAATGATATTTAGCAAACTAGACCTTCACTCCACAGATCACTAAATCTGTTTAGCCAAACAATCCCAGTACATAAAATCCTTCTTTTCACACCTGGTACTCCGGGGGTTAACATAGACTAAATTTTGGAATTTTGTCAGCAGCAAGTCTTCCAAAATGAGATTTGCTGTGTACTGCAAGACCTGCCCAAGACCACACACATTAGCGATGACATTAGTGATGACATCCTAGTATATGGCCGCTCGGAAAAAGAACACCAGGCTCATTTGGCCGCCGTGATAGCCAGCCTAGAAGAATCAGGCCTAACACTACACTCCGAAATGTGTGAGGTTGGCAAGTCAGAACTGTCTTTCTTTGGATATGTGTTAGCGGCCAAGGGAGTATCGCCTGACCCAGCTAAAGAAGCAGATGTGCAAAACGCCCAGTCACCAACCACTGCAACAGAGGTACAGAGCTTCATGGGCATGGCCTCCTACTGTAGTATGTTCATACCTGATTTAGCAGCCATTGCAACCCCCCTTCGGAACCTGACCAGGAAAGACACACCATGGGCATGGGATTAGGAACACAAGCAGGCATTCCAGTGCATAAAGGACTCCCTCACGACCCACACAACGATGGGCTTTTTCAACCCGACCCAGAAAACAGATCTAGTGGTAGATGCCAGCCCTGTCAGACTGGGCACGGTGCTCACGGAAACAGACCAGAGTGGAACCACGCACCGCATTGCATTTGCCAGTAGACTAAGATCGAACAGAATTAAGTCCACATTGAGCAAGAGGCCCTCGCCATCCAATGGGGGTGTCATCACTTCCAGGTGTATCTCCTACGATACTGCACATCAGTCTACACAGACCATAAGCCACATCACATCCATAGACTGGAAGAACTCCCTAACAGCAACAGCCCCCCCGAACACCAACCACTCAAAAATTGCTGCAAAAATTCCTGCAGAATGAGCTCTCCATCTCCGCAGAAGGTATTGTCGTGAAAGGACATTGCATCATCCTACTTGCAGCCTACTTGCAGCCTTGGAAGAAAGGGCTATCCAATTAGCCCACGAGGGCCACCAAGGCATCACCAAGACACAAGCTTTCCTCAAGTAGCCGGTGTCAATACCGAACATGCAGCACAAGGTGATGGCCCTTGTTGGGTTCTGTGCCACGTGCCAAGTATTTTAGCAGCAAAGCCCGCCAGAACCCCCGGAAAACCACCCACACAGCTGTGATGGGATGCAATCAGGTGGGATCTAATCAATGTGGACTTCTGTTCAATCGCCACTCATGTACCTACTCATGGCTGTGGACGAATTTAGCAGGTATCCTGAAGTAGAACTAGTCCACTCCACCAACGCAGGATCGGTGATCACAGCACTCCGGAAGATGTTTGCCATACAAGGCAAACCCAAAAAACTTAAAAGCGACAATGGGCCCCCATTGAAAGGGTGAGAGCTGAAAGGCGACCTAGACAACCTGAATATTCAACACCACCAAATCACCCCTTAATGGCCGCAGGCAAATAGGGATGGAGAACGCTTCTTGGCATCACTAAGCAAAGTAATCCGTATCGCCAAAGATCAAAGTGCGCTGTGACTACCGGAAGTACATCGATTCCTGCGCACATATCTACAGACACCCCACTCTTCCACCCATGTCTGCCCTGCAGCCCTCATGTTTGGGATTCCCATCCAAGTAGGGCTCCTATAGACTCCAGCTGGACTGTGCCAAGTGCAGACCACTAGCAAATTGAAGCGAACAGACATGCACGGAATGCGCGACAAAGCCAAGCACATCGAGCCACACACAGTGACATAGCTCCAGGAGACAGTTTTAGTCAAGAACCGATCCCGCCTGACAAAGCTAAAACTCTCATATGAACCAACCCCATAGCTTGTGGTTGACAAGGACCTTGGGGTGGTAATGGCAAGGAGAGGAAAAGAAACAGTAACCAGAAATGCTTCTCATTTCCGATGAGTATCACCCATCATGAGGAGAGAATCAATCCCAGCTAAGGAATCATCTACCAATCAAGGTCAGTCCCACGAAGCACCACGGCCGAGAGACAGCGAGAGAGAGGACACCATTGACAGTCCTGACGCTGATATCAAGACCCCCACAAGGCCAGCTCAGATCGACGAGAGACTTTAAGAACCTACACCCAGAGACACCCTTAGGGAGCAAATCCAACCACCCCCTGAGGGAGAGGCTGCAGCCCTTCACGAATCTACAAGGTTTTGTCCTGCATGGCATATATCAAAGAACTGTAAGATGACTTTATACTACTCTTAAGTATCTTTCGTCACCTGTTCAGTTACCCAGTTTAGTTGGCAGTCGCTCCTTGAAGTTTATTATGTAAGTTGAGGAGGGATGTGGTATAGAGGAAAGGGGAAAGAGGCGTGATGATAAGCAGCGTTATCACGCACGGAAGAGAATAAAGAGTTGGGAAGCCTGCAAAAACAGGAACCCCGAGTGATCATCCACACTGGTGTACATGTGTCTCATTTAGCTCACAGAGCCTGTGCAACCTTGCGGTGCGCCAGGCTCAGCCAGCACCACATGCCGGTTATTTTCCCCCAATATTTACGGGGAGGAATGGTTTATCTGTTGGAGTAACTATTCTTGTCCCAATATATATCCACATATATATAGAGCAGTTTAGGGTCTTTCAAATCACTTTGTTCATTGGTCCTCTTAATATTCTTACAGAGAGTGCAATGAAAGAGCACTCCCCTCCCCCGGTTCCTCTCAGTGGAACTGCAGCTAAACTGCATTCATCCACGCCACCACTAGAGTAAACACTTCTGAGTTTTTTGTTGTTGAAGTCCTGCTCAAAGATTTAGGGCGTACATGGCAATTGCATTGCCAGATGTGGTGTTATGAGAAGCACACAGTTGCAAAAGTTTAGCAAATACTACGCGAAAAGGAGAAACATGACTCTTTAACTTGCACTCATTTTCATTAAAGATGTGATATGCAAGTAATTTCAAACATTCCATTATTGAACCCTTTGTATCCAATGGCGTTTTTAATGCTGAGAAAATCTTCTAGCAAGAATATATTAAAGATTTGAATAGTACAGTTGTCGCCACAAAACTTACCTAATATGTTCCCAGCCTTCAAATCATACTTTGGAAGCACATAAGAAATCTGCATCGAAACGGTGAGCACCCTGGAGAACCAAGGGAGAAATGTGAAAACCCAAAATCGACGATGGGAAAATTATAGACTTTGCCCTCCTTTTTGAGTAAAAAAAAAGCCTCAGGTTCACTCAATGAGCATAGCCAGAAACAGCACTCCCCAAATTACAAACCACAGGTAAGACCCTCACTAGAAGACGGAACATACAATAAATCTATCAATAATCGTTGGGCAGTATGGTTTGTAGGACAAGGATGATCATGTTGGAGAGTGGGGAATAGTGGCAGAGTCTGGAGAGACAGAGGAGAGTGAAGAGGTTGCAGCAGTGTAGGACCAGAGAAGGTGGTGAGACCTTTGAGGGTCAAGGCGAAGGTTGTGCCATCGAAGAGTGCGAGAGGTCAGGAGATGGTGGCTGCAAAGAGGAGGTAGCAACATCAGAGGGTGAGTACAGAGGAGAAGGTCAGAGCCAAGGAGGAGGTGATGACATCAGAGTGGGTAACACAGACGAGGTAATTTCCAGGAGAGAGACTGATATAGAAGAGATAGAAGAACGCATATGATTAGGAGGTGGTGCCATACAGTGGTACCAAGGAGACTGGCGAGAAAACACCAGACGGAGATGGGAAAATGAAGAAAATAGTATCAGATGGTGAGGATAGACTCCAGGAGGAAAGACGACATCAACCCTTATTTAGAGAGTACAGGCAGGTTATGGCAACCTGATTGGCCCTACACAGGACTACATGGTCGGACAAGGAACACGTTGTGAACAGAGCGATAACTCTGAGATTAGAGAGATGGGGAAAGAAGAACCATTGGAAGGAAGCCCAAGACCAACCATTTTCCATAGTCCTCTCTCGGCTCTCCATGACAGCCACACCTATTGACTTAGCTGCTCACATGACTTTACAACAGTGTGAGTCATGGGGTTTGGGGCCCTTGAAATCCTGCCTCTGTTTCAAACCAAGGCAAATGGTTCAGGTCAAACTAAATCCTGCAATGGCAGGAAGGGATGAGTGATATTGATATTTTATTTCTATCACGCTCATACACTAGTGTTTCAGAGTGCGACTGCGAACTGGTACACTGGCTGCTGATGCCAGTAAGGCCTACAAACGCCCCATCTAAGAGACATTGGGCAATGAGTTGTCCTGAAGAGGAAGAGCTCCAAACCCCAAGGTATAATCATCTGGATCTTTGTTTTTTTTTTTTGGAAGATTTTCATGTGAACTGCACAATATTGTAAATAATCCCCCTACTAACAATAGTGACTTCTGATATATACAGTGTTGGAATCCTTCTTGATCCCAGGGAGAATATTGTGACAAGGAGAAGAGAGAAGGAAGAGCATGGAGAAGGAACATGGAGGTGAAAGAAGAGAGAGAGAGTGATGTAGCAGCGAGGAGAGAGTGGTAGAGAAAAGAAATTACGACCAGAAATTCAAGGGATCAAGCATGGGATATCAAGAGGGAGCCATCTCAGAAAGGGCTATAAAGGGTGGAATGACTTCTCATTACATGAGGGCTGAAATGCACCCACTGCAAAAAGAGGGAAAGTCTGACAAACTTGGTGTCCATCGATCGTAAGGGTCAGATTTCAGACCCCTGCCCAGATGACCCAAGGCATCAGGTGGGGTGACTCTAGGTACACTATGGGTCCAGGCGGATGAATGGAACATTATGACAAATCCAGTGCCGGACAAGAAATACATGAACAAAGCAAAGAATTGTTGGAAACAATACATCCCAGAGACAGAGAGTGCGAAAGGAAATGGTGAATTTATCTATGCTTTTCAATTGTCTGTCGTTCCCTCGACATTGACATATTGGTGCAAGAAGTGGACTTGCAGAAATTACCCAAAAAAAAGGTTGGCTCATAGGAATCTGTCCCAGCAGACTGTACTGCAGTGATAATCTCTAATGAGGGTAAACCTATTTACAGTTCTCTGAACCCTGGAGAGCTGTCTGTGTTGTGTTGGAAAATCCTATGTATGAAACAGCACTGCCCTATGGACAAAGCCATTTTGCTGGAGAAAAGACTTGACATTTGAGCTAATGTGTGTCCCCAAAATGTACTGGATTTGGCTCAGGACTGGAGGTGAACCCCCGGTAATGGCTAATGGGTGGTTCTGTGCTGTGTGTTACTTGGTTGAAATTACTTACTCTGCATTATCATTTTAGGTGTAAGCTATATTTTAAGTCTTTTCCACCCCCAATACCATTGCTGGTATTTGCTTAACATGTCCCAAAGCTCCAACCAGAATGAATATTAAAATAAACCTGCCTCACCTATTGATTAACCACCACACAGCTATTAAGCTTGTGGCATATATTGACCAACCACTGCATAAATAGATTCGTTTTTGCAGATCCATAATCATTGGATGCATACAAAGATCACGTATTTTCATAGCTAGCTCAAGTGCTGCTCCGCTATCATTTTAGATACTGGTCACTAGCCCACATATCATATCTCTGCAGTATCGCATTCTGCTGTTATAGTTTTCTTTTCCCTCTCACACCACTTACTTTGTGGGTTGCTTTGCAGGCCACTGGTCGCCCTGACTGCACAGGGAACACCTAAGAATCCTTGTGTTTATGTTCCTCTTTATTTTTCTTCTTTACCCTTCGCCATGGGAACATATTCACAATAAAGTTACCCGGTAAAGTTTTATTGATGCAAAGCCAGAGGCATAGCTAGATCTACCTAGCAACAGATACACTGATGATTGCCCTCCATTAGACCAAATTAAACCACTCTCCAATTTTTTAATTTATTTCACACCTAGTTCCCAGTAGAAGCATGTTAGACTTCATTGCCAAAATACTTGTTGAATTGTCAGGCCTATTTATTGCATAACCAGATCAACAGCTGTCCTACTATGCACCTTGAGTGAAAGACATACTACCTGAACAACTGATCAAAGGAAATTGTAGCAACCCGATCCAGAGAACCCCACAACAAACTGACTCACAGAAACCCTTGAATGCACTGATAATGTCACACAAGAGCACATATCATGCCTAGAAGCTGGAAAGGCAGCAGGATCAGTGTTGAAGACAGAAGCAGGAAAGCAAAGGAGTCCACTCTAACAACCTTTACAAATCAATCAACAAGAGATATCGGAAGCAGCCCCATCTTCTCTCCCAAAGGACCCTGACAGCCTTCACCCCCAGATACCTGCTCAAACTACTGCCTAGATCGGCATCTGATGACCTCCACTTTAAACCTCATGCCTGCAATTCAGTGCACACTGTAGTCACTGGAAACAATGAGAAGCACATCAACCGTCAGGTAACCTCTCCAAAGACCTCCAGACCTGCTCCACCAAACACACAGACTACCAGAAGTATGGCAACTCTTTCACACCTAGGGATTCCTGTTTTAGTGGGTTATTCTTTTTCCTTCCAGTGGTGTTTTTCCATTGTTTTCAAAAATGCTCAGAATCTGTGTTTATCCGTGTTTTCCCCTTTGAAAAGGTGTGGATAACTGTTTTTTTCCAGTGTAAACACACACATATTGTTGTTTAATTGCATGCATCAATAGGGTAATGACTCTCAGAGTGAGATGTTATGAACACTTTCCGGAGAACGAAGATGAATGTGTTCATCCAGTAATATCTAACATTTCTACAAGTCAACATTATTGTAGTAAATCACGCAATACTTTTTCAGGGACTCTTTGTCCATCCTTGCTTTTTCTTATCTTCCCATGAAGACTGGTTTGTGAAAACTGCCTTTCCACATTGTAGAGACTTTTAATTTTAGCAGATAAGCCCTAGTGTGATAAAAGGATTTGTCTGGGAGCATTTGGTGGCGATAAGGATTATGTTTGCTGTCAAAAGAAATAAACTCCAAGCAGATAATAACTGTATATCAAGTGCTGCTCACTATAAAATGAGAAGGGAGTTTCATTAAAGTACCCCCTGAGGCTTGATTGGAGTGGGTAAGCAAGCCAAAACTGTTTGTTGGGAGCAGGAATATCAGGGGATCCTATAGCAGAATGTTGGAAAGACAACTCAGCAGGGTGATTGTTGCTGAGATGTTTTATGTTTATATAATCCTGTAAATCATATGGCTTTTTCCCTATTCCTGCAGCAAAATGTGCTGGATAATGTGTTGTTTTGACGAGGGATGAGCATGGCTCTAACGCTTCACTCTGTGTGGGAACTTTTTTCCCATTGCAAAAATCTAAATCTGGCATCCATGAATGTACGCACAGTAAGTGAACATATCTTAAAGTGAAATGTGCAAATGTAGTTCAAATGACCTTCCCCTTAGAAGAAAGTATGCAAGACTTCGCCCCCCTCGCCAAGAGAAGAGGACAGGAGCCCTTCCCCATCGTAGAAGCCTGAAAAAACAGCTGTTAGCTGCAACGCATCACCCAATGCTCAACGCAAGGCCTGCCTGACTTTGTCTCATCACCCTGCCTGACCCCCGTATGACGGGCGCTTTGCGACGCCACAGTGAGTTTGAGCCTCACAAATCCAGCATTTTTTTAACTAAACATCCGCCGGCAGGCGTATACACCGGCGGCCCATACTAAGGCCATACAAAGGCCTGTTCAGCGCCTGTTCGGCGCATGGGAGGCGTGGCATGGCTCATTCCTTTGTTCCTGTTTCTCAAAGATGCTTCGGATTAGCCATGCCCTCCGCTATGATGGGCCCGGTAAGCCTTGGGGCTTTATCTGGCACCTTTAGCAGGGAAATTAAAAATCTGCAAATTTGAGATTTACCATCCACTTGCCACTTAATAATAAAGGGCCACTCTGTAACCATTTTTGCGCTTCTGCGAGCTGTGCAGATTTGACTTTGCCCACTAAGGTGCTCCTCACCTGTGTTGAAACCAGCCTCTACATAGCTGCTTAAGATTGCCCACTACAGTTCAATAGGGAGCTATACCGTGCTAGCCCTTCACCTAGCCAATGACCTGGGAAGCTTGCAAGTCTATATGATTGCTGCATTCCAGTTACCCACTGCCCACAAACTTCGCAACCAAACTACCACACCTACCATGCCCTCCTACTAGTCACACGTTTCACCAGGTGCATCCTACGTCACCATATATTCACTGTCAAATCCAGTAATACTTGTAGTTATCTTATGATATGATATGGTATTTATAACGCGCCTATACACAAGTGTTTCAAGGAACGACGATGCAAGGGAGGGGGAACAAGGGTAGACAGACAACGAACGATCCTACTAGGCCAGGTGTCATTCAGATCGCGCAAGTGCAAGGGAAGGGGGAAAGGGAAAAGTGTGAGGGGGAAGGGAGAGGGGGGAAGTGCAGTACAAGGGATAGTATAATAAATAAGATAAATAAAAAACAGCCAGCAAGTGGCAAGTGTATGGTAAGTGCAGAACATAGGTTCTGGTAGGGGGACTGTAAGGATACAGAAACAGTCCTCAGGTGCAGGGGTTGCCAGGGAGGCAGTGCAGGTGGGCAACTGGCGGGTCTGGACCCGAAATCAGAAGGGAGGCCAGGTATCCAGTGCAGTATCAGGAAAATCAACAGTGGAGAGGGGTAGTGAAAGCAGAGTCAAAGAGGAAGGTTTTGAAGTGCTTCCAAAACCGGCGATGATTCTCCTCAAGTTTCAGGGAGGCAGGAAGCTGTTCCAGAGGAAAGCTCCTGCCAAAGAGAGAGATCTACCTCCAACTTGTTGCTTGGAGAAGCGACTGACCCTGAGGGAGTTGGTGCCGGAAGAGTGAAGAAGGAAGATATTTAGGAAGAGAGAGTTGAAGGTATTTCGGCCCCATGCCCCAGAAGGCCTTGTGGACAATGCAGAGGGTTTTGAACTTAATCCTCGCAGCCACTGGGAGCCAGTGCAGAGATTTCAGTCCTGGAGAGATACGATCCCTGGGCTTGAGGTCAAGGACAAGTCTCGCAGTCCTGTTCTGGATAAGTTGCAGAGGGCGGAGTAGAGGCAGCCAGATTTAGATAGAGGCTGTTACAATAGTCCAGCCTAGAGAGAACCAGGGCTCTGGAGACAGTGAGCTTCTGGGGGAAGGAGAGGAAAGGAAGAATACCTCTGAGGAGGAGCTGGTAGTGTGCCTTCTTAGCGACATCAGAGATGTTAGGAGAGAAGGAGGGTGTGGAGTCGAAGATGACTCCGAGGTTTTTAGCCATGCAGGTGGGAGCGGGAAGAGGGCCAAGAGAGGCCGACCAGAGAGCTGCAGGGAAGGAGGGAGTGGGTGTGCAGATGAGTAGAATCTCAGTCTTACTGGCAGTAAGGCAGAGTTCATTGGCGGCACACCACTCCTGGATGGCAGACAGACAGTCAGAGATGAGGGAAGGAGAGGCGGAGGCTGAGGGTAGTCTGAAAATGAGATGAGTGTCATCCGCATAGCACTGAAAGTTGGTGCAGAAAGCGTCAATGCGGTGGGCAAGGAGTGCCAGGTATTGGTTGAACAGCCAGGGAGAGAGGTTAGATCCCTGGGGGACACCACAGGTAGAGACAAAGATATCTGAGAGGAAAGACCCAAGTTGGACCTGGGAGGGTTGGTCGGAGAGCAAAGAAGTCAGCCACGCCAGAGCCTGACCAGTGATACTCAGGTTATCTCGGAGACGGTTGAGCAGGATGGCATGGTTGACAATGTCAAAGGCAGAGGAGAGATCAAGTAATATGAGAACACACAAGGTGTTAGAGTCAAGGTTGGAGAGCAGGTCTTCACGAATGTTCAGGAGAGAAGTTTCCGTGCTTCTGGTAGCTCTGAAGCCAGACTGATGGTCATGAAGACAACCAACAGATTCAGTGTGGAGATTGAGCTGGGAGATGGCCAGTTTCTCCAGGAGCTTTCCCAGGAAGGGGGTGATGGAGATTGGGCGATAGTTAGCCGGGCAGGAAGGGTTGGCAGAGAGTTTCCTAAGAAGAGGGTGCACAAGGGGCTGGGAAGACTCCAGTGGCGAAGGAGTGATTGCAGAAATCAGCCAGGGCAGGAGCCAGGGAGTCGATGTGGTCCTTGATAGTTTTGGAGGAACAGGGGTGAACCTGTTTCGACAAGATTTTCAAAGATCGGACTTCTCTAGAAACCTTCTCTGTGGAGAACAGGGGAAAGGCAGAGAAGGAGGGAGTTGAGGTGGCTGCAGAGAGGCCAGAGGAGGAGCAGGGAGTGTGGGGAGGTGGGGGATAGGAGGAGAGAGAGGACAGGATGTCCTGAGTTTTAGAGATGAAGTGAGAAGCCAGTGCCGTACAGAGGGCCTGGGAGGGGATAGAGGAGGTAGAGACTGCGGCAGGATTGGCCAGTTCCTTGCAGATTTTAAAGAGTTTGGCCGAGTTGTTTGATGCTGCAGAGACGCGGGCTTAGATATGGGCTCTCTTCTTGGTTAGGACAGAGAGCCGGTATTGTCTGTGAAGCAGGTGGCAGGCCAGTTTGTCAGAGGATGTACACGAAGCACGCCATTTCCTCTCGGCCACCCTGCATTTGCGTTTTAGGGTGATGAGGTCCGAGTCATACCATGAATTGCACTTGGCTTTGGACTTTAGGCGGATTCTCATGACAGGGGCAAGGATATCAAGAGTATCAGATATAGCAGAGTGAAGCATGGAGAGGGCTGTGTCAGGGTGAGAGTCAGCCATAGGGGTAGTAGGAGGAGAGAAGGTGGCGGCGAAAGCCTCAAATGACACGCGCTTCATGGGTCGGATGACAGAGAAGTTGGATGGCAGTGCTGGAGGTGGCTTGGCCTGGGGGTTAGGGAGGGTGAGGTGGGAGGAGAGGAGAAAGTGATCACTCCAGGAAAGATGATTGGAGAGAGGGACAGAGAGGGGAAGGTCTGAGGAGATCAGGACATCCAGCGTGTGTCCTGCAGAATGAGTTGGGCCAGAGGGGAGAATAGTGAGTCAGAGAGGGGAGAATAGTGAGTCAGAGAGAGTCCCAAAGGTCGCGAAAGAGTCCAGAGGGAGGACAGGGGGCATCCAGGTGGATGTTGAAGTCTCCAAGAAGGAGGAGTTGAGTGGTTGAGGCCAGGAGTGAGGAGGAGAGGTCCGCCCACTCAGAGAAAAGGAGGAGATCTGACCAGGTGGCCAATAGATAGTAGCCACAGTAAGGCAATGGCTAGGGCAGAGAGAGAGCCTGACGATGAGGCATTCAAAGGAGGAATAGGCCTGCGTGGAAGTGACAGAGGCAGGAATACACTCGGGGAAGATCAGGGCTACACCCCCTCCAGAGCGGTTGGGCCTAGGCACGGAGAGGATCTTGTAGCCGTTAGGTAGGAGCTTGTCAAAGCTAGTGACAGAATTGGCCATAAACCATGTCTCGGTGAGACCGAGGACATTGAGGTCAAGTTCTTCCAGGAGGCGGCAGATATCAGAGGAGTGTTTGACAGCAGAGCGAGAGTTTAGAGTGGCAATATGGAGAAGGTTGCCATCCTTGTAGAACTTCCTAGGAGGGGTACAGCTCAGGGGTACGTCCTTCAGAGGTGTAGAAGGAGCCCGAGAGGGGGCAGAGGGGGAAGGTGAAGGCAAGGTAGCCAAGCTGGAGGCAAAAGATGGAGGCGAGGTAGCCAGAGAAAGGGAGGAGGGGACAGCAGGAGAAGAAAGGAAATTGATGAGGTGCGGAAAGCTTTGATCAAAGAGATGAAGGTTGGCCTGAGGGCCTTGGACCAAGACGGTCCCATTCAAGTAAACATGAATGATGACCTTGGAGGAATGGAAGAGGGTCAGAAGGGTGTCCCAACGGGTGCCATCATTAATGGGAGAAGAGGAGAAAGGGGAGAGCACAGAGACCATATGAAGGGTCCATTGTTCTGGCGAAGGAACGACAAAGAGGATGTCGGCGAGAGTTTCCTTAGAGGAGGCACTGGTATGGGTGTCGGCGATAGGGAGGCCTAGGTTGGAGACCAGGATGTCCTTTTTAAACTTCTTCCTTCCAGATTTGGTGAGGAGGGCAGGATAGTTAATAGAGAAGCAGTTAGAGAAGATAGGAGAGACAGAGAGCACCATGGAGTAGGTGGGAAGGAGAGAGGGGAGGTACTGGAGGGGACACTAGAGTCGGCAAGCCGGGAATGAGAGGCAGCGCATTGAGCAGTGTGACAGGAATGCCAGCACTCAGACTTACAGTTTTTTATCTTATGATCATACACACGCCTAATTGCATTTCTTCTGCTTATGCCTCTGCCCTTGCTTTTGCCTTTGTTGCCTGCACTGTGCCTATCCCATTTGAAATGTAATCATTATAGACCATCATGCCTATGCTACTTGAACCTTAGTCACCGCAGCCCACTGTGCCTATGCTGAACTTTGCCCATTGTGCCTTTGTATAACTTAGTCACTGCAGCCCACTGTGCCTATGCTGAACCTTGCCCACTGTGCCTCTGTATAATTTAGTCACTGCAGCCCACTGCGCATATGCTAAATTTTGCCCACTGTGCCATTGTGTAACTTAATCTTTGTAGCCCACTGTGCTTATGCTACTTGAACCCTTTGTAGCCCATTGAGCTTATGCTACTTGAACCTTAGTCTTTGTAGCCCATTGATCTTATGCTACTCGAACCTTAGTCACTGCATCCCATTGTGCCTATGCTGAACTTTGCCCACTGTGCCTTTGGATAATTTAGTCACTGCAGCCCACTGTGCCTATGCTGAACTTTGCCCACTGTGCCTTTGCATAATTTAGTCACTGCAGCCCACTGAGCATATGCTGAATTTTGCCCACTGTGCCATTCTGTAACTTAATCTCTGTAGCCCACTGTGCTTCTGTTACCTGAACCTTAGTCTTTGTAGCCCATTGAGCTTATGCTACTTGAACCTTAGTCATTGTAGCCCTTTTTGCCTATCCTACTCGAACCTTAGCCACTGCAGCCTCTGCTGAACTTTGCCCACTGTGCCATTGTGTAACTTGGTCTTTGTAGCCCACTGTGCTTATGCTACTTGAACCTTAGTCATTGTAGCCCACTGTGCCTATGCTACTTGAACCTTAGTCATTGTAGCCCACTGTGCCTATGCTACTTGAACCCTAGTCACTGTAGCCCACTGTGCCTATGTTATTTTCTGCCTAGTGTGCCCATTTGACGTAGCCTATCCAGCGTACTGTGCTTAATGGAACTTAGTTTCCACATCATGAGTAGCACACCCTGCAGCCTGCTATTGTACTGACTCCTCCTAATTATCTTCCACCAGAGAGAGGACGGTAGCTTCCCCACAGCATTCACGAAAGCCCTAAACAACTCTTCCATGACCTCCCTAGCTACCGGTACCAGTATGGAACACCCGGATCTGAGTCCCTCAACTGAGTTTCCTAGTAACCCATGTAGTCTATTCCACAGAAATTCCAGGCTAAGAGCTAGACTCTCGAGACTTCATGAGCCCCTGACTAGAACCCTACCGCCCACCAACAAAAGATCTAACATCCAGAAGGCAAATATATTCCATCTCAATGGCCGGAGACCTCTCCCCACCCTTACCAAAACTGAACCGTCTCATCTGACGCCCCCCCCTCAAAGGAGGACTAATAAATGCCAGATCCCTGACAGCACATGCCACAGACATCTGCGATTTGATAGTGCTCGATAACGTGGACTTCATCGCTATCACAGAGTCTTGGCTGCATGACGCAGCAGGACCCCTACTCTCCTTAGCAATCCCGGAAGACAATACAATATACAGGCTAGACAGAACCAATATGCGCGGTGGCGGCATTGCTATCATCGCAAAGACTAGCTTAGGTATGAGAATTACGCCTACCGTAGCATCCGATTCATGCGAAACGCTCACCATCAAACTTCCATTAGCTAGCTCCCAAACACTGACTACCCACCTCATCTATACACCACCTGGACCCATAGGGACATTTGAGGAGGACATCCACAACTTACTCTCTAACAACCTTAAAACCTCTTCCCAACTACTTGTCCTAGGGGACTTCAACTTGGGTTTCAATGACCCTCTAGATAAAAATGCCACCATCATTGCCAATTCCCTTTCCAACTTGGGTATAATGCAAAAAACTCACAATAAAGGGAGAATCCTTGATTGGCTAGCAGACTACAACTGCACCGCCAATATCAAAGCCATTGTCCCTCAACCCTGGATTGAGCATTTCTTCTTGTCATTTGAATTATCTACCTCCAGACCACCTCCTCCAGTATCTATCATGACCCCGCCATGCCTAACAAGAAATAAAAAGAGCATCAGCAGAGATAAAGTGATCCCGGCGATTCTACCCATCCTTTACTGTTTAGAGCATCATTTAGACCCAGAAACATTAGTCAACGAGTATAACAAAATTATGTTAACCACCCTTGATAACACCGCACCTCTGAAACTTAGACCAAGTAAGCCTAAATCTCACCTAAATAAATGGTTTACCCCTGAACTAAAGGATCTGCAACTACTTAAGAGGAGTTGCGAAACAGCGTGGAGGCTTATCTCTTCAGAAGATCATAAAATGAAATTAACAGAAATCTCCTCCCAATATAAAAAAGAAATACATTTGGCCAAACAGAACTCATTCAATAAGCATATATCCAAAGCCAATTCAAGCATGAGGGAACTGTTCACCATCCTCAAGGAACTGGAGTCCCCCACCCCCATTCCGGATATATGCTCCAAAGATAAAACTTGGTGCTCTGATATTCAACAAGCCTTATCAAATAAAATCTCCTTACTCCAAACGAAAATAGCCAAAAAGAAAGCCTCCCTCACACAACCATCTAAGACTCACAACCCAATTATAGACCTTGCTCCAATGGTACAAGATCCAGCTGCATGATTTATGTTCTCCAAAACTTCTATCCTCGAGGTGGAGAAAGTCATCCTCTCTCTCAAGCCATCAAATTGTCAGGGCGATACCTGCCCTGCCCAGCTCATAAAAGATGCTGCTAGGGATCTTTCCCCG